>NC_092343.1:64812500-67312500 GCF_046630445.1 Rutidosis leptorrhynchoides
GAAGAAGGAGTCGGATTCTCGCTAAAGCTCGGGTTCTGAAGTTGTTCATCTCGCTCCTAGCTACGTTGTGGTAGTATTGGTAAGCTCAAACTCCGAATTTCAATTGTTAGATTTGATATTCAAGTTAGGGTTTTGAGCTAGTTTGTTGTAAAACCCTTCTAGATGATGAAGTAGGTTTATGGTGACTTGTTATTCTTGTCACTTGGCGGGTTTTGGGTCGGTTGACGATTTGGCCTTGATTAGGGTTTGATAATGAGTTTAATCACTAGGTTTAGTGATATTGGAAGTGTTGGAACACTTTTGGGTGTGTTTGGTTAACTAATTTTGAAATGGGTCAAAATTTGGGTTTCGGTGTCAAAATGGGTATGACACTTGTTTAACACTTGTGATCGGGTTTAATTGGTGTGTTAGGACCATTTTCACTCGTGTTAGTGAATATTGGTTAGTTTGGGCTCGGTTTGTGCTTGGAAGTGCAATTGGGTCAAAATTACACTAAGTGTAAATTGGGTTGGTTTGTAAATCCACCCTAATTATGTTGTGGTATTTGTGATAATGGAATAGGTATTTTCCATTGACGAGTCGCGGATTAATTGGAAGCATTCAGCAAGGCGACAAGGTGAGTGTTAATATCCTATATGCATATGTATGTGTAGGATGGGTGCGGGCCGGGTGAAGGGGTTCTCGCCTGTAGAGCTCGCTTCTCGTATAGGTGGAATTGTTGGACTTGTGTATAGGTCCAATTGGCACGGTTGTACGTTTTGGTTGACCACTTTGGCGAGGTGCACACTTTGTGTGTACGTTATCACATGGGCGTGTGATGTGGACTTATATAACCCCAATGACGAAGGGTTAATATAGTGAGTGGAATAATTATATGCGTAGGTATATAATGTATTTATTTGTTGTAGCGTGAGATGTGAAGTGTCGATGTGCTAAGGCACCACATTTCACGTGACGAGTGAAGTGTCGAAGTGTTAAGACACCACTCAAAGTAATGTGACGGCTGAAGTGTCGATGTGTTAAGACGCCACCCGGGGTGAAGTGTCGATGTGTTAAGACACCACCCGGAGTGAAGTATCGATGTGCTAAGATGCCACTCCAAGAGAATAATGGGTGAAGTGCCGATGTGTTAAGGCGCCACTCGAGGTGAGGTATCGACGTGTTAAGATGCCACCTCAAGTAAAATGAAGAGTGAAGTGTCGAAGTGTTAAGACACCACTCGGGGTGAAGTGTCGACGTGTTAAGACGCCACTCGGGGTGAAGTATCTAAGTGTTAAGATGCCACCCGTGGGGTTAGTGTACGAAGTGTTAAGTGCACTAATGGTTGTTATGAACATCGATGACTTATTTCGCGAAGTCATTCCCTTGCGAAGATTTGGTTAACCATGGTTATTGTGTTGTAAGCGTAAGCAAATTATGTTATTCGAGATATATATATATATATATATATATATATATATATATATATATATATATATATATATATATATATATATATATATTGTATACATATAATGGTGTCTTGTCGTGATGTAGCTAACCCTCCGGGTGTAGCTTATTGGCATTGTTCACATCGTTGTTGGTGAACTTATATTTTGTTGATGTATCTTTAGCTCGTTGCTTAGTGATCTTACGGTATGCTTAGACTAGCTTGCCTTTATGCTTGGATGCTCCGGTATGCGGTATTTGGTTTTGTGTGGCGTGTCCATTTTATGCATATATATGTATGTAGTATATTCTCACTCACTAAGCGTTAGCTTACCCTCTCGTTGTTTACCTTTTTATAGATTTGCATGGATGCGGTGGCTCGGGTAAGCGTGGGAACTAGTGGACTTGCGTAGTTTGCTTTAGAAGACTTGCTTTTGGATTTGATTAGGATTGGTAACGTATCCCCAATCCCATGCTCGGTCTATGTTTTGAATTTAACTAAGTGGGTCGAAATGGTCACTTTGTGGTAATTTGGGTCCATGTGGGCCCGTTGTTGTAAAACTAGGTTTTATTGTGGAAAACTCTTAGTTTTAATTATTATAACATATTGTGAAAGTGTCTTGGTTTAAAAGTGTCGGGAAGCGGGTTTTTCGCCCGTGTGAAATCGTTATGCAAAACAGAATCTGGCAGGCATTCTGGACGCCGTCCGGGTCTTAAGGGCTGGACGCCGTCCAAGCTTTTGGACGCCGTCCAGAAGGGCTGTCACAGGAAAAACAAAATTCTGGCACGTTTTCGGATGGTTAACGGGTTGGGTTGTTACATTCTCGGTCCACCGTTTCAATCCAATTGGTCCTTCGGTTCCATCAAATTCCAAAGGTTTGCAGGCAGTGAATTCTTTGTAGGAGCATCCTACACGATTTCTTGTGGAATTAGTTCCACTGCTAGATCCAGAGTTATTGTTATTTTGCATCGCAGCCTGTACTGCGGCTATGTTTGCTGCAAGAAAAACACGGAAGTCTTCCTCGCTCATGTTCAAATTCTGACGAGTCGTCGGTGCCATTTCCTTCAAAAATAGCCCAAAAGAATTAAGTTAATCATATAGAATTTAAAGAGTAGTCAATAGTATTTCGTAGCATAGTATGAACTCATTTATAAAAGCTTTTTCTTCATATTAGCATTTTATAGTATTAATTCGGGTAGTACCTACCCGTTAAGTTCATACTTAGTAGCTAATATACAATTCAACTACTACAATTCTATATGAGAAAAAAAAACTGATTATAATAAAATTTCGCGTTCAAATTTTATACAATAATTTACAAACTTACAATACCGCTATTAAACATATAGGATGAAATATAGCACATAATAACTTTGCTACTCGGCAGCTATAAAGGAAATTCTAGTTAATACGTAAGTAGTTCAGCAAAAGAAATAAAGACACGTAATTCATAAGTCCAGAAACAAGTCATGCATTCTGATTTTACTAAGACGACTTCCCACCCTTGGTCTTGTGGAAAGTAACCGTTATGACCATTGGCTAGGCAGTATGTTGTAATGTCGTCAAAAGGACGAGGGTTTCGTAATGTCCAACAGCCCCGTAATAATCTAAAAACCTTGTTTCTCACCCCAACTACTGAATCCGTCACTTGTGGGAAGGTTTTATTTAAAAGTTGTAATCCGATATTCTTTTTCTCACTTTGGTAAGAAGCGAATATCACTAACCCGTAAGTATAACATGCTTCTTTATGTTGCATGTTAGAAGCTCTTTCTAACTCATGAAATCCTATGTTGGGATATGTTGAGTCAAAATAGGTTCTTAACCCGTAGCGTAATATTGCATTTGAGTTCCCTGTATTTAACGCTTTTTTAACGCTTTAAAGAAAACACGGCGTAATTTACGGTCTCCCCAATGTGATATACCCCACCTATCAAAGGAAAGCCTTTTATAAACCAAGGCATTTCTGGAAAGTCTTTCAAATGTTTGACAAGTTAATTTCGCCATAACTAAATGTGCTGATGAATTCTGACCGACTCTAGACAAGATTTCCTCAATCATATCCTTTGGTAGGTTTTCTAAAATATTCGGTTGTCTACTCTTAACGTCCATTTTGTTTTTATACTGTAAAATAGACAAGGATTAGATTCATAAAAGATAATTAACAAACAATACAAGCAATTTTTACATAGAATATAAAAGTACAAGCACACTACAATACATATAATACACAACATGATTACAACCCTCTAATCCGAATCACTGGTTTCATCTTCTTCGGACTTTGTTCGTTTTCCTAATTTTCTAGGGATATATGGTGTTCCTCTAATACGAGCCGTCGTTTTCCACAATGGTTTAGAAAAACCTGGTGGTTTAGAGGTACCTGGGTTATTGTTACATTTTAGGAAATACGGTCGTTGCCGATACATATAAAGTTCATCGGGGTTGGAATCAGGTTTCTCTATTTTTATACCTTTTCCCTTATTATTTTCTTTTGCTTTATTAAATTGAGTCGAGGTAATTTCTATAACATCATCGGAATCCTCATCGGGATCCGATTCATCGGAAAATTGGTAATCTTCCCAATATTTTGCTTCCTTGGCGGAAACACCATTGACCATTTTTGACTTTGGTCCGTTGGTTGAGGATTTTCTTTTATTTAATCTATTTACTGTAGGTATCAATATTCCTATCTCCGAAACCTCTTCTTCTTTCGGTTCCTCCTCTTCCAGTTCCTCCTCTTTCGGTTCCTCTTCTTCCGGTTCCTCCTCTTCCGGTTCCTCTTCGGGAATTTGTGAATCTTCCCAAAGTATATTCGACTCTTCATTATTATTAGGTGAGTCGATGGGATTTGTACTAGAGGTAGACATCTATCACGCAATATCAAACATGTTAAGAGATTAATATATCACATAATATTTACATGTTAATAATATATAGCTTGAAGAAAAACACGGTCGAAGTCCAGAGTCACTAATGCATCCTAACAAACTCGGTAAGACACACTAATGCAAAAATTCTGGTTCTCTAAGACCAACGCTCGGATACCAACTGAAATGTCCCGTTCATATTGATTATAAACGTTCCATATTAATTGATTTTGCTTGCGAGGTTTTGACCTCTATATGAGACGTTTTTCAAAGACTGCATTCGTTTTTAAAACAAACCATAACCTTTATTTTATCGACAAGGTTTAAAGGACACCACCTAAATTATCCAGAAATGATAATCTACAAATATCATACTTACACACTACCAATACATATTGGTTTACAATATTAATATGTTACAACAAAGTAAATTTCGAATGCAGTTTTAAAAAATATTATACAAGCATGCTGATACCAAATCTTGTCCATATTTTAGCATGCAACAGCGGAAGCTCTTAATAATCACCTGAGAATAAACATGCTTTAAACGTCAACAAAAATGTTGGTGAGTTATAGATTTAACCTATATATTTATCAAATCATAATAATAGACCACAAGATTTCATATTTCAATATACATCCCATACATAGTGATAAAAATCATTCATATGGTGAACACCTGGTAACCGACCTTAACAAGATGCGTATAGAATATCCCCATCACTCCGGTACTCCCTTCGAACATGATAAATTCGAAGTACTAAAGCATCCGGTACTTTGGATGGGGCTCGTTGGGCCCAATAGATCTATCTTTAGGATTCGCGTCAATTAGGATGTCTGTTCCCTAATTCTTAGATTACCAGACTAAAAAGGGGCATATTCGGTTTAATAATCCAGCCATAGAATGTAGTTTCATTTACTTGTGTCAATTTTGTAAAACATTTATAAAACTGCATGTATTCTCATCCCAAAATATCAGATTTTAAAAGTGGGACTATAACTCACTTTCACAGATTTTTCTTCGTCGGGAAGTAAGACTTGGCCACTGGTCGAATCACGAACCTATAACAAATATGTACATATATATCAAAGTATGTTCAAAATATATTTACAATATTTTTAATACGTTTTGCTGTTTTAAGTTTATTAAGTCAGCTGTCCTCGTTAGTAACCTACAACTAGTTGTCCACAGTTAGATGTACAGAAAATAAAGCAATATATATTATCTCGAATCAATTCACGACCTCATGTATACAAGCCTCAGGCTAGATCACAACTCAAAGTATATATAATATTTTGGAATCAACCTCAACCCTGTATAGCTAACTCCAACATTACTGCATATAGAGTGTCTATGGTTGTTCCGAAATATATATATAGATGGGTCGATATGATATGTCAAAACATTGTATTCGGTTCTATGGTATCCCAAGATTACATAATATATTAGAATACATGTATAATACAATATGAGTTAGCTAGGATATGATTAATATAGATTTGTTACCAATTTTCACATAGCTACAACAAGAAAAAATTATCCAATCTTGTTTTACCCATAACTTCTTCGTTTTAAATCCGTTTTGAGTGATTAAAGTTTCTATGGTTTCATATTAAACTTAAGTTTATGAATATAAATAGAAAAATTATAAGTTTATAGTCGGAAATACAGATTACAAGTCGTTTTTGTAAAGGTAGTCATTTTAGTCGAAAGAACGACGTCTAGATGACCATTTTGGAAAACATACTTCCACTTTGAGTTTAACCATGATTTTTGGATATAGTTTTATGTTCATAAGAAAAATCATTTTCCCAGAAGAAAAACTTTTAAATCAAAGTTTATCATAGTTTGTAATTAACTAACCCAAAACAGCCCGCGGTGTTACTACGACGGCGTATATCCGATTTTACGGTGTTTTTCGTGTTTTCAGGTTTTAAATCATTAAGTTAGTATATCATATAGATATAGAACATGTGTCTAGTTTATTTTAAAATTAATGTTAGAAGGATTAACTTTTGTTTGCGAACAAGTTTAGAATTAACTAAACTATGTTCTAGTGATTATAAGTTAAAACCTTCGAATAAGGTAGTTTTATATATATGAATCGAATGTTGTTATGAACATAATTACTACCTTAGGTTTTGTGGATAAACCTACTGGAAATGAGAAAAATAGATCTAGCTTCAAAGGATCCTTGGATGGCTTGAAAGTTCTTGAAGTAGAATCATGACACGAAAACAAGTTCAAGTTAGATTTCCACTCGAAATAAGATTGTTAAAGTTATAGAAATTGAATCAAAGTTTGAATATGAGTATTACCTTATATTAGAAAGATATCTTACTGTAAATAAGAAAGATTTCTTGAGGTTGGATGATCACTCAAAGTGGATTTGCAAGATTGGAAGTAAGCTAGCAAACTTGGAAGTGTTGTTGGTGTGTTCTTGAGTAGTTGTTTTATAACTTGGTTTATGTATGGATTTATGAACTAGATTGAGCTAGATTTTGATAAAGATGATGAAGAACACTTAGAATAATGGAAGAACACTTGAGAGAGAGTAGTTTGATGCATGTAAATTGCAAAATGAAAGTGTTTGTGTACTCCCATCTTCACGTGAATTATGGTACCACATATAGGCTCCATTAGTTTGTTATTTTGTGAGATATTTCATGCTAGATGTTAAATGATGGTTCTTACATGGTTAGGTGACTCACATGGGCTGCTAAGAGCTGATCATTGGAGTGTATATACCAATAGTAAATACATTTAGAAGCTGTGTATTGTACGAGTACAAATATGAGTGCATACGAGTAGAATTGTTGATGAAAATGGATGAGGATGTAATTGTAAGCATTTTTGTTAAGTAGAAGTACTTTGATAAGTGTCTTGAATTCTTTCAAAAGTGTATAAATACATATTAAAACACTACATGTATATACATTTTAACTGAGTCGTTAAGTCATCGTTAGTCGTTACATGTAATTGTTGTTTTGAAACCTTTAAGTTAACGATCTTGTTAAATGTTGTTAACCCATTGTTTATTATATCTAATGAGATGTTAAATTATTATATTATCATGATAATATGATGTATTAATATATCTTGATATGATATATATACATTTAAATGTCGTTACAACGATAATCGTTACATATATGTCTCGTTTCGAAATCCTTAAGTTAGTAGTCTTGTTTTTACATATGAAGTTCATTGTTAATACACTTAATGATATATTTACTTATCATTTATCATGTTTATCATAGTGTAACAATATCTTAATATGATTCATATGTAATTAGTAAGACGTTGTTATAACGGTAATCGTTATATATATCGTTTCGAGTTTCTTAATTCAATAAACTCATTTTTTTATGTAAATAACTCATTGTTAATATACTTAGTGAGAAACTTACTTATCTACTATCATGTTAACTATATATATATATATATATATATATATATATATATATATATATATATATATATATATATATATATATATATATATATATATATATATATATATATATATATATATATATAGTTTTTACAAGTTTTAACGTTCGTGAATCTTCGGTCAACTTGGGTGGTTAAATGTCTATATAAAACCTATTTCAATTTATCAAGTCTTAACAAGTTTGATTGCTTAACATGTTGGAAACACTTGATCATGTAAATATCAATTTCATTTAATATATATAAATATGGAAAAGTTCGGGTCATTACACGAACCCCCGGCAAGAAACGAGGGTTCGAAAACTAGTATATATAATAGACAAAAATGATGAATAGTATAGGGGTACATTTGTCATTTCATTATATCCTGAAAGGTTATTTTTGTCATTTTACTCCTTCAATCTTCCTAGCCTATTTTGGATCCTTCCTTCTGTGACAACCCGGAAATTTCCGATCAAATTTAAACTTTAATCTTTATATATTTTCGACACGATAAGAAAAGTCTGTAATGTTGAATCTCAAAAATCTTAAACTGTATTCATACATTCATTTAACCTCGACGAAATTTCGACGATTCACGAACCATTATATAAATGGATATGATTATATATATATATGTATATATATATATTATAACATGAGAATATTAACAAGGTATTAAACGTAAAATACTTTACATGAACGTATTTGTTTCAATATGTTTATCGATGGAGTTAGAAGATAGTATCAAGTGATTGAGTTATCAAGATTCTTTATGATTACGGGTCTCTATTGAGAGGTCCACTTTGAATTAGAAAACCTCTTCTTTTTAACGATATTCGGAATAATTGGTAAAGTGATCTACATATGAGAACAAAGTGTCAATTAACGATAACTAGACAAAAGTTAATGGAGATTCCTGTTTGATTTCCAGTACATGCTTTACAATAAATTACTCGTGACTTTTGATAAGGTAACTATTTAACTTTCAGATTATTTAATGTAAAGGTGAAATTATGAAATGTAGATAATATCGACAAGTTAAGTAAATCGACGTTTTATATTAAAATAACTTCATGCACTTAACTATCCATTGGACCTTACCCGACGATTTACGAAAAGCTATTTGTAAATAGATATATATATATATATATATATATATATATATATATATATATATATATATATATACATATACATATGAATATTATTTGTAAATATATAATAATACATTAATAAAGTATTAATTGTTGGAATTAAGAAAATAAAATATTAAATGATATAATAAAGTCATTATTTCAAATGAATATCTATATATACAAATATATATATATATATATATATATATATATATATATATATATATATATATATTAAAAATAAATATTAAATTGAAATGTAATTTGAAGTAATATATGATTTAGTTGATTGAGATAATTAGGTAAAATAATATAAGGTATAATAAAACTTATTATTAAAATAAATCTATATATACAAATATATAGATATGGCTTCGAAGTTAGTAACACTCAATTGTCAATCGTTTGATAATGAACAAAGTTAAATAAATGAATACTTGTAAAGACACAATATATAATTGTAAGTTATTATATAATATATTTACATAATTTCTATACATAATTATTATTGCTATATTACAGGTATATATGTATATATATAAAAGGAAGAAATTAGAATATTTCAGTCTATGTAAATATTTGTAAGTAAATATTAAATATTAAAAATATGTTATATTACATGTTTAATAAATTGAAATATCAATATATTAAATGTAATTGAAAGTTAAAATATAATTATTATATTAATATCCTTATTATTTTCATTATAAATATTGATACCAGTATTTATATTATTAACTTAATATATAGATATAAGATTTGTTAAGCATAATTTGTTATATCAATATTATTAGTGTTATCTTTATTATTATCATTATCATTATTATTAATATTATCATATTATTATTATTATTATTATTATCATTATTCTTAAAAATTAGTATTATTATTTCTACCATCAATATTATTATTATTATTAATGTTATTATTAACATTATTATTATTAAAAATTATTATCGTTGTTCTAAATATTAATATTATTATTATTATTATTATTATTATTGATTATTATTGATATTATTATTATTATTATTAATGGAATTATATTTATTAATATATTAATTAATTATTATTATAAATTAATCATTATAATATATTAAAAGCAAGTTTTATTCTTTTTCTTCTTCTTCCTGCTTACTCGTGATTTCCTGTCGAGGTCTACCTTCACAACAAAACAACGTATATCAGTTCTTGATTGCTGAATCATTCTTTCACTTTCACATTATAATTATCTACTGCTATTCGTAAATTAATCAGAAAGTGGAAAAAAACGAATTCGGTTCCTCTGCCACGAAAGGTTCTAATTTAAAACTCCATTTCAAATCAAATATTAAAAACTAAAATTGCTATTTTGTTATGAATCCTATACTCAAACTATCTGCAAAGTTTGAATATCCAATTCCTCATATTAATCGCGAATTTTGGAGTCAAAATGTTAATTACAAAAGTCAACTAAATTGTTCTTGAGAAAATTGGAATTCATTTTTATGATTTAAGTTAAGTTGATGATTTAGAAAGATTATAGGAGCGATTTGAAACAAAATTGGTGTTGTAATCTTTGGCTAAAACTTTATAAATTTCAAAATCAATTTTTTTTAATCTACGACGAAGAACAGCAGCATTCTTTTTGAATTATTTATTATTTTTTTTGTTGAGTCTATTAATTTATATTCACAATATTAAATCGCTTTCTGTTCCAATGATAGAAACAAAGAGTGATTGTTTTGGTTAATTCGATTTTAGATTGGATTGAATTGAGAAGAAGATGAAGAACATAGGAAAACAGAAAAAAGGTTTAAAAATTTACGGGTTTGGGTTTAGACAGATGAAGCGAGACAGAGGGATGGTTAAAAGGTTATTCGGCTATTCGAGAGGTCGTGGGTTCGAGCCTCGTCTGGGGCAATTCTTTTTAGAAAAGAGTTTAAAGGGTATACCTTGTTATTTTTACTTCTACTATTATAATTAATATTATTATTATTATTATTATTATTATTATTATTATTATTATTATTATTATTATTATTATTATTATTATTATTATTATTATTATTATTATTATTATTATTATTATTACTATTATTATTATTATTATTATTGTTATTGTTATTATTATTAGTAATATGATTATTATTATTGTTATTATCAGTGTTGTAAAAGTCGGCCGACTTGGCCGACGCGTCGGCCGATGCGTCATTTTTTTGGGTTCTCCGTCCCGTTTTTTATAAAAACGACTTAAAAGACGGTCAAAGCTAAAAGTTCGGTCAAATTCTGTCAATGACGGTCAAAGTTGGTCAACAACAGTCAAAATCAGTCAAATTTTCGTCAAGATGTGATATGTTTTAAAATTAGGGTTTGTTTTCATTTTTTGGGCCGCTATTTTCTCTGTGTCCTTACTGATTATGTACTCGGTAACATTAATTAAGTTTGAAGTTTGATTGTATTTAAATTCAAGTTCTTATTTAAGAAATTTATGGTACATAATCAACTATTTTATACATATATAAATATATATTTAAGAAATTATTAATAAAGTCAACGTTGGTCAACGACCGATGCGTCCCCGATGCGTCCCCGACTCGGCCGACGCGTCCTTTTTTGGTCTCGACCGATGCGTCCCCGACTTGCGACTTTTACAACCTTGGTTATTATTACTAATACAAGATTTATGATCATTTATTATTATTGTTATTATTATTAAGGTTATAATTATTATCAATATTATTATATCTAAAAGTATTATAATTAACATTAGTATTATTATAAGTATTATTATTATTATTATTATTATTATTATTATTAATTTTATCATTTTAGTATTATTAGTATTATCATTATTAAAAGTATCATTATATAAATCTGTCAGTTTATTAAAATTAGTATTATCATTACTAGTATTATAATTATTATTATTATTATAATTATTATCATAATTATATGTTTCATAATCATTATTATTATTATTATTATTATTATTATTATTATTATTATTATTATTATTATTATTATTATTAACTTTATAAGTATTATTATTTATATTATAATGAGTAATAGTATTATGTAATCACTAAAGACAATGTCATAACTATCGTTCACAAAAAAATTAATATTTTTACAGTTATTGTTATTAATATCATTATTATAAAATTAATAACATTAATATCTTTATTGGTAATATTAAGTATTATAATTATTATCATTTTTACTATTATTAATATTATTCTAGTATTATTATAACTATTATTTTGCAAACAAAAGATTAGTTATATAAAAATACATAATAACCATAATTTAAATATATAAATACTCTTATTTAAAATATATAAAATGAAAATATAATAAAGTAAATAAGTTATTGGTATAAACATTATATCGCCAATATTAATCTATAAATTTGTTCGATCATGATTATACGTTTTAATATATATACAAATGATATAGGTTCGTGAATCCGAGGCCAACCATACACTTGTTCAATGATGTCATATGTATTTTTACTACGAAATACAGTATCGTGAGTTTCATTTGCTCCCTTTTTAAATGCTTTTGCAATATATATTTTTGGGACTGAGAATACATACGTTGCTTTTATAAATGTTTTACGAAATAGACACAAGTAATTGAAATTACATTCTATGGTTGGATTATCAAAATCGAATATCACCCCTTTTAGCTTGGTAGCCTAAGAATTAGGGAACATACACCCTAATTGACGCGAATCCTAAAGGTAGATCTACGGGCACTAACACCCCTCATACTGGAAAATGGTATGCTTTAGTACTTCGAGTTTATATTATACAGAAAAGTTTCTGTTTGGGGATATTCTATATGCATTATGTTAATGTCGGTTACCAGGTGTTTAATCTATATGAATGATTTTTAAACACTTGCGAGTGTATGATTATTGAATAAAGGAAATCTTGTGGTCTATTAAAATTATGAAAATGATTGATTACGATAAACTAATGAACTCACCAACCTTTTGGTTGACATTTTTAAAGCATGTTTATTCTCAGGTATTAAGGAAATCTTCCGCTGTGCATTTGCTCATTTTAAAGATATTACTTGGAATCATTCATGGCATATTTCAAAAGACGTTACATTCAAGTTGTTGAGTTCAATAGAGATTATTATTAAGTAAATGACAGATTAGGTCATTTATAAGTTGGATATTATGAAATGGTATACATGCATGTCAACTTTCGATGTAATGAAAGGTTGTCTTTTAAAAATGAAAGCAATGTTTGTAAAATGTATCATATACAGGTCAAACACCTCGCGATGTAATCATATGTTATTGTATTCATCCTTATGAATTAGGACGGGTCACTTCATATGGTATCAGAGCGGTGGTCTTAGCGAACCAGGTCTTGCATTAGTGTGTCTAACTGATAGTTGTTAGGATGCATTAGTGAGTCTGGACTTCGACCGTGTCTGCATGTCAAAAGTTTTGCTTATCATTTCTAGTCGAAAATCATCTGCTTATCATCCTTAGGAAATTACCTGCTTATCATTCTTAGTCTAGACACATCTTACTCCATTGATTGCATGAATTGTGTATAGAAAAAATTCATATCTTAGAGTATCTGCTAATTCATATCTTAGCGTATCTGTTACGGTAATCTTTGCCTGACATATTCCGTACAGTCCTCCGTAATCTACGAAATCTTTTACTTTATATATATAGATATTCTATGTAATTAGAATACCATCCGATAGTCGGAAATCATTTCATATCGAAAAATCCTTTAATCAATGGTATGAAATGGAACTCTCCATTAGTTCAAGTCCCTCGAATTTCGATATGGAGTTTCACTCGAGCTCCGAAAGCAGTGTGACCGGAATGGATCAACCAATCAGCCATCATCTATTCTGGATGAATTGGGGATGGGTTCGTAGCCTCCTCAATCATTGGATACAAGAAGAAGGTGATCCCTTCCATCCACCACATTGCCCTCTTGGCGAAGAACCTGAAGCACTTAACGGCGAACCTGTCCGAGATACCATTTTCTCTCTCATTTCCAGAGTATCTTGTCACAATTATATACTATCTCACATTCTAGATCTTATTCATCCGCTCGTCCAAACCACTAATCATCCCGGTGTAATAGAAAAAGCTAACGAGCTTCGTGCTTCTAACGACCCGTCCTAATCCATCTGGACGAATACATTACATTTGGTTACATCGCGAGGTACTTAACCTCTATATGATACATTTTACAAACATTGCATTCGTTTTTAAAAGACTAACTTTCATTACATCGACAGTTGATGGCATGCATACCATTTCATGATATATCCAACTATAATTGACTTAGTAATAATCTTGATGAACTCAACAACTCAAATGCAACGTCTTTTGAAATATGTCATGAATGACTCCAAATAATATCTCTAAAATGAGCAAATGCACAGTGGAAGATTTCTTTCATACCTGAGAATAAACATGCTTTAAAGTGTCAACTAAAAGGTTGGTGAGTTCATTAGTTTATCATAATCATTCATTTTCATCATTTTAATAGAGCACAAGATTTTCATTTCCAGTTCTCATAAATATACGTCCCATGCATAGAGATAAAAACAATCATTCATATGGATTGAACACCTGGTAACCGACATTAACAAGATGCATATAAGAATATCCCCTATCATTCCGGGAAATCCTTCAGACATGATAAAAATGAATTCGAAGTACTAAAGCATCCGGTACTTTGGATGGGGTTCGTTAGGCCCAATAGATCTATCTTTAGGATTCGCGTCAATTAGGTGTGCACTAATTCTCAAAATTAGTGATGTTTCCTAATTCTTAGGCTACCAAGCGAAAAGGGGTATATTCGGCTTCGATCATTCAACCATATAATGTAGTTTCGATTACTTGTGTCTATTTCGTAAAACATTTATAAAAATTGTGCATGTATTCTCAGCCCAAAAATATAAAGGGTAAAAAGGCAAATGAAACTCACCTAATGTATTTTGTAGTAAAAATACATATGACGTCATTTAACAAGTGTAGGGTTGACCGCGGATTCACGAACCTATATCAATTATATTTATTAACACATTGTAATCGAACAAATTTATATACTATTATTATTTATCATATATTTGTTATTTTAATGAATTATATGTTTTATTAATTAATTAACAAAATTTATTTTATAAATACTTAATATAAAATATCAATGTAGTTAAGTTAAATGTATTAACTATATTTTATAAATACTTAATATAATTACACCAATTTTCCTTGTATATAATTCACCCCTGTTTTAATAAGTCCATTGACTATTAATCCATTTCCGTGTCTGGTTAAATGAACGATTATTAGTACTTATAAATATCCCGCCCATCGTGTCCGATCGAGTGTATGTGGTTATTTATAGGTACGTCCAATTGTAAATCTTTATATTAAATTAACGAACTATCATTCAATTAAACAAATATAAAGCCCATTAATAGCCCATAGTCCAATTTCTACAAGTGTCGTTCTTTTGTCCAAACCCCAATTATGGTATAAAGCCCAATTACCCCGTCTTTAATATTTAGCCCAACATCACGATTACTTCGATTTAAATAAGAATAATACTAACTTAGCTACGAGACATTAATTTAAAAAGGTTGAACATAACTTACAATGATTAATAATAGCGTAGCATTACACGGGCATAATTTCGATTTACAAACTTAAAACATTCGCTAACTTAACCTTATTATTATTAAACTTAAATTAAAATTAAAATGATAATTATATATATTTATTTTTACGTAAGAGGAAAGAAAGAAAAGGGGTGAAGAATTCGGCAGAATGCTCGAGCTTTTATAGGCCAATTGTGTCCTGGTTTACTCCGCGATCTCGAAGCTTTTCTCCTTTAAATCTCCGCGATCGCGGAGCTCTTGTATCCAGCTCATCCAGGTAATTTCAACGTGGGCTGCTTAATATTTTATAATATATATATATATATATATATATATATATATATATATATATATATATATATATATATATATATATAATTAATTATATATATATATATATATATATTATATTCTTGTGCATAGTTGACTTGTAATTTTTTGTCCGTTGCGTCGCACGTTAATAGTTGGTTCATGTCTCGGTTCCGGATTTTCAAACGCCTTTTCATATAATTTAATATCTTGTATTTTGCGTTTTGCGGCTCCTACTCTTGTAACTTTTAGATGTTTCTCATCAATAATTTGAACCACTTTGATTGTACTTTGTACTTTTTAGCTTTTTGGTCATTTGCATCTTCAATTCGTTGAATCTGTCTTTTGTCTTCACCTTTTATTATTTAAACGAATATTACTTGTAAATAGAACAATTGCAACTAAAAGCTTGTCTTTCTTGAAGGATAATGCTATGAAATATATGTTCGTTTTTAGCATTATCATATTCTCAACCCAAAAATATAAAGGGTAAAAAGGCAAATGAAACTCACCTAATGTATTTTGTAGTAAAAATACATATGACGTCATTTAACAAGTGTAGGGTTGACCTCGGATTCACGAACCTATATCAATTATATTTATTAACACATTGTAATCGAACAAATTTATATACTATTATTATTTATCATATATTTGTTATTTTAATGAAATATATGTTTCATTAATTAATTAACTATATTTATTTTATAAATACTTAATATAAAATATCAATGTAGTTAAGTTAAATGTATTAACTATATTTTTATAAAAATATTATTTCTTTGTTAAAATAATACTTATAGTAATACTATAATAATGATAACACTAATAATATTAAAAATGATAAAAATAATAAATTTAGTAATAATGTCACTAAAAATGATAATTTTTCTAATAATAATAATAATAATAATAATAATAATAATAATAATAATAATAATAATAATAATAATAATAATAATAATAATAATAATAGAAATAAATTGCTACCTCAAAAGTGTTTAGAGTGGCTTTTTTTAAAAAATGCCCTTGCCAGGACTCGAACCCAAAATCTCCCGCTAACACATTACCCACTTAACCATTGCTCCATTTAACATTTTCTGTTTTAATACCTGATTAAATCCATATAACCCATATGATGTCTGTTTCTCTTCTTCTCCTAATGTACAATCGACATCATCATCAAATTCACCATTTTAATCATTACATCATCATCTTAATCTAACCATCTAATCATCATATATCACGACAACATTGCCAATACATCATGATCATAATCATTTCATCATTAGCTAACCTAATCATCGTTATCATCATGATCTTATGATCATGACACTCGTATCCATCTATCAATATCATTATCAATACAATCGAATATCACCTTGACATCATTCATCATTAATTAATCATCTTTTCTTCTCATTTTCACGATCATAATCACTATCATTTATGATAGCTGATGAAAACAGAAAATGTACTGTATAGAACAAGAATCGTTTGCAGTAGAAGTGTTTTGGGCCTCAATTAAAACAGAAACAATTTAGGTTTGGCTTCAGCCCAACCATGAAACAAGTTAACATCCCAACCTTCTAAAATAGGACTCGGCCCAATATCCTAAACAGGTTCATGGTATCAAATTTGGAAGAACGTATAAAGATTTAGTTTATTGCAAGTGGTTGTTTGCTTTACTAGTGGTCGGCCATGAAGTGTGGCTTGTCCCACTTGCCTAACTTGTCCCGTCCCTTTTTTTTATATAGAAATTCATAAAGAATTTCAATATAATCAAGTGGTGAAGTGGGGTTATCGGCCAAAGTGAAAGAAGAAAAGGAACACACAAACCATTCACTTTATTGCCATTAACATATAACAAATGGGTTTTAGTTTATATGTTTACGGAATCAACTAGGGAGACAGTAATAATTTATTCATCATCACTCATCTCATACGTCACTGTTTCATATTCAAACCTCCTCCATCATTGTTGTTTACAGAAAAACAGAAGCAATGATAAAAGTGTAGCAATAGCAGTGTAAATAAAAATAGGAACAAACAGGAATTGTTGTAGTTAATTACGATGATGGTTGATCAGAGAAAAGAGAAAAAAATGGAAATATGAGAGTTTAATGGCAGTTACATCTGGTATAGCACTGTTTATATGGGTTTGGGTGGTGGTTCTTTAGGTGCCTCTTTCATCGGATAAAAACAGGAAACGAAGGTAGTAGCAGAGAGATATCATAGTTGGTTTAAGTTGTTTGGTAGTAAGAAAGAAGGAGAATATAGTGAGGTGGCGGTTTAGAAAAGTAACAACAAAAATCTTAAATGGTTTGATGGTGTTTGTGATGAAAGTGGTAGTAGAAGAGTGGCGGTGGTGGTGTGCCAAAGGTGGTGATTGAATAGTAGCATCACGTAAGCAATCAAGGAATAGCAGTTTTTGAAGGGTTTGGTGATTGAAGTAACACACATGTTTTTAGTTGGGTTTATGAGTAGAAGCAGTAGGAGACCATCGTTGCCTTAATTTAGTGATGGTTTTGGTTTAACGATGGGTTTGAGGGTTCTTTGATCTAGTAACCCATATGGTGGTGAAGGTGGTAGGTCTAATTGATGTAGTAATTGAAAGAACAAGATTAGTAGTAGGAGTTTTACAACTTGACAGCAGTGGGTGATATAATTATTTGAGGTGTTGTTGGGATCCTATAATACAGAAAATGAAAATAGAAAGAAAATAGTCTTTTATGTCGACTAGAGGAAATATTATATATAAAGTTGAGCTTGCATGTGTATATGTAAAACAAATACAGTAATATGCATGATAGGGGACGATAATGGAGTTGGTTGAAAGAGGGTGGCGATTTTCTGTTCTTTAATTGTGATTGAAAACAATTGATAACAAACTGGCGACATGGACAAAGAATTCGAACAGAAAAGGAAAAGATGTACTGTTTAATCGTGATATATGCATCACAGAATATGTAATTTCGTATAAAAGCAAATACAGATAGAAACAAAGTTTAAAGAAAGTTAGATAGTGATATAAAACTAATTCATTATATATATAATCGCTGTTTATATTAATACTAATAATAAATACACATAAATACATTAATAATAATAATTCTTTTTAATAATAATAGATAATAATACTGATAATAATATTTCAAACTTGCAATTAAATATAATACCATTTATGTAATATTATATTATGTGATGACATCTATTGAATTGTTAATATTTATATATATTACAATCTATATATAACATTAACTATGTATTGAAATCATATTTACATCTAGATTTATTTTAATCACAACTTTATTATTTTATATAATATTTTACTTATTCAATTCAAATGATTTATTTGTTTTCTATTACTTAAAATTATTATATATACTTATAATTATATTTACATATTCATTTACACACAATTGTTCGTGAATCCTCGGGAGCAGTCGAAGGTCAATTGAATATATGAACACAGTTTAAAATTTTCTAGATTCAACTTACAAACTTTGCTTATCGTGTCGGGAATATATAAAGATTAAAGTTTAAATTTGGTCGGAAATTCCCGGGTCGTCACAGTACCTACCCGTTAAAGAAATTTAGTCCCGAAATTTGAGTGAGGTTGTCATGGCTAACAATAAAAATGTTTTCATGACGATTATGAGTTGATAAATAGAGTTTTATCGTATTGAGTAATATGGATAAAACAATTCGATTATTCGAAGAGCACGAATGAAGCTATCACAAAAGAGTGAAACGAATAAATAAAGTTTCGTCTTATCTGTTGACGTAGTCAGGGTTGAATTTAGAAAATAAGGTGCGTCTTAACTTTTGACGTTGTCTTGGTTGAATTCTGGAGTTCAAGGGATTTAAAGAAAATCTTCGAAATCTAAAAGATTTGATTCTTCGGCGAATAAGGAAATTAAGATCTCTATAATTAAATATAGTGTTCTGCCTTGATTGTTACGTCTGATATTTCCATTATAAATTAAACTTTTCCGTTTCATTATTCTCACCATTCCTATACTTTCATTCTTAGTTCATACATCCAAAAGATTGTGAAAATTCTTAATCCAGTTCTAATCCTTGATATTTTCCTAATTATCATTTCTGTCATCCTTCTTTTCAATCTTCCACTAGAAAAATCTATTTTCTTCTACTATTATCTTGGGGTGATACTATTCTTAATTCTACCGTGTCTTTATATTGCTATTCGTATTAATATCCACGGTTTGTAACCTCCGTGTTGTTATTGGGCTTTATATCTTCTCTTATAACTTGGAGCTCGTTGCCTTTTTTATTCTCCTCTCGACCTCTAGTTAAGCTAGTAATGGTACAGAATTTGTAAGTATGGAGTTTCGACTGAACATAACTAATGTTCTAAGAGAGAGATTGTAATAGCATGATCTTGATTAGTTAAGTTACCAGAATTTAAGAGAAAAGGTAGAACTATCAAGAGAATATGTTCTTGATATATTTAGAGATTAGTTAGAATGTAAAAGTCATGTAAATGGCACATGATGACGTTAGGATCTGTGAATCATCATTTTCCATTAGAAACTCAGCATGACTTACTGTAATATAATCACGTTGATCAAGTGTCATTATATTATACTAATTCATGCATCAATTTCTTTACATTTCTTCAGAATTCGTTCATAAATTAAACTTAGATTTTACAGAAGTTTCCAATATAATGAAACACAGGAAGCACGAAGAGGTATATAATTTTTGAATGAGAATATTTATGAAAATATCCTCAGAAATATCGAAGATATTTATGATGATATTTTGGAATTTCCAAGTTCAAAGGTTGATTAAGAATTTTTTTTTTCCGCAAGATTTTAACATGACTTCGGAGTAAGATATTCTCTAAAGATTTCAACTGATCCAGAATTACCTGGATTCTTTGAATATAGGGTATGGTCCTTGTATTTGTCCTTGGTCTCCTTCGTGGTTAGCTCAATCCGTTTTCCAGTTCCAACTTTTCTGAGCTTTTCCAACATACTATTCTTTATCATCAAACTTCCGACGATTAAGGTCGTTTACGGTTGCCTACAGTTTCTGCTTCTTCATTCAACTTTTTCAAAGTTCAATGTATTGATTCGTAGGCTGGGTACTTTTTAAAATTTCAGAATTGAAGATCGTAATTCTAGGAGATAATTGTTATATGTATACATATAACTATTGATGTAGAAATGCTACGAGATTCGAAATACTGATTACTGATTTCCCGGTACTTGGTATGGAAATTCTCGTTACAAGATGCGGGTGAGTATATGATAGGGTTTTAATGAACAAATATAATGGTTTTTCGGAGAGACTTAAGCTGATGAGTAATGAAGTTGCTGGTAAGTTTGCTGCTAATGTGGTGGAATATAAACGGTTCTCCGGTAACGATGATGAAAAGTAAACTTATATATCAAGGTTATAACAAGGCTTATTCGGTTGAAAGTCGAAGCTGATTTGCTGGAGCTGTGACAAAATTGGCTACTTTGGAAAAGGATTGCAAAATGATTTTCGGTAATAACAACGCCAAAGGAGCTAGCACAGATACGTGTTAAACGTTTACTCTTGTTTCGAGGGTTTTCAGGTGCATAACTATATGCATCAATCTTTTCTTCTTTAGATTTAGTGCGGTTGGTTCATTATCTCGTTTGAGGTGTTTTCAAGAATCTTGAAAGGTTTATATGTAGATTGTAATCCGCAAGATACAATTGAGGTTTAAGATGAAATCAAGTGGCAAACTTGAAGAAACGTTTAGTTTCATATGTTATAATCAATATTTTAATTCATTTTAATTGTCCAATGTTATTAGTCCACAGTCGACAGTCCACAGTTAACAGTCCAATAATTCATATATAGTTTAATATATAATATTCGAATTAATTAATACATATCGTGACCCGTGTACCTGTCTCAGACTCGATCACAACTCAAACTATATATATTATTGTAGAATCAACCTCAACCCTGTATAGCTAACTCCAGCATTACTGCATATAGAGTGTCTATGGTTATTCCAAATAATATATATAGATGCGTCGATATGATATGTCAAAACCTTGTATACGTGTCCCGATATTTAAGGTGCGTAAAATAAATAACAGAAATTAAATGACGATAAATAAAATTTCGAGAATTTAAATTGCGATAAATAAATTGCGATAAATAAATTGCGATAAATAAAATGTAATACGAAATTAATCAGTTAGCTAGGAACAGTTAGCTAGGATTTTGTTAGCGCGGATTCTTAACAGAATTTCTCATAGTTAATTTGTTTGTTTCTAACAAATTTTATTTTGTCAAATGTTTTCTTCATTATGCCACTTGTTGGATTCTGATAGGTTAAAATTCAAATATGAAATTGAATGAAAATGGTTATTCTGCGGTGAACGGATGCGTATATCGGTGGTTGTTAGTAGGATAGTAAATGACTGTTGAATCAGCTTCGACGAATGTACAATGTAACTTATTAATGTGAAATCTAAATATTCCTCGGGTATTACCTACCCGTTAAAATATTTTCACCATTAACAGTTTGTACGAAAGAATTTTTAATTACAATCTTTATGAAAATATACTTACATATATATTATCTTCAGATGTAATCATGGATTTAATGAGTTAATATAATATTAATATCATTTGATTTACCGTTAGAACTAGAACACATAATCCCCAAAACATTAAAGATTACATAATCGCCATGAAGAACGAAGATAATTGATGTAGAACGATACGTAGAATGATGATTATACTCAAGGTACAGAATGAGATGTTGAGGCATGGATTTTTTTTTGATGGTACTGGTGCTGTTACTGATGGTACTGTTGGTGCCGATGATGTTGCTGAAGCTGGTAAATTTTGCACCATATTCTCCAAATTGATTATTCGAGCGCGAAGTTCGTTGACTTCGTATATTCTTCCGGGATGATTGTCGGTCAGAACGAGCGAATGAATAAGATTTAGAATTTTAGATAGAATATAATCGTGGTGAAATGCTCTGGAAATGAGAGAGAAAATAGTATTACGAACAGGTTCGCCGGTAAGTGCTTCAGGTTCATCGCCAAGAGGGAAATTTGGTTGATGGAAAGTATCGCCTTCTTCTCGCCTTCATTGATTAAGTCGACTACGAAATCAGTCCCAATTCATCCAGAATTGATGATGGCTGATTGGTTGATTCATTCCGATGACGCTGTTTTCGGAGCTTAGGTGAACATCCATGTCGGAATAGCTGTCGGAATAACTATCGGAATAGCTATCGGAATCTGAGGACTCGAACTGGTTGAGGGATTCATCTCGTACGATCAGATGAAGGATTTTTGATAAGAAATAGATTATAGGATGTAGATTAGTACCCTGCAATACATAATTTACATATGCATATATAATACTAAAATCCCATAAGTTACGGAGGAATCTACGAAAGCTGTCAGGCAAAGGTAACAATAACAGATACGCTAATATATAAATTAGCAGATACGATAAGATATGAATTTTGTCTATACACTATTCATGCAGTCGATGCAGTAAAATGTGTCTAGACTAAGAATAATAAGCAGGTAATTTCCTAAGGATGATAAGCAGATGATTTCTGACTAGAAATGATAAGCAAAACTTTTGACATGCAGACACGGTCGAAGTCCAGACTCACTAATGCATCTAAACAACTATCAGTTAGACACACTAATGCAAGACCTGGTTCGCTAAGACCACCGCTCTGATACCAACTCTAATGACCCGTCCTAATCCATCTGGAAGAATACATTACATTTGGTTACATCGCGAGGTACTTGACCTCTATATGATACATTTTACAAACATTGCATTCGTTTTTAAAAGACAAACTTTCATTACATCGACAGTTGATGGCATGCATACCATTTCATGATATATCCAACTAAAATTGACTTAGTAATAATCTTGATAAAATCAATGACTCGAATGCAACGTCTTTTGAAATATGTCATTAATGACTCCAAGTAATATCTCTATAATGAGCAAATGCACATCGGGAGATTTCTTTCATACCTGAGAATAAACATGCTTTAAAGTGTCAACCAAAAGGTTGGTGAGTTCATTAGTTTATCATAATCATTCATTTTCATCATTTTAATAGACCACAAGATTTTCATTTCCAGTTCTCATAAATATACGTCCCATGCATAGAGACAAAAATAATCATTCATATGGATTGAACACCTTTTAACCGACATTAACAAGATGCATATAAGAATATCCCCTATCATTCAGGGAAATCCTTCGGACATGATAAAAATGAATTCGAAGTACTAAAGCATCCGGTACTTTGGATGGGGTTCGTTAGGCCCAATAGATCTATCTTTAGGATTCGCGTCAATTAGGCGTGCACTAATTCTCAAAATTAGTGATGTTCCCTAATTCTTAGGCTACCAAGCAAAAAGGGGCATATTCGGCTTCGATCATTCAATCATATAATGTAGTTTCTATTACTTGTGTCTATTTCATAAAACATTTATAAAAATTGCGCATGTATTCTGATGTGCGTAGAGGTGTATACGAAATAGTTATATTTTTACTACAAAATACTATTAAATATGATACAATTTTACACAAGTTATTTATTTATTTATAGAGTGGATATACCTACACCTTGCTACAACACTTATAGGCAGTGTACCTAATCGTACAGTAGTGTAGTTTTTAGTAAGTCCGGTACGTTCCATAGGGAGCTAGCCAAGTTTAACGCTATATTTTTTTAAAACTATATTTGTAAATATATAAATATATATATAAGTAGTATTATTATTATAAAAGGGGGTTTTTACCGTTTAATGACCGGTTTGTCGATTTTAAAACTTTAGTCGCAGTTAAAACCTAATGTAAAATATTAAATATATAAAAGACTTAATTTAAAGGGTAAAGTAAATGACAATAATTAAAGAGCGATAAATTAAAATGCGATAAATAAAATGACAATAAATAAAATTGCGATAATTAAAAAGTACGATAATTAAAATGACAATAAATTAAAGTGCGATAATTAAAAGTGCAATTAAATATGAAATAAAGGAATTATGCTTATTTAAACTTCCGTAATCATGATGTTTGACGTGTTGATTTTAGTTTATTACCATGGGTTAATTGTCCTTTGTCCTGGATTATTCAATATGTCCATCTGGTTTTTATCCATAACAGTCCATCAGTCATAAATATAAAGTGCCAGTGTCCTCGTCAAATTATCCTTATATCCGAAGTCAAATATTCCAACTAATTGGGGACTTAAACCATAATTACACCAATTTTCCTTGTATATAATTCACCCCTGTTTTAATAAGTCCATTGACTATTAATCCATTCCCGTGTCCGGTTAAATGAACGATTATTAGTACTTATAAATATCCCGCCCATCGTGTTCGATCGAGTGTATGTGGTTATTTATAGGTACGTCCAATTGTAAATCTTTATATTAAATTAACGAACTATCATTCAATTAAACAAATATAAAGCCCATTAATAGCTCATAGTCCAATTTCCACAAGTGTCGTTCTTTTGTCCAAACCCCAATTATGGTACAAAGCCCAATTACCCCTTCTTTAATATTTAGCCCAACATCACGATTACTTCGATTTAAATAAGCATAATACTAACTTAGCTACGAGACATTAATTTAAAAAGGTTGAACATAACTTACAATGATTAATAATAGCGTAGCATTACACGGGTAGAATTTCGACTTACAAACTTAAAACATTCGGTAACATAACCTTATTATTATTAAACTTAAATTAAAATTAAAATTAAAATTATATATATTTATTTTTACGTAAGAGGAAAGAAAGAAAAGGGGTGAAGAATTCGGCAGAATGCTCGAGCTTTTATAGGCCAATTGTGTCCTGGTTTACTCCGCGATCTCGAAGCTTTTCTCCTTTAAATCTCCGCGATCGCGGAGCTCTTGTATCCAGCTCATCCAGGTAATTTCAACGTGGGCTGCTTAATATTTTATAATATATATATATATATATATATATATATATATATATATATATATATATATATATATATATATATAATTAATTATATATTATATTATATTCTTGTGCATAGTTGACTTGTAATTTTTTGTCCGTTGCGTCGCACGATAATAGTTGGTTCATGTCTCAGTTCCGGATTTTCAAACCCCCTTTAGTATAATTTAATATCTTGTATTTTGCGTTTTGCGGCTCGTACTCTTGTAACTTTTAGACGTTTCTCATCAATAATTTGAACCACTTTGATTGTACTTTGTACTTTTTAGCTTTTTGGTCATTTGCGTCTTCAATTCATCGAATCTGTCTTTTGTCTTCACCTTTTATTATTTAAACGAATATTACTTGTAAATAGAACAATTGTAACTAAAAGCTTGTCTTTCTTGAGGGATAATGCTATGAAATATATGTTCGTTTTTAGCATTATCAAATATTCCCACACTTGAGCGTTGCTTATCCTCAAGCAATATAGTCTTGAAATAAAAACACTAGAATCACTTCTTTATTCTTCACACTTTGTACATCAGTGATTTCTATACGGCGGTATGAACAATGGTAGTAACGATGTGGTTAACAGTCCCACATGACTATGAAAATTTAGATCCTTAAGAAAATTGGATCTTTATGAAAACATTTGATCTTTTGAAAATTAAATCTAGCTTTTATCCTAGATAAGTTTTCCGGAATAACCCTTCACCGGTGTTTGCAAATTGTTTTTGTGGGTTTGGTGGGTTTCAGATTTGAAAATTTTAGCTCAAAATTTGCAGTTTTGTGTCACCCACTTGCTAACCTTGTATTGGGAAAGCAACACGTCTAGTATACTTGCTCCGTATATTACCTTTCGGTAAACTATCGTCCGGTTGTAAAGGAAAGCGTTGAACAAGCAACTGTTAAGGCAATATTCCGTGACATGCTTTTGATTATGGTCTATATCGTGTCAGATGCTATTACTATCCTTTGTAGGAGCAATAGTAAAGCTCACCCTTATGGTTTTTCGGTCTGGCACAAGGTCCTGTCTTTGACCATGCTATGCAACCACCGTTCTTACGGTTGACACCCAATTTAGTTCAGGTGACCTAATGAATTCTAGGTGAATTCCTAGGATTTTACGTTCAATGGTAATGAACACATTAAAAATGGGTTTTCAGAAAACAAATCGGTTTGTAATTTTGATCAAAATATTTTCTCGTTCAAGCTCGAGTTTAGATATCATCGAATTCCATGAGTTTGAATTCTCAATCTTTAAGGTCAATCTCAAGGATTGAGTAATATCAGTCTTAAAAGCTGATTTTTAATCTTTAAGGAGATTATCCTTTCTGGGGATTTGATTCATTAGTCTTATAAGCTAATTTGCACGGTGCCCCCCAATTGTACGAGACAGATCCTCTCATGGTTAGGATAAGTCTGACCACTTGGCGACCCTGTTTTATGCTGAGGTCCGTGGATTTCCAGCTGATTTTTAAGAAAACTTTTCAAGGTTTTTCGTAGACTCTTCAACTGGTCTGGAAGACAACTTCTTGACCTAAATTAAGAAGCGCGTGTCTTTTTCGGAAGACTTTACTTCCTTTTAATGATGGAATTGATTCATCGTGTAGATCCATATTTTCTTTCAAATATATTACAATTTACCAGGTAAAACAGTTAATTTTGTCCAAAACAAAAGTATCTTCAATTATTTGTACAAAAATATGTGGCATATGTTCTAAATAACTTGGTAAATTTTTCCCACACTTGGCTTTTATTTTTCTTTCTTTGCCTTTTTATTGTCCTCTATTCCATTTTAAATGAATTCTAACATTTTGGGTTGTTTCTCAATTTATGTCCTTTCCGAAGTAACAATAATTTCGGTGTTAATACCTAGTTTTATCGTTCATAAATTTGTATAAACATGATTTTGAGTTCATTTAGTCGAAAATTTTTGAAATTTTTTTACTAGAATTGGGTAGTCATTATATAAGACTAGGGCTGTTCTTTATTATCAGAGAGCACTAGATTCTAATACAACTACTGCATTACTAGTATTTTTTAATGGTAACCAAGTGTTTAAGTTTAAAATTTTTAAAAATCTGAAAGAATTTAACCCCTTCCCACACTTAAGATCTTACAATGCCCTCATTTGCAAGAAATCAGTACAATTTAAATTATTGAGGGTGATTAGTGTAGAAAAATGATTAAATTTTACCAAAGTTTCCAAACATATTGGCGTTTGTTTGTTTAATGATAAATGGTGCACATCATTTGTTCATTCCTGCAGTCGTTATTTCACATATATTTTGCACCTTGTCGTCAAAATTAGTTGCTTTTGCTGAACTTAATGTCAGTCTTTGAAAATGCGCTGTTTTACCCTGTTTTGTACATGAGATAAACTACAAACATATATATACATATTTTTGAAGTTGGGTATATCACCCCACATTCAAAAATTATTAAAAATCTAATAATAAAAGTTAGAAAATTATAAAAACTATTATAGTATCAAAAGAAATATTAAAAGTATAAAATTACAAGTTACTAAATAAATAAAAATAAGTATAAAAGAAAATCAGGGTTGATAAGGATGGTGCCAGTAGGGATCCCATTCATAGCCGTATGTGCTGTAGAATGCTTGAGCTGGGTCATATGTAGGGTACGGTGGTCGTGTCTGTATAGTCCAGGGAGGAAATACGGGCATTGGAGTAGCAATGTAGTTTGTATTTATGTGTGCACGATGACTTATGATTTGGTTTTGATGATATTGCCAATCTTGAAATGCTCATTGTCTAGCCATTTCATACTCATGATGAGCCATAAAAAGTTGCATTTCTGTCATCTGATTCCTCCCTCTCGCATTACCTTGATGTTGACCTCTTTTGACCTGTGGATGACTCCCTTGATATGGCTGTGCAACATTATTTCTTTTCAATAAAACCTTTGCACCAGCATATACTCGCATATCAATCTGATCACGAGGAAGGGGTACTTGTACTAATTCCCTTCCCCGAGTAATATCCACACTGAGGTACTCGGCAATTAAAGTCACAAAAATACCACCTCCTATAATACTATTGTTTCGCATTCCCTTTATCATTTCCGACAAATAATAACCCACACAATAAGGAATATTTACAAAGCTCTGTGGGTCTCTAATACACATCAGATAAAATAAATCATTTTCATTCACTTTATCTTTATTTCTACCCCTTTGTGTAATAGAGTTGGAAATGAATCTATGGATTACCCTAAGCTCAGCTCTATCTATATCAGTATAAGAATAGTGACCTCCACGAAAATGATTATGGCTAGTCATTCTACTCCACAACTCATCCATATCAAAATCCTGATCAACCCTTCTACCATTACTTATTAACTGTCTACAATCATTAGTTAATAGTTCTTCAGGCGTATAAATACACAAAGCTTCAGCCATATCTAATAAAGACATATGGTACATTATTCCTCCTAATAAGAATCTAATAAAACTTCTATCCGTTAAACTAGTTACTTCATCATTTTGTTCAATAGTACTTAATAACTCAACGCACCATTCCTTATATACAGGTCTACGTATAGTGAATAGCTTAATCCAATCATTGAAAGTAGAATTACCATACCTTTGTGTAAGTAATTCTCTTATTGGTTCGGCCAATCCCACTATTTCTAACGGTGCCCAATCTATTAACCTGGGTACTTCAATACTCTTGGGTTGCAGAATGTTTAAGTTCCGCTGGAATTTTGGATACTCTGTCCAAAATCTATCAAAAACTAAGTTCGGGTGTAGATTTGCTTCAATTGCTCGTGACAATGGAATAAAAGGGTGCGGTTGATTTTGTATGTATCGTTCACTGAAATCTTGATCCTCGTCATCTTCATTATAAGTATTAAAGTTTTGTGGCGCGGATGAAGATTCACCTCGTTCATTCTGCAAAACACATTAAATAAAAAGGAATTTGTGCATCCAAAAATGCATTGGTGTTAGCAAAATAACAAATAAAAATAACTAAAATGACATGTTTAATTAGAATCAAATTTATACACATTTTCATATTTTTATCAATTATATACTTTTTCAAACAAACAAATATGAGAATGTATACAATGTCTATAAGCATGTAACTTCTAAAACATGTCAAAAAGAATCATTATAACAATTAAACGAGTTCCAATTGGTATTCATATCAAATGAATCAAGTTCATTCAATTTTGACTTAAAAAGTCAACAAATTGGCTCAAAAATCATGTTTGTAATCAAAGTTTGGATCAATTAACACCTCAAACATGTTACACTACTTAATTTAGCATCAATTCATAACAAAAATCGGCCATAACTCGTTTATATCAAAAAGCCTCAATTTTACTCAAGAACACAAACCCTAGATTTCTAAAATTTTTGAAGTTTTTGACTTCAAATCATGTTCAATGGCATCAATCTAGGTTATACAACTATAATACACAAGCAATTTAACTATAATAAAGCTAGAAATCATCAAATTCAAATTAGGTAAAAATTCTATCAAGAACACTACAAATTCGAAATTAAAGGGTGTTTGGATGTAGGAATTACCCTTCTTCTTGAAAGGGTTCTAGGTAGGAATCTCCACATCATTATATAGCAACAAATTTGATGAAAAACGGTGTAAAATTTTAATTTTTTGGGTGTTTTTTTGTGTGAGTTTTTTCGAAGAATATGTGTGGTGTGTATGTGAAGAAACTGGTCGATCCTTTCTAGATTTTTGTAACTCCATGATCTCGAAGGCAGATGCCCTAACATCTCCGCGATCTCGAAGTTTTTTTTTTAAATGTTTTTGGCATACTTTAAATCAAATAAGATTTAAAAATAATGATAACAAAATTTCTCGTCCCTCCCTCGGGTAAAGCAATTTCGGTTCAACAACCTAGTTTTCAACTTACGACGAATTTTTAGAAATCACATTTTTAACTGTATGAAATAAAGTAAATTTTTGTTTTTAAATTCACACCAAACTTAAATTTAAAATGCATAAAATTAAAAATTCATATAAATATCATTAATATTTTTATACATTAATTTTACAAACTTATATTAAAAATATTAATTTTTAAAATACTTAAAAACTAAAATATATTGATTTTAAAAATTTACATTAATAATTTGATATTTAAATATTAATTTTAAAAACAAGGTAAAAATTAAAATGAAAAATCTTTTTGGTTTTTTTATCCCACTTTAATCAATCAAATATTATCAAAAATATACGCCCCTCTTTTCGGTAAAGTAACTTCGGTTCAACGATCTAGTTTTACTCCTGACGAATTTTTAAAATATTTTGGTTTGATTGATTAAAGATATTTATACCTTAAGAATAAACGGTAAATTTCGCAGTGATGTAATAAATTTTTGTATGATATCAATAATTTCGGTTACGCATACCTAATTTTATTGAATACCAATTTAATACTTTATAGCGAACAATTCAACGTTTATTATCAAAAGGTTAAAAGCAATAAAAATAAAAATAAAAACTATACATACTTACCGGTGAGATAGAATTCTCAGAGACCTGCTTTAGCCGACTCATAGGAGAGTCGTGTGATTTGGTTCTCCATAGCTACGTAAGCGTAACCTTGATTCTTCAATATCTTTTCTTCTAAACATATAAACGGTCCTTCTCTGCATAGAGTAACAAATTAGGTATTTGAATATGTTTGATTATTTGAACATTTACCTTCGTGTGACCATTTTCCGCATTTATAACATCTTTCAAGGTGTCGTGCTCTTCTTATTGTTGCCGATTTTGATTTTCCTTTACCAAAATGTATCTTATGATGATCTTTTCTGAGTTCTTTCCTTACTCCATCCATTTTTTCTCTTATGAATGATACCAGTTCAGTCAGAAGGGTGTCATTATTACGTTTAGTAATCATAGCATGTAGCATTAGACCATGGTTCAGATCAAAGAAATTCTTCATCTCGTAAAACCTAAAAAATAAAAATTTAGAATGGAGGGAGAAGACTAGTTCTTTAGGGTCTACTAGGAAAAGACCATTCGGATTCCATTCTTGGAAACTACACGAAAAAAGAATATCTAACTCTAACAGAAATATATATTACCCTAAAAAGATTCGAAACTTCCCACACTTAGTTAGATGTGGTATCGAAATTGTGATTAACTTCATCTTCAACTTCCATTGGACTATCTATGTAATGTTTAACTCTGTGACCATTAACCTTAAATTCAATCTCATTTGAATTCATTAATTCTACTGTTCCGTACGGGAAAACTCTTTTGACTATGAATGGTCCAGACCATCTTGATTTCAATTTTCCAGGAAATAGCTTGAATCGTGAATTGAAAAGAAGAACTCTGTCTCCTTCCTTAAATTCTTTTGAACTTCTGATTCTTTTATCATGCCATTTCTTCGTTCTTTCTTTATAGATTAACGAATTTTCGCATGTTTCATGTCTTAATTCTTCAAATTCGTTTAGTTGACTTAACCGTAGACGTCCAACTTCATGTAAATCAAGATTACATGTCTTCAAAGCCCAAAATGCTTTGTGTTCAATTTCTACTGGAAGGTGACATGCTTTTCCATAAACGAGTTTGAAAGGTGTGGTTCTAATTGGAGTTTTGTAGGCTGTTCTAAAAGCCCAGAGTGCATCCTCCAATTTCATGGACCATTCCTTCGGATTTGATCCTACGGTTTTCTCTAGAATACGTTTTAAAGCTCGGTTGGTATTTTTAACTTGTCCACTTGTTTGTGGATGATAAGCGGTTGAGATTTTATGAGTTACTCCATATCTTTTGAGAACTTTCTCAAGTTGATTATTACAAAAATGAGTACCCCGATCACTTATTAAAGCTTTCGGTGTTCCGAACCTAGCAAAAAGACGTTTTAAAAAGTTGACTACAACTCATGCATCGTTAGTTGGGAGAGCTTGTGCTTCCGCCCATTTAGATACAAAATCAATGGCAACGAGAATATAGAGATTATTATGAGATTTTGGAAATGGACCCATAAAGTCAATACCTCAAACGTCAAATACTTCACATACTTGAATGACATTTTGTGGCATTTCATCACGTTGACTTATTTTTCCGGTCCTTTGACATGCATCACAGGATTTTCAAAGAAGGTGTGCGTCTTTGAAAATTGTAGGCCAATAGAATCCAGCATCGTAAACTTTTCTTGCTGTGAGTTGAGGCCCATAATGCCCTCCTGTTGGTCCTGTGTGACAATGGTTTAAGATTTGACTAGCTTCATCCCCGAATACACATCGGCGTATTATTCCATCGGGACAACTTTTAAACAAATGTGGATCTTCCCAGAAATAGTGTTTTATATCACTAAAGAATTTCTTTCGTTTTTGGTACGATAATCCTTTTTCAAGGAATCCACATACTAATTAGTTTGCATAGTCTGCAAACCATGAAATTTCACTATAATCTATCTTCATTAGATATTCATCAGGAAAGTTATCTTGTATGGCCGATTCATTTAGAACTTCTAATTCAGGATTTTTCAAGACAAGAAAGATGATCAGCGGCGAGATTTTCTGCTCCCTTTTTATCTCGGATTTCAATATCGAACTCTTATAAGAGTAAGATCCAACGGATTAATCGTGGTTTGGCATCTTGTTTCGAAAATAGATATCTAAGAGCAGAATGGTCGGTATAGACCACCGTTTTAGCTAGAACGAGATATGAACGAAATTTGTCAAAAGCAAAGACAATAGCAAGGAGTTCTTTTGCAGTAGTTGTGTAACTCGTTTGTGCTCCTTGTAATGTCTTACTAGCGTAATAAATAAGTTGAAATCTTTTTTCAATCCTTTATCCTAAAACGACTCTCATTGCAAAATCACTTGTATCGCACATAAGTTCAAACGGTAGATTCCAATTTGGAGTTATCATGATCGGCGCATTAGTGAGTTTTTCTTTAAGAATATTAAAAGATTTGATGCATTCATCGGAAAAGATGAATGGAGCATCTTTTTCTAGGAGTTTATTCATAGGAGTGGCAATTTTAGAAAAATCTTTTATGAAACGTCGGTAAAAACTGTCATGCCCTAGAAAACTCCTAACTCCTCTAACATTGGTGGGATGTGGAAGTTTAGCAATTACATCTACTTTAGCTCTATCCACTTTAATTCCTTCTTTTGAAATTTTATGTCCAAGAACGATGCCTTCTTTAACCATGAAATAGCATTTCTCCCAATTAAGAACTAGATTTGATTGTTCGCATCTAATAAGCATTCGTTCAAGATTAACTAGACATGATTCAAAAGTATCACCGAAGACTGAAAAGTCATCCATGAAAACTTCCATGCATTCTTCTATCATGTCATGAAAAATTGCCATCATACACCTTTGAAAGGTTGCAGGGGCGTTGCAAAGTCCAAATGGCATGCGTTTGTATGCAAAAGTACCATAAGGGCACGTGAACATGGTTTTCTCTTGGTCCTCGGGTGCTATTGGAATTTGAAAGTATCCGGAAAAACCATCAAGAAAACAATAGTAACTATTTTCGGCTAATCTTTCCAACATTTGATCAATGAAAGGTAAGGGAAAGTGATCTTTTCTGGTGGCGTCATTTAACTTTCTATAATCAATACAAACACGCCATCCTGTTACAGTCCTAGTAGGAATAAGCTAATTTTTTTCATTTGTGATGACAGTCATGCCACCCTTCTTAGGTACGCATTGAACTGGGCTTACCCATGGACTATCAGAGATTGGATAAATTAAACCTGCATCAAGCAGTTTAATAATTTTTTTCTTAACAACATCTTGCATATTAGGATTTAGTCTTCGTTGGCGTTGCACATATGTTTTATGACCTTCTTCCATAAGAATTTTATGTGTGCAATACGAAGGACTTATTCCTTTAATGTAATGAATCTTCCATGCAATAGCTGGTTTATGAGCTTTTAGCACAGCAATGAGTTGAGATTTTTCATTTTTCGTAAGAGAAGACGATATTATTACAGGTAATTCAGATTCACCATGTAAATAAGCGTATTCCAAATGGTTTGGAAGTGGCTTTAACTCTAATGTCGGTGGTTTTTCTATCGAAGATTTATATCGATATCTGTCTTCTTCTTTTAGCATTTGAATTTCTTCTGTTGTTGGTTCATATCCATTAGCCATAAGTGTAGCTAACATTTCAGTTTCATCAATTGGTTCAGTTCCTTTTCCTAAAGAACATTCTCATGTTCCTTGTAATTCTGGAAATTCTTCTAACAATTCTGCATGTGAATCTATAGTTTGAATATAATAACATGTATCATCTGCAGATTGCGGTTGTTGCATGGCTCTGTCAACTGAAAAGGTAACACTCTCGTCCTCTATACTTAGGGTCAGTTTCTTACTGAACACGTCTATTATTGCTTTAGCTGTGTTTAAGAATGGTCTTCCTAATATGAGAGGAACTCGAGAATCTTCTTCCATGTCCAGATGATAATGCTAAAAACGAACATATATTTCATAGCATTATTCCTCAAGAAAGACAAGATTTTAGTTGCAATTGTTCTATTTACAAGTGATATTCGTTTAAATAATAAAAGGTGAAGACAAAAGACAGATTCGACGAATTGAAGACGCAAACAACCAAAAAGCTCAAAAGTACAAAATACAATCAAAGATGTTCCAATTATTGATAAGAAACGTCTCGAAATTACAAGAGTACAAGATTCAAAACGCAAAGTACAAGATATTAAATTGTACGCAAGGACGTTCGAAAATTCGGAACCGGGACATGAGTCAACTCTCAACGCTCGACGCAACGGACTAAAAATTACAAGTCAACTATGAACATAAATATAATATAATATTTAAATAATTCTTATAATTATTTAATATATTATATTTATTTATAAATCCGTCGGTAAACAAAGAGCCAAACTTGTGTGAGCTGTTAAAGCAAACTCCGCGACTCGCGGAGTTTGAAGGCAAAATTGGCCGCGAGTCGCGGAGCCCCAAGTTTTGAAAGTCCCTATAAAAGCAACCGATTTCTAAGCATTTTTAACAATCATATATCATTCTCTCTATCTATATACGTAAAATATATATATATAATTTATATTTTAATTTTAATTTTAATTTTAATCCTAATAATAAGGGTATGTTAGCGAATGTTGTAAGGGTGTAAGTCGAAATTCTGTCCGTGTAACGCTACGCTATTTTTAATCATTGTAAGTTATGTTCAACCTTTTTAATTTAATGTCTCGTAGCTAAGTTATTATTATGCTTATTTAATCCGAAGTAATCATGATGTAGGGCTAATTACTAAAATTGGGTAATTGGGCTTTGTACCATAATTTGGGTTTGGATAAAAGAACGACACTTGTGGAAATTAGACTATGGGTTATTAATGGGTTTTATATTAACTAAACAATACCTTGTTAATTTAATATACAAACTTATAATTCGACGTATTTATATATAACCACATACGCTTGACTGGGTACGGTGGGCGGGATATCTATAAATACCAATAATTATTCATTTTACTGGATACGGAACTGGATTAATAGTTAATAGACTTGTTGAAACAGGGGTGAATTACATTCAAGGGTAATTGGTGTAATTGTTAACAAAGTAGTAAAACCTTGGTTTACACGCAGTCGATAACCTGGTGTATTCATTAAACAAAGTATTAAAACCTTGTTACAATTCGAATCCCCAATTAGTTGGAATATTTGACTTCGGGAATAAGAATAATTTGACGAAGGCTTTCGCTCTTTATAATTATGACTGATGGACTATTATGGACAAATCTGTATGGACATATTAAATAATCCAGGACAAAGGACAATTAACCCATGGGCAGAAAACTAAAATCAACATGTCAAACATCATGATTACAGAAGTTTAAATAAGCATAATTCTTTTATTTCATATTTAATTTCCTTTATTTTATATTTAATTGCACTTCTAATTATCGCATTTTTATTGTTATTTTATTTAATTGCACTTTTAATTATCGTACTTTTTAATTATCGCAAGTTTATTTTATCGCACTTTTATTATTCGCAATTTCATTATCGTTATTTACTTTACGCTTTAATTTAAGTCTTGTATTTATATTTATTATTTTACATTTGGTTTTAACTGCGACTAAAGTTTTAAAATCGACAAACCGGTCATTAAACGGTAAAAACCCCCCTTTATAATAATAATATTACTTATATATATATATTTGTATTTTTATAAAAGTAAACTAATATAGCGTTAAGCTTTGTTTAAAAAGATTCCCTGTGGAACGAACCGGACTTACTAAAAACTACACTACTGTACGATTAGGTACACTGCCTATAAGTGTTGTAGCAAGGTTTAAGTATATCCATTCTCTAAATAAATATCTTGTGTAAAAATGTATCGTATTTAATAGTATTTCCTGAAAAATTTAATAGCTATTTCATATACACCTCGCGAAACATCAAGTTATTTTTGGCGCCGCTGCCGGGGAGTAACTCTTAAACGCCGGAAGCGCAACGCTAATATATATAAAAAAACCGAAAAAAATAAAAATTTTTAATATATATAAATCTCTTTTTAAAGATATTTTTAAATTTATAAAGAAGTTCTATTTTTATTTAAGTTTTTAATTATAAGTTTTTATTATACATTATAAAACAGAAAAATATAAAAACAGAAAAAAAAAAAAACATAAAAACGCGCCGATTTTTAAATAAGCTGTCAATTGAATTTCTGAACCCCGCGACTCGCGGAGGTTTGTTGCTTGGAATACCGCGACTCGCGGAGCTTTTCTGACAGGCGACAGAACCCTAAATTAGCATTAATTACGGGTGATTATTAATTATTATTATTATTAACCCTAGTTTTTATTATTATTATAATTAGTTTTATTTTTAGTTTTACTTTTTATTTATTTTATATTTTAGTTAATTTAGTTTAATTAATTTGTAAAATTAGTAGTTTTAATAAATAAATAATATAAAAATAATATTTTTATAAAAATTGTAATTTTTACAACTTTTTGTATATTTTTATATTTTGTCCCTTTTTAATCGTTTTAGCGTAACTTTTGTATTTTTCGCTCATATTTAGTTTTAAACTTAGTTTTTGCCATAGTTATTTTTACTTCTAGATTTTTAGGCTTTGCCGTAGAATTCCTTAAGTGCTTTTTCTTTAGACTAAGATTTAGGTGCTTTAGAATTTTGCGACGCCTTTTTAAGTTTTAGTTTCTTTTTAAGTTATTTCCATTTGGGAATTAGTTTTTCCTGTAAGCTTTAATATTTTTAGACGACTTTTACCTATGTATCAATTATCATTCCAATTAGTAATCTCAATTTGCGATTATAATTTTAAGTTAGTTGTAGTAATAAGGTTAGGTTAGTCAAGTATTTTTAAGTTTTATAAGTTTCTTTTATTTTTCCGTCACCTTTTATTTTTCAACCATTTTTCTTTTTCGACTTTTTTTTTTCTTTTCGATGAGCTCTTTTTCTTTCTTATTTCTCGCTATTCTAGTTTTAGGACATAGATTTTTATTCTACTTCTTATCTAAATTTCTTAAAAGAACGAAAATTTATTTTAAGTGGTTAAATTGATAGACATCAAAATTTTCTGGTTCGTAGTAATAGTTGGATTTGTACGTGGACCGGGTTATTGGAGCCAAACAGTCCTCAATTATATTGAGACCAAACGAATCCTGCCCCTCTGCTGCATCTTTTGGCTATTCGAAACGTGGGCAAAATCAGAAAAGTCTATTGATTGGATAACTTATTATAATTTTTCTTTCCTTTTAAAAAAACTAATAGGATATTCAGTGAATGCACCGAGCAAGACGTTCACCACCTTTTGTACGTTCACCACCTGTAACTAGATCAAGACATTTAGCAAATATTACCGCCGTTAATTTTTCTTTAGAATCGTCATCCAGTCAACAAAGTACTTCAGTTTAAATTTCGGATAATCCATTTTTTAAACCCGACCTCACAATTGAGAATCCGGAGAATATTCAGGAACGGTTCGTAGATCCTGAACCATCTCCGGAGAATAGTCATGGCTAGAATCGGCTCTAGCTGCTTTAGATCATCGGCTCTAGAGCAATGCAACAACCACAATCTGCAGATGATACATGTTATTATATTCAAACTATAGATGCACATACAGAATTATTAGAAGAATTTCCAGAATTACAAGGAACAGGAGAATGTTCTTTAGGAGAAGGTAATGAACCAATTGATGAAGCTGAAATGTTAGCTACACTTATAGATAATGGATATGAACCAACAACAGAAGAAATTCAAATGCTAAAAGAAGAAGACAGATATCGATACAAATCATCGATAGAAGAACCTCCGAAATTAGAGTTAAAGCCACTTCCAAACCATTTGGAATACGCTTATTTACATGGTGAATCTGAATTACCTGTAATAATATCGTCTTCTCTTACTGAAAATGAGAAATCACAACTCATTTCTGTGTTAAAAGCTCATAAACCAGCCATTGCATGGAAGATTCATGATATTAAAGGAATAAGTCCTTCGTATTGCACACATAAAATCCTTATAGAACGGTTCGTAGATCCTGAACCATCTCCGGAGAATAGTCATTTGAATATCGTTAGATCATCTAAAGCAGCTAGAGCCGATTCTAGCCATGACTTAGATTCCATCTCCGCAAAGATAGATGCTGTGGAGAGACGAATGGAAAAGATGACTAAAGATATTCACTCAATACGAATTAGTTGTGAGCAGTGTGGAGGACCGCATGTGATAAAAGATTGTCTCAGTATTGAATTAACAATGGAACAAAGAGAGAATATTTCATACATAAACCAAAGGCCTGGAAATAATTATCAAAATAATTATCAACCGCCAAGACCGATTTACAATCAAAACCAAAATTATAACCGAAATATTCCATACAACAACCAACAAGGTCCTAGCAATCAACAAGTATCCAATAATACTTACAATCAGCAAAGACCTAATTTTCAAAACAAACCACCACAACAAACCGATGATAAAAAGCCGAATTTAGAAGATATGATGACAAAGCTAGTTGAAACTCAAACGCAGTTTTTCACATCTCAAAAACAAACCAATGAACAAAATGCTCAAGCATTTAGAAATCAACAAGCTTCTATTCAAAACTTGGAACAAGAAGTAAGTAACCTAGCAAGGTTAATAGGTGAAAGAAAACCGGAAAGTTTACCTAGTGATACAAATGCTAACCCCCGGAATGAAACAGCTAAAGCCATTACCACAAGAAGTGGTACAACACTTAAACCACCTGAAATACCTGTAACTTCTGATGAAGCTATTCCTACTCCACAAGAACCACAACCTGATCAAGATAAGGAAAAAGAACCGGTAGTTGAAAAGGTTAATGAAGATAACACAGCTAAGGGTAAACCTTATGTTAAACCATACCAACCACCACTTCCTTACCCGAGTAAAATGAAGAAAGAGAAACTTGAAGCCGAGCAATCCAAATTCTTGGATATGTTTAAACAGATAAATGTAAATCTTCCTTTCATTGACGTAATTTCAGGAATGCCTAGATATGCTAAATTCTTGAAAGATCTAATCTCAAATAGAAAGAAAATGGAAGAACTCTCGACTGTTACTATGAATGCTAATTGTTCAGCAGTGCTGTTGAATAAGATACCAGAAAAACTATCTGATCCAGGAAGTTTCACAATTCCGTGTTTTCTGGGTAGTCTTAGTTCAATAGAAGCATTGGCAGACTTAGGTGCTAGTATAAATCTAATGCCGTATTCACTATACGCTAAACTAGACCTTGGAGAATTGAAACCAACCAGAATAAGCATACAACTAGCCGATAGATCAATAAAATATCCTAGAGGGATAATGGAGAACATGCTAGTTAAAGTTGGTACTTTAGTATTTCCAGTAGATTTTGTTGTTTTGGACATGGAAGAAGATTCTCAAGTTCCTCTCATATTAGGAAGACCATTCTTAAACACGGCTAAAGCAATGATAGACGTGTTCGGTAAGAAACTGACCATAATTATAGAGGATGAGAGTGTTACCTTTTCAGTTGATAGAGCAATGCAACAACCACAATCTGCAGATGATACATGTTATTATATTCAAACTATAGATGCACATACAGAATTATTAGAAGAATTTCCAGAATTACAAGGAACAGGAGAATGTTCTTTAGGAGAAGGTAATGAACCAATTGATGAAGCTGAAATGTTAGCTACACTTATAGATAATGGATATGAACCAACAACAGAAGAAATTCAAATGCTAAAAGAAGAAGACAGATATCGATACAAATCATCGATAGAAGAACCTCCGAAATTAGAGTTAAAGCCACTTCCAAACCATTTGGAATACGCTTATTTACATGGTGAATCTGAATTACCTGTAATAATATTGTCTTCTCTTACTGAAAATGAGAAATCACAACTCATTTCTGTGTTAAAAGCTCATAAACCAGCCATTGCATGGAAGATTCATGATATTAAAGGAATAATTCCTTCGTATTGCACACATAAAATCCTTATGGAAGAAGGTCATAAAACGTATGTGCAACGCCAACGAAGACTAAATCCTAATATGCAAGATGTAGTTAAGAAAGAGATTATTAAACTGCTAGATGCAGGTTTAATTTATCCAATTTCTGATAGTCCATGGGTAAGCCCAGTTCAATGCGTGCCTAAGAAGGGTGGCATGACTGTCATTACAAATGAGAAAAATGAGCTTATTCCTACTAGGACTGTAACAGGATGGCGTGTATGTATTGATTATAGAAAATTAAATGACGCCACCAGAAAAGATCACTTTCCCTTACCTTTCATTGATCAAATGTTGGAAAGATTAGCCGGAAATAGTTACTATTGTTTCCTAGATGGATTTTCCGGATATTTTCAAATTCCAATAGCACCCGAAGATCAAGAGAAAACCACATTCACGTGCCCTTATGGTACTTTTGCTTACAAACGCATGCCATTTGGACTTTGCAACGCCCCTGCAACCTTTCAAAGGTGTATGATGGCGATTTTTCACGACATGATAGAAGAATGCATGGAAGTTTTCATGGATGACTTTTCAGTCTTCGGTGATACATTTGAATCATGTCTAGTTAATCTGGAACGAATGCTTATTAGATGCAAACAATCAAATCTAGTACTTAATTGGGAGAAATGCCATTTCATGGTTAAAGAAGGCATCGTTCTTGGTCATAAAATTTCAAAAGAAGGAATTGAAGTGGATAGAGCTAAAGTAGATGTAATTGCTAAACTTCCACATCCCACCAATGTTAGAGGAGTTAGGAGTTTTCTAGGGCATGCCGGTTTTTACCGACGTTTCATAAAAGATTTTTCTAAAATTGCCACTCCTATGAATAAACTCCTAGAAAAGGATGCTCCATTCATCTTTTCAGATGAGTGTATCAAATCTTTTAATATTCTTAAAGAGAAACTCACTAATGCGCCGATCATGATAACACCAAATTGGAATCTACCATTTGAACTAATGTGCGATGCAAGTGATTTTGCAATGGGAGCCGTTTTAGGACAAAGGATTGAAAAACGATTTCAACCTATATATTATGCTAGTAAGACATTACAAGGAGCACAAACGAACTATACAACTACTGAAAAAGAACTCCTTGCTATTGTCTTTGCTTTTGACAAATTTCGATCATATCTCGTTCTAGCAAAAACGGTGGTCTATACCGACCATTCTTCTCTTAGATACCTATTTTCAAAACAAGATGCTAAACCAAGATTAATCCGTTGGATCTTACTCTTACAAGAGTTTGATATTGAAATCCGAGATAAAAGAGGAGCAGAAAATCTCGCCGCTGATCATCTTTCTCGTCTTGAAAATCCCGAATTAGAAGTTCTAAATGAATCGGCCATACAAGACAACTTTCCTGATGAATATCTATTGAAGATAGATTATAAAGAAATTCCATGGTTTGCAGACTATGCAAACTACTTAGTTTGTGGATTCCTTGAAAAAGGATTATCGTACCAAAGACGAAAGAAATTCTTCAGTGATATAAAACACTATTTTTGGGAAGATCCACATCTGTTTAAAAGTTGTCTCAATGGAATAATACGCCGATGTGTATTTGGAGATGAAGCTAGTAAAATATTAAACCATTGTCACACATGACCAACAGGAGGGCATTATGGGCCTCAACTAACAGCAAGAAAAGTTTATGATGCTGGATTCTATTGGCCTACAATTTACAAAGACGCGCACCTTCTTTGCAAATCCTGTGATGCTTGTCAAAGGGCCGGAAAAATAAGTCAACGTGATGAAATGCCACAAAATGTCATCCAAGTATGTGAAGTATTTGACATTTGGGGTATTGACTTTATGGGTCCATTTCCAAAATCTCATAATAATCTATATATACTCGTAGCCATTGATTATGTATCTAAATGGGCGGAAGCACAAACTCTCCCAACTAACGATGCACGAGTTGTAGTCAACTTTTTAAAACGTCTTTTTGCAAGGTTTGGAACACCGAAAGCTTTAATAAGTGATCGGGGTACTCATTTCTGTAATAATCAACTTGAGAAAGTTCTTAAAAGATATGGGGTAACTCATAAAATCTCCACCGCATATCATCCACAAACAAGTGGACAAGTTGAAAATACCAACCGAGCTTTAAAACGTATTCTAGAGAAAACCGTAGGATCAAATCCAAAGGAATGGTCCATTAAATTGGAGGATGCACTCTGGGCTTTTAGAACAGCCTACAAAACTCCAATTGGAACCACACCTTTTAGACTTGTTTATGGAAAAGCATGTCATCTTCCAGTAGAAATTGAACACAAAGCATTTTGGGCTTTGAAGACATGTAATCTTGATTTACATGAAGCCGGACATCTACGATTAAGTCAACTAAACGAATTAGAAGAATTAAGGCATGAAGCATACGAAAATTCGTTAATCTATAAAGAAAGAACGAAGAAATGGCATGATAAAAGAATCAGAAGTTCAAAAGAGTTTAAAGAAGGAGACAGAGTTCTTCTTTCCAATTCACGATTCAAGCTATTTCCTGGGAAATTGAAATCAAGATGGTCTGGACCATTCATAGTCAAAAGAGTTTTCCCATACGGAACGATAGAATTAATAAATTCAAATGGAATTGAATTTAAAGTTAATGGTCACAGAGTTAAACATTACATACATGGTCCGATGGAAGTTGACAATGAAGTTAATCATAATTTCACCACCCAAGAAAACCTTCAAAATGAAAACATAAATATGTTATCAACAACATATGAAAAATCAAAACTGGAATATAGGGAGGATTCAAATTTGAGTGATGAAGAAGAATTCCTATACAAACCTCCCATTCCAAGAAACGAAGAAAAATGTGAACAAGAAATTCAAATAGAAATGAAAGAACCAAGGAAAGAACACCCGAAAAAGGTTTACAAACCAACTCGACTTACTAAAGCAGGAGACCCGGGTGAATTTATTATTTCTTGCTTACTTAATGATGGTGCTGTATATAATGGACTCGCAGATTTAGGAGCAAGTGCAAATATTATGCCTCTTTCCTTATACAAAAGATTAGGCATGGGTAAATTAAAACCAACCAAAATAGGTGTTCAATCATTTGACCAAACCATTAAACACCCGGTTGGAATAGCAAATAATTTACTTGTTAACGTGGGAAGTTTGACCTTTGTTGCAAACTTCATAGTGATTAATAGGGAGGAAAACCTTGATGTTCCTCTAATTCTAGGTCGCCCATTTTTAGCAACCACCGAGGCATTCATTGATGTAAGAGAAGGTAGAATGACACTTAGGGATGGTGATACATCGATCACCTTTGTGAACCGAAAGTTTAGATCTCCACAAACCAAAACTGTTAGACCAATAAAAACGCATAAGTGTGGGGAAGATGAAGAAACACTTAATGATGATCCAATCACAAAGAATGCCGTTGATGATACGAAATTAGATGAACCCATTTTTAACAGTTCAACGAAGAAACTTTATAAACGGATTCACGATGCTAAGATTAAAGGAAACTTTAAGTTATATAACCGATTAATATCCAATTTATCGTCAAAAGAAAAGGCAATGTTAGTTGAATTTGTGAAAGTTACGGAAGAAATCAACAAATGGATTGAAATAAAAGTCAAAGATATACAAGTTGTTGATGATTCAATTGAAAATAATGTTAATCACAATTTCGACACCACAGCTAACTAAGTGTGGGGAGAATCAAGATTTTAAAGGATAATATGTATTTCTGTTAGAGTTAGATTGTCTGTTTTCGTGTAGTTCTTGAAAATGGAACCCGAATGGTCTTTCCCTAGCAGACCCTAAAGAACTAGTCTTCTCCCCCCATTCTGAATTTTTATTTTTTTTAGGTTTTTACGAAATGAAGACTGCCTGTGAACTAAACCATGGTCTAATGCTACACGCTTTGATCACTAAACGTAATAATGACATACTACCGAGTGAACTAGTATCAGTAATCAGAGAAAGAATGGATGGAGTTAGAAAAGAATCCAGATGCGAAGATAATAAGTTACAATTTGGTAAAGGAAAATCAAAATCCGCAGCGAAAAGAAGAGCACGACACCTAGAAAGATGTCACAAATGCGGAAAATGGTCACATGGAGGTAAATGTTCAAATAATCAAACCTATTCAAACACCGAATTTGTTACTTTATGCAGAGACGGACCGTTCATATGTTTAGAAGAAAAGACACTGAATGCTCGAGGTTACGCCTATGTAGCCATGGAAAACCAATTAAACAGACTATCTTATGAATGAGATAGATCATATAACTAAAAAATCTATTTCACAGGTATGTCTGTACAGTTTTTATTTTATTTATTTTTAACCTTTTGATAATCAACGCTAATTTATTCGCTAAAAAGTATTAAATTGGTATTAAATAAAATTAGGTTTGGCGACCGAAATTATTGATATCATTCAAAAAAATTTATTACATCACTGCGAAATTTAACGTTTATTCTTAAGGTATAAATATCTTTAATCAATCAACCCAAAATATTTCAAAAATTAGGTTTTCAAAAATTACTTTACCGAAAAGAGGGGCGCATATTTTTGATAATATTTGATTGATTAAAGTGGGATAAAAAGCCAAAAAGATTTTTAATTTTATTTTTACCATGTTTTTAAAATTAATATTTAAATCTTAAATTAATATTGTAAACTTTGTAAAAACAATATTTTTAAAATTGTAAATATTTGAAAATTTAATATAAGTTTGGTGTGAATTTATAATATGAATTTTTAAATTAAGATTGGTGTGAATTTTTAAATTTTTAAAATATGAATTTTTAATTTTATGCATTTTAAATTGTAAGTTTGGTGTGAATTTTTAATATTAATTTTGAATTTTATATTTAAATTGTGTGAATTTAAAAACAAAAATTTACTTTATCTCATTAAGTTAAAAATATGATTTTTAAAATTCGTCGTAAGTTGAAGACTAGGTCTTTGAACCGAAATTACTTTACCCAAGGGAGGGACGAGAACTTTTATTATCATTATTTTTAATCTTATTGAATTAAAGTATGCCAAAAACATTAAAAAACCCAAAAATCTTAGCTTTTAAAACAATCGCTACAAAAAGAAAAATTTTAAAATTTTGTCGAGGAACGGACTAGGAGATCGATCCGAAACGATCTCGTCCTAAATAACAAAGGAAACAAAATTTTAAAAATTAATTACTTAATTGTTTTATAAGTTAAAGATATAAAAAAATATATATACCAAACTCCGCGACTCGCGGAGTTTGGAGGTTTAATCTCCGCGACTCGCGGGAACATCGAATTACAGAAAAAAAATATAAGAGCTGTAACAGCTCAGTTGCACACCTCAAACAAGAAAACTGCGAAAATAACCCTCGAAAATACCCGAAAAATACACCCCAAAATCACAATTTTTAACCGTTAATCACCAAATCTTTTACTAAAATCATGTTGAGAAGGATGCTATCAAGGAATTACTCAAGAAAAACGGTAAATTTCTACACCTAAACACCATTTAATCCGAAATTAGTGTTCTTGAGCAATTTTTTTCCCTAATTTGATTTTGATGCTTTTTAGTGTAATTAAGTTTAAATTGTTTATGTATTATGCTTGTATAACCTAGATTGATGCCATTTAACATGATTAGAAGCCTTAAACTTCAAATTTTGAGTAATCTAGGGTTTGTGTTCTTGAGCAAATTTGGGGCTTTTTGATATAAACAGGTTATGGCCAATTTTTGTCATGAATTGTTGCTAAATTAAGTAGTGTAACATGTCTAGGTAGTTAAATGATCCAAACTTTGAGCCTAAACATGATTTTGAGAATTAAAGTGGACTTTTTCAAGTCTAAAATTCATGAACTTGATTTTTGAGAGATAATGCCATTTGAAACTTGTTTAATTGCTAGTAATGATTATTTTGACATGTTATTTGAGTTGAATGCTTATGAACTTGGCGAACATTTTCGTATATGCTTATTTGAAAAAGTGTAGATTTGATAAAAAATGTGAAAATGAGCTTAAGTTTGATATAAATTGATCATGTCATTGTAATTATTTTGATTGATGATTTTGCTGACACTAATGCATATTTGGATGCACAAAAATTGTGTTTGATGTGTTTTGCAGACTGAAAGGGGTGAATCTTCATCCCAAGCTCGCAATGCTCCTGCTGAGAATGCGGAACAACAGGAGGTGGATAACTACTACAAGCAGGATATACCTCATCCAGTCATGACCTTTTCTGATATGCACTTGGAAGAGTTGCACCCGAACCTGAGATTTGACAGACTTTGGATAGATTATCCAAAATACCAAAGGGGTTTGCATACTCTTCATTCTAAGGTTGTTGAGGTACCGAGGGTCATAGAATGGGGACCCTTAGAAGCTGTAGAATTGGCCGAGCCAATTAGGGAATTACTTGTACAGAGGTATGGTAATTCTACTTTTAATGATTGGGTACGTTTATTCACCATGCGTAGACCTGTATATAAAGTATGGTGTGAAGAATTGTTGTGTAGTATAGAGTTGAATGATCGGGTAGCTAGTTTAACTGATCGATCTTTTATTAGATTTTTGTTAGGAGGTTCAATGCGCCACATGTCTTTACTAGACATGGCTCAGGCTTTACGTATATATACGCCTGAGGAGTTAGCATCTGCCGATTGTAGAGGGTTGATACTAAATGGTAGAAAGATAGATGAAAATTTTGATACACACGGTGTGTGGAGTCAAATGACAAGCCATCACCGTTTCAAAGGGGGAAATTACTCTTATTTGGATATAGATAGAGCTGAATTAAGAGTAATTCATAGGTTTTTAGCTAATTCGATTACACAAAGGGGTAAGAACAAGAAAAAGGTAAATGAACAGGATTTGTTTTACCATATGTGTATTCGAGACCCACAAAGCGCTGTAAGTATACCGTATTGTGTGGGTTATTATTTATCAGCTATGGTTAGGGGGATGAGACCGCATAGCATAATAGGAGGTGGTATTTTTATTACTTTGATTGCTGAATATCTCGGTGTGGATATAAGTCGGGGGGGATTATTAGTGGAAGAACCAGAACCCCGCGATACTATAGGTTTAAATGTATACCATGGTGCGAAAGTTTTGAAGAGGCGAAATAACGCCGCAGTACAATACCATGGTAGACATCCACAGGTTGAGAGAAACCAACAGCAAGGTAATGTAGGAGGGGGAAATGAGATGCAAGAAATGCAAAGGTTTATAGCTTCACAGGAGTACGAAAATGCTAGACAGAGAGCATTTGAAGATTGGCAAGTTCATCAGAACCAAATCATAGCTCATTGCCAACATATAGGTAGAAACTATATTCCTACACCGAAACCCATCTTCCCTTCCTGGTCTATAGAGATGCAACCACCGTATCCTACGTATAACCCTGCCGAAGCATTCTATAGCACCTATGGTTATGCCTGGAACCCCTATTGGTACCAGTATCATCCCTAGTCTACTTAGTTTTTTTTTTATTTTGTAATTTGTAATGATTGATACGTTTAATACTTATGTTAATATTGTAATAGTTTTTATAATTTTCTAACTTTTATTCTTAGATTTTAATAATTTTTGAATGTGGTGTAATATACCAAACTTCAAAAATATGTATATATGTTTGCAGTTTATCTTATGTACACAACAGGGTAAAACAACGCATTTTCAAAGACTGGCATTAAGTTCAGCAAAAGCAACTAATTTTGACGACAAGATGCAAAATATATGTGAAATAACAACAAGACGGATTGAACAAATGATGTGCACCATTTATCATTAAGCAAATAAACGCCAATATATTTGGAAACTTTGGTAAAATTTAATCATTTTCACACAAATCACCCTCAATAATTTAAATTGTTACTGATTTCTTGCAAATGAGGGCATTGCAAGATCTTAAGTGTGGGAAGGGGTTAAATTTTTCGGATTTTTAAATTTTTATCTTAAACACTGGTTTACCATTAAAGCTACTAGTAAAGCAGTAGTTGTATTAGAATCTAGTGCTCTCTGATAATAAAGAACAGCCCTAGTCTTATATACTGACTACCTAATTCTAGTAAAAATTTTCAAAATTTTCAATCAAATGAACTCAAAATCATGTTTATACATATTTATGAACGATAAAACTAGGTTTTAACACCGAAATTATTGTTACCTCAGAAAGGACATAAATTGAGAAACAAACCAAAATGTTAAAATTCATTTAAAATGGAATAGAGGACGATAAAAAGGAAAATAAAAGCCAAGTGTGGGAAAATTTACCAAGTTATTCAAAACATATATCACATATTTTTGTACAAATAACTGAAAATACTTTTGCTTTGGACTAAACTAAAAAGTTTTATCTGATTTACTGTAAGAAAGATGGATCTACACGATGAATCAATTCCATCATTAAAAGGAAGTAAAGTCTTCCGAAAAAGAAACGCGCTTCTTGATTTAGGTCATGAAGTTGTCGTCCAGACCAGCTGTAGGTTGACGAAAAATCTAGAAAAGTCATCACTAAAATCAGCAGGAAATCCACGGACCTCAGCATTAAACAGGGTCGCCAAGTGGTCAGATTTATCCTAACCATGAGAAGGATTTATCTCGTACAATGGGGGGGCACCATGCAAATTAGCTTGATAAGACTAATGAATCAGATTCTCAGAAAGGATAATCTCCTTAAAAGATCAAAAATTAGCTTTTAAGCCTGATATAACTCAATCCTTGAGATTGACCTTAAAGATTGAGAATTACAAACTCATGGAATTCAATGATATCTAAACTCGAGCTTGAACGAGAAAATATTTTGATCAAAATTATAAACCAATTTGTTTTCTGAAAACCCCATTTTCAATGCGTTCATTACCATTGAACGTAAAATCCTAGGAATTCACCTGGAATTCATTAGGTCACCTGAACTAAATCGGGTGTGAACCGTAAGAACGGTGGTTGCATAGCATGGTCAAAGACAGGACCTTGTGCCAGACCGAAAAATCATAAGGGTGAGCTTTAATATTGCTCCTACCAAGGATAGTAATTGCGTCCGACACGTTATAGACCATAATTAAAAGCATGTCAGGGGACATTGCCTTAACAGTTGCTTGTTCAACGCTTTCCTTTACAACCGGACGGTAGTTTACCGAAAGGTAATATACGGGACAAGTAAACTGGACGTGTTGCTTTCCAAATACAAGGTTAGCAAGTGGGTGACACAAAACCATAAGTTTTGAGCTAAAATTTTCAAATCTGAAACCCACCAAACCCACAAAAATATTTTGCAAACACCGGTGAAGGGTTATTCCGGAAAACTTATCTAGGGTAAAAACTAGATTTAATTTTCAAAAGATCAAATGTTTTCATAAAGATCCAATTTCCTTAATGGATCTAAATTTTTATAGTCATGTGGGACTGTAAACCATATCGTTACTACCATTGTTTATACCGCCGTATAGAAATCACTGATGTACAAAGTGTGAAGAATAAAGAAGTGATTCTAGTATTTCAAGACGATATTGCTTGAGGACAAGCAACGCTCAAGTGTGGGAATATTTGATAATGCTAAAAACGAACATATATTTCATAGCATTATTCCTCAAGAAAGACAAGCTTTTAGTTGCAATTGTTCTATTTACAAGTGATATTCTTTTAAATAATAAAAGGTGAAGACAAAAGACAGATTCGACGAATTGAAGACGCAAACGACCAAAAAGTTCAAAAGTACAAAATACAATCAAAGATGTTCCAATTATTGATAAGAAACGTCTCGAAATTACAAGAGTACAAGATTTAAAACGCAAAGTACAAGATATTAAATTGTACGCAAGGACGTTCGAAAATTCGGAACTGGGACATGAGTCAACTCTCAACGCTCGACGCAACGGACTAAAAATTACAAGTCAACTATGCACATAAATATAATATAATATTTAAATAATTCTTATAATTATTTAATATATTATATTTATTTATAAATCCATCGGTAAACAAAGAGCCAAACTTGTGTGAGCTGTTAAAGCAAACTCCGCGACTCGCGGAGTTTGAAGGCAAAATTGGCCGCGAGTCGCGGAGCCCCAAGTTTTGAAAGTCCCTATAAAAGCAACCGAATTCTGAGCATTTTTAACAATCATATATCATTCTCTCTATCTATATACGTAAAATATATATATATATATATATATATATATATATATATATATATATATATATATATATATATATATATATATATAATTTATATTTTAATTTTAATTTTAATTTTAATCCTAATAATAAGGGTATGTTAGCGAATGTTGTAAGGGTGTAAGTCGAAATTCTGTCCGTGTAACGCTACGCTATTTTTAATCATTGTAAGTTATGTTCAACCTTTTTAATTTAATGTCTCGTAGCTAAGTTATTATTATGCTTATTTAATCCGAAGTAATCATGATGTAGGGCTAATTACTAAAATTGGGTAATTGGGCTTTGTACCATAATTTGGGTTTGGATAAAAGAACGACACTTGTGGAAATTAGACTATGGGTTATTAATGGGTTTTATATTAACTAAACAATACCTTGTTAATTTAATATACAAACTTATAATTCGATGTATTTATATATAACCACATACGCTTGACTGGGTACGGTGGGCGGGATATCTATAAATACCAATAATTATTCATTTTACCGGATACGGAACTGAATTAATAGTTAATAGACTTGTTGAAACAGGGGTGAATTACATTCAAGGGTAATTGGTGTAATTGTTAACAAAGTAGTAAAACCTTGGTTTACACGCAGTCGATAACCTGGTGTATTCATTAAACAAAGTATTAAAACCTTGTTACAATTCGAATCCCCAATTAGTTGGAATATTTGACTTCGTGAATAAGAATAATTTGACGAAGGCTTTCGCTCTTTATAATTATGACTGATGGACTATTATGGACAAATCTGTATGGACATATTAAATAATCTAGGACAAAGGACAATTAACCCATGGGCAGAATACTAAAATCAACATGTCAAACATCATGATTACGGAAGTTTAAATAAGCATAATTCTTTTATTTCATATTTAATTTCCTTTATTTTATATTTAATTGCACTTCTAATTATCGCATTTTTATTGTTATTTTATTTAATTTCACTTTTAATTATCGTACTTTTTAATTATCGCAAGTTTATTTTATCGCACTTTTATTATTCGCAATTTCATTATCGTTATTTACTTTACGCTTTAATTTAAGTCTTGTATTTATATTTATTATTTTACATTTGGTTTTAACTGCGACTAAAGTTTTAAAATCGACAAACCGGTCATTAAACGGTAAAAACCCCCCTTTATAATAATAATATTACTTATATATATATTTGTATTTTTATAAAAGTAAACTAATATAGCGTTAAGCTTTGTTTAAAAAAATTCCCTGTGGAACGAACCGGACTTACTAAAAACTACACTACTGTACGATTAGGTACACTGCCTATAAGTGTTGTAGCAAGGTTTAAATAAATATCTTGTGTAAAAATGTATCGTATTTAATAGTATTTCCTGAAAAATTTAATAGCTATTTCATATACACCTCGCGAAACATCACCAGAATAACAAAATCTACTGGAAATACTAAAGTACCAACTTTAACTAGCATGTTTTCCATTATCCCTCTAGGATACTTTACTGATCGATCGGCTAGTTGTATGCTTATTCGTGTTGGTTTCAATTCTCCGAGGTTTAGTTTAGCGTATAGTGAATACGGCATTAAATTTATACTAGCACCTAAATCTGTCAATGCTTCTATTGAACTAAGACTTCCCAGAAAACATGGAATTGTGAAATTTTCTGGATCAGATAATTTTTCTGGTATCTTATTCAACAGCAGTGCAGAACAATTAGCATTTATTGTTACAGCTGAGAGTTCTTCCATTTTCTTTCTATTTGTGATTAGATCTTTCAGAAATTTAGCATATCTAGGCATTCCTGAAATCACATCAATGAAAGGAAGATTTACATTTATTTGTTTAAACATATCCAAGAATTTGGATTTCTCGGCTTCAAGTCTCTCTTTTCTCATTTTACTCGGGTAAGGAAGTGGTGGTTGGTATGGTTTAACATAAGGTTTAGCCTTAACTGTGTTATCTTCATTAACCTTTTCAACTACCGGTTCTGTTTCTTTATCTTGATCAGGTTGTGGTTCTTGTGGAATAGGAATAGCGTCATTAGAAATTACGGGCATTTCAGGTGGTTTAAGTGTAATACCACTTCTTGTGGTAATATCTTTAACTGTTTCATTCCGGGGGTTAGCATTTGTATCACTAGGTAGACTCCCCGATTTTCTTTCACCTATCAACCTTGCTAGGTTACTTACTTCTTGTTCCAAATTTTGAATTCAAGCTTGTTGATTTCTAAATGCTTTAGCATTTTGTTCATTCGTTTGTTTCTGAGATGTGAAAAATTGAGTTTGAGATTCAACTAGCTTCGACATCATATCTTCAAAATTTGGCTTTTTATCATCGGTCTGTGGTAGTTTATTTTGAAAAATAGGTCTTTGCTGATTGTAAGTATTATTGGATACTTGTTGATTGCTAGGACCTTGTTGGTTGTTGTATGGAACATTTCAGTTATAATTCTGATTTTGATTGTAGATTGGTCTTGGCAGTTGATAATTATTCTGATAATTATTTCCAGGCCTTTGGTTTATATATGAAATATTCTCTCTTTGTTCCATTGTTTGTTCAATACTGAGACAATCTTTTGTCAAATGTGGTCCTCCACACTGCTCACAACTAATTCGTATTGAGTGAATATCTTTAGTCATCTTTTCCATTCATCTCTCGACAGCATCTATCTTTGCGGAAATGGAATCAAAGTCATGGCTAGAATCGGCTCTAGCCGCTTTAGATGATCTAACGATATCTTTTTCTTGGTGCCATTCATGTGAGTGGGAAGCAGTGTTATCAATAATTTTGTAAGCTTCAGTTGTGGTTTTCTTCATAATGGAACCACCAGCTGCTATATCGATGTCTTTTCTTGTAGTGATGTCGCATCCTTGGTAGAATATTTGTACTATTTGATAAGTGTCTAAACCATGTTGCGGACATCCTCTTAACAATTTTCCAAATCTTGTCGACGCCTCATATAAAGTTTCATTTGGCTTTTGCGTGAACGTAACAATTTCTCCTTGAAGTCTCACGGCTTTAGATGCCGAAAAGAATTGTTTAAGAAATTTTTCAACTAAAACGTCCCATGTATCAATCGCCCCTTCAGGTAACGATTCTAACCAATCTTTGGCTTCTCCCTTTAAAGTCCAGGGAAATAACATGAGATATATCTGTCCATCCTCAACTTCTCTTATTTTAAATAGAGTACAGATCCTATTAAAGGTACGAAGATGTTCATTTGGATCTTCCTTTGGCGCACCACTAAATTGGCATTGATTAGTTACCATATGTAGAATTTGTCCTTTGATTTCATAATCTGGCGCATTAATGTCTGGTTGAGTAATTGCATGACCTTGGCCAGTGCGTTTAGCTCTCATTCGGTCTTCCATACTTAGAGGTTCCAGATTTTTCATTATTGAATTTGTTGAATCTGAATCACTAGAGGATTCTGATTTAATGGTTTGTTCCTCGACAATCTCTGTTTGAATGATTGGTGGTTCCGGAGGAAAGATTAATGGTTCAGGATCTCTGAATTGTCCCTGAATATCCTTCGGATTCTCAATTGTGAGGTCGGGTTCAAAAAATGGATTATCGGAAATTTGAATTGGAGTACTTGGTCGACTGGATGACGATTCTAAAGAAAAAAATCAACGGCGACAATATTGGCTAGATGTCTTGATCTGGTTACAGGTGGTGAACGTATAAAAGGTGGTGAAAGTTTTGCTCGGTGCATTCACTGAATATCCTATTAGTTATAAAAATAAAAATTATATAAGTTATCAAATTAATAGACTTTTCTGATTTTGCCCACGTTTCGAATAGCCAATAGATGCAGCAGGTAGCCAGGACCCTTTAAATCGGAAGCCCACAACTCGCCACTAACAAATCTAACTATTACTACGAACCAGAAAATTTTGGATGTCTAGCAATTTAACCGCTTAAAATAATTTTTCGTTGAAGTTTAAAGAAATTTTAGAAAAGAAAAAGAAAATTCTATGTCCTAAAAACTAGAGCGTCGAGAAATAAGAAAGAAAAAGAGCGTGTCGGAAAACGTCGAAAAATAAAAGGTCGAAAGATAATAAAAAGAACTTAACGAGTTGAAACTTAAAAGTCTAAAAACTAAGAATTAAAAGTTGCGTCTAAAGGTATTAAAGCTTAAAAGGAATTTTATATCCAAAACGGTAATAACTTAAAAAGTACTAAAATCTTAAAACGGCGTCGTAAAATTCTAAAGCACATATATCTTAGTCTAAAGAAAAAGCACTTAAGGGATTTTATGGCAAAGCCTAAAAATCTAGAAATAAAAATAACTATGGCAAAAACTATAACTTAAAACTAATTACGAACGAAAAATATAAATATTACGAATAAACGATTAAAAAGGTACGAAATTTTAAAAATAAAACTTAAAGTTGTAAAAATACAATAAAAATATTATTTTTATATTAAGTATTTTATAAAAGTATTAACTTTATAAAGTATTAAAACTTAAAAATACAATATTAATTAAAAACTAATCTTAAAAACTAATTATTAATTAAAAACTCTAATTAGGTTTAATAATAATAATTAAATTTAAATTAAACCCTAATTTGAGCAGATTAAGGATCAGACTTGTCGGTGCAGGCTACGCGATTGCGTAGTTTTTTGCTTTATTTTCTCCGAGATCGCGGAGATGTGCAGGTTCAGAATCTGATGTAGGCTGAATTTCGTGCAGGATTTTTTTTATTTTTATTTTTTTTACTTTTTACTTTTTCTATTTTTAATATATATAAAATATAAATATAACTTATTACTTTTTTGTATAACTTTTTCATAATAAATAAAAAATATAAACTTTTTAATTTAACAAAACTTAAAAATATAGATATATTTTTCTTTTTTCTTGTATTTTTAATATTTAAAACGTATATTTTTACAGAAATAGATTACGACTTAATAAAAATTCTTTTTTTATAGCGTTGCGCTTTCGGCGTTTAGGGATCCCCTGCAGCGGCGCCAAAAAATACTTGATGTGCGTAGAGGTGTATACGAAATAGTTATATTTTTACTACAAAATACTATTAAATATGATACAATTTTACACAAGTTATTTATTTATTTATAGAGTGGATATACCTAAACCTTGCTACAACACTTATAGGCAGTGTACCTAATCGTACAGTAGTGTAGTTTTTATTAAGTCTGGTTCGTTCCACAGGGAGCTAGCCAAGTTTAACGCTATATTTTTTTAAAACTATATTTGTAAATATATAAATATATATATAAGTAGTATTATTATTATAAAAGGGGGTTTTTACCGTTTAATGACCGGTTTGTCGATTATAAAACTTTAGTCGCAGTTAAAACCTAATGTAAAATATTAAATATATAAAAGACTTAATTTAAAGGGTAAAGTAAATGACAATAATTAAAGTGCGATAAATTAAAATGCGATAAATAAAATGACAATAAATAAAATTGCGATAATTAAAAAGTACGATAATTAAAATGACTATAAATTAAAGTGCAATAATTAAAAGTGCAATTAAATATGAAATAAAAGAATTATACTTATTTAAACTTCCGTAATCATGATGTTTGACGTGTTGATTTTAGTTTATTACCATGGGTTAATTGTCCTTTGTCCTGGATTATTCAATATGTCCATCTGGTTTTTGTCCATAACAGTCCATCAGTCATAAATATAAAGTGTGAGTGTCCTCGTCAAATTATCCTTATATCCAAAGTCAAATATTCCAACTAATTGGGGACTTAAACTATAATTACACCAATTTTCCTTGTATATAATTCACCCCTGTTTTAATAAGTCCATTGACTATTAATCCATTTCCGTGTCTGGTTAAATGAACGATTATTAGTACTTATAAATATCCCGCCCATCGTGTCCGATCGAGTGTATGTGGTTATTTATAGGTACGTCCAATTGTAAATCTTTATATTAAATTAACGAACTATCATTCAATTAAACAAATATAAAGCCCATTAATAGCCCATAGTCCAATTTCTACAAGTGTCGTTCTTTTGTCCAAACCCCAATTATGGTATAAAGCCCAATTACCCCGTCTTTAATATTTAGCCCAACATCACGATTACTTCGATTTAAATAAGAATAATACTAACTTAGCTACGAGACATTAATTTAAAAAGGTTGAACATAACTTACAATGATTAATAATAGCGTAGCATTACACGGGCATAATTTCGATTTACAAACTTAAAACATTCGCTAACTTAACCTTATTATTATTAAACTTAAATTAAAATTAAAATGATAATTATATATATTTATTTTTACGTAAGAGGAAAGAAAGAAAAGGGGTGAAGAATTCGGCAGAATGCTCGAGCTTTTATAGGCCAATTGTGTCCTGGTTTACTCCGCGATCTCGAAGCTTTTCTCCTTTAAATCTCCGCGATCGCGGAGCTCTTGTATCCAGCTCATCCAGGTAATTTCAACGTGGGCTGCTTAATATTTTATAATATATATATATATATATATATATATATATATATATATATATATATATATATATATATATATATATATATATATATATATAATTAATTATATATATATATATATATATATATATATATATATATTATATTCTTGTGCATAGTTGACTTGTAATTTTTTGTCCGTTGCGTCGCACGTTAATAGTTGGTTCATGTCTCGGTTCCGGATTTTCAAACGCCTTTTCATATAATTTAATATCTTGTATTTTGCGTTTTGCGGCTCCTACTCTTGTAACTTTTAGATGTTTCTCATCAATAATTTGAACCACTTTGATTGTACTTTGTACTTTTTAGCTTTTTGGTCATTTGCATCTTCAATTCGTTGAATCTGTCTTTTGTCTTCACCTTTTATTATTTAAACGAATATTACTTGTAAATAGAACAATTGCAACTAAAAGCTTGTCTTTCTTGAAGGATAATGCTATGAAATATATGTTCGTTTTTAGCATTATCATATTCTCAACCCAAAAATATAAAGGGTAAAAAGGCAAATGAAACTCACCTAATGTATTTTGTAGTAAAAATACATATGACGTCATTTAACAAGTGTAGGGTTGACCTCGGATTCACGAACCTATATCAATTATATTTATTAACACATTGTAATCGAACAAATTTATATACTATTATTATTTATCATATATTTGTTATTTTAATGAAATATATGTTTCATTAATTAATTAACTATATTTATTTTATAAATACTTAATATAAAATATCAATGTAGTTAAGTTAAATGTATTAACTATATTTTTATAAAAATATTATTTCTTTGTTAAAATAATACTTATAGTAATACTATAATAATGATAACACTAATAATATTAAAAATGATAAAAATAATAAATTTAGTAATAATGTCACTAAAAATGATAATTTTTCTAATAATAATAATAATAATAATAATAATAATAATAATAATAATAATAATAATAATAATAATAATAATAATAGTAGAAATAAATTGCTACCTCAAAAGTGTTTAGAGTGGCTTTTTTTTAAAAATATGCCCTTGCCAGGACTCGAACCCAAGATCTCCCGCTAACACATAACCCACTTAACCATTGCTCCATTTAACATTTTCTGTTTTAATACCTGATTAAATCCATATAACCCATATGATGTCTGTTTCTCTTCTTCTCCTAATGTACAATCGACATCATCATCAAATTCACCATTTTAATCATTACATCATCATCTTAATCTAACCATCTAATCATCATATATCACGACAACATTGCCAATACATCATGATCATAATCATTTCATCATTAGCTAACCTAATCATCGTTATCATCATGATCTTATGATCATGACACTCGTATCCATCTATCAATATCATTGTCAATACAATCGAATATCACCTTGACATCATTCATCATTAATTAATCATCTTTTCTTCTCATTTTCACGATCATAATCACTATCATTTATGATAGCTGATGAAAACAGAAAATGTACTGTATAGAACAAGAATCGTTTACAGTAGAAGTATTTTGGGCCTCAATTAAAACAGAAACAATTTAGGTTTGGCTTCGGCCCAACCATGAAACAAGTTAACAGCCCAACCTTCTAAAATAGGACTCGACCCAATATCCTAAACAGGTTCACGGTATCAAATTTGGAAGAACGTATAAAGATTTAGTTTATTGCAAGTGGTTGTTTGCTTTACTAGTGGTCGGCCATGAAGTGTGGCTTGCCCCACTTGCCTAACTTGTCCCGTCCCTTTTTTTTATATAGCAATTCATAAAGAATTTCAATATAATCAAGTGGTGAAGTGGGGTTATCGGCCAAAGTAAAAGAAGAAAAGGAACACACAAACCATTCACTTTATTGCTATTAACATATAACAAATGGGTTTTAGTTTATATGTTTACGGAATCAACTAGGGAGACAGTAATAATTTATTCATCATCACTCATCTCATACGTCACTGTTTCATATTCAAACCTCCTCAGTCGTTGTTGTTTACAGAAAAACAGAAGCAATGATAACAAGTGTAGCAATAGCAGTGTAAATAAAAATAGGAACAAACAGGAATTGTTGTAGTTAATTACGATGATGGTTGATCAGAGAAAAGAGAAAAAAATGGAAATAGGAGAGTTTAGTGGCAGTTACATCTGGTATATCAGTGGATATATGGGTCTGGGTGGTGGTTCTTTGGGTACCTCTTTCATCTGATATAAACAGGAAATGAAGGTAGTAGTAGAGAGATATCATAGTTGGTTTAAGTTGTTTGGTAGTAAGAAAGAAGGAGAATATAGTGAGGTGGCGGTTTAGTATAGTAACAACAAAAATTTTAAATGGTTTGATGGTGTTTGTGATGAAAGTGGTAGTAGAAGAGTGGCGGTGGTGGTGTGCCAAAGGTGGTGATTGAATAGTAGCATCACGTAAGCAATCAAGGAATAGCAGTTTTCGAAGGGTTTGGTGATTGAAGTAACACACATGTTTTTAGTTGGGTTTATGAGCAGAAGCAGTAGGAGACCATCGTTGCCTTAATTTAGTGATGGTTTTGGTTTAATGATGGGTTTGAGGGTTCTTTGATCTAGTAACCCATATGTTGGTGAAGGTGGTAGGTCTAATTGATGTAGTAATTGAAAGAACAAGATTAGTAGTAGGAGTTTTACAACTTGACAACAGTGGTTGATATAATTATTTGAGGTGTTGTTGGGATCCTATAATACAGAAAATGAAAATAGAAAGAAAATAGTCTTTTATGTCGACTAGAGGAAATATTATATATAAAGTTGAGCTTGCATGTGTATATGTAAAACAAATACAGTAATATGCATGATAGGGGATGATAATGGAGTTGGTTGAAAGAGGGTAGCGATTTTCTGTTCTTTAATTGTGATTGAAAACTATTGATAACAAACTGGCGACATGGACAAAGAATTCGATCAGGAAAAGGAAAAGATGTACTGTTTAATCGTGATATATGCATCACAGAATATGTAATTTCGTATATAAGCAAGTACAGATAGAAACAAAGTTTAAAGAAAGTTAGATAGTGATATAAAACTAATTCATTATATATATAATCGCTGTTTATATTAATACTAATAATAAATACACATAAATACATTAATAATAATAATTCTTTTTAATAATAATAGATAATAATACTGATAATAATATTTCAAACTTGCAATTAAATATAATACCATTTATGTAATATTATATTATGTGATGACATCTATTGAATTGTTAATATTTATATATATTACAATCTATATATAACATTAACTATGTATAGAAATCATATTTACATATAGATTTATTTAATCACAACTTTATTATTTTATATAATATTTTACTTATTCAATTCAAATGATTTATTTGTTTTCTATTACTTAAAATTATTATATATACTTATAGTTATATTTACATATTCATTTACACACAATTGTTCGTGAATCCTCGGGAGCAGTCGAAGGTCAATTGAATATATGAACACAGTTTAAAATTTTCTAGATTCAACTTACAAACTTTGCTTATCGTGTCGGGAATATATAATGATTAAAGTTTAAATTTGGTAGGAAATTCCCGGGTCATCACAGTGCTAGAGTGGTGGCATTAGAGAATATGATGCACAACTTGCAAGCATTACAAGCACCACAAGCATCACCAACATCAGCACCATCACCATCAGCACCACCACCAACAACATCCGCATTCCACACCTCAACATCACAATCTATACCTCGAACATCAACGTCACACACACCATAGATACCAAGGAGTACCAACAACAATAACCGATGAAGTATTAAGCTATAAATTCATTGGAGAAACATTCTGTGGCGATTATGTAATCTCCAAAGTCTTAGAGATTATCTATTCTAGCCTTAATCATAAATCAGATGTGTGGACCAAGATGATAAAAGGAAGAGTAAAAAACCTGACAAGGATGGTGCGTGATTTACAAGCTAGACTTGTTTTATCAGCAGCATCAATAGTACCGTTAGCATCACCAGCACTGTCAGTACCGTCAGCATCATCAGCACTAGCAGCACCTATAACATCACAAGCTCTGTCAGTTCAAGAAATCACCGTGGACATCATTACAAATTAACAACGAGTATATTGAATCAACGAGTTATGAAGTAGTAACTCAATTCCTCCGAAGAATTTATATGTATATCTTATATATATAAACTTAGAAACCATCATAAAACTTTTCGTACTAAGCTATTATATATGAATTGAAGAAGGGTAGATATTACTCAGTTAATTCATATTACTAATATGCAATGACATACATATTTTCTTAACAACTTAACCATCGTTAACTTCGATCTCTGTTTCAACTCAATGAATCCCGTCTCATAATAGACTAAGTGTATTATTCGATTACATGATGGATTTTACACTTTCGATATACTCGAAACTTTATAGAAAACATCATTCGTACATTGCGAAGTTCATAAGAATTCCATAAGCATCAACATCCGTCATCAAGGAATATCAATAAGATTAAATAATGAAATATTAGTGAAATACTCTGTGAAGATTATGTAATCTCTAGTATTAGAGATTATTCATTTCTAATTCTAGCCTAAGATCAAATGAGCTTAACTCATCAAATCTGTATTACATCTGAAGAAAATATACATATATTTTTATAAAGATTGTAATAAAATTCTCTGGTACAAAACATTACTTGTGAAAATTTTTTTTAACGGGTAGGTAATACCCGAGAGATATATAAAAATTCACAATTAATATGTTATATTATTCGAATCTGATTCCACAATCATCAACTATACTCACTACTTTCACAACAGTATACATTCTTTTAATAGAAATAAAAAACAACCATATTCATTCAACTCCAATTAATGATTTTTAAATTTCATAATTCGATTTGAGATATAACCAATATCATCACTCTTAGATTCTTACATCTTTCAAAGTTATACTTTGACTTCAAAATTGTGATAGAACATCACTTCTACCCAGAAAAATATTCGTATCATTCAAAATTCTAGAACATCATATGTATATTAACGATTACAATATATGTTCAAACCCTTCAAAATTCCTAAAGACACTTCAAATAATGAACAATCGAGATGATGACCCAACCACATGTTACCCACAGTCATGCACCTGAAAAACTCTCGAAACCAAAGTCATAGTTTAACACGTATCCGTGTCAGATCCTTTGGCATTTATTAGCAAAAATAACTTTGCGATCCCTTTTCAAAGTAGCAAATTCTGCCACAGCTTCAGCAAGTCAACTTCAATTTTTCATCCGAAATAGCCTTATTATAACCCTGATATATACGATTATCTTTTTGTTACCGGAGAACCTTTTATATTCCACAATCAGCAGATGTACCAGCAACTTCGTTACTCTTTGATTGAAATCTCTCCGAAAAATATCTATATTTATTCATTAAAACCCTAGTATGTACTCATCTGCATCTTGTAACGATAATTGCCATACCAATTACTGAGAATCAGCAATCAGTATTTTGAAATCTCGCAGCATGTCTACGCCAACAGTTATATGTGTACATATAACGTCTATTTCCTGAACTTACATACTTCGAATGTGAAGTTTCTGAAAAACACCCCAATATACGATTTAGTTCTCGAAATTTTGAGAAAAAAAAATGCTGATGAAACAGCAAAAATCGTAAACGAACTTAACAGTAAAAAATTTGATGATAAAGAATATTGTGTTGGCAAAGCTCAGAAAAAGAGAAGGATTGGAACTGGAAAACGGATTGAGCAAACTATGAAGGAATCTGTGGACAAATCACAAAGACTAAACCTGCCTTCAAAGAATCCAAATGATTCAGTATCTACTGAAGTCATTAACGAATACCTTGCTCCTGACTCTAAACCCTTGGGGACAATATTCTTCATCATCCTCTGATATTAAAAATTCTAAGATATCATCGTATCTTTCATTATAAATATCTTCGATATTTTTGAATATATTTTCATAACTATTCTTATCTAAAATCATTTATCTCTTCGCGTTAACTGTATTACATCATAAAGGAAACTATTTAGTTTCTAAATTTTGAAACCTTCGAGTTTGAAGTATGAATGTTTTTGAAGTAGTGTTAGGAACTGAAGCATGAGTTAGTATAATATAATGACACTTGATCAACGTGATTATATTACAGTAAGTCATGCTGAGTTTCTAAATGGAACGTGATGATTCACAGATCATAACGTCATCATGTGCCATGTTACACGACTCTTGTATTCTATTTAATCTCTAAAAATATCAAGAAAATATTTTCTTGATGATTCGGTCTTTTTCGGGATATTCTGGTAATTTGACAAATTAAGATCGTGCTATTACAATTTTTTTCTTAGAACATTAACTATGTTCATTCCGAAATTCATAATTATGAATTGTGGACCATTACTTGCTGTGCTTAAGGGATAGAAGAGAAAACGGAGCATGAAGCTCCGAAATAGAAATGGGAGTATAAATCGCAGCAAATAGGAGAAAGCATTAACTGTGGATGTCGATGATTATAGAAAGACAGAAGCAGTGACTCTGAAAAATAAGGAAAGTTATAAAGCCCGACGACAACGCATAAATTACAAACCGTGTATATCAATAAGTATTGCAACGTAAAGACACGAGAGAACTAAAAACACTATAAAACCAAGAGTATAGTAGAAGTGAATAGATTCCTCAGATGGCAGATGAAAAAGAAGAATGATAGATATGAAAGTTAATAGTATATCAAGAATCAGAACTTGATGAAGCATATTGACGAATGCTTTAAAGTATAAGTTGAGGGAGAAAGAATAGGAGGTGTGAGTTGTAAGGAAAAGAAGGGGGTGAATTTATAATAAAATATCCGACAGAGCAATCAAAACAGATGATCGCATTTAAAGCGGATTCTAATTCCCTTGATTTCCGAATAATCAAATCTTATTACGAAGATTTTCTCCAAATCTCTTGAACTTGGAAATCAATCCTATCTACGTTAAAAGATATGACGAATCTACACCTACTCATTTCACCCTTTTGTGATAACTTCACTCGTACACTTCACTTAAGCAAATTGTTTTATCCATATTACTCGATGGCAGTAAAACTCAAATTTTTAGCTCGTATGCGTCATGAAAACATACTTATTTTCATCCATGACCTTTCTAATCAATTTTTGGGACGAAATTTCTTTAACGGGTAGGTACTGTGACAACCCGGAAATTTTTGATCAAATTTAAACTTTAATCTTTATATGTTTTTGACACGATAAGCAAAGTCTGTAATGTTGAATCTCAAAAATCTTAAACTGTATTCATACAATCATTTAACCTCGACCAAATTTTGACGATTCACGAACCATTATATAAATGGATATGATTATATATATATATGTATATATATTATAACTTGAGAATATTAACAAGGTATTAAATGTAAAATACTTTACATGAACGTATTTGTTTCAATATGTTTATCGATGGAATTAGAAGATAGTATCAAATGATTGAGTTATCAAGATTCTTTATGATTACGGGTCTCTATTGAGAGGTCCACTTTGAATTAGAAAATCTCTTCTTTTTAACGATATTCGGAATAATTGGTAAATTGATCTACGTATGAGAACAAAGTGTCAATTAATGATAACTAGACAAAAGTTAATGGAGATTCGTGTTTGATTTCCAATACATGCTTTACAATAAATTACTCGTGACTTTTGATAAGGTAACTATTTAACTTTCAGATTATTTAATGTAAAGGTGAAATTATGAAATGTAGATAATATCGACAAGTTAAGTAAATCGACGTTTTATATTAAAATAACTTCATGCACTTAACTATCCATTGGACCTTACCCGACGATTTACAAACAACTATTTGTAAATATATATATATATATATATATATATATATATATATATATATATATATATATATATATATATATATATATATATATATATATATATATGAATATTATTTGTAAATATATAATAATACATTAATAAAGTATTAATTGTTGGAATTAAGAAAATAAAATATTAAACGATATAATAAAGTCGTTATTTCAAATGAATCTCTATATATACAATATATATATATATATATATATATATATATATATATATATATATATATATATATATATATATATAATATATAATATATTAAAAATAAATATTAAATTAAAATGTAATTTGAAGTAATATACGATTTAGTTGATTGAGATAATTAGGTAAAATAATATAAGGTATAATAAAACTTATTATTAAAATAAATCTATATACAAATATATAGATATGGCTTCGAAGTTAGTAACACTCAATTGTCAATCGTTTGATATTGACCAAAGTTAAATAAATGAATACTTGTAAAGATACAATATATAATTTTAAGTTATTATATAATATATTTACATAATTTCTATACATAATTATTATTGCTATATTACAGGTATATATGTATATATATATAAAAGGAATAAATTAGAATATTTTAGTCTATGTAAATATTTGTAAGTAAATATTAAATATTAAAAATATGTTATATTACATGTTTAATAAATTTAAATATCAATATATTAAATGTAAATGAAAGTTAAAATATAATTATTATATTAATATCATTATTATTTTCATTATAAATATTGATATCAGTATTTATATTATTAACTTAATATATAGATATAAGATTTGTTAAGCATAGTTTGTTATATCAATATTATTAGTGTTATCTTTATTATTATCATTATCATTATTATTATTATTATTAATATTATCATATTATTATTATTATTATCATTATTCTTAAAAATTAGTATTATTATTTCTACCATTATTATTATTATTATTATTATTATTATTAATGTTATTATTAACATTATTATTATTAAAAATTATTATCATTGTTCTAAATATTAATATTAATATTATTATTATTATTATTGATATTATTATTAGTATTATTAATATTAATGGAATTATATTTATATTAATTAATTATTATTATAAATTAATCATTATAATATATTAAAAGCAGATATAAAACGCGTATTTTTCCCATCTGTTCATTTTAGTTTTATTCTTTTTCTTCTGCTTCCTGCTTACTCGTGATTTCCTGTCGAGGTCCACCTTCACAACAAAATAGCGTATATCAGTTCTTGATTGCAAAATCATTCTTTCACTTTCACATTATAATTATATACTGTTATTCGTAAGTTAATCAGAAATTGGGAAAAAATGAATTCGGTTCCTCTGCCACGACATGTTTAATTCAAAACTCCATTTCGAATCAGATATTAAAAACTAAAATTGCTTTTTTTGTTAGGAATCCTATACTTAAACTATCTGCAAAGTTTGAGTATCCAATTCCTCATATTAATCGCGAATTTTGGAGTTAAAATGTTAATTACAAAAGTCAACTAAATTGTTCTTGAGAAAATTGGAATTCGTTTTTATGATTTAAGTTAAGTTGATGATTTAGAAAGATTATAGGAGCGATTTGAAACAAAATTGGTGTTGTAATCTTTGGCTAAAACTTTATAAATTTCAAAATCAATTTTTTTTTCAAATCTACGACGAAGAACAGCAGCATTCTTTCTGAATTATTTATTATTATTTTTTTTGTTGAGTCTACTAATTTATATTCACAATATTAAATCGTTTTATGTTCCAATGATAGAAACAAAGAGTGATTGTTTTGGTTAATTCGATTTTAGATTGGATTGAATTGAGAAGAAGATGAAGAACATAGGAAAACAGAAAAGAAGGTTTAAATATTTACGGGTTTGGGTTTAGACAGATGAAGCGAGACAGAGGGATGGTTAAAAGGTTGTTCGACTATTCGAGAGTTCGCGGGTTCGAGCCTCGTAAGGGGCAATTCTTTTTAGAAAAGAGTTTAAAGGGTATACCTTGTTATTTTTACTTCTACTATTATAATTATTATTATTATTATTATTATTATTATTATTATTATTATTATTATTATTATTATTATTATTATTATTATTATTATTATTATTATTATTATTATTATTATTATTATTATTATTATTATTATTATTGTTATTATTATTATTGTTATTGTTATTGTTATTATTATTAATAATATGATTATTATTATTGTTATTATTACTAATACAAGATTTATGATCATTTATTATTATTGTTATTATTTAGGTTATAATTATTATCATTATTATTATATCTAAAAGTATTATAATTAACATTAGTATTATTATAAGTATTATTATTATTAATTTTATTATTTTAGTATTATTAGTATTATCATTATTAAAAGTATCATTATATAAATCTGTCAGTTTATTAAAATTAGTATTATCATTACTAGTATTATAATTATTATTATTATTATAATTATTATCATAATTATATGTTTCATAATCATTATTATTATTATTATTATTAACTTTATAAGTATTATTATTTATATTATAATGAGTAATAGTATTATGTAATCACTAAAGACAATGTCATAACTATCGTTCACAGAAAAATTAATATTTTTACGGTAATTTTTATTAACATCATTATTATAAAATTAATAACATTAATATCTTTATTGGTAATATTAAGTATTATAATTATTATCATTTTTACTATTATTAATATTATTCTAGTATATTTATAACTATTATTTTGCAAACAAAAGATTAGTTATATAAAAATACATATTAACCATAATTTAAATATATAAATACTCTTATTTAAAATATATAAAATGAAAATATAATAAAGTAAATAAGTTATTGGTATAAAAATTATATCGCCAATATTAATATATAAATTTGTTCGATCATGATTATACATTTTAATATATATACAAATGTTATAGGTTCGTGAATCCGAGGCCAACCATACACTTGTTCAATGACGTCATATGTATTTTTACTACGAAATACAGTATCGTGAGTTTCATTTGCTCCCTTTTTAAATGCTTTTGCAATATATATTTTTGGGACTGAGAATACATGCGCTGCTTTTATAAATGTTTTACGAAATAGACACAAGTAATCGAAATTACATTCTATGGTTGGATTATCAAAATCGAATATCACCCCTTTTAGCTTGGTAGCCTAAGAATTAGGGAACAGACACCCTAATTGACGCGAATCCTAAAGGTAGTTCTACGGGCACTAACACCCCCCATACTGAAAAATGGTATGCTTTAGTACTTCGAGTTTATATTATACAGACGAGTTTCTGTTTGGGGATATTATATATGCATTATGTTAATGTCGGTTACCAGGTGTTCAATCCATATGAATGATTTTTAAACACTTGCGAGTGTATGACTATTGAATAAAGGAAATCTTGTGGTCTATTAAAATTATGGAAATGATTGATTACGATAAACTAATGAACTCACCAACCTTTTGGTTGACACTTTAAAGCATGTTTATTCTCAGGTATTAAGGAAATCTTCTGCTGTGCATTTGCTCATTTTAAAGATATTACTTGGAATCATTCATGGCATATTTCAAAAGACGTTGCATTCAAGTCGTTGAGTTCAATAGAGATTATTATCAAGTAAATGACAAATTAGGTCATTTATAAGTTGGATATTATGAAATGGTATACATGCATGTCAACTTTCGATGTAATGAAAGGTTGTCTTTTAAAAATGAATGCAATGTTTGTAAAATGTATAATATAGAGGTCAAACACCTCGCGATGTAATCATATGTTATTGTATTCGTTCTTATGGATTAGGACGGGTCGCTTCACCTTCTCTTCCACTTCCTAACCTAATTTCAAAATCTCTCTAACATAATCAACTGCTCATCGATCGTCACCATCTTCTTAGCGGTGTCACAATCACCACTGCATCAACCGCCATGTTCTCCGCCTTCAATCCACCATCACAACCACCATCACCTTCACGGACATCGTCACCGTCATCGACCCAAACTACACCGTCTTCTCCGCCTGTAACCCAAACAGTCAAAGGCACTGTTATCTTCTCCGCTATCGTGTATGTGATTTCCCAGTGTTGAAGTAGCAGATAAGGTTTTTTTTTTTTTAACGATTTTGTAAATTTAAGGTTTCAATTTGTACTGCTAATTGGCTTATACTTTCCACAAGCTTTCGCTAAGGGTTACTTGGAGATTAATTTCAATTTTGTTCATCAACATTTGCAATTGGTAAATGAGTGCTTCTATTGTAACTTGATACAATTTGTAAGCGTTGAATCACTTTACAACTGTCATATGTTGAAAGTGCTCTTTTGTTATGTTTTCTTTTTCTACTATAGTATGTCTCTATTCATTGTTGCAAGTAGTGTTTGTGGATTTGAAGTGAAAAATATAAATAGAAATGACTTAAGTGGAATTGAATAAAACGGGGTGATTACTTACATACTGACGGGTAGACATTGGTATTATCAGACGTGTGACGAATGTCGAAAGGAGGTCATCAAAGATGGGAATGAACTGCAGGGCGTCGACCACGATACACAAACATACTGCAAAATTAGGTAACAAAAATTGATGCATTTTATTGTTTAAACAGTTTTGTACATCTTTACAACCACTATTACTGCTACATTGGATCATTTTTGGCGCCCAGAAGTTGATGTATTTTATAATTCAATCACATCAGCAATGACACCCCAAAAACTATCACACGTTACGCTTTTGCAATATCATAACACGAATGTACCGCTTTTTTTCTCATTATGAAACAAATCATAACCCGAGAGATACTGAAGCATAAAAAATGGAGCTGCGTATCAAATGTATCCCTTTCTTTCCCATTATAAAGTGATTAGAATATTTTCTCCTGATACATTTTGTAGGTATGTGAGATTGTGATATGGACAAAACGAACGGTTTTATTTGTGCGGTGTCGTTAGGTCGCAACACATCATAATCAACCACCAAGAGGGGGTACTGTTTTAAATTTATATTTAGCGGGGCCTAAATCGTACTACTCCTTAGTATGAGTAAGGGAGGTATGACCTAGAGTCGTATTTTTGAGATATCAGTAGAATCGAACCTATATTTAAGCCTAAGATAGTTATGAAGGAGTAGTGGTTACTTAATTTTGGGATTTTCTAATTTATAAGACAGATAAAGTAAATGCGATAAAATTCGTAATTCAGATAAGGTTAAAGTAAGTGCATACTATGATTTCATCAGTTATTCTGCCAAGATTATGGAATGTGGCTCATGAATAGGCAGAGGCCTTGTATTCATTACACTGGTCCTAAACGCCCCTGTCATAAGACATGTCACTGGGTACTGCGATAGGCTTGAAGATTCTGAATAGACAGTAACATCCCTTACCCCCGACTCCCATGCAGTCTGACTACAGGCATACACGTTCAGACGGCTCATCCAATTGAGCGACTCGGTTGGGTGACGTATTAACATTCCACAAAGGTCTAAACTTTCTTAAGCATAATAGAATACATGGTTTACCATATCCGAGAGACGTGATGTGTTTCAATGCTTTCGTTAATGATTGATTTTAACAGATATTTAGGCCCTTAAAAAGAGTTCAACCATAAAGAAAACCATGGCCAAGTAAAGCTGACTTCCATGAACACGTTCGGTTATCCTAACGGTCCAATCCTTTATGTGTCTAAAAAAACGGTTCCTTAATTAACTAAGAATCCCTCAAGCGGGGTGCTGATGTGTGCAGGGTGTAGTACGAAATACAATTAATTTCAATACGAAATACGATGAAATATGATACAAGTTTTATATAAGTTATTTATGGGAAATACCTAAACTCTGTTACAACACTATAGGCAGTGTACCTAATCGTAGAGTAGTATAGTTTTTAGTAAGTCCGGTTCGTTCCACAGGGAGACGACTTATTTTACACTATATTTTTATATAACTATATTTGTACAAAATATAAATATATATATATATTACAATTATTATTATTATAAAAGGGGGTTTTTTACCGTTTAATGACCGGTTTGTCGATTTTATATTTTAAGCGTAAAGATAAATGACAATAATTAAAATGCGTAAAATAAATAACAATATTTAAATGACGAAATATAAAATGACAGTAAGTAAAAGTACGATGAGAAATACAATAAAAGAATTATGCTTATTTAAACTTCCGTAATCATGATGTTGACGTTTTGATTTTAATTTATTACTCTGGGTTAATTGTCCTTTGTCCTGGTTTATTTGATATGTCTATCTGGTTTTTGTCCATAATAGTCCATCGGTCATAAATATAAAGTGCGAGTGTCCTCGTCAAATCACCCTTATACCCGAAGTCAAATATTCCAACTAATTAAGGATTTAAACTGTGACGCAGTTATCACTTCTGTCAACAATTACACCAGTTATCACTGTATGTAATCCACCCATGTTTTAATTAGTTTATGAATATTAATTCATCCACTTGATCAGAATGAATAATCAATTACCCAACCCAATTGATTAATTAAATGATTATAACAGATTCCATATGAACGTCACTAAATAGGACAACCATAATCATTATTAATTATTAGGTTAATTAATTTGAAGATAGGTTCGACAGACTCCAATGAGTTGTCACTCAATTAGACAATACCCCCATCTATTAATAGTTAATAGTCCAATTTCCACAAGTGTCGGTCTTTTGTCCAAACCCCAATTATGGTACAAAATCCAATAACCCCGTCTTAATATTTAGTCCAACATCACGATTACTTCTGCTCAAATAAGCATAATAATAACTTAGTTATGAGACATTAATTTAAAAAGGAAGAACATAACTTACAATGATTATTTATCGCGTACCTTTACACGGACAAAATTTTGACTTTAAAACCTGTAAAATAACTGTTACATTACCCAAATTAACTAATATAAAACTAAACTAAAATATATATTATACATATATATATTACATTACAGAGGGTTTGAGAGATATTGAATTGGTGTGTTGAATGTGAATTCGTTTTTTTTTTTTTTTTTTTGCTGAGTGCTTTGTGTCCTTATTTATAGGGCAAATTAATTCACTATAGTAAGGTTGAAATTTAGGTGTCATGGAAATTTGGTACTCCCTCCGTTGATTGATACACTTGCAAATTGATTCTTATTTTATGTTATTATTATTATTTTATTTATTATTATTATTACCTTGTCGATATATAGATATATATATATATATATATATATATATATATATATATATATATATATATATGAATTATATATATATTATATTATATTCTTGTGCATAGTTGACTTGTAATTTTATGTCCGTTGACTCGTGCGTTGATGTTCGATTTATGTCTCGGTTCCGAATTTTCGAACGTCTTTTCGTACGCGCAGATATCTTGTACTTTGCGTTCCGCGGCTTGTACTCTTGTTATTTTTAGACGTTTCTCATTAATAAGTTGAACCACTTGAATTGTATCTTGTACATTTGAGCTTTTTGGACGTTTGCGTCTTCAAATCTTCGTTTTCTTCTTTTATCTTCGCATTTATTTATTTAAATGATTATTACTTGGAAATAGAATAATTGCAACTAAAATCTTTACATATTGGAAGGATATTGATACTAAATATATGTTCATTTGGAGCACTATCAAATATCCCCACACTTGAACGTTGCTTGTCCTCAAGCAATACAGAACTTGAAATAAAATTACACTTCACTCGAATCACTTTTTTATTCTCACACTTTATACATCGGTGATTTTGATACGGCGGTATAAACAATGATAGTAACGACGTGGTTTACAGTCCTACATGACTTTGAAAATTTAGATCCTTTAAGAAAATTGGATCTTTATGAAAACATTTGATCTTTTGAAAATTCATTCTAGCTTTTAACCTAGATAAGTTTTCCGGAATAACCCTTCACCGGTGTTTACAAAATGCTTTTGTAGGTTTATTGGGTTTCAGATTTTAGAATTTTAGCTCAAAACTTGTGATTTTGTGTCACCCACTTGCTAACCTTGTATTAGGAAAGCACACGTCCAGTATACTTGCTCCGTATATTACCTTTCGGTAAACTACCGTCCGGTTGTAAAGGAAAGCATTGAACCAGCAACTGTTAAGGCAATGTCTAATAACATGCAGATGTTCATGGTCCACAACGTGTCGAATGCAATTACTATCCTTTGTAGGAGAAATAGTAAAGATCACCCTATAATTTTTCGGTCTGGCACAAGGTCCTGTCTTCGACCATGCTATGCAACCACCGTTCTTACAGTTGATACCCGATTTGGTTCAGGTAACCTAATGAATTTCGATGAATTCTTAGGATTTTACGTTCAATGGTAATGAACGCATTGAAAATAGGGTTTTCAGAAAACAAATCGGTTTTATTTTTGATCAAAATATTTTCTCGTTCAAGCTCGAGTTTTGATATCATCGAATTCCATGAGTTTGAATTCTCAATCTTTAAGGTCAATCTCAAGGATTGAGTAATATCAGGCTTAAAAGCTGATTTTTAATCTTTTAGGAGATTATCCTTTCTGGGGGTTTGATTCATTAGTCTTATCAAGCTAATTTGCACGGCGCTCTCCCCATTTTACGAGATAAATCCTTCTCATGGTTAGGATAAATCTGACCACTTGGCGATCATGTTTGATACTGAGATCCGTGGATTTCCTGCTGATTTTAGAGATGACTTTTCTAGATTTTTCGTCAACCTACAGCTGGTCTGGACGACAACTTCCTGACCTAAATCAAGAAGCGCGTGTCTTTTTCTGAAGTCTTTACTTTATTTTAATGATGGAATTGATTCATCATGTAGATCCATCTTTTCTTCCATTTATATTACAATTTATCGGGTAAAACAGTTAATTTTGTCCAAAACAAAAGCACCTGCAATAACTTTACATAAACATGTGATAGATAGTTTTTAATTGAATAACTTGGTACATTCTCCCCACACTTGGCTTTTATTTATTTCTTTCTTTGCCTTTTTATTCTCCTCTTTTCCATTTTAAATGAATTCAAGCATTTTAGGCTGTTTCTCAATTTATATCCTTTCCGAGGTAACGATAATTTCGATATTAACATCTAGTTTTTATCTTTCATAAATATGTATAAACATGATTTTGAATTCATTTAGTTGAAAAATTTTCAAATTTTCACAAAATTTGGCAAATAAACCAAGTGCAAACCCGAGAGAATTTATAAGCCTTCGCCACACTTGAGATCATGCAATGCCCTCATTTGCATGAAATCAGAGTATAATTATAAATTTATGAGGGTGATTAGTGTAGAAAAGTGATTAAAAATACCCAGTTTGTAATTACAAAGCTCATCGAATGATAGATGACGTCTCATCGTTCATTACTTTCGTTATTTTATCACACATGTTTTTCTTCAAAAACGGTTGCTTTTCTGAACTGTTTGCTAATTTTTGAAAATGCTTCTTTTACCCTTACTCATTGTGCATTTTTATTAACGAGTTATGCACTAACCCGAACCCCTAATTTAACGTTAAGTGGGGTTAGACTTCCCCACACTTAGCTGACGACATGTGAAGTCGGTAGAATAAGTTCCATGAATTAAAATAGTGAGCCAGTTATTTACATCTCGGGTGGTGTATAATATGTCAATGAGTTTAAAGTTTAGACTCACCCGATTGTCACTACTTAACTCTTTTTTAAGTGTAGCTTTTAGTAAATGGATATGTCTCTTTTCTGGTTCTTGGTCAAATGGATCGTTATACACCAACATACATATTTCTATAAAGTGGACAATTCCTAACATTTCCTTCTGTTCATTCTTGGGATCAAAGGTTTCACCTCTATTACCCAATTGAGTGAAATCCGAGGTGTCGATATCTATTACAGCTCGTAGTTCATATTCGGTAGACGACTTGTCTATTGAGAATATTGGGTTGGAAGGTTGTGGAATGGTGAATTTCGGGATCGAAGAAAATTCTTCTTCTTTAACGGTCCTTATCGGTCCCTCTATTTTGGTCCCGGGGGTAAAATTTTCAACGTTATCGTTTTCCCAAGAGTACTAATTTGTCACCCTTACTTCTTCTTCATCCATTGATGGATCGATGATTTCGTCGGTAGAGGCTAATGTGTCGATATGTTGTGAAATTGGTAAGACTGAATAAAAAGTATCATCGGGATAATTGGTGATTTCGGAGCTCTCGAATTCATCAAAATTTGATGATATTAGATTTTCTTGCACACGACTCCTAAGATCAACAGGTGTGTAGTCTGATAGAGTTTCAGCTTGCCAATTTGCAAACTCTCTCATTTGTTCATTTTGAGCGTCAAATTCTTCGAGTTTGATTTTCATATAATCTAAAAAAAATTTCAGACACATAATTTTCCTCGTCCTCTGGTTGTTGACTTTGGATATATTCTTGGGAATAATACCGATTTGAATTGTATTCCTCACAATCATTCCATTCAGGCTCTATGGGTGCATAATTTTTCATAGGAACGTAATAATAACATTCCCATGTTGAGTGATAATCTCCACAGATTTTACAACCAGTTATTGTTTCATCATTCGTGATCCAAATTTGACCGAACGAATTGTCATCAAAACCCGTTTGAGAGTATTGATGAAATTGATTTCGTATGTCAGAGAATGTTTCCAAAATATTTTTGAAATTTTCCATAATGTGCTTATTATCAAATTTTAGCTACAATGTGGTGCATTTACTAATTATTCTATTAGTTTCAAAACTAAAAATTATATTATATAAGTTATCAAATTAATAGACTTTTCTGCTTTTGCCCACGTTTCGAATAGCCAATAGATGTAGCAGGTAGCCAGGACCCTTTAAATCGGAAGCCCACAACACGCCACTAACAAATCCAACTATTACTACGAACCAGAAAATTTGGATGTCTATCAATTTAATCGCTTGTACAAAATATAAAAACTTGCCGAAAAGCTAAAGTCTAAAAACTAAAACTAAGAAATTTAGCGTCTAAAATTTTAGAGAAAATTAAAAGAAAGTGATAATTTTTTTTTTAATTATTTTTTTTATTGAGACTAAAACATAATTATTTAAATGCTAACATGAAGTACTTTTAGTAATAGTATAAATAACTAGCTAGGGGAATTTATGTACGATGTGAAATAGCCATATTAGTCTAAGTTAAATTTTAGTCATATGTACAAAAGTTGAAAAAAAATGCAAACGAAGTTGTTCTAGAAATAGCTAGTTGGACACAAACACATACCTGTCCCTTGTTAAAAACTTATTATACTACTTTTGTTGATTAATATTTCAACTTTCGGAAATATTTAATGACTTATATTATTATTATTATTATTATTATTATTATTATTATTATTATTATTATTATTATTATTATTAATATTATTTTACCTAACCACTTTATTTATTTATTTATTTATTTAATGTTCCGTGGATCGACGCAAGTAACAAATGAGATGAAGGAATTAGGGTGTGGCTGGAGAGTCGTGTGGGACCCTCGGTGGTTTTTGTCTTGGTCGACACAAAGAATAAAAAGAGGCCAAGGAATTTAATTATTTAATTATTGGTGTTAAATTATTGGTGTTGGGTGATCTCGAGCAAGGCAGAAATAAAAGAAGGATATTATTTTCTTTGACTTGCAATTTGTGGATTTCAAGAGTTAAAAGAGGTTTACCTGATATTTAATTTCTAGTTCATTGATTTTTATTCATATTGTGATCATTGTTTTCGAACATATATAGTATTAGTACTTATATATATATATCAGTCTTACGAGAGCCGAGTTAGAGAAACTTGTCGAAATAGATAATAAACAGATTCGGGGGATCTACCCTACTTACAAACCTAATTAATCAAATTAAATATGGAAAATTTCGGATCTAGATGACTACAGGTGCTTGTTATGTGCATAGTTAGGGTGATGATGAATGTATGATAGTATCTTATTCTCACACTTTTTTTAAATTGGGTGGGTTTTTACAACTATATTATTATTATAACTATAGGAGGTTCACTAATTCTTAGGAGGTTCACTAAAAAGATCAAACGGACACGATTAAAAATACGATTTGTAAACGCTATATCTTTAGAGAAGATATAGAGAAGTTTAATAATATAGCGTTTTCTATAAATTACAACGTTTTCTATAAATAACACGATTATAGCATTTTCTCAAACTTATATATAATTATATTTTTACAAATATAGATTAAAAATATAGCGTTTCGCCGAGTCCCCGGCATCGGCACCAAAAACTTGATGTGTGCAGGGTGTAGTACGAAATACAATTAATTTCAATACGAAATACGATGAAATATGATACAAGTTTTATATAATTTATTTATGGAAAATACCTAAACTCTGCTACAACACTATAGGCAGTGTACCTAATCGTAGAGTAGTATAGTTTTTAGTAAGTCCGGTTCGTTCCACAGGGAGACGTCTTATTTTACACTATATTTTTATATAACTATATTTGTACAAAATATAAATATATATTTTACAATTATTATTATTATAAAAGGGGGTTTTTTACCGTTTAATAACTGGTTTGACGATTTTATATTTTAAGCGTAAAGATAAATGACAATAATTAAAATGCGTAAAATAAAATACAATATTTAAATGACGAAATATAAAATGACAGTAAGTAAAAGTACGATGAGAAATACAATAAAAGAATTATGCTTATTTAAACTTCCGTAATCATGATGTTGACGTTTTGATTTTAATTTATTACTCTGGGTTAATTGTCCTTTGTCCTGGTTTAATTGATATGTCTATCTGGTTTTTGTCCACAATAGTCCATCGGTCATAAATATAAAGTGCGAGTGTCCTCGTCAAATTACCCTTATACCCGAAGTCAAATATTTCAACTAATTAAGGATTTAAACTGTGACGCAGTTATCACTTCTGTCAACAATTACACCAGTTATCACTGTATGTAATCCACCATTGTTTTAATTAGTTTATGAATATTAATTCATCCACTTGATCAGAATGAATAATCAATTACCCAACCCAATTGATTAATTAAATGATTATAACAGATTCCATATGAACGTCACTAAATAGGACAACCATAATCATTATTAATTATTAGGTTAATTAATTTGAAGATAGGTTCGACAGACTCCAATGAGTTGTCACTCAATTAGATAATACCTCCATCTATTAATAGTCAATAGTCCAATTTCCACAAGTGTCGGTCTTTTGTCCAAACCCCAATTATGGTACAAAATCCAATAACCCCGTCTTAATATTTAGTCCAACATCACGATTGCTTCGGCTCAAATAAGCATAATAATAACTTAGTTATGAGACATTAATGTAAAAAGGAAGAACATAACTTACAATGATTATTTATCGCGTAGCTTTACACGGACAGAATTTTGACTTTAAAACCTGTAAAATAACTGTTACATTACCCAAATTAACTAATATAAAACTAAACTAAAATATATATTATACATATATATATATATTACATTACAGAGGGTTTGAGAGATATTGAATTGGTGTGTTGAATGTGAATTCGTTTTTTTTTTTTTTTTTTGCGGAGTGCTTTGTGTCCTTATTTATAGTGCAAATTAATTCACTATAGTAAGGTTGAAATTTAGGTGTCATGGAAATTTGGTACTCCCTCCGTTGATTGATACACTTGCAAATTGATTCTTATTTTATGTTATTATTATTATTTTATTTATAATTATTATTACCTTGTCGATATATATATATATATATATATATATATATATATATATATATATATATATATATATATATATATATATATATATATATGAATTATATATATTATATTATATTCTTGTGCATAGTTGACTTGTAATTTTATGTCCGTTGACTCGCGCGTTGATGTTCGGTTTATGTCTCGGCTCCGAATTTTCGAACGTCTTTTCGTACGCACAGATATCTTGTACTTTGCGTTCCGCGGCTTGTACTCTTGTTATTTTTAGACGTTTCTCATTAATAAATTGAACCACTTGAATTGTATCTTGTACATTTGAGCTTTTTGGACGTTTGCGTCTTCAAATCTTCATTTTCTTCTTTTGTCTTCGCATTTATTTATTTAAACGATTATTACTTGGAAATAGAACAATTGCAACTAAAATCTTTACATATTGGAAGGATATTGATACTAAATATATGTTCATTTGGAGCACTATCAGGTGCAATGGTTGAGACCGCATTATGGTGCAGTGTATTAATCAACACTAACCAAGTTCCATGGCCTTACTTAGCAGAGGTACAGGTTACAACAACCATTGTGCTTCAGCATGCAGTACGAAGTTTATATGCTTGGTGACTACACTAGCATGGTCTGGACCGACAATGTACTAAGGGACTAGTCAGATGTTTCACTACGAAAGAGTCCTCAGTCGGAATCCAAAGCTTGATAGACTTACTACAACCGGTGTGCCTCAGTCAATCTTACGTTGTATCTGATAGACTTCTCTTACCATGGGGTGACACAGATAGTGTACTCTGAATCGGGGTTCGCGACTTCCCAATAACAGAGCCAATAACTACGTTCTATTAGTTGGAAAAGCGATTGAGTTTAAAGCATAATCGGAAAGCATTTCATCAACATACACAAACCATAACATTATTTCGGCATTATAACTGCTTACATCATAGCATACACTAAAGATAACTACTCGCTAATCATGGTAACAATATCACAGAACATAATGATAGATGATATTATATAAAGATAAAGGATAGAAGTACCAGTAGATTAAACGAGTTCTGAATACAAAAGTGACATCTTCAAGACTCCAGACTATTCCTAAAATAATCTTCGACGTTCTTCTCCGGGTTCTAGGTTTCTCGCACGGATTCGAAGACCTTGAAAGTATGATTAATATTGTACAAGAGAGAGAAACAAGTGAATTGAAGTGTGTGTTGGAATGAATGACAAAGACCCTTTAAATAAGCCTAAATTTTCCCTACAAACGGCTGGCAGGCCGTTTGGCAGGCCGTTTGCAGGGGCCGTTTGCCAAGCCAAGCCGTTTACAAGGGCCGTTTGTCTGACCCGTTTGGCAGGCCGTTTTTAATCCAGGCAAGCCGTTTGGCAGGCCGTTTGGCTTTCCTGGTCAGCTAAAATTCCTGGATCATAACTTGATTTCTTGTCTTTCACCGATTCTCTTGATTCTTTTTGCACTGTCTTCGTGTTTACTTATTCTTCAATTCTAACCGACGAAATGGGTATTTTGCCGACAAAGTTCGAATCTTTCTTGTTTTTGGCCTTTAATACCGGGGTGAAAACGTGACTTTTTAGCTGATATCAAATATCCCACACTTAGACTTTGCTTGTCCTCAATAAAACTCTCATTTTACCTTAAGAAATCTTTTTGGAGTTTCTTTTCTAATAGCCTAAGCGGTTTGTTTTTTATTATAAGAGCGAAAAGATAAGGTGAGTCATCTATGTTATGATTGAAACTATCTCTGCAAGCTTGCGAGGAGGTTACATGACGTAGGCTAGCTTACACGGATCACTCAAATCACACAAATATTTAGGGTTCCCTATAGATCTAAGAAATGAATTCACTCATAGCCAGTCATGCTGCACCCATCGTCATAGGCTTGATAAAGACTCAAATTCTTGCTGCTAATGTGAGAACGGTAGTAATCTTAGCTTCTAGGTCATTTGTTAATGATGGAAAGAAATTTTAGAGTGGTAGTGAAGTTGTTTTTGAGGGGTGGGAAAAGGGTAATGTAGTCTTTATACAGACTTTTATTTGGATAGACAGGAGTGCTGAAATGTTCGAGAAGCACTTTGAACTTTTCTTCGTTGGATAATCATTTTTGGTCAAGTTCTTCTTCGGCATTTCTCTTAATAATAATTTTTTTTTTAAAGATTTCATCTCGAGAAACTTTTTTGCCGGTAAACTTTTTCAAAACCTTTGCCATGATACTTGAGAGGTTTATAATATCGGGTTTTCGGAAGAAATCTTATATTCTGGATTTTTTGAGTAATATTAAAGATGATGTGGATGTGGTGGTGGAGTAGTAGAGGTGCGAAAAGCTTATTTTAGACAAATGGCTAGCTCTTTTGATTATAACCGAATCACGTTTCGCTGCTTTGGAAATGTAGATCTAGAGCAAGTTCTGATTCTGATCACAGACATCGGCACTCTCAACGGAAAACCGTGAAGCATTAAAGGTGAATGCTGGTCTTATTTGGGGTGCCTCACCATAATCAATTTAGGTCGATAATGTAACATCCCGTTTTTCAGTTACGAGTTATTTTGGACGTTATTCGAATTACGAGGCATGTATGCTTATATTTGGATCCCAAATAAAGATTGATTTGATGTTCTAAAACCTTACCATTGGAAAGTACACCTTATTACGTTTCCAACGATATTTGATTCATCGAAAACGGAGTTACGGTTTGAAAGTTACGACCAAAACAAGTTTCAGACTCAGTGCATTGGGACGCTGTCCAGCCAATTTGGACGCCGTCCAAATGGCCTGACGGGCCAGCTGTGAAATTTTAAAGTTTTTAAAAGAGGGTATTTGAGTCTTTTCACTCGGGGGTCGGTTGAGCCATTAAAACTAATCCAATCTCATTCTTATCCCCATTTTCACCTTCTCAAACACTTTCATCCATTCCAAGAGAGAGAGGAACCTATTTTAGAGAGAGAGAGCTTGGTTTGAGGAAGAATAAGAGTGAATCGGGTCAAGTCGCGAGAGTTAAAGTTGTTCATCTCATCCTTAGCTACGTTGTGATAGTGTTGGTAAGTTCTAACTCCGAAATTCATTATTTGATTTTGATATTCAAATTAGGGTTTGAGCTTGATTTTGTTAGAAACCCTTGAATGGTTGTGAAATGGGTTTGTTATGGTTAGTAAATGGGTTTTGACCCGTTATTGGTGGGTTAGGGTTTAATTGACGTTTTGGCCATGATTAGGCTTTGATTTTGGATGTAATCACTTAGTTTAGTGGTTATGGAAGTATTGAAGCACATTTGAGTGTATTTGGTTGACTAATTTTGAAATGGGTCAAAATTATGGTTTATGTGTCAAATTGGGTAAGATAAGTGTTTAACACTTGTGATATGATTTAATTGGTGTATTAGGGCCATCTTCACTGGTGTTAGTGATTATTGGTTAGTTTGGGCGTTTTTGGGACTTATGTCAAAATGGGTTGACTTTGAATTGGGTCAAAATTGATGATGACACTAATTTAGATTAAATGGATGTAAACGCTTTTGTTAAGTGTTAAATGATGTTTTTGGGTGTAATTACTCGCGAAAAGTAATTTTGGGTTAAAATGATATTTTAACATAAGTCAAACGTGGTCAAAAGCAATATGGGTCAATGTTGCACGTGTTGGGGTTTTGGTGTAAATGACGTTTGAAATGATTACTACCTAAGTAGTAATCTAGTGTTAAGACCTAGGTTGGTCTAATTGGTGTCAAGTATAATTTGAGTTAAATTGTACTTTGTTGAGTGGTTTAAATTACCACCCGAAGTGGTAGTTCGATGTTGACGATACCACATTAATTCATTCGATGAGGGCTTAAAGATCGATGTTGGCGATACCTCATATGTGGGTATTAAGTTTGATGTTGATGATACCACGTTAATTCATTCGATGAGGGCTTAAAGTTCGATGTTGCCGATACCTCATATGTGGGTTTTAAGTTCGATGTTGACGATACCACATTAATTGGGCCGAATGGGATTTAAGTTCGATGTTGACGATACCATTCGTAGGGCTAGCCTTGAAATCTTGAGTACTAATGGATGTTGTGAACATCAATGTTTTATGTGTTGTAGTGTAGCATATTGTATTATTTGTGTTATATGCTATTGTTGTGCTAGCTTATATTATCGGAGATTTAGCGTTATACTTTGCGACGGTATGCTAATTTGAAATGCTAGCGTGTATGAGGTAATTATGTAAGTGACTACAAGTAAGTAAGTTATATGTGTATGTGTATAATTATTGCATTCACTAAGCTTTATGCTTACCCCTCTCGTTGTTTACCTTTTTACAGGTATTGTGATTGTGAAGCTAGCTAGTTGATAGACTAGATGCGTAGGAGCTCTTGGGCTCGATGGGGTAGCTTTCGGACATTTGGACGCGGATTGGGGATTTGGTAGTCCCCGGGATTATGCTCTTGGTATCGTGTTGGGTTATAGAGTCCTAACCCGTCTATATATATAAATGGGTCGAAATCACTACCTTATTGTTTGTAAATGGGTCGTTGGAGTCCCAAGGGTCATTGAGCCGTTTGTGGTGTAAACACTTTTATCTAACGTTTTGGTTGTTGTAAAAACTTGAATTAGTTGTTACAAGGTGTTTGATTGTTGATTTGAAGTGTTAAGAGTGTTTTGAAATGAAATGGGGCTGATCAGGTATTCTGGACGCCGTCCAGCATAACGTGGGTTGTAAATTTTTGGGACAGTCAAAGTTAGAACAACTGGACGCCGTCCAGATCTCTTGGACGCCGTCCGGGCCTTTGCAACTGGACGCCGTCCAGATAACTGAACGCTGTCCGAATGAACTGAACTATTAAATTATTATTTTTAAGGCATGTTTTTGGTAAAACGAAGTTGGGTCGTTACATATAATGCCTTAGTCATGCAATGCTCTATTAAAGATTTGGTTCAACCTAACAAGATTTCCACCTTACTTAAGCCTTACTTTTATTTACAAACGTTTCAGGTTTTCAAAAATACTTTTTCGAAAAGGCTTTCTATTGTTAAAATTTTTGAAATTTGGCTTAAGAACTTGGAATCTCCGTAATGGATTATTTTAATACAGCATAAAAAGATTATACCAACATCCTACACTTAGATGAACATTGTCCTCAATGTTCCTAGTGTATCCCACACTTAGGAGTTTTAGTTGAAGAATTGGGAGTATTTGTCTAGTGCTTAATTTGGTTGTAATCCCACACTTAGTAATAAGCTAGGAGGTGGCATAGTTTAGATTTTGAGCTAGTAGCGGGAAGAAAAAAATACCCCTAGCAGATGTGGCTGGCTTTCAATCCTTGCGTCTTTTATTGATCGGCTCATTTGTCATCCTTTATTTTTCTACTCTACTTTATTGCACGGGTTGCCTCCCAAGAAGCGCTTTTGTTTAAGGTCGTTGGCTCGACCGTAGTGATGCCTTAAAAAGCAAACATTCCTCGCTGATGGTTGTAATCTTGGTCTTCTCGAGGGAATGTGAGTCTTGGTGGGTAAATCCTGAAAAAGTGTCAGACCAATAGTGGTAGAAGATCAAGTTCACCGTAAGAAGTTTGGTCATTCAGGTACTAGGAGTTATCGCGTGTTATTTTGTGTGAATGTTGCGTCAGTCCGGGTAAAGTACTTTGCGTGACCATGTGGAAATGGGAAGGTACGCAATTGTAATAGTGACTGATCACCATTATTACAAAAGTGTATCTTGACACCAAGCATGACATGACAAGTACCGAACGGAGGAAACGTGGCATGGTTGGGGTAGAACGGAATGAATTAGGAATCTTTTATCGGTTCCTAGGATATGGTGGTCTCGGGTGATGTGCTTGTTGTCACATCGGATTCGTTGTGAGTCAAAAATTGTTACGGTGGTTTCGGTTAGCTAAGGTGAGTGAGTAAACTCACGAGTTTGGTGCGTGCTTAGCCACCCTAAGTAGTGGGTGTACTGTTGAGCTTGTTATTGGGTGTAGTTACCCATCGTAACCAGGATGACCGATTAATGTGTGCGTGTGTGCGCTTCGAGGACTTGAATTTCGTAATGGAATGCGACAAGTCTAATAATTGTAGAATTGGGTTACACTCGGTAGAGTGTGTGGTTAGAGAACCGTGTAAGGATTCTAGTTGTGAGTCGCCTTGGAATTTGCGAATCGAGGAGTCTTCGGGTCGTTAAACTCATGGGAGTGGGTCCCATATTACAATGATCGTGTTAGTGTATTGTGGAATATATGGTAACATTCTTAATGGAATATCCCTTGTAGTAGTGGTTGTGCCGATATGTGGAATGGTGTAAGACTTGGTGTTTCCAAGGACCTCTTAGTGTTAGATGTAAGATTTTGTTAGGCTATATCGTTTGGCCTTGCGGAAATTGCAGGAAGCGTGTGATCGCTAGGAACTTTTGATAAAATGATAACCCGTAAGGTTTATCGGGTAAGTATGACTTCGGGTCATTATTGTGGAGATATGGGTGACATCGGGTATATGGAACCCGAAGATCTAGTTTCTAAAAATTGGTAGATTTCGGTGGGAGTTTGCATGACACTGCGTCAGGTGCCTTCTCATACCTGCTGGTGTAATGATCAACTTCGGTGATGGTGTAATCACTTTGTGCTTAGGGTGTCCTTGAGATATCCTTGGAAGCTGCGGAGATTACAATAGTGATCGACGGGTGATGGTAATTTGACAGTTGCAAAAGTCGAAGTTTAAAAGCATTGCGGTGAATATTTCTTATGAAGTGCTGGATGAGTGAAGTTTGTTGCTCTTAAGTGTTAGACGGGTAAAGGTGACCGGTGAACCGGTGATGGACTTAATGGTCGGTTAGGCCAAAGGTTATGCTGAAGTGTTGATGTTGCAGTCGATGCAATTATGGTGTCGGATTGGTCACCCTTCTCCATGAGAGTGAGCAATTGTTGATAAAGGTTCGTTGCGTGGAAGGTCGGGTAATCCCGACTGAAATGCACGACTGATTAAGCAGAGTGGCATATGCCTAGGCTTAGAGGCATATGTGGAACTTTTGGTGGAGTTCGCAATGCGAACAATGAAGGACTGTTAATTGTGATTTAAGGTATGAAGGTGCGATGTCGTCGCGTGTACGGCATTTCAAGTGAATGTGTATGTCGGCTCTGAGAGCCTGAAGTGAATACATGGTGATTTGGAGTATATGACCAATGATGAGAATGGTCATGTGTGAATTGGAATTACAATTCCGCGAGATGTTACCATCTTGGCGGTAAGAATGTGGAGCTGAATCCTAAGTGGGGGATTTTTTACTGCCGCCCGAGGAAGCTCCGGTGGTATTATGTTTAGTGAAGTGTCAGAGTGTACCGTGCTAAGCCTCGATAGGTATTCAGAGTTCCTAACGAGGGAGAGTGACGGGTTATTGATGTCGACTCAAGAACGTTCATTACGATTGTGAGTTACAATTTCGGAATGTTATCCGTGAAGATTCTGATGATGGGGTGAAAGGAAGTGTAAGTCTTCTTATGTAAGGTGGTCGTGTAGTACCAATGTGCGGTATGAGACCAAATGTGAAGTTTGAGATTTCGAAGTGAAAGAATGAAGCTGTCATTGCGGGTGCTCTCATAGTGGAAATCTGGGTTGTCGTGAAACTCGGATAGTATTATTGGATCGGTACTAGTTTGTTATCGCGAAGGATACTGTATTTTCCCTGTCGGGAAACGTGATCGTGAAAATTGTCAGTAGATTATTCCACTTTATGGACGATTGTGAGTCAAAGATGTCGGTTCTGATTGTCTCGCATAGAGACACGCGGGTGTTTTTTGGCGACGAGAATGTGTACCCTAGTGATGTGACCCGTAGGATTGCATCGAAATGTCGAGACCATCCCTAACGGACGTGTTGTATGGATGTGTTGTAGGGTTTAAGAGAGAAACCATGTGTCGAGTGTTGATGTTTTGCCTAGTTCGTGGTGTATTAATGTCGTCCTGGATTAATCCAGAGATTGATGGTCGTGTGCGGATTGATTGATGAAAAAGTTTGTGTTCCCAGTGTGATTATTTGGGGATACCGAAATTTCTTCATTGAAGGAATAACCCGGTTGTGTTTCGTAGGATAGTGAGGCGTGGTTTCTAGTTGTAAGTGAAAAGGCTTTAGAGCACTTATCTCTTGGTAGATGATGAGGATCACGGGGACGTGATCCAGATTAAGTGGGGGGAGAGTTGTAACATCCCGTTTTTTAGTTACGCATTATTTTGGACGTCATTCGAATTACGAGGCATGTAAGCATATATTTGGATCCTAAATAAAGTTTGAGTTGATGTTCTAAAACCTTACCATTGGAAAATACACCTTATTACGTTTCCAACGATATTTGATTCATCGAAAATGGAGTTACGGTTTGAAAGTTACGACCAAAACAAGTTTCAGTTTCAGACCCAGTGCATTGGGACACTGTCCAGCCAATTTGGACGCCGTCCAAATGGCCTGACGGGCCAGCTGTGAAATTTTAAAGTTTTTAAAAGAGGGTATTTGAGTCTTTTCACTCGGGGGTCGGTTGAGCCATTAAAACTGATCCAATCTCATTCTTATCCCCATTTTCACCTTCTCAAACACTCTCATCTATTCCTAGAGAGAGAGAGGAACCCATTTTAGAGAGAGAGAGAGAGAGCTTGGTTTGAGGAAGAAGAAGAGTGAATCGGGTCAAGTCGAGAGAGTTAAAGTTGTTCATCTCATCCTTAGCTACGTTGTGATAGTGTTGGTAAGTTCTAAGTCCGAAATTCATTATTTGATTTTGATATTCAAATTAGGGTTTGAGCTTGATTTTGTTAGAAATTCTTGAATGGTTGTGAAATGGGTTTGTTATGGTTAGTAAATGGGTTTTGACCCGTTATTGGTGGGTTAGGGTTTGGTTGACGTTTTGGCCATGATTAGGCTTTGATTTTGGGTGTAATCACTTAGTTTAGTGGTTATGGAAGTATTGAAGCACATTTGAGTGTATTTGGTTGACTAATTTTGAAATGGGTCAAAATTAGGGTTTATGTGTCAAATTGGGTAAGATAAGTGTTTAACACTTGTGATTTGATTTAATTGCTGTATTAGGGCCATCTTCACTGGTGTTAGTGATTATTGGTTAGTTTGGGCGTTTTTGGGACTTATGTCAAAATGGGTTAACTTTGAATTGGGTCAAAATTGATGATGACACTAATTTAGATTAAATGAATGTAAACGCTTTTGTTAAGTGTTAAATGATGTTTTTGTGTGTAATTACTCACGAGAAGTAATTTTGGGTTAAAATGATATTTTAACATAAGTCAAACGTGGTCAAAAGCAATATGGGTCAATGTTGCACGTATTGGGGTTTTGGTGTAAATGACGTTTGAAATGATTACTACCTAAATAGTAATCTAGTGTTAAGACCTAGGTTGGTATAATTGGTGTCAAGTATAATTTGGGTTAAATTGTACTATGTTGAGTGGGTTTAAATTACCACCCGAAGTGGTAGTTGGTTTTTGTCCATTAGGTGTTAAATGGGCGGATTTTGGCGAGCAAGGTGTAATCCCTCGGTTAAGGGATGTTTGTGTCGGGTTCTCTTTTAGAGAATGGCTATTTATGTGTATATTGTACCTATGTGTGATATAGGTGGTTACTTGCTTGGATTTGAGGACGGAGATCATGTGATACATGACTTGTGCGGGCATCCCAAGGTGAGTGGAATAATTATATATGTATGTATATGATTTATTTACTTGTGGGGTATGGGTTGAAGTTCGATGTTGACGATACCATATCCTAGAGTATATTGTTTGTTATGATGAGGGTTAAAGTTCGATGTTGATGATACCTCATGTACGGATTTAAAGTTCAATGTTGACGAAGCCATACCACTATTGTAGTGACATCAACTGAGGGCTTAAAGTTCGATGTTGACGATACCTCATATGTGGGTTTTAAGTTCGATGTTGACGATACCACATTAATGCATTCGATGAGAGCTTAAAGTTCGATGTTGGCGATACCTCATATGTGGTTTTTAAGTTCGATGTTGACATACCACATTAATTCATTCGATGAGGGCTTAAAGTTCGATGTTGGCGATGACTCATATGTGGGTTTTAAGTTCGATGTTGATGATACCACATTAATTGGGACAGATGGGATTTAAGTTCGATGTTGACGATACCATTCGTAGGGCTAGCCTTGAAATCTTGAGTACTAATGGATGTTGTGAACATCAATGTTTTATGTGTTGTAGTGTAGCATATTGTATTATTCGTGTTATATGCTATTGTTGTGCTAGCTTATATTATCGGAGATTTAGCGTTATACTTTGCGACGGTATGCTAATTTGAAATGCTAGCGTGTATGAGGTAATTGTGTAAATGATTGCAAGTAAGTGAGTTATATATGTATGTGTATAATTATTGCATTCACTAAGCTTTATGCTTACCCCTCTCGTTGTTTACCTTTTTACAGGTATTGTGATTGTGAAGCTAGCTAGTTGATAGACTAGATGCGTAGGAGCTCTTGGGCTCGATGGGGTAGCTTTTGGATATTTGGACGCGGATTGGGGATTTGATAGTCCCCGGGATTATACTCTTGGTATCGGGTTGGGTTATAGAGTCCTAACCCGTCTATATATATAAATGGGTCAAAATCACTACCTTATTGTTTGTAAATGGGTCGTTAGAGTCCCAAGGGTCATTGAGCCGTTTGTGGTGTAAACACCTTTATCTAACGTTTTGGTTGTTGTAAAAACTTGAATTGGTTGTTACAAGGTGTTTGATTGTTGATTTAAAGTGTTAAGTGTGTTTTGAAATGAAATGGAGCTGATCAGGTATTCTGGACGCCGTCCACAAGGGCTGGACACCGTCCAGCATAACATGGGTTGGAAATTTTTGGGACAGTCAAAGTTAGAACAACTGAACGCCGTCCAGATCTCTTGGACGCCGTCCAGATAACTGGACGCCGTCCGAATGAACTGAACTATTAAATTTTTTTAAGGCATGTTTTTGGTAAAACGAAGTTGGGTCGTTACAGATAATGCCTTAGTCATGCATTGCTCTATTAGAGATTTGGTTCAACCTAACAAGATTTCTACCTTACTTAAGCCTTACTTTTATTTACAAACGTTTTAGGTTTTCTAAAATACTTTTTCGAAAAGGCTTTCTTTTGTTAAATTTTTTGAAATTTGGCTTAAGAACTTGGAATCTTCGTAATGGATTATTTTAATACAGCATAAAAAGATTATACCAACATCCTACACTTAGACGAACATTGTCCTCAATGTTCCTAGTGTATACCATAATTAGGAGTTTTAGTTGAAGAATTGGGAGTATTTGTCTAGTGCTTAATTTTGTTTTAATCCTACACTTAGTGATGAGCTAGGATGTGGCATAGTTTAGATTATGAGCTAGTAGCGGGAAGAAAGAAATACCCCTAGCAGATGTGGCTGGCTTTCAATCCTTGCGTCTTTTATTGATCGGCTCATTTGTCATCCTTTATTCTTCTACTCTAATTTATTGCACGGGTTGCCTCCGGAGAAGCGCTTTTGGTTAAGGTCATTGGCTCGACCGTAGTGATGCCTTAAAAAGCAAACATTCCTCGCTGATGGTTGTAATCTTGGTCTTCTCGAGGGAATGTGAGTCTTGGTGGGTAAATCCTGAGAAAGTGTCAGACCAGTAGTGGTAGAATATCCTGTACTTCTCTTGAAGATCTTCTGAAAGATAAGTAGTGCGCAGTTTCGGCTCGTGATAAGTCTTAAAGTCCGATGAGAATATGATCCACGGCTCTGCTGGTTGACCCATGAATGTCAATCATAGAAGCGGTGCTGGTGGTTATTTTTTCTCTGATGGGATGCTCATTTCGGAGGTCTTCAAACAATGTTAGAAACTGTATCTTTAGAATCTCGAAGTCTTCGGAATGGTGATCTCCACCGTAAGAGTCTATAGCTTTGTACAGATTTGTTAAAAGACGAAGCTGAAAAGAAGTGAACAGCAATCCTGACTCGAGCATTAATGTCACCGTCTTTGAGTATATTTCCCGACATCCGGCTTTGAATGTGAACTTGGATCTGTGGATTCATGGAAGATACGTGATATCTTCTAACATAGGTGGCAATGTTGACTCGATCTGTTTCAAGATAAGAGAACGGATTGTTGCGCCTTACTTCCTCTATAACTGCGTCTCGTAACTCTTTGACTATAAGATCAGCATGGTGATCAATTGTTACGTAAATCACTAGCCTGTCTGGTGTGCTTTCGAAATTATCTCTTTCCAAGAGAGCGAAAAAGGTGTGAATATCCTCGATCATTTACAAATCAGAGTGATAAGTCGGGCGTCCAGTGGAAAGATCCATGTGCTTCCGGATGAGAGTCAGTAGTGCTCGTTGGTTTGCTGAGAACGGAAGTGCAGATCCAGCTAAGGTGTTATAAACCTTAGAGTATATGATCTTCTGATCTCGACAAAATCTTGTCTCAAGAATAGTGCGTACCACTGAATTGTGCTCTCGTTGCCTTTCTTCTCGGTAATTATGATCGTGAAGAGTATTGATAAAGTCTTGAATGCGTTCTTCTAGGATTTCGACATCATTGTCTTCTTTTTGGAGATAAAGGTTGTATTCTTCTCGGATAGCCATAATTCATTCTGTTAAGCGTAGTGTGAAATCAATTGTTGATTTATGGATGGCTTCGAGAATATCTTCAAATTCATCGGTATCATTGATGAAGGTTATCATATATGCGTGTGTAGATATGACCGGAATTCGATCTGAAGAAGAGTCCGGCTCCCTTTGATCTGGTTCGGTTGGAGAGTGTGAGTTATCCTCGTCATCATCGGTGTAGTGTTCTTCTGAGGATGCGTCTAATGAACGGGTTTCTTCAGTATTCTGATTCTCCACTTTGATACTTGCAGGGTCAATTTCTATATCCTTAACCTCAGCCTTGTCAGTATTCTTCTTGAAATGAATGATTAAACTGTGATCTTCAGTCTCAAGCCTCATTAATTCTTCGTGATGCTTAATGCTTAGAGAGGGTACTATCGTGGATTTTTTTTACGTCTTCCATTTCATCTTCCTCTTCAGATTCTTCCTCTTCCTCTATTTCTTCGATGGGATCTTCTTCCATTTCTGGGTCGTCTACAGACTGTGATTCGACACCCATCTCGATATCATTGGCTGGTGGTGAAGACTCGTCATCGGAAGTGATCCATCTGATGGAAATAGCAAACATCTCTGCATGTCCAGAAAGATCGGTTGGTCGATCAATTTTGAAGGTAACGCTCTCCCCATGTGATTTCAAGATCAAGATTTGATTGTACACATCAATGACAGTCCTAGCTGTATTCATGAAAGGTCTTCCTAACACTACTGGTGTGTGTAGGTCTTTGATGTGTCAAGACGTAACCTTTAAAATGAAGACAATATGCTTAATAATTAACACATAATACAAGAAACTAAAACCCGATCATGCAGTAACTAGCAAGTAAATTGACCAGTTCGATCCACAGGGAGAAGTTTGTTTTAAGGATTTTAACAACGATTAATTATTCTAAAGGGGGGATTTGTGTTTGAAATTGTATTTTCGTTTAATGAAATAGTAAATAAATATAATGAGTAAAAAGAATGAGAATGCGGTATTTACTTCTATGCTTGATAAATGACAGGGATTGTTCTTTTATAATTAAAACCGTTATGTGATAGTTACAATAGAGCAGTTTATATCAATTTCACAATTTCTATAAACTTAAGAGCTATGTTTAATCAACAAGATTCTTTCGTGGTTGAATTCACATAAAACCTAGTTTACTAAGATCACTCTAAGTAAACTACATGATTGTATATCCTAAATATCGTTCAATTAACATCCTATACTCATATATAGGTGGCTAGATCACTAGGTGTTGAAGTATAAGCTATGGTCTTTGATAAACTCACATAAACCAAGTCATAACTTACATAATTGAACTAAGATACAAGGATGATTACAACAATGGATCTTTTGAAAGAACATGGTGATTTAGATTGATTAACTAACTAGATCCAACCCGGTTAAACTCACGTGAAACCTAAATTACAACAATCACTTGAGGTAATTTCATAACTATGTTGCTTTGAAAATTATTCAATTACCGAATTAAACACATAACAAAATCACTTAAGTTTGTGCATCTAATCGTCTAGATTACTAGGTGTATTGAAGTATAGGTTGTTTTCCTAGTTAACTCACATTAATAGGTTTGCAATCTATATAATTGAAGTAATGAACTAAACAAGCATAACAATGGTTCTTGTGGTTGGACTAGATGATTTAATCAATCAAACATATATATAACTAGCATAACATCAAAGTATAGAACAATCCCAAGCCATAAATCTTACATTGAAGCAAACACACAAGTTGAATTCATGTTTAAAAGATATAGAACAATAATACCAATAGTGATGAATGATCCTAGCTTAATCTTGATATTGAAAGAGTGGAGATTGACTTGTAGCCTTCCTTGAACCTTGAAAATCGTATTAGAACTGAGGGAAAACGTAGTAGTGAAGGTGTATGAAGTATGTAACCAAAGGCTCCATTAAATAGGCTTAAAAGTTAGGTATTTTGGCCAGAAAGTGACCAGATGCGCCGCATCTCTTTACGTTCAGTAGATTCCAGCTCGATTCTGCACTCAGAACTGTCGGCAGGGGAGCAGATGCGCCGCATCTGGGATAGATACACCGTATCTGGCTTGGATTTCTTCGCATCCATCTCAGATGCGCCGCATCTGAGGCTGTTTTGGTCCAGAAGTCTTTATGCTCTGCATCTGAAACTATCGGGAGTTATTTGGTGCAGAGATGCGCCGCATCTAAGAGAGATGCGCCGCATTTGGACCTGTTTCAGTGGTTTCGGGCTGTTTTACGCGTTCAATCTTCGTTTTAACTCTGTTTTCACTGTTGGTCTTCATTTATTCATTCACAATGGACTTTTACAAATATACACGAATTACAATACATACGTACAACAATTACATACAAATGGAACAACTTTGGATCGAAATAACGGCAATAAACATGTATGATTTTGGCGTTATCAAAATCACCACACTTAAACCTTGCTTGTCCTCAAGCAAGACTTACAAGAAATCGAAATTTACTACAGTAAACACACATATTTAATTGAGAACACAAAAATGGGAATCACACTCACTCGATATAGTACACAAGATACACAAATTATTTTGGAACACAATAACTCACACTATATGGAATACACACTCGGGTCACAATATATACACACTCACACTTTTTATTTCACACACGAATCAAACTCACGCGTTTTGAGTATACACAACCCTTTGGAGTACACACGCTTTTATTTATTTCACAATGTAATATACACACTTTTAGTACACACACGAAATGAAATCACACCAAAGTCGAAAGGTGGGTTTTAAAGTCCACATTTCTTAAAAATTTGGATCCTTAGGGAAATTGGGACCTTTGCAAAAAACCTTTTATATTTTGAAAATTAGAGATGTTAGTTTTTACACTAACAAGTTTTCCGGTTTTAACCTCAAAGTCCAGTTGAGGGTAACTGAAAACCGAAGCCTCAGTCGGCGTTTAGCAAGCTACTCACTCCCATGATTGAAGTATCATGGAACTTGAAACCGGATGTCCTAAAAATGGTTTTACACAATATAGTTCATAAAATAGCATAAGTTTTAGAAGAAACTATATCATGTCCAAATATCATCGGTGAACCATGAGTTTGCACACCTCAATTTGTTATGGCATATGTATGTTGGCCGAAGTCAACATAGATGCAGTTGATCTTTACGGAGATCATCCATCTGGGGATTAGATTCATTAGTCTTAAAAGCTAATTTGCAATGTGCCCCCCATTGTATGAGACAGATCCATCTCATTGTTAGGATAAGTCTGACCACTAAAAACCCTGTTTGATGCTGAGGTGAGGTGGATTTCCAGCCGATGATAGAGATGACTTTTCAAGATTTATCGTCAACCTACAGCTGTTCTGGACTACATCTTCTAACATAAGTTAGCAAGTGTGTCATATTGGAAGACTTGACTTCCTTCACAATCATTACATAGATGAGCATTGGATTAGATTGTTAGAACGACAAATTACTTGATGATTCTTTTTCATTCAGAATGTGGTATAGCATGATGATTATATCTTTTATATGACTACTAGTTTTATGATTTTTAACAAAATAAACTCAATCATTTGGTTATTTCTTAATTTGTTTTGTGATAATAATTTCGGTGTATACACCTAGTTTTAAAATCTACAAATTTTAAACAAAATTTGAATTTATGAAGATAAAAGTTTAAAAATTTTCACCATTTTAAGCCTTTTTAACCAAAATCAAAAACCCAAAAGAATTTATAACTTCCTCCCCACACATGAGTTCATGTATCGCCCTCGTTACATGAAATCAGAAAAATTTAAATTCAAGAGGGTTAAAGAGTGTATGAGAGTTTATTACTTTCAAGGTCTAAAACCGAAGTTCACGGGATGATGGCGCTGAACTGAATGCCAGCATAAGAACATCATCCGCTTCTTGCAACCACAAAACAATTACCAATCAAGTATGTGCTGAACTTACTGCCAGTCTTTGTAAAAAATGCAGCATATAGCACAATGCTCACCTGTATCAATTCAAACAAAGCAAACATACGATTCACACAAATAAATGGTGGTGTACTCCAAGTACTAAAAACCCCACTTATAATTATCTAAATTATTCAAATTACAGTCATCCAAAATACTATCAAGTTATTACACACCAAACATAAAGATAAATTGTTTTTGAAACAAACCAACATCAATCAAACCATTCACACACTTCACCAAAAATCATGTCAACTTCAGAAGAATCCCCAAAAAGAGTTACTTGCACCAGCTCGGCCTTCATTTTGGTTTCCCACGTCGTCGTCCTGAAATATTGAAGGGTTGTACCCCTGATAAGTTGCTTGAGCAGGGACGACAGTAGTGTCTTCATTAGGCGGGTTAGGAGGAGGAGGATAAGGCACAGGATATGGATCACCCATTCGAACCCATGGTTCGTATGCAGGCCAAGGAGAGGGGGTATAGTTAGCGGGATCTGTAGCGTATGATACAGTCTGTTCATGTATCCAGGTAAGCTGATTTTGCTGCCCTGCTTGAGTGTACCACGTTCGATCATTCCCTACATCAATGTAATGTTGCATCTCCCTGTTACTTGTATCATAGTGATCAATTACCTTTTGGGTGTTTCGATCATTATGGAGTCACAAATCTGAAAATTGTCGCGCCATGTAAGCCTCCTAATCATTTCCCGGACCCGAACTACTTCCAACATTCGGCTGTGGATCTGGATGCGGTTGTGGTTGTTCTGGTTGCCTATTCACGGGATCCACATACCTAGTTAGAAGGCCGTTCGACCCCCTCGTCAAAATGTTTGCCCTTGTATAGCTTACTCTATTAAAGGCAATCATATGTTTCTCCTCTAACCCACTTGTATTGATACGAAAATGTTGGGCAATCCTGGTTACAAAATGGCCTCCCATGATTGGTGTAATCTTTTTCCTTTCTTCGAGAAGGAAAGTGAGAATCATTCATGGAATATAAACATGGGAGTGATCCATTATCGCATGAATGTACCAGATATCCAAGTTGGTAACTTTTTCGCTACTGTCTTTTCGACAGTTTATGGTACTTGAAATGAATCTTTGGACGCATCGATGCTCGTAGGTACGTAGCTTGCTATAAGTCTGCTTGCTTGCACTATATGCGCTATTTCTCATGTCCACCCGTGCTTCTGAATGATTAAAAGAGGAAACATAGTATATAGCCTGATTAAAGTAATTTTGCATCAATTGGTGTGGCAACCCTTCATAGATATCCAACGCCTTTATAAATTGTAGCAGTGTTAATGTTCGGTCTTGTCCTCCAAGACGAAATCTCATAAAGGTACCTGATGTTGGTGACGTGTAATCAACCCTAAGTGAACCAACGAATTCTTTGACTAAAAGTGGGTACACTCTTTATTGCATTCTGAACAGGTTTCCATATGCATATATTCGATGGCCTTGATACGTTACTCGGAAAAGGTTGCGAAAATGTTGATATTCACCGGCTTCTTCTAATGGTGTCCAATCGATATATTTCCCCGGATATATGTCTTTGTGTAGAAGTTCCTTCATCCGTTCATGATACTCTGGATGCCTCAAAACCGCATTGATCCATGGATCCGGAGTGGTTAATCCACGGACATTTAATTGCCGGTTGTCAATATCCATTTCTTCTTCCTCAACAGCATTTTCCTCCTCACTTGTTTCCTCATCTATAATTGTCGGGGCTTTTTGCTTTTTTGATTTTGGGTTTGATGATGATGCTCTAGTCTATAAAAACACAACAAAACCAAACAAACAAAATAACAAACCAAGTTGATTAGCTTTAAAGAATTTCAAAAAATCATTCATATAGCACAAGCCAAAACCATGTAGAACCTGTTATATCGTACGCATTACACAAACCCTCATGTCAAACATAATTCTATCATGGATGTTCTTATCTCATTTTTAACAAACATGTACTAGAATGACTCATAATTTTTATCACTTCATAAGTTCAATCATATCTAGTATAATTAGTTTCACCAAAACAAGTATATGAAACCATTAGCATTCATCAATAAGCATGTCAAACAATATGCAATCAATGGTTATCATACATTTAGACACTAAAGTCGACTCAAATCAACAATCTCATCAAAAAGCCTAAGCATACAATCCTTAACTTTCACAAATAAAACTTTTGAATTCGAACAAACACTTAGTTAAGGCGTATATGAGTTTAGCATAATCAATGAATTGCTTTAATTCCACTTAGAACACTCACTAGTCAACAAAAGTCAAAATCCCTAATTTAAGAACCCTACAATTCAATAATTTGTGTAATCGTGTAATTCAACTAAGGTTCATGCGAATTTGCCAATGTATACTAGTAATTGAACTCTAAAACATCCCAATTTAAACAAGTAATGGTCATTCTTTCGAAATCCCCAAATTCATGAAGAACCCTAATTTCTAAAGTAAATTTTTGAGCAATTTAAGCATGAAATTCGAGCATGAATAAGGATAAGTAACAACAATATAAGCATATAATGACCAAAACATGAAGATTTAAACATCCCCACACTTAGAACAAGCTAAATCCGAATTTGAGAATGAAGAACACAAGAACCATGAAGAAATGAAGATTAATCTTACCTTTCTCACGTTGATAGACGGATTAGATGCTCAAAGATGGGTTTAATCGGTTGATTTAGTGTTTAGAGATGGAATCCTTGAGAGAAAATGAGATGAAGTTCGGAGTTGTAGGTGAAAAAATGAGTAAAATTGATAAACTCCCGTATTTGTGCAAAAAAAATAGGCAGAAACCCACATTCAGACACAGATGCAGCGCATCTGGCTCAGATGCGGCGCATCTGAAGCTGATGCGGCGCATCTGGTGGCCCAAAAGTGGTGCATGACCTTTTTTTGGCGCATCAAAAACTGTCAAGATTTTTCTTGTGTTCAGATGCGGCGCATCCATCTTAGATGCGGCGCATCTCACTCTGTTTCACCAGTTTTTGATGTTTATTCATGTTTTAAGCATTGCGGAAGGTCCGTAAACAACTTGGTTCATACTAAAGCTCGAAAAATCACTCAAATCACTCAAAACAATCAATCCTAAGAAACGAACACACGAAAGGAACTATTTACAAATTGTGAAGTTTATTAGCGAGTCGTTCATGCGACTCCTTCCCAAGCTAGTTAGCGTTGGGGGAGAAAGTGATGTCATTTTGAACCGTGGTATCAAATCCATCAAAATAGAGTTTTAATCGATGACAATTCACTTTAAAAGTGTTCCCATTTCCAAACAATTCAACATATCCCGATGGAAATGCTTGTTTCACCAAATAAGGTCCCGTCCATCGGGACTTCAACTTTCCGGGAGAAAATTTAAACCGTGAGTTAAAAACCAAAACCTTATCACCGGTTTTAAACTCCTTCACTTTTTTCAATCGGGCATCATGCCACCTTTTCATTTTCTCCTTATACGAGCTCGAATTCTCGTACGCCTCTAACCTCAACTGTTCCAATTCATGCATTTGCATGAATCAGTTTTCACCAGCCTTTTCCATGTCTAAATTACAAAGTTTCAATGCCCAGTATGCTCTATGTTCCACTTCAACCGGAAGATGGCACGCTTTACCATATACAAGTCTAAATGGTGTGGTACCGATTGGTGTTTTAAAAGCAGTCCTAAAGGCCCACAACGCATCATCTAACTTGCGTTGCCAAATCTTAGTGTTGTTATCAACCGTCTTCTCAAGTATGCGTTTCAAGGCACGATTTGTGTTCTTCACTTGACCACTCGTTTGCGGGTGGTACGGAGTAGAGAAACGATGAGTTACGCCATACTTCTTCAACACCTTTTCAAGAAGGTTGTTGGAAAAATGTGTTTCTCGATCGGATATTAGCGCCTTTGGGATTCCAAAGCGCGAGAAGAGATTTTTCAAGAAGTTCACCACCACCCTAGCATCATTCGTAGGTAAAGCTTTCACTTCAGCCCACTTAGATACATAGTCAACGGCTACTATGATGTACTTGCACTTATGGGAACTTGGAAATGGTCCCATGAAATCGATTCCCCAAATATCAAAGATTTCACAAACTTGGATGCCGGTTTGAGGCATCTCATCCTTTTTCGTGATGTTACCCGTTCGTTGGCATGCATTACAAGTCCGAACGAAATTATGGGCATCTTTAAAGATCGTGGGCCAATAAAAGCCCGAGTCAAGGATTTTTCTTGCGGTGTGGTTTGGTCCAAAATGACTGCAGGTGGGCCCTTGATGGCAATGCTCAAGAATTGGTTGAGCCTCTTTTCTGTACACACAACGGCGAATCATTTGATCCGCACCAACACGAAATAGGTCGGGGTGTTCCCAGAAATAGGACTTCAAATCCGCAAATAAATTCTTCTTTTGTTGATAAGAAAGGCCTTTTTGAAGAATGGCTGACGCAAGATAGTTTGCAAAATGGGCAAACCATGGAATTTCAGATTCCTTGTCAACCCTCATTAGAGATTCATCAGGAAATGTGTCCTTGATGATTGTATCATTGAGTTTTTCTAATTCGGGGTTTTCAAGTAGGGATAAATGGTCGGCGGCTAGATTCTCGGCTCCTTTCTTATCACGTATCTCAATGTCAAACTCTTGAAGTAAAAGAACCCAACGTATGAGACGATGTTTTGCATCTAGTTTCGAGAATAATTACCTAAGGTCCGAATGGTCCGTGTAAACAATGGTTTTGGACAACACCAAATATGACCGAAATTTATCAAACGCATAAACAACCACCAAGAGCTCCTTTTTCGTGGTGGTATAATTAATGTGAGCTCCCGTTAGCGTTTTGCTCGCATAATAAATTGGACGAAAATGATTATCGGGACGTTGTCCTAAAACAGCACCTAAGGCATAGTCGCTCGCGTCACACATTAACTCAAAAGGCATACTACAATTCGGAGATACGATAATGGGAGCTTGTGTGAGTTTTGACTTTAGAATGGAGAATGCATTCTTGGAATTGGAATCGAAGTCAAATGGAGCATCCTTTTCAAGAAGTTTGGTCATTGGGCGGGCGATTTTAGAAAAATCTTTGATAAATCGTCTGCGCGTGACCAAGAAAGCTTCTAATGGCCTTGACATTCGTCGGTATAGGTAGCTTAGAAATAACTTCAATTTTAGCTTTATCTACCTCTATTCCCGCACGAGATATCTTGTGACCAAGTATAATGCCCTCCTTCACCATGAAGTGGCATTTTTCCCAATTCAGGACCAAATTTGCTTTCTCACATCGGATAAGCATACGTTCAAGGTTAAAAAGACACGATTCAAAGGAGTCTCCAAACACGGAAAAGTCATCCATGAAGACTTCCATACAATCTTCTACCATATCATCAAAAATTGCCATCAAGCACCTTTGAAAGGTTCCGGGTGCATTGCATAAACCAAATGGCATGCGGCGATAGGAAAAGGTCCCGAAAGGATAAGTGAATGTGGTCTTTTCTTGGTCGTTGGGATCAATTGGAATTTGGAAGTAACTGGAGAAACCATCTAGAAAACAATAGTATTCTTTGCCCGCTAATCGTTCAATCATTTGATCAATAAAAGGCAACGAGAAATGATCCTTTCTAGTGGCATCATTGAGACGTCTGTAATCAATACAGACTCTCCAGCCGGTAACCGTTCTAGTTAGAACGAGTTCGTCCTTTTCATTTACAATAACGGTTGTACTCCCTTTTTAGGTACTACTTGTACTGGACTAACCCAAGGACTATCGGAGATGGGGTAAATTAACCCGGTGTCAAGAAGCTTGACTACCTCATTTTTAACAACCTCTTTCATGTTGGGATTTAGCCTACGTTGTCTTTGTACTATTGGTTTGAAGTCATTCTCAAGGAGAATTTATGTGTACAATAAGACGGGTTTATCCCTGGAATGTCGGTCGTTTTCCAGGCTATAGCCTTTTTATAGGTTTTCAAAACAGAGATTAACCTATCCTTCTCGTTACCGGAAAGATGTGAAGCAATAATTACCGGTAATTGAGATGTATCTTCGAGATAAGCATACTCCAAGTGTTTGGGTAGCTCCTTAAGCTCTAGTACGGGTGGTTCTTCCAAGGAATTCTTTATTCAGAATCTATCTTTATTTTCGATATCTTCAAATGATTCCTCTTCCTTGGGAATTTCTTCTTCTATGGTCTCATCATCCGTGACCACCTTCATCAACTCATCAAAATCCTCATCAATATTGAAATATTCACTTTCACTTACCGGGGCAAACCCCGAGGTATCAATTTCAAGTAGTTCCTGCAATTCATCCTCAACACAAAGATTTATAACATCAATTTGAAAACAAGAGTCATCAGTGGAAGTGGGTCTTTTCATGGCTTTGTCAATATGACAAATTATTCTCTCGTTTCCCACACCTAGACTTAATTCTTCTTTTTGGACATTAATGATAGCATATGCGGTGTTAAGAAAAGGACGTCCTAAAATGATAGGAACTTTTGTGTCCTCTTGCATTTCTAGAATAACAAAGTCGACGGGAAAGATAAGTGAGCCAACTTTTACAAGAATATCCTCGGCTATACCTATGGGAGTATCAAATGATTGATTTGCTAATCGAATACCCATCCGGGTTAGTTTCAAGTCTCTTAAGTCAAGTTTCAAATATAACGAGTAAGGTATTAGGTTAACACTTGCACCTAGGTCGGCTAGTGCATCGTACACTACCGAATCACCCATCATACATGGGATGATAAAACTACCCGAATCTCCCAATTTTGGAGGTACATTTTGCTTTTTCAAGATGGCCGAACACTCCTCATGGAGGAATGTGGCAGAAACTTCGTGGTATTTACCCTTCGAGGATATGAGATCTTTCAAAAACTTCCTGTAATGGGGCATACCCTTAAGAACCTCTGCGAGTGGCATGTTAATGCTGATTTGCTTGATCATATCCGCAAATTTCTGATATTGGCTCGCGAGTCTGTCTTTCTTCAATGCTTTTGGGTATGGAATAGGTGCCTTGTACACCTTCACTGGTGGTTCTTCACTTTTCTTCGATATGACCTCTGGTGGATCATCTTTCTCTTGTTCTTTTTCAACATGCTCATCTACATCAACAGGTACCTGCAAAACAGAAGGAGACAAAGGAACTTCCGGGGACTTAAGAGTCTCCGGGTTAGTGGTTAAACCACTTCTAGTAGTTATAGCATTTACATGCTCATTCCTTGTTTGATTGTTACTGGGATTTACTTGAGTATTTGAGGGGAGAGCACCAGGTGGTCTCTCTGCTAGTAACTGTGAAATCCTTCCAACATCCCTTTCTAAATTCTGAATTGTAGCTTGTTGATTTTGAATTTGCTGAGTTTGAAGTTTCGCATTTTGCTCGTGTTTAACCATAAAATCTCTCAAAAGATCTTCTAAATCGGATTTCTTCTCGGGTTGTGGTTGTACATGTGCTTGTGGTTGTGGTTGTGGTTGATTGTGTTGGAAATTATTTTGGTAATTTCGTGGAGGTTGATTACGATTGTTTATGTGATTGTAACCCGGTGGTGCATTTCTTTGATTTTGATTTGGGAAATTCCGGTTATTTTGGTAACCTGAATTTCCTCTGTGGTAATTGTTGTTTGAACTTGAATGTCCCCCTATTTGATAACTGTTGACAGGAGGGTACTTCCGGTTCATTGCTTCAACCACCGAAAAGCCGTCAAAATTCATCTCACCTTTACGCAAGTAACCTAAAAAATTTGCTTGCTCTTCCATCGTTGTTTGGTCGCAATCTTGAGTGAGATGGGGACCTTGGCACAATTCACACCCTACCCTGATAGCGTGCATTTCTTTGGTTACCTTCTCAATTTGCCTTGCTTGATTTGCCAATTGAACTTTTAATGCAGCGATTTCATCGTTGCTTTCGACATTAGCAACTGTTGATGATCTAGAGAACTCCATCTCTTGATGCCAATTATGAGAATGGGCTACTATATCGGCAATTATTGTGTGAGCTTCTTCAGGTGTTTTTTTCATGATTGATCCTGGGTAGCCACATTGACTCCTTTATATAAAATTTGGACCTTTTTGAATGTATTCAACCCATGTTGAGGACATACCCTAAGCATTTTATTAAATCGGGTCCAAGCTTCATAAAGAGTCTCGTTAGACTTTTGCTTGAAGTGATTTATATCACTTTGCAACTTTGCTGCTTTCGAAGCAGGGAAGAATTCTGACAAAAACTTGTCCATCATGTCATTCCAATCTTCAATATAACCTTCCCGTAATGAGTCTAGCCAATCTCTTGCATCATCCTTTAGGGACCATGGAAAGATTTTTAAACATGCAACTTCATCGGTGACATCTTTGATTTTGAAAAGCTTGCAAATGCTTACAAACTTACGAAGATGCTCGTTAGCATCCTCATTTGGGGCTCCACCAAATTGGCATGTATTAGTCACCATATGGAGAAATTGGCCCTTTATTTCAAAACCATCAGTCATCGTAGGTTGAATAATTGTGTGGCCCTGACCTGTTCTTGTTGCCTTCATTAATGCATTCATCGTTTGATTTGTAGCAGTCATCTCTTCCTCTTCTTTAATAACTGGCTCGATGATTGGTTGAACAATTGGTTCAGAGTTAGAATCTAATGAAAGTGATTCTAAACCCTGAGCAAGAGATTCTACTTCTTGAGCTCTTAAGCGTTCGTGAAGTTCTCTTTCAGATTCAGAATATGAAGGAATTAAATTAGAGTTGGAAGAACGTAGATTCATGCACTAATACCTATCCTGCAATCACAACACCACAAACAAACCAATTTCAAAAACACAAGCTTACAATAAAAAGTAACTTTTCTAGGAATTGAATTCCTACAAAAGGATCGAATAATTCAAAGTTTATTAAAATCTTTTAACAAAACCGCTCCCCGGCAGCGGCGCCAAAAAGTTGATGTGTCAAGACGTAACCTTTAAAATGTAGACAATATGCTTAATAATTAACACATAATACAGGCAACTAAAACCCGATCATGCAATAACTAGCAAGTAAATTGAGCAGTTCGATCCACAGGGAGAAGTTTGTTTTAAGGATTTTAACAACGATTAATTATTCTAAAGGGGGGATTTGTGTTTGAAATTGTATTTTCGTTTAATGAAACAGTAAATAAATATAATGAGTAACAAGAATGAGAATGCGGCGTTTACTTCTGTGCTTGATAAATGACAGGAATTGTTCTTTTATAATTAAAACCGTTATGTGATAGTTACAATAGAGCAGTTTATATCAATTTCACAATTTCTATAAACTTAAGAGCTATGTTTAATCAACAAGATTCTTTCGTGGTTGAATTCACATAAAACCTAGTTTACTAAGATCACTCTAAGTAAACTACATGATTGTATATCCTAAATATCATTCAATTAACATCCTATACTCACATATAGGTGGCTAGATCACTAGGTGTTGAAGTATAAGCTATGGTCTTTGATAAACTCACATAAACCAAGTCATAACTTACATAATTGAACTAAGATACAAGGATGATTACAACAATGGATCTTTTAAAAGAACATGGTGATTTAGATTGATTAACTAACTAGATCCAACTCGGTTAAACTCACGTGAAACCTAAATTACAACAATCACTTGAGGTAATTTCATAACTATGTTGCTTTGGAACTTATTCAATTACCGAATTAAACACATAACAAAATCACTTAAGTTTGTGCATCTAATCGTCTAGATTACTAGGTGTATTGAAGTATAGGTTGTTTTCCTAGTTAACTCACATTAATAGGTTTGCAATCTATATAATTGAAGTAACGAACTAAGCAAGCATAACAATGGTTCTTGTAGTTGGACTAGATGATTTAATCAATCAAACATATATATAACTAGCATAACATCAAAGTATAGAACAATCCCAAGCCATAAATCTTATATTGAAGCAAACACACAAGGCTTTTAGCCAAACATAATCATAGTAAAACTAATGAAACAGTAAATACAATTTGAATTCATGTTTAAAAGATATTTAACAATAATACCAATAATGATGAATGATCCTAGCTTAATCTTGATATTGAAAGAGTGGAGATTGACTTGTAGCCTTCCTTGAACCTTAAAAATCGTATTAGAACTGAGGGAAAACGTAGTAGTGAAGGTGTATGAAGTATGTAACCAAAGGCTCCATTAAATAGGCTTAAAAGTTAGGTATTTTGGCCAGAAAGTGACCAGATGCGCCGCATCTCTTTGGGATGCGCTGCATCTCTTTACGTTCAGTAGATTTCAGCTCGATTATGCACTCAGAACTGTCGGCAGGGGAGCAGATGTGCCGCATCTGGGACAGATGCACTGCATCTGGCTTGGATGCGTCGCATCCATCTTAGATGCGCCGCATCTGAGGCTGTTTTGGTCCAGAAGTCTTTATGCTCCGCATCTGAAACTGTCGAGAGTTATTTGGTGCAGAGATGCACCGCATCAAAGAGATATGCGCCGCATTTGGACCTATTTCAGTGGTTTCGGGCTGTTTTACGCGTTCAATCTTCGTTTTAACTCTGTTTTCATTGTTGGTCTTCATTTATTCATTCACAATGGACTTTTACAAATATACATGAATTACAATACATACGTACAACAATTACATACAAATGGAACAACTTTGGATCGAAATAACGGCAATAAACATGTATGATTTTGGCGTTATCAGTCTTCCTTAATATCCATTACTACGAAATCCGTAGGATACAAGAATTTGTCAACTTTCACTAAGACGTTCTCAACTATACCCTTAGGATATCGAATTGTGTGATCGGAAAGTTGGATTGTCATTTTAGTTGGTGACAAGTCTCCTAACTCTAATCTCTTGTAGAGAGAGTAGGGGATTAGGTTGATACTTGCTCCTAAATCTGCTAGCGCATGAATGGTTCCAGATTGGTAGATTGAACACGGGAAAACGAATCAGCCCATATATCCTAGCTTTGGTGGTAGAGAGTTTCTGAGTAATGCAGAGCATTCTTCACTCAGTGGAATTTTGTTAGAATCTGGTATCCTCTCCTTTGTAGAGAGAAGCCTTCGGATGTACCTCTTGTGATGCCCGTACAAAACCATCGTGTATGGTTCGTCAATCAACAGGATCATTACATGGTCAAACACTATATGCTGTTTGAAAACCGATTTGCATTCATAAAAGATAACGTTTTTACAAAAGATAGTGTGCATCCTATGAATAGGAGCATAAACATAATTATTTGACCCTAAGGTCGTTACAAAGCCATTGTTTTAAATTAACATAAACTACGAGTGCAACAGAAAAATTCCATGAATGAGACATCTCTAGTAATACAGCGGATAACTAATACAGTAGGTCCTTAACAGCAATTCAATAACAGCATAACATCAAGTCTAACAGCGGAAGCAATAAACCTCTAGGCACCTGAGAAATACATGCTTAAAAAGTCAACACGAATATTGGTGAGCTATAGTTTAAGTTGTAATAGTAACGTAAGATAAGCCACAAGATTTCAGTGCTGCAACAGCGTATCAAAACAGTATGAAAAGTATCTGCATAACTGTGGGCACCCGGTAACTAAACTTAACGTTTATAACCCCCTGAAAGTACACTTGGCGAGTGCGTATGTTCACGAAGTATTAAACACCCGTTAAATGCTAGCGCGACTAGCCCAAGTGGGGATGTCAAACCCTATGGATCCATATCTAAGATTCGCGTTCACCGGTTCAAAGACCAATGACTAAACGTTACCATGCTAAAGGGAATGTTTATGCCGTTATATAACCCACACACATATAAAGTTTAAGTACTCGTGCCTAACACGTAAAATGTAAAAATCGCATGTATTCTCAGTCCCAAAAAATAGTAAAAGTGGAAAAAAGGATGCTATAACTCACAGTGATAAAAGCGGTAAAGTCGGTAATGAAAGTACGCAAGTAGTAAGTCGGTACGAAAGGTCGTCAACCTAAATCAAAGGTTACTAGGTCAGTAGGTTGTCTTTATATATTCCAATAGTGCATAAAATAAGTTTAAGTGTCATCATCATCATCATTCATCATCATAAAAGCTAAGTAAGTTTGACGAGAATAGAGATCAAAACAATAGGCTGACTTCGGTCAGCTGTTACGACCTCTACGTAAATTGAAAAGATGCATGGTCAGTGGCTATGGCTCCGTATATGAGTCCCCTAACAGCTGACCAATTTTCAGAACCTAACTCGTCTTCATTTGACCGTGGCGATGGTTTAAGTGCGAGTAGGTCAGAAATTTCAGCACAATGTTAATAGGGTGTAGTGACTATCGGAGGGCCATAAATCCTAAACCGTAACTCGGATTAAGATGAGGCCTAAAAGGAAAATCATATACTCGAACCGAACTAACTGAAAATAAACTTTCCAGTAGCCCAGGTGGTCTGATCAGATACAAAAATCAGTGGACAAGTGCTCCAGTGGGGTTCTTGGTGCTTGATGCTCATCACGGTTCTCATCCTTGATGCTTGTAGCTTCAAGTGTACAACTCGTTGATAGTTTAGCATCACTTTTGACCAAGATTCACCATCAATACACAATATGTTAAGACCAAGTAAGAACACAACTCATTCATGAGTCTTAGATGGATGATGAACCAAGGTTACATCATATCCTTAGTCTTAACACAATTTCAATTCACAATAACAACTAAAGTTACAAACTTTACATTAATTCAACAAGTAATAGCACAATCTAAGTCAAATGAGGTGATGGAACCCTAAGCTAGAGAGCTTGGATCAATTTCACACAAGTTACAAGGTTGCAAAGCTAGAAAGCTTGAACCTTTAAGTGTTCTTGAAGATCTTGAAGCATAAAGCTTGGATCTTTAAGATATATGAAGATAACAAACACAAGTTTGAATCTTTTTCACAAAACAACATGATCAAAGCAAAAAGAACTTAGATCTAACAAAAAGATATGAAGATCCAAGCTAGAAAGCTTGCATCTTGTTTGTCCTTGAAGATCTTGAAGCATAAAGCTTGGATCTTGAAGATGCATGAAGATTACAAATAAAAGTTTGAATCTTTATCATAAAATAGAAATATTAAAGTATAAAAGAAGTAGATCTACAAAAGATATGAAGATTCAAGCTAGAAAGCTTGAATCTTCCATGTTCTTGAAAGATTCATGCTTGAATCAACAAGATATAAGTAAGATCAAAGCTACAAGGAACTTGATCTCCATAAGAATGATGATGATGTACACGAAATTGATGAAGAAAAGAGGAAGAAAAAGGAAACTTACAAGTATGGAAAGAAAGAAAGAACAAGTGTGTGAAAAACCAAAATGAGAGTAAGTGTTAAATGAATGGGATTAGGCTAGTATTTATAAGCAAATGAGTATCACATGGATTGATGAGGTGGCCATGAGGCCTCATGGTGGTCGAAATTTTTGAGGGGGAAGGGGGAGACACCATGTTGCTTTTTAGTTAGTGGTTGTCTAAAGTGTGTCCTTTTGCTAGAATCCCATGTGACAATTAGATAAACCTTATCCATTATGCTAGTATGACTCATTAATTAATTTATTTATTATTATGGGTCACTAGTAATAATACTTGGGCTAATTAATTGGGTCACTAGCTAGAGTAGGGTGGGCTTGAGCCCAACAAGGTAGAAAGTCCAACAAGACTAACTATTGGGCTTTAGCAATTAAATAAATAAAATTAAGCATCCAACGGCCCAGGTAATTATTATTATAAAATAATAATTAATATTTCGCAGTCCAAAAGTTCCGGTTCCGACAAAAGTCAAACGTCGCAGTCCGCGGTTTATTCATAACGGCAAGTAACACTAACGGTTATAAAGCATCCAATGGACAAGTTAAGCATTCTACATACCCCAGGGCACGTTTTTAAGTATATATGAATATAAAACACGTGTGCCAAGGTTCCAGAGTAATAAAGTAACACAGTACGCACAAATACGCAGTTTCGCTAAAATACAAGGCACAAAAGCAAGTCGAAAAAGTCGGGTCGTTACATTATCCACCTGTTATTGGAAATTTCGTCCCGAAATTTTAGCTGAGGCAGGTGTTGGAGTCGGGAAAAGGTGAGGATACTTCTGCTTCATTTGATCCTCTCGTTCCCAGGTAAACTCAGGTCCACGCTTGGCATTCCATCGAACTCGGACAATTGGAATCTTATTGCGTTTCAAGGTTTTGACCTCACGGTCCATAATTTCGACAGGTTCTTCCACAAAGTGGAGTTAGTCATCAATGGTAAGTTCTTCCAATGGTATGATAAGTTCCGGTGGAGCAAGACATTTATTTAAATTTGATACATGAAAGGTAGGATGAACGGCACTCAATTGAGTCGGAAGATCCAAACAGTAAGCAACGGGTCCAACACGTTCCAAAATTTCAAAAGGACCAATATATCGCGGGTTTAACTTTCTGCGCTTTCCAAAACGGATTACACCCTTCCAAGGTGCGACCTTCAACATTACTCGGTCACCCACGTTGAATTCGAAGTCTTTACGTTTAAGATCAGCATAACTCTTTTGGCGATCGCGGGCCGTCTTAAGTCTTGCCTGAATCTGAGAAATCTTCTCCATCGTTTCATGGACTATCTCGGGTCCGGTGATTTTCACTTCGCCTAACTCAGCCCAACAAATGGGAGAACGGCACTTGCGGCCATACAACGCTTCAAAAGGCGCGGCTTTAATACTCGAATGATAACTGTTGTTATAAGAGAATTCGGCTAGCGGCAGATGCCTTTCCCAAGACTTTCCGAAGTCAATAACACAGGCACGTAACATGTCCTCTAGAGTCTGAATTGTTCGTTCGCTCTGACCGTCGGTCTGGGGGTGATACGCGGTGCTCATATCGAGACGAGTTCCCAAGGCTACTTGCAATGAACGCCAGAATATGGAAGTAAAATGGGGATCGTGATCTAAGATAATTGATAGAGGCACACCATGACGAGATACAACTTCTTTGATGTACAGTTGAGCAAGTTTCTCCATTGTGTCTGTTTCTTTCATCGCTAGAAAATGAGCAGATTTGGTAAGACGGTCAACGATAACCCAGATTGTATCGTATCCGCCCACCGTCTTTGGTAGCTTCGTGATGAAATCCATTGTAATTGCTTCCCATTTCCATTGTGGGATTTCTGGTTGTTGGAGTAATCCAGATGGCCTCTGATGTTCAGCTTTAACCTTCAAACAAGTCAAACATCTCCCAACATAAGTTGCAACATCCTTCTTAAGATTTGGCCACCAATACTGTTCCTTAAGATCGTGGTACATTTTTTCGGCTCCTGGATGAATCGAATATCTTGACTTGTGGGCTTCATCAAGTATAAGGTTCCGTAGATCTCCATAACGAGGTACCCAAATTCTTTCGGCATAACATCGGAGTCCAGACTCCTTAACCTCGAATTTAGAGACGAGAATGTTCAGGTATTCGTGAGTTATGTTCTCCTCCTTGAGAGCCTCTTCTTGGGCTACTCGAATCTGACTGTGGAGGTTCGAATGGATGGTGATGTTCATAGCCGAACGCGAAGAGGTACCGTCCTCTCCTTTCGACTTAAGGCGTCAGCTACAACATTGGCCTTCCCGGATGGTAGCGAAGTTCACAATCGTAGTCGTTTAGCTTTTCAATCCATCGACGCTGTCTCATGTTCAGTTGCTTCTGATCGAAGATGTGTTGGAGGCTTTTGTGATCGGTGAATATGGTACTCTTTGTCCCATAAAGATAGTGTCTCCACAACTTCAAAGCGAAGACAACGGCTCCAAGTTCGAGATCGTGAGTAGTATAGTTTCGCTCGTGGACCTTCAGTTGACGAGATGCATGTAGTGACCCGAACTTTTCCATGTTTATATATATTAATTGAGATTGATATTTACATGATTAAATGTTTCCAACATGTTAAGCAATCAAACTTGTTAAGACTTGATTAATTGAAATATGTTTCATATAGACAATTGACCACCCAAGTTGACCGGCGATTCACGAATGTTAAAACTTGTAAAAATGACATGACGATATATATATGGATATACATATGGTTAACATGAGATTATGATAAGTAAGTATCTCCATAAGTATATTAACAATGAGTTATATACATATAAACAAGACTACTAACTTAAGGATTTCGAAACGAGACATATATGTAACGATTATCGTTGTAACGACGTTAAAATGTATATATATCATATTAAGATATATTAATATATCATAATATCATGATAATATAATAATTTAACATCTCATTAGATATAATAAACAATGGGTTAACAACATTAATTGAGATCGTTAACTTAAAGGTTTCAAAACAACACTTACATGTAACGACTAACGATGACTTAACGACTCAGTTAAAATGTATATACATGTAGTGTTTTAATATGTATTTATACACTTTTGAAAGACTTCAATACACTTATCAAAATACTTCTACTTAACAAAAATGCTTACAATTACATCCTCGTTCAGTTTCATCAACAATTCTACTCGTATGCACCCGTATTCGTACTCGTACAATACACAGCTTTTAGATGTATGTACTATTAGTATATACACTCCAATTATCAGCTCTTAGCAGCCCATATGAGTCACCTAACACATGTGGGAACCATCATTTGGCAACTAGCATGAAATATCTCATAAAATTACAAAAATATGAGTAATCATTCATGACTTATTTACATGAAAACAAAATTACATATCCTTTATATCTAATCCATACACCAACGACCAAAAACACCTACAAACACTTTCATTCTTCAATTTTCTTCATCTAATAGATCTCTCTCAAGTTCTATCTTCAAGTTCTAAGTGTTCTTCATAAATTCCAAAAGTTCTAGTTTCATAAAATCAAGAATACTTTCAAGTTTGCTAGCTCACTTCCAATCTTGTAAGGTGATCATACAACCTCAAGAAATCTTTGTTTCTTACAGTAGGTTATCATTCTAATACAAGGTAATAATCATATTCAAACTTTGGTTCAATTTCTATAACTATAACAATCTTATTTCAAGTGATGATCTTACTTGAACTTGTTTTCGTGTCATGATTCTGCTTCAAGAACTTCGAGCCATCCAAGGATCCATTGAAGCTAGATCCACTTTTCTCTTTTCCAGTAGGTTTATCCAAGGAACTTAAGGTAGTAATGATGTTCATAACATCATTCGATTCATACATATAAAGCTATCTTATTCGAAGGTTTAAACTTGTAATCACTAGAACATAGTTTAGTTAATTCTAAACTTGTTCGCAAATAAAAGTTAATCCTTCTAACTTGACTTTTAAAATCAACTAAACACATGTTCTATATCTATATGATATGCTAACTTAATGATTTAAAACCTGGAAACACGAAAAACACCGTAAAACCGGATTTACGCCGTCGTAGTAACACCGCGGGCTGTTTTGGGTTAGTTAATTAAAAACTATGATAAAATTTGATTTAAAAGTTGTTATTCTGAGAAAATGATTTTTATTATGAACATGAAACTATATCCAAAAATTATGGTTAAACTCAAAGTGGAAGTATGTTTTCTAAAATGGTCATCTAGACGTCGTTCTTTCGACTGAAATGACTACCTTTACAAAAACGACTTGTAACTTATTTTTCCGACTATAAACCTATACTTTTCTGTTTAGATTCATAAAATAGAGTTCAATATGAAACCATAGCAATTTGATTCACTCAAAACGGATTTAAAATGAAGAAGTTATGGGTACAACAAGATTGGATAATTTTTCTCATTTTAGCTACGTGAAAATTGGTAACAAATCTATTCCAACCATAACTTAATCAACTTGTATTGTATATTATGTAATCTTGAGATACCATAGACACGTATACAATGTTTCGACCTATCATGTCGACACATCTATATATATTTCGGAACAACCATAGACACTCTATATGTGAATGTTGGAGTTAGCTATACAGGGTTGAGGTTGATTCCAAAATATATATAGTTTGAGTTGTGATCAATACTGAGATACGTATACACTGGGTCGTGGATTGATTCAAGATAATATTTATCGATTTATTTTTGTACATCTAACTGTGGACAACTAGTTGTAGGTTACTAACGAGGACAGCTGACTTAATAAACTTAAAACATCAAAATATATTAAAAGTGTTGTAAATATATTTTGAACATACTTTGATATATATGTATATATTGTTATAGGTTCGTGAATCAACCAGTGGCCAAGTCTTACTTCCCGACGAAGTAAAAATCTGTGAAAGTGAGTTATAGTCTCACTTTTAAAATCTAATATTTTTGGGATGAGAATACATGCAGGTTTTATAAATGATTTATAAAATAGACACAAGTACGTGAAACTACATTCTATGGTTGAATTATCGAAATCGAATATGCCCCTTTTTATTAAGTCTGGTAATCTAAGAATTAGGGAACAGACACCCTAATTGACGCGAATCCTAAAGATAGATCTATTGGGCCTAACAAACCCCATCCAAAGTACCGGATGCTTTAGTACTTCGAAATTTATATCATATCCGAAGAGTGTCCCGGAATGATGGGGATATTCTTATATATGCATCTTGTTAATGTCGGTTACCAGGTGTTCACCATATGAATGATTTTTATCTCTATGTATGGGATGTGTATTGAAATATGAAATCTTGTGGTCTATTATTATGATTTGATATATATAGGTTAAACCTATAACTCACCAACATTTTTGTTGACGTTTTAAGCATGTTTATTCTCAGGTGATTATTAAGAGCTTCCGCTGTCGCATACTTAAATAAGGACGAGATTTGGAGTCCATGCTTGTATGATATTGTGTAAAAACTGCATTCAAGAAACTTATTTTGTTGTAACATATTTGTATTGTAAACCATTATGTAATGGTCGTATGTAAACAGGATATTTTAGATTATCATTATTTGATAATCTACGTAAAGCTTTTTAAACCTTTATTGATGAAATAAAGGTTATGGTTTGTTTTAAAATGAATGCAGTCTTTGAAAAATGTCTCATATAGAGGTCAAAACCTCGCAACGAAATCAATTAATATGTAACGTTTTTAATCAATAAGAACGGGACATTTCAGTTGGTATCCGAGCGTTGGTCTTAAAGAACCAGAAAATTTGCATTAGTGTGTCTTATCGAGTTTGTTAGGATGCATTAGTGAGTCTGGACTTCGACCGTGTTTTCTTTAAAAATGATTGCTTAACATTTTTGTTGGAAACTATATATTTTTAACATATGAATATTATGTGATATATTAATCTCTTAACGTGTTTGATATTATGTGATAGATGTCTACCTCTAGAACAAGTCCCATTGACTCACCTAATAATAATGAAGAGTCAAATGTAAATTGGAATGATTCGTGGACTGATTCACAAGTTCCCGAAGAGGAACCGGAAGAAGAGTCGGAACCGGAAGAAGAATCGGAACCGGAAGAAGAATCAGAACCGGATGAAGAAATAGAACCGGTGGAGGAAATAATAAAACAGTTAAGTAAAAGAAAATCCTCAACCAACCGACCAAGGTTAATTATGGTTAATGGTGTTTCCGCCAAGGAAGCAAAATATTGGGAGGATTACCAATTCTCCGATGAATCGGATTCCGACGAGAATTCCGATGATGTTATAGAAATTACCCCAACTGAATTTAAAAAGGCAAAAGAAAATAATAAGGGAAAGGGCATAAAAATAGAGAAATCTAATTCCAACCCCGATGAACTTTATATGTATCGTCAACCCCCGAAGTCCTTAAGTTGTAACAATGACCCGGGAACCTCTAAACCACCAGGTTTTTCTAAACCAATGTGGAAAATAACGGCTCGTATTAGGGGAACATCATATATCCCTAGAAACTTGGCAAAACGAACCAAAACCGAAGAAGAAGAAACAAGCGAGTCGGAATAAGATAGTTGTATTCGTGTGGTGTAATACATGTAATATAGTGTGCTTATGCTTTATGATATATGTAAAAATTGCTTGTATTAATAAGTATTTTTTTTTATGAATCTAACTCTTGTCTATTTTACAGTATAAAAACACAAAATGGATAGACAACCCAATATTTTAAGAGACCTACCCGGAGACATGATTGATGAAATCTTGTCTAGAGTCGGTCAGAATTCTTCAGCACAACTATTTAAGGCGAGATCAGTTTGTAAGACATTCGAAGAACGTTCCAAGAATGCCTTGGTTTATAAAAGGCTTTCGTTCGAAAGATGGGGGATATCACATTGGGAAATCTATAAGTTACGATGTGTTTACTTTGACGCATATATTACGGGGAACCCAAATGCTATTTTACGCAATGGGTTAAGAAATTATTTTGACTCAATATATCCGAATATTGGACTTCGTGATTTAGAAAAAGCGGCTAACATGCAACATAAAGAAGCATGTTATGCTTACGGATTAGTAATGTTTGCTTCTCACCAAAGTGAGAACAAGAACATCGGGCTACAACTATTAAATAAAACGTTCCCACAAGTGACAGAGTCGGTAATTGGGGTAAGAAATGAGGTTTTTAGATTGTTACGGGACTGTTGGACATTACGTAACCCTCGTCCCTTTGACGATGTTACAACACACTGTCTTATCAACGGCCATAACGGTTATGTTCCACAAGACCAAGGATGGGAGGTAATCCTAGTAAAACCAGAATGCATGACTTGTTTCTGGACGTATGAATTACGTGTCTTTATTGCCTTTGCTGAACTACTTGTGTACTAGCTAGAATTATCTTCACAACCATCTTGTATCAAATTTATTGTGTGCTATATTTCATGCTATATGTAAAATAAGCGGTATTGTAAGTTTGTAAAATATTGTGTAAAAGTTTGAACGCGAAATATTATTATAATCAGTTTTTCATATAGAATTGTAGTAGTTGAATTGTATATTAGCTACTAAGTATGAACTTAACGGGTAGGTACTACCCGAATTTAAACTTATAAAACGCTAATATGAAGAAAAAGCTTTTATAAATGAGTTCATATTATGCTACGAAATACTATTAACTACTCTTAATATTCTGTATGATTAACTTGTTCCATTTGACTATTTTGAAGGAAATGGCACCGACTACTCGACACACCGTGAATATGAATGAAGAGGAATTCCGTACTTTTCTAGCTTCAAACATAGCCGCAGTACAGGCTGCGCTACATACCAACAATAACCTTGGATCTAGCAGTACAGGAAATCGTGTAGGATGCACCTATAAAGAATTCACTGCCTGCAAACCTTTGGAATTTGATGGAACCGAAGGACCGATCGGATTGAAACGGTGGACCGAGAAGGTCGAATCGGTGTTTGCCATAAGTAAGTGTACTGAAGAGGACAAAGTGAAGTACGCTACGCATACCTTCACAGGTTCTGCGTTAACATGGTGGAATACCTATCTAGAGCAAGTGGGACAAGACGATGCGTACGCACTACCATGGTCAGCATTCAAGCACTTGATGAACGAGAAGTGCCGTCCCAGAACCGAGGTCAATAAGCTCAAGACAGAACTTAGAGGGTTACGAACCCAAGGATTTGATATTACCACGTACGAAAGATGATTCACAGAATTGTGCCTATTGTGTCCGGGAGCATTCGAAGATGAGGAAGAGAAGATCGACGCGTTTGTGAAAGGATTACCGGAAAGAATCCAAGAAGATATAAGTTCACACGAGCCCGCCTCCATACAACAGACATGTAGAATGGCTCACAAACTAGTGAACCAGATTGAAGAAAGAATTAAAGAACAGACTGCTGAAGAGGCCAATGTGAATCAAGTCAAAAGAAAGTGGGAGGAAAACGGTGATAAGAATCACCAATACAACAACAACAGCAATTACAACAATAATCGCAACAATTATCCCAACAATCGCAACATCAATCGCAACTACAATAAACGGCCCAACAACAACAACAACAACAACAACAACAACAACAACAACAACAACAACAACAACAACAACAATAGCAACTACAACAATCATCCCAACAACAATAATAACCGCAACAACAACAACAATCAGAAGCAGCTATGCCAAAGGTGTGAAAAGTATCACTCGGGGTTCTGCACCAAATTTTGCAACAAGTGTAAAAGAAATGGTCATAGCGCAGCGAAGTGTGAGGTCTACGGACCAGGGATTAATAGAACGAAAGGAACAAATGGTGTTGGAACGAGTAATGGTGGAGCAAGTAGTGTCGGAGCAAGTTATGCCAATGTAGTTTGTTATAAATGTGGAAAACCGGGCCACATCATTAGAAATTGCCCGAACCAGGAGAACACGAATGGACAAGGCCGCGGAAGAGTTTTCGATATTAATGCGGCAGAGGCACAGGAAGACCCGGAGCTTGTTACGGGTACGTTTCTTATTGACAATAAATCTGCTTACGTTTTATTTGATTCGGGTGCGGATAGAAGCTATATGAGTAGAGATTTTTGTGCTAAATTAAGTTGTCCATTGACGCCTTTGGATAGTAAATTTTTACTCGAATTAGCAAATGGTAAATTAATTTCAGCAGATAATATATGTCGGAGTCGAGAAATTAAACTGGTTAGCGAAACATTTAAGATTGATTTGATACCAGTAGAGTTAGGGAGTTTTGATGTGATAATCGGTATGGACTGGTTGAAAGAAGTGAAAGCAGAGATCGTTTGTTACAAAAATGCAATTCGCATTATACGAGAAAAAGGAAAACCCTTAATGGTGTACGGAGAAAAGGGCAACACGAAGCTACATCTTATTAGTAATTTGAAGGCACAAAAACTAATAAGAAAAGGTTGCTATGCTGTTCTAGCACACGTCGAGAAAGTACAAACTGAAGAAAAGAGCATCAATGATGTTCCCATTGCAAAAGAATTTCCCGATGTATTTCCGAAAGAATTACCGGGATTACCCCCACATCGATCCGTTGAATTTCAAATAGATCTTGTACCAGGAGCTGCACCAATAGCTCGTGCTCCTTACATACTCGCACCCAGCGAGATGAAAGAACTGCAAAGCCAATTACAAGAACTTTTAGAGCGTGGTTTCATTCGACCAAGCACATCACCGTGGGGAGCTCCTGTTTTGTTTGTCAAGAAGAAAGATGGTACATTCAGGTTGTGTATCGACTACCGAGAGTTGAACAAACTTACCATCAAGAACCGCTACCCACTACCGAGAATCAACGACTTATTTGATCAACTACAAGGCTCGTCTGTTTATTCAAAGATTGACTTACGTTCCGGGTATCATCAAATGCGGGTGAAAGAAGATGATATTCCAAAGACTGCTTTCAGAACACGTTACGGTCATTATGAGTTTATGGTCATGCCGTTTGGTTTAACTAATGCACCAGCTGTGTTCATGGACCTTATGAACCGAGTGTGTGGACCATACCTTGACAAGTTTGTCATTGTTTTCATTGATGACATACTTATTTACTCAAAGAATGACCAAGAACACGGTGAACATTTGAGAAAGGTGTTAGAAGTATTGAGGAAGGAAAAATTGTACGCTAAGTTTTCAAAGTGTGCATTTTGGTTGGAAGAAGTTCAATTCCTCGGTCACATAGTGAACAAAGAAGGTATTAAGGTGGATCCGGCAAAGATAGAAACTGTTGAAAAGTGGGAAACCCCGAAAACTCCGAAACACATAAGCCAGTTTTTAGGACTAGCTGGTTACTACAGAAGGTTCATCCAAGACTTTTCCAGAATAGCAAAACCCTTGACTGCATTAACGCATAAAGGGAAGAAATTTGAATGGAATGATGAACAAGAGAAAGCGTTTCAGTTATTGAAGAAAAAGCTAACTACGGCACCTATATTGTCATTGCCTGAAGGGAATGATGATTTTGTGATTTATTGTGACGCATCAAAGCAAGGTCTCGGTTGTGTATTAATGCAACGAACGAAGGTGATTGCTTATGCGTCTAGACAATTGAAGATTCACGAACAAAATTATACGACGCATGATTTGGAATTAGGCGCGGTTATTTTTGCATTAAAGACTTGGAGGCACTACTTATATGGGGTCAAAAGTATTATATATACCGACCACAAAAGTCTTCAACACATATTTAATCAGAAACAACTGAATATGAGGCAGCGTAGGTGGATTGAATTATTGAATGATTATGACTTTGAGATTCGTTACCACCCGGGGAAGGCAAATGTGGTAGCCGATGCCTTGAGCAGGAAGGACAGAGAACCCATTCGAGTAAAATCTATGAATATAATGATTCATAATAACCTTACTACTCAAATAAAGGAGGCGCAACAAGGAGTTTTAAAAGAGGGAAATTTAAAGAATGAAATACCCAAAGGATCGGAGAAGCATCTTAATATTCGGGAAGACGAAACCCGGTATAGGGCTGAAAGGATTTGGGTACCAAAATTTGGAGATATGAGAGAAATGGTACTTAGAGAAGCTCATAAAACCAGATACTCAATACATCCTGGAACGGGGAAGATGTACAAGGATCTCAAGAAACATTTTTGGTGGCTGGGTATGAAATCCGATGTTGCTAAATACGTAGGAGAATGTTTGACGTGTTCTAAGGTCAAAGCTGAGCATCAGAAACCATCAGGTCTACTTCAACAACCCGAAATCCCGTAATGGAAATGGGAAAATATTACCATGGATTTCATCACTAAATTGCCAAGGACTGCAAGTGGTTTTGATACTATTTGGGTAATAGTTGATCGTTTCACAAAATCAGCACATTTCCTGCCAATAAGAGAAGATGACAAGATGGAGAAGTTAGCACGACTGTATTTGAAGGAAGTCGTCTCCAGACATGGAATACCAATCTCTATTATCTCTGATAGGGATGGCAGATTTATTTCAAGATTCTGGCAGACATTACAGCAAGCATTAGGAACTCGTCTAGACATGAGTACTGCCTATCATCCATAAACTGATGGGCAGAGCGAAAGGACGATACAAACGCTTGAAGACATGCTACGAGCATGTGTTATTGATTTCGGAAACAGTTGGGATCGACATCTACCGTTAGCAGAATTTTCCTACAACAACAGCTACCATTCAAGCATTGAGATGGCACCGTTTGAAGCACTTTATGGTAGAAAGTGCAGGTCTCCGATTTGTTGGAGTGAAGTGGGGGATAGACAGATTACGGGTCCGGATATTATACAAGAAACTACCGAGAAGATCATCCAAATTCAACAACGATTGAAAACCGCCCAAAGTCGACAAAAGAGCTACGCTGACATTAAAAGAAAAGATATAGAATTTGAAATTGGAGAGATGGTCATGCTTAAAGTTGCACCTTGGAAAGGCGTTGTTCGATTTGGTAAACGAGGGAAATTAAATCCAAGGTATATTGGACCATTCAAGATTATTGATCGTGTCGGACCAGTAGCTTACCGACTTGAGTTACCTCAACAACTCGCGGCTGTACATAACACTTTCCACGTCACGAATTTGAAGAAATGTTTTGCTAAAGAAGATCTCACTATTCCGTTAGATGAAATCCAAATCAACGAAAAACTCCAATTCATCAAAGAACCCGTCGAAATAATGGATCGTGAGGTTAAAAGACTTAAGCAAAACAAGATACCAATTGTTAAGGTTCGATGGAATGCTCGTAGAGGACCCGAGTTCACCTGGGAGCGTGAAGATCAGATGAAGAAGAAATACCCGCATCTATTTCCAGAAGATTCGTCAACACCTTCAACAGCTTAAAATTTCGGGACGAAATTTATTTAACGGGTAGGTACTGTAGTGACCCGAACTTTTCCATGTTTATATATATTAATTGAGATTGATATTTACATGATTAAATGTTTCCAACATGTTAAGCAATCAAACTTGTTAAGACTTGATTAATTGAAATATGTTTCATATAGACAATTGACCACCCAAGTTGACCGGCGATTCACGAACGTTAAAACTTGTAAAAACGACATGACGATATATATATGGATATACATATGGTTAACATGAGATTATGATAAGTAAGTATCTCCATAAGTATATTAACAATGAGTTATATACATATAAACAAGACTACTAACTTAAGGATTTCGAAACGAGACATATATGTAACGATTATCGTTGTAACGACGTTTAAATGTATATATATCATATTAAGATATATTAATATATCATAATATCATGATAATATAATAATTTAACATCTCATTAGATATAATAAACAATGGGTTAACAACATTAATTGAGATCGTTAACTTAAAGGTTTCAAAACAACACTTACATGTAACGACTAACGATGACTTAACGACTCAGTTAAAATGTATATACATGTAGTGTTTTAATATGTATTTATACACTTTTGAAAGACTTCAATACACTTATCAAAATACTTCTACTTAACAAAAATGCTTACAATTACATCCTCGTTCAGTTTCATCAACAATTCTACTCGTATGCACCCGTATTCGTACTCGTACAATACACAGCTTTTAGATGTATGTACTATTAGTATATACACTCCAATGATCAGCTCTTAGCAGCCCATATGAGTCACCTAACACATGTGGGAACCATCATTTGGAAACTAGCATGAAATATCTCATAAAATTACAAAAATATGAGTAATCATTCATGACTTATTTACATGAAAACAAAATTACATATCCTTTATATCTAATCCATACACCAACGACCAAAAACACCTAAAAACACTTTCATTCTTCAATTTTCTTCATCTAATTGATCTCTCTAAAGTTCTATCTTCAAATTCTAAGTGTTCTTCATAAATTCCAAAAGTTCTAGTTTCATAAAATCAAGAATACTTTCAAGTTTGCTAGCTCACTTCCAATCTTGTAAGGTGATCATCCAACCTCAAGAAATCTTTGTTTCTTAAAGTAGGTTATCATTCTAATACAAAGTAATAATCATATTCAAACTTTGGTTCAATTTCTATAACTATAACAATCTTATTTCAAGTGATGATCTTACTTGAACTTGTTTTCGTGTCATGATTCTACTTCAAGAACTTTCATGCCATCCAAGATCCTTTGAAGATAGATCCATTTGTCTCTTTTCCAGTAGGTTTATCCACAAAACTTGAGGTAGTAATGATGTTCATAACATCATTTGATTCATACATATAAAGCTATCTTATTCGAAGGTTTAAACTTGTAATCACTAGAACATAGTTTAGTTAATTCTAAACTTGTTCACAAACAAAAGTTAATCCTTCTAACATGACTTTTAAAATCAACTAAACACATGTTCTATATCTATATGATATGCTAACTTAATGATTTAAAACCTGGAAACGCGAAAAACACCGTAAAACCGGACATACGCCGTCGTAGTAACACTGCGGGCTGTTTTGGGTTAGTTAATTAAAAACTATGATAAACTTTGATTTAAAAGTTGTTCTTCTAGGAAAATGATTTTTCTTATGAACATGAAACTATATCCAAAAATCATGGTTAAACTCAAAGTGAAAGTATGTTTTCCAAAATGGTCATCAAGATGTCGTTTTTCGACGAAAATGACTACCTCTTTAGTAATTGACATGTAACTTAATTTTCCGACTATAAACCTATACTTTTCTGTTTAGATTCTTAAATTAGAGTTCAATATGAAACCATATCAATTTGATTCACTCAAAACGGATTTAAAATGAAGAAGTTATGGGTAAAACAACATTGGATAATTTTTCTCATTTTAGCTACGTGAAATTTGGTAACAAATCTCTTCCAACCATAACTTAATCAATTTGTATTGTATATTATGTAATCTTGAGATACCATAGACACGTATACAATGTTTCGACCTATCATGTCGACACATCTATATATATTTCGGAACAACCATAGACACTCTATATGTGAATGTTGGAGTTAGCTATACAGGGTTGAGGTTGATTCCAAAATATATATAGTTTGAGTTGTGATCAATACTGAGATATGTATACACTGGGTCGTGGATTGATTCAAGATAATATATATCGATTTATTTCTGTACATCTAACTGTGGACAACTAGTTGTAGGTTACTAACGAGGACAGCTGACTTAATAAACTTAAAACATCAAAATGTATTAAAAGTGTTGTAAATATATTTTGAACATACTTTGATATATATGTACATATTTGTTATAGGTTCGTGAATCGACCAGTGGCCAAGTCTTACTTCCCGACGAAGTAAAAAAATCTGTGAAAGTGAGTTATAGTCCCACTTTTAAAATCTAATATTTTTGGGATGAGAATACATGCAGGTTTTATAAATGATTTACAAAATAGACACAAGTACGTGAAACTACATTCTATGGTTGAATTATCGAAATCGAATATGCCCCTTTTTATTAAGTCTGGTAATCTAAGAATTAGGGAACAGACACCCTAATTGACGCGAATCCTAAAGATAGATCTATTGGGCCTAACAAACCCCATCCAAAGTACCGGATGCTTTAGTACTTCGAAATTTATATCATATCCGAAGGGTGTCCCAGAATGATGGGGATATTCTTATATATGCATCTTGTTAATGTCGGTTACCAGGTGTTCACCATATGAATGATTTTTATCTCTATGTATGGGATGTGTATTGAAATATGAAATCTTGTGGTCTATTATTATGATTTGATATATATAGGTTAAACCTATAACTCACCAACATTTTTGTTGACGTTTTAAGCATGTTTATTCTCAGGTGATTATTAAGAGCTTCCGCTGTCGCATACTTAAATAAGGACGAGATTTGGAGTCCATGCTTGTATGATATTGTGTAAAAACTGCATTCAAGAAACTTATTTTGTTGTAACATATTTGTATTGTAAACCATTATGTAATGGTCGTGTGTAAACAGGATATTTTAGATTATCATTATTTGATAATCTACGTAAAGCTTTTTAAACCTTTATTGATGAAATAAAGGTTATGGTTTGTTTTAAAATGAATGCAGTCTTTGAAAAACGTCTCATATAGAGGTCAAAACCTCGCAACGAAATCAATTAATATGGAACGTTTTTAATCAATAAGAACGGGACATTTCAATGCATAGGCAATGACCTTCGTTCTTTGCATCAATACACAACCAAAACCATTCTTTGAAGCATCGCAGTACACAACAAAGTCGTCACTGCCTTCAGGAAGAGATAAGATAGGTGCGGTGGTTAACTTCTGCTTCAGGGTTTGAAATGCTGCTTCTTGTTCTTTTTCCCAAACAAACTTTTTCCCTTTATGAGTTAACGTAGTCAAAGGACGCGAAATCAAAGAGAAACCTTCAATGAACCTTCAGTAATAATCGGCAAGACCTAGAAATTGGCGGATGTGAGTCGGAGTAGTGGGGGTTTCCCACATGCTGATAGCCTTGATCTTGGCGGGATCAACTTTGATACCTTGATCACTCACAATATGACCCAGAAATTGGACTTCCTTCAGCCAAAATTCACACTTGGAGAATTTGGCATAAAGCTGCTCTTGTCTTAAGAGTTCGAGCACTAACCGAAGATGTTGCTCATGTTCTTCTTCGCTCTTGGAGTAGATGAGGATATCATCTATGAAGATAATAACGAATTTATCCAGGTATGGCTTGCAGACACGATTCATGAGGTCCATGAATACAGCGGGTGCTTTGGTTAAACCGAATGGCATCACGAGAAACTCATAATGACCATAGCGGGTTCTAAACGCAGTCTTCATCACATCACTCTCCTTCACCCTCAATTGGTGACAACCTGATTGCAAATCGATCTTAGAATAAACGCTTGATCCTTGCAGCTGATTAAAAAGATCGTCAATTCGGGGAAGAGGATATCGATTCTTGATCGTCATCTTTTTCAGCTCACGATAATCGATACACATGCAGAAGGATCCATCCTTCTTCTTCACGAATAAAACAGGTGCACCCCAAGGCGACGAGCTCGGTTGGATAAACCCTCGGTCGAGCAATTCCTGCAGTTGACTCTGCAACTCTTGCAGTTCTGAAGGTGCCAGATGATACGGCGCACGAGCTACGGTTGCAGCTCCCGGCACTAGATCGATTTGGAACTCCACTGCTCTGGGTGGCGGTAATCCAGGCAACTCTTCCGGAAAGACGTCGGGGAATTCATTCACGATTCACACGTCATTCACACTCTTCTCCTCTGATTCTAAAGCCTTCACGTGTCCTAAAACGGCAAGTCATCCTTTCTTCATGATCTTCTGCGCTTTCATACAACTAATGAGGTTCAGTTTTAAACTACATCTCTCTCCGTATATAACCAGTGGCTCATCATCTCCTTGTGGTATACGAAGAGCTTTATCTCCACAGATAACATCGACCCTTACTTTAGTCAACCAGTCCATGCCGACAATCACGTCAAAGCTTCCCAATTTGATGGGTATCAAGTCAATTTCGAAATCCACACAAGCTATGTTAATAATAGCTCCTCGGCCAATTTGGTTAACCTTTTCAAGTTTACCGTTGGCTACCTCGACAAGCATACTTTCTTTTAAAGGAACTAATGACCAATTTATCTTATCACAAAAGTGTCTACATACATAGCTTCTATCAGCACCAGTATCAAATAGGACAGAAGCTAAAAGATTGTTGATAGTGAATATACCTGTAACCAAGTCGGGGTTCTCACGTGCATCCCTTGCATTAACATTAAAAGCTCTACCACGCGGTGGTCCACCGTCCTTCTTCTTATTGGGGCAATCATTCCTAAAGTGGCCCTGTTGTCCACACTCATAGCATTTCCTTAGCCCATTTGGGTTTGTCCTTGCAGCTGGGACGGGAATCTTGCAGTTCTTACCAACATGTCCGATCCTGTTGCACTTTTCACATACCGCATTACAATACCCAGTGTGGTGTTTGTAACACCTCTTGCATTGCGGTAGGGTACCTTTGTAGTTCGGGTTGGAGCTTGTGCCGGGGTTGGGGTTTCCACCGTTGTTGTGTCTCTTAACGGGGGTTTGATCATAGGTCCTCCCCTTACTGTTATCCCACTTTCGCTTGTCACTACTACCCGCTTCAGACTTAGCCTTCTCTGGTTCATCGATGAGAATCTGATTCATGAGTGTATGCGCCATGCGCATTGCTTCGGGAGCATTCGGTGGCTTGGACGAGGTGACATTACCCTTGATGGACTTAGGGAGTCCCCAGAAGTATCTCTTCATACGCTTGAATTCCGGGGTGACCATGGTAGGACACATAAGAGCTAACTCAAGAAACCTCCGATTGTAACCATCGAGATCGTTGCCAACAGCTTTCAATTGCATAAACTCTATTTTCATCTTTTGTATCTCGGTTCTCGGACAATACTCATCAATCATAGCTGCTTTGAACTCCTCCCATGGCGTAGCATACGCCTCATCAATACCTTATGCCTGAGCCATGGTGTTCCACCACGTGAGGGCGCCATCAGATAGCGTGCAGGAAGCAAATTTGGTTTTGTTGGACTCAGAACAGTTGCTGACTCGGAATACTGATTCAAGCTTTTCAAACCATCTTGTGAGACCAACAGGCCCCTCAGTTCCTCTGAAGTTATGTGGCTTACAGCTCTGGAATTCCTTGTAGGTGCACTCTTTTCGAACGGGTTGGATAACCAGCGGTGGTTCAGCTTGAGGGTTCATTTCCGCCAAGGCTGCGGTGACTCGTTCATTAATCATCTCTTCGATTTGAGCTGCTGTGGGTGTTGTTCGTGTGTTTGCCATTGCCCTTCGAAACAGAAATTTTGACTTAAGTCAAAATCCAGCATTTAATATATAATAATATAGTATATAGTAAACAGGGAAACAACATAACGCATGCCAATTAAGTAACGCAACCAGGCACAAATACCGCAAAACCAACATACAGTAATGTAAATAGAACACTGTGCAAGAATTTAACAATACAAAGTTCCATTCATTAATAATAAGTTGCATAAATTCGCATAGGTTCGTACAATACATAAGTAAAACATGAACTACAAACGAGATTACATAATGAAATCTACTACAATGCCCTATGGTGACGGTGGGTAAAGGATGTCCATTACGTGGGACATCTGGTCCTCGAGCTCAGTTACCCGAGCACGGAGGATCTCCACCTCCCTCACCAGTTCCTCGACAGAGGGAGGGGCTGGCAGAGCAGGCGGTGCTGCTGGTGCAGATGGTGCTGGTGGTGCAGATGGTCTGGCTCTAGAGGTAGATGCTTCATGGCGGTAAGGCTTACACACGAACGGATCAGTCGGGTAAGGCACGACCCGCTTTAGGGCGGTAACCCTACGACACTAACCATGTGCGTCAGTGAACGCTCGACCTCCGTTGATCCCCAGAATAACGGTGCCATCGAAACGGTACCGCTTCTTCAGAGGGGTGGAGGGTGGCTGCACAGGTGCATCATCAGGGTTCTCCTCGTCAGAGTCATCGTCACTAGTGTCGTCTATGGATGAGTCGTCGGATGATGAATCAGCTGGAGGTGGCGGCGATCGGCGACCGGTAGTCATGATCTGGTATCTGAAAGGTGGGATTGGTATGACACGTCCATCAGGAAGGCGTCGGCACCAATGGTTATGATCATTACGTAACGGAATGTCCCCGTATTCCCCGGGAATCACGACACCACCGGGGCAGGGCTGTGGCTCCTGAGGTACCGGGGCAACTGGAGCTGAAATCTCTGGAGGGTCCTGGGCTCCGACTGTGGTAACCACTGGTACAGGTGTATGGCTGCTGGTTCCGGAGGATGAAGCGCCAAGGTCACTAGAGGGTGTCGTCGACGGAATCGGAGGGTTGGCAACAGTGGTAGGTGAAGTGTCTGAGGAGTCTGAGTCGCTGCTCAAAATGATGACAGGTGGAATATCCGACATCTGAACAAGGAAAATAAATTTTCCATATCAGTAAGTCATAAGCAAGCAAGTATTATGCACTATAGCAACCTAGCATGGCAATCAGTACTAATCAGAGATAACATGTGAAAGCAAATAGTAATCATGCAAAGGCAGAAATAGGCATACAGCAAGTTCGCATGGCAGTAAAGATAAGCAATAGCATGCAGTAAGATCATACAGCAGAAAGTAGGCAAAGCATGCAGTAAGTCTCGCAGAAACAAGTAAACAAGCTAGTTGTAGATTAGTCCTATTAGTGAATCCTACTCGGGTCGGTCTAGACTCACTAATGCAACCTAATTCCCTACAACCAATGCTCTGATACCAACTGTTACGCCCCGTACAAAACCATCATGTACGGTTCGTCAATCAACAGGATCATTACATGGTCAAACACTATATGCTGTTTGAAAACCGATTTGCATTCATAAAAGATAGCGTGCATCCTATGAATAGGAGCATAAACATAATTATTTGACCCTAAGGTCATTACAAAGCCATTATTTGAAATTAACATAAACTACGAGTGCAACAGAAAAGTTCCATGAATGAGACATCTCTAGTAATGTAGCGGATAACTAATACAGCAGGTCCTTAACAGCAATTCAATAACAGCATAACATCAAGTCTAACAGCGGAAGCAATAAACCTCTAGGCACCTGAGAAATACACGCTTAAAAAGTCAACACGAATGTTGGTGAGCTATAGTTTAAGTTGTAATAGTAACGTAAGATAGGGCACGAGATTTCAGTGCTGTAACAGCATATCAAAACAGTATGAAAAGTATATGCATAACCGTGGGCACCCGGTAACTAGACTTAACGTTTATAACCCCATGAAAGTACACTTGGCGAGTGCGTATGTTCACGAAGTATTAAACACCCATTAAATGCTAGCGTGACTAGCCCGAGTGGGGATGTCAAACCCTATGGATCCATATCTAAGATTCGCGTTCACCGGTTCAAAGACCAATGACTAAACGTTACCGTGCTAAAGGGAATGTTTATGTCGTTATATAACCCACACACATATAAAGTTTAAGTACTCGTGCCTAACACGTAAAACGTAAAAAGCGCATGTATTCTTAGTCCCAAAAATAGTAAAAGTGGTAAAAAGGGATGCTATAACTCACAGTGATAAAAGCGGTAAAGTCGGTAATGAAAGTACGCAAGTAGTAAGTCGGTCCGAAAGGTCGTCAACCTAAATCAAAGGTTACTAGGTCAGTAGGTTATCTTTATATATTCCAATAGTGCATAAAATAAGTTTAAGTGTCATCATCATCATCATTCATCATCATAAAAGCTAAGTAAGTTTGACGAGAATAGAGATCGAAACAATAGGCTGATTTCGGTCAGCTGCTACGACCTCTATGTTAATCGAAAAGATGCATGGTAAGTGGCTATGGCTCCGTATATGAGTCCCCTAACATCTGACCAATTTTCAGAACCTAACTCGTCTTCGTTTGACCGTGGCGACGGTTTAAGTGCGAGTAGGTCAGAAATTTCAGCACAACGTTAATAGGGTGTAGTGACTATCGGAGGGCCATAAATCCTAAACCGTAACTCGGATTAAGACGAGGCCTAAACGGAAAATCATATACTCAAACCGAAATAACTGAAAATCAACTTTCCAGTAGCCCAGGTGGTCTGATCCGATACAAAAATCAGTGGACAAGTGCTCCGGTGGGGTTCTTGGTGCTTGATGCTCATCACGGTTCTCATCCTAGATGCTTGTAGCTTCAAGTGTACAACTTGTGACGACCCGGAAATTTCCGACCAAATTTAAACTTAAACTTTATATGAATTCGACACGATAAGCAAGGTTTGTAATGTTGAAGTCTCATAAACTTTGAACTGTGTTCATGTATACATTTGATCTTTGAACTATTCATTTAACCCTGTGACTAATTCCAACGATTCATGAACAGTTGTTGTAAATGAATGTGTGTATATATATATATATATATATATATATATATATATATATATATATATATATAATTGTAAGTGTATAGATTAAATTATATTAATATAATACAAATAAATCATTCAAACTGAATTGAAAATTTAAAGTGATGAATAAAATAATTGAATTATTAATAAAATGAATATATTATATAATTAGTAAATATAACGTAAATAATAATGTATAATATTATGTACAAGTTTAAAATATAGTTGTCATAATAACCTTATTATTAATTTCATTATTATTATTAATACTAATATCAACATTAGTTTTATTTATATTATTAATGTTAAAAATTGTAATTAATAAAATTCTAATAATGTTAGAGTTATCAAAAATTAAGATTTTATATCTAGTATTCTCGTAGTGCTCTCTACTAATTAAGAAAACATATAAACCAATAATAATAATTACAACTTCATTTTAATTCTAACATGGAGTATAACAAATAGACACAACATGTTTCGTAAATTAAATAATACGGAGTAGAAATTAGGTAAGATTGTAAGTATCTTTTTCGAATGTCATTCCAAATTCATTCCAACATGATAAAGGCAAATTCCTTAAATTACGGTACAAATTATTCTCAATCAATTTCAATTATATACAACTTATTATAAAATATATTATTTTTTTTACGATCAATGCATAAGAACACACTTCAAAATCATATTTACACTTCATCACAACAATAACCTCCACTTTGCTTGAAACTTTCTGTTTTTGTGAATCAACAGATACATCAAACTCTACACAAAAACCCACTTCACTATTCTTCCTTCTCCTTCTTCTAGATTACCGGCCACCATTCTTGATTCACCATCGACCACTCATAACAACCATCACCATCCTTATTTTGAATACCATCTCCATTACAAACCAATCTTGGTTCGTCATTACAATTTACCTAAGTTATTCCTACTGCTGCAATTACTCTTTTAAGTTTCAGCCTAGTATCATAGGTAAACTATCTATCTATCTGAGCTTTCTTTTTCTCATATATTAATCTGGTTCATTTCAATTATGTTCATCTCCTAAACAAACCTATAAACCCACTTCTCTTATTGCTACAACCACTCAAACCACCTTTAACTCTTCGAGTAAATCCAACCCGATCACCCTTTCAAATGTTATAAAACCTAATCATGCACAGGTTGTATACGCTATCCTTATTGTGAAAATCATGTACACTTGATAGTATCCTTCGTATGAATATTACTGCATAATCAACCATATCCACCATCTACTCGTTTCTGTCACTAATCCGACACCACTTCCATCATTAGAGACACCATGAATTACCACCCACACCTACTATCTGTTTCTTTCTGTTTAACACCACAGCAAAAACCATACACAACTTGCATGACCACCATCCATTTAACTTGCTACTTTGCACGACATTAATTTTCTGTTTAAAATTTCTTGCGAGTCCTTTCTTTTATTTGGTGGCCGACCATCAATAAACAAACACAACTCACTTGCGACTTTGTTGCTGCTGATTCGTTCCAAGTAATATAGTAGGTTGTGGATACACTTTTGATTATTATAAACAAATAATATGTCACTTTTAATTTGTTTAATCGATTGATTGGGAAGGTGGCAAACAAGGAATTGTTCTTGAAAAATTAGTACGAGTATTATAACATATAGATTTTTTTTTTTTTTACTTTACACATCATAAAAAGGGTAGTGGATTAGGTAGGACTTATTGGCTGACTAGTGGAACATAATGATCTTAATCATATATATATCGATGATATATTATAATAATAAAAGGCGATGTTACAGTATGATAATGATGCATGATGATGAGTGTGATGATGATGATTATAATGAAGATGACGATTATTAAATTGATGATACATGAAGAAAAAAAAAGATGGAAGCCGTGATTTATGGGATTGGTGGTGGAGCATGTTATGATCACACTTAATTGTTTAATTACTTTACAAAGCATCTCAAATAGGATTGTGGGACAATAGGATTCATGACTGACATCTTTTGGATTCAAAGGAAATGATGAGCAGCTTTACTATTTTTTATATTAATTAAGTGAAGCAATTGGGTTAGAATTAAGGGATAATGATACTGTTATATAATAGTTAAAAGGATTTAATGTCATGATTAAATCAAAAAGAAACGGATCGCTCGATGGTTTAGGAGTCTTGGGTTAAACGTGAGGTTGGGGGTTCGACCCTGGGTTGTGACAATCTTTTTGGGTTAAATAGCAATTAAAGGTTAAAAGGATTTAAATTCCTTATTCCCTTATTAAGACAGAAAGGAAATAGCAGAGGAATGGTAAGAGGTGCGGTTGTTAATAAAGAGGTCTAGGGTTCGAGTCTTGCGGCAGCCATTTTTTTTTAAAAGACTTTATGAGGTAGTTACTCTCATTTATTATTATTATTATTATTATTATTATTATTATTATTATTATTATTATTATTATTATTATTATTATTACTAATAAAAGTGTATTTATAAAGGTTATCATCTAGTATTAATTTAATGTTAGAAACAAATATGATTATTATTAAGATTATTATGAAAGTAATACAAATTATTATTAATTTCATTAATATTATTATTAGTATCACTTTTGTAACTATTAGTATTATTATTATTTTTATTATTATTATTAAACAAATGTATTATTATTATCATATCATTATTATTATTTTTATATATATATAAGTATTATTATTACAATCAATATTATTATCTTTATCAATTACGAAAATAAGAATTACTATTATCTTGACTAGTAAAATTATCATTTTCATTAAAATTATCATTTTTTATCATTAAAACTTTTATTATTATCATCATTATTAACATTATTTTATCAAATACATATTAGATACATAAAAATATATTTGATACATGATATAATTATATTAATATTACATAAGATATTAGAATGAACATATAAAACATCTATATTACTAACATAAAAATGATATAACTAATACATATATATATATATATATATATATATATATATATATATATATATATATATATATACACACACACATACTTATGTGTTCAATTACAACTATGTATATTAACAAATATACAAATGTTATAGGTTCGTGAATCCGAAGCCAACCCTTCATTGTTCAGTTGTTCAATGACGTCATATGTATTTTTACTACAAATTACAGTATAGTGAGTTTCATTACTCCCCTTTTAAATGCTTTTTGCAATATATATTTTTGGGACTGAGAATGCATGCGCTTTTATAAATGTTTTACGAAATAGACACGAGTAATTGAAACTACATTATATGGGTGAATGATCGAAGCCGGATATGCCCCTTTAGCTTGGTAGCCTAAGAATTAGGGAACAGACTCCCTAATTGACGCGAATCCTAAAGATAGATCTATCGGGCCCAACAAGCCCTATCCAAAGTACCGAATGCTTTAGTACTTCGAAATTTATATCATGTTCGAAGGAGGATCCCGGAATGATGGGGATATTCTTATATGTATATTGTGAATGTCGGTTACCAGGTGTTCAATCCATATGAATGATATTTTTGTCTCTATGCATGGGACGTATGTTTATGAGAAATGAAAATCTTGTGGTCTATTAAAATGATGAAAATGATTATTTATATTAAACTAATGAACTCACCAACCTTTTGGTTGACACTTTAAAGCATGTTTATTCTCAGGTATGAAAGAAATCTTCCGCTGTGCATTTGCTCATTTTGGGGATATTACTTGGAGTCATTAATGGCATATTTCAAAAGACGTTGCATTCGAGTCATTGAGTTCATCAAGATTATTATTAAGTCAAGTATTGTTAGATGTATTATGAAATGGTATGCATGACGTCAACTTCCGATGTAATGAAATATTGTCTTTTCAAAAACGAATGCAATGTTTGTAAAATGTATCATATAGAGGTCAAGTACCTCGCAATGAAATCAACTGTTGTGAATCGTTTATAATCGATATGGACTTCGTCTGAATGGATTAGGACGGGTCTCTACAGTTGGTATCAGAGCGGTGGTCTTAGTGAACCAGGTCTGTATTAGTGTGTCTAACTGATAAGTCGTTAGGATGCATTAGTAAGTCTGGACTTCGACCGCGCCTGCATGTCAAAAAGTTTTGCTTATCATTTTTGTCAGAAATCACCTGCTTATCATCCTTAGGAAATTACCTACTCATTATTCTTAGTCTAGACACATCTTACTGCAATGATTGCATGAATAGTGTATAGAAAAAATTCATATCTTAGCATATCTACTAATCCATATCTTAACGTATCTGTCACTGTAGACTTTATCTGACACGTTTCCTTAATTTTCTCCGTAATTCACGGGACCTTTGGAAGTATGTATAGATATTCTATATATAATTAGAATATCATTCGGTATTCGAAAATCATTTCATATCAAAACCCTTTAACTGATCGTGAGAGATGGATACTACACCTAGCTTGGATTCCATTAGTTCCGGAAGCGATTTCGAGATGTATATTGAAGCAGACTCCGAAGTCAATGAACCAGAAGTGCCTCAACCATTTAGTTATTTTTCTTTCTGGAGGAGATGGGGGTGGGTCCGAGACTTACTCACTCAATGGAGAAATGAAGAAGACGAGCCTTACTGCGAACCAAACTTACCCCCTAACATCGAAGAAAATGATGTACTCACCGGCGAACCTATGCGCAACACTGTATTCACCCTTCTTGCTAAAGTTTTCCACCTCGAAGGTCGCATTACTGCAATCTCAGAAAATATTCAACCTCTACTTCCGAATACTAATAGAAGGGGAATATTAGATGAAGTTAGGGAACTTCGAATTGATAATCAAGATCTATCGAATCAGATGAGTGGTTGGATAGAAATGATAGAGGGTAGGATAGAAAACCTGACAAGAATGGTGCGTGATCTACAAGCTATACTTACTACACTAACATCATCACAAACCTCAGCACCAACAACACTTGTAGCACCGACAACAACAGTACCACCATCAGCAGCACCAGCAGCATAACCGGTACCAATAATCACAACATCATCACACGTCTTAACCTCGCAATCTATATCTCAAGCATAATCATCGTTCTACGAATAGCTCTACATAAACTATCTTCGCCCTTCATGGCGATTATGTAATCTCTAATGTTTTAGAGATTATGTACTCTAGTTCTAGCCGTAAATCTGATGAGTTTAATATCACATTGACTCATTAAATCCATGATTACATCTGAAGAAAATATATATGTATATATGTTTTCATAAAGATTGTAATTAAAAGTTTTATTGTACAAACTGTTAATGGTGAAAATATTTTAACGGGTAGGTAATACCCGAGGAATATTTAGATTCCTCATTAATAAGTTGCATTGTACGTTCTTCGAATTTTATTCGATAGTCGTTTACTATTCTACTTAGATCTACCGTTATACATATCTGTTCACCGCAGAATAACCCTTTTCATTCAATTTCATATTTGGATTTTAATCTATCAGAATCCAACAAGTGGCATAATGAAGAACACATTTGACGATATAAAAATTTGATAGAAACAAACAAATTAACTACGAAAATTTTGTTAAGAATCCATGCTAACTGTTCCAACTAACTGTTCCTAGCTAACTGATTACATTTTATTTATCACAGTTTGTTTATCGCAATTTAATTATCGCAATTCTATTTATCGTCATTTAATTTCTGTTATTTACTTTACGCATTTTATTTACCGTCATTTAATTTCTGTATTTATTTTATGCACTTTAAATATCGGGACACGTATACAAGGTTTTGACATATCATATCGATGCATATATATATATATATATATATTATTTGGAATCACCATAGACACTCTATATGCTGTAATACTCGAGTTCGCTATACAGGGTTGAGGTTGATTCTTAAATAATATATATACTTTGAGTTGTGATCGAGTCTGAGACATGTACACGGGTCACGATACGTATTTAATTAATTCGAATATATATATTAAACTATATATGAATTATTGGACTGTAACTGTGGACTATCGACTGTGGACTAATGACATTGAACAATTAAAATGAATTAAAATATTGATTATAACATATGAAACTAAACAATTCTTCAAGTTTGCCACTTGATTTCATCTTAAACCTCATTTGTATCTTGACGATTACAATCTGCGTTCAAACCTTTCATGATTCTTGAAACACCTCAATCGAGAGGATGAACCAACCGCACTCCATCTACGGAAGAAAAGATTGATGCATATAGATATGCACTTGAAAACACTCGGAACCTGAGTAAACATTTAACACGTATCTGTGCTATCTCCTTTGGCATTATTATTACCGAAAATAACTTTGTAATCCCTGCCAAAGTAGTCAATTTTGTCACAGCTCCAGTAAGACAACTTCGACATTTCATTCGAATAAACCTTATTATAACCATGATATATAAGTTGTCTTTCGTCATCGATACCGGGAAACCGTTTATATCTCACCACATTAGCAGTAAATTTACCAACCACTCTGTTAATCTTTGATTTTCCGAAAAATCACTATATTCAATGAAACCCTACCATTTACTCATTTACATCTCATAACGAGAATTACTATACCAACTACCGGGAATTAGCAATCAGTATTTTGAAATCTCGCAGCATGTCTACATCAACAGTTATAAGTATACATATAATCCTTATCTCTTAGAATTATGATTTTCCACTCTGAAATTTTGAAAAGCACCCAGTCTACAAATAAATACTCCAAATTCTGAAAAAGCTGAATACAGCAGCAAAAACTGTACAAGCTGAATACAGCAGCAAAAACTGTACACGACTTTAACCATCGAAGGTATAAAGATAAAGATATGTATGTTGGCAAAGCTCAGAAGAGTTGGAACTGAAAACCGGATTGAGCAAACCATGAAGGAGACTCTGAACAAATTACAAGGACTAAACTTGTACATAAAGAATCCAGATGATTCTGTTGCTGATGAAATCTTTAGCGAATACCTTACTCTTTAACCACTCTAAATCATTGTGAATGAATTTCTTCATCACAATTTGATTCTGAAATTCTAAGATATCATCGTACCTTTCTTTATTAATATCCTCAATATTTCTGAAGATATCTTCATAAATATTCTCATTCGATATTAATTATCTCTATACGCTATCCGTATTATATCATAAAATGAAACTGTTTTAGTTTCTATATTCTGCAAACCTTTGAATTTAAAATATGAATGTTTTTGAAGTAATGTTGGAAACTGATGCATGAGTTAGTATAATATAAGGACACTTGATCAACGTGATTATATTACAGTAAGTCATGCTGAGTTTCTAATGAAACATGATGATTCACAGATCATAACGTCATCATGTGCCATGTTACACGACTCTTACATTCTATCTAATCTAAAAAAAAAACATATCAAGAACATATTTTCTTGATAGTCCTATCTTTTCTCTTGAATTCTGGTAATTTAACCAATCAAGATCGTGTTATTACAATTTCTCTCTTAGAACATTAGCCATGTTCATTCAAAAATTCATATCTACGAATTCTAGACCATTACTTGATGTGCTTATTGGATAGAAGAGAAAACAGAGCATAAAGCTTCGAAGTGTAAATGGGGGTGTAAATTGCAGCAAATAGGAGAGAGCATTAATTGTAGATGACAATGATTATGGGAGACAGAAGTAAAGACATCGAAATATAAGAGAAGATATAAAACCCAACAACAACGCAGAAGTTACAAACCATGGATATTAATACAAATAGTGATATAAAGACACGGTATAATCCATAATAGTATCACTTTAAGGTAATAGTAGAAGTAAACAGATTTTTCTGGTGGAAGATTGAAAAGAAGGATGACAGAAATGATAACTAAAAAAAATATCAAGGATTAGAACGGGATTAAGCATTTTCACAATCTTTTAAAAGTATGAATTAAGAAAGAAAGTATAGGCATGGTGAGAATAATGGAATGGAAAAGTTTAATTTATAATGGAAATATCAGACAGAGTAATTGAGACAGATGATCGCATTCAATTAAAGAGATCTTAATTTCCTTACTCGCCGAAGAATCAAATCTTATAGATTTCGAAGATTTTCTTAATCCCTTGAATTCCGGAATTCAACCCTGACTACATAAAAAGATAAGACGCACCTTATTTTCTAAATTCAACCGAGACAACGTCAAAAGTTAAGACGAATATGCATTTATTCAATTCACTCTTTTGTGATAGCTTCATTCGTACTCTTCGAGTAATCGAATTATCTGATCCATATTACTCAACAGTAATAAAACTATATTTATCAGCTCAAATTGTCATGAAAATATTCTTACTGTTAGCCATGACCACCTCACTCAAATTTCGGGACGAAATTTCTTTAACAGGTAAGTACTGTGACGACCCGGAAATTTCCGACCAAATTTAAACTTAAACTTTATATGAATTCTACACGATAAGCAAGGTTTGTAATGTTGAAGTCTCATAAAGTTTGAACTGTGTTCATGTATACATTTGATCTTTGAACTATTCATTTAACCCTGTGACTAATTCCAACTATTCACGAACAGTTGTTGTAAATGAATGTGTATATATATATATATATATATATATATATATATATATATATATATATATATATATATATATAATTGTAAGTGTATAGATTAAATTATATTAATATAATACAAATAAATCATTCAAACTGAATTGAAAATTTAAAGTGATGAATAAAATAATTGAATTATTAATAAAATGAATATATTATATAATTAGTAAATATAACGTAAATAATAATGTATAATATTATGTACAAGTTTAAAATATAGTTGTCATAATAACCTTATTATTAATTTCATTATTATTATTAATACTAATATCAATATTAGTTTTATTTATATTATTAATGTTAAAAATTGTAATTAATAAAATTCTAATAATGTTAGAGTTATCAAAAATTAAGATTTTATATCTAGTATTCTCGTAGTGCTCTCTACTGATTAAGAAAACATATAAACCAATAATAATAATTACAACTTCATTTTAATTCTAACATGGAGTATAACAAATAGACACAACATGTTTCGTAAATTAAATAATACGGAGTAGAAATTAGGTAAGATTGTAAGTATCTTTTTCGAATGTCATTCCAAATTCATTCCAACATGATAAAGGCAAATTCCTTAAATTACGGTACAAATTATTCTCAATCAATTTCAATTATATACAACTTATTATAAAATATATTTTTTTTTTACGATCAATGCATAAGAACACACTTCAAAATCATATTTACACTTCATCACAACAATAACCTCCACTTTGCTTGAAACTCTCTGTTTTTGTGAATCAACAAATACATCAAACTCTACACAAAAACCCACTTCACTATTCTTCCTTCTCCTTCTTCTAGATCACCGGCCACCATTCTTGATTCACCATCGACCACTCATAACAACCATCACCATCCTTATTTTGAACACCATCTCCATTACAAACCAATCTTGGTTCGTCATTACAATTTACCTAAGTTATTCCTACTGCTGCAATTACTCTTTCAAGTTTCAGCCTAGTATCATAGGTAAACTATCTATCTATCCGAGCTTTCTTTTTCTCATATATTAATCTGGTTCATTTCAATTATGTTCATCTCCTAAACAAACCTATAAACCCACTTCTCTTATTGCTACAACCACTCAAACCACCTTTAACTCTTCGAGTAAATCCAACCCAATCACCCTTTCAAATGTTATAAAACTTAATCATGCACAGGTTGTATATGCTATCCTTATTGTGAAAATCATGTACACTTGATAGTATCCTTCGTATGAATATTACTGCATAATCAACCATATCCACCATCTACTCGTTTCTGTCACTAATCTGACACCACTTCCATCATTGGAGACACCATGAATTACCACCCACACCTACTATCTGTTTCTTTCTGTTTAACACCACAGCAAAAACCATACACAACTTTCATGACCACCATCCATTTAACTTGCTACTTTGCAAGACATTAATTTTCTGTTTAAAATTTCTTGCGAGTCCTTTCTTTTATTTGGTGGCCAACCATCAATAAACAAACACAACTCACTTGCGACTTTGTTGCTGCTGATTCATTCCAAGTAATATAGTAGGTTGTGGATACACTTTTGATTATTATAAACAAATAATATGTCACTTTTAATTTGTTTAATCGATTGATTGGGAAGGTGGCAAACAAGGAATTGTTCTTGAAAAATTAGTACGAGTATTATAACATATAGATTTTTTTTTTTTTACTTTACACATCATAAAAAGGGTAGTGGATTAGGTAGGACTTATTGGCTGACTAGTGGAACATAATGATCTTAATCATATATATATCGATGATATATTATAATAATAAAAGGCAATGTTACAGTATGATAATGATGCATGATGACGAGTGTGATGATGATGATTATAATGAAGATGACGATTATTAAATTGATGATACATGAAAAAAAAAAAAAGATGGAAGCCGTGATTTATGGGATTGGTGGTGGAGCATGTTATGATCACACTTAATTGTTTAATTACTTTACAAAGCATCTCAAATAGGATTGTGGGACAATAGGATTCATGGCCGACATCTTTTGGATTCAAAGGAAATGATGAGCAGCTTTACTATTTTTTATATTAATTAAGTGAAGCAATTGGGTTAGAATTAAGGGATAATGATACTGTTATATAATAGTTAAAAGGATTTAATGTCATGATTAAATCAGAAAGAAACGGATCGCTCGATGGTTTAGGAGTCTTGGGTTAAACGTGAGGTTGGGGGTTCGACCCTGGGTTGTGACAATCTTTTTGGGTTAAATAGCAATTAAAGGTTAAAAGGATTTAAATTCCTTATTCCCTTATTAAGACAGAAAGGAAATAGCAGAGGAATGGTAAGAGGTGCGGTTGTTAATAAAGAGGTCTAGGGTTCGAGTCTTACGGCAGCCATTTTTTTTAAAAGACTTTATGAGGTAGTTACTCTCATTTATTATTATTATTATTATTATTATTATTATTATTATTATTATTATTATTATTATTATTATTATTATTATTATTATTATTATTATTATTATTACTAATAAAAGTGTATTTATAAAGGTTATCATCTAGTATAATTTAATGTTAGAAACAAATATGATTATTATTAAGATTATTATGAAAGTAATAAAAATTATTATTAATTTCATTAATATTATTATTAGTATCACTTTTGTAACTATTAGTATTATTATTATTTTTATTATTATTATTAAATAAATGTATTATTATTATCATATCATTATTATTATTTTTATATATATATAAGTATTATTATTACAATCAATATTATTATCTTTATCAATTACGAAAATAAGAATTACTATTATCTTGACTAGTAAAATTATCATTTTCATTAAAATTATCATTTTTTATCATTAAAACTTTTATTATTATCATCATTATTAACATTATTTTATCAAATACATATTAGATACATAAAAATATATTTGATACATGATATAATTATATTAATATTACATAAGATATTAGAATGAACATATAAAACATATATATTACTAACATAAAAATGATATAACTAATACATATATATATATATATATATATATATATATATATATATATATATATATATATATATATATATATATACATATACACACACACACACACACACACACTTATGAGTTCAATTACAACTATGTATATTAACAAATATACAAATGTTATAGGTTCGTGAATCCGAAGCCAACCCTTCATTGTTCAGTTGTTCAATGACGTCATATGTATTTTTACTACAAAATACAGTATAGTGAGTTTCATTACTCCCCTTTTAAATGCTTTTGCAATATATATTTTTGGGACTGAGAATGCATGCGCTTTTATAAATGTTTTACGAAATAGACACGAGTAATTGAAACTACATTATATGGGTGAATGATCGAAGCCGGATATGCCCCTTTAGCTTGGTAGCCTAAGAATTAGGGAACAGACCCCCTAATTGACACGAATCCTAAAGATAGATCTATCGGGCCCAACAAGCCCCATCCAAAGTACCGGATGCTTTAGTACTTCGAAATTTATATCATGTCCGAAGGAGGATCCCGGAATGATGGGGATATTCTTATATGTATATTGTGAATGTCGGTTACCAGGTGTTCAATCCATATGAATGATATTTTTGTCTCTATGCATGGGACGTATGTTTATGAGAAATGAAAATCTTGTGGTCTATTAAAATGATGAAAATGATTATTTATAATAAACTAATGAACTCACCAACCTTTTGGTTGACACTTTAAAGCATGTTTATTCTCAGGTATGAAAGAAATCTTCCGCTGTGCATTTGCTCATTTTAGGGATATTACTTGGAGTCATTAATGGCATATTTCAAAAGACGTTGCATTCGAGTCGTTGAGTTCATCAAGATTATTATTAAGTCAAGTATTGTTGAATGTATTATGAAATGGTATGCATGACTTCAACTTCCGATGTAATGAAATATTGCCTTTTCAAAAACGAATGCAATGTTTGTAAAATGTATCATATAGAGGTCAAGTACCTCGCAATGAAATCAACTATTGTGAATCGTTTATAATCGATATGGACTTCGTCTGAATGGATTAGGACGGGTCTCTACACAACTCGTTGATGGTTTAGCATCACTTTTGACCAAGATTCACCATCAATACACAATATGTTAAGACCAAGTAAGAACACAACTCATTCATGAGTTTTAGATGGATGATGAACCAAGGTTACATCATATCCTTAGTCTTAACACAATTTCAATTCACAATAACAACTAAAGTTACAAACTTTACATTAATTCAACAAGTAATAGCACAATCTAAGTCAAATGAGGTGATGGAACCCTAAGCTAGAGAGATTGGATCCATTTCACACAAGTTACAAGGTTGCAAAGCTAGAAAGCTTGAACCTTTAAGTGTTCTTGAAGATCTTGAAGCATAAAGCTTGGATCTTTAAGATATATGAAGATAACAAACACAAGTTTGAATCTTTTTCACAAAACAACATGATCAAAGTAAAAAGAACTTAGATCTAACAAAAAGATATGAAGATCCAAGCTAGAAAGCTTGCATCTTGTTTGTTCTTGAAGATCTTGAAGCATAAAGCTTGGATCTTGAAGATGCATGAAGATTACAAACAAAAGTTTGAATCTTTATCATAAAATAGAAAGATTAAAGTATAAAAGAAGTAGATCTACAAAAGATATGAAGATTCAAGCTAGAAAGCTTGAATCTTCCATGTTCTTGAAAGATTCATGCTTGAATCAACAAGATATAAGTAAGATCAAAGCTACAAGGAACTTGATCTCCATAAGAATGATGATGATGTACACGAAATTGATGAAGAAAAGAGGAAGAAAAAGAAAACTTACAAGTATGGAAAGAAAGAAAGAACAAGTGTGTGAAAAACCAAAATGAGAGTAAGTGTTAAATGAATGAGATTAGGCTAGTATTTATAAGCAAATGAGTATCACATGGATTGATGAGGTGGCCATGAGGCCTCATGTTGGCCGAAATTTTTGAGGGGGGAGGGGGAGACACCATGTTGCTTTTTGGTTAGTGGTTGTCTAAAGTGTGTCCTTTTGCTAGAATCTCATGTGACAATTAGATAAACCTTATCCATTATGCTAGTATGACTCATTAATTAATTAATTTATTATTTATTTATTATTATGGGTCACTAGTAATAATATTTGGGCTAATTAATTGGGTCACTAGCTAGAGTAGGGTGGGCTTGAGTCCAACAATATAGAAAGTCCAACAAGACTAACTATTGGGCTTTAGCAATTAAATAAATAAAATTAAGCATCCAACGGCCCAGGTAATTATTATTATAAAATAATAATTAATATTTCGCATTCCAAAAGTTCCGGTTCCGACAAAAGTCAAACGTGCGCGCAGTCCGCGGTTTATTCGTAACGGCAAGTAACACTAACGGTTATAAAGCATCCAATGGACAAGTTAAGCATTCTACATATCCCAGGGCACGTTTTTAAGTATATATGAATATAAAACACATGTGCCAAGGTTCCGGAGTAATAAAGTAACACAGTACGCACAAATACGCAGTTTCGCTAAAATACAAGGCACAAAAGCAAGTCGAAAAAGTCGGGTCGTTACGCCTCTTCTGGTTGGGAACTTTGGACATGGTGTCCAGGAATCTTCCATCAAGTTTGAAGGAATCAAGCTTGGATGGTTCCTCCTGTAGCCTTCCAGGATAGGGTACACGAACTGGAGTTGCAGGGGTAGCTTCTGAGTATATGTCGATTTGTTCTTGAGCCTAGCAGACCTTCTACGTGGTTCTTCTTCTGGGATTACAGAATCCATTTGCTTAGCTTCCTCTATGTGGGGATTTTAGATAGTATTACTTGGTAACCTTCCATGTGGTCGGGTTTCAAGGCATTGTGATAACTGTCTGAGCTGCGTATCCAGACTTTTGAGCAGAGCCAATTGATTTCTCATTAGTATCTCCGTCTGATCTTGTCTGGCTGCAGTTCTCTGATTTAGCTGTTGTTGTCCTTGAATGAACTGAGTCAACTGATCATCAGCTCCGAGAGTGTGGTTAGTTGCTTTTGTAATCTGGGTGGTAGGGGAATTTTCCTCGACTGGTGGACCAGTGAGTGGAAGTGGTTAATCATAGGTCAATTGAGATTGTTGAGCTGGATAAGGTAGGTAACGATAGCGAAAAGGCTGGTTGCTTCGTTGAAATTGATTAACCCTAGGTTGTTGATTGAATCCGGGATTTGGTGAACGAGCTGGGTATTGAATGCAATAGACTGAACCGTCAGGGTTTTCGTACTCAACTTGATATTCTTCAGTGGGTTGCTGGTTGGTATAATTAACACAAGTCTGAGCTTGGTTGACCTGCTGAGGCTGCGTCTTCAATTCTCCGAGTTGTTTAGCGAGAGATTCCATCTTATTCGTGAGGGATTTGATGGCCTCCGATTGATTGTTAAGTGCAGAGAGCGGGGCAGATGATGAAGTTGTTTCACCATGGTTCCAATCATGATGATGCATTGTCATGTTCTCGAGCAACTCCCATGCTTCGTCTGCGGTTTGGTTCATCAGATTCCCTTGAGCTTCTGCATCGATCATCGTCCTATGATTTACCGTAAGACCATTGTAGAAGGTACAGACTTGGGCTGACCGTTCTAGCTGGTGATTAAAGCATTTCTTCAGCAGGGTTTTGAAACGCTCACATGCAGTGTAAAGAGATTCATCATAACTTTGTTTGAAGTTAATGATGTCATTCTTTAGTTTGGTTTGTTTAGAAGGAGGGAAATATTTGGTTAGGAATTTAGTAGCCATCTCCGTCCATGACGTGATGGAATCTTTTTCCAGTCTTTCGAACCATGTTTGAGCATGATGAGTGAGAGAATAGGGAAACAAGTATAGCCGGACTATATCTTGTCCTATCCCTGGCTGTTTATAGGAGTTCGAAAGAGATATGAATTTATCAAGGTGAGAATTAGGATCGTCATTCGGTAATCCATGAAATTGACAGCTATTCTGGATGAGCTGGATGATGTAATGTTTTAACTCGAAAGAGTGTCCTTGAATCTCTAGAAATCTAATCGGTCCTCCTCGACCTTCAATCTAGGGTTTGGTATTTTCAGCTAAAGTAACGCGTAACGCCATTCGATTTCTGATTCATGCTTCCTTGCGTGCTTTAGATATTGTTGCGTCTGGATCAGGTACGAATAACAATGGTCCTGGTCTAGATCGGGTTTGGTTCATACACTGGGTATGCCTTTTTGTTTTTAATTTTAAGCAGATAAACTAAATTTCTAAAGTAGTCTAAGGTAATCTAAGCTAATCTAAGGTACTCTTAATCTAAGGTAGTCTAATCTAAAGTAGTCTAGTTTAAAGTAGTCTAATTTAACTAACTATCCTAAGGTTGAATATGTTTTTGGTTCTGGCTACTGATTCACTGGTATTTCGATAACAGAGCTCCGCACAAACTATTCAACAAACCAAGTGGCCAGGCCGACTACGGAGAGGCAGGATCCTTTTGGTCCCAATATAATTGGAGACTGTTCGGAAAATCCAACAACCAAGTCCGTGTATAATTGTCTTTCTTAGACACCACTAAATACTTGTGAATAAGTTTGATAGAGAGCATTATTTTCTGATATCAAGTTCCCCGGCAGCGGCGCCAAAAACTAGCTTCCCTCTTGATATGGCCGAAATGGACGGTTTTATTTGTGCGGTGTCCTTAGGTCGCAACACGTCAGAATCAACCACCAAGAGGGGGTACTATTTTAAATTTATATTTAGCGGGGCCTAAATCGTACTACTCCTTAGTATGAGTAAGGAAAGTATGACCTAGAGTCGTATTTTTGAGATATCAGTAGAATCGAACCTATATTTAAGCCTAAGATAGTTATGAAGGAGTAGTGGTTACTTAATTTTGGGATTTCCTAATTTATAAGACAGATAAAGTAAATGCGATAAAATTCGTAATTCAGATAAGGTTAAAGTAAGTGCATACTATGATTTCATCAGTTATTCTGCCGAGATTATGGAATGTTGGCTCATGAATAGGAAGAGGCCTTGTATTCATTACACTGGTCCTAAACGCCCCTGTCATAAGACATGTCACTGGGTACTGCGATAGGCTTGAAGATTCTGAATGGACAGCAACGTCCCTTACCCCCGACGCCTGTGCAGTCTGACTACAGGCATACACGTTCAGACGGCTCATCCAATTGAGCGACTCGGTTGGGTGACGTATTAACATTCCACAAAGGTCTAAACTTTCTTAAGCATAATAGAATACATGGTTTACCATATCCGAGAGACGTGATGTGTTTCAATGCTTTCGTTAATGATTGGTTTTAACAGATAGTTAGGCCCTTAAAAAGAGTTCAACCATAAAGAACACCATGGCCAAGTCAAGCTGACTTCCATGAACATGTTCGGTTATCCTAACGGTCCAATCCTTTATGTGTCTAAACAAATAGTTCCTTAATTAACTAAGAATCCCTCAAGCGGGGTGCAATGCTTGAGACCGCGTTATGGTGCAGTGTACTAATCAACACTGACCAGGTTCCATGGCCTTACTTAGCAGAGGTACAGCTTACAACAACCGCTGTGCTTCAGCATGCACGTACGAAGTTTATATGCTTGGTGACTACACTAGCATGGTCTAGGACCGACAATGTACTAAGGGTCTAGTCAGATGTTTCACTACGAAATAGTCCTCAGTCGGAATCCAAAGCTTGATAGACTTACTGCAACCGGTGTGCCTCAGTAGATCTTACGTTGTATCTGATAGACTTCTCTTACCAAGGGGTGACACAAATAGTGTACTCTGAATTGGGGTTCGCGACTTCCCAATAACAGAGCCAATAACTACGTTCTATTAGTTGGAAAAGCGATTGAGTTTAAAGCATAATCGGAAAGCATTTCAACAACATACACAAACCATAACATTATTTCGGCATTATAATTGCTTACATCATAGCATACACTAAAGATAACTACTCGCTAATCATGGCAACACTATCACAGAACATAATGATAGAAGACATTATATAAAGATAAATGATAGAAGTACCAGTAGATTAAATGAGTTCCGAATACAAAAGTGACAACTTCAAGACTCCAGACCGCTCCTAATACAATCTTCGGCGTTCTTCTCCGGGTACTAGGTTTCCCGCACGGAGTCGAATACCTTGAAAGTATGACTAATATTGTACAAGAGAGAGAAAGAAGTGAATTGAAGTGTTTGTTGGAATGAATGACAAAGACCCTTTAAATAAGCCTAAATTTTCCCTGCAAACGGCTGGCAGGCTGTTTGGCAGGCCGTTTGCAGGGGGCGTTTGCCAAGCCAAGCCGTTTGCAAGGGCCGTTTGTCTGACCCGTTTGGCAGGCCATTTTTGAGCCAGGTAATCCGTTTGGCAGGCCGTTTAGCTTTCTTGGTCAGCTGAAATTCCTGGATCGTAACTTGATTTCTTATCTTTCACCGTTTTCGCTCTAGAATCTTCGTTTTAGCTCCGATTCTCTTGATTCTTTTTGCACCGTCTCCGTGTTTACTTGTTCTTCAATTCTAACTGACAAAATGGGTATTTTGCCGAAAAAGTTCGAAACTTTCTTGTTTTTGGCCTTTAATACCGAACTGAAAACGTGACTTTTTAGCCGATATCAGATTGCTTGGAGCATTTTATCTTAGACTAACAGGAACAGATAATGATGTTTATCGATATTTGGAGCCTCTATATAATGATTATAGGAAACTGAGACGGAAGTTAGGGGTGGAAAGTTTGCATTGACACATGTCGATGAGGTTATTGATGAACTATTGACTAAAGCTTATTGATGCGATATTACTCTACCGCATATAAAAAAGGTAAATTCAGAAACATATATGCGCATCGTCCGGTTTTTGTTTTCTTTAGTTGTCTTGAGATTGTTTTGTAAATTGTAGAATCCGGTGTCCGAAGGGCTTCAAAATGGTATACGGTATGCTTAGATTTATCGAGTCCAGAAACGTTTTAATTGCCGACAAAACACCATGTTGGTGCTGAAAAGCTGATGTTGTGCATAATAGCAGTTCGTTTTGGAGCATTTTTCGTGAAATCATAACTTTTTAACCGTAACTCTCTGTTTATACTATAAATGTGTGTCAAGTTATCCAAACTTACCAGCAACTTTACTCTGCATATTTATTCTATTTTGTTCTATATTGTCCAGGTATAACGCAACTTTATAATGATATTGGTGACACTAACGACACTCGCCGTTGTTATGAAGCCATCTTTTGGTATGAGGAAAAACAAAGGTCAATCTCAAATAGGCAGTGATACAAACTTTAACGTTGTATACGACTTCATGGGATGCTGACAAAAATATGCTGCCAACACAAAAGCAGTCACTCTAGATGGCGCTTTTACACCACTTTACACTATTAACCTGAAGGGCGCAAACTCGCGGTAACTGATCATGTTATAAGAACCTACAACATTTCCGTTATCCATTTTTGGAATCTAATTGGTTTTTAGGTTTATTGAAAATTTTGATACCCATCTCATTGCGGTGTCAAAATCGGTCAGGAACTTCAGTTTCTGTAATGCCCACGGTAAAAGGTACTTTTTACGATGAATTTTAAATTAGTTTATTTTCTATCTTACTGATTTCAAAGAGCAGTTTCTACACTTCTCGATGATTTTTAGTTACATTGGTTGTGCCCTGCTTTTACATATTTTGTTATTGATTTTTTTTTCTTTTTTTCTTTTTTTTAACAATTTGTATATATTTTCCCCATTAAACAGGTGTGCAATTGTGTCAAGAACGCCTTAGATCAACTTCAACCAGTCTGCATTATGAGCGGCTCGGTCTGCCTCAAGAAAAAGAACTACCACACTTTTTTGAATTCAATTCGTTCTATCAGTTAAAAGCTTCCATGATAACATGTATACATGAAAACAACAACAAACTCGACTCGTAGCAAGGGAACCTTTAACCAATTAATTAAAGACTCCTATCACTTCTATAAAAAAAAATAAACGTAGCTCTAAGGACAACATTTAACCATACCAAATATAGTTTAATTTCGTGTATGTAACTCAATCATGACATGAATAATATTAATATAATAATTATATAAGGAAAGACAATTTTAAATACATATACATATACGAGAACCACAAAAAATGCGAGAACCGCGAGAACTTTTTAATTTCATAGCTTTTATGCATTTAAATGCAACAAATTACATGAAAATGTTAATTAATGTTGATATCATCAACAAACATATGTTCATTACCACGAATTACATGTTAAATTGTTAATTATATGAAATGTCTACATGTTCACAAATAAATATGCACATGTGAACGAGAAACTATATATTTGATGATATTGATAAAAATATAAGTTTTTTTCCATATTATCTTATGTTCATTTTTACTCTCTATCAATATTTATGGTTGATTCAATCTACTCACTTGTGAAAATTTTTGTAAATTAAAAGTTCTAGCAGTTCTCGTCCTTATTGTGGTTCTCGTTTGAACTTTTGGATATATATATATATATATATATATATATATATATATATATATATATATATATATATATATATATATATATATATATATATATATATATATATATATATATATATATAATGCAATTATTTCAATAAATTTTTTAAATTTAAATATCTTATGCCTAAACATAGTCCTAAGGGCTACATTTAGCATTGTTATAATTTTAATACTTTGCTTTTCATATTTAACAGTGAATAATTAATTTGAAACGGTTTAAAAATAGTGGAAATTTAAGCGACTTGACTGTCGTTTAGAGTCTCTTTTGATTTCCAGACAGAATTTAAAAACCATGGAAATTTAATTCTACCATTTTCATGGCGTCACATTTTTTATATTTTATTTTTTAAAATTTTTCCTACTTATAGGACGGAGGTCTTTTTGGAAGCAATCTCTCTCTCCATAGAACATTGAAAGTGATGGCTTACTCTACTCTTGAGATTGTTTTAGTACGGTGAAAAAATGATTTGTCTTTATTCTAGAATAGAGGAAATATGTTTTATATTTTATTTTCTTCGTACCTCGCATATGTGGGTTTGGATTTTGTTGTTGTTGGTGTTGTTGTGTGATAGATGGAGTAATGATAATTACTTGAAAAGGAAATTGACATTTGGCCACTTGGAAATTGTGGATATTTGACGTACACATGGTACAACATTTGGACTTGTCGTCTTGTATGAATTAGTATGTCGTTTATTTATCGACGGTGCTTACAATGCAGTCGCCGACCCACTTAGTATACCAGTCCTTGATTTTTATATCGAGTATTTTTATTTCGGGTCGTTTTGTCTTTATCAATTAAGGTCTTTTATTTTTTTGATTAAATATTTTTTTAATACTATATATCTATTTATCAATCTATAGTTAATATTAAAATATTATAATGATAACATCATAAATAGTCATTTTTCTTCATTGAAAAAAATCGAAATGAAAATAGAAAAAAAAAAATTAACCCACTTGAATGACTTCATAAATTAATTTAATTTACAATTAAAATTTAATCTTTACAATTAATTATAATTTAATTATTATGATTAAGATATACTATAATCTTTACAATTTAAAAAAAAAATTCAAAAGACGTTTGTTATTAGTTATAATTATTATTAAAAATATGAATACTCATTTTTTAAGCAAACTTTATTATTATTATTATTATTATTATTATTATTATTATTATTATTATTATTATTATTATTATTATTATATTAATATTCAAATATGGATTCTCTTTATGGGATTAATTACGTTACATATGTATGCGAAAATACATGTCTCTATATGTTTGTAAAAACAACGACAAGTTTCTTAGTCAGAATCCGTAATTTTACGGGTCATTAAACTAAACGACTTTAGTATTTAAATTCACTTAATTCCTAAAACATATCATTAAACTGTTTCGTTTAACTAAACCCGTGATTTCACGGGTCATTTCACAAATGTTGTTTTAGTCAATAAAATAAAATAAAAAAAATATGAAATTTACTTATTATCATTTGAATTATTTATCAATTATATTTATCATATCTATCAATGAAATATGCTAAGTTTAAACGTATAATTTTTGGTAGTGTTATGTCTTTAGTCATATCTTGTTTAAAGACATATCAGGTTTTATATTACACTAATAACTATAACACACACACACACACACACACACACACACACACACACACACACACACACACACACATATATATATATATATATATATATATATATATATATATATATATATATATATATATATATATATATATATTGGTTGGATCAAGAGGGAAGTAACCAATCGGGGGGAAGCGGGGGGAAGCAAAAACTTTTTTTTTTCGTTTTTTGAAAAAACTTTGTTCTCGAACATTATAGATGAGATGAAAATATGAACATTTAGTAGAGACACTTTGTGATAAATGTTTTTATTTTGGCGGAAAAACGCTCGAAGAAGTAATATATAACAATTATCGTGTTTTTCGAGCGTATGTTGAGGTTTTAGCTATTGGGGTTTAGATATTAGGGTTTATAGGGTTTAGATATTATGGTTTAGAAATTTAAGGTTTAGGGTTTAGATTTAGAGTTTAGATTTAGGATTTAGATTGAGTTTTTAACACGAACGGTTTAGAGTTTAGGGTTTAGGGTTTGGTGTTTTGGATTTATGGAATAAACCCAAAAAACCAAACCCTATATCCTAAACCCTAAACTCTAAATCGGGATAAATTTTACTTCACAAAACATGAAGAAAAAAAACGTTCATATTCTTCACGAACAATATTATCTTGAATGTTATTTTTGTCGATCGTTTTCCCGCCTAAATAATAACATTCATCACGAATTGTCTCTTCTAAATGTTCATATTTTTGTGTGATCTTGATGCCGGAAAAGAAATTCCAAAAAAAACGAAAAAAAAAAAATTTGCTTCCCCCCGCTTCCCCCCGATTAGTTACTTCCCCATTGATCCTGCCCCTATATATATATATATATATATATATATATATATATATATATATATATATATATATATATATATATATATATATATATATATATATATACCATTTTGGGCATATAAATTGTGTTTTCGAACACTTCAAATTTTGAGGGTTTTAGTTGCCAAGATGAAATAAATTGTAAATTAACTTACCGTAGCCAAAAATTTTCAAGAAATATACGTATGCTAAGTTTTAGCCCGTGTGATACACAAACTTATTAAATATAAGTTAAACGATTAGCTATTAGTATGTTAGTTAGTTAGACTTTTCAAGTAAAAAAATATACGTAACAATGATAAATGAAAAGACATAGTAATTAAACATAAAAGAGTATTTCATTTACGAAGTATTAGTTATTAGTATTATGAACATTTAAATACTATAATTATAGAAGTAAACTACAAATGTTGCACAACTTCCTTATAAACTACAATTGTTGTCGAATTGTTGATTTGATTTTCTTTGTTGCAAATCAGTACCTTCGGTTCATTTTTACTTTTAACCCTCGAAAGTGCAACACATAGTTGTCTATGAGTGAAAACGGGACGCTGAAGAAATAGTGAGACATTGATTGTCTTTAGCTCTTATTAATTGTCATTGCGAAACACATACTCTAAGCACCTACGTTCCGCTTTGCAACCAATACAACCACATCCTAACTTGATGTAAGAGTAAGCCAAGTGTGGAAGGGATGGTGTATTAAGAGCAGCATTAAGGAAATGTAAATTGAAAAGTTAGACGATCTCCTATCTTGTCCGCTCATTGAATGTTATTTTGAAATGCTATTATTAAATTAATATTGGTTTATATTGGTGCCAACGCCTTGCATTATTTTAATAGCTCATCTATTAATATATTAAAATATCGGCTCTATTTTTGAGTCAACAGCAAGCGTCGATTTATTGGAGTCTTGACTGCCGTTTAGAGCCTAAATTGAATTCCAGGCAGGATTTAAAATCCATGGAAATTTGATTCTACCATTTTCATGGCGTCTCAATTTTATTTTTAATTTTATTTTACTTTTTAAAAAAAAAATTTCCTACTTATTGGCCGGAGGTCCACTCGGAAGCAATCTCTTTATCCGTCGAATAGAGAGAGGGATGACTTTCTCTACTTTTGAGAGTGTTTCACTCTGGGTGGAGAAATGACTTGTTTTTATTCTAGGATAGGGGAAGGATTATCTACATATCACATCCCCATACACCACTCATGTAGTATTGAGTTTTGTTGTTGTTGTATTAATATATTAAAATATTATATTAATAAATCAATATATCAGAATATAAATACGATTTTATAAATATAGATGTAGTTGTTAGTTTAAACCAACGATTTGCATTATTATTTATGCCAAAACTCAAAAACCAAAAAATTAAGATATAATAAGCTCAAAATTCAATAAGCATATACTCAAAATGAAAAATAGTCAAAATAATAAATATAAAAACCTTTCAAATATATCACCTAAACATCTACGGAGTATTTTTATTTGATTTAATATATCACGGATAATCTAATTTAATATTAACTAGTCCGGACCGGCCCGCGCGTTGCGTCGGGGGCTTTCAGGCTGCGTATTCATAATTAACGCAGCGTTGTGTATTTACAGAGGGGAACATGACCAATGTGTTAAGCGCCGTTTTAGATGTCGTTGTGTTAAGTGTTTTTTAAAAAGTATCTGTTTCGAACGTAGTTAGTTTTGTTTTGTTCGATAAATTTTTTCGAGTGTAACGGTGCTGTCGGAAAAATTTAACTCGCGGCGAGCAGAAAGATACGGGCTGTCGTGTTTAGCATTTTTTAAAAAGTGTCTGTTTCGAACGTGGTTAGTTTCGTTTTGTTCATAAAATTATTTCGAGTCTGACGCTGCCGTCGAAAAAAGTTAACTCGTGACGAGCGGGAAGATACGTGTTGTCGTTGTGTTTAGCGTTTTTTAAAAAATTGTCCGTTTCACGTATAGATAGTCTCGTTGGGTTCGTGAGATTTTTCCGAATTGAACGGTGGCCTCGAAAAAATTTAACTCGCACCGAGCGAGAAGATAGGGCCCGTTATAAATTCGGGTGGCATTAGTTTTTTTTTTATTTTAATAAAATTATATATTTACACTTTTAACCCCTGAAAAGTGTAAACTTGAGGGGCCGTTATGTAAATATAGCCGAAGTTGGAGGACCGTTTGTAATGTGAACGTAAACTTAAAACGACAATCGAGTATAACTAAAACTACACAAAATGTCACCACATTTAGTATATTAAAATATAGCCGAAGTTGAAGGACCGTTTGTAATGTGAACGCAAACTTAAAACGACAATCGAGTATAACTAAAACTACACAAAATGTCACCGCATTTAGTATATTAATAATAATAATAATAATAATAATAATAATAATAATAATAATAATAATAATAATAATAATAATAATAATAATAATAATAATAATAATAAGTATAAGTATTAGTATTAGTATTAGTATTAGTATTAATATTAATTAATTAATATTAATATTAATATTAATATTAATATTAATATTAATATTAATGTATCACGGATAATAAAACCTTTTCAAATATTTAAAAATCTTACAAATATAACTTATTAAGATTTGATTTTTCTAATAATTTGACATGTCACCAATTTTTAAAATAGAGGCTAAAGAAAAATGTCATGTATATGATGTTTAAAACATTGTTTTATATAATGTATAGATAGATACGTAAATACGTACGTGAGATTTAGTTAGAAGACTCATAGATCTAGTGACATATTGTGTGTAGATTTTTCTTTTTTATTATTATTAGTAGTCCTTAAACTTTTGTATATATCATGATCGTTTTCATGATTTTTCGAACATCATCATTTATACAACCCGTCGAATATCTAAGGAGGATATCCTTAAAGAGTGACGTTGTTTATTAAATTAAAATAATAACAATAAAACAATATTGGATTAAATATTAAGGGTTTGTTTAATTGTCATTTAATTGTCTGTTTCTGTACACCTCTTAATTCAGTAAATAAAATTGTTGTCTCTTTGTTACTGAATCTGAAAATTTGTCTGTTTCCAGAGGACATGGAATCAAACATCCATCCAGAATAAGAAGCAAATGAAAACATAGGCAAATTCAGAAAAATAAGTAAATAATCCCTAAGAGTGAATAGTGAGCGTTAATTAAATTTTAGTGTTTTTTTAACAGCAGTTTAGAATCACCCAGTGAGGACTAAAGCACACACGTGATCATCACTCGCAGTTGCATAACACGCCCCCAACTGCTACCGAGGAGGAAACCCGGATCAATTCGAGGACATGGCCGATAAGCCCCCCTTCCCGCTACCCTCAACCCCATGTGCGGACTGCGACCTTGGGTGGGTTTCAAACTCAGGGGATAACTTTGTTTTCAATGTTGTAGTTCCGGGAAGTCGAACCCCTGACCTCTAATATAGAGTGTTAAATCACTACCACTTAACTTATAACACAAGTTTTTAATTAAATTTAGTGTTGAATTTAAACCCATTTACTTAATAATAATAATAATAATAATAATAATAATAATAATAATAATAATAATAATAATAATAATAATAATAATAATAATAATAATAATAAAATTAATAACATCCATAATAATATAATAATGACATAATTAATAATAATCATTATTTCCTGAAAATAGTTATTCGACTGCACGTTGTTGCGGTTGTATTCGACGTGCGGTCGAATTTGGATATACGCTATTTGATATCTAATATATTTAGTAGGTTGAGTTGTTTGTTGGACGTGTATGTATATGTATGTAATATAGCCCGAAATATTTAGTGTTTTTTTAACAATATCTGTTTCGCGTATAGTTAGTCGCCTTGTGTTCGTAAAGTTATTTCGAGTTAAACGGTGGTCTCGGAAAAATTTAACTTTCACCGAGCGAGAATATGGGACCTGTTATCTAGTATTTTTTTTAACGATGTCTGTTTCGCGTATAGTTAGTCCCGTTGGGTTCGTCTGATTTTTTCGAGTTGAACGGTGGTCTCGGAAAAATTTAACTCGCACCGAGCGAGAAGATATGGCACGTTAAAAATTCGAGTGGAATTAGTTTCTTTTATTTTAATAAAATTATATATTTATGCTTTCTACCCCTGAAAAGTGTAAACTTGAGGGGCCGTTGTGTAGATTGAGCCGAAGTTGAGGGACCGTTTGTAGTGTGAACGTAAACTCAAAACGACAATCCGGTAAAACTGAAACGGCGAAATCTGGCTTGAGTTTTAGTGTATAATAATAATAATAATAATAATAATAATAATAATAATAAAATAATAATAATAATAAAATAAAATAAAATAATAATAATAATAATAATAATAATAATAATAATAATAATAATAATAATAATAATAATAATAATAATAATAATAATAATAATAATAATAAAATAATAATAATAATAATAATAATAATAATAATAATAATAATAATAATAATAATAATAATAATAATAATAATAAAATAATAATAATAATAAAATAATAATAATAATAATAATAATAATAATAATAATAATAATAAAATAATAATAATAATAAAATAAAATAAAATAATAATAATAATAATAATAATAATAATAATAATAATAAAATAATAATAATAATAAAATAATAATAATAATAATAATAATAATAATAATATTAATAATAATAATAATAATAAAATAATAATAATAATAATAATAATAATAATAATAAAATAAAATAATAATAATAATAATAATAATAATAATAATAATAATAATAATAATAATAATAATAATTTATTTTATATATAATAACAAAAGTTAAAATAGATCATTTATCTTAGTCATCCATTAAATTTATCATCAATGATCTATACCCTTAATTTTTTTTCCTGATCTTGCTTGTTTGTGACCTCATAATCCTAACAATGTTGAATTGTTTGATTACAAAAAGTACCCTTCCACGCCATACAATTAACAATTACGCGACTGAAAAAAAATGGGAGATCGGCTTCTTTTGTTTACACAAATCAGGGTTCCCAAACCTCATCCCTCATTCCCTCTTTGAACGGACAGCCCTCAATCCCAGAAGTGGTCGTTATTACCCGAATTAAGGTTCTTTTTCTATCTTCATGTGTCAATATTCTGGTAGAATTTTATAAACATCTTTTATATGTCTGCAAGTGCTTGATGTCAATCCTTTTGTATCAACAAGGGGTTACAACTTAGTAAGTTAATAATCAGTTAATAGTTTCTATATATCAATTACAAAACCATTAGATTTTTATATTCTTTTTGATATTGATGTATTTCCTTCTTGCTTTGAACGCAATCCGGAGTCATGGGGGTAAACCTCTATGACCACGTCGGGTTTCTTTTTTTTCATAGAATTTTAAATAAGCAATTAAATGTCGATAAGTCTAAATATAACCATAAAGTGGGTTGAATTGAAACATTTTTTGATGTTCATGAGTTTTTCTGTAGAAGTTATTAAGGTCATGATTTATAATTGCATAAAGGTAATCGATTTGCTAATAAAAAATAATACTATGATTTGTAACATAATGAAAATCATTTGTTGATATTCATGAGTTTTTTATGACAGTGAATAAGGTCATGTGACTATAATTTTTATTAAGTTGTAGTCTGGAATCAATTCCTCATTTTCTATTTCTCATTCTTAAAATCATGTTACTGTCACCGTTTTTTTAGTTTCTTGAATGGAAGATGAATGAATCATGAGATATATCATTTCATATGAATCTCTGAATGGATTTTATAATATGGTCAAATCAACAGGCATTATAATTATTGTTAACAAAATCAATTAACTGGACGGGCAAATGGAGATTTACGTATTTTAATTTTCCATAAATGGACGGGTAAATCGGAATTCACTCTCATTTGATAAGATCTGCATATTCGAAAGAATCTGATCAAAATGATTCAGGTAAGATAAAGTCATAAACTTCCATATTGTAGATCTTATAAGTACTTTTGTCATTTTTTATCAATACAAAAAAATGTAACATCTCCAAGTAGATGAAAATGGTGTAGTTATTCTATTGATGGATATCAGTAAGTGCCTATATGATGCTTTATTAAACGGTTTTAAACAGGGACAGTATATGATGCCTAATTTTATTTTTCTATTTTATAGTAAAAGATTTGGAGAAACCATGGAATTGAATAACTACGAATTTAAAATCACCAGCGAAATAAGTTGTCAAATATTGGAATTTGAAACAAGGTATGCAACTTACCTTATCTACAAATTACCTCAACACCAATCCAGATTCAATGCTCCTGTGGCGGTATGGTATGATGAATCTGGTTTAAAAATATCAGAAGTTGATGATAAATGGTATATCTATTTAGTTGGTCCACGAACACCGGTTATTGTTAACGGAACTATTAATCAAAATAATACCAGTCCGTTGAATAGACCAAAACTAAAAGGTATTCCACAACAGAGGAGCAACGACGGTTGGATGGAGGTTCAAATTTGGGAATTTCAAACATCATCTAACACCAACGAAATCATCCATCTTCATCTTAAATTATACGGTCCTGATGTTAAATGGGGATTATTGAGTGCATGAAAGGTGTTCGATGAAATGTCTGGGACAAAAAGAGAACATGGTATGAATTATAAATTGCCTCCGTATCTTTTTAGCCAAATTGTTCACGATGGTCGTGTTGAATTCCTTAATTTGGATTTAAGGAAGACTATTGATGGGATTGTTGACTCGATAATAGTATTTAAATTATTAATACATCATTGTTATTATTACATGTAGTTCTGAAAAAGAAACCATGTAACTAATTACTACATATCATTGGTTGGATGCAGCAAGTCTACGTTGTCGTGTTGTCAACAATAAAGTCTTTTGGGGTGGAACATGGGTGGGTTTATATTGGTTGCAGGAAATGCAAAAAGATGGTTGTTAAGAGGAGATATGGTGACCCTTGAAGATATTGATAATGATAGTCAATAAGCTATTGAAGATGGTAAACTATATTGCCCCAAGGAGATGACTGCATCTGTTTTTATAAGGTTTTGTTATTTTCATTTGTATTATTTCATGTCTATCTTTTTACTTAGTATATATCTGTATTTATTCTTTAAATTACAGCTTTAAGGTTCAACTTCGAGTACAAGATGTTACTGGTACTACATCATTTGTGTTGTTTGATATTGTTGTTGTCAAGTTAATCCACAAAATTGCAAAGTGAGATCTGTGATAAACATATAAGGGTTAGTAATTAAGAATATACTTTTAAACTGAACTTTTATTAAAGATATTACCATGTTGCAAATTTATTAAAAGGTTTAATATGCTTGCCTATTTAAGATATATTTTTATATATATGTTGTACGGATTGACAAGTTTCTTGATGATTTTGATCAATTGGTTGACAAGCGGTATCTTATTTAAGGTGGAAGCATCAAATTCAGTATTGACAATATATGTGTAATGAATTTACTGTTCAGGTATCTGTGTATTTGTTCCCTTATAACTTATGTTCAGATGCATCATCTTTCCAATAAAGCTTTTTCCATCTTTACAGGTTTACGTTGGTCTCAACAATTTAAAAATCAGGGTTTTAGGTGAGGGTTTGACTGCTGGTAATAAATTGTGTGCTTTCAATAATTTCCTATTCAATTATAAACATATTTGCTTGCGTTCTAATCCGCCTTTATTTTTCTTTTTAATTACAGATGTTAATGGTAGTGAAGATGGTTTTAGTGAGCTTAAGCAGTATGCCAAGCGTGATGAGCTGAAATCTACTGACCTCAATGTCCACTTGATGGTTATAGAGTAAATAATTACTATTCTTAAATATTACTCTGTATTAGCTTTTGTTGTAACTAAATATGTGCAATACCATTTCATCTACTGAACTTTTTGTGCTACTATTAAATAATAGTGGTCTCAAGGTTACATGCACATTATGGGCTGCACTTGCAAGTAAATACTTACTATTCTTAAACGTGTGGTTGGTGATCCCTTTAGAAAAGACGTTGAGCAAGGTCCCGAGGTATTGAAATTATACAAACTTTTTTTTCTCTTCGACTTTAAAATCCTTTTGCGAAAGTATAACATGTTAGTTTATATTCAATACTTTAGGTTGATTCTGATCAATTTGATAAAATCTTGAAGTACATAAGATCTGGTGTTGACATTGATGCTACCCTTGAAAGTTGAAACTGGAGATGAAAGATTAGGCTCTAATGGATACTATATTCAACCTACCGTTTAAAGGATGATAGGTCTATACAGTGGATAAATGATCAGATGTGTCTATCATGCTACATATATGTTTGATTCCATATGAGAGAATAAAGACAATCATGAACCAGTTGTCTTGCTCATGTACAACGGTAAATTGAAGTAATGGGAAGGTAAGTCAAAGGGATTATATTATATGTATTATGATTATGACTAATCATATTATTACTCACATACCTGTCAATTTTCCTTTGACTTTAATACGAATAATTCATTTGATACTCGATCTATTACATTTACAGGATTTCGACAATTCAATTGGTTCTTTGGGGGTGTAGGGTTTATATCAATGATGCATAGTACACTAGCTTGTGTTTCGGACCTATTTAAGGCTGGTTCTGCAAATTGCAGGGTATAACAACTTTTCTTCACATAAATGGGTCGAAGCGAGTAACTAAATTGTATTGTCATTTATCTTTTATACCCTTATCTATCATGACCTTATGCAGGGTGGGTTTAGGTTCGGTACAAAGAGTGGAATTTTCAATCAACATTCAAAGAGTGTTTGCGTATCTGTTATATTGACTACATACTATTATTACAAGTGAACTCAAAGATAAAATCACAGCAAAGGATGGGCTTAGAAAGTTAAATTACTTATAATATTTAGCTAAGATAAAAGTCACATTTAGGTATACGTTCATTTTCTTTGTTTATTGTTTGCAAATATGTGCATCATTATAATAAAGATTAAAACCACAGATGAAATTTTGATGTCCATGGTTTTATGTTAGGTTATTAGAAGATTTTGATGACTACATTTTGTGAGATTGGTTGGTCAAATGCTATCTGATAATAAATTTGTGGAGGTTTATTAATAGTTTTTTTGTTTGGATCTATAGAGGTGATGCAAGTTTGAAGAAAAAGTCGTAGAAAAGTTATGGAGGCTTCGACCAAAGCCATTTACAATCTGATATTACATTTATCCTTTTATAGAATAAGAACGCGGATCGTGATTGTGTTTCCAGTTCTGGAAAGATCATGTCTTGGGATTCATCTAATGGTAAACGTTAGAGTATCGACCCATATGAGAGTTTTGATGAATGGATTTCCGGTGTAGGAAGATCAATTGGAATTGGGGATCTCAAAATACCTAAGATCAAACCATTTTTAGTTGGTGCAAAGTCATAATCTTGAAGAACTTAAACGTATGTTATTTTAATTATGGAATAGTGATGCTACAATAAAATTGGTCTGAGTGCATCTACCCGAGTCGATAGCCAACATTTGACGTTGACTATTCCCGACGATTCACGAACAAATAATTATGTATATATATATATATATATATATATATATATATATATATATATATATATATATATATATATATATATATATATATATATATATATTCATAAAGGCTGTAATAAAAATTTTTTTGTACAAAATATTAATTGTGAATTTTTTTAACGGGTAGGTAATACCCGAGAGATATATAAATTCACGATTAATATGTTACAATTCTTCGAATCTGATTCAGTCATCATCCCCTATATTCACTATTTTCATAACAATTTACATTCTTTTATAGAAATCAAAACAACCATACTCATTCAATTTCAATTACATATTTTGATTTTGAAATCGCAAAAATTCAATTCGAGATGTAACCGAAATCATCACTCTTAGATCCTTACATCTATCAAAGCTATATTTTCTAACGACTCGTCCTAATCCATCAGGACGAATACATTACATTTGGTTACATCGCGAGGTACTTGACCTCTATATGATACAATTTTACAAACATTGCATTCGTTTTTAAAAGACAAACGGCATGCATACCATTTCATAATATATCCAACTATAATTGATTTAATAATAATCTTGATGAACTCAATGACTCGAATGCAACGTCTTTTGAAATATGCCATGAACGACTTCAAGTAATATCTCTAAAATGAGCAAATGCACAGCGGAAGATTTCTTTCATACATGAGAATAAACATGCTTTCAAGTGTCAACCAAAAGGTTGGTGAGTTCATTAGTTTATCATAATCAATCATTTTCATCATTTTAATAGACCACAAGATTTTCATTTCCATTTCTCATAAATATACGTCCCATACATAGAGACAAAAATAATCATTCATATGGATTGAACACCTGGTAACCGACATTAACAAGATGTATATGAGAATATCCCCTATCATTCCGGGACATCCATCGGACATGATAAAACAACATCGAAGTACTAAAGCATCTGGTACTTTGGATGGGGTTTGTTAGGCCCAATAGATCTATCTTTAGGATTCGTGTCAATTAGGGGTGCACTAATTCTCAAAATTAGTGATGTTCCCTAATTCTTAGGCTACCAAGCAAAAAGGGGCATATTCGGCTTCGATCATTCAACCATATAATGTAGTTTCGATTACTTGTGTCTATTTCGTAAAACAGTTATAAAAGCAGCGCATGTATTTTAAGTCCCAAAAATATATATTGCAAAAGCATTTAAAAGGGAGTAATGAAACTCACAATACTGTATTTTGTTACTATATATATATATATATATATATATATATATATATATATATATATATATATATATATATATATATGTGTATACATATATATGTATACACACATATATATGTATACATATATATATATATATATATATATATATATATATATATATATATATATATATATATATATATATATATATATATGTGTGTATATATATATATGTGTATATATATATATATGTGTATATATATATGTATACACACATATATATACACACATATATATGTATACATATATATATATATATATATATATATATATATATATATATATATATATATATATATATACGTCATTGAACAAATGTAGGGTTGGCCTCGAATTCACGAACCTATAGCATTGATATATATATTAACACATATAATGGAAATCACAAAATTTTATTTATATATATATATTATATATATTCATATATATATTTGTAGTTATGTAGAATTTATACTAATTTCTATTTAAAATTATGTATTATATGTTAGATCATAGGTTATATCTATTTAATTTGTATGTATATATTTAAGATAATTAATATTTAGTTATTTAGTTATATATATATATATATATATATATAATTAGTATTATTTTAAAAATCAGTAGTTTGTTATACGTAAAAATATGATAATATGTGTGATATATATATATATATTTATATGAAATATTAATATAATTATTGTATATGTAATAAGTATTTTTATTTCTTCGCTATAATGATACTCATAATACAATATTAATCATAATAATAGTAATAATGTTAATAATTATAATACTTTGTTTAAAAAGTTTATAACCATAACTATTTTTATATCATAACCATATTCATGTTCTAAATATTAAACATTTTATAATCGTTTATAACTCGACACATAGTCTTAATTATATTCGTAATCAATTCATAATGCTTATAGTCTTATATTATCACAATCTCGTTCACGATATTACAATTATACTTAATCAATTCCTAATAGGTTTATTATCATTTTATCATAACCATAATAATTGTAGTAATAATAATAATAAAAATAATGATATTTAATAATACTTATATTACTAGTCCTTATACTAATAATAATACTAATAACAATAATACTTATATAAGATAAGAATAATAATAATAACAATAATAATGATGATAACAATAAATGATAAATAATAATAATAATAGTTTTGATATAGAAAACTACCTTCCAAGGTCTTTTAAAAAATTTTGCACCAAGACGGGTTCGAACCCGAGACCTCTCGCTCACCTGTACCAACACCCAACCATCACGCTACTGCGTGTTTTTCTGTTTTAATCCATAAACAAAAACATAAAACCTGTTACTTTCTGTTCTCTCTTCTCCTTCTTTTTCAATTTTTTTTTTTAAAATCAACCAAAGCCAATCTAATTACAAAAGGATTAAATTTTTGGGTTTAGAGATTAGAATGGAAACAGATTCCCACGTTATTGTTTTGACTCAAAAGAAGGAAAAAAATTTTTAAAATATATATATAGCAGTTGTTGTGTTCTTCTAAAAAAAAAAATATAAACAAAATATTTGATTTCGATTTTGAGAAAGTTATAGACTTTGATTCCTTCACGAAATATATCCTAAATCACTCATAGAAACTATTGGATTCGTTAATTTGAATTGAAACATCACAACGAATCCAAATTTCTTGATGAACACTCGGTTTGACTTTTGAAAACCAAACTTTTGACCTCAAAATTAGAATCCGATATCAGGAATTGAAATTTGAAACTTGGCAGGAAGTTTGAGTAAAGTATTCCTAACACTTCTGTATTTTTACATTTTGAAATTTCAATCGAATTCAAGCTTTTTATAAAATGGAGTAATAACAGGGGAACCGTAGGTTTTCTCTGAAATTTCTGTTTGGTTTTTCCTATTTTTAATCGATTTGTTTTTAACAAAGTTTTATATAAAGGTTAACAGGCAATACTACAGCTAATTGACCCAATTGAACTTGTTTTGTAGTTGGATTCGTTCGACATCAAATATTTGCTCAGTACGAAAGAAATTAAAAGGTGAATACGACCCACAACGAATTCTTGTTTGTATTATTGATTGATATTCGTTCAGTACAATTCTTTAGATAGGATTGGCAATCAAAAATAGTTTGATCGATACATATAACAGAATCGTATAATTTTGTTTACTTTTTACGATTTTTATATAATAAATATTAATAATTTAATAAATCTATTATTAATAATAATTATTATTATAATAAAAATAATAAATTATAATGATACTAACAATTATAATAATTATATTATTACTGATAATAATAATAGATTGTATTTATTTCTAATAATAAATACTATAATAATAATTATTATACAACATTATTATTCATTATTCAATATTAATAAAATAAAAAATAAAAAAATGAAACTAATAGTAATAATAGAAATAATAATACTGATAATAATATCAATAATTCTAATAATAATAATTGTGTTAATAATAAATAGTAGTGATACTAATAATCATTAAATTGGCAATTTTAATGAATTTACTAACAATAAACATAATAAAATGATAACAATATTATTTTTAATGATACTAATAATAATACTACTTATAATAATATTAATGATAATAATATATTAGTAAATTTAATAATATAACAACTTATACATATCAAATTTCATATATATATATATATATATATATATATATATATATATATATATATATATATATATATCTATTATATTTTAGAAGTAATAATATTCATACTACTAGTAATGATAATATTATTTAAAATAACAACAATATTATTATAACAAATATTCTTAATATATAAATATTACATATTATAGATTATGTAGTATAATTATATATTGTATTTTACATAATAATGAATATTAAATAATATCTAACAATAACAAAGATATAACAAGTTACATGTTTCCCTTCTTATCTAATAATATTAATAATATCGATGTTGATATCAATAATAATAAACCTAATAAATATATTATCACGATCATAATTTAACTTGTAATTACATTTAGTTATTAATATTATATGATAATAGATATTGAATATTTAATATTTATACATTATATATATATATATATATATATATATATATATATATATATACATATTTATTTACAACAATTGTTCGTGAATCGTCGGAAATAGTTAAAGGTCAAACAGTTTTATGTAAGTAGTTCACAAAATTTGAGACTCAACATTTCAAACTTTGCTTATCGTGTCAAATTCATATAAAGATCAAGTTTAAATTTGGTCGGAAATTTCTGGGTCGTCACATACTTTGACTTCAAAACTGTGTTAGAACATCATATGTATATTAACGATTACAGCCTGTGTTCAAACCCTTCGAAATTCCTGAAGACATTTCAAATAATGAACAATCGAGATGATGATCCAACCACATGATATCCACAGTTATGCACCCAGTAAACTCTCGAAACCTAAGTAAAAGTTTAACACATATCTGTGTTAAATTCTTTGGCATTTATTAGCAAAAATAACTTTGCAATTCCTTTTCAAAGTAGACAGTTTTGTCACAGCTCCAGCAAATCAACTTTGACTTTTCAGTTGAAACATCTTATTATAAACTCCATATATACGTTGCCCTTTCGCCATCATTACCGGGGAACCGTTTATGTTCCACTACCTTAGCAATAAACTTACCAACAACTCAACCGATCTTTGATTTTTTCGAAAAATCATTATATTTATCAAAACCCCATCATTTTTTCATCTGCATCTTGTAACGAGAATTGCCATACGAATCATCGGGAATTAGCAATCAGTATTTTGAAATCTTGCAGCATGTCTACGCCAATAGTTATATGTGTACATATAACGGACTTACATATTTCGAATGTGAAGTTTCTGAAAAACACCGAACTGCGGAATAGTTCTCGAAATGCTGATGAAGCAGCAAAAACTATAAATGACCTTAACAGTAAAAAGTTTGATGATAAAGAATAGTGTGTTGGCAAAGCTCGAAATAGAGAAGGTTTGGAACTGGAAAATGGATTGAGCAAAGTATGAAGGATGTTGTGGACAAATCACAAGGACGAAATCTACCTTCAAAGAATCCAAATGATTCAGTATCTGCTGAAGTCATTAACGAATACCTTGATTCTGACTCTAAACCCTTACGGACAATATCCTTCATCATCCTCTGATATTAGAAATTCAAAGATATCATCGTATATTGCATTATAAATATCCTCCATATTTCTGAAGATATTTCCATAATTATTTTTATCTGAAATCATTTACCTCTTCGCGCTATCTGTATTACATCATAAAAGAAACTATTTTAGTTTCTAAATTCTGAAACTTTCGAGTTTAAAAATATGAATGTTTTTGAAGTGGTATTGGGAGCTGATGCATGAGTTAGTATAATATAATGACACTTGATCAACGTGATTATATTACAGTAAGTCATGCTGAGTTTTTAAATGGAATGTGATGATTCACAGATCATAACGTCATCATGTGCCATGTTACACGACTCTTGTATTATACTTAACCTCTAAACATATCAAGAAAATATATTTTTTTTCTTGATAACTCAGTCTTTTCCGAGGTATTCTGGTAATTTGACAAATCAAGATCGTGTCATTACAATTTCCTTCTTAGAACATTAACTATGTTCATTCCGAAATTCATATCTGCAAATTCTGGACCATTACAAGCGGTGCTTAATCGCAAGAAGAGGAAACAAAATAATGAAGCTCCAAAATAAAAATGGGAGTATAAATCGCAGCAAATAGGAGATAGCATTAATTGTGGATGTCAATGATTATAGAAAAACAGAATCAAATACATCGAAATATAAGGGAAGATATATAGCCAACAACAACCCAGAAATTACAAACCGTGTATATCGATGCGTATAACAATATAAAGACACGGGAGAACTAAAAACACTATAAAACCAAGAGTATAGTAGAAGTGAATAGATTTTTTCGGCGGCAGATGAAAAAGGAGAATGACAGATATGAAGGTTAGGAGTATATCGAGAACCATAACTGGATGGAGCATATTGACAAATGATTCAAAGTACGAATTGAAGGAGAAAGAATAGAAGATGTGAGCTGTAAGGAAACGAAGTATAGTAAAATATCCAACAAAGCAATCAAAACGGATGATCGCATTAAAGCGGTTCCTAATTTCCTTAATTATCGAAGAATCAAATTTTATTACTAAGATCTTCCCCAAATCTCTTAAACTCCGAAAATCAACCTATCTACGTCAAAAGATATGACGAATCACTATAATCTTATTTCATTCATTTACGATAACTCCCCTCATACGATTCGAGTAATCGAAGTATTTTATCCATACTTCTTAACATGATAAAACTCTATAATCGTCATAATAACATTCTCATTGTTAGCCATGATGACCTCTATCAAATTTCGGGGACGAAATTTCTTTAACGGGTAGGTACTGTGACGACCCGAAAATTTCCGACCAAATTTAAACTTTATCTTTATATTATTCTGACACGATAAGCAAAGTTTGTTAAGTTGAATCTTAAGGATTTTAAAATATGTTCATACATTCATTTAACCTCGACCAAGTTTCGACGATTCACGAACCATTATTTAATTGGATATGAATATGTATATGTACGTATATTTATATATTATAACTTGAGAATATTAACAAAGTATTAAACGTATAATATTTTACATGAACGTATTTGTTTCAATATGATTATCGATAGAACTAGAAGATAATATCAAATGATTGATTTATCAGATACATTGTATGATTACGAGTCTCCGTTGAGAGGTCCACTTTGAATTAGGAAACCTTTCCTTTTAGCGGTATTCGGAATATTTGGTAAAGTGATTTACATGTAAGAACATGTGACGACCCGGGAATTTTCGACCAAATTTAAACTTAATCTTATTATGATTCCGACACGATAAGCAAAGTCTGTAAAGTTGAGTCTCAAAATTTTTGAACTGTTTACATGGAATCATTTGACGTTGACTACTCCCGACGATTCACGAACAAATAATTATGTATATATATATATATATATATATATATATATATATATATAAATATAAATATAAATGTGTATATGTAATGTTTTGAATTGATAAAGTATACTTTAATCAATTAGAATTAAAAATGTAAAATAATAAACAAAGTGAGTAAGTTATTATTAAAATGAATATATATAAATAGACATATAATATTATATATATATATATATATATATATATATATATATATATATATATATATATATATATATATATATATATATATATATAAAGATTTCTATTAATAACTAATATATTGTAACATTTGTAAAATTTATAAATATTAAATATTAAATATTAATATATATATATATATATATATATATATATATATATATATATATATATATATATATATATTAAATAGGATAATTAATAATGGTAATATATTAAATTATAGGTTAAAATATAGTAAATACATTAATTGTTATTATAATTATTATTAGTATCATTAAAATTATAACATGTAATTTGTTATGTTATTATTAGTATTATTATTGATTACCATTATTGTTAGTAATTATATTATCATATTATTATTAATATTTTTGTTATTGTTAATATCATTTTTATATAGTTATTAATAGAAAATAATATAATCTATTATTGTATTATTAATAATATAATTATTATCATTTTTTTTTAATATTAGTATCATTATTATTTATAATTATTATTTATATAATTATTACTATTACTAATACTTATTAATTATTATTATTAATATTAATTTTTATTATATAAATTATAAAAACATGTATAATCTGATTAATTATATAGAGTCTATTGCACATCACGATCACACTTTCAATTCCTGTCTCTAATTCTGTTTCATAATCGAATTCAATCACAGAAGCATCCAAAATTCTATTAGCAATCCCCTTCTACTTTTTATATTTTATTTATTTATTATGTACCAGATGATTCTTGATGTTGAGTTCATTTGGCTATAAAACAAACGTTTAACTTAATGCTATGGAGAATCATTCACTCCTTTATCAAAAACATCTGATATTAATCAGTACACCTATTAAATCAAACTTATTTTTTTTGTTTAGCTAAACACCTCTGTTCTTGGTATTTTTGGCAAAAGCTCAAATTAGATTCGTTTTTCAAAATGTATTAATGTAGATAAGTTATAATTCATGTGTTTAAACTATCTGCAAAGTTTAAATCTCCAATTTTCTGTATTGAATGCAAATTTTAAAGTCAAAGTTTTTAGATTAAAAAGTCAAACAATGTTCTTCAATTAAATTCAAATTTCGTGTTATGATTCAAGTGAAATTGAGGATTGAGATAGATTCTAGGAATGATTTTGAACTTAATTCGTGTTGTAACAATTGTCTAAAACTTTCTCAAAATCAAAATCAATTTTTTTTTGGTGAAACCGTCGATGAACAGCAGCAGGTTTCCTGTCTGTTTTTTTTTTTTTTTTTTTTACAATTAATCACTTATACTTGTTTCTATGCTAGATATTTAATACAACAATTAGTGTAATTACATGATATTAGAAGGGCTTGATCCCTGGATCGATTGATTGTTGAGATGAAGAAGAAGAAAATAAGAAATAAATGATACGGGTTATATTTAAATGGGAGCAGATTTAAAACAGAAAAACAACACTGGTTCAATGGTTAGGAGAGTGCCGGGTTAACGAGAGGTCGCGGGTTCGAACCGTGGCAGGGACGTTTTTTTTAGACAGCTTATTTCTTGAGGTAGTCTCATCTTATTATTATTATTATTATTATTATTATTATTATTATTATTATTATTATTATTATTATTATTATTATTATTATTATTATTATTATTATTACTATTATTATTATTATTAGTATTATTAGTATTATTAGTATTATAATTACTTACCATTTATTATTATGATCACTATTATTATTGTTATTATTATGAATTATTATCATTATTGTCATTATTAGTATCATAATTATTATTATAATTATCAAAATTGTTATTATTATTATTATTATCATAATTATAAGTATTATATTTATTATTATTATCATTATAAAAATAATACAAATTATTATCATCTTCGTAAATATTAGTAGTAGTATCTTTCTGTAAATAATAGAACTGTTAATATTAACATAAGTATTAATAATTGAATTATCACATGTAATATTATTATGTAATTACTAAAATCAGTATTATAACTATCATTAATAGTAAAATTAATATTTTCACAAGTATTATTGTTAATATCACTATTATTATCATTAATAGAGTTATTATTAACATTATTACCGTTACTAGTAATATTAAGTATTAACATTGTTATTAATTTTGTCATTACTAAGATTATGATAATATTACTATTATTACCATTTTTTACAAACAAATAATATATATATATATATATATATATATATATATATATATATATATATATACACACATATATATATATATATATACACACATATATATATAATACATATAACATAACAAAAATTAATATCTTTATATACAAAATGAATATATGAAACATATATATATTATTAACATAAAAAGGATATAACAAATATATATATATATATATATATATATATATATATATATATATATATATATATATATATATATTTGTTCGATTACAATTATGTATATTAATAAATATACAAATGATATAGGTTCATGAATCCAAGGCCAACCCTGCATTGTCCATTTGTTCAATGTCGTCATATGTATTTTTACTACAAAATACAGTATTGTGAGTCCATTTGATTCCCTTTTACTCTTTACATTTTTGGGACTGAGAATACATGCACTGTTTTTACAACTGCTTTATTAAATGCTTTTGAAATATATTTTGAACTGCGAATACATGAAATGTTTTTATAAATGTTTGACGATATAGACACAAGAAAAACATTTTTCGAATGAATTATTATGCAGACAGAAGTTCTGCGGATTATTATTGAATTATGTGGACATGATAATTGCCACCATTGAATTATGTGGACATGATAATTGCCACCATTGAATTATGTGGACATGATAATTGCCACCAATTGATGTGAATGTTATGTATCGAGAGAATGATTTTTATACACAAGTTATGTGTATTATATTTTGTACACGAGATATGTGTACAGTTACTAAGATTTATGAAAAAGGATTTCGTACACGAGAAAGGTGTAATGTATTTAAAAGATATCGCATGTACATTACATATGGGTATATGATTCGGTCCCATTTGTACCATGCTGCATTTAAATCTTGTGGTCTATCAAATATGATGAATTTTATTATTTTATGATAAACCTATGAACTCACCAACCTTTTGGTTGACACTTTAAAGCATGTTTATTCTCAGGTATAAAAGAAATCTTCCGCTGTGCATTTGCTCATTTTAGATATATTACTTGGAGTCATTCATGGCATATTTCAAAAGACGTTCCATTCGAGTCGTTGAGTTCATCAAGAATATTATTAAGTCATTATAGTTGGATATATTATGAAATGGTATGCATGCCATCAACTTTTGATGTAATGAAAGTTTGTCTTTTAAAAAAAAACGAATGCAATGTTTGTAAAATGTATCATATAGAGGTCAAGTACCTCGCAATGAAATCAACTATTGTGAATCGTTTATAATCGGTATGAACGGGTCTTTTCAGAACAAATGTGTCAATTAACGAACGTTAGACAAAAGTTAGTGGAGAATTGAATTTCATAATACTCGATTGATCTATTTTCAAATGTACGAAAACGCTTTTCGATATAATAGAACTTGTTTATTTAAAATGTCTTTGATTAAATAAACGTTAGTTGGAATGTTGATTATTAAATATATAGAAAACTTGCAACCTGTATTTAAAACATGTTCATTAAATATATATGTTTTCAAATTAGTTAAGTACACGATAGTAACACTCACTTAATGATACGATTCATATTTAAAACGTTAGTGCATAAATAAATTGTACCTATTTAAGTTTTAAAGTGTAAACGATACGTGTTATGATATTTTCTAAACAAAATTTAAAACGAACTTTGAAATATATTTAGTTTTGAAAAACTAAATATTATATCATTACATAAATATTTACATTACTTATGATATATACAAGTTTATATTTTTAAATAATATATATATATATATATATATATATATATATATATATATATATATATATATATATATATATATATATATATATATATATATATATATATATATATATATATATATATATATATATATTATAGTTATAAGACGTGTCGATTTAAAATAATACTTTTATATACATAACGAGACGATGATTTATAGAAGCAAATGACCATAACACTTAAAGGATTAAGTTACACTTTGAGTGGGTTAGTTTTTCATTAATTTAAGTCTAGTTAATAATAAGGGTACGAGTCACTAAATGTAAAGGGATAGTTTTCTCAGCGTACGAGTTAACGTTCGAGAAACCGGAACCAGGACATAGGTCGAGAGTAAACATACCAGTCATTGGAATAAATTTTACAAGTTTACTATGCACGTAAATATAATATAATATATAATTAATTATGTAGATTAAATAATTATTTATAAATAATATATATTAAAACGAGTGTCGGCAATTGAGATTGGTCGAAAGTGAGCTGGAGAGGAGGCCTATGCGATCGCATGGCTCCTAGGCACACATACCATGCGATCGCATGGCAGTGTATAGCTGGCCACAATATAAATCGAGCGAATTCGTTCGGTTTGTGCATCATTTTTCCTCTTCTTTCTCTCTTTCTTCTCTGTATTATAATTATAATTTATATTATTATTATTATTATTATTAAGATTAATAGTATTATTATTAATCTCATTATTATTATTATTATTATTATTATTATTATTATTATTATTATTATTAGTATTATTATTATCAAATATACATAAAATACTACGACGAGGTTCTGCTCGCGTGATTTCAAAATGAGTTTTTCGAGTGGGATAGAGCTAAGGAAATTATGGGTTATAGCTATGGAGACTATGGGTAATATTCGAGGGTATGCTCGTGAGGTCAATCTAGTGTTTATCATCTCCGTTGCATCTACGTACTTTCCTGCAATATTGAATCTCAATATTGATACGTGAGCACTCATAACTTAACTTTTATATATAAATAGTGTATCTCTGACTAGTGCTCGAGTATTTATGATTATGCATGCTTGTATGTTTAAGTTCGTCGTTAAATAGTTTATGATAGATCATGAAATTAATACATATGCAATTGGGATAAGGTATATGATATGCATGTCGTTGGAAAGCTGGCAAAAAACTATAAACTTTTCATTTAGATATCGTATGGTTTTGATGAACGGATTAAAAGATATCGTCAATTGAATTATCTATAATTTTAAAGTATTATTGTTAAAATGATTATTATTATCGTTATCGTTATCATTATCGTTATCGTTATCGATACAGTTGTCGTTATCGTTATCGTTATCGTTATCGTCGTTATTATCGTCATTATTATTATTATTATTATTATTATTATTATTATTATTATTATTATTATTATTATGATTATTACTATTATAATTATTAATATTTTTTTAAATAATTATATAAAAACTATCATTTTATTATTTTTATCATCATTATTATTATTAAAAGTATCATTAATATTAAAATTATCACGTTTGTTAAAATTATCAATTCTAATAAAGATATCATTTTTATTATCTTTATCATATTAGGATTATTATCAAAAATTATCATTTTTGATATGATTATTTTTTAAAATATTATTACGATTCTTATTATAATAATTATATAGTAATTATTATTAAAATAAAATATATTATTAGGAAATTATTATTATTATTATTATTATTATTATTATTATTATTATTAAAAATTATCATTTCAAATAAAATTATTATTTATATATAAAATAATATTATTTATTATTATTAAAAATTATCATGTTTATCTGAAACTATTGTATATATCTTAAAACCTATATTTTCGTTAAAATTATCATCAACAACAATACTATTATCATTGTTATTATCATGAATATAATATTTTTATCAGGAATATTATTATAACATTTGTATTACTACAAAAGATTATTATTTATTATCAAGATTATTATTATCATTATTAATAGAATAATAATTATTATTATTATTACAAAATAATACAATTTTTATTAATATTATTTTATCAAATAAATATGTGATACAAAGATATTTTTACCACGAGTAATATAATTACATTAATAATACCTACCACTATAGTTTTACGATATTAAGTGAATTTCATAAATTCTACTACATAAGATATATGAAAGTATATTTTATTATATATAAACTTCAATATAAATTTTTATTAATAAATGACTTTTATTATTTACTAATATAAAATCTTATAAATACATTTAAATATATATATATATATATATATATATATATATATATATATATATATATATATATATATATATAACGACTATTTAAGTTATATAATAAACATGTATAGGTTTTGTGAATCATTTTGGGTCAAATTAAGTTTTGTTGACTTTTGCATATCGATCTCGAGCATTAGGATTGTGGTACACTATGACTTGACCTAAATTGTTTGACAGATATTGATCATTATATAAATATATATATATATATATATATATATATATATATATATATATATATATATATATATATATATATATATATATATATATATATATATATATATATACTTAATATAGGTTCGTGAATCCGAGATCAACCTTGCACTTGTTCAATGACGACATATGTATTTTTACTACGAAATACAGTATTGTGAGTTTCATTACTCCCTTTTTATATATATTTTTGGGGCTGAGAATACATGCGCTGATTTTACTAATGTTTTACGAAATAGACACAAGTGATCAAAAACTACATTCTATGGCAGGATTATGAATATTGAATATCACCCCTTTTTAGCTTGCTAACCTAATAATTAGGAAACGGGTATGGCCCCTAATTGACGCGAATCCTAAAGACAGATCTATGGACCTCGATAAGTCCCATCTGGGGTACGAATGCTTTAGTACTTCGAGATTATTATTATTATACAGACGAGAGCATCTGTTTGGGGATATTCTATGCATTAAAGTTAAGTCGATATCAAACGTTTACCATATGAATGATTTTTAATTCGCGAGTTACGCGTGTTATTTTGTACTCGGGTTACGTGTACAATTAAATATATGAAATCTTGTGGTCTATTAAAATGATGGAAATGAATGTTTATGAAAAACTAATGAACTCACCAACTGTGACAACTCGACTTTTTCCTTTATATTTTGCTAACGACCGTGGTCATCATCATAACTAAAATGTAATGAATAACCGAACATAAACTATTCGAGGATTAAAATGTAAATTATTTATTTTACTAAAAAAAATATAACTAAAATACATATGTAATCTTAAATCTTAAATATTGTTAATATTAAATCAAACTTGAAGGTCAAATTTATTCTGGTAACATCCATTATAACCATTATTTATATTTATCTTCAAGTAAGTTCAAAATTTAATTTAATAATATAAGGATAAGAGCTAGGGTAATTAGCAACGTTAATAAATATTAATAGGTGTTATGGACTACAACTGTAAAGTAAACTATATCCCTAAATTATTGGCATTTGAGTCATATCCTAATCATCTTCCCAATATCTCTCGGTCAACTATGAACTCCTCTTTTTACGATTGGTATTTTATTGGCCAACATTAACTCTCACTATATAAATATACGAACTTGACCAACTATACACTCATCATATCAATCTACAAATCACTAACGTAAACATCCATAGTCTAACTCAAAGAACACAAACCATCGACTTTTTTTCTTTTTGTCGATCACCTCATCAAAACCGAACCACTCCGGTTTCTTGTTTTGCGAGCACGAACCACCAAACCGAACCCGCGTGTTTCTTGCTATTACTCGCATATTTCTGTTTCAACCACCATAATCCACCACCAAACCACCATAGTTGCTACACTCGTTAATTGCTGTTGCATCTTCATTACTGTTTCCTGGTTCGGTTCCACCATAACCATCATCGAACCACCATACCACCACCATCACACGGCATCCTGCTACAACCCAAGAGCCACCATCGACAACCTTCTTCTCGCGTGTATTCATGTTTTCTTGTTCCTGTGTACTGTTTCGATGATGACGATGATGGATGATATGATGATGGTGATGTACAGTGATGATGATGATGATACAGGAGGTCGAGTACATGATGATAACGATGATCATTTATGATGTTGGTGATGATACATAAGATAATAAGATTAATGATTATGATGATGTTGAAGAAGAAGAAGGCAGAAAAATATGGGTTAAAATAAATTAAGGTGGCAGTAATTTCAGAAAATAACTGACGGATCAATGGTAAAGAGTGTTTGTGTTATACAAGAGGTCTCAGGTTCGAGCCTCGGTTGTGACATATTTTTTTTAAAAAAAGAAGATAAAGTAGAACAGACAGGATAAAATGGTTAAAGATATATAGAAACGGAGTTATATCAGAAAACAAGATGGCTCAGATGGTTATGATGTGTGTGAGGTTAGCAAGAGGTCTTGGGTTCGAGCCTGAGCTGGTGCCTTATTTTGTTTTGTTTTAAAAAAATCCTATTTCTTTGAGGTAGTTACTTAATTATTATTATTATTATTATTATTATTATTATTATTATTATTATTATTATTATTATTATTATTATTATTATTATTATTATTATTATTATTATTATTATTATTATTATTATTATCATTATTAATAAAGGTATTATTATTATAATTAACATAAGTATTACTATTATTAAAATGACTATTAAATTTTATGAAAACTATCATTATTATTAAAATCTCCATTATTATTAAAAATAGTATTTTCATAAAAACTATCATCAATAATATTAAAAATTTTCATTTTAAATTATTATTATTACTATCATTTTTATTATCACCAGTATCATTATTATTATTATAAGAACTATATTATTATTATTATTATTATTATTATTATTATTATTATTATTATTATTATTATTATTATTATTATTATTAATGTTACTATTAATATTATTATTATTATTATTATTATTATTATCATTTTTACTACTAGTATTATTATTGTTATTACAAAATAATACAACTCTTTATTTATTATCAATATTAACATCATTTTATCAAATAAATACTTATATATAATATATATATATATATATATATAATATATATATATATATATATATATATAAGTATATATACAGAAATATATAACAATTGAAATAATATATATAAACTTATTCGATTACGAGTATATGTGTTAATATATATACTTGATATAGGTTCGTAAATCCGAGGACAACTCTGCACTTGTTCAGTACCGTCATATGCATATTTACTACAAACTATCATACCGTATCGTGAGTTTTCATAGCTCCCTTTTTATATATATTTTTGGGCTGAGAATACATGCGCAACTTTTATAACTGTTTTACACGTTAGACACAAGTACTCAAACTTTTATGCTATATATGTGCTTTGTCATGCTAAATCCCCACCTTAATATCATTAATTGTTAAGGTATAAGATGCAAACTTAGTTATTGTGAGTAGCGCTACTGAGAGTGAGGTCTCTAACTATTTGACTGATGGTCTTTGGTTACATAATAATGATTCAACTGACACTGACTGTTCAAGGTGTCGCGGGGTAAACTTTTGTCTAGTAGCGATATTACAAACTGCAACTCTTTTGATTGATATATTTGGTATCAATCAACTTTAAAATGAAATCTTGTGGTCTAATGCTATACTGAGCTATTGATTTATGATAAACCTATGAACTCACTCAACCTCGTGTTGACTTTTTAAAGCATGTTTATTCTCAGGTACTTAAATATTGTTTCTGTTGTATATCTACTGCTTTGATGATGATTGCTTGCTATGCTTGGAGTCTTCATTACATATCATATCAATTAAAGACATTTAATGCTCTAAATACAATGTAATCTATTTATCTTCCGCTGCAAAACTCAATAAAACGTCTCATATAGAGTCGTTCTCGTTTATACAACTGTGATTTGATATAATTAGTCACAAATACACCAGGCCCTATTTGGAGGTGTGACAGTTTGGTATCAGAGCAGGCTGTTGTAGAGAACCAAGATTGCATTTTATGTGTGCCTTATACAATTAGGTACCTTAGCAATGTAGGACTACAACTTTCCTTGACTATAGTGCCTTTAATTGTTGCCTTTAATTGTTAAATGCTACACTATACCTTAGAAACTATGCTTATTAAATTCTTTAATCTTCCTTAGAATGTCAAGCCAATCTAAGAACTCTGCTCACTCTCCTAAGTACTATCCAATTTCGCCACCACATTTAAATGCGACACCGTTCTCGACATTCCTTTGTCATCTATCATGGTTTTGTGTATTACATACGTATTACATGAAATGTTAACCATGATTTTTGAAATCTCTACTATTCATATTCATTACTTTCAAAATCTTTGCTTTCTCGTTATTTTTTTATCATTGAATTTTCTTGACGGATGGCGTCTACGAAACTCTAGAATGGAAGGGTTTGGATTACCGATTTAAAGGATCCTATAGCTCAAGCCCCTAGACCTGAATAGGCCATTACGAATTGAAAGTCTTTAATCGAAAGTTTATCTGATTACATACTTATCATTTTTAAATCTCGACACGTCACACTGCAATTATTGCATAGATGATGTACAGACAAATCATATCTTATCATATCTATCCCAGTAAACTTTGTCTAACACTTTTCCTAAATTTCCTCCGTAACTCATGGAAATCTTTTTGCTATATACGTATTCAAGGAAACGAATATATCATTCAATATCCAACACCCATTTCATATCAAACCCTATTCCAAACATATAATATGGATACCTCGAACTCATCGAGCTCCACAGGCAGCGTAACCGGAACAAACGAACCAACTAGCCATCATCTATTTTGGATGGATTGGGGATGGGTTCGTAGTCGACTTAATCAATGGAGACAAGAAGAAGGTAATCCCTTCCACCAACCGAATTCAACACTTGGCGAAGAACCTGAAGCACTTACCGGTGAACCAGTCCGAAACACCATTTTCACCCTCATTTCTAGAACAGCACGTCACGATTATATATTATCTAAAATTCTAGATCTTATTCATCCGCTTGTCTGAACCGCCAATCATCCCAGTATAATAGAAGAAGTCAACGAGCTTCGCGCTCGAATAGTGGCTCTGGAGAATATGGTGCAAAATCTAAGAGCATCAGCAGCATAACCAGCACCGACATCACCACCAGTATCAGCAACAGCAACAGCACCAACAGCACCAGTATCACCAACAATAACAACCACATCGCAAGCCTCAACACCACAATTTGTACCTCAAGCATCAACATCATACGCACCATAGACACCAAGGAATACCAGTAACAACAAACGAAGAAGTATTGATTCATAATTACATTGAAGAAATACTCTGCAGAGAATATGTAGTTTCTAAAAGTTTTTGAAGATTATTTATTCTTGTTCTAACCTCAAATCAGATGAGACTAATATGATATTAACTTATTAAATCTATAATTACATCTGAAGGAAGATATATATGTACGTATATTTTCATAAAGATTGTAATTAAATTTTTTTTTGTTCAAACTGTTAATTGTGAAAATATTTTAACGGGTAGGTAAAACCCGAGAAATATTTATATCTCACATTAATATGTTACATTGTACATTCTTCAAAATTCTTGAAAACATCTCGGATTGATAACCAATGATTCTTACTCGTTAACCTTAATAATGCTGACGAAGCAGCAAAAGCTATAGATAGTCTTAATGGCCAGAAGCTTGATAAGAAAGAATTGTGTGTTGGAAACACTCAATAGAAAATTTGGTACTAGAAGACGGATTGAGCAAAATATGAAGGAGACTGTGGATAAATCACAAGGACTAAACCTATAACCAAAGAATCTAGATGATTCGATTTCTGAAGGAAATCACAAAAGATCTTTTTACGCATTCTAAATCTTTACGGAAGAATTTTCTTCATTATTCTTCGATCTTAGAAATTTCAACATATCATCGTATCCTTCGTTATAAACATCCTCGATATTTCTGAAGATATCTTCATAACGATTCTTGTCCACAATTAATCATCTCTTTGTGATATCTTTATTACATCATAAAGGAAACTGTTTTGGTTTCTATATTCTGTAAAATTTGAGTTTAAATTATGATTATTTTGAAGTAGTGTTGGGGATTGAAGCATGGGTTAGTATAATATAATGACGTCAGGCCAACGTGATTATATTACAGTAAGTCATGCTAAATTTCTAATGGAAGATGATGATTCATAGACTTTATAAATGTGATGCCCCGTACAAAACCATCGTGTAAGAATCATCAATAACAGGATCATTACAAGGTCAAATACTATATGCTGTTTTAAAAAGAGTTTGCATTCATGATAAAAGGTGACGTTTTAACCAACGTCAAAAGTTTAACAACCAAAAGTATGCTTTTACGAATAGCAAGCAAAATAATAGTACGTGACCCATAGGTCGTTACAAATACATTGTTTCAAAAGTAACAGTGTTTGAATGCAAATTAAACGTTTCATGCGGTGACATCTCTAATAAGCGCAGCGGGAGTCTACAAAGCATGACTAGTACAGCGAAAGCAAGCAAACCTTAAGCACCTGAGAAAAACATGCTTAAAAATATCAACACAAAGGTTGGTGAGCTATAGTTTAAGTATAACAGTAATGTAAGGTAGGCCACGAGATTTCAGTGCTTCAAACAGCGTTTCAAAACAGTATGAAAAGTATATGTATAACCGTGGGCACTTGGTAACTAACTTAACGTTAATAACACCCCCTAAAAGTACACTTGGCGAGTGCGTATGTTTACGAAGTATTAAACACCCGTTAAATGCTAGAACTACTAGCCCGAGTGGGGATGTCAAACCCTATGGATCCATATCTAAGATTCGCGTTCACCGGTTCAAAGACCAATGACTAAACGTTACCGAGCTAAGGGGAAAGTTTATACCGTTGTATAACCCACACATATATAAAGTTTAAGTACTCGTGCCTAGTATGTAAAATGTAAAATTCGTATGTATTCTTAGTTCCCAAAATAGTTAAAGTAAAAAGGGATGCTATAACTCACAGTGGAAAGTAGTAAAAGTCGATACGCGAGAATAGTAAGCAAGTGGTTGGTCCGGAAGGTCCTCAACCTAAGTCAAAAGTTACTAAGTCAGTAAATCGTTCCCAAAGGTTTAAAAGTATGTAAATTAGGTCTTAAGTACCACCATCATTCATCATTAAACAAAAAGTGTAAAGTAAGTTTTAAGTCAAGACTAGGGTTTGAAACAAGGGCTGACTTCGTTCAGTCGCCACGACCTCTATACAAACTGAAATGAGGTGAGACCAGTGAAAATGGCTCCGTATATGAGTCCCCTGGAGGTTGACCAATTTCCAGAACCAAACTCGTCTTTGTTTGACCGTGGTGACGGTTTAAGTGCGAGTAGGTCAGAAATTTTAGCACAACGTTAATAGGGTGTAGCGACTTTCGGGAGGCCATAGATCCTAAACCGTAACTCGGATTAAGATGAGGTATAAACATAAAATCATCTACTCGAACCGAACTAACTGAAAATCAACTTTCTAGTAGCCCAGGTTGTCATAACCCGTCCTTAACCATAAGAACGTGTTAAATAACGTATGATTTCATTGCGAGGTATTGACCTCTATATGCGACATTTTTAAAAGAAAAACTGCATATATTATACATTACAAACCATGATTCTTATTTTTGTTACAAGCTTTGGACAACATAAAAATGATTATCGTTTAGCGATAATCTTCGACTTACAAACTTTACATATAATGATAACAACACGGTTTCTAGCATATTTTACAACACAGATCCTCGGGTATGCAGTTTTATTTTTGACACAAATATGCGTACGCAAGATCCTGCTCAAATTCAACATTATGCAGCGGAAGCTTTAGTAATCTCCTGAGAATAGACATGTTTTAAAAGGTCAACATAAAGTTGGTGAGATATAGGTTTAGTGCCGGCAGCATTATATATATATAGACCACAAGATTTCGTATATAAACAGTTTAATAAAAATATTCTAAGTGGTTGAGCACTTGGTAACCATACTTAACATTTAATCACGTCGCATATTCCCTTTAATATGAAATCTTACTGCACCGTACCATGTGTAGTCACAAAACGAAGTATTGTGCAACCGTTGAATACTGGTCGTCCAGTCCGGTTGGGGTTGTCAGGCCCGATAGATCTATCAACAGGATTCGCGTTTACAATACCGCTGTAAATATTAGTTACCAAGCTACAGGGAAGTATGCCAGTGGTACAACTCAACGTAGAATATATTTTTCAGTTACTTGTGTCCATAACGTAAAACATAAAATACATGTATTCTCATCCCGAAATATTTAGAGTTTAAAAGTGGGACTATATACTCACGTTCGTCTTGAAGATATATATATTTTTGACTTGGTCTTCCGGTTGATATCATGAACCTATCCATATATAATATATCAATACCTTTTCTTTTTAAACAAACGTCTCATATATATACTTGTTATACTTTTAATACTTTGAATAATTCCTTAGTCCGTAGTTAGCATTTCGTTGTTAGTAATTCAATTTTAATGGTTCATTTGTAGATGTTTAATATACCCGCAATGAAATAAATAAAACCCCCAACGAAATAAATAAAACCCCATCGTATATGTATTGGTCGAGATTAATCTTGACCCACGGTACCGGTGTTGTCAAATGACGTGTTGCGTACATAAAGTACCGGTGTTGTCAAATGACGTGTTGCGTACAAACATGGGATCTTATGATTAATCTTCTCGTATTGTTTATGGGTGATCCTGAACCATATAAAATTGAATTATAAGTACATATATATAAAATATCATGTTATCTTAGAAAGATGTGATTTTATTTAATTTTTCCCAATTAATCCCGAAGTTAAACAAGTCTTGGATAACCAATTTTGTTTCGGTCATAGTTTCTTCGTTACAAATCCGTTTTCGTTGATTCAACTTGCCATCTCCTTGGATCGAGTTCCTCTTTAAGACTATGAACTGAAAATACCTTGGTTTGTATTCAAAATCACACGGCATAGGTGAAACTTTAGTGAAACTTATGAAGTTAAACATTTTCCTTTATGTAAACAACCTTAAATGATTATTTTTCTAAAAATACTTATACTTTGAATTAAATCATGAAATTTTTATGTGTTATCATATTCATATTAAAAATCATTTTTCCAGAAGATAAACTTCCAATTCAAAGTTTAAGATGGTTTTTAATTATCCAACCCAAAACAGTCCCCGGTTGCACTCCGACGTCGTAAAAACAGTTTTTAAGGTGTTCTTTGAAAAACCAAGTTATACCTTGTTAAATTAGCATGTAATTAAGTTATATTACAGGTCTTGAAGTATTTTAAAAGTTAAGTTAGAAGGATCTATTTAGTTTGCAAACAAGTTTGAAAACTTTCAAACTATGTTCTTGTTGTTAAAATTTTATACCACAAAATAAGATAGCTATATATATATGAATCGAATAAGGTTATGAACATAGTTACTACCTCAAGTTCCTTGGACAAGGTTGCTGTAAAAGAGGAGTAAGAACCTAGAACTAAAAGGGTGATGGAATTGGATGAAAGATTGGAAGTAAGTTTGTGTTCTTGGAAGGATTCTTGAAGTGTTTTTGTAAGGGTTTTCTTATGGTGATTAAGTGATGTTTTTGAAGCTAAATGATGGGGAAAATGCTTGGAGATGATCAAGTATGAAGTTAAGAGTATTTTGAGAGAGAAATGGAAGTGTAAGTATGAGAAAATGGGGTGAAGAAATGGTGTGCATGCATAAAAACGTTTTTAGGTTATAAAGGAAAAAAAAGATACCTAACTTTGTTTTCTTGCTAAATAATTCATGCTACTTGACAAATGGTTGGTTCCACATGTTTCTTAATCATTTAAGGCTGCTAAGGAGCAGATTTTTATTGGTATATACCAATAGTAAATACATCTAGAAGCTGCGTATGATACGGGTACATATACCCTAGATATACTTGTAGAAATCTTTGAGAAAACGGAACGAGGATTCAAATATAGCTATCTTTTGTAATTAACATAACTCATTGTTATTAGTACCCAATGAGATGTTAAACATCCTTAGATCATGTTAAATATATATAAATACATATATATACATAAACGTATAATTATCGTATGTTATATAGTTCGTGATATCATCGGTCAAATTGAACGGTCAAACGTTGTGTAAAACTCTTTTCGAAGACATAAGTCTCAACAATTTGGATTGCTTGTCATGTTGGTAAGGTTTAATTTATGTAAATATTAATCTTATAAATATAGAATGATCGAAAAAGTGCGGGTCATTACAGTACCTACCCGTTAAATAAATTTCGTCCCGAAATTTTAAAATTGTACCTATTTTGCGTCATCGGGAAACAAGTGTGGATACTTTTGTTTCATTTGATCCTCTCGTTCCCAAGTAAACTCGGGACCCCTTCGAGCATTCCAGCGAACCTTAACGATCGGTATGTTGCTCTGCTTGAGCCGTTTAACTTCACGATCCATGATTTCGATTGGTTCTTCGATGAATTGTAGTTTCTCGTCGACATGGATTTCTTCAAGAGGAATGGTGAGGTCTTCCTTTGCAAGACACTTCTTAAGGTTCGAGACGTGAAAGGTATTATGTACTCCGGCGAGTTGTTGCGGTAACTCGAGTCGATAAGCTACCGGTCCAATGCGTTCGATGATCTTGAACGGGCCTACATATCTTGGGTTCAGTTTACCTCTTTTACCGAAACGTATTACACCTTTCCAAGGTGACACCTTTAGCATAACCATGTCACCGATCTGAAACTCTAATGGTTTCCTTCGGACATCGGCGTAGCTCTTTTGGCGACTACGGGCTGTTTTCAATCTCTCTTTGATTTGTACTATCTTTTCAGTAGTTTCATGTATGATCTCGGGACCAGTTAATTGTCGATCTCCTACTTCATTCCAACAGATAGGAGATCTACACTTCCTTCCGTACAATGCTTCGAATGGTGCAGCTTTAATGCTCGCATGATAACTATTATTATACGAGAATTCTGCTAATGGTAGATACTTATCCCATCCGTTTCCAAAATCGATCACACATGCCCTGAGCATGTCTTCAAGAGTCTGAATTGTTCTTTCACTCTGCCCGTCCGTTTGCGGATGATATGCGGTACTCATATCCAAACGAGTTCCTAGTGCCTCCTGTAGTGATTGCCAGAACTTTGAGGTAAATCTACTATCACGATCAGATATAATGGAAATAGGTATTCCATGCCTTGAAACTATTTCCTTTATATATAATCGTAATAATTTCTCCATTCTATCTGTTTCCTTTATAGGCAAGAAATGTGCAGATTTGGTAAGACGATCAACAATTACCCAAATGGTGTTGTATCCCCAGGCAGTCTTTGGTAACTTCGTGATGAAATCCATGGTAATACCGTCCCATTTCCATTCTGGAATTTCTGGTTGTTGAAGTAACCCTGACGGCTTCTGGTGTTCTGCTTTGACTTTGGAACAAGTTAAACATTCCCCAACATATGTTGCAACGTCTGTCTTCAAATTAGGCCACCAATAATGCGTCTTAAGATCTTGGTACATCTTTCCAACTCCAGGATGTATCGAATATCTTGTCTTATGTGCCTCGTTCAATATCAACTTCCTTAATCCACCCAACTTCGGTACCCAAATACGATTTGCAAAATATCGAATTCCATCTTCCCGCATAACGAGTTGCTTCTCATACTTCTTCATTATTTCATTTCCTATATTTTCTTTAGTAAGTGCTTCTCGTTGAACTTCTTTGATTTGTGAGTTGAGATTCATGCGAATTTTTATGTTCATCGCTCGTACTCGAATTGGTTCTCGTTCCTTTCTACTTAATGCGTCAGCCACTACATTCGCTTTCCCGGGATGATAGCGAATCTCACAATCGTAGTCGTTTATCAGCTCGACCCACCTACGTTACCTCATGTTCAGCTGTTTCTGATCGAAAATATGTTGAAGACTTTTATGATCAGTAAACACAGTGCATCTAACCCCATATAAGTAGTGTCTCCATATCTTTAACGCAAACACGACTGCTCCCAGTTCTAGATCATGCGTCGTATAATTCCGCTCGTGAATCTTCAATTGTCGAGATGCGTATGCAATAACTTTCTTTCGTTGCATAAGAACACAACCAAAACCTTGTCGCGAAGCGTCACAATATATTTCAAAATCATCGTTCCCTTCAGGTAACGATAAAATAGGCGCCGTAGTTAACTTCTTCTTCAGTAATTGAAATGCGTTCTCCTGCTCCGAGGTCCATTCGTATTTCTTCCCTTTTTGCGTTAATGCTGTCAACGGCTTAGCTATTCGGGAAAAATCTTGAATAAACCTTCTATAATAACCGGCTAAACCCAAAAATTGGCGTATCTGCGTTGGTGTCTTAGGAGTCTCCCATTTTTCAATGGCTTCAATTTTTGCTGGATCAACCTGAATTCCTTTGCTACTAACAACGTGGCCAAGAAATTGCACTTCTTTCAACCAGAAAGCACATTTAGAAAATTTAGCATATAGCTGTTCTTTTCTTAACAACTCTAATATCAACCTTACATGCTGCTCATGCTCTTGCTCACTCTTGGAATAGATAAGAATATCATCAATGAAAACGATAACAAAATTATCTAAATATGGACTACAAACTCGATTCATGAGGTCCATGAATACAGCTGGCGCATTCGTCAATCCAAACGGCATAACCAAAAATTCGTAATGACCGTAGCGTGTCCGAAAAGCAGTTTTCGGTATATCTTCTTCTTTGACACGTAATTGATGATAGCCCGATCTTAGGTCAATTTTCGAGTACACACATGATCCTTGGAGTTGATCAAATAAGTCGTCAATTCTCGGTAGTGGATACCGATTCTTGATAGTTAACTTATTTAATTCACGATAATCTATACACATTCGAAAAGATCCGTCTTTCTTCTTGACGAATAAAATTGGAGCTCCCCACGGTGAAGTACTTGGTCGTATGAATCCACTATCCAGTAATTCTTTTAACTGACTCTGAAGTTCTTTTAACTCGGACGGTGCAAGTCTATATGGAGCACGGGCAACCGGTGCAGCTCCTGGTACAAGATCTATTTGAAATTCTACAGATCTAAATGGAGGTAATCCCGGCAACTCTTCCGGAAATACTTCAGGAAAATCTCTTGCCACAGGCACGTCATTGATGCACTTCTCTTTTTATTTCTTTTCGACTTTATTAACATGTGCTAAGATAGCATAGCACCCTTTCTTCAAGCACTTTTGAGCTTTCAAATAACTAATGAGTTTTAGCTTTGAGTTACCCTTCTCTCCATAAATCATTACTGGCGTTTTATTCTTACGAGGAATGCGAATTGCCTTCTTGGCGCACACAACTTCGGCTCCTATTTTGGACATCCAGTCCATGCCGACTATTACATCAAAACTTCCTAATTCTACGGGTATCAAATCAATCTTAAATGTTTCTCCGGCTAAATTTATTTTACAATCACGACAAATTTTATCGGCTTTAATTAGTTTACCATTAGCTAACTCAATCATGTACTTAGCATCTAGAGGTAATGATGAACAATTCAATTTAGCGTGAAAGTCTCTACACACGTAACTTCTATCAGCACCAGTATCAAATATAATAGATGCGGATAAGTTATTAATGGTAAACGTACCCGTAACAAGCTCCGGGTCTTCACACGCCTCTCTAGCATTAATAACAAATGCTCTCCCTCGTGCAGGTCCGATATTTTTCTCTGGATTCGGGCACTGGCTCTTATAGTGACCTTGTTTTCCACACCCATAACAAGTAATGGTAGCCAAAGTAGTTCTATTTGCATTGGTGGCAGGAGTCTTGGTACCATTTGTATTTATAACGAGAGCCCTACAATCTTCAGCAAGATGACCCTTTCGATTACATTTGTTGCATACCACATTACAGTAACCAGAGTGATGTTTGTGGCATCGGTTGCATAAAGGATTTTGTCCTTTATAACCAAAGCTTAAACCACTACCCGCACCTTGCGTGATTTCTTGTTTCTTAAAAGATTGTTGTTGGTTACCTCGATCATAATTTCCATTCCACTTTCTTTTGTTACCTGATACCTTCACATCAGTATTGGATACTTTCTTATCCATGATGACCTGATCCATTAGCTCGTTTGCCATGGTTATAGCTTCATGAATTGTCTTAGGTTTCGATGCTGTAACGTTTGCCTTGACCTTTTTGGGCAAACCATCTTTGTACATTTCAATCTTCCGTTCTTCGGTTGGAACCAATTCAGGACATAGCAAAACTAATTCCATGAATCGCTGATTGTAGTTAGTGATTTCAGTACCAACAACCTTCAGACTTCGTAATTCATCTTCCAACTTCCTAACCTCGTTCCTTGGACAATATTCGTTGATTAACATTGTTTTGAATTCTTCCCATGGAGTATCATAAGCTACATCTCCTCCTACAGCCTTCACATAATTTTCCCACCACGTGAGTGCACTATCTTGTAAAGTGCATGATGCATACTTGGTCATGTCCTTTTCAACACAACCACTGATTTTAAACACAGTCTCCATCTTTTCTATCCATCGGGTTAAACCGATCGGTCCTTCTGTTCCACTGAATGATGAGGGCTTGCAAGCTTGAAAAGTTTTGTAAGTGCACCCCACACGAGGATTTGGGTTAACTGCAGCACCCCTTGCAGCCTCGACCCATAACATTCTGTCGTTCACTCGTTGATTGATGAGTTCCTGGATTTCTTGTTCCGTCATTCGGTTCAATCGCGCCATATTCTTCTATAAGAATGAAAAGAAAATAATTATTCACATGGAATATTATAGATGTAGTGTATATTTACAGTACATTATAGCTTATTAATAATATGAACCAGGTATTATTATAAAAGCCTTTTCTTCTTATTAGCGTTTTATAATTATATCTAGGGTAGTACCTACCCGTTAATGTCCATACTTAATAGCTTAGTACAGAATCAATTACTACCATCTAAATAATACTTAACCATGGAAAATTATTGCATTTCACACTTCACTATTTTACATATGCTTATCTTACATTGAACATTAAGCAAACCACACTAATAATATTATACAAAACATTATATGATCCCATGGTTTAATACGGCAGCGCATCGTTTGGTCTATTTTCTAGGACGTTTAGGTTCAAAGAATCGCTTAACGCTTATCCTGGCTGTCTGCCTATATTTTGGCTGTGGGACTGAAGAACTGGATGCCGGGATAGAACGAATAGGAATAGCGGGAATAGGGGTGGTAGTGTCTAGTGGAGTTGGTGCCACATCATCCTTATTAAACTCAGGATTTGAATTTTCTAATTCATTAGCCTTTCGTTTCTTTCCTAGTTCGAACTCGTCTTTTGTAATTTCCTGTATTTCTTCCTCGGGTTCACTTTCCTCCTCGGGTTCACTTTCCTCCTCGGGTTCACTTTCCTCCTCGGGTTCACTTTCCGGGTTCTCTATAGTTGGTTCATCCGGAATTTGTGAGTCTTCCCCAAAGATATCATTTTCGTCATCGGATAGGTTAATGACTGGAACACCATCTGAAGATTCTGGTTCGGAGTCGCTGAATGTGATAACAAGTTTTGAGCCCGACATCTATCATACAACAACTAACCCATTAGTACTACATAATATTTACATATAAATTTTAACCAACAATGATAAGCAATGGTTTTTAAATCAGACCCGGTCAAAGTCCAGACTTACTAATGTATCCTAACGACTTATCGGTTAGACACACTAATGCAAACCTGGTTCGCTAAGACCACCGCTCTGATACCACATGTCATAACCCGTCCTTAACCATAAGAACGTGTTAAATAACGTATGATTTCATTGCGAGGTATTGACCTCTATATGCGACATTTTTAAAAGAAAAACTGCATATATTATACATTACAAACCATGATTCTTATTTTTGTTACAAGCTTTGGACAACATAAAAATGATTATCGTTTAGCGATAATCTTCGACTTACAAACTTTACATATAATGATAACAACACGGTTTCTAGCATATTTTACAACACAGATCCTCGGGTATGCAGTTTTATTTTTGACACAAATATGCGTACGCAAGATCCTGCTCAAATTCAACATTATGCAGCGGAAGCTTTAGTAATCTCCTGAGAATAGACATGTTTTAAAAGGTCAACATAAAGTTGGTGAGATATAGGTTTAGTGCCGGCAGCATTATATATATATAGACCACAAGATTTCGTATATAAACAGTTTAATAAAAATATTCTAAGTGGTTGAGCACTTGGTAACCATACTTAACATTTAATCACGTCGCATATTCCCTTTAATATGAAATCTTACTGCACCGTACCATGTGTAGTCACAAAACGAAGTATTGTGCAACCGTTGAATACTGGTCGTCCAGTCCGGTTGGGGTTGTCAGGCCCGATAGATCTATCAACAGGATTCGCGTTTACAATACCGCTGTAAATATTAGTTACCAAGCTACAGGGAAGTATGCCAGTGGTACAACTCAACGTAGAATATATTTTTCAGTTACTTGTGTCCATAACGTAAAACATAAAATACATGTATTCTCATCCCGAAATATTTAGAGTTTAAAAGTGGGACTATATACTCACGTTCGTCTTGAAGATATATATATTTTTGACTTGGTCTTCCGGTTGATATCACGAACCTATCCATATATAATATATCAATACCTTTTCTTTTTAAACAAACGTCTCATATATATACTTGTTATACTTTTAATACTTTGAATAATTCCTTAGTCCGTAGTTAGCATTTCGTTGTTAGTAATTCAATTTTAATGGTTCATTTGTAGATGTTTAATATACCCGCAATGAAATAAATAAAACCCCCAACGAAATAAATAAAACCCCATCGTATATGTATTGGTCGAGATTAATCTTGACCCACGGTACCGGTGTTGTCAAATGACGTGTTGCGTACATAAAGTACCGGTGTTGTCAAATGACGTGTTGCGTACAAACATGGGATCTTATGATTAATCTTCTCGTATTGTTTATGGGTGATCCTGAACCATATAAAATTGAATTATAAGTACATATATATAAAATATCATGTTATCTTAGAAAGATGTGATTTTATTTAATTTTTCCCAATTAATCCCGAAGTTAAACAAGTCTTGGATAACCAATTTTGTTTCGGTCATAGTTTCTTCGTTACAAATCCGTTTTCGTTGATTCAACTTGCCATCTCCTTGGATCGAGTTCCTCTTTAAGACTATGAACTGAAAATACCTTGGTTTGTATTCAAAATCACACGGCATAGGTGAAACTTTAGTGAAACTTATGAAGTTAAACATTTTCCTTTATGTAAACAACCTTAAATGATTATTTTTCTAAAAATACTTATACTTTGAATTAAATCATGAAATTTTTATGTGTTATCATATTCATATTAAAAATCATTTTTCCAGAAGATAAACTTCCAATTCAAAGTTTAAGATGGTTTTTAATTATCCAACCCAAAACAGTCCCCGGTTGCACTCCGACGTCGTAAAAACAGTTTTTAAGGTGTTCTTTGAAAAACCAAGTTATACCTTGTTAAATTAGCATGTAATTAAGTTATATTACAGGTCTTGAAGTATTTTAAAAGTTAAGTTAGAAGGATCTATTTAGTTTGCAAACAAGTTTGAAAACTTTCAAACTATGTTCTTGTTGTTAAAATTTTATACCACAAAATAAGATAGCTATATATATATGAATCGAATAAGGTTATGAACATAGTTACTACCTCAAGTTCCTTGGACAAGGTTGCTGTAAAAGAGGAGTAAGAACCTAGAACTAAAAGGGTGATGGAATTGGATGAAAGATTGGAAGTAAGTTTGTGTTCTTGGAAGGATTCTTGAAGTGTTTTTGTAAGGGTTTTCTTATGGTGATTAAGTGATGTTTTTGAAGCTAAATGATGGGGAAAATGCTTGGAGATGATCAAGTATGAAGTTAAGAGTATTTTGAGAGAGAAATGGAAGTGTAAGTATGAGAAAATGGGGTGAAGAAATGGTGTGCATGCATAAAAACGTTTTTAGGTTATAAAGGAAAAAAAAGATACCTAACTTTGTTTTCTTGCTAAATAATTCATGCTACTTGACAAATGGTTGGTTCCACATGTTTCTTAATCATTTAAGGCTGCTAAGGAGCAGATTTTTATTGGTATATACCAATAGTAAATACATCTAGAAGCTGCGTATGATACGGGTACATATACCCTAGATATACGTGTAGAAATCTTTGAGAAAACGGAACGAGGATTCAAATATAGCTATCTTTTGTAATTATACTTATATTGTTTTATGTATGTAAGCCCTTTAAAAGTGATAAAATACATATCTATACGATGCATGTATAAGTATTATAGGTTATAAGTATTTATGTCGAAGAACGTTACGTATAGTTATCGTTTTGAAAACTTAAGTTAGTAGTTTCAAAATATACTTATAACTCATTGTTATTAGTACCCAATGAGATGTTAAACATCCTTAGATCATGTTAAATATATATAAATACATATATATACATAAACGTATAATTATCGTATGTTATATAGTTCGTGATATCATCGGTCAAATTGAACGGTCAAACGTTGTGTAAAACTCTTTTCGAAGACATAAGTCTCAACAATTTGGATTGCTTGTCATGTTGGTAAGGTTTAATTTATGTAAATATTAATCTTATAAATATAGAATGATCGAAAAAGTGTGGGTCATTACACAGGTAGTCTAATCAGTTACATAAATAGTAAGTAAAGGTATTCCGGTGGGTTCTTGGTGCTTGATGCTCATCACGGTTCTCATCCTTGATGCGTATAGCTTCAAGTGTACAACTCGTTGATGGGTTAGCATCATATTAACCAAGGTTTGACCATCATAACACTAGTGTAAGTCTAAGATATGTAGCACAACTCACTTAAGAGTTGTATGTAGTTTGATGAACCAAAGTTACATCAAGATCTTAGATCCGACACTTACATGAGTTCTACTAGTAATATTAAGCTACAAACTTGAAAGTAAACTAAATAAACAAGATCTTAAGTTGTAGAACTTAGATATTAGCTAGATCTTAAAGATCCTAGACTAGAAAGTCTAGATCTAGTGTTCTTAAGTTAGATCCTAAGTTACAAAACTTGGATCTACACTTTAATGAAACCATAAGTTATGAAACTTAGATTTTCAACTTGTAAAATGTATGTAAGCTTGTAAGCTCTTATTTACAACAAATTTAGAAGACCATAAGCTATAGAAACTTAGATCCAACATAAGTATATGAAGTTATAACTAGAAAGTTATACTTTCATGTTCTTGAACTTATAAAGTTAACTTTTAGTTTCAAGAAATATGAGATCAAGATTAACTAGTAATAATTGACCAAATTAACAACATCACAACTTTAAAGTACTTATAAAAAAAAGAAATAAACTAAAGTACAAGTATTATGTTCATGTTTGTTTCATACTTAGGAAGATTCAAATCAAAGTTTAGATCTTAGGATTTAAGTCAACAAAACATGAACACATGTATGATTATGAAACTTATGAACTTTAAATCTTGAAAACACTTAAATGTAGAACCATAAACTAGTAAGTTTAGATTCTTGTTCTTGGTTCTTCATCAAACAAAAGATGGAAGTAACCAAGATTACATGAAGATACAAGTTAGAAAACTTGATCTTTAATCATAAACAAGAAACAACAACAAGTAACAACAAACTACAACTAGTAAATGATGATGATGAATGGTGGTTTTAATGGAAGAAAAAGAAAGAAAGTAAAGCTTGTTACTTACAATATTTGAGAGAAAAAAAGAGAGAAAAGAGAAGTAAGTTGTGTGTGTGAAGAATGAAGTGAAGTAATGCAAGTAATAAGTAACAAAAAAATTTGAAAATGAATCCCCCTCCCCCATGAAAGCTCACGGCCAAAGGGTGCCAAAAGGAGCAAGGTCAAAAGCCAACTTTCAAGTATTGGAGAATGGTGTTAGCTTGAAATGGCATTAAAGCAAAGTGGTATGGGAAAATGGTGTAAGTATGCATGTAACTAGATTCCTCATGTCACTAATTAATCTAGTTATATCTTAATGTAATACTTGCATAATAATGGGCTAACTTAGTCCATTAAGTGTGTAGGGTGGGCTTCCAAGTCCATGTACATGAGTCCATTAATAAAAGCCCAAGTCTAAGTAAGTAACAAATTAAATAAACAAAGCCCAAGTAATTAACTAGTAACATTAGTTAATTAAAAATGATTAATAATAATTAATCATGAATGTAAATAATATTCAAAATATTATTCGTGAAAAGTACGTGTATCACAAAGACAAGTCGGGCCATGAAAAGTTAAATACGGTAACAAGTAACACGTATAAGAACACGTTTATTAAAACACAAGCGTTAATAATAAATTATTAATAATTAAACGTTAGAAAATCCAGGGTCGTTACAATAATCATCATGCACCATATTACACGACTCTTACATTCTACTTAACCTCTGAACATATTAAGAACATATATTCTTGATAGTTCTATCCTCAGTAATTCTGGTAATTTAACAAATCAAATCATGATATTACGTTCCTTCCTGCTTAGAACTTTAAGTTCATTTGAAACTTCATACCTACGAATTCTGGTCCATTACTTGCTTTACAAAAGCATGAAGCTTCGACATATAAGGGAAACTATAAAGCCCGATAACAACACCGAAATTACAAACCGTGTATATCAATGCGTATAGCAATATAAAGACACGGGAGAACTAAAAATACTATAAATCCAAGAGCATAGTAGAAGTAAACAGACTCTTCCAGCGACAGATGGAAAAGAAGAACGATATATATAAAAATCAGGACTATATCCAGAATTAGAACTAGATGAAGCATATTCACGAATCTTTTAAAAGTATGAATCGGGAAAGAAAGTATAGAAGTGGTGAAGATAATGAAACGGAAGAAGCTAATTTATAGAGAAATTCCAGACACGACAATCAAGGCAATTCACCACATTTGATCAAAGAAAATCCTAATTTCCTTAATTACCGGAGAATCAAATCTTATAGATTATGAAGATTTTTTTTAAATCCCTTGAATTCCGGAAAACAACTTTAACCATATCAAAAGTTAAGGCAAACATTTAATTTCTTCATTTCAATCTTTTACGATAGCTTCGTTTATACTCTTCCTGTAATCGAATTGTTTCATCTATATTACCCATAGTTGATAAAACTCTATTTTTTAACTCATACTCATCATTCTTATTGTAAACAATGACGATCTCTATCAAATTTCATGACCGTGATTTTCACGAACTCCTCTCTATTTTGTCTACCCTAATATTGTGGCATAAACGCTCAAGGTTTAAATAAGCTCACTATTATTTATAACACATTTCATGTGTATTAAAATGCTTGTCTAGTGTCATCATCTCTTTCTGAGAAAACCTAATCAATGACACTCTTGTTAAACCCTTTAGATAATCTCCGCATTAATAATAAAATGCACTTCATAGAATTTATGGTTCGTATGATTTAAACTCTTGAAACAAAACAATATTCTATCTGTTGAAATTCATGCAAGGCCCCGAGTATACCTGGGAACGTGAAGACTAAATAAAACGAAAATATCCTCACCTGTTTACAAACAACGCCAATTGATGGCAACAACTAAATTTCGGGACGAAATTTCTATTAACAAGGGGATACTGTGACAACCCGACTTTTTCCTTTATATTTTGCTAACGACCGTGGTCATCATCATAACTAAAATGTAATGAATAACCGAACATAAACTATTCGAGGATTAAAATGTAAATTATTTATTTTACTAAATAAAAAAAAACTAAAATAACTAAAATACATATGTAATCTTAAATCTTAAATATTGTTAATATTAAATCAAACTTGAAGGTCAAATTTATTCTGGTAACATCCATTGTAACCATTATTTATATTTATCTTCAAGTAAGTTCAAAATTTAATTTAATAATATAAGGATAAGAGCTAGGGTAATTAGCAACATTAATAAATATTAATACGTGTTATGGACTACAACTGTAAAGTAAACTATATCCCTAAATTATTGGCATTTGAGTCATATCCTAATCATCTTCCCAATATCTCTCGGTCAACTATGAACTCCTCTTTTTACGATTGGTATTTTATTGGCCAACATTAACTCTCACTATATACATATACGAACTTGACCAACTATATACTCATCATATCAATCTACAAATCACTAACGTAAACATCCATAGTCTAACTCAAAGAACACAAACCATCGACTTTTTTTTTCTTTTTGTCGATCACCTCATCAAAATCGAACCACTCCAGTTTCTTGTTTCGCGGGCACGAACCACCAAACCGAACCCGCGTGTTTCTTGCTACTACTCGTATATTTCTATTTCAACCACCGTAATCTACCACCAAACCATCATAGTTGCTACACTCGTTAATTGCTGCTGCATCTTCGTTACTGTTTCCTGGTCGGTTCCACCATAACCATCATCAAACCACCATACCACCACCATCACACGACATCCTGCTACAACCCAAGAGCCACCATCGACAACCTTCTTCTCATGTGTATTCATGTTTTCTTGTTCCTGTGTACTATTTCGATGATGACGATGATAGATGATATGATGATGGTGATGTACAGTGATGATGATGATGATACAGGAGGTCGAGTACATGATGATAACGATGATCATTTATGATGTTGGTGATGATACATAAGATAATAGGATTAATGATAATGATGATGTTGAAGAAGAAGAAGGCAAAAAAATATGGGTTAAAATATATTAAGGTGGCAGTAATTTCAGAAAATAACTGACAGATCAATGGTGAGGAGTGTTTGTGTTATACGAGAGGTCTCAAGTTCGAGCCTCGATTGTGACATATTTTTTTTTAAAAAGAAGATGAAGTGGAACAGACAGGATAAAATGGTTAAAGATATATAGAAACGAAGTTATATCAGAAAACAAGATGGCTCAGATGGTTATGATGTGTGTGAGGTTAGCAAGAGGTCTTGGGTTCGAGCCTGGGCTGGTGCCTTATTTTGTTTTGTTTTAAAAAAAAGCCTATTTCTTTGAGGTAGTTACTTAATTATTATTATTATTATTATTATTATTATTATTATTATTATTATTATTATTATTACTACTACTACTACTACTACTACTACTATTATTATTATTATTATTATTATTATTATTATTATTATTATTATTATTATTATTATTATTATTATTATTATTATTATTATTATTATTATTATTACTATTATTATTATTATTATTATTATTAAGATTATTATTAATATTATTATTATTATTATTATTATTATTATTATTATTATTATTATTATTATTATTATCATTACTATTATCATTATTAATAAAGGTATTATTATTATAATTAACCTAAGTATTACTATTATTAAAATGACTATTAAATTTTTTTGAAAACTATCATTATTATTAAAATCTCCATTATTATTAAAAATAGTATTTTCATAAAAACTATCATCAATAATATTAAAAAATTTCATTTTAAATTATTATTATTACTATCATTTTTATTATCACCAGTATCATTATTATTATTATAAGAACTATATTAGTATTATTATTATTATTAATAATGTTACTATTAATATTATTATTATTATTATTATTATTATTATTATTATTATTATTATTATTATTATTATCATTTTTACTACTAGTATTATTATTGTTATTACAAAATAATACAACTCTTTATTTATTATCATTATTAATATTATTTTATCAAATAAATACTTATATATAGAATATATATATAAAAGTATATATACAGAAATATATAACAATTGAAATAATATATATAAACTTATTCGATTACGAGTATATGTGTTAATATATATACTTGATATAGGTTCGTAAATCCGAGGACAACTCTGCACTTGTTCAGTACCGTCATATGCATATTTACTACAAACTATCATACCGTATCGTGAGTTTTCATAGCTCCCTTTTTATATATATTTTTGGGCTGAGAATACATGCGCAACTTTTATAACTATTTTACACGTTAGACACAAGTACTCAAACTTTTATGCTATATACGTGCTTTGTCATACTAAATCCCCACCGTAATATCGTTAATTGTTGAGGTATAAGATGTAAACTTAGTTATTGTGAGTAGCACTACTGAGAGTGACGTCTCTAACTATTTGACTGATGGTCTTTGGTTACATAATAATGATTCAACTGACACTGACTTTCAAGGTGTCGAGGGGTAAACTTTTGTCTAGTAGCGATATTACAAACAACAACTCTTTCGATTGATATATTAGTATCAATCAACTTTAAACTGAAATCTTGTGGTCTAATGCTATACTGAACTATTGATTTATGATAAACCTATGAACTCACTCAACCTCGTGTTGACTTTTTAAAGCATGTTTATTCTCAGGTACTTAAATATTGCTTCCACTGTATATCTACTGCTTTGATGATGATTGCTTGCTATGCTTGGAGTCTTCATTATATATCATATCAATTAAAGACATTTAATGCTCTAAATACAATGTAATCTATTTATCTTCCGCTGCAAAACTCAATAAAACGTCTTATATAGAGTCGTTCTCGTTTATAAAACTGTGATTTGATATAATTAGTCACAAATACCACAGGCCCTATTTGGGGGTGTGACACCAACCTTTTGGTTGACACTTGAAAGCATGTTTATTCTCAGGTAAGAAATCTTCCGATGTGCATTTGCTCATTTTAAAGATATTACTTAGAGTCATTCATGGCATATTTCAAAAGACGTTGCATTCAAGTCGTTGAGTTCAACAAGATTACTATTAAGTCATTTAGAGTTTGGATATATTATGAAAGGGTATGCATGCCTGTCAACTTTCGATGTAATGAAAGTTTGTCTTTAAAAACGAATGCAATGTTTGTAAAATGTATCATATAGAGGTCAAACACCTCACAATGTATCCATATGTTATTGTATTCGTGCTTATAGATTAGGACGGGTCGCTTCAGGAACCTCGTTTAATCAAGGTGAGTTTATAGGGGGTAAATTGTGCGGGTCAAGAGTGACTTAGTGTTTCCGGATTGCATCCGTGCAAGAGGAAAACGACTAAGTGCACTAGATGGATAACTTAGATAGAATTATTAGGCATGCCTAGTAATTGTATCTATGATTGATGATTAGATTAGGAAAGGTCCTTAAGCTTGCTTAATGATCTTGTCTATGGTATGACTTAGCTTAGACATCTAGGGTGTCTATGTAGATATGTATTCAATGTGATTAAGGTAGCTTAGGCATATGTGTATTCCTATGGTTATATTTAGCTTAGACATAATTATAGGATTGGCCTTAGTAAGTTATGTCTATGGTAAGGAAAGGAGTCGGATCCGAAAGTAAGTAAGCAACCTTTTTGGGTTGGAAAGACAAAGTGATGTAATGATTATGCTCAATGATATATGTTATATTATTCGCCTATAACTCACTAAGCGTAAAAGCTTACCCCCATGTTGTTTTATGTTTTTATAGGAACGAAAGGACACCGAGAAGGTAAGGAGCCTATGTAAAGATAGCGGAGCATTGGGTTTTAGTAAGTGGTAATGCAAGTCTATATTTTGAATCTAGCTCTAATGGTACCGCTTAAAGTCTTTTGTATTCATAAACTATGTTTCTTTTGAAGAAGTGGGACCAAATGTTGTGTTTAAGTTGTGTAAACGTGTTGCTCATGATTAAAAGATTTTCGAAGTATTTGATGATGTAAGAAATTATTTTAATTAAGTTTGTTTAAGTATTATGTTGTTAAAATATGTTGGTTGTTGATGAAATGGTAAACTATGGTTTTTATAACAAGTAGTAGTTCAGTACCAGCGAACGTGTAATGTCGCGCCGCGACATCATTTGTCGCGCCACGGCATATAACTTGTTTTGATTCCAGGAGGGCTGTTAAGCAGGATTGAATTTCTTTGAAAAGTCGCGCCGCGACCAAGAGTTGCCGCGTCGCGGCATATCACTTGGTCTGGGCGGCCACTCTTTAAAAAAAATAAAAAATTATCGTTTAAGGGCGTTAAAGCTTGATGGCAAAGTTGTAAGTAAATGGCTGAAAAACCCCTGGAAAGTGGGATGGCAGGTGGTATGCATAGGGGGTATGTCTAAACCCCTGGCAAGTAGTACGACATGTAGGATTTTCGTTGAAAAAATAGCTGGCAAACGGCTGACAGGCTGTTTGGCAAGCCGTTTGCAGGGCCCGTTTAACCAGTCAGCCCATTTGCCTTGGGCATGTGGCAGGCCGTTTGCCTTACTGGCAGGCCGTTTGGCAGCCCGTTTGGCAGGCCGTTTGGCTTGCTGATTCGCTAGATCGTAACTTTATTTCTTGTCTTTCACCGTTTTTGCTCTAGAATCTTCGTTTTAGCTCCGTTTCTGACGATTCTTGCGTCCACGCGTTCGTAATTGAATATACTAAAACATGAGATTAAGTAAATAAACTTTTCCAAAAATTATAAAATAAGTTATTTAAACGCGAGTTAATCGTCTTAGCCGGTTTTGCTCGTTTTTCCTCGTTTTTCATCTGTTTTTAGTGATTCTTGAAACATAGCCTTTGTAATGACATAATCTACCAAATGAAGCAAATAAATGCTTATTTAGATGATAAAGTCAATTACTTTATCATAAATGAGGCTAATATCGGGGTAAAAACATAACTTTTTAGCCTATATCATAGGCCTAATATAGAACTGTCTATCCTAGACCAACTACTCAAAACTATCCCCAACTTAGCTCTATGATCAATGGTTGGTTTTGGCAATTAAGATCCAGCAAGAAGTTCAGTGTTAGATTTTTATCATCCTTACTTGATGAAAAAAATTAGAGGCTACACCTCAAATGAAGTTAATGATGTGGCTTCATAGCATCCCCGAGAAAATAATTTTTTTTATTTGGAGATTGTTAGGTGATAAGCTAGCCACTAGATCGAATCTTACGAAGAAAGGTGTTGTTTTGACCTCACATTTATGACCTTTTTGCCAATCAACAATAGAATATTGGGATCACATATTTACCAATTGTCGAATTACTTCCCTTTATGGCGTTATTTTGTTTCATGGGTGAGTTACAGTTGATCGATCCCCAACAGTGTTAATAATCTGTTAACCTCAAAAAACTATAATATGGGTTGTGACAAGATCAATAAGGTTTGTCTTGCTTCAAGATACATCCTTCTTTGGTTAAATTGGAACTAGAGAACATGATTGTTCATAGCCCGGGGAAAAAAGGAGTTCAATTCTGAAAGAAAATGTAGCATCAAACCTTCGTGTTCTATTTTACTTTTGGTTAAGTGACCGAAGCCAAAAAATAAGAGGTGATTTGGAGGCATGGACCAATAACCATGGTAGTGTGGTGATATAGAATGTAATAGGGATTTATTCTTCAAATTTTCCTATATGCAATATGTAATTTGTGTTGGTTTTACGTTGTTGGTGTGCATTTGTCTTCTTAATAAAATTCATCAGCCTTTCAAAAAAAGAAATACAAAAAAAAAAACTAATTTGAACTACTTCTTTTGTTTCAAAGTTTATTCAACTTTAAGGACTTTTTTAAACCAAATTCTAGTTAACACATGCATTACTTGATTATACATTGTAAATAATCATTATAAATAACTATCTTACTAACCTTCCTCTACCATGCTTATTGCTTAAATTATCTTTTAAGTATAGCCTTTAAGATTATTATTAGATAAATCTTCATTTTCTAATGTAATAATACATATTCATTTAGAATAAGTAATTTATTATTTATTTATCGTTCGTATTATTAGACACCAGTTATATCGACTAAAAAGTCACGTTTTCACCCCGGTATTAAGGCCCAAAAACAATAAAGTTCCGAGCTTTATCGCCAAAATGCCCGCTTTATTGGTTAAAATTGAAGATCAAGTGATTATGAATACGGTGCAAAAAGAATTAAGAGAATCGGAGCTAAAACGAAGATTCTAGAGCGAAAACGGTGAAAGACAAGAAATCAAGCTACGATCAAGGAAATCAAGTTACGAACCAGTGAAATCAGCAAACCAAAGTAACGGCCTGCCATAAGGGAAAACGGCCTGCCATACGGCCCAGGAAAACGGTCAGGCAAAATGGCTGACCAGTGCAAACGGCTACCAAAAACGGCCTGCCATACGGCTTGCCAGCCGTATGCATGCCAAAACCAAGTCTATTTAAAGGGTCTTTGTCATCCATTTTTACACACACTTTAATTCACTTCTTTCTCCCTCTTTCTACAATATTAGTCATACTTTCAAGGTCTTCGACTCTGTGGAGGAAACCTAGTACTCGGAGAAGAATGGCGAAGATTGTATTAGGTGCGTTCTAGAGTTTGAAGTTGTCACTTTTGTATTCGGAACTCGTTTAATCTACTGGTACTTCTATCCTTTGTCTTTATATAATGTCTTCCATTATTAGGCTTTGTGATATTGTTGCCATGATTAGCAAGTAGTTATCTTTAGTGTATGTTATGATGTAGTCAGTTATAATGCCGAAATAATATTATGGTTTGTGTATGTTGTCAAGATGCTTTCCGATTATGCTTTAAACTCAATCGCTTTTCCAACTAATAGAACGTAGTTATCGGCTCTATTATTGGGAAGTCGCGAACCCTGATTCAGAGTACACTATATGTGTCACCCCTTGGTAAGAGAAGTCTATCGGATACAATGTAAGTTTGACTGAGGCACACTGGTTATAGTAAGTCCACCGAGCCTTGGATTCTGACTGATGTAACACCCCGTTTTTCCCCGTACATGATTTATAGGTGAATTGGGTATGTACGATAGGCGTATGAAGGGTTCGGGACATTTTCTAGTATTAAAGCTTTGAGTGCGAAAGGTTATGTCAGATCACGCCTTGGGTCGCGGCGCGACACAGAAGGTCGCGGCGTGGCATTACACTAGAATCAGGATCAGAAAGCTTGTAAACAAAGCCACCAGTTCGAGGCAATTGTCGCAGCGCGACGAATAGGGTCGCGGCGCGACCATGCTGGCAAACTGATTCCGGATTTTGTAATTTTAAGAGAATAATAAGGGCATTTTGGTCTTTTCGCATTTGAACCAGATTGAGATCTTAAATCTCATCCACTCCTTTCATTTCCTAATTTCTTTTCCCTTTTCATTTCATTTTCCTCTCAAAAACTCAAACACCCAATTGGATTCAAACGGATTTTTGGAAAGGAAGAATCGGGAATTGATCTTTGGCGTAGTTGACAAGTGTGTTCTCCTCGTTCTTAGCTACACGGTGATACTAGTGGTAAGCTCTAACTCCGAAATTCATTTTCGTGTTCATCATTCAAATTTGGGGCTTTTGATTGTATGATTCATAGGTGAAACCCATTTAGTTGCTAATTGGAGATTAACACCAAGATTCGGGTATATAAGTGTTAAAGGCGGGTTTTGGGTTGGTTAATGATTTAACCATGTTTAAGACTTGAGAATGGTGTATAATCATTAGCATTAGTGATTATTGGTGTTTTGAAGACTTTTAGGGTTTTCATGGTTGACTAATTTTGACTAGAGTCAAAATTAGGGTTTGTTGAGGATTATGACCCGATTGTTAATTTATTAAGGTTTATAAACTTAAAATGGATTAAGTTGAAGTATAAAACCGAGTTAAACATGTTTTGGTGTCAAAACTTGTAAATGGTGAGATTTTGACCTTATGGGTCAAAATTAGGGTTTGTGGGCGATTTTGAGAACAATAAGTGTTTAACACTTGTATTCGGGTTTAATTGGCATATTAGGACCATTATCACTTGTGTTAGTCATTATTGGTTAGTTTGGACGCGGTTTGTCCTTGGAAGTGCATTTGCGTCGAATTTGCACTAAGTGTCAAATTGGGTTGGTTTGTAAATCCAATCTAAGTGTGTTGTTGAATTTGTGATAATGGATTAGGTACTTTCCATTGAAGAGTTGCAGATTACTTGGAAGCATTTCTTCAAGGCGACAAGGTGAGTGTTAATATCCTATATGCATATGTATGTGTAGGATGGGTGCGGGTCGGGTGAAGTGGTTCTCGGTTATAGAGCTCACTTCACATATAGGTGGATTGATGGACTTATGTGTAGGTCCAATTGGCACGGTTGTGCGTTTTGGTTGACCATCTTTGACGAGGTGCACACCTTGCGTGTACTCTATCACATGGGCGTGTGATGTGGATTATATAACCCCAATGGCGAAGGGTTAATATTGTGAGTGGAAGAATTATGCGTGTACGTATATAATGTATTTATTTGTGTAGTATGAATGTGGTATTGTCGCGGTGTTCAAGACACCACATTCTAAGTAACGAGTAGTAGTGTCGCGGTGTTTAAGACACTACTCATTGTTTGATTGGCATGTGGTATTGTCGCGGTGGTTAAGACACCACATTGTCATGGGAGTGGAATTGTCGCGGTGTTCAAGACACCACTCATTATTTTGATTGACGTGTGGATTCGTCGCGGTGTTTAAGACGCCACATTGTCATGGGGGTGAATTAGTCGCGGTGTTTAAGACATCACCCGGGGGATTAGTGATTACGCGGTGTTTAAGTAACGCTAATGGGTGTTACGAACTCCGACGGTCTCTTACGAGTATCGTTCCCTTGTACGATTGGTTAACCATGGTTATTGTGTTGTAAGCGTAAGCAAATTATGTTATTCGAGAGATATATACATATATATACATATATATTGTATACATATAATGTTGTATTGTCGTGTTGTAGCTAACCCTTCGGGTGTAGCTTATTGGCATTGTTCACATCGTTGTTGGCGAACTTATATTTTGTTGATGTATCTTAAGCTCATTGCTTAGTGATCTTACGGTATGCTTAGACTAGCTTGCCTTTATGTTTGGATGCTCCGGTATGCGGTATTTGCTATTTTGTGGTGTGTCCATTTTATGCATATATATGTATGTAGTATATTCTCACTCACTAAGCGTTAGCTTACCCTCTCGTTGTTGATATTTTTATAGGTTCGCATGCTTGGCGGCTCGGGTAAGCTTGGGAATTAGAGATCTCGGCTAGGTTGCTTTAGAAGATCTTGCTTTTGGAATCGATTAGGATTTGGGTAGCGCAGTCCCAAATCACCATGCTCGGTTTTGTGTAAACGTAACTTGTCGGGTCATAATGATTATAACCGGTTTACGATTTAATTAATGAACCATTGTATTAAGGAGTTTAAATCATTAATGTATGTTTTAAGTTCGATGAACTTACTTTGATAACAAATACGTTTTGGAATATGTGTAACGGGACCAAAAGTATTATTTAAAGCATATTAAAAGGAAAAATTTTTATGGGCCGGTTTTAATACGGGTTGGGTTGTTTCAAGTGGTATCAGAGCATGGTCTAAGGGATTTAGGTGACTTGAGATAGGTGCCTAGACTTAGACTTTTGTGTGTGCTTAATTTGTTGCGGGACTTGTAGGAGTACGGGTCGGAATGGGTTCTAGCTAGTGCCTTGGTTATAGGTTGACTAACGTTTATATTAGTAATGCGAATATTATTAATATGCTATTGTGATGTGATAATAATTTTCGCGTGTGTTTATATCGTGTAGGAATTTTGTTGTGTTGGTTATTATCATTGAGCGAGGCGGTCGTTGTACTAACGAGTCGATACGGCGTGTGTGCGTAATAAGAACTTGCAAACCTTATTACGGGTGCAAATCGTGTCTAACAAGTGATGTACGATGAGTGTTTAGCAAGATGGGGTGGTGTTGTGAGTGTCGTTTTATACGTGCGTGGACTAATCGTTTTGCATTCCTTAGAATGGCGACGCGAAACGTGATCGAGACGAACGACGCAGAGTTTAACGCTAGAATTGTGGCCTCCGTTGCGGAGCAAGTGGGTGCGTTACGAGAAGAAATGGATAGGAAGTATTCCGAATTCCAAAATAGGGGTGAAATGGAGCGTTGTCTTAAGAGCTTCATGAGGACTAGACCCCGATGTATGATGGGAAACCGGATCCTTTGGTAAGCACAACTTGGATCTCGGATGTCGAAGGGTGTTTTCGTACTATGGAATGCCCTCCCGAGAAAAATACGAGACTCGCTACTAGTTTGTTGCGGGGTAGGGCGAAGGATTGGTTGGATGGCAAGATTGATCTTGTCGGTGGTGAGACGTTTATGGCGTTACCATGGGACGAATTTAAGGAGGGATTCTTCGAGGAGTTCCGGACTTCGGCCGATTTATCGGAAATGCGTAATGAGTTGCGAAATTTGCAACAGGGTTCTATGGATTTGAATACTCTCAAGACGACCTTTATGGCGAAGGCTCGTTTTTGCCCGGAGTATTTGGGGAATGATAATTTGTTGATGCAAGATTTCTATCGAACCTTGAATGATGACTTGAAGAATAAGATTAGCCGGGGTCACGCGAAATTGTTTGCGGAATTATTCGCCGTGGCTAGAGGTTTCGAGTCGTATTTACAATCAAAGAAGGGTGAACCTTCGAGCGAGAGAAGGGTTGTTTCGCATGGTGCTTCGAGTAAGAGGACTAAGGGTCCGAGTGTGAGCACGGGTGGTACATGGACGGGTATATTGGATTCTAGTGCGTCTAGATGTTACAATTGTGGCATAAGGGGTCACAAGTCGTGGGAATGTTCGGTACCAAAAGGCGATGGCATGTTGTGCTTCAATTGCCAAGAAGAAGGACATCGTAAGTCGGAATGTCCCAAGTTAGCGGGGACGGGGCCGGCAAGGAGACGTTAAGGTACGTTTCGTTTTAATAAATATGTCTTTTGATTATTTATTAAGTGCCGTCTGAAGTTGAGTTTATTAAATGCATTGTGTTGTGCATGTTATTGATATGGGTGACGTTCCTAATGGAAGTACCCTATGACGACGTTTTGATTGACGGGCGAAGGGCGTAAGACTTGGTGTAACCAAGCATTCCTTGATATTTGTAAAATGTTTCTACCAAGCCATGGAAATGGGTTGGTGTTCGGTTGTTAAGCGCGTGTTCGCTTTTGTGTTGAGGTCGATGAACCGTGAGGTTCGACGGGTGGGCTGAAACCCTTGAGATCGAGTGTTTTGAATCTCGATGTATGTTGGTAATGGAGTCCTTATGACGCGACATTAGGTGCCTCTTTTATACCTACTAGCGTGGTGTTCGACTCCGATTATGTTGCGGTTACATTGTACTTAGGGTACCGAAGTGAAATCCTTAGGTACATGAGTGACTAGGTGTAATTTGACAAACTAAAGCAATTGGATGATTGCGAAGGTATGGTTTGTGTAATCGTGGTACACTTTTTGCTCGAAGTGTTTAAGGATTGATTGAAATCCTTTGTGTGCTCAAGGCTGGAGCAAGATATGGTGACGGGTCGTGTGAGCCCAATCTTTGTAAAGTCTACCTTAGGTAGCATTGTACGGTTGTACGAGTTGTGGATATGGGACGTAGTTCCAAATGGGGGAGTTACACTCCCGCACGAGGAAGTTTTAGTGTGAGATTTCGGATGATGCTTTTGGTAGATCCGGAAAATGTTGTCGAGACCTGATTTTGGTCGATTTGTGGTAGATTACAATTTCGGATAAATTGTACTTATGGTTTGGATTTGAATTATCACCGAGGTGGTAATGGGGTAAATCTCGATTGAGAGATAATGGACGTGTTTGGCGAGCAAGGTGAAATCCTTCGGTTAAGGGAGGTGTGTGTCGGATTCTCTTCTAGAGAATAATTGTTTTGTGCCTATGTTTGATATAGGTGGTTCTTGCTCGTGTATGTGAATGGTTAGTGGTATCCGTTAGGATTCACTATGGCGTAGCAGAGCGCGATGTTACGCTACTCATCGTTCGAGGCCAAAAGGGCGTTGATTGATGAAGCATGACTTTCGGGTCCGCTGACTTCATCATGGTATTGGTGATTGATGAAGCATAACCTTTAGGGTCCGCTGACTTCATCATGGGAGTATGCGATTGGTGGAGCATGACCTTCGGGGTCCGCTGATTTCATCATGAGCGAGGTGTTATATCGGTGAAGCATGACTTTCGGAGTCCGCTGACTTCATCCGGTGTTGAGATTGGTGAAGCATGACCTTCGGGGTCTGCTGACTTCATCATGGGATTGTTGATTGGTGAAGCATGATATTCGGGTTCGCTGACTTCATCATGGTAGTGAATCACGTGTAGTTCGGATTCACTAAGGCGCGTGTGTTTTCAGCCAGCCTTCGTGTTGTGTGATCTGTCGGTTGTTTTATACACCGATGGTGGGGTCGTAAGGACCGTGATGTTGATCTGTTGGTTGTTTTATACACCAATGGTGGGGTCGTAAGGACCGTGTTGTGTGATCGATCGGGTGTTTTTATACGCCGATGGTGGGGTCGCGAGGACCATGTGGTATGATTAGGGATGCGATAGCCGTGTTTCGCTCACGTGTTGTTACGGGTGTGACGATAGTCGATTTTGTACACCTTTGGATTTGGCGTTTTCATAGTCGTTTTGGGCGCTATCAGTTCTAGCCGTTTGTTTACGATGGTGCGGTAGTTGAGTATTGGTCGTATTGCGCACTACAAGGGATGTTAAGTGGTAAGTGTTATCCATAAGGATTCGTTTGGTTCGGTCTTCATTGTTTCAGGTTGTTGACCTTAGGTTGAGACTTGGTTGCTTTTAGCATTGTACTCGGTAAGGGTACGCTAAGGGATTGATATCTTTGTACGAGATTGATTGAGTTTTCCCGATGTCAGGGAATGAGCATGGTTTTAGTGCTCGGATTGTGGATTTGATAAATCGCGGGTGACGATTTAGTTGTTAAAGGCAATTCGGTGGGAAGAATTGCTTAGGAAAGTCGGTTTGGACTTAAGTTTGAGGACCGTGAAGTGTGGGTCCGTTTGGGTTCGTGACTAGGATCACGAGGACGTGATCGAATTTAAGTGGGGGAGAGTTGTAACACCCCGTTTTTCCCCGTACATGATTTATAGGTGAATTGGGTATGTACGATAGGCGTATGAAGGGTTCGGGACATTTTCTAGTATTAAAGCTTTGAGTGCGAAAGGTTATGTCAGATCACGCCTTGGGTCGCGGCGCGACACAGAAGGTCGCGGCGCGACACAGAAGGTCGCGGCGCGGCATTACACTAGAATCAGGATCAGAAAGCTTGTAAACAAAGCCACCAGTTCGAGGCAATCGTCGCGGCGCGACGAATAGGGTCGCGGCGCGACCATGCTGGCAAACTGATTCCGGATTTTGTAATTTTAAGAGAATAATAAGGGCATTTTGGTCTTTTCGCATTTGAACCAGATTGAGATCTTAAATCTCATCCACTCCTTTCATTTCCTAATTTCTTTTCCCTTTTCATTTCATTTTCCTCTCAAAAACTCAAACACCCAATTGGATTCAAACGGATTTTTGGAAAGGAAGAATCGGGAATTGATCTTTGGCGTAGTTGACAAGTGTGTTCTCCTCGTTCTTAGCTACACGGTGATACTAGTGGTAAGCTCTAACTCCGAAATTCATTTTCGTGTTCATCATTCAAATTTGGGGCTTTTGATTGTATGATTCATAGGTGAAACCCATTTAGTTGCTAATTGGAGATTAACACCAAGATTCGGGTATATAAGTGTTAAAGGCGGGTTTTGGGTTGGTTAATGATTTAACCATGTTTAAGACTTGAGAATGGTGTATAATCATTAGCATTAGTGATTATTGGTGTTTTGAAGACTTTTAGGGTTTTCATGGTTGACTAATTTTGACTAGAGTCAAAATTAGGGTTTGTTGAGGATTATGACCCGATTGTTGATTTATTAAGGATTTATAAACTTAAAATGGATTAAGTTGAAGTATAAAACCGAGTTAAACATGTTTTGGTGTCAAAACTTGTAAATGGTGAGATTTTGACCTTATGGGTCAAAATTAGGGTTTGTGGGCGATTTTGAGAACGATAAGTGTTTAACACTTGTATTCGGGTTTAATTGGCATATTAGGACCATTATCACTTGTGTTAGTCATTATTGGTTAGTTTGGACGCGGTTTGTCCTTGGAAGTGCATTTGGGTCGAATTTGCACTAAGTGTCAAATTGGGTTGGTTTGTAAATCCAATCTAAGTGTGTTGTTGAATTTGTGATAATGGATTAGGTACTTTCCATTGAAGAGTTGCGGATTACTTGGAAGCATTTCTTCAAGGCGACAAGGTGAGTGTTAATATCCTATATGCATATGTATGTGTAGGATGGGTGCGGGTCGGGTGAAGTGGTTCTCGGTTATAGAGCTCACTTCACATATAGGTGGATTGATGGACTTGTGTGTAGGTCCAATTGGCACGGTTGTGCGTTTTGGTTGACCATCTTTGACGAGGTGCACACCTTGCGTGTACTCTATCACATGGGCGTGTGATGTGGATTATATAACCCCAATGGCGAAGGGTTAATATTGTGAGTGGAAGAATTATGCGTGTACGTATATAATGTATTTATTTGTGTAGTATGAATGTGGTATTGTCGCGGTGTTCAAGACACCACATTCTAAGTAACGAGTAGTAGTGTCGCGGTGTTTAAGACACTACTCATTGTTTGATTGGCATGTGGTATTGTCGCGGTGGTTAAGACACCACATTGTCATGGGAGTGGAATTGTCGCGGTGTTCAAGACACCACTCATTATTTTGATTGACGTGTGGATTCGTCGCGGTGTTTAAGACGCCACATTGTCATGGGGGTGAATTAGTCGCGGTGTTTAAGACATCACCCGGGGGATTAGTGATTACGCGGTGTTTAAGTAACGCTAATGGATGTTACGAACTCTGACGGTCTCTTACGAGTATCGTTCCCTTGTACGATTGGTTAACCATGGTTATTGTGTTGTAAGCGTAAGCAAATTATGTTATTCGAGAGATATATACATATATATACATATATATTGTATACATATAACGTTGTATTGTCGTGTTGTAGCTAACCCTTCGGGTGTAGCTTATTGGCATTGTTCACATCGTTGTTGGCGAACTTATATTTTGTTGATGTATCTTAAGCTCATTGCTTAGTGATCTTACGGTATGCTTAGACTAGCTTGCCTTTATGTTTGGATGCTCCGGTATACGGTATTTGCTATTTTGTGGCGTGTCCATTTTATGCATATATATGTATGTAGTATATTCTCACTCACTAAGCGTTAGCTTACCCTCTCGTTGTTGATATTTTTATAGGTTCGCATGCTTGGCGGCTCGGGTAAGCTTGGGAATTAGAGATCTCGGCTAGGTTGCTTTAGAAGATCTTGCTTTTGGACTCGATTAGGATTTGGGTAGCGCAGTCCCAAATCACCATGCTCGGTTTTGTGTAAACGTAACTAGTCGGGTCATAATGATTATAACCGGTTTACGATTTAATTAATGAACCATTATATTAAGGAGTTTAAATCATTAATGTATGTTTTAAGTTCGATGAACTTACTTTGATAACAAATACGTTTTGGAATATGTGTAACGGGACCTAAAGTATTATTTAAAGCATATTAAAAGGAAAAATTTTTATGGGCCGGTTTTAATACGGGTTGGGTTGTTTCAACTGAGGACTCTTTCGTAGTGAAACCTAACTAGACCCCTAGTACATTGTCGGTCTTAGATCATGCTAGTGTAGTCACCAAGCATATAAACTTCGTACGTGCACGGTGAAGTACAACAGTTGTTGTAAGCTGTACCTCTGCTAAGTAAGGCCATTTAACCCGGTCAGTGCTGATTAGTACACTTCACCATAACATGGTCTCAAGCATTGCACCCCGCTTGAGGGATTCTTAGTTAATTAAGGAACTGCTTGTTTAAACACATAAAGGATTGGGCCGTTAGAATAACTGAACGTGTTCATGGAAGTCAAACCCGACTTGGCCATGGTGTTCTTTATGGTTGAACTCTTTTAAGGGCCTAACTATCTTTTTAACCCAATCATTAATGAAATCATCAAAACACAACACGCCTCTCGGATATGGCAAACCCTGTGTTCTATTATGCTTAAGAAAGTTTAAACCTTTGTGGAATGTTAATACGTCACCCAACCGAGTCGCTCAATTGGATGAGCTGTCTGAACGTGTATGCCTGTAGTCAGACTGCACGGGTGTCAGGAGTAAGGGACGTTGCTGTCTATTCAGAATTTTCAAGCCTAACGCATTATTCAGTAACATGTCTTATGACAGGGGCATTTAGGACCAATATAATGAATACAATGTCACTACCTATTCATGAGTCAGCATTCCATAATCTCGGCAAAGTAACTGATGAAATCATAGTATGCGCTTGTTTAAACCTTATCTGAATTACAAATTTTATCGTACTTACTTTACTTTATCTTATAAACCAGGAAAACCCAAAAATTAGGTAAGAAACCACTACTCCTTCACTTTAGAATTATCTTAAGATTTAATTATAGGTTCGATTCTACTGATATCTTAAAAATATGACCCTAGGTCATACTTCCCTTACTCATAATAAGGAGTAGTACGATTTCGGCCCGCTAAATATAAATTTAAAACTATTGATCCCCCTCTTGGCAGCTGATTCTGACGCCTTGCGGCCTGACGACACCGCATAAATAAAACCGTCTGTTTCGACCATATCAACCAGTTTCCCATTTTTTTCTCAACCAACCAAGATATATTATTATTATTATTATTATTATTATTATTATTATTATTATTATTATTATTATTATTATTATTATTATTATTATTATTATTATTATTATTATTCCCTAGTAATGGAAGTGCTCTCATTGATGTTGAACATAAATATCTACAATTCTACTCTCTTTAAATTTCATCCTAAATGTTCTGAACAACAAATAGTGAATTTATGTTTCACGGATGACCTATTTTTATTTTCACACGCTGATGCTCACTCGGTTGCCATCATTTGTGATGCTCTTGCCGATTTCAAAAAATGTTCTGGTTTAACTCCAAGTATGCCAAAAAGCATTGCATTTTTCGCAGGTGTCACAAGTGGAGTTAAGAGTCAGATTCTATAGATGTTGCCTTTTGAAGAAGGGAAGCTTCATGTCTGCTATTTGGGTGTGCCTTTGATTCCGTCTAGGCTGTATTATAAGGACTGTAAGGTACTGGTAGAGCAAGTTAAGAACCGTTTTCAAGATTTAACGTAATAAGTTTCTATCTTTTGCTGGAAGGGTTCAATTAATTCTCTTCGTTTTGTCCTAGATGCAAGTGTATTGGGCTTCAGTCTTTTTTCTCCCAGATGCTATCATAAAAGAGATTGAAAAACTTATTCATGGTTTCTTGTTGTATCAGGGAGAGGAGCTAAAGAAAGGTAAAGCCAAAGTTAAATGGGATGATTTATGTATTCCTAAGGATGAAGGGGGTCTAGGTATAAGACGGTTGAAGTATTGGAATGTCGCTTTGATTTCTACTCTTATATGGTATCTTAACTCATAAGAACTCATTGTGGGTTAAATGGATTCACTCGTACCGTCTTCATAACCGAAATTTTTGGGAAGTAGATGTAAAACCGGACGCTAGTTGGGGTAGGCGAAAGATTCTTCAAGTTGGAAGTATTCTACGTGACCATGTTATACATCAGATCAGTGAAGGCAGGAGTTCTTCTGCTTGGTACAACAAGTGAAGTAACATTGGTCCTATTGCTTCTATTGTATCATATAGAGATATTTGTCGTAAAGGGTTTGATACTCACACTAACGTGGCAAATTTGCTTCTTGAAGTTAATAGCCAATTTTCTTCAGAATGGATAAGTAAGTACCCACGTTTAAGTACCATCACTTGGCCCTCATTATCTACTGATCATGATGATGTTTGTTGGAAAGATAATGATAATAACATTGTTAATTTTTCTGTGAATGTTGTTTAGCAAACTGTAACAACCCTGCTTTTTCCGTTACTTCCGTTAACCTTCCGTTAGTTTATTTAACGGCGATTATTTAACTTTTGTGCGTTTGCGTGTAATAAATGCGTACTTGATCTTTGGAGGGTTATAATAATTAATATGAGTTGATATTAATTCAAATAAATATTTCAGATAATGAAATACGATTAAAACGATACGATTTTGATAACTGATTTTTGAGCAACGAAACGCTCGGGTTTATTTTAATAATTAATTTTATTAATTATTAATTTTTTCAAAAATAATTATTTTATTGGGTTTTTAATAAATTAACGTTTGGTTGCGTTTTAACGATCGGTTTAGCGTTTCGGGCCTTCGGTACGACTAAACGACACTTGAAACGGACCACGAGTACAAGGAATTGGACAACACGAGCCCAGGAGTACCCCATGGGCCATATTCGGCCGAACACCCCCTCCCCACCCCTTTTTATTTTAAAACTTTTAACTTGGAGGACTTAAGTGTAAATTAGGGGAATTAGGGCTAAATATAAAAGGAATGTGTAAACCTAAACTGTGTAATCTTCCCTATTTATTTTTTTGGTCGACTAAACCTGCTTCCCTCCTCCCTCCCAACCGTCGCCATTCATCACCATCACCATACCTTCAATTTTCACTTTTTGATAAAACCTTGAACACAAACGTTGCAATTCTCGATCTCCTCTACGCGTTGGTATAAACGATTTGTTGATCTAAGGTATATTTAGCTAAGCCCTAATCCTAAAAATCTGAATTTTATTAGAGTTTCATAGTTATGTTGTCAATTGCTCAAGTCTATACGCGTACGTGTTAATTGTAATCGTTATATTGATTGTTTGATGCGCTAGGGTTTAAAAACGAATTTGTTTTTGCATGATCAGAAAAATTAAGTTTTTCAAATGTTAATTATTATGTTATATTCAGATCCCTTGCGAAAAACTATTGAGTTTAGGCTTTGGATTCGCTTGATTTCGTTTCCGGATGATCAAGTTATGCTTAATTGAAATTAACGTTGTGTTTTTCGTGATTGATCAGAAATCTGGTATTTTTAGACAATGAATTGGCATGTGAGACTTATACCACTGGAAATATAATTTAAAAACACTCAATTTAGACTAGGATATCATGTCGATTGCTTTTGTATAACCCGAGATATGCTTGAATTAGTGTAAAAGTAGTTTTATACAGCACTTGCACGAAAAAAACCTTGTATGATAAAATGTGTTAACTTCTGTGATCAAAGATTTACATATTTGAAATCTACACAAAGATTACTTCATATTTCATGTAGATATCATATGCTAATTGTATCTAGATCTTCGAATAATCGCGTGCGAATGTGACTAACTAATCTAGAATCGAATCTGTAAATTGCTCTCTGTTTTATACTCTGTGGATTGTGTTTATTGTTTGAGAATGTAAGCTTCTGAAATATGAATTTTAACATGATATGTGACTTATTTTTAGTTTATGTCAATCTCTGAAAACTTATGCATTGGGCACAATAGAGCCGTACTTTATGTGGATTCTGATTTGAGCTGAAAAACTGAACATCCAACTTGCATGAATAACCTGTACAAATTGGCTAAACAAAAATTTTTCAATTTTTGATATGTATTACTTTGACTTGTCCTTGAACTATGGCCACTAGTCTTGTATCAATTTAATGTCCCTAACTCCGGTTATAGCCAAAACGAAATCAGTGCGCGATCAGAACCTGACTGGGCAAACCCCAAATGTATCCCTTCTGATTCCTGACTTTTAATTATCGTATGAGTCCCTGGATGGACTTTTTGGAATTGATTTTAAGTATATTTATGATCTGGAGTTTTCCATGTTTATATGAATTTTGTACTATGAGATATTGTGCTAAGTATGCTACGTGTTCATGAACTTTGTGCACAACGATAAACTGAAATTGTGAAAATGATTATTCATGACCTGAAACGTATTGTTTGACTTAGGTTTGACATGTTGACCAACATTTGACATGAACCTACTGATGTTGACTTTATTTGACTACTTTGACCAAGTTTGACTTTCGGTTTGACTTCGGTTGACTTTGTTTGACTTGCTTGATATAGTTGACTTTTACTTTAAAAAGCGTCGAGTCGAGCAATAAGACAACTTATACTATGAAACCGCCCTTATTTAAGATACATATATTGACCAACCTAAATACGTATACTTAGGTTGCAATATTCAGCTGTAAACCGTACAAGTTAATTGTCCACTTTTCAATCCGAGCTTTATTCAAAGGTGAGTCTACAGTCCCGCTTTTTACATATTTTCAGGGATGAGAATACACGCTGTTATACTTACTTTATCAAATGCTTTTGTATTGACATGAGTACTATATATGCATATTGAGTTTGTTCAAAAAGCCTCTAGCTTGAATACTTTTAATACCATCGGTGTAAGCACAATTTAGATGGACGGATCCGTTAGATTGACAACCTCACCCGCTATAAAAACTGTGGTGCATTTATTTTGAACATTAGATACGTTCGAATAATTGTATAACATTTTAGGAGGTAAAGGCGGGTATAGTGGCTTCTATACTCGGGTCATTGCTAGTATTCAGGTGCTCATATTATGCAAACATTTTTACTACTTGGTGTTGTACTTGTAAAATCTCGTGGTCAAGGAAACTAAACTATTTTTCTGATAACTGTTTTTCAGATACGATACAACGTTATTTAAACTGTGGTTTATGAACAAATGAGATAAAACTTGACATGGTAGTGTCAACAAACTTTTGAAACGAGAAACGGTGTTGTCTAAATACTTTAACATTAAACCTTGGTGGCCTTCCACTAATAAACGTTTTCGAGATATTACTTCTTAAACGTACTGTATTGTTTACCTAAAACCTGTAGATTCACTCAATATTATTGTTGATCCGTTTTGCGTGTTTTATTCTCAGGTATTAATTGCTTCCGCTGTAGAATATTGCTGTTACATAGAAGTCAAGCCAAGCACTGGGACCAGAGTTAACGTTCTGTTAAAGGGATTTTGACGGGGTGTTATAGATGGTATCAGAGCTTTGGCTATAGGGAACTAGGATACATTAGTGTGTCTAACCGTAGGGCGCATTAGTGAAGTCTAGTCTATAGCCGTGTGTCTTGGACGACTTTTATGCATCATACTTGCACTGTTTGTGACACCATGCTACATGTAGGGCTACACAACACATCACAAACATATACACCTTATACCAATATGATATGGACTTAGACTAAATACTGTATCACGAATCGCATACGTAAACACGACGCGAGACTTAAATGAATTAAGTTGACTATGCTATCTTGAACTTATGGAGTGATGTCGAATGGAAATGTGAGATAGCGTAATGTAATGACCGGGATTACATTACGATAACTTATATAGAAGTTGCGACATCGCAAAATAAAGAATTGGGGCCGAGTCAAGTAGGTTACTTGGATAATCATCGTTTAGAAAATAAACCGTGTAATCCCAAATGTGAGAAGAAACATACAATGTGCAAACTAATTGTTAATATAACTTGTAAGTAACTTGTAATCATGACACAACTCGTCACCTTGACACTGTCCGCCACCACCGATCACTACTTGTCACTACAAAGACACTACTTGAACACACTCGTCACCTCATACCACTACTCAACACTGTTTAACGCTACTAACTACTACTCATCATCGCCTCGCACTACTAGTCACAACTGATCACTACTTCTCACTGTTTGTCATTGCTAAATACTACTTACTGCTACCCCTTGCTACTTGCTACTAATCAATACTAATCATTACTACTTACCACTACCAAGTACTACTCGTCAGCACTAACACATTCACGCTTTACTACTCACTATCGTGCATCACAACTCAATTCTGATACGTCCTTAGAGGAGGATTTCCTGGTAACAGCCCGCACAATACGTAGTAGATATTGTCCACTCGATTTCCAACTTACCTATCATTCAGCCACCCATCGTTCACTATTTTGTTTTCCAAATACGAGCCTACCGACTGATGACCATTATGCCTTATTTGGTGCATTAGAATACATGTGTATATACTTATGATGTGAGCATGCTATCTAACAACTTATACGTCACTACTATCATCACTGCTTATCACAACCCATCGCTATTTATCGCTAACACCATCACTCATTACTACTAGTAATACTACTTGTTACCGTATCCTTTTCTCATTCTGTCCCAACGTACTTTTCTCAAGCGGCAATCATTTTTGTTATACCCACAAACATTACCAACCAACTTTGAACACATCGACGCGAACTACACTTCATCTGTTCTCGCGAGACACACCCGTCTGGGAGTTTGTACCAACCATTTTTGATTAAATATCAGATTTTGTTTGAGTTGCCATTACACCTTGTTCATTTCGTTTTCCATAAAATTCGTCACGAGATTGTTCTCACTCAACGATCATACTGTTTATATATGTTGTCAACACCGGTGCTGATAGAAGCTTTAACGCTAGAGAATTTGGTCACAACGTTTATAAACATGTACCTTCCTTAGACAACGTGTACTCTATAGAACTATTAAACTGGGAAGTTTTAACCTCGTGGCTGAAACAAACTGGTTACCTGATGATACAACCAAGGCAGCTACGACCAGAAGGCTATTCGAATTCCTTTCACCGACGGTAATGGTGTACGGAGAGGAGATCAGTACACCGTCATGTTACACTAACTACTCGAAGGTCCAGAAGCACATGAGATGAGAATGTCTCACAAATCTGGCACATGTGAGTAAATATGAGCCGACATTTAAGAGACCCAAACATTTCCTGACTATTAGAGATTACCCTGAGGTTACACGTCTACCCCACCATGAAGTCGAATTTCGGATTGATTTGGTGCCAGCAGCAGTACACGTACAATATACAGACTTGCACCCTTAGAACTACAAGAGCATCCCGTGGTGAAGAACATCAGAATTGTAATGCCCTAATTTGTGACCGGTACTAGAAGGTGGGTCACATAGCCATAAATTTCTGAGTTGGAACTCCGGTCTTGTTTGTTAAGAAGAAATATGGGTCGATGAGATTGTGTATCGATTACAGAGAATTGAACAAGTTGACAATCAAGAATCGGTATCCGCTACCGAGGATTGATGACTTATTTGATCAGCTACAAGGATCTAGTTGTTATTCGAAGATTGATTTGAGATCCGGGTATCACCAATTGAGAGTCAAAGAAGCTGATGTCCCGAAGACAGCGTTTAGAACACGTTATGGACATTATGAGTTTACAGTGATGCCGTTTGGTTTGACGAATGCACCAGCAGTGTTCATGGATCTCATGAACCGTGTGTGTAAGCCATACCTAGATAAATTTGTCATTGTGTTTATTGATGACATATTGATGTACTCCAAGAACAAAGAAGAGCACGAACAGCATCTACGTTCGATTTTGACTATGCTTAGAGATGAGCAGTTGTATGAAAAGTTCTCTAAGTGTGACTTTTGGTTACAAGAAGTACAATTTCTTGGCCATGTTGTAGGGGCCAATGGAATACAGGTCGATCCAGCAAAGATTGAGTCGGTTAAGAATTGGGAAACTCCAAAGACGCCAACTCAGGTCCGGCAATTTTTGGGTCTAGATGGTTACTATCGGAGATTCATCGAAGGATTCTCTAAGATTTCCCGAACATTAACCGCGTTGACTCATAAGGGAAAGAAGTATGAGTGGTCAGAACCATAAGAAACCGCATTTCAGTTGTTGAAGGAGAAGTTAACAACCGCACCTATATTGTTTCTACCTGAGGGAAGTGGAGATTTTGTTGTTTATAGTGACGCCTCACGTCAAGGAATGGGTTGCGTGCTCATGCAACGAAATAAAGTTATTACTTATGGATCGCGACAGTTAAAGATTCATGAGCAGAACTACACTACGTACGACCTTGAATTAGGAGCTGTTGTCTTTGCACTTAAAATGTGGAGACACTACCTGTATGGAACCAAGTTTACTATCTTCACTGACCATAAGAGTTTACAGTACATATTCGATCAGAAGCAGCTCAACATGAGACAACGACGTTGGATGGAACTACTTAACGATTATAACTGCGAACTTCAATACCATCCAGATAAGGCGAACGTTGTAGCGGATGCTTTAAGCAGAAAAGAGCGAGAGAAACCTCTCAGGTTTAAGGTTCTTAACATAGTTGTCCGTACGAATCTTACATCACAGATCCGCGAAGCATAACAAGAGGCCGTAAAGCAAGAAAATGTCGATGTTGAATTTCTCAGAGGAATGGATAAGAAATTTGACATTAAGGAGGACGGAACACGGTACTTTGCTAATCGAATCTGGGTACCAAAGTTTGGTGGATTGAGAGAACTAGTGTTGGAGGAAGCACACAAGTCGAGAAACTCAATTCATCCGGGATCAGATAAAATGTACCAAGATTTGAAGGTGTTTTATTGGTGGCCAAATTGGAAAGCTGATATTGCTACCTAGGTCGAAAAGTGCTTAACTTGCGCTAAAGTCAAGGCTGAGCATCAGAAGCCATCAGGATTATTAACTCAACCAGAGATTTCTCAGTGGAAGTGGGAAGGTATTACCAGGTACTTCATCACGAAACTGCCGAGAACAGCGGGAGGTTACGATACTATTTGGGTTATCGTGGATCGTCTCACAAAGTCTGCACACTTCTTACCGATAAGAGAAACCGATAAAATGGAGAAGTTGGCTCAGATCTACCTTAAGGAAGTCGTCTCTAGGCATGGAGTGCATCGCGACAGCAGATTCACTTCCAGATTTTGACAGTCATTACAGAAAGCAATGGGGACTCATTTAGATATGAGTACAGCATATCACCCCCAGACAGATGGCCAGAGTGAACGAACTATTCAGACTTTTGAGGACATGTTGAGGGCATGTGTCATAGATTTCGGAAACGGATGGGATAAGTATTTACCACTAGCTGATTTCTCATACAATAACAGCTACCATGCGAGCTTAAAGGCTGCACCTTTCGAAGCATTGTACGGAAGGAAGTGTAGGTCTCCCGTTTATTGGAGCGAGTTGGGAGATAGTCAGTTGACAGGCCCTGAGATTATTCAGGAGACAACTGAGAAAGTTCTACAGATTTAGGAACGATTAAGAACGGCTCGAAGTCGTTAAAAGAGTTACGTCAATGTTAGACAGAAGGACATAGAATTCCAAGTTGGTGACAAAGTTATGCTTAAAGTATCACCTTGGAAGGGTGTTGTACGATTTGGGAAACGAGGTAAACTGAGTCCTAGATGTGTTGGACCGTTTGAGATAACTAAAAGAGTTGGACCGGTAGCTTACAGATTGGAGTTGCCACAAGCTCTCAGCGGTATACACGACGTTTTTCATGTATCCAATCTAAAGAAGTGCCTAACAGAGGAGAATTTGATTATTTCTTTAGAGGAACTACGTATCGATGACAAACTCCATTTCATTGAGGAACCTGTTGAAATTTTAGGCCGTGAGGTCAAACAATTAAAACAAAGCAGAATTCCTATCGTTAAAGTTCGGTGGAACGCGAGAAGAGGACCAGAGTTCACGTGGGAGTGTGAAGATCAAATGAGACTGAAATACCTGCAACTGTTTCTCGAGGAAACTTCTTCAGAGGACGATCACTAAAATTTCGGGATGAAATTTTCAATAACAGGTGGGTAATGTAACAACCCTACTTTTTTCGTTACTTCCGTTAACCTTCCGTTAGTTTATTTAACGGCAATTATTTAACTTTTGTGCGTTTGCGTGTAATAAATGCGTACTTGATCTTTGGAGGGTTATAATAATTAATATGGGTTGATATTAATTCAAATAAATATTTCGGATAATGAAATACGATTAAAACGATACGATTTTGATAACTGCTTTTTAAGCAACGAAACGCTCGGGTTTATTTTAATAATTAATTTTATTAATTATTAATTTTTTTAAAAATAATTAATTTATTGGGTTTTTAATAAATTAACGTTTGGTTGCGTTTTAACAATCATTTTAGCGTTTCGGGCCTTCGGTACGACTAAACGACACTTGAAACGGACCACGAGTACAAGGAATTGGACAACACGAGCCCGGTAGTACCCCATGGGCCATATTCGGCCTAACACCCCCTACCCACCCCTTTTTATTTTAAAACTTTTAACTTGGAGGACTTAAGTGTAAATGATAGGTCAGATCATATTGAGATTGAGAGAAATGATAAGATAGAATGAGATTCGGTATGTAAGAAGGAGACTCGGTACTAGAGAGAATCGGTACAAATTAAATTCCACAGCTTCTAGAACTCAGTTACAATACCATGGCTATCTAATTAGGACTACATAGGTTCCTTATATAGCCCTCTTCTAAGGAACCTTCATTTAAGCTTAATTCACATTAACACTATACAACTTCGGGGTCCTAACAATCTCCCCCTTAGTGTTAAATGTGAACTTTACAATATAATCCTATTGTGAAATCTTGAGAGGTCCAAACATTAGTTTCCATCGTGAGCCATCTGGTTTTGAAATTTCTAATTGATTTTCTGAAATTTGCTTAGAAGTTTTCCAGACTCCCCACGTTTTTCTTGGATCTCCCTCATGTAATGGATATTCATCCATTTTCTTGAAATACCTTCTCTTTCTCTGGCCACGAAGAATCTCAAACTGTCATGTACGGATTCGGAGCTTTAAACGATCTCTGATATGCTTTATAAACTCTCCAAGACCCATTTTTGTATCAAAGTCATCAACCTTGCTTTGACGAATTTTAAGATACTTCATTGCAGCCTTAAGTGTTCCATCTGAATATTTGTTCAGCTCTTTAGTGCGAATGAACACCTTTTCCTTTTGAGAATTTACAAATAAAAACCCTTCGGGTTCGAATTGCATTTGAAACATCCTCATATCCTTCAGTCCCTCCGTAAATTGATTCGGACACGTTATTCGAATCTTTTTCCTATTTGCTTCGAGACCTATTTGAAAATCTTCACGTCTCATCAGTTCAATTGTCTCCATCATGTATCTTTTCACAGCTTCCAAAGCTTGAGCTTTAGCAAAAGGTCAAATGGTGATGATACTGAGGTAGATGTAGATGTGAATGATGTCAAGCATATCAAGATTATGAAAATCTACTTCTGTGAACTTGTACTCTTTCTCATCTTCTCTTATAACATGGAACTGACTGATGACGTCTTTCTTTTCACTTATCTCTACTCCGACTCGAGCAATATTCAACACTTCTGAAATACGATATTTTCTTTGAAGCCACAAATCATCTTCATCTTTGTTGATATGTTTCCTCCACATAAACTCATACCAATTCCTTTCATTTGCTGGAAGCAATCGTGAACCTATATAAGTAAACCTTTTACTCCTTGGTGTATCTTTGATGCGGAAGATCTTGTAAGCATTTTCTTCGATGAATGTGTTTCGTAACGTTATAAAATCATGTTCAATTCCCAATAACAATCTTTGTTCCTGATTCTTAAAGAATATTCCATGGTTGTATTTGAATCTGGAATTTACTGATTCACTTGATGTAGATGTACCAGAAGTTGAGCTTTCATTAGCATTTGTTGGATGTGAACTCGATGAAGGTGTAGAATTCGATGAATGATCAGTAGGATTTGTTGCATCATCATTTGGAACATCATCATCTTCAATATGATCAAAGATATCATCTTCATTTGGATCAACATAAAGATTATCTTCTTCGTCATCAGAAGAATCCATTTCATCATCACATTCTATTACTGGATCAGGATTCCCTTCATCTACAATCTCTACATCTTCCGGAATTGAAGATACTGAAGATAACTTGCTTAAGATGACAAACCCATCATCATCCGTCTCTTCAAGATAAAAATCACTTAAGTTCAAATCCTCATCTACTGGTCCACTATCAGCCTCTTTATGAACAATTGGAATTATAACTTGCTCAGGCTCCTTATCATTAATTTCATCATGTACAGAAACCATTTCTGATTCCGTCTGAACTCGTTGAGCTTGTGAAGCTGATGAAGATCTCACATCACCACCCTTAGTTGAAATTTTCACCGATAGATATTCTCCATCTACTCCTATCTCCCCCTCATGGCTATTCTGAGGATCAGAATCCTCATGTTCATCATCACGGTGAGGACTTAAAGGAGAAGAGCAGGAAGTAAGTGGATATCAAACACGAGCACGAAACAATGCTTGAAGCGAAGTACGTCGAAGAACATCAAGATTGACTCTAGAAAACATACGACTGAAATATTCTTGCTCCAAAGCATCATAGAAATGTGGTAAACGAGAGGGTGATGATGGAAAAGTAACAATGGGAACAGCAGCAGCAGCAGTACCTGTTGAAGGTGATGTCGATGGAAGTGTATGAGTTGCCGTGAGGGCAAGTAAGGATGATTGTGCGGTATTATTCTTATATGTAGGGCTGTACATACTAATAGTCAGATTCGTGATATCCCCTTCTGATGGAGATTTTGTAACAACCGGAGTTGTCACCGGCGAAGTTTATTTCGAAGCGTCCGCCTCCATGACTTTGGTCTCATGGGACTCTGACAAAGTAGCAGAACTACCCGTCGGTTTAGCTCTCGCAGAGATATTGCTATCTTCGACTCCTGAAATCATTGATATACCATGAGGTGGTAAATCTCTTTCAGTTAAAGACTCTTCCTCCAGACCCTGAGATTCAGAATCCGGAAGAGAAGTGGTTTGATCCAATGAATCACTTTCATGAATCAAGGGATCAGTCTGCTGGAAGTCTGATAAATATCTCGAAGGATTGTCATGTTGACTCATTTCCATGGGACGCGGAAGATCTTCCTCATCAAGATAAGCCAGACCTCGAGACCCTGTTGTATGTTGAGGCACAGGAGGATTTCCAGCCGATACGCAGGGTGCCTTTTCAAGACTTTTCGGCTCCCCTTCGGCCATTCTGGACTTCAATGATTGAGTTTCCTCAATCGATTGAGTCAACGCAAACTTTACTGCAGAGGAAGACTTTACTTCCTTAGATGCCGAAGCACTTTGCTTTGTAGGATTTATTATTAAGTCCTGTTTAGATTGGATGGGCTTAGTGGCCTTTTTACCATCCGTGTGTTTAGATCTCTTGCCTACCAAAACTTGCGCTTCATTTAGCGTAGGGCTTACTGTTATTATTGGATGTGATACGAAGATGGGTGAGGGTAACCTAATTGGTTCTAGGTCTTGGTCCGTATCACCAACGGTAGTAGTAACTGTTTGGCGGACGATAGGTGTCGAAGTCCTAGATCTAGTTACTCGTTGGGTTGGCGGAGTCTGAATCATCTCATCAGGTATATATCGAGTTCTCTTAGGAGAATGTTCAGGAGACGATTCAGATGCTGTTGCTGAAGTGTCGGTGTCACTGCTCACTTCAGGTGTTGTGGAAAGGGTTGGTTCAATCCTAGTTGGACTAGGTTCCCTGATCCTCACAGGTTGAGCTTGGTGTGCTGCCCTAGATCGTTTAAGGTTCACCCTAAGTGGAGGATTAGCTGGCCCGGGTGGTTGAACTACAGGTTCCTCTACAACCTCTGGGGCTGGAACCGCGGCGGGTTCAACTTGTTCTTGTTGTACCGGGTTTGGAAGAGGTATTCCTACAGCCTCAAAATAAGAATGCATACGAGCGTCTTGGGTTTCAGCTAGCCTCACTATCCAATTTGGAATTGGCGCAGTGAATTGATTATCAGACACCATCGGGGTATTCATCTTCAGCTCCCCAAATCGTTTCATCTGTAATCCATGTGTACCTGGTAAAAATATATTTGCATTTCTGCAAGCATTTATAGCATCATGGATAAAGATACAGAAATACCTTTCGCAAGGGATGTATGAACCCCTTGGCTTATCAACTTGAGCTTGAACCAGATCCCATAAAAGCTCAGCATAGTCAGGAGCCTCTACTCTTATGAAAGAGTAGAATACTTTCAGCATTGGCACAGTCAAGCTATCGGATCCACTCCTTGTCATCAGCAAGCATCTGTTGATGATTGAGAAGATCACATACCACCTTGAGTGCAGATATTTCTTCTAAAACTTAGCTGGTGGAACATTGGTAGCTCCAACATAACCAAGATCAAAGACAGAAGTCATCATTTGCTGAGTAGCAGGAAAAGCAGGAGCATTCTGCACAATAGGAAGTCTGAATATCCTCCTGAAATCAGCTTTAGTGATACTCCTCCTCCCTTGAACTCCTCTCAGTTGAAATTCAAAACAAGCTTGTGTTCCCTCTGGATTTTCAGTAGTAGGTTGTGTAGCTTCCACAAACCTAATTGTTCTGTTAAGTAACTCCAGATCTGTTACAGCTACACTGGCAGTAGTACTGAGAGCAGGCCATAGTGTGTGCCTCTCTAGAATTGATGTCCAAGAGTTGCAGGGAATACTGGTTTCAGAGTTGATGAAGTGATTGTTCGCCATTTAGCTGTATAAATAAGAAATAGAAGACCACAAGATATTCAAAAAACATATATCTCTATTCTTATTTGTCTTTGAAATCCTTTGTATATGTTTTATCTTTTCTATTTTAATATTTTTATGGTTTTTCAAAAATATAAAAATATTTTATTCTCAAATATGATCAAATAATTGACAATCATGACATTCATATGATATTCATCACAATACAAATTTATCATGCAAAGTCAATTATACTACACAAAGAATCAGAACAACACTTAGTCAATTTTTAAACACATTTCAAGCAGATTCGGTAGTCATGAAAACTTGAGATTCTGTAACCAAATAAGCTTGAGTATTCAGATCAGAAAGATATAGAATAAACAAGTTAAGTGTTTGAAGATAAAAATCAGAAATTTTCAAGGTACCAAAAGTCAGATTCGGTATCAAGAGAAGAACAGATTCGGTATCTCCAAAATTAACATAAAGACACTCAAACATGCATATTTTATCATGTAAAATCACAACCATAATCAATTAAAGCATAGCAACATGTTAATTGTATGAACAGACTCGGTACAGTAGATAGAACATATTCGGTAGATACAGAATCCATCAAACAATCAATTAAACATGTAATCAAGCTTGGTCAAATGATAGATCAATCAATATAACTCAGATTAGACAATAATTCATGTTAATTAACCAAATCAATTGAGTTTAATCAAGGATTAATAGAATACGACTCAGACTAGGTAAAATCAACAGAATTTCAAAATTGAGAGTTAAAATCCAGTTATTTTGATCTTTTCTTGTTGATAGATACATAATTATCTCAGATCTATAAGTATGTTAATTAAAATGAACATTTACCCAAGAATTTGAAGATACAGAGAGACGGACACGGTAGATTAGGCAGATTCGGTATAATCAAGCAGACTCGGTAGGTAATTAACAACAGTAAATGAGTAAGTTTGACTTTGACCCTCCTTTTATAGATACCGAAGGTAAAATACCGAATTGGCTTTACAGAATGGGCATATTATACCAAATTCAGTCCAATTTTCAAAACTTTATCAATTTAACTTCAAATCTTGACAAATTGACTTTTTCTCTCAATATTCATTTCAATCTTTTTATGAAAAATATTTCTGAGACAATTTTGAAAACTTTGAACTTACCGAATCTGTACTGTTGGATGTCAGATTCGGTATAATGGTAAAAATAGCATTTTATCCAGTAAAAAACAAATATTTTTGGATTTTATCTTTTCCAATTTTTATGAATTTTCCAAAATAAGATTTGTACTTAAAAGAACTTTGAATTTTGTGAACAAAGTACAAATCTTCAGTGATACCAATTGTTAAAACGGGTTGCATACTGAGATGTATACAAGCCTTAGTGAATTATTTCAGATATAAAACAAAGAATTTATGAATTCACTTTTGAAAAACAACATTTTTGAGTAATTTTCTCATTTTCTCCCTTTTTCTCCCCCTCAAAATGTGATATACAAGAACGTAAATCAGCATTTTGATAAATTACCCTAGAAAATGAATTAACTCCCCCTTGAAATATGATATCAATGAGTTACCTCCCCCTTACATAACCATTGAACAATTATATCCAGGAAGTTATCATAAATCTAAAGGCTCCCCCTTAAAAGATGATATCCAAAGCATATGAAAGTAGTTGCTCCCCTTAGAAAGTATCTACTCCCCCTTAACACAAGATCTCAAGAATAAGTCCCAACAGATCTAAGGAATATCAAGCACTATACTCTACCATGCCAATCTCTTTGATCAAGAATTTTAGCCTAAGTTCATCTAAAGGCTTAGTGAACATGTCGGCTAATTGCACTTTAGTAGGCACAAAGTATAACTCTACATCCCCTTTCTCTACATGGTCCTTAATGAAATGATAGCGAATATCTATGTGTTTAGTCTTAGAATGCTGGATCGGGTTGCTTGTAATTGCAATAGCACTTTGTGAATCACAGTAAATCGGGGTCTTAGAAATCTTAAAGCCATAATCTAAAAGTTGAGTTTGCATCCACAAAACTTGTGAACAACAATGAGCTGCAGCAATGTACTCAGACTCAGCTGTTGATAAAGACACACAGTTCTGCTTTTTGGATGACCAACCAACTAGCCTATTCCCCAACATCTGAATTGATCCAGATGTGCTTTTTCTATCAACATGGCAACAGCCATGATCCGCATCAGTGTAAGCAGTGAGATTGAAATCGGATCCATGAGGATACCAGATCCTAAGGTTAGGTGTACCTTTAAGGTACTGAAAAATCCTAACAACTGCTTTGGAATGAGATTTCTTAGGGTTTGACTGAAAGCGGGCACAGACAGTTATAGCAAGTGTAATGTCGGGTTGACTTGCAGTCAGATACATTAAAGAACCAACCATGCTTCGATAAAGTGTAACATCAAAGGGTTCTCCATTAGCATCAGCATCCAGTAAAGTCCTCATTGGGGTTGTCATTGGTTTTAAAGCAGTCATTTTAAAATGTTTTAGCATATCATTGATATACTTTGTTTGACTAAGAAAAATCCCGTTTGGTAATTGTTTTACTTGTAACCCCAAAAAGAAATTTAACTGGTCAAGCATGCTCATTTCGAATTTGTTGGCCATAAGATCACCAAATTCTTTGCATAAGGCCGGGGACGTGGAACCAAAAATAATGTCATCAACGTAAATTTGAACCAAGAGAATGTGACCGTGGTTTTTACGGATGAATAGTGTTGTATCAATCGTTCCACGAGAGAAGCCGTTGCCCAGCAAGTACTTTGTTAAGGTCTCGTACCATGCACGCGGTGCTTGCTTCAGACCGTATAAAGCTTTCTCCAAGAAGTAGATGTGATTTGGATGAATGGGATCGACAAAGCCTTCTGGTTAATCAACATAGACTTCCTCTTGAAGATGACCATTCAGAAAAGCAGTTTTGACGTCCATTTGAAACACCGTGAACTTCATATGAGAAGCAAATGCAAGGAAAAGACGAATAGCCTCAATCCTAGCAACCGGAGCAAACGTTTCGTCATAATCAATACCCTCTTGTTATCGATATCCCTTGGCCACAAGACGTGCCTTATTCCGAACCACAATTCCATCAGAATCCTTCTTGTTCTTAAAAATCCACTTAACCCCTATTGGTCGTTGACCAGTTGGTCTTGGAACCAATCGCCATACTTTCAACCGTTCAAATTGATTGATCTCTTCTTGCATTGCAACCACCCAGTTCGGATCTAGTAAAGCTTGAGCAACCGTTGTTGGTTCAATCTTAATAAGAAAGGCAGTGCATAGACACATATTCCAAGTAGCCCTTCGAGTTGAGACTGGAGCAGATGCATCACTAATAATAAGATCTATTGGATGACTTTTAGTCCATCAGTTGTGTGGAAGAGGTTGTACATCAGTGGTATCCATTGAAACATCAACCGTTGTTGACGTTGAGCCTTGATCCGCTTGATCTGATGTAACGTTATCTAATGGATTCAATTGAGTATCTGGAGAAACAGCTGGAGTTGTATCAACTGATGAATCTTGAATTGGTTCAAGATTATTAGTAACAGGAGGTGGTAGGGAGGATGAAGAAGCAACGGGTGAATCAGTTGGTGTTGTATCTTCATCAAAAAGACTTTGTTGAGTCTCCACAGTAATTGACTGTGACGGTGTAACCGGTACGGTTTGAACATTTGAAATCTGTTGAGGAGCATAAAGACTATCAAACAAGATATCCAGTTCCTCTGATGTAACCGTAGGAACACCCTTCGTCGAGAAAATTGAGTTTTGCGCGGAAGAAGAAGTAGCCAGGTGAGGATCAGATTTTGAACTGAGTTGTTCAAAAGCCATTCTCGAAAATTCATCGAACTTGACATTGATGCTCTCTTTAATCGTTTTTGTCCGTTTGTGATAAACCCGATAAGCAACTTTGTTCAAAGAATAACCGAGAAATATGGCTTGATCGCCATTTGGATCAAACTTTCCGAGGCTGTCAAAATCGTTAAGCACATAGCATATACAACCAAAGACACGGAAATATTTGACATTCGGGCGTCTACCATATAATAACTCATATGGAGTTTTATCAAAACGTTTATTAACAATACAACGATTTTGGGTATAGCATGCAGTTGAAATGGCCTCCCCCCACATTTTTGGAGGTAGTTTGGAGTAAGCAAGCATCGTTCGAGCTGCTTCGCATAATGTACGATTACGTCGTTCGACTACTCCATTCTGTTGGGGTGTCCGAGCAGCATAGAACTAATGTTCAATGCCTTGGTCTTTCAAATAACTATCAAGCAGGTCATTTGTAAATTCCGTCCCATTATCAGTTCGAATGCTCTTAACATGTTTGTTAAAAGAGCGTTGAGTCTTTTTAATGAACTCAATGATAATGGCGGGGGTTTCTGACTTAGTTCGCAGAAGAAAAATCCATGAAAAATGAGTATAGTCATTGACAATGACAAGCACATGTTTCTTGCCACCGAGGCTTGAAATACGCATGGGTCCACATAAGTCCATATGCAATAGTTGCAAAGACGATGAAGTACTGGGGTTTTGCTTAAGCACATGATTAGTCTGTTTCAGCTTACCCATCGCACATGATGAACACACATGATGCTTATCATAGTGAAAGGTAGGAATACCATCAAATAAGTCTTTGGAGACTAGTCGATTGATACCCTTGTAATTCAGCTGTGACATCTGATGATGCCATAACCATGAATTTTCTTTGGTAGAACGAGTGGCCAAACACATGGTTGTATGTGAAGGTGCATCATTGAGGTCAATAGTGTATAGTGAAGCACAACGTTTACCAACAAGAAGATCATTTTCTTCGGTGGATTTCACCGAGCATTGTCGACGTTCAAACAGAACTTTAAGATCTCCATCGCAGAATTGACTTACACTAAATAAACTGCACCCCAAACCTTCAACATATGAAACCCGTTTGATTGTTATGCCATTTTGCACAAAATCTCCGTAACCCGTTATCGCTGCAATTTCATCATTTCCAAAAGTAACCGTTCCTAGGAATTTGTCAATGAAGTTGACAAGCAAGGATTTATCGCCCGTCATGTATCGAGAACAACCGAAATCGATATACCAAACACAGACATCGAAACCCTGTAAATGTGAATTTCCTAGAGTTTAGGTACCCAAAGTTTCTTGGGTCCTCTACGGTTAGTACCAACAATAAACTTTGGATCAACGACAAGATAATTACGTAAAGCATCATGCAGTTTAGACAATAAATCATCATTTAAAAACACATTACATGAAGCATCATACGCAATATCAAGTTTTACATCGTTATCAGAAGTCTTAACACACAACTTATTCCAAGTAGATGTTTTGTTCACAGACGAAAATTGAAAAACATGAGATGATTTCCTAGGCCGACTAGCAGATTGCGTTGGTTTGGTTGCTACTTTCTTAGTCGTGGACTTAGGAACCCATACAGATTTGTAATTCAAGTTTGGATTATGACCTGTGACACGAGAAACACCTTTGTTAGTTAGACGTCCAAACTCTTCAGTTGACACACGAGATGATTGATTTTGCAAAATTTCCAATTTGATTTTACGTTCTTTTGCATCATACTCACTTAAATCAGGTTTAGGACTTGTGTGTTGTGTGGACTTAACTGATGTTGTTAAAAGACTCGCTTTTGAAGTTTTTGTCATTGGAATCATAGGAATCTTTTCAGTTGACACAGAACCATCAGGAGAATGAACCTTTTTAACAACAAATTGAGTTGTAGAAACAACTTTTGAACCACGATTGCCAAATTGAGAACGGAGAGGATTTTTAAGAATAGTAATGGATTTTACATCCTTAGATGTTGACATTCCCTTTCCCTTCTTAGTAATCCCACCAATACATTCAAGCACATTGGTTTCAACATTAGACGATTGCTTAAGTGTGTTAGCCTGTTTCAGTTGAATTATCTTTTGTTTTAAGCTTTTAATCTCAAGACATAATTCTTTAGCAGAAATTATCACTTCACCCTCCTTAAAAGCATATGAACATTCTTTCTCAGGCAGTGAAGGAAATTTATCACACAGGGCAAGCATTTGTTCTAATGATTGGCACTTAAGTTGCAAGTCAATATTCTCCTTTTCTAGTTGAGCTACTATACGATTCAAATTCCGTACAGCAGGTAAATGCAAATAATAATCGTGCAAAGGATCAAGTTGACTTTCAAAATCTATCAAAGGTTCAATGATCGGTTCAGTATGAGGTTCAACTTTTTCATCTAAAGAATTTTGACCTAGAGATTCTGTCTCAAAGAAAACAGTTGGTTTATGTGCTAGGTCTTCACGAAAAACATTATCAGAACATGTAGGTAAAGCAGGTAGAACTGGTTTCACATCAAAAGTTGGTTCATCAAACACCTCATCTATGTTAACAATGCTAGAACTAGGTTTGTTAAACACGTCATTCTCAAACATTAAAATGTATTTCTCTAGCATGAGTGTAGGAATGTAAACCAATCTACGTGTCGGCACATAATTAGTACATTGCACATTCTTTTCATTTTCAACAAGTTCCTTCAAGAAAGCAGGATTTGATTTACCTATTTTTGCATTAATTTTCTCATACATTAAGCTAATTTGATGGTATTTTTTAGATTTGCGATTAACAATAATATCATCAAAATTAGCATCAGAAGAATGCACAAAATGCGGTGGTAAACCAGCTTGAAAGTAATCAGAATGATATAATCCTGGAATCTTTTTGGAAGCTCCATCTAAGATCTTAGGATCTTCAAAACCCAACCCCCACTTTTCACCATGAATCGTTTTTGGTCTATTCATGAAAATCGTTTGTTTTGAAAGTTCCATATCCATGATAGCTTTGGATTGCTCTGTTCGATAGAGTTTTTCCTCATATCGAGCAAGTTGAGCTTTCATTAGAACAGACTCTTTTGACAATGAAGAGATTTCAGTGTCTTTTTCAATTATTGCGTTTTTCAAATGAATAATTTTCTTGTTTAGCTTTGAAAGTGTGGGTTCATGTTGGTTTTTTAAATCAGAAAGATCTTTTTCTAAGAATTGAACTTTTTCTGCAAGTCGTTCAGATTTTAAACGATAATCAGTTCGTTCGACTTTAATCGGATGAATTGTCTTTTTAAGATCTTCCAACTCAGATTCCGAGGAGCTGAGTTAGATGGTCAACTTTTGCAATTCCGATTGTATTTTGGATGAAGATGGTTTGGTCTCAGAAAGTTTGATTTTGTCTTTTAAAACCTTGTTTTCAGATTTTAAGCCTTTGACTTCTTTTGACATTGAGACCAGATTCTTCATCAAGTCAATTTGCATTTTTATAAAATCAGGTGAGATTTCAGTTGATTGTACCTCATCATCGTCAGATGTTGAGTCAGAATTCTCCAATGCTTCCTTAGCTTCGATGAGCTTGGTCACCTTGCAAACATTTGCATGTTCCACCTCTGAGTCTGAATCATCAGTCCAGTTAAACCAAGTATCATCAACCGGTTTCAGCTCTCCCCCAGTTTCCACAATCTTAGCCATCAACATTTTATTTTGTAGTAAGCTGCATCCTTCTTCTTAGGCATTTTGCACTCACGATAGTAATGACCAGCTTTGCCACAATTGAAACAGATTGAATCTTCCTTCTTGGAATCATCAGCACGTTGTTGTTTGGATTGATCAGCTTTCTTGTAGTACGAGGAAGATGATGAGTGTTTGCGTTGATTGCTTGATTTGCCTTTAAACTTGTGTTTGTTCAAGGCGTTTATGAACATGGCAGCCATCTTGACTAATTCAAGGTGTGAATCATCAACATCAGAAAGATTCAACTCTTCAGAATCAGTTGATTCTTCAACAAGCACTTTCTTGGACAAGCTTTTGGAAAATGATTTGCTCTTCTTTTTAGCAATTAGAGCAAGAGGATCACTTGGAGATGACTCTTTCCTTCCTTCTTGAAGTTTAGACACCTCAGGTTGGTAATGCATAAGAACTCCAACAAGCTCATGAATAGTCAACTTGTCAATCTCTTTGGTAGATCGAACAATGGTTCCATAAGGAAGCCAATCAGCATTGAGCTTTTTGAGGAATTTCATATTGACTTCAGCATGTACTTTTACAATCTTACACCTTTTCAACTCATTGAGAACACCATTGAAACGACGGTAGGTATCCTTGAGTAGCTCTTCTGGTTCCTGCTTGAAATCTTCATACACTCCCAGAGCCTTATTCAATTTAGTAACGTCTGACATGTCATACCCTTCTTGTTGTCGTTTGATCTCATCCCATATATCTTTTGTAGTAGTGTTGCTATCAACATTTTCAAATAGCTCATATGGGATAGCTTGCATGACAATATTCTTAGCCTCTATGTCACCCTGAGCACTTTCACGTTTATCACCAGAAAGTTCATAGACTGGAATTGGCATACTAGTATCCGGATGAAAATTAACAACTGGACCATCTCTCAGAGAAGCCCAAATATGTTTAGCTTTCTCACCCTTATAGTCTATGTACTGAGTAATACGATGAAGCCACTGAGTGTACTTACCATCAAACAACACTAGAGGTCGGGAATCTGATCCAATGATAAGAGTATCTTGAGTAGACATCTTAAATTAAGGTAGATTCGGTATAGATTCGGTATTAAACATAATCTATGATCAGGGTTCAGTATAAAATCTAACAAGAATGTCAGATTCGGTAAAAATTCGGTACAGTAGCAGATTCGGTAAGTGGTTCGGTACTGTAGCAGATTCGGTAACAATTCGGTATACCAGATTCTGTATCAGACTCTGATAAGAATCACAAGTAACACATCCAAATTCGGTATGGATTTGGTAACCACACAACTTGAAGCCTCGGAATACTTAAAACCAATGGATTAAGTGATACAGAAAATCAGATTATGTATCTGACTCGGTAGTCAGATTCTGTATGAATTTGAAGTTCAAACTCAGTTCAAACAAGTTAGTATCACACAAAATATCAAAGATACCGAATGTATAGAATACCGAATGTCAACTGTAGTAGTTGACAATACCGAGTCTAAGTCTAAAACTTAGAAATATAATAGAATCCTTTCTCAAACCACACCAATTAGCTGCGTATGATCAAACCGAATGTGATAGAATCACAAACACACCACAATCTGCAACACTTAAGATGAATTTCCAGTAATGAAGCAGATTCGGTATGACAGTTACGATACCGAATGTTGATCAAATCTTCAAAACTTGAAGAATTGAAGAAATTGAACCGACAGAAATGTGATTTAACACCTCACGAACACAACTGAATCTTTAAATCTTCACAAAACACCAGAATCAAGCTTGAATTAAGCAATACCGAGAGTTTTAGCCACAAACTCTAAAAATCAACTTGATTCTCCATAATTGAAGTTAAAAAGCTGTAATGATGATCGAAACTCTTTCTAATAGACCTAATACCTTCGCTGAACTTATCACAAGAATCTGAACGTCAGATTATAAAATTCGATAATACCGAATCTGATTCAATATACCGAGAGTGTTCAGATTCTGTAAACTACAATCTCTGGATCGATATAGTGATGTAGAATCACTTCCTGGTAGCTCTGATACCAAATGATAGGTCAGATCATGTTGAGATTGAGAGAAATGATAAGATAGAATGAGATTCAGTATGTAAGAAGAAGACTCGGTACTAGAGAGAATCGGTACAAATTAAATTCCACAGCTTCTAGAACTCAGTTACAATACCATGGCTATCTAATTAGGACTACATAGTTTCCTTATATAGCCCTCTTCTAAGGAACCTTCATTTAAGCTTAATTCACATTAACACTATACAACTTCGGGGTCCTAACAGTAAATTAGGGGAATTAGGGCTAAATATAAAAGGCATGTGTAAACCTAAACTGTGTAATCTTCCCCATTTATTTTTTTGGTCGACTAAACCTGCTTCCCTCCTCCCTCCCAACCGTCGCCATTCATCACCATCACCATACCTTCAATTTTCACTTTTTGATAAAACCTTGAACACGAACGTTGCAATTCTCGATCTCCTCTACGCGTTGGTATAAACGATTTGTTGATCTAAGGTATATTTAGCTAAACGCTAATCCTAAAAATCTGAATTTTATTAGAGTTTCATAGTTATGTTGTCAATTGCTCAAGTCTATACGCGTACGTGTTAATTGTAATCGTTATATTGATTGTTTGATGCGCTAGGGTTTAAAAATGAATTTGTTTTTGCATGATCAGAAAAATTAATTTTTTCAAATGTTAATTATTATTTTATATTCATATTCCTTGCGAAAAACTATTGAGTTTAGGCTTTGGATTCGCTTGATTTCGTTTTCGGATGATCAAGTTATGCTTAATTGAAATTAACGTTGTGTTTTTCGTGATTGATCAGAAATCTGGTATTGTTAGACAATGAATTGGCATGTGAGACTTATACCACTGGAAATATAATTTAAAAAAACTCAATTTAGACTAGTATATCATGTCGATTGCTTATGTATAACCCGAGATATGCTTGAATTAGTGTAAAAGTAGTTTTATACAGCACTTGCATGAAAATAACCTTGTATGATAAAATGTGGTAACTTCTGTGATTAAAGCTTTACATATTTGAAATCTACACAAAAATTACTTCATCTTTCATGTAGATATCATAGGCTAATTGTATCTAGATCTTCGAATAATCGCGTACGAATGTGACTAACTAATCTAGAATCGAATCTGTAAATTGCTCTCTGTTTTATACTCTGTGGATTGTGTTTATTGTTTGAGCATGTAAGCTTCTGGAATATGAATTTTAACATGATATTTGACTTATTTTTAGTTTATGTCAATCTCTAAAAACTTATGCATTGGGCACGCTAAACAAAAAATGCTCGATTTTTTATATGTGTTACTTTGACTTGTCCTTGAACTATGGCCACTGGTCTTGTATCAATTGCATGTCCCTAACTCCGGTAATAGCCAAAACGAAATCAGTGCGCGGTCAGAAACTGACTGGACAAACCCCAAATGTATCCCTTCTGATTCCTGACATTTAATTATCGTGTGAGTCCCTGGCTGGACTTTTTGGAATCGAATTTAAGTATATTTATGATCTGGAGTTTTCCATGTTTACATGAATTTTGTACTATGAGATATTGTGCTAAGTATGCTACGTGTTCATGAACTTTGTGCACAACGATAAACTGAAATTGTGAAATGATTATTCATGACCTGAAACGTATTGTTTGACTTAGGTTTGACATGTTGACCAACATTTGACATGAACCTACTGATTTTGACTTTAGTTGACTACTTTGACCAAGTTTGACTTTCGGTTTGACTTCGGTTGACTTTGTTTGACTTGCTTGATATAGTTGACTTTTACTTTAAAACGCGTCGAGTCGAGCAATAAGACAACTTATACTATGAAACCACCCTTATTTAAGATACATATATTGACCAACCTAAATACGTATACTTAGGTTGCATTATTCAGCTGTAAATCGTACAAGTTAATTGTCCACTTTTCAATCCGAGCTTTATTCAAAGGTGAGTCTACAGTCCCGCTTTTTACATGTTTTCAGGGATGAGAATACATGCTGTTATACTTACTTTATCAAATGCTTTTGTATTGACATGAGTACTATATATGCATATTGAATTTGTTCAAAAAGCCTCTAGCTTGAATACTTTTAATACCATCGGTGTAAGCACAATTTAGATGGACGGATCCGTTAGGTTGACAACCTCACCCACTATAAAAACTGTGGTGCATTTATTTTGAACATTAGATACGCTCGAACAAGTGTATAACATTTTAGGAGGTAAAGGCGGGTATAGTGGCTTCTATACTCGGGTCATTGCTAGTATTCAGGTGCTCATATTATGCAAACGTTTTTACGACTTGGTGTTAAACTTGTAAAATCTCGTGGTCAAGGAAACTAAACTATTTTTCTGATAACTGTTTTTCAGATACGATACAACGTTATTTAAACTGTGGTTTACGAACAAATGAGATAAAACTTGACATGGTAGTGTCAACAAACTTTTGAAACGAGAAACGGTGTTGTCTAAATACTTTAACATTAAACCTTGGTGGCCTTCCACTAATAAACATTTTCGAAATGTTACTTCTTAAACGTACTGTATTGTTTACCTAAAACCTGTAGATTCACTCAACATTATTGTTGATCCGTTTTGTGTGACGACCCGGAAATTTCCGACCAAATTTAAACTTAATCTTTATATGGTTTTGACAAGATAAGCAAAGTCTATTAAATTGAGTCTCGAAAATTTTGAAAATATATTCATGAAAACAATTACCCTTTGACTGTGCTCGACGATTCAATTTAAACTTAATCTTTATATGGTTTTGACAAGATAAGCAAAGTCTATTAAATTGAGTCTCGAAAATTTTGAAACTATATTCATGAAAACAATTACACTTTGACTGTGCTCGACGATTCACGAAAAATTAATTGTAAATAGATATGCGTGTATATAAATATATAAATAATAATTTGAAATATAATTTGAAGTATTATAGGTTGCTGATATTAAAAATTAATTATGTAAAGTAAAATAAAAATAGGATATTATAATAATTATTATTTAAAATATATCTATATATATAAATAAAGTATATTAAAAATAAATATTAAATGAGTATAATACTCGTTTGATGTTTCGATGGATATTAAGCAAATTAAAACTTATGTAATTTTAAAATAAATGGTGATACAAAAATGAGTTTTATAAATTTTAGGCTTATTAATAATATATTTAGATGTCGTTTGTCAAATTTTGAGACTTTTTATTTTTGCTTGGGGGTTGGGAGTGAATAATTAATGTAATATTTATTTAATAATTAATGACCAAATTTTATACCATAATGACCCAAATAAATAAAGATACTCAATTTAAAATATAGGAATTTTTCCGAATACTTTTTTTCGCCACTAAGTGACAACGGAGTACGAATTACTATCCGGTGGAAACTGTCGGCAAGGTAGGCAGATAACTTATTCAACACATGTTTAACTTGATTATTATATTATTATTATTATTATTATTATTATTATTATTATTATTATTATTATTATTATTATTATTATATTATATATATATATATATATATATATATATATATATATATATATATATATATATATATATATATTAATAATCTAAACTACATTACATATACATATTACGTTCAATGAACAAGCTCCACCACAAAATCCATTTTTGGTGTTTCTACTTCAATCGAGATCGAGCCATTATTGGCTCACCTTTGCACCACCACAACCGGCTACCACTAGGCCACCAACGAACCACCTTATCACCACTTCATCACCATAAACGCATCCACCACCATCTTAGTACCACCCACTTCCTCACCTCATCTCCATCACCACCATACACCACTCTCAACTAACCATCGCCACCCTCTCCAAACTGACACCACCATCACTGGAGTCACGCTAAACGGCCACCAAAACCCCTCACTTCACCACCTTTCGTAATTTATTTATTTTTCTTTCCTTTTCTGTTTCAACGATTGAACATCACCAACTTAGACAAACATTGTGTACCAGGCTGCTGTATCGTTATTACTACTTCTGTTGCATACTCCAGTTTCTTTCGGTTTAATCACCAACCACGAGCTAGCTGCTGCTCTTGTTCCTCGTAAAAAAAAAAAACGAAACCCATTTGAAATATATATATATATATATATATATATATATATATATATATATATATATATATATATATATATATATATATATATATATATATATATATATATATATATATATATATATATATATATATATATATATATATATATATATATATATATATTTTGTTTTGATTCCCTCCTTGTCGAACAACAGCAGCTATGACAATGAGTTATACATGTTTCGGTTTAAAAAAAAAAAAGAAAAAAAAGAAAAGAAAAGAATAGAAAACGTGAGATAGATAGATAGATAATGTTGTAGTAGTGGTGATATGCTTTATGATCACAAAGTCATGATTAAAGAAGGATAAACAGCATCTACGTATTAAGTAATTAAATGTCCTAATTATCTCAGAAAGAATTAGATAGAGCAGTTGTTTGGAGTGAGGGTGTTATACAGGAGGTTGCGGGTTCAATCCCCGGCCAAGGCAAATTTTTTTGATAAATTAGCAACAGATTTGTTGGGCCGCCAGTTTTGATGTTGGGCCGGGAAATCTGATTCGTAACTGGGCCGTAAACTTTGTTGGACCGAGAGCCATATCCTTTGTTACCCAATAACATAAATTTAGTTAAAATATTATAAGGTGATAGCTAAAACACAAATGAACGAGTAGCTTAGTGGTTAAGGGCATTCGAGGGTGGGCGAGAGGTTGCATGTTCGATCCCTGCTGGTGGCATTCTTTTTCTTTAAAAGCCTACTTAAATGAGGTAGTTTTTCTTTTATTATTATTATTAATATTATTATTATTATTATTATTATTATTATTATTATTATTATTATTATTATTATTATTATTATTATTATTATTATTATTATTATTGTTACTATCGATATTATAATTATTATTATTATCATGATCATAATTATAAGTATTATAATCATTATTATTATTATTAGTCTTATCTGTATTATTAATATTTAATATTATAAATTTTATCATTTAAGTATTAGTATTATTATGATTATTATTATTATTAGGAGAACGATACAAATTATTATTATTTTCATTAATGTTAGTACTTGAATCATTTTATAATTATTAGTATTATCAATATTGACACAAGAATTATTATTAATAATATCATTTTCATTAATATGATTATCATTAATGAGCACTGTTATTATTAAAAATTCATATAAATTACTACTAAAAGTATCATTACCTTAAATCTATATAATTTAAAAAAAAAAAACTATTATTAATACTATCATTATTATTAGTAGTATGAAAATTATTATTATTATCAATATGATTATTCTAGTGTTATTATAACTAGTATTTTGTAAACAAAAAGAGTAATCATATGAAAATACATTTAACAACCATAATTTACATATACTGATACTATTATCTATCTAGAATATACAAAATGAAAATATAATAAAATATATAAGTTATTAATATAAAAATTTTCACTAATAATAATATAAATAATTGTTCGATTACGATTATATATTTTAATATATATAATTGATATAGGTTCGTGAATCCGAGGCCAACCTTGCATTGTTCAGTTTCGTCATATGTATTTTTACTACAAAATACAGTATTGTGAGTTTCATTATTCCCTTTTTATATATATTTTTGGGCTGAGAATACATGCGCTGCTTTTATAAATGTTTTACGAAATAGACACAAGTAATCGAAACTACATTCTATGGTTGGATTATTAAACCGAATATGCCCCTTTTTATTAAGTCTGGTAATCTAAGAATTAGGGAACAGACACCCTAATTGACGCGAACTCTAAAGATAGATCTATCGGGCCCAACAAGCCCCATCCAAAGTACCGGATGCTTTAGTACTTCGAAATTTATATCATGTCCGAAGGAGGATCCCAGAATGATGGGGATATTCTTATATGCATATTGTGAATGTCGGTTACCAGGTGTTCAATCCATATGAATGATATTTTTGTCTCTATGCATGGGACGTATGTTTATGAGAAATGGAAATATGAAATCTTGTGGTCTATTAAAATTATGAAATGATTATTTATGATAAACTAATGAACTCGCCAACCTTTTGGTTGACACTTTAAAGCATGTTTATTCTCAGGTATGAAAGAAATCTTCCGCTGTGCATTTGCTCATATTAGAGACAATACTTGGAGTCATTCATGACATATTTCAAAAGACGTTGCATTCGAGTCGTCGAGTTCATCAAGATTATTATTAAGTCAATTATAGTTAGATATATTATGAAATGGTATGCATGCCGTCAACTTTCGATGTAATGAAAGATTGTCTTTTCAAAAATGAATGCAAAGTTTGTAAAATGTATCATATAGAGGTCAAGTACCTCGCGATGTAATCAACTGTTGTGAATCGTTTATAATCGATATGGAATTCCTCCGGATGGATTAGGACGGGTTTTCACAGTTGGTATCAGAGCGGTGGTCTTAGCGAACCAGGTCTTGCATTAGTGTGTCTAACTGATAGTCGTTAGGATGCCTTAGTGAGTCTGGACTTCGACCGTGTCTGCATGTCAAAAGTTTTGCTTATCATTTGTAATCAGAAATCATCTGCTTATCATTCTTAGTCTAGACACATCTTACTGCATTGATTGCATGAATAGTGTATAGACAAAATTCATATCTTAGCGTATCTGTTACTGTAACTTTGCCTGACAACTTCATTAGATTCCTCCGTAACTTATGGGATTTTAGTATTATATATGCATATGTAAATTATGTATTTCAGGGTACTAATCTACATCCTATAATCTATTTCTTATCGAAAATTCTTCATCTGATCGTACGAAATGAATTTTGCAACCAGTTCGAGTCCCTCAGATTCCAATAGTTATTCCGATAGTTATTCCGACAGCTATTCCGACATAGATGTTCACCTAAGCTCCAAAAACAGTGTCATCGGCATGAATCAACCAATCAGCCATTATCAATTCATCTGATGGGTTCGTAGTCGACTAAATCCATAGATACACGAAGAAGGCGATCCTTTTCACCAACCGAATTTACCTCTTGACGAAGAACCCGAAGTACTTACCGGTGAACCAGTTCGAAACACCATTTTCAGCCTCATTTCCCGAATATATCGCCACGATTATATTCTATCTAAAATTCTAAACTTTATTCATTCGCCTATTCTTACAGACAATCATCCCGGAGTAATAAGTCAACGAACTACGCGCCCGAGTTGTAGCCTTGAAAAAAAATATGGTGCAAAACGTACCAGCTTCAGCAACATCAACGACATCAACAGTACCATCAACATCAATACCAGTACCATCAACAATCCATGCCTCAATATCTCATTTTGTACCTCGAATATATTCATCGTACTACTTATCGTTCTATCTATTTTATCTTCGTTCGACATGGCGATTATGTAATCTCTAATGTTTTAGAGATTATATATTCTTATTCTAACGGTAAATCAAATGAGTTTAATATTATATTAACTCATTTAATCCATAATTACATCTGAAGAAAATATATATGTATATATTTTCATAAAGATTGTAATTAAAAATTCTTTTGTACAAACTGTTAATGGTGAAAATATTTTAACGGGTAGGTAATACCCGAGGAATATTTAGATTTCACATTAATAAGTTACACTGTACATTCTTCGAATTTGATTCAACGATCATTTACTATTCTATTTACAATCACCGATATACGTATCCGTTCACCAAAGAATAACTATTTTCATTCAAATTCAATTTGATATTTGGATTTTGATCTATCAGAATCCAACAAGTGGCATAATGAAGAAATAATGGACACAATAAAAATTGATTAGAAACAGACTAATTAACAATATGAAATTTTGTTAAGAAACCACGCTAACAAGATCCTAGCTAATTGTTCCTAGCTAACTGTTAATTCCGTATTACATTTTATTTTATCGCAGTTTATTTATCGCAATTTATATTCTCGCAATTTTATTTATCGTCATTTAATTTCTGTTATTTACTTTACGCATTTAATTTATCGTCATTTAATTTCTGTTATTTATTTTACGCACTTTAAATATCGGGACACGTATACAAGGTTTTGACATATCATATCGACGCATATATATATATATATATATATATATATATATATATATATATATATATATATATATATATATATATATATATATATATATATATATATATATATATTATTTGGAATAACCATAGACACTCTATATGCAGTAATGCGGGAGTTAGCTATACAGGGTTGAGGTTGATTCTACAATAATATATATACTTTGAGTTGTGATCGAGTCTGAGACGTATACGAGTCACGATACGTATTAATTAATTCGAATATTATATATTAGATTATATATGAATTATTGGACTGTTAACTGTGGACTATCGACTGTGGACTAATGACATTGGACAATTAAAATGAATTAAAATATTGATTATAACATATGAAACTAAACATTTCTTCAAGTTTGCCGCTTGATTTCATCTTAAACCTCATTTGTATCTCGACGATTACAATCTGCGTTCAAACCTTTCATAATTCTTGAAAACACCTCAATCGAGATGATGAGTCAATCGCACTTCATCTACAGAAGAAAAGATTGATGCATATAGTTATGCACCTGAAAACACTCGGAACCTAACGTTTAACACGTATATGTGCTAGCTCATTTGGCATTGTTATTACAAAAAATAACATTGCAATTCTTTTCAAATTAGCTAATTTTGTCACAGCTCCAGCAAGTCAACTTCGACTTTTCATTCGAAACAACCTTATTATAACCATGATATATATGCGTGCTCATTTATTGTTACCAGAGAACCTTTTATAGTCCACCATATTACCATTAGCGTTTAATCATCTAAAAATACAATTCTTTTGAAACCACCTCGGATTGATAGCCGATGATTCGGATATGGCTGCATTAAATGCAAAGGAAACAGTAAAATTGTAGATGGCCTAAATGGACAAGAGTTTGACGATAAAGAATAGAGTGTTGGGAACGCTCGATAGAAAATTCGGTACTGAAAGACGGATTGAGCTAACCATGAAGGAGACCAAGGACAAAGACAAGGACCAAACTCTATATTTAAAGAATCCAGGTAATTCTGGATCCGATGAAATCTTTAGAGAATATCTTGCTCCGAAGTCATGTTAAAATCTTGCGGAAAAGTTTTCTTCATCAACTTTCGAACTTAGAAATTCCAAAATATCATCATAAATATCTTCGATATTTCTGAGGATATTTTCATAAATATTCTTGTCCGAAATTATCTACCTCTTCGTGTTTTCTGTATTCCATTATATTGGAAACTTCTGTAAAATCTAAGTATAAATTATGAATGAATTGTGGAGAAGTGTTGGGAATTGAAGCATGTGTTAATGACGTCCGGCCAACGTGATTATATTACATTAAGTCATGCTGAGTTTCTAATGGAACGTGATAAAGGATCACAGAGCATACCTTTATCATGAACCATGTTACATAACTCTTTCATTCTACTTAACTTCTAAACATATCAAGAAAATGTATTGTTGATGGTTATATCTTCCGTAATTTTGATAAATTTGAAAATCAAATCGTGCCATCACGTTCATTCCTGTTCAGAACATTATAATCATTCGAAACTCTATATCTACAAATTCTGGACCATTATTCGCTTGACTTGGAGTCGGGAAGAGAAAACAAGAGCATGGAGCTCCGAAAAATAAAGGAAAATATAAAGCCAATCACAAACACAGGAATTACAAACCGTGTATATCAATGTTTATCGCAACATAAAGACACGGGAGAATTAAAAACATTATAACCCCAAGGGCGAAGTAGAAGAAAACAGATTCCTCCGGTGGTAATTAGAAAAGAAGAATGATTGTTGCGATAGTGAGGATAAGAACAAGAATCAGAACTGGATTAAGCATTTTCACAATCTTTTGAATTTAGGATTGAGTATAGAAGTGGTGAAAATAATGGAAACGGAAGAAGTTAATTTATAATAGAAATATTTGACAGAGCAATCGAGATAGATGACTGCATTGAATTATGGAGATCTTATTTTCCATAAATCTCGAAGAATCAGATCTTATAGATTTCCAAGATTTTCTTTAAATCCCTTGAATTCCGGAATTCAACCAAGACAACGTCAAAAGTTAAGACGCACCTTATTTTCTAAATTCAACCCTGACTCCATCAAAAGTTAAGACGAATCATTACTTTTCCTATTTCAATCTTTTGTGATAGCTTCATTCGTACTCTTTGAATAATCGAATTGTTTTATCCATCTTACTCAATGATGATAAAACTCTATTTATCAACTCATATTCGTCATGGAAACATGCTTATTGTCAGTCATGATCATCTCAACCAAATTTCGGGACGAAATTTCTTTAACGGGTAGGTACTGTGACGACCCGGAAATTTCCGACCAAATTTAAACTTAATCTTTATATGGTTTTGACAAGATAAGCAAAGTCTATTAAATTGAGTCTCGAATATTTTGAAAATATATTCATGAAAACAATTACCCTTTGACTGTGCTCGACGATTCAATTTAAACTTAATCTTTATATGGTTTTGACAAGATAAGCAGAGTCTATTAAATTGAGTCTCGAAAATTTTGAAACTATATTCATGAAAACAATTACCCTTTGACTGTGCTCGACGATTCACGAAAAATTAATTGTAAATAGATATGCGTGTATATAAATATATAAATAATAATTTGAAATATAATTTGAAGTATTATAGGTTGCTGATATTAAAAATTAATTATGTAAAGTAAAATAAAAATAGGATATTATAATAATTATTATTTAAAATATATCTATATATATAAATAAAGTATATTAAAAATAAATATTAAATGAGTATAATACTCGTTTGATGTTTCGATGGATATTAAGCAAATTAAAACTAATGTAATTTTAAAATAAATGGTGATACGAAAATGAGTTTTATAAATTTTAGGCTTATTAATAATATATTTAGATGTCGTTTGTCAAATTTTAAAGACTTTTTATTTTTGCTTGGGGGTTGGGAGTGAATAATTAATGTAATATTTATTTAATAATTAATGACCAAATTTTATACCATAATGACCCAAATAAATAAAGATACTCAATTTAAAATATAGGAATTTTTCCGAATACTTTTTTTCGCCACTAAGTGACAACGGAGTACGAATTACTATCCGGTGGAAACTGTCGGCAAGGTAGGCAGATAACTTATTCAACACATGTTTAACTTGATTATTATATTATTATTATTATTATTATTATATTATATATATTAATAATCTAAACTACATTACATATACATATTACGTTCAATGAACAAGCTCCACCACAAAATCCATTTTTGGTGTTTCTACTTCAATCGAGATCGAGCCATTATTGGCTCACCTTTGCACCACCACAACCGGCTACCACCAGGCCACCAACGAACCACCTTATCACCACTTCATCACCATAAACTCATCCACCACCATCTTAGCACCACCCACTTCCTCACCTCATCTCCATCACCACCATACACCACTCTCAACTAACCATCGCCACCCTCTCCAAACTGACACCACCATCACTGGAGTCACGCTAAACGGCCACCAAAACCCCACACTTCACCACCTTTCGTAATTTATTTTTTATTTTTTCCTTTTCTGTTTCAACGATTGAACATCACCAACTTAGACAAATATTGTGTACCAGGCTGCTGTATCGTTATTACTACTTCTGTTGCATACTCCAGTTTCTTTCAGTTTAATCACCAACCTCGAGCTAGCTGCTGCTCTTAACAGCAGCTATGACAATGAGTTATACATGTTTCGGTTTAAAAAAAAAAAGAAAAGAAAAGAAAAGAATAGAAAACGTGAGATAGATAGATAGATAGATAATGTTGTAGTAGTGGTGATATGCTTTATGATCACAAAGTCATGATTAAAGAAGGATAAACAGCATCTACGTATTAAGTAATTAAATGTCCTAATTATCTCAGAAAGAATTAGAGAGAGCAGTGGTTTGGAGTGAGGGTGTTATACAGGAGGTTGTGGGTTAAATCCCCGGCCAAGGCAAAATTTTTTGATAAATTAGCAACAGATCTGTTGGGCCGCCAGTTTTGATGTTGGGCCGGGAAATCTGATTCGTAACTGGGCCGTAAACTTTGTTGGACCGAGAGCCATATCCTTTGTTACCCAATAACAGAAATTTAGTTAAAATATTATAAGGTGATAGCTAAAACACAAATGAACGAGTAGCTTAGTGGTTAAGGGCATTCGAGGGTGGGCGAGAGTTTGCATGTTCGATCCCTGCTGGTGGCATTCTTTTTCTTTAAAAGCCTACTTAAATGAGGTAGTTTTTCTTTTATTATTATTATTATTATTATTATTATTATTATTATTATTATTATTATTATTATTATTATTATTATTATTATTATTATTATTATTATTATTATTATTATTATTATTATTGTTACTATCGATATTATAATTATTATTATTATTATCATGATCATAATTATAAGTATTATAATCATTATTATTATTGTTAGTCTTATCTGTATTATTAATATTTAATATTATAAATTTTATCATTTAAGTATTAGTATTATTATGATTATTATTATTAGGAGAACGATACAAATTATTATTATTTTCATTAATATTAGTACTTGAATCATTTTGTAATTATTAGTATTATTAATATTGACACAAGAATTATTATTAATAATATCATTTTCATTAATATGATTATCATTAATGAGCACTGTTATTATTAAAAATTCATATAAATTACAACTAAAAGTATCATTACCTTAAATCTATATAATTTAAAAAAAAAAAAAACTATTATTAATACTATCATTATTATTAGTAGTATGAAAATTATTATTATTATCAATATGATTATTCTAGTGTTATTATAACTAGTATTTTGTAAACAAAAAGAGTAATCATATGAAAATACATTTAACAACCATAATTTACATATACTGATACTATTATCTATCTAGAATATACAAAATGAAAATATAATAAAATATATAAGTTATTAATATAGAAATTTTCACTAATAATAATATAAATAATTGTTCGATTACGATTATATATTTTAATATATATAATTGATATAGGTTCGTGAATTCGAGGTCAACCTTGCATTGTTCAGTTTCGTCATATGTATTTTTACTACAAAATACAGTATTGTGAGTTTCATTATTCCCTTTTTATATATATTTTTGGGCTGAGAATACATGCGCTGCTTTTATAAATGTTTTACGAAATAGACACAAGTAATCGAAACTACATTCTATGGTTGGATTATTAAACCGAATATGCCCCTTTTTATTAAGTCTGGTAATCTAAGAATTAGGGAACAGACACCCTAATTGACGCGAACTCTAAAGATAGATCTATCGGGCCCAACAAGCCCCATCCAAAGTACCGGATGCTTTAGTACTTCGAAATTTATATCATGTCCGAAGGAGGATCCCAGAATGATGGGGATATTCTTATATGCATATTGTGAATGTCGGTTACCAGGTGTTCAATCCACATGAATGATATTTTTGTCTCTATGCATGGGACGTATGTTTATGAGAAATGGAAATATGAAATCTTGTGGTCTATTAAAATTATGAAATGATTATTTATGATAAACTAATGAACTCACCAACCTTTTGGTTGACACTTTAAAGCATGTTTATTCTCAGGTATGAAAGAAATCTTCCGCTGTGCATTTGCTCATATTAGAGACAATACTTGGAGTCATTCATGACATATTTCAAAAGACGTTGCATTCGAGTCGTCGAGTTCATCAAGATTATTATTAAGTCAATTATAGTTAGATATATTATGAAATGGTATGCATGCCGTCAACTTTCGATGTAATGAAAGATTGTCTTTTCAAAAACGAATGCAAAGTTTGTAAAATGTATCATATAGAGGTCAAGTACCTCGCGATGTAATCAACTGTTGTGAATCGTTTATAATCGATATGGAATTCGTCCGGATGGATTAGGATGGGTTTTCACATTTTGCGTGTTTTATTCTCAGGTATTAATTGCTTCCGTTGTAGAATATTGCTGTTACATAGAAGTCAAGCCAAGCACTGGGACCAGAGTTAACGTTCCGTTAAAGGGATTTTGACGGGGTGTTAAACAAACCATTCACCCAAGAGATGGTAAGGTCGATTAGTACCATGTAGTTTGGTATTCTCAAGCTATTCCGAGGCATGCTTTTGTTACTTGGTTACTTATGGGAGAACGTTCAAAGACTCATGATAAAATGAAGCCATGGAAGATCCATTCATTTGTGAGTCTCTTGTGCCCGTTTTGTAAGTCTAAACCAGATTCTCACTCACACCTTTTTTTCGAATGCACCTTTTTGTTTTAGATTTGGAGCATGGTGAAAAATTTGGTAAAGCTAGGTCCTCGCAATCAGTGGAAGGATGTTGTTAGTTTTCTTGCCCCGTCTACTCATCGTCGAGTTGTTGGGGTGTTTTTTCTAAGCTTTTATTTGGTGCGATGGTTTGCTACATTTGGCAGGAGAGGAACTTCAGAGTATTTAATTCTTCTCACCGGTCTTCTCGTCAAGTGTTTGATGGTATTTTATCCAATGTTAGACTTAAACTTCAGACACTGAAGTTTAAAGCAGCAGCCCAAGTTCAAGATATGCGGAGAGTTTGGAAAATTTATTAAATTCACTTTCTTTATCCTTTGTTTGGTTTGCTTCTGTTTAGTGTTTTGGCTTTTCGGGTTTGGTTATTTTTGTTGTTGGCTTGCTTTAAGCTTCTTATCTTGTTGTGCCTGAACTTATTGTTTATTCTCTTATTCTTTGATAAAACTTATCGGGGTATCCCTTTACTCCAAAAAATTATTATTATTATTATTATTATTATTATTATTATTATTATTATTATTATTATTATTATTATTATTTTAATAAAGTTCAACGCTGGCTGATTATCCTTAAGAATGTTCCCATCCTTATTTATAAACTTAGACTTTTAACAATAAAAAAAATGTGGAAAGTCAAATACTTGCTATTTTTATTGTTGCGTAATAGAGCACGGAGTAGTCTTTTTGGTTTCTAAGTTTTATATATCGGTAGCTAGAATTTTATGAAACTATATGTATGCATAACAAGAACCTCAATTGTTACCCTTGTTTTGTTTTGTTTTTTTTTAACAGCAAAATGAGTATATTAAAAAACGTCCCTTACCAAGACGCTAAGAGAGAAAACTTTACAAAGGCTTTAGACGCCAAGAGTTCCAATTAGAAACTACATGACCTCTGTTTTTCAGTCAACGAAAAGTGTAGAATTGAATAACATCAAAAATACTATTTCTACAAATAACAGTGTCGTTAAAAACAACGTCGTTCCAAAATCGCTATATAACCCACAAAAAAGTAACAACGGTTATAGTAATGTGAGTCTTGACCTCCGAAGCTAAATGCACACCCTCGATCCAACTTTGAACGTCCGACCACGTATCAAAAACAGGAAAGCCACAATCAAGCCAAATACAAATCAAACGCCAAACATCATAAACATCAGAACCTCAATTTTTACCCTTGTTTTATTTACTAGATATAAAAACGATATAGCATAAAACTAGAAAACTTAACTTAGACTACGTTTGATTACCTCTTAATGTAATGACTCATCGTTGAATTCTAAATCATTTAGCATTCAACGCGTTTGTTTTTAACCTCTAATAACATGTGATGTTGAATGGTTCAACATTAAGTCCTGAACAATTCAGAGTTAAAATACTCTCTTAACTATTAAGCACGTAAATATTAACAACTATATTGTTTTTATTCATACAAAAGGTTAATAAAGTAATTTTACATCATTCACAGTGTTCATTAAAAATGATTATTAAACATGTTATTTTTATTCCGAAATCAACTTCATTTATATCTTTTGAATCATTTAGATTATGAACAATTCAATTTTAAATAATTCAGTTTATTAAACTAACCTTATGAGTATTAGTATAGTGGCTGGAGATTGAATTTTTTTCATCTTAAATTGAAATTCAATCGCCATATGAACAGCGAAATTATACATCCATTTTTAGTTATTTTGGAATCGACCTACATAGCATTAGATGTCGCGTTTGTGATTATGGTCTTAAATCGGTGGATCACATTATGATCTTTTGCAATCATTCACTTAATGTTCCGTCTCGTGTATTTAAATGGTGAGGTCTTGGCAACTTTTCAAACTTTAGTATGAATGAAATCCTTCGTAGCAAAGCACCATGTGGCATAACGAATCTAGGATTGAAAGTTTGGCAAGACGTGGAATGGGTCTGCGATTACCTTCTATAGAAAAATAGGAACATGTTGGTTTTCCAAAATGAATGGTGGAGTGTTCCGGTGGCGTTAAACGAAATCCAAGTGAAATCCTTCGAGTGGATATCGTCGAGAATAAAGAATAGAAACATCGATTGACATATATGGCTCACGAATCCTTCTTTTTATTTCTGGTTCAATAATACGGCCTATCCTAGTGAGTTTTACGGACCCACTGGACCAGAAGCTTCTCAAGCCCAAGCATTTTTCTTTTGTCTGAATCGATATTATTCCATTCCAATTCCGTCCCGATACCTCTCAAGGAAAATCTCGAATTGGATTTTTTATTAACGGGTTAGTGTGAGCTTATCCAACCACCTATTGATTCTTTATAACGTGCTCTATTTTTTATTTTTTTTGACAAATAAGCCAACAGCTGTTGACGTTTTTCGAAAATTTTCCTAAGTAGGTCCTGGGCTGCGATCTTAGCATCCCTCAGTTTACTGTAATTCGTGTATTGTTTCGTGTTTGTGTTACTGTGATGTAGTGCTTAGTTTGACTTTGTGATTTACTACTTCTAATTGTTGCAATTTATTGAAATTTTATTTGCTTAAAAAAAAAGTTATTCTGGAAGAGATATGATTTACTACTTCCAAAATAACTAGATGTAATTTGTATGTCTATTTAGTTAGATATACATGTTTTATTGCAATATATCATAATTATGTAATTATGTAATTATAAGGTTGAAAGCAAAATATAAACTAATGTTAAATGCATTTGTAATAGTGGAAATGTAAGCATATATCTATATTTATGTATTTGTATATGTATTTGGGGTGTTAATGGATACATCCGTTGATGAAATTTTTCATCCACGTTTAATCCATATTCACTTAGGTTCATCAATATCTATATTCATATACATATATATTTAGGTTCATCCATATTCATCACAAAGTGGGTGAATATCTACCGAGTGATTATTGTCATCATTGTTGAAGCTAGATTTTATTTTTAAAGTTGTAAGTTGAATTTATTATTTTTTATAAATGTTTGGTAATATAGATTCCAAGTGTATAAGTGTAATAAATTGATTAAAAGTGAAAAAACAATATACAAGATTAGGAATTATATGAATTTTTGTATGCATTATTGTTTTTTTATTTTTTGAGTGACATCATTGATCATATTCACAGGCAGACATCAACTATTTTAGGAGGCACCAGACCTTGTAATTTTCTCCATTTTCTTCCTTCATTCACTTATTCTTCTTTTTGCCACAAATTCTCCACCATCAAAATACCTTTTCAAGGGTTTTAATAGTTGCTTTTAAAAAATTATTTAATTTAATTTAAACATATATTCTGTCCAAATTGAGTTCACAACATTCGAATCTTTAAAAAATTATACATTTTTCTTTTATCTGGGATTTCAATTGTTTATTTCTATTTTTATTCCAATTCAAACTCCTCTTTCTTTCAAAAGCTTTAATTTCGATTTTAATTACCTTCTCTCTTTATTGTTTATTCATTAAAATCTTCTAAATTTTTGTTTAATTTTCCAAGTTTTGTTATTTTCTTCAACAAAAAAAGATTTTATTTCCAGTACTCCGTAGAAAACTTCAAGAAATCTTTAAAATTTCTGCTTTTTTTCACTTGGGGTTTCATGTTATGTTTTGATTTTGCTTCTATCAACTAAAAAATATGTTTTTTTAATTGGGTTAAATTGATTTTTAAGAAATCTTGAAATCCATGCTGTAAAAGCTTGAATTTTTCCTTGCTTTTTTTTACTTTACTCTGGCTTTTTTCATTACTTCTCTTTTTGTTTTTTGTAATTACTATTTAATAAATGGATTTGAAGAAATTTGAACAAGTAATTGATGGTGAAACTACTATGAAGAAATCAGAATCAAGGAGTCTTGGTTCATCCCCTAAAAATTCAAGTGGTCAACTAAGTGGGTTAGCTTTAAAGTCAAAGGAATTGGGTAATAAAGATAACTTTTTGAGGGCTGATAAGATTGATTTCAAGAGTTGGGATGTTCAATTGGATAAACATTTGAGTAGGGTTTGGTCAAGAGATAGAGATAACAAAGAAACTAATACTAAAAAAGAAGAATGGGAAATTGATTTAGCAAAATTGGATATTAGAAATGTTATTGCTCATGGTACTTATGGTACTGTTTATAGAGGTGTTTATGATGGTCAAGATGTTGCAGGTACAGTTTTTTAATCTAGTTATTTAATTTAATGTTTCATTATGATATTTATATTGATATTGATTGGTTGATATTGATTAAATAGTTGTTTGGTATATTAAAGTTTCAATGTTTATGGGAATTTAATCAATTTATGCAATTGATAGGCTTGTTATGGTTAGATGATTTTTGTGTTATTGTGTTCCAATTTATTTATGTAATTTACATGTGTTTCTTGTAAATAGGATCTGTAGAAAGTGATTATATAGTTATTGTCTAGGTTGTAAATATATGTCCTTAGGATTAGTGGATCATAAGTTCACAATGAAAAATAATGGCTTTTCAAAATCTTGAATGTTTTTTACTGGAAAAATGATTGATTGTTTATGAATTAGATCATTTTCTAAACCTCTCTATTTGGACGGTAATTATGCGTGTGTTTAATATATGATTATCGAAACTTCTATATAATCTATATATCATGAGGTAATCAGATTAATTACAATATATGGATCTTTGATCACGATGGTTATAAACACTTGTTAAGTATACGATAGAACAAAACCATGCGTATACCATGTAAATGTTGCATGTAAATACTAAATAGAATTACCGTTTATTGCAGCTAGTTAGATAGTTTGTTCATAGTATCAATTTTTTATCTTATAAATTTTCTCATAATTGATGTATTTGTGATATTAGAGGTAGCAAGATGGGTGGGTCAAACGTGTTAGATAAGGGTTAAAACTGGTTTGGGTGCTTAGTGGCAGTTGATTTGTGACAGCTGCGGTTTACCTGCAATAATAAATATATCATGTAAATTATACTAAATGTTTATGCTTATGTTTGTGTTTAATTAGTGCGCTAATACGATTACAATAACATTTTTTTTTCACCTTATACTTTTCAAGCATTGAAATTACACTCGGGGAGACACTAAACATGTTTGACCAGTTTCCTTATTCTCTAACTTATTTGTTTTGACCTGGTTAGGATACCGTGTCCCAATTTGGCACAATTTGACCCATTCATGATTCTTATGATTTGATCAAAGTTAGTTTGCTAATTTACTTGTATTTTATGCATTTCTTTTAATTTGAACAATTTTAAAACTTACAGTGAAGGTGTTGGACTGGGGAGAAGATGGTCTTGCTACAGCTGCGGAAACCGCAAATCTTCGTACTTCTTTTCGACAAGAGGTTGCCGTGTGGCATAAGCTTGATCATCCAAATGTCACCAAGGTTGATACTTTCAAAATCTAAAAGTTTAGATACTTGCTAATTATAAATTTTTATTCACTTCAGAATTATTCATGGTACTATAGGTGTCAAAATGGGCGGGTTGGGTAACATGTCAAAGTTGGTAATCTTAGTATGGGTGGCATACCTTTCTACACTTCTTATCCTTTTTCCGAAGTTCTATTAATGGTTAACGTTTAAATAAGGTTATGAAAACGGTTTTATAAATTTTTTTTAGAGAAAGTGATATGGGATGTTTTTTTTAAGTGTTCGAATTAATTTGTGGACTTTCGACACGCTAAATCCCATGACCATATTGTCGTTTCTTAGCAAAATTTCTAAATTTGACTTGTTGGAGATGAGATACAACACAAATTGATAATACTTTAGGTAATCGGGTAAATTTGCCACCTTTAATTTATACGGTGCTGCATTCATGTTGTCTTTATTTGTACTTTCTCCCATATTGTTGTAGTTTGTCGGTGCTTCGATGGGAACCTCGGATCTTAAGATCCCAACAAACGACGCTTCAAATTCTGGTCAGAACTCGTTACCGTCTAGGGCTTGTTGTGTTGTGGTAGAGTATCTTCCGGGTGGGACCCTCAAGAAATATTTGATCAGGAACATTCGAAAGAAACTATCTTTCAAGATTGTTGTTCAACTTGCTTTAGATCTCTCCAGAGGGTGAGTTTTTAATTATTTTTTCTTTCTTTGAAAAGAACGTTTTCTTGTATCTTCAACGATAATCATTTTGCCGGTTTCTTAATTTTTGCAGTTTAAGCTACCTTCACTCCAAGAAGATTGTGCACCGTGACGTTAAAACTGAAAATATGCTCTTAGATTTGAATAGAACCCTAAAGATTGCTGATTTTGGAGTTGCTCGTGTTGAAGCTCAAAACCCTAGAGACATGACTGGTGAAACAGGAACTCTTGGTTACATGGCGCCAGAGGTATGTACATTGACCAGTCAAAAGTTAGAATCTTTACTTGGTTGCATTTTTTCATTTTTTTGGGTATGATTATAGGTATGTAACAGATTTATATTAATAATATAAAAAAATCTTAGCTTTATAGAACTCAAAGAGGACCTATCGTCACGTTTTGGGTAAAGTACAACATAAATCGAACCAACTTTTATATTATTTGTTCAAAATTGTCATAATGTGAGCTATAGTGACCAAGGTTGCAAAACTCGCTACTTGAGGAGTACTCGGTCGGGGCTTTGGAAGGAGAAATCAGCAAGTGACGGGTTAAAGTGACGGATTAATCAAGATCAATCAGATTGGACTTTTTATACATTTAAATAATGAACTTCAAAATTATGTCTAAATATAGAAGAAAACCATAAACATAAACTATAACATAATTGTCTAAAAACATAAGCGTTCATTTGTTTATATACTCTAAACTTGTGGTTTAAATTCATATTAAAATGTTGACCAATTTTGATTTTAACCAACTTTGACCAACAAATCTGATTTAGACCCATTATCCGATGTTGAGTTGTTGACCGATTAATTGTTGGATTTAAAAAAATCGGATCAGTCTGTGTTAGGTGTAATCGGGGAATCAGGGTTTTTTACAGTAGTGATTGTGACGGTGAAGCATAGAAATATAGGAGCTTAAAAAGTTTACGACCCCTACATATCCTAATGCTAGAAAAAGTCTGAATGATATAAATTTACCATCCGAAAAAGTGCATTTAAAACCTTTTGTGGCATACATCTTGTAGGTTCTCGATGGAAAGCCGTACAACCGGAAATGCGATGTTTATAGTTTTGGTATATGCTTATGGGAAGTGTATTGTTGCGACATGCCTTATGTTGATCTTAGTTTTGCCGAAGTATCTTCTGCTGTTGTTCGTCAGGTTTGCTAATTTTTGTGCTTTACTTTGCTAATCTTTTCAACATCTATATTCTCTTTACAATTTATCCTTAGACTAGTCAGTTATGTATTTTTTTTAATGACAAACTATGGGACCACATATATTACATATATTAGTTTTTTTTTTTTTTTTTTTTTTTTTTTTTTTTTTGAGGTAAACATCTACTATATATAATTTGCTACCTCGCCCCTCTGGAGTCCTTTGAGTTTTTTTGAGTTTTGATCCTAGAATCAGTAGTGTATGCCCGTTTAAACAATATATATTACTCGATGAAGAGAACACTATTTTGACTAATGAAAATTTATATATAAAGAAAAAATTATAAATGGGACATGTATTCGTTAGTCAAAATAACACTCTTCCCTTGATCGAGCCCAAACATGCTCGAGCTTAGCACGTTTTATATTTGCAATCGGGTTTAAAGCTCGAGCTTGAGTTGCTCAATAAAAGATCAATTCATTTGCAGTCCTACGTTATCATCATTTGATTTTGATTAATTATTGTAATTTTCTCATTACAGAATCTACGCCCCGAGATTCCCAAATGTTGCCCAAGTGCATTTGCAAGCATTTTGAAAAAGTGTTGGGACGCAAATCCCGACAAAAGACCCGAAATGGATGAGGTCGTGAGGTTGTTAGAAGCGATAGATACAAGTAAAGGTGGCGGTATGATACCCGAAGGCCAAGCGACAGGATGTTTCTGTTTCACCACGACCCGTGGCCCGTGAGTTTTGTTCTCGTATGTGTAACGAATGTCACAAATACTTCATATTATCGTCGTTTTCACGAGTCGCATAAGTTTATATAAGGATGTAAACCATGAGTTGTCTCTTTAAACTAAATTTGGTCAACTGTCATTTAAATGGTAGACAAACATGTTGAGTGGTTATTTGCTATGCAAATTTTATGCAGTGGCTGTATCTTTGTATGTTCTTTTTTTTGCTATATAAATATTGTTATGCAATAATTGCTTGTGCAGATTTTTTTTTTTTTTTTTTTTTTTCAAATAATAATACAGTTTGACATTGCTATGAAAGGAAAACATAACATACGTTTGGTTTTGTGCTTTTTGTTGCCTTTTTAGGTGTTAAAAGTCAGTTTATGGGGGTACAATAGTTAATGCACATGATACAAGTTTGTGTAGTATATTAGGGCCATATTTTGTCATTGAAGTATTTAACATGTGTTTGTCGGGTTGTTCACTTGTTCGGACTTTGGATCACATTCACTATCATGGTTTGTTGAATTTTAACATCACTTGTTCACATTCTTATGCTTTGTGCAACTTTGAACCCTTGGCATGTTTTAGGTGAGTGAGAATAGTACTTGAATTCACGACTTTTAAAAATATTATGAATGTACAATGCTTAACCTCAAAGGATACCTAATGGTGAGGATGTGGGATCTTTACCTTCTTTTTTTTTCAACGGCTATTTCGACATCGAATGCTCCCATTTGTCACTCACACAGGCGTTAGGAGGAAACTATTCACACACCATCGCTGCATTGGGTACCCAGTGTGCTTTGGATTAAACCGAGTGGCTTAGGGCATACACATTTATTCATCACAACAGAATACTTGAGAAAACCTCCCCTGGATTTGAACCTGTGCCAACTAAGACTCAGATCCAACCCAGAGCTTATACCACTCAGGCAATACCTATGAAATACATTTTGAGATCTTGTCTTAAAAAAAATAAATAATTAATAAAACATAAAAATAAAAAAATAAATAGATGTACAATCACCGTTGTATAAAACCCGATTACTCACAAATAAATCCCCGATTACTCAATTTTAAGAGCAATCTGTTCCGATTTTTCAAAATCTGTTTAATTAATCGGTCTACGTTGATTAAAGGGTCAAAATCGAATTTGGTAATCAAAGTTGGTCAAAGTCATTATTAGTCAACATTTTAACATGAATTTAAACAAAAACTTTAAAGTTCATGAACAAAATACACAGTTTTGGACAATTATGCTAAAGTTAACGTTTATGTTTATGGTTTTCTTCTATATTTACATTTATAATTTTTTTGAAATTTAATATTTGAATGTATAAAGTACAATCCAATCAATCGGCGATAATCCACGAATTGCCGATTAGTCCTTCCAAATTCCCGACCGATTAATCCCGAATAGTGAATTTTGCAACCTTGTGTACAATAGTTTGGAAAAACTATTCGACGAACATGTAATGCAAACAAGTGTAAAATGATTGTAATAATTTGAACACAGCTTTCTTGTGCGTGTAAGTGTGTTTGTTTAAGTGCAAACAAGTGTAAAATGATTGTAATAATTTGAACACAGCTTTCTTTGTGTGAATTTATTTTATTAATCTTTAATAAAATGTGTAATAATGAGAGTTTACTACTTAGATCATTCTCTACCCTAAAATGTCTTGTTGTGTTGGGGGGGGGGGGGGGGGGGGGGGGGGGGGGGGGGGTTGGGGGGGGGGGAATTTTTACTGACGTGAAATTGTTGTGGGACTGATGGGCGATGTGGTAAATATTGTTGTGGGCTACTGATGCGGCAAGTATTTTTCATTTTTTATTAATTTAATAAAAGACAAAATTTCATTCCTCGTCTCTGAACTTTACATCGATTTTGACTCCCTGTCCTTTTTCTTTTTTTTGTGCATTCCTTGTCCCTAAACTATGAAAAGAGTACATCCCTCGTCCTCCCGTCTAATTTCTGTCAAAACCTACCGTTACCCCTTATCACGTGCATGTCATGTGAGGGTATTTTTGCCATTGTTTCTTCTTCTTCTATCATAAAAACCCCCAATTCTTTCACATCCAAAAACACATATTCATATATCTTCATCATCAATCATCATCGATCCTTCATCTTCAACAAAAACTTCTTCATATCATCATCTATTTCGATCTTCATCATCATCAATCTAACAACATTAACAATTCAGATTCATAAAGAAGCTGCTACAATACTCGTGTTCATCATTAATCGATTTGGTCTCCGGAACAATTTAGCTAATCTCACATCGAATTGAAGAAAGATTCTGATTCCTAATCACTTCTTGAAGCTACGAAGTACTTCGAATCAGATTGTGATTCAACGAATTTGTCCAGATCTCAAAGTCAAAGATGAGTTCATCTCGGTCAAACTTCCAATTCGAATGAATCATTGAGTTTCAGATCATTCTGTTAACTTTTGAGGATTCAAAGGAAGATTCTAAACGTTTTTCATGTAGTAATCGAGGTCTAAGAACAACTAGATAACAAAATTTGATTTTGTGTTCATATGTTGAGACACGCCACTGTTCATCATTGATTTTGTGTTCCAGATCTGTTCTTCATCTGAATCTTCACACTGCGATTCTGCTCGTAGCCATCTATTTGATTCCACCACCCTTAGGTTATCATCCGTATTTAAATCTGGGGTTTTTTTTTTCTTTCTAATAGAAGTGGGTTTTTTAGATCTGTGTGTTTTTCCTGATAAAAGTTGATCCGAGTGTTCTAATGGATTTGTGAGTGTTCTTCTATTATGGTATATTCTAACGGTATTTGAGTGTTCCTTTTAGTTTGATTCTCATTTACAGCTTTATTCATTCATCGACTCATATAGGAAGTGAAAGTTTGTTAAAGAAGAAATAGTGAGATGAAATTGACTGAAGCTAAACAAATTATTTACTGTATGTTTTAATTTCATAGTCATTTAAATTAGATGTGAAAATATGGGTTTTTTTTTTAGTTTAGAACTGAAAAAATAAAGATGATGAAGATGGTGTTTTTTATGATAGAAAAAGAAAAAACAATGACAAAAATACCCTCACATGACATGCACGTGATAAGGGGTAACGGCAGGTTTTGACAGAAATTAGACGGGGGGACGAGGGATGTACCGTTTTCATAGTTTAGGGACGAGGAATGCACAAAAAAAAAGAAAAAGGACAGGGAGTCAAAATCGATGTAAAGTTCATGGACGAGGAATGAAATTTTTTCTTAATAAAAACAATAGACATTAGATACTATAATTAAATAAATAAGTAAATATAAAATAAAAACACAAATTTTATAAATTAAAATCCTAAAAAGAAAAAAAAAATACATAATTTAAAATTTTAAAAAAGGGATTATCACTAAAATGCCTATTTTTTTCACCTATTTGCGTTGGAGCCCATTTTTTTTTTTTTTTTTTTTTTTTTTACCAAATTGCCCGCGCAAGGCGCAAGGTGCCTTGCGCCTTGAGTCCTTGCACCTGGGGGTGCCTCTTGCGACCTTGCTTCCTAGGGACGCAAGGACGCAAGGAGCCTCTTGCGACCTTGCTTCTCGGAGACGCAAGGACCCAATGTGCCTCTTGCTCCTGCCTAATCGTTTTCCTTCAAACATTTCATCGAACACGTTACGTGCATGCACATTATGCACAAAGTAATGGACCTGATATTAACAAGAACCAACTTTCAATCAAAGAGTTCAAGCCCATTAAACAAATACAAAAGGTAGCTATTTGATTTTCTCTAATCTCTAATCTCTAATCTCTAATCAGTAATCCATTGACTTTTACATATATTTCTATTTTATAGAGAAATATAGAACTGAGAAGAAACTAAAAAAAAAAAAAAATCTGTGTTCCTAATCTTTTTACAAAAGAATGGAAGATAGTAAATGGATGATTTTATTGTACTTTTTGTTTCAATATTTTTTTGCAAATTGACCAAATACAAATCTTTCACTTTCATATATCTTCATTTCGTTTCTTTCATTCTATGACAAATTCGCGAACAAAGCCTGTCTAATTGTAAGTTTATATAATTAACTGGATTAATAAAATAGGTTTGTACAAAAAGGTACTTATTAAATACTTAGATGTGTTTACTGAAACAAGTTGCTAAAAGTCGATTACTTTGTGCATGCACACCTTATGTGCATGCACATAAGGTGTTCGATGAAATGTCTGAAGGAAAACGATCAGGCAGGAGCAAGAGGCACCTTGCGTCCTTGCGTCCCCGGGAAGCAAGGTCGCAAGAGGCTCCTTGCCAACGGTGGAACTATGAAGAGACACCGGAGGGCGGTGGCCTCCCCAAATATTTACGTAATAGTGTAGTTTTTTAGTATTCCCGAATTATTTTATTGTATTATCTAAAGGAATTCATGTTTTTAACCTTCTATGCCCCCTCCTCTCTGACAAGTAAATATTTGACAGACCAATTACCTAAGTCCCTATCTAGACTATATATTCCTAAGTCCCTATACATTATTTCATATAACATCTTCTACAAGCTATTTTTCTACTTAATTACGAAGTAGATTAGATTAATGAATTTTTATACTAACAAAGCTAGTTTTTAAATTATGTTTGCTTAATACTTAAATTTACTTTTGTTTGACAACATTTACATATTAAAAATATCAAAAGATTAGCGTTTCTATTTATCTCATGTAAGAAACATATTAAACTTCTAACTACTTTGGCCCCCCTAACATATATTTTCAAGTTCCACCACTGCTCCTTGTGTCCTTACGTCCTCGGGAAGCAAGGTCGCAATAGACACCCCCATGTGCAAGGACGCAAGGCGCAAGACACCTTGCGCCTTGCGCGGGCAATTTGACAATTATTTTTTTTTTGGACTCCAACGCAAAAAGGTGAAAAAATGGGCATTTTAGTGATAATCCTTTTAAAAAATCCATAAATTTAAAAGTTCACAATTTAATGACTTAACTACTACTACTACTACTACTACTACTACTACTACTACTACTACTCGGAACATTGGGTGTCCCAAACGCCAATAGATTCGACATGCTTGTTCCGAGGAAAAACCCGAAATAGTAAAAAATGGAACGTTTTGATTATTAGAGAATTGTTTATTTGGATTTTCTTGATTATTAGATGATGAAGACATTTTGATTGTTTGGAAAATGGAGGAATGTTTAAGAAAAAAATAAATGGATGATTGTTAAATGAGAGAATTTTTAGAAGAAAATGTTTGGGATAGTGTGTATATACATTATATAAAGCACGTGAAAATAATCTTACGTGTCACCTTCTGATTAAATTTCGCCACGTGTCACTTCAACAATTTTCGTGAATATTTCATAGTGATGATCATATACATATTTTAAGGTTGAATGTGATATTTTCATAAATACATAATTGTAAACAAACATAACGATTCATTCATTCATTCATTCATTCATATAATGATAATTGATTATTTTTTTATTTTCAATTTTGCACGTGCATTCATATTCATCATCTTTTTTACATTCATATTCATCATTTTTGTAAGCAGATAATTTTTTTTACATTTGTGGACACGCATTTTAACGGACCGATTCATAAAGGTGTCACTATATGCTCAATTATTGTTGTTGTTATCATCTTGTTTTTTAGTTGTTATTAAGTTATTTGATATTGTTGATGTTGGGTTATTTAAAGTTGTAACTATTAGGATAAGTTGTTCTAAGTATATTATGACATTGAAAGTGTGTTAGTGGTATCAAAAATTCGAGGAGTTTGCCTGGGATTTGTAAGATACCAATGTTAAAGAATTGCGCAATATTGAACGGGAACAACTGATTGTTACATTGTAATTGTATTCAATACTAACGTTTACGATAATAATATTTTCAGTACTAATTCTGTTAATACTAATGTTATAATTAAAAGGTGTTTTTCATTGTAATTGAATTATACATTTTGATTAATATTAACACTAGAGTTACCAAAAACTATTTTATACAAATACCGTGCAACGTACGGGCTCTTAAAACTAGTATATATATATATATATATATATATAGGGAGAGGATCCAGTGAAAACTTTTTTAGTGTGAGAACTCTAGGAACTCAAAACTACACTGAAATTCGAGCAAAAAAAGTGGCGGGCGAGCAAAAAACAAGAAATTCGAGCAAAAAATACGAAATTCGAGCAAAAAATAAAACACGGGCGAACAATTTTTTTTTGTTCGAATTACAAAAATGTAGAACACATTTATGTTCGAATTTCATTTTTTTTGTTCGACTATCACGTGTTCTACATTTTTTTGTTCGAATTTCAAAAATGTAGAACACAAATTTGTTCGAATTTCATTTTTTTGTTCGAATTTCACATTTTTGTTCGCTCGCCCTTTTTTTGTTCGAATATCACGTTTTTTGTTCGAATATCACGTTTTTGTTCGCTCGCCTACTTTTTTGCTCGAATTTCCTTTTTTTTTGTTTTTAATTTCAGCGTATTTTTGAATTCTCAGAGATCTCGGGGTCAAAAAATTCTTATTTGATCCCTCTACTATATATATATATATATATATATATATATATATATATATATATATATATATATATATATATATATATATATATATATATATATATATAAAGATTTAATTCTTTTTAATTTTTTTATATTAAATCTAATATTTCCAACAGTTACCTGGTCAAACTCGCCAGCCAATCACAACTCTCCATTTGGTCTTCACCACCGTTGTTTCTCTCGTCGTCCCAGCCCACAACGGCACAACGTCGAAAACCACAACGGCCGCACAAGAACCGTTGTGGTCGTTGTGGTGCAACAAATCTGGTGCGTTGTCGTGCGTAGAGAATGGTCTTAGAGTGGTGAATTACATTAGTTAGTTGAGTTTATATGTTATTTTCAATGGTTAATATATGAGGATATATGATATTATCCATTCCATTATCCATTATTGAGTATTAATTAAGAGCGATATAGCCATATAGGATAGGATTGTTATAGGTGTCGACATATGTGGATTGTTTATGGCCAAACATGTTCACGTTTTGAAGTATAGAACCAGTCAATTTCTAGCAAACTGATGTTTACGTACTAGTTCATTAAATATTTTGTCTAGCGCAATGTTCAAAACGTTTTGTGAAATTTGTGTGTCAATAACTAGTTTCATTTTTGTGTCTCAAATAGACAAATACTACCTGTTTAAAATTAGTACAGTGTTCTTTTTAACAAATAAATTTCATATTAACTAGCGTAGTAATATGTGATAACTTTTTAAAAAATTTCTTTGATAGAAAGGTTATAGTTGTATTTTCGGTCAGTGTCTAACAAATATCAGTACAATATTAGAACTACTTAGCGTGATGAGGTAGGTTGCCGATTGATGTTTACTCTCGGGACGGATCCCTGCAGACCCGGTTCATAGCCAGAATGTCGTAGGGTGGCTTTATCAATCTCTTGGAGCCAAACTATGAGTTGGTTCGTCTAGCGCTATGCGGCTTAGTGTTAATGTTCTAGAGAGAGAAAGTATTATGTGAGAGAGAAAATGTGTTTTCTTCCACAAATTACTAGCTTGTTCAAAATGATGACCCAATGGGTCTATATATAATAAGTCCTCCGTGATGTTCGGAGACACGTGTCACGTTATGATTGATTGACTTTATGCGAGGTATGCGTAACCAACTTTATGCTCAATAGTAACATAGCATATGTGCTGCTCACGTGCTCTCTTAAGGGCTTAAGCATAGAAAACTGCCTTCAGAGCTTACGCAAAATGTTGGGCTGTCTGATTTGCAATTTACTACATAATTCTTGGTGGAAAGCGCTGAATGAATATATATTTAAAAATGCTTTTAATACTATTTTTATGTGTTTCAAGCATTTTTTCCGTATAGAAATGATGATTTTATGCGTTTAAACCATATGATACATTATTAAGTCCTCTACAGTTTGATATATTAGTTTTGCAAAAATGAAGACATTAAATAATAAAGTTATAAAGTGCCTTTTACCTTGAGAAAATATGCATGCCATCGCGGCTTTTTCTGATACGATTTGACACTTAATGATAGCTTTTTAATTATATTATTTTAAAATAAGATTCAAATTTTATTCTTTAAAAAACATAAAAAAGAAACTGATTTTTTTGTAATCCAAATCATCCACGTGTACGGTTGATGTGAGTTTCCTTAATTTTTAACCGCCTTTTTAAATTCTTCTGTTATTTAAGTGCTTTTTAACCCTAATTTCGAATTTGACCTTCCAATATATCTAATTTTGTCTTTCTTCTTCGTAATTCATTCAATGGCTATTCTTAATGTTTTTGATGTTCATAGCTCTGTTACTCCAACTTATTTGGAAAACATGAGTAAATGATATCCACGCCTGTTTACTATTGACGCAATGACCCCATTACCATGTAGTGACCCGAACTTTTCCATGTTTATATATATTAAATGAAATTGATATTTATATGATTAAGTGTTTCCAACATGTTAAGCAATCAAACTTGTTAAGACTTGATTAATTGAAATAGGTTTCATATAGACAATTGACTGTAGCGACTCGACCAAATCATGTTTGACGGCGCCGTCTACTTAGGTCCCGTTACGTGGTCATAAGTCTTTAAAACAACGTTTGACCAAAAGATATGTCGCATTCATTTTAAATGTAAAGATTGTTCAAAGTTTACGAGAATAGTTCCACCACAAGTTACGATACAAAGTTTTAAGTACAAATGAAACTTATGCGACACAATTTAAAAGTAGTCAAAAGACGCTCCATGTATGCATATATACTCGACATCCAATGCAACTATCAAAATAATGAGCGGAAGCATGTATCATGTATCGTTCAAGGACCTGAGAAAAACATAGAAATCTGTCAACGAAAACGTTGGTGAAATCATAGGTTTAAGTAAGTAAGTACAAGTGAACCACAAGATTTGCATCAATGAAATAATAGTAATACATTCCAAGATTTGCATCTTCCCCCTTAACCCTTAATTGATGATAACCCGAACGGAGATCGATTTTTGAATATACACGAGAACCTTGTAGTTGATCAAAGAGATCATCGATGCGAGGAAGGGGATATCGGTTCTTAACCTTCAATTTGTTTAGTTCACGATAATCAATGCACATTCGTAGGGATCCGTCTTTCTTCTTGACGAACAAAATCGGAGCGCCCCATGGTGAATGGCTAGGTTGAATGAAACCACGGTCAAGTAGCTCTTGGATTTGACTTTGCAATTCTTGTAATTCGGATGGAGCGAGTCTATACGGTGCACTCGCTACGGGTGCGGCTCCTGGAATAAGATCGATTTGAAATTCAACCGGTCGATGAGGTGGAAGACCCGGTAATTCGTCGGGAAATACATCGGAAAAGTCACTAACAATTGGCACATCTTCGATGCGCTTTTCGTCGGCCTCGACTTTCTTAACGTGAGCAAGAATCGCAAAACAACCCTTACGGAGTAGTTTTCTAACTTTAAGGCACGAAACGAGGTTGAGTCTGGTGAAACTCTTATCGCCATAAACAATCAAAGGTTCACCATTCTCGATAGGAATTCGGATTGCGTTAAGATCACAAAGGATGTGAGATTTCGTTTTGACTAACCAATTCATACCGATTATTACATCAAAGCTTCCTAGTTCTATGGGTATCAAGTCAATTTCAAATTCCTTACCCAAAATGTTTAACGTACACCCCCGGTAATATGTGTTGGCACTTAATAGTTTCCCGTTAGCCACTTCAATGGTATAAGTGGTATCTAATGGAAGAGGTGGAGTGCTAAAAGAATGAGTCAAAGTCTTGGATACAAAGCATTTATCGGCACCCGAATCGAATAAGCAAGAGACATAAGAATTGTTGAGAAGAAACGTACCCGTGACTAATTCATTATCATCTCGGGCTTCCTCGGTGTTGATGTTGAAAGCTCGGCCGCGCGTATTGGTGTTATCTTTCCTCTTCGAGCATGCATTTCTATAATGGCCCGTTTGGCCACATTCGTAACAAGTGCCCGTCTTTGGTGCATTGGGCCACTTTCGAGCGACGGGAGTGGCACTTTTACAATCGTTGGCCTTATGACCAATTCCTTGGCACCGATGGCAAATTAGCTTACTACACTCGCCAAAGTGATGTTTGTTGCATTTGTTGCAAAGAGGTAGAATTCCGGCATAACCCTTCTTGCCGTCGGAGGTGAAAGATTTCTTGGCAAAGTTGTTGTTGCTTGATTGGGGAGCTTCCCATTTTCTTTTGTTGTTACCCGACTTGTCCTCGACTTTAGGTGCCGGTACTACGATTTCGTCCACTGTCTCTATCAATTTGCGGGCCATGTTCAAAGCTTCTTGATGATTAGGGGGTTTGGATGACATTATTCCGTGTTTGATGCTCTTTGGAAGACCATCCATGTAAAGTTCAACCCTTAAAGCTTCGGGGTTCACAAGATTTGGGCACATCAAGGCTAGTTCGGAAAATCGTTGATTATAAGCCTTGAGATCATTTCCGATCGCCTTTAAAGTTCTTAGCTCTTGTTCGAGCCTTCGGGTTTCTTCACGAGGGAAATATTCGACAATCATCTTTTCCCTCAAGTCGGCCCAAGAGAGGGCGTGAGCTTCATCGGTACCCACCGATTGTACATAAGTATTCCACCATGTAAGAGCGACACCGGCGAAGGTGTGAGTGGAGTATTTGACCTTGTCTTGGTCCCGACAACCGCTTATGCTAAAGACGGCTTCCGTTTGCTCAAACCATCGGGTGAGCACGACCGGTCCCCCGGTTCCATCAAAAGTGTGAGGTTTGCACCCCATGAAAGCTTTATAGGAGCATCCCTCGTTTGAGTTTCCGGCTCCATTGTTGTTGTTGTTGTTGTTGTTGTTGTTGTTGTGGTTGTTATTATTATTGTTGTTGGATGAGTGACCGGCCATGGCCGCATCTACGGGGGTGGCTATCATCCGTTCGAGAGCTTGTTCGGGAGTTTCATTGCGGCGTACACGACGAGGAGCCATTGTTCCTTCAAGACACAAGAATATCATTGATTAGTATTCTCAATAATACTAACCGTGATATAGAATAAAGATAAAGAGAAGTTTTTCCTCGACTCGCCTTAAATTCTTTATGCCATAATGTCGGAACGTTCATATGAGTCACCGTAATATAATCCCGAAAATTATATTACCCTGATTCATATGTGCATTCGACATCATTTCATATAGTCAAGGTGGCGCGTCAATCAAATTAAACAACGTGAGATTAAGATGAACTAAGAGTAGATATGAGTAGAAGCGTTCGAGTATAAATGCACAAGTAGTCAAGTAATTCCTACTTCAAGTCTATATGCCGGTTGTAGTCTAGACTCACCAATGTACCCTATGACTCGAGGTTGACACCAATGAACTCTAAATCCCTACAACCAACGCTCTAATACCATCTGTAGCGACCCGACCAAATCATGTTTAACGGCGCCGTCTACTTAGGTCTCGTTACGTGGTCATAAGTCTTTAAAACAACGTTTGACCAAAAGATATGTCGCATTCATTTTAAATGTAAAGATTGTTCAAAGTTTACGAGAATAGTTCCACCACAAGTTACGATACAAAGTTTTAAGTACAAATGAAACTTATGCGACACAATTTAAAAGTAGTCAAAAGACGCTCCATGTATGCATATATACTCGACATCCAATGCAAGTATCAAAATAATGAGCGGAAGCATGTATCATGTATCGTTCAAGGACCTGAGAAAAACATAGAAATCTGTCAACGAAAACGTTGGTGAAATCATAGGTTTAAGTAAGTAAGTACAAGTGAACCACAAGATTTGCATCAATGAAATAATAGTAATACATTCCAAAAGTTTGTTTCACGAGCACCCAATTATCAATGCTTAACATTTCCTTCCATTGAACCCCATCACTTAGTGCTAGAACATACACTGTTTCTCGAAAATATATTTCATTCGTAAACGGTAGCGAACCGTTTGAATGAGGGTTTGTCAAACCCATATGGATCCATACAACATAAGTTCTCGCTTACACCCGGCAAGTGTAACTAATGATAATCGAATTGAGGATTTTGTTCTAAACTCGTATGTAGAATGTTTGTTTTCCTGTACTTGTGTTCACTTAGTAAAGAAATGTTTATGTTTTCTCATCCCAAATGTAAGTTCAAAAAGAGTAAAAGTAGGACTATGATCTCACCTTGAGTGCACGAGTAGTAAAGTACTTCAACAAGTAAACGTGTGCAAAGAACAATGCTAGTCTTGACCTAAACAATAGGTTGTATCAATAACGGTAAACACGATAGGTCAAAGATGTTCAATTAGTCCTATGGCTCGTTAAGACTCGATCATAATAGCATGTGAATCAAATTGTCATGTTTCATGCAAGGTACAAGTATAAAAACATGTTAGAACGATTGCACAAATATTTGGTTAAGTTTGATTAAAAGTCAAACTTTGGTCGGTCAAAGTCAACGAAAGTCAACACGTTCGGGTCGGGTTCCGAACTATTTTTCTGAGGTTTTTATTCATATATAAGCATGTTAGAACAAGTCTCATGTGAATCGGAGGTCCGTAGTATGCCAAACATTTTTCGTATTTTGGACATGGAGGTCAGAACCTGACCCCCTTATATGTCGCGCCGCGACATGAAAGGGTCGCGCCGCGGCAAAGGCCGGGTGCTGGTGCCCGGCCAGTCCCAAATGTTCAAGTCTCAATCCAAAACCTTTTTGTGCATAAAACACAAACCGCTAACACTTAGGACTCGCACCTTATATCGTTGGAAAGCTCTTTTGACGTAGAATGCAACTAAACACAATTCATCAATCAAAAACCTCATTTGTAACAACCGAGTTTTCAAACCAAGTGATCATTCAATGCACACATTAATGCTTCAAACTCACCAATGCACATTTAATGATTTAGGCATTCAATGCATACATATGACATGCCATTTTGTAGGTAATTAAGCATACAATACAACTAACAACTTACTAATAACAAATCATGGCAATCAATGCAACAAATAATCATTTCAAGTTCATTAAACCCTAGCTCAATTCCACCAAAAATCACTAATCAAGTTTATGGAGTTTTCTCAAGCAACCTACACATCAATTTGAAGCTAGTGATACTAGGAACACAATTAAACATGAACTTTTAACATCTAACAACATATGATCATCCAAAATTCAAGAACAACACACCAAAATTCAAGTTCATGCTAGTTACACTAAAACAACGAGATCGAGCATATAAATTACACACACGACATCACAATGAGCCATAGACACTAACTAACACCATTTCAAGTCAAAAACACGAATTTAGAGAAATCTAGAGTTTTAGAAATGTTACCCAAACGAGATGAAGTTGGTACCAAAATGAAGAGGATGAAGAGAGGATCACGAATATGTAATTTATTTTGTTGTAAGCCTCCTAGATCGGATTTAGATGATGATTGAATGAATTTGGAAATGGTGTGTGTGTTCTTGCTAGAGAGAAAGAGAGAGAGATGGAGGTGATAATGAATGAGTGAAAGGGGTTTGACCCTTTGACCTAGTCAAGGGTTTGATCCCTTGTCAAGTTTAGTCCCTCAACTTTCGTTCGGGTGCGTGAATTACCTAAACGAGATAATTTAAAACACGTATCAACGGGAGATGTTATAAACATATAACGGAGTTTAAATTAGTATAACGTAAAAGTAAATGGAAAAAGGCGGGATGTTACATTACCTACTCCTTAAAAGAAATTTTGTCCCGAAATTTAAGTAGGCGTAGTAGTCGTTGTTTCTTCCTCGAGATCTTGCGTTTCCGAATTCACGAATAGATGAGGATACTTCCTTTGCATTTGATCTTGTCTTTCCCAAGTAATCTCGGGTCCTCTTTTGGCATTCCAACGGACTTTAACAATCGGGATTCGGCTTTGTTTCAATGTCTTGACGGAGGTGTCCACAATTTCAACCGGTTCCTCCACAAAATGAAGTTTGTCATCAATAGTAAGTTCCTCGAGAGGAATGACGATATCGGGTTCGGCAAGACACTTTTTCAAGTTAGATACATGGAAGGTAGGATGAACGGAGTTCAATTGAGGCGGAAGATCTAAACGATACGCAACGGTTCCAATACGCTCCAAGATTTCGAAAGGACCAATATACCTTGGATTCAGCTTCCCGCGTTTCCCAAAACGGATTACACCCTTCCAAGGCGCGACTTTTAACATTACTCGATCACCGACTTGAAATTCAAGATCGTTGCGTCGTTTGTCGGTATAGCTCTTTTGACGACTTCGGGCCGTCCTAAGCCTATCTCGGATTTGAACGATTTTCTCGGTGGTTTCGTGAATGAGTTCGGGTCCGGTGATTTGCACGTCGCCTACCTCGGCCCAACAAAGAGGTGAACGACATTTTCGGCCGTATAGCGCTTCAAAAGGTGCGGCTTTAATACTCGCGTGATAACTATTGTTGTAAGAGAACTCGGCGAGAGGTAAGTGCTTGTCCCAAGCTTTTCCGAAATCAACCACGCAAGCTCGTAACATGTCCTCTAAGGTTTGAATCGTACGTTCGCTTTGTCCATCGGTTTGAGGATGATATGCGGTGCTCATGTCTAAACGCGTTCCCAACGCTTCTTGCAATGTACGCCAAAATCTAGAAACGAAACGGCCATCTCGGTCGGAGATAATCGATAAAGGTACACCGTGTCGGGCTACGATTTCCTTAATGTAAAGTTGTGCAAGTTTCTCCATTTTGTCCATTTCTTTCATGGCAAGGAAGTGTGCGGATTTGGTGAGACGGTCAACAATAACCCAAATGGTATCATAACCGCCCGTCGTTTTTGGTAGTTTGGTGATAAAATCCATCGTTATTCTTTCCCACTTCCATTGCGGGATCTCGGGTTGTTGAAGTAGTCCGGACGGTCTTTGGTGTTCGGCTTTGACTTTGGAACATGTCAAACACTTGGAAACATAAGTAGCTACGTCCCTTTTGATGTTCGGCCACCAATATAGCTGTTTAAGGTCGTGGTACATCTTATTGGCACCGGGGTGAATCGAGTATCGTGACTTATGGGCTTCATCTAAAATAAGGCTTCGTAGGTCCCCATAACTAGGCACCCAAATCCTTCTGGCGTAATATCGGAGTCCGGTCTCCCAAATTTCGAATCGAGAGACGAGAATGTTCAAGAGCTCGTGTGAAAGGTTTTCATCCTTGAGAGCCTCATCTTGGGCTACCCGAATTTGGCTATTAAGGTTTGTGTGGATGGTGATGTTTAAGGCTCGGACACGAAGAGGCACCGCTCTTTCTTTTCGACTTAAGGCATCGGCTACTACATTTGCCTTCCCGGGATGGTAACGAAGCTCGCAATCGTAATCGTTTAAGGTTTCAATCCACCTTCGTTGTCTCATGTTTAGTTGCTTTTGATCGAAAATGTGTTGGAGACTTTTGTGGTCGGTAAAGATAGTACTCTTGGTTCCATAAAGATAGTGTCTCCACATTTTAAGTGCAAAGACAACGTCTCCGAGTTCGAGATCATGTGTCGTATAGTTTCGTTCATGAATTTTGAGTTGTCGAGAAGCATAAGCAATGACTTTCGTTCGTTGCATCAATACACACCCAAAACCATGTTTCGAGGCATCACAATATACAACAAAGTCATCATTGCCTTCGGGAAGTGACAAGATAGGAGCGGTGGTTAGCTTCGTTTTCAAGATTTGGAATGCGGATTCATGTTCGGTCGCCCAAATGAATTTCTTTCCCTTGTGAGTCAATGCGGTTAGAGGACGTGCAACCAAAGAGAAGTTTTCGATGAATCTACGATAGTACCCGGCGAGACCCAAGAATTGACGAATGTGAGTAGGAGTAGTAGGAGTCTCCCATTTACTAATGGCTTCGATTTTCGTGGGATCGACTTTAATACCTTGATCACTTACAACATGACCAAGAAATTGAACTTCCTTCAACCAAAATTCACACTTGGAGAATTTGGCATAAAGTCGTTCTTGTCTCAAGAGTTCAAGCACAAGTCGGAGATGTTGTTCGTGCTCTTCTTCATTTTTAGAATAGATCAATATATCATCGATGAACACAATAACTTATTTATTGAGATACGGTTTGCACACGCGGTTCATAAGATCCATGAACACCGCCGGGGCGTTAGTGAGACCAAATGGCATGACGAGGAATTCATAACTACCATAACGAGTCCGGAAAGCGGTTTTGGAGACATCTTCCCCCTTAACCCTTAATTGATGATAACCCGAACGGAGATCGATTTTTGAATATACACGAGAACCTTGTAGTTGATCAAAGAGATCATCGATGCGAGGAAGGGGATATCGGTTCTTAACCTTCAATTTGTTTAGTTCACGATAATCAATGCGCATTCGTAGGGATCCGTCTTTCTTCTTGACGAACAAAATCGGAGCGCCCCATGGTGAATGGCTAGGTTGAATGAAACCACGGTCAAGTAGCTCTTGGATTTGACTTTGAAATTCTTGTAATTCGGATGGAGCGAGTCTATACGGTGCACGCGCTACGGGTGCGGCTCCTGGAATAAGATCGATTTGAAATTCAACCGGTCGATGAGGTGGAAGACCCGGTAATTCGTCGGGAAATACATCGAAAAAGTCACTAACAATTGGCACATCTTCGATGCGCTTTTCGTCGGCCTCGACTTTCTTAACGTGAGCAAGAATCGCAAAACAACCCTTACAGAGTATTTTTCTAACTTTAAGGCACGAAACGAGGTTGAGTCTGGTGAAACTCTTATCACCATAAACAATCAAAGGTTCACCATTCTCGATAGGAATTCGGATTGCGTTAAGATCACAAAGGATGTGAGATTTCATTTTGACTAACCAATTCATACCGATTATTACATCAAAGCTTCCTAGTTCTATGGGTATCAAGTCAATTTCAAATTCCTTACCCAAAATGTTTAACGTACACCCCCGGTAATATGTGTCGGCACTTAATAGTTTCCCGTTAGCCACTTCAATGGTATAAGTGGTATCTAATGGAAGAGGTGGAGTGCTAAAAGAATGAGTCAAAGTCTTGGATACAAAGCATTTATCGGCACCCGAATCGAATAAGCAAGAGACATAAGAATTGTTGAGAAGAAACGTACCCGTGACTAATTCATTATCATCTCGGGCTTCCTCGGTGTTGATGTTGAAGGCTCAGCCGCGCGTATTGGTGTTATCTTTCCTCTTCGGGCATGCATTTCTATAATGGCCCGTTTGGCCACATTCGTAACAAGTGCCCGTCTTTGGTGCATTGGGCCACTTTCGAGCGACGGGAGTGGCACTTTTACAATCGTTGGCCTTATGACCAATTCCTTGGCACCGATGGCAAATTAGCTTACTACACTCGCCAAAGTGATGTTTGTTGCATTTGTTGTAAAGAGGTAGAATTCCGGCATAACCCTTCTTGCCGTCGGAGGTGAAAGATTTCTTGGCAAAGTTGTTGTTGCTTGATTGGGGAGCTTCCCATTTTCTTTTGTTGTTACCCGACTTGTCCTCGGCTTTAGGTGCCGGTACTACGATTTCGTCCACTGTCTCTATCAATTTGCGGGCCATGTTCAAAGCTTCTTGATGATTAGGGGGTTTGGATGACATTACTCCGTGTTTGATGCTCTTTGGAAGACCATCCATGTAAAGTTCAACCCTTAAAGCTTCGGGGTTCACAAGATTTGGGCACATCAAGGCTAGTTCGGAAAATCGTTGATTATAAGCCTTGAGATCATTTCCGATCGCCTTTAAAGTTCTTAGCTCTTGTTCGAGCCTTCGGGTTTCTTCACGAAGGAAATATTCGACAATCATCTTTTCCCTCAAGTCGGCCCAAGAGAGGGCGTGAGCTTCATCGGTACCCACCGATTGTACATAAGTATTCCACCATGTAAGAGCGACACCGGCGAAGGTGTGAGTGGAGTATTTGACCTTGTCTTGGTCCCGACAACCGCTTATGCTAAAGACGGCTTTCGTTTGCTCAAACCATCGGGTGAGCATGACCGGTCCCCTGGTTCCATCAAAAGTGTGAGGTTTGCACCCCATGAAAGCTTTATAGGAGCATCCCTCGTTTGAGTTTCCGGCTCCATTGTTGTTGTTGTTGCTGTTGTTGTTGTTGTTGTTGTTGTTGTTGTTGTGGTTGTTATTATTATTGTTGTTGGATGAGTGACCGGCCATGGCCGCATCTACGGCGGTGGCTATCATCCGTTCGAGAGCTTGTTCGGGAGTTTCATTGCGGCGTACACGACGAGGAGCCGTTGTTCCTTCAAGACACAAGAATATCATTGATTAGTATTCTCAATAATACTAACCGTGATATAGAATAAAGATAAAGAGAAGTTTTTCCTCGACTCGCCTTAAATTCTTTATGCCATAATGTCGGAACGTTCATATGAGTCACCGTAATATAATCCCGGAAATTATATTACCCTGATTCATATGTGCATTCGACATCATTTCATATAGTCAAGGTGGCGCGTCAATCAAATTAAACAACGTGAGATTAAGATGAACTAAGAGTAGATATGAGTAGAAGCGTTCGAGTATAAATGCACAAGTAGTCAAGTAATTCCTACTTCAAGTCTATATGCCGGTTGTAGTCTAGACTCACCAATGTACCCTATGACTCGAGGTTGACACCAATGAACTCTAAATCCCTACAACCAACGCTCTGATACCATCTGTAGTGACCCGACCAAATCATGTTTGACGGCGCCGTCTACTTAGGTCTCGTTACGTGGTCATAAGTCTTTAAAACAACGTTTGACCAAAAGATATGTCGCATTCATTTTAAATGTAAAGATTGTTCAAAGTTTACGAGAATAGTTCCACCACAAGTTACGATACAAAGTTTTAAGTACAAATGAAACTTATGCGACACAATTTAAAAGTAGTCAAAAGACGCTCCATGTATGCATATATACTCGACATCCAATGCAAGTATCAAAATAATGAGCGGAAGCATGTATCATGTATCGTTCAAGGACCTGAGAAAAACATAGAAATCTGTCAACGAAAACGTTGGTGAAATCATAGGTTTAAGTAAGTAAGTACAAGTGAACCACAAGATTTGCATCAATGAAATAATAGTAATACATTCCAAAAGTTTGTTTCACGAGCACCCAATTATCAATGCTTAACATTTCCTTCCATTGAACCCCATCACTTAGTGCTAGAACATACACTATTTCTCGAAAATATATTTCATTCGTAAACGGTAGCGAACCGTTTGAATGAGGGTTTGTCAAACCCATATGGATCCATACAACATAAGTTCTCGCTTACACCCGGCAAGTGTAACTAATGATAATCGAATTGAGGATTTTGTTCTAAACTCGTATGTAGAATGTTTGTTTTCCTGTACTTGTGTTCACTTAGTAAAGAAATGTTTATGTTTTCTCATCCCAAATGTAAGTTCAAAAAGAGTAAAAGTGGGACTATGATCTCACCTTGAGTGCACGAGTAGTAAAGTACTTCAACAAGTAAACGTGTACAAAGAACAATGCTAGTCTTGACCTAAACAATAGGTTGTATCAATAACGGTAAACACGATAGGTCAAAGATGTTCAATTAGTCCTATGGCTCGTTAAGACTCGATCATAATAGCATGTGAATCAAATTGTCATGTTTCATGCAAGGTACAAGTATAAAAACATGTTAGAACGATTGCACAAATATTTGGTTAAGTTTGATTAAAAGTCAAACTTTGGTCGGTCAAAGTCAACGAAAGTCAACACGTTCGGGTCGGGTTCCGAACTATTTTTCTGAGGTTTTTATTCATATATAAGCATATTAGAACAAGTCTCATGTGAATCGGAGGTCCGTAGTATGCCAAACATTTTTATTATTTTGGACATGGAGGTCAGAACCTGACCCCCTTATATGTCGCGCCGCGACATGAAAGGGCCGCGCCGCGGCAAAGGCCGGGTGCTGGTGCCTGGCCAGTCCCAAATGTTCAAGTCTCAATCCAAAACCTTTTTGTGCATAAAACACAAACCGCTAACACTTAGGACTCGCACCTTATATCGTTGGAAAGCTCTTTTGACGTAGAATGCAACTAAACACAATTCATCAATCAAAAACCTCATTTGTAACAACCGAGTTTTCAAACCAAGTGATCATTCAATGCACACATTAATGCTTCAAACTCACCAATGCACATTTAATGATTTAGGCATTCAATGCATACATATGACATGCCATTTTGTAGGTAATTGAGCATACAATACAACTAACAACTTACTAACAACAAATCATGGCAATCAATGCATCAAATAATCATTTCAAGTTCATTAAACCCTAGCTCAATTCCACCAAAAATCACTAATCAAGTTTATGGAGTTTTCTCAAGCAACCTACACATCAATTTGAAGCTAGTGATACTAGGAACACAATTAAAACATGAACTTTTAACATCTAACAACATATGATCATCCAAAATTCAAGAACAACACACCAAAATTCAAGTTCATGCTAGTTACACTAAAACAACGAGATCGAGCATATAAATTACACACACGACATCACAATGAGCCATAGACACTAACTAACACCATTTCAAGTCAAAAACACGAATTTAGAGAAATCTAGAGTTTTAGAAATGTTCCCCAAACGAGATAAAGTTGGTACCAAAATGAAGAGGATGAAGAGAGGATCACGAATATGTAATTTATTTTGTTGTAAGCCTCCTAGATCGGATTTAGATGATGATTGAATGAATTTGGAAATGGTGTGTGTGTTCTTGCTAGAGAGAAAGAGAGAGAGATGGAGGTGATAATGAATGAGTGAAAGGGGTTTGACCCTTTGACCTAGTCAAGGGTTTGATCCCTTGTCAAGTTTAGTCGCTCAACTTTCGTTCGGGTGCGTGAATTACCTAAACGAGATAATTTAAAACGCGTATCAACGGGAGATGTTATAAACATATAACGGAGTTTAAATTAGTATAACGTAAAAGTAAATGGAAAAAGGCGGGATGTTACATTGACCACCCAAATTGACCGGTGATTCACGAACGTTAAAACTTGTAAAAACTATATGATGACATATATATGATTATATATATAGTTAACATGATATTATGATAAGTAAGTACCTCATTAGGTATTTTAACAATGAGTTATATATATAAAATTGAGTTTATTAAATTAAGAAACTCGAAACGATATATATAACGATTATCGTTATAACAACGTCTTACTAAATACATATGAATCATATTAAGATATTGATACACTATGTTTAATCATGATAAATGATAAGTAAACATGTCATTAAGTGTATTAACAATGAACTACATATGTAAAAACAAGACTACTAACTTAATGATTTCGAAACGAGACATATATGTAACGATTATCGTTGTAACAACATTTAACTGTATATATATCATACTAAGATATATTAATATATCATAATATCATGATAATGTAATAATTTAACATCTCTTTAGATATAATAAACAATGGGTTAACAACATTTAACAAGATCGTTAACCTAAAGGTTTCAAAACAACATTTACATGTAACGACTAACGATGATTTAACGACTCAGTTAAAATGTATATACATGTAGTGTTTTAATATGTATTCATCCACTTTTGAAAGACTTCAAAACACTTATCAAAATACTTCTACTTAATAAAAATGCTTACAATTACATCCTCGTTCAGTTTCATCAACAATTCTACTTGTATGCACCCGTATTCGTACTCGTACAATATACAGCTTTTAGATATATGTACTATTGGTATATACACTCCAATGATCAGCTCTTAGCAGCCCATGTGAGTCACCTAACACATGTGGGAACCATCATTTGGCAACTAGCATGAAATTATCTCATAAAATTACAAAAATATTAGTAATCATTCATGACTTATTTACAAGTAAACAAAATTACACATCCTTTATATCTAATCCATATACCAACGACCAAAAATACCTACAAACACTTTCATTCTTCAATTTTATTCATCTAATTAATCTCTCTCAAGTTCTATCTTCAAGTTCTAAGTGTTCTTCATAAATTCTATAAGTTCTAGTTTCATAAAATCAAGAATACTTCCAAGTTTGCTAGCTTACTTCCAATCTTGTAAAGTGATCATCCAACCTCAAGAAATCTTTCTTATTTACAGTAAGATGTCTTTCTAATACAAGGTAATACTCATATTCAAACTTTGATTCAATTTCTATAACTTTAACAATCTTATTTCGAGCGGAAATCTTACTTGAACTTGTTTTTGTGTCATGATTTTGCTTCAAGAACTTTCAAGCCATCCAAGGATCCTTTGAAGCTAGATCTATTTTTCTCATTTCCATTATGTTTATCCATAAAATCTGAGGTAGTAATGATGTTCATAACATCATTCGATTCAAATATATAAAACTACCTTATTCGAAGGTTTAAACTTGTAATCACTAGAACATAGTTTAGTTAATTCTAAATTTGTTCGCAAACAAAAGTTAATCCTTCTAACTTGACTTTTAAAATCAACTAAACACATGTTCTATATCTATATGATATGCTAACTTAATTATTTAAAACCGAAAAACAGGAAAAACACCGTAAAACCGGATATACGCCGTCGTAGTAACACCGCGGGCTGTTTTGGGTTAGTTAATTAAAAACTATGATAAACTTTGATTTAAAAGTTGTTCTTCTTGGAAAATGATTTTTTTTATGAACATGAAACTATATCCAAAAATCATGGTTAAACTCAAAGTGGAAGTATGTTTTTCAAAATGGTCATCAAGACGTCGTTCTTTCGACTGAAATGACTACCTCTTACAAAAATGACTTGTAACTTATATTTCTGACTATAAACCAATACTTTTTCTATTTTGATTCATAAAATAGAGTTCAATATGAAACCATAGCAATTTGATTCACTCAAAACGGATTTAAAACGAAGAAGTTATGGGTAAAACAAGATTGGATATTTTTTGATTGTTGTAGCTACGGGAAATATTGTAACAATTCTATACAAATCATATCCTAGCTAACTTATATTGTATTATACATGTATTCTAATATATTATGTAATCTTGGGATACCATAGACACGTATGCAAATGTTTTGACATATCATATCGACCCATCTATATATATTATTTGGAACAACCATAGACACTCTATATGCAGTAATGTTGGAGTTAGCTATACAGGGTTGAGGTTGATTCCAAAAATATATATACTTTGAGTTGTGATCTAGCATGAGACATGTATACACTGGTTCGTGGAATGATTCAAGATAATATATATTGATTTATTTCTGTACATCTAACTATGGACAACTAGTTGTAGGTTACTAACGAGGACAACTGACTTAATAAACTTAAAACATCAAAATGTATTAAAAGTGTTGTAAATATATTTTGAACATACTTTGATATATATATATACATATTTGGTATAGGTTCGTGAATTGACCAGTGGCCAAGTCTTACTTCCCGACGAAGTAAAAATATGTGAAAGTGAGTTATAGTCCCACTTTTAAAAATCTAATATTTTGGGATGAGAATACATGCAGTTTTATAAATGTTTTTACGAAATAGACACAAGTAATTGAAACTACATTATATGGGTGAATGATCGAAGCCGAATATGCCCCTTTTGCTTGGTAACCTAAGAATTAGTAAACCGATATACTAATTGATGCGAATCCTAAAGATAGGTCTATTGGGCTTAACGAACCCCATCCAAAGTACCGGATGCTTTAGTACTTCGAATTCGTTTTTATCATGTCCGAAGGATTTCCCGGAATGATAGGGGATATTCTTATATGCATCTTGTTAATGTCGGTTACCAGGTGTTCACCATATGAATGATTTTTTTATCTCTATGTATGGGATGTATATTGAAATATGAAATCTTGTGGTCTATTATTTCGATTGATAAATATATAGGTTAAACCTATAACTCACCAATATTTTTGTTGACGTTTAAAGCATATTTATTCTCAGGTGATTATTAAGAGCTTCCGCTGTTGCATACTAAAATAAGAACAAGATTTAGAGTCCATGCTTGTATGATATTATGTAAAAACTGCATTCAAGAAACTTATTTTTGATGTAATATATTCTTATTGTAAACCATTATGTAATGGTCGTGTGTAATCGGTATATTTTAGATTATCATTATTTGATAATCTACATAATGCTTTTTAAACCTGTATCGATAAAATAAAGGTTATGGTTGTTTTAAAAATGAATGCAGTCTTTGAAAAACGTCTCATATAGAGGTCAAAACCTCGCGACGAAATCAATTAATATGGAACATTTATAATCAATATGAATGGGACATTTCATACCAAATGATCGCGCTTCACGTCCGCCTCCTCGAAAAGTGGCAATCTATGCCCATGCATTTTCATTTTCTAACTTACACCTTCCTTTTACTAACTTCTTTTTGTCTGTTTGCAATTTCTATGGCGTAAATATTGGTCAATTCGATCCTCAATCCATTCGCAAAATTATAATCTTCGAAATGTATTCCCGAGCTCGAAATATATCTCCTTCTGTTCGTATATTTTCACATCTCGTTCACGTTAATTCTTGCGATAGAGGGTGGTTTTGCATTGTTAAATGACATGGCCTGCATCGTCGATCCATTGATGTTGCTAACGATTGACAATATTCATTCTTCTTTATTAATAGTGATGCAGCTCCATACGCCTTTTTTAATGCTCATTTTTGGCTGTGTAATACCCAACCTAGCTCAATTACCCTTACAAGATTGTCTCATGAAGAAAGAAAACTTTTGAATGTAATAAAAGCTGATACTATTTCTGGCCGTAAGTATGTTGATTGTCTGTTGTTGCTAACATTAATGAATGCTGATTGGGATATTTCTGGTGGCCTTCCCATTATTCTTCTGAATAATAAAGGTATGATTCTATTCATTTATTGTTTTTAATTCTTTAGTTTACAAAGATTTTTTGTTTCCCTTTTCGCTTAATTTTTCAAAGAGATTTCTCCTATTACTGCTATGCGTTGTGAAAACTATAGCGCTCTGCGTTTTACATATGAACCTGTTATTGATGAAGAAAAAAGTTCTCCAACCAGAGTTGACGATGCATCTTCTTCTCGAATGACACGAGACAAGTCGCGCAAATGCGGAGCTAATGGTAATTTGCATTTTGGCCATATTGCAGACCGAAATCTTCTTTATTTTTATAAGATGCTGAGTGTTGGAGGTTTTTATAATCAAAAATCTTTTTTATTATCCAAAAATTAATATTGATTCAATACTCACTTCTTGGGAAACTTTTGCCTTAATAACTGTTATTTTGATTCAGTACAGCCATCCGTTCAGCAACAGCCGCCATTAAAAAGGCTTGTGCTTCTATCTTTCGTCGAGAAGAATAAAGGTCCTAACGTTTGTGATGCCCCATACAAAACCATCGTGTACGAATCATCAATAACAGGATCATTACAAGGTCAAACACTATATGCGTTTTCAAAACAAGTTTGCATTCATGATAAAAGGTGACGTCATAACTAACGTCGAATGTTTTACATCAAAAGTATGCTTCTATGAATAGAAGCAAAGATAATAGTGCGTGACCCTTAGGTCGTTACAAATCATTGTTTCAAAAGTATTAAAGTTTGAATGCAAGATAAAGTTTTTCATGCGGTGACATCTCTAGTAAAGCAGAGCGGGTGTCTACAGCAAGACTAGTACAATAGCGGAAGCAAGCAACCTTAAGCACCTGAGAAAAACATGCTTAAAACGTCAACACAAAGGTTGGTGAGCTATAGTTTAAGTATAACAGTAATGTAAGGTAGGCCACGAGATTTCAGTGCTACAAAGAGCGTTTCAAAACAGTATGATAAAGTATATGTTTAACCGTGGGCACTTGGTAACTAACTTAACGTTTATAACCCCCTGAAAGTACACTTGGCAAGTGCATATGTATATGAAGTATTAAACACCCGTTAAATGCTAGCGCTACTAGCCCGAGTGGGGATGTCAAACCCTATGGATCCATATCTAAGATTCGCGTTCACCGGTTCAAAAACCAATGACTAAACGTTACCGAGCTAAAGGGAATGTTTATGCCGTTGTATAACTCACACATATATAAAGTTTAAGTACTCGTGCCTAGTATGTAAAACGTAAAATACGCATGCATTCTCAGTCCCAAAATAGTTAAAGTAAAAAGGGATGCTATAACTCACAGTGGTAAAGTAGTAGTAAAGTTGAGTCGGGAAGTAAGCAAGTATGTAGGTCCGGAAGTCAAATATTACTAAGTCAATAAATCGTTCCCGATAGGTTTAAAATTATGTAAATTAGGTCTTAAGGGTCATCATCATTCATCATCAAACAAAGCGTATAAAGTAAGTTTCATTCTAGAAAAGAGTTTAAATCAAAGGCTGACTTCGATCAGTCACCACGGCCTCTATACCTACTGAAATAAGGTGAGATCAGTGGCCATGGCTTCGTATATAAGTCCTTTAGTTTCGGTAAAAATTCCAGAACCAAAATCATCTTCGTTTGACCGTGGCGACGGTTTAAGTGCGAGTAGGTCAGAATTTTCAGCACAACGTTAAAAGGACATAGTGACGTTCGGAGGGCCATAGATCCTAAAACGTAACTCGGATTAAGATGAGTCTTAAACGAAAAATTATATACTCGAACAGAGCTAACTGAAAATTAACTTTACAGTAGCCCAGGTATTCTGATCAGTTCCAGAAAACAGTAAACATTAGGTTCCGGTGGGTTCTTGGTGCTTGATGTTCATCACGGTTCTCATCCTTGATGCATATAGCTTCAAGTGTACAACTTGTTGATGTGTTTACATCATATTTACCAAGGTTTGACCATCATAACACATGTGTAAGTCTAAGATAAGTAGCACAACTCAATTAAGTGTTGCAAGTAGTTTGATGAACCAAAGTTACATCAAGATCTTAGATCCGACACATACATGAACTCTAAAGGTAATATTAACCAAGTTTTGACTATCGTGACACTAGTGTAAGTCTAAGATATGTAGAACAACTCACTTAAGAGTTGTATGATGTTTGATGAACCAAAGTTACATCAAGACCTTAGATCCAACACATACAAGAGTTATAAAAGTAATATTGAACTACAAACTTGAAAGTAAACTAACTAATCAAGATCTTAAGTTGTAGAACATAGTTCTTAGTTAGATCTTGAAGATCCAAGACCCAAAAGTCTAGATCTAAAATTATTAAGTTAAATCTAACACAAGTGCATGAAGTTATAACTAAAAAGTTATACTTCTATGTTCTTGAACTTACAAAGTTAACTTTAGTTCAAGAATGTATGAGATCAAGATTAACTAACTTGTAATACTTGACCATGTAACCAAAATCACGAATTGAATAAGTGCAAGAAATGAAGCAATAAACTAAATAAACAAGTAACAAGTTCATGGTTGTTCGTACTTTTAAAGATTCAAGCCAAGGCTTTGATCTTTAAGAAAGTAAACTTTAAGTTTACAATAAGAACTTCAAGTATGGTTTTACAACTCATGAACCTTCAATCTTTCAAACATTAAATGTAGAACATAAACTAGAAAGTTTTGTTCTTGTATTTTCTTGTATGAACAAGATAAAATGAAGAACAAACTAAAGAGTTTGGTTCTTAATCAACAACAAACAATTAGTAAGTAAACATTAAGCAAGAACAAGTGATCAAACAACAAACAAAGAATGATGATGAAGGGTGTTTGGGCTACGGTTTTCAAAGAAAAGAAGGAAGGATAAGTAGTTCTTGTTACTTACAATATTAGGGAGAAAATGAGAGGAAAATATAAGGGAAATTGCAAGTAATTTATGTGTGTGAGAAATGAGGTGAATACAAGTGAGTAAGTAATAAGAAAAATGAAACAAAACCCCTCTTGTATCTTGCTAGGCCGACGGTTCCAAGAGGAATCAAGGGGAAGAAAAATGTCCACAAGGTTCTTACATGTATTTGGCTCAAAAGTTGGGTATAAGGTGTGTTTGCATGGGAACAAGGTGTAAGTAACTTGTAACTAGATTCCACACAACTTAATTAGTCTAGTTTAGTTTGAAAGTAATACTTGCATGATAGTAATGGGCTAATTAATCCATTAAGTGTGTAGGGTGGGCTTCTAAGTCCATTAACACTAATAAAAGCCCAAGTTCAAGTAATTAACAACTTAATCCAATAAAGCCCAAGTAATTAACTAGTAACCTTAGTTAATTAAAAATGATTAATAAAACTTAATCATGAATGTAAATAATATCTTAAATATTATTCGTGAAAAGTTCATGTGTCACAAAGACGTGTCGGGCAATTAAAAGTCATGTACGGTAACAAGTAAATGTAATAAAATACATTCAATAAAACACAAGCATTAATAATAACCATTATTAATTAAACGTTGGAAAATCCAGGGTCGTTACATTACCCACCTGTTAAAGAAAATTTCGTCCCGAAATTTTAAGTTGAGGTAGATGGAGGAGTCGGGAAAAGGTGAGGATACTTCTACATCATTTGATCCTCTCGCTCCCAAGTAAACTCAGGTCCTCGTTTGGCATTCCATCGTACTCGGACGATCGGAATCTTGTTGCGTTTCAAAGTTTTGACCTCACGGTCCATAATTTCAACAGGTTCTTCCACAAAGTGGATTTTGTAATCAATCGTAAGTTCCTCCAATGGTATGACAAGTTCGGGTGCAGCAAGACACTTCTTCCAGTTTGACACGTGGAGGGTAGGATGAACTGAGCTTAATTGAGTTGAGAGGTCCAAACGGTAAGCAACGGGTCAAACACATTCCAAAATTTCAAAAGGACCAATGTATCGTGGGTTCAACTTTCCACGTTTTCCAAAACGAATCACACGTTTCCAAGGTGCAACCTTCAACATTACATGGTCGCCCACGTTGAATTCAAAGTCTTTACGTTTAAGATAGGCATAACTCTTTTGACGATCACGAGCAGTCTTAAGTCTCGCTTGAATTTGAGCAATCTTCTCCGTTGTTTCATGGACTACCTCGGGTCCGGAGATTTGCTTTTCACCTACTTCGGCCCAACAAATAGGAGATCGGAATTTGCGGCCATACAATGCTTCAAAATGTGCGGCATTAATACTCGAATGATAACTGTTGTTGTACGAGAATTCGGCTAACGGTAAATGCCTTTCCCAGGCCTTTTCAAAATCAATGACACATGCATGCAACATGTCCTCCAAAGTCTGAATCGTGCATTCACTTTGCCCGTCGATCTGTGGGTGATATGCAGTACTCATGTCGAGATGGGTTCCCATGGCTTCTTGCAAAGAACGCCAAAATCTAGAAGCAAAATGGGGATCGCGATCTGAGATGATCGATAAAGGTACACCATGACGAGATACAACCTCTTTGATGTATAGTTGAGCGAGTCTCTCCATCGTATCCGTCTCCTTCATGGCTAAAAAGTGTGCAGATTTAGTGAGACAATCAACGATAACCCAGATGGTATCGTATCCGCCCACTGTCTTTGGTAGCTTGGTAATAAAATCCATTGTTATCCTCTCCCACTTCCATTGTGGGATTTCCAGTTGTTGAAGTAATCCAGAGGGCCTCTGATGCTCGGCCTTAACTTTCGAGCAAGTCAAACACTTACCAACATAAGTTGCAACGTCCTTCTTAAGATTAGGCCACCAATACTGTTCTTTAAGATCGTAGTACATTTTGCCTGCTCCGAGATGAATCGAATATCTCGATTTGTGGGCTTCATCAAGTAAAAGGTTTTGTAGATCTCCATAACGAGGTACCCAAATTCTTCCGGCATAACATCGGAGTCCAGTCTCCTTATCCTCGAATTGAGAAACAAGAATGTTCAAATGTTCATGAGATATATTCTCCTCCTTGAGAGCCTCATCTTGGGCTACTCGGATTTGGCTGTTGAGATTTGAATGAATGGTGATGTTCAGTGCCCAAACACGAAGAGGTGCCATCCTCTCCTTTCGGCTCAAGGCGTCAGCTACAATATTGGCCTTGCCAGGATGATAGCGAAGTTCACAATCATAGTCATTCAGCATCTCGATCTATCGACGCTGTCTCATATTCAGTTGCTTCTGATCGAAGATGTGCTGGAGACTCTTATGGTCGGTGAAGATAGTACTCTTAGTTCCATACAAATAGTGTCTCTATAATTTGAGCGCAAAGACAACGTCTCCAAGTTCAAGATCGTGAGTAGTGTAGTTCCGCTCGTAAATCTTCAATTGACGGGAAGCATAAGCGATAACCTTTATGCGTTGCATCAGTACACAACCAAAACCACTTTTCGAAGCATCGCAATAAACAACGAAATCGTCACTGCCTTCAGGAAGTGATAAGATAGGTGTGGTGGTTAACTTCTTTTTCAAGGTTTGAAATGCTGATTCATGTTCTGGTTCCCAAATGAACTTCTTCCCTTTGTGAGTCAGCGCAGTCAAAGGACGCGCAATCAGAGAGAAACCTTCAATAAATCTTCGGTAGTAACCGGCGAGACCTAAAAATTGGCGAATATGAGTCGGAGTAGTGGGAGTCTCCCACTTGCTGATAGCGTCAATCTTGGCAGGATCAACTTTGATACCCTGGTCGCTCACAACATGACCCAGAAATTGGACTTCCTTCAACCAAAATTCACACTTGGAGAATTTGGCGTAAAGTTGTTCTTGTCTCAAGAGTTCAAGTACTAATCGAAGGTGTTGTTCATGTTCTTCTTCGCTTTTGGAGTAGATGAGGATATCATCTATGAAGACGATAACGAACTTATCTAGGTATGGCTTGCAGACACGATTCATGAGATCCATGAACACGACAGGTGCGTTGGTTAAACCGAATGGCATCACGAGAAACTCATAATGACTATAACGAGTTCTGAATGCAGTCTTCATCACATCGATTTCTTTCACCCTCAACTGGTGATAACTGGATCGTAAATCGATCTTGGAATAAATGCTCGATCCTTGTAGTTGGTCAAAAAGATCGTCAATACGGGAAAGGGGATACCGATTCTTGATCGTCAATTTGTTGAGTTCACGGTAGTCGATACACATACGGAAGGATCCATCCTTATTCTTCACAAACAACACAGGTGCACCCCAAGGTGAGAAACTTGGTTGGATGAATCCACGGTCTAGCAGTTCTTGTAATTGGCTCTGCAACTCCTGCATTTCAGAAGGTGCGAGTCGATAAGGTGCGTGAGCTACAGGTGCAGCTCCTGGCACTAATTCGATCTGAAACTCTACTACTCTTGGTGGCGGAAATCCAGGAAATTCCTCTGGAAAGACATCGGAAAACTCGTTCACAATTCGTACGTCACCCACGCTCTTCACTTCGGTTTCTACTGTTTTCACATGTGCTAGTACAGCAAGACGTCCCTTCTTCATGATCTTTTGTGCTTTCACGCAACTAATGAGGTTCAGCTTCGAGGTACATCTCTCTCCGTAAATGATCAGTGGCTCACCATCTCCGTGTGGTATACGAAGAGCTTTATCTCCACAGATAATGTCGGCCCTTATCTTGGTCAACCAGTCCATACTAACAATAACATCAAAGCTTCCCAACTTAATGGGTATCAAGTCAATCTAGAAATCCACACCAGCTATGTTGATAATAGCTCCTCGACTAACATGGTCAACTTTCTCAAGTTTTCCATTGGCTACCTCTACAAGCATACTCTCCTTTAAAGGAACTAACGACCAATTTATCTTATCGTAAAAGTGTCTACATATATAAATTCTATCGGCACCAGTATCAAATAGGACAGAAGCTAATAGATTGTTGATAGTGAATATACATGTCACCAAGTCGGGGTTCTCACGGGCGTCCCTTGCATTAACGTTGAAAGCTCTACCACGCGATGGTCCGCCGTCCTTTCGCTTGTTGGGGCACGCATTTCTGAAATGGCCCGTCTGTCCGTATTCGTAGCACTTTTTCGGTCCATTGGGGTTCGCCTTCACATTCAGGGTGGTGACCTTGCAGTCCTTACCGATAAGTCCAGTCCGTTGGCACTTTTCACAAAGCACATTACAATACCCGGTATGGTGCTTGTAACACCTCTTGCACTGTGGTAGAGTACCTTTGTAGTTGGGGTTCGAGTTGTTGTTCGGATTGGGATTCCCACCGTTGTTGTTTCCTTTGAAACCCTCATGTCGCTTCGCCGGGTTTTGATCATAGGCTCTACCCTTGTTGTTATCCCACTTTCACTTATCACTACTACCCGCTTCAGACTTTGCCTTTTCCGGTTCATCGATGATGATCTGGTTCAGTAAGGTATGCGCCATGCGCATTGCTTCCGGGACATTGGGTGGCTTAGACGAGGTGACATTTCCCTTAATGGACTTAGGAAGTCCCCACAAGTACCTCTCCATACGCTTGAATTTCGGGGTGACCATGGTAGGACACATCAGGGCTAGTTCCAAATACCTACGAATGTACCCATCGAGATCGTTCCCTACAACCTTCAACTGCATAAAATCAATCTCCATCTTCTGTATCTCAGTTCTCGGACAATACTCTTCAATCATGGCCGCTTTGAATTCTTCCCATGGCGTGGCATACGCCTCATCAATACCCTTGGCTTGAGCCATTGTGTTCCACCAAGTGAGGGCGCCATCCGTCAGTGTTCAAGAGGCATATTTTGTATTGTTTGCCTCTGAGCAGTTGCTAACTCGGAATACAGATTCTAGTTTTTCAAACCACCTAGTGAGACCAACTGGCCCCTCCGTTCCACTAAAGTTATGGGGCTTTCCGCTTTGGAACTCTTTGTACGTGCACCCATTACGAATGGGCTGGATAACCGGTGGCGGCGGGGCTTGGGGTTGCATTTCCGCAATGGCTGCGGCTACCCTTTCGGCAATCATTTCCTCGATTTGGGCTGTGGTCGGTGTTGATCTTCCGTTGGCCATGATGTTCTAAACAAAAATTTTGACTCAAGTCAAAATCCAGTATTCAAATAGTAATAATACAGTATATAGTAACCAACATGGAATCAACACATCACATGATTATTAAGTAATGCAACCAGGTACAAATACCACAGAATCAACATACAGTAACGTAAATAGAACACTGTGCAAGAATTAAATGATGCAAGGTTCCATTCATTAATAATAAGTTGCATACATCTGTATAAGTTCGTACAATACATAAGTGAAACATGAAACTATAACTAGATTACATAATGAAATCTACTACAAAAGTCCTACGGTGATGGTGGGTGTAGGATGTCCAATACGTGGGACATCTGGTCCTCGAGCTCAGTTACCCGAGCACGGAGGATCTCCACCTCTCTTGTCAGTTCCTCGATAGAGGGAGATGGTGGGGCAGGCGGTGCTGGTGGTGCACGTGGGGCCGGTGGTGCAGGCGGTCCGGCTCCAGAAGTAGAGGCTGCGAAGCGGTAAGGCTTACGGATGAAGGGATCAGCAGGATACGGCACAAGCCGCTTTCGGGCGGTAACCCTACAACGCCGACCATATGCGTCAGTGAATGCTCGACCTCCATTAATTCCTGGAATGACGGTACCATCGAAACGGTACCGCTTCTTCGGCGGGGTGGAGGGTGGCTGTACAGGTGCATCATCAGGGTCCTCCTCGTCGGAGTCATCGTCACTAGAGTCGTCTGTGGATGAGTCGTCGGATGACGGGTCATCTGAATCATGTAGAGGTGGCTGCACGGGTGACTGTACTGGCTCTACTCGGGCGGCCATCATCTGTCGGTATCTGGCGGGTCCGATCGGCACGAGACATCCATCAGGAGTGCGTCGGCACCAATGGCGATACTGATTACGGAATGGACCTTCCCCAAATTCTGCGGGAATCACAACACCACCAGGATGGTGCTGTGGCTCCTGAGGTACTGGGGCTAGTGGAGCTGGAATCTCTGGGAGGTCCTGGGCCCCGTCTGCAGTAACCACTGGGGCAGGCGCATGGCAACTAGCTCCGAAAGATGAAGCTCCAGGGTCACTGGTGGGTGTCGACGACGGCATCTGGGAATCGGCAACAACGGTTGGTGAAGTGGCTGATGAGTCTGTGTCGCTGTCCAAAATGATGACAAGTGGAATATCCGACATCTGATCAAGGGAAAATAACTTTTTCCACGTCAGTAAGTCATAAAGCAAGCACGTATTAGGCCAAGTAACTACAACAGTCTAAATCATGTATAGCAGTACATAGCATGGCATTAATAACGAATCGTACAGAAGTAGCATGTAATCAAAAGCAAATAATAGCATGCAGTAGTGAAAACAAGTAGCATACGGCATATAGCAGTAAAAGTAAGTAGCAGCATGCAGTAAGTTCAGCGGAAACAAGTAAACTAGCAAGTTGTAGATTAGTCCTATTAGTGAATCCTACTCGGGTCGGTCCAGACTCACTAATGCAACCTAATTCCCTACAACCTGGCTCTGATACCAAATGTGATGCCCCGTACAAAACCATCGTGTACGAATCATTAACAACAGGATCATTACAAGGTCAAACACTATATGCGTTTTCAAAACAAGTTTGCATTCATGATAAAAGGTGACGTCATAACTAACGTCGAATGTTTTACATCAAAAGTATGCTTCTATGAATAGAAGCAAAGATAATAGTGTGTGACCCTTAGGTCATTACAAATCATTGTTTCAAAAGTATTAAAGTTTGAATGCAAGATAAAGTTTTTCATGCGGTGACATCTCTAGTAAAGCACAGCGGGTGTCTACAGCAAGACTAGTACAACAGCGGAAGCAAGCAACCTTAAGCACCTGAGAAAAACATGCTTAAAATGTCAACACAAAGGTTGGTGAGCTATAGTTTAAGTATAACAGTAATGTAAGGTAGGCCACGAGATTTCAGTGCTACAAAGAGCGTTTCAAAACAGTATGATAAAGTATATGTTTAACCGTGGGCACTTGGTAACTAACTTAACGTTTATAACCCCCTGAAAGTACACTTGGCAAGTGCATATGTATACGAAGTATTAAACACCCGTTAAATGCTAGCGCTACTAGCCCGAGTGGGGATGTCAAACCCTATGGATTCATATCTAAGATTCGCGTTCACCGGTTCAAAAACCAATGACTAAACGTTACCGAGCTAAAGGGAATGTTTATGCCGTTGTATAACCCACACATATATAAAGTTTAAGTACTCGTGCCTAGTATATAAAACGTAAAACACGCATGCATTCTCAGTCCCAAAATAGTTAAAGTAAAAAGGGATGCTATAACTCACAGTGGTAAAGTAGTAGTAAAGTTGAGTCGGGAAGTAAGCAAGTATGTAGGTCCGGAAAGTCCTCAACCTAAGTTAAATATTACTAAGTCAGTAAATCGTTCCTTATAGGTTTAAAAGTATGTAAATTAGGTCTTAAGGGTCATCATCATTCATCATCAAACAAAGCGTATAAAGTAAGTTTCATTCTAGAAAAGAGTTTAAATCAAAGGCTGACTTCGATCAGTCACCACGGCCTCTATACCTACTGAAATAAGGTGATACCAGTGGCCATGGCTCCGTACATAAGTCCTTTAGTTGCTATAAAAATTCCAGGACCAAACTCGTCTTCGTTTGACCGTGGCGACGGTTTAAGTGAGAGTAGGTCAGAATTTTCAGCACAACGTTAAAAGGACATAGTGACGTCCGGAGGGCCATAGATCCTAAACCGTAACTCGGATTAAGACGAGTCTTAAATGAAAAATTATCTAATAGAACAGAGCTAACTGAAAATTAACTTTACAGTAGCCCAGGTATTCTGATCAGTTCCAGAAAATAGTAAACAGTAGGTTCCGGTGGGTTCTTGGTGCTTGATGTTCATCACGGTTCTTATCCTTGATGCATATAGCTTCAAGTGTACAACTCGTTGATGTGTTTACATCATCTTTACCAAGTTTTGACCATCATAACACATGTGTAAGTCTAAGATAAGTAGCACAACTCAATTAAGTGTTGCAAGTAGTTTGATGAACCAAAGTTACATCAAGATCTTAGATCCGACACATACATGAACTCTAAAGGTAATATTAACCAAGTTTTGACTATCATGACACTAGTGTAATGTGATGACCCGGGAATTTCCGACCAAATTTAAACTTAATCTTTATATGTTTCCGACACGATAAGCAAAGTCTGTTATACTGAAACTCAAAAACTTTGAACTATTTCGTGAGTTCAATAAACCCTGACTGCACACGACGATTCACGAACCACTATTTGTAATTAAATACATATATATTTGAATATATGAATATATAATAATAATTTGAAATATATAATTAGAAATGTATATATTGTTGTTATTAAAATTATTATTAGTAATATCATTATTAAGTATTATTGTATTATTATTATTATTATTATTATTATTATTATTATTATTATTATTATTATTATTATTATTATTATTATCTTTATTTCAAATTATTGTTATTATTACGTTTGTCATTATTTTAATTTGATATTTTTATTAATGTTATTATTATTATTATTAGTAAGTTAGATTATTATAAATTTAAATATAATTATTAATTATTAATATTATTATCATTATTACTTCTATTATTATTACTATTAGTTTCATTATTATTAATAAAAGTAATATGAAATACTAATATTTATATAATGAATTTTATTTTGCTTCTTCATATAACTAATACACAGATAAATATATAACAAGATATAAAAATCCTGTTACTGTTATATATGCAGATTTATACGATTATAAATACAGATAATTTGCTTACTTATGTATTATGTTACAAATCGCTATCCTTCTATTTAATCTGTCTACCTAATTGATAAATGCACGAATCCAATATCAGATATAATTCAAATTCTGTTTCATGTCGTGATCAAACTTTAACAACTCTTGTTTCTATCTCAAAAATTGATTAACAAAGGAATCCATAGTACAACCTATTGAAGAGTCACTATCTGCTTTTAAATTTTTTGTTTTCTTTCCCTTGTCTGAGTAAACTTCTGTCAAACACCACAATTGATAAATAAATCGATTAGTTTCAACATTAGGTAATTCATTCAATATCCCAACCTCTTTAAACCCACTTCAACAAAGAACAAACACCAATTTTTTTTGCTTTACCTGCTGCAGTTTATTTGATCAATTTGTCATCCAAGAAACCACCACCCCATCACCATTCTTATTTCCTTGACCACCTTTTTATTTATTATCGATCCGTCACCCATCTTCTAAACTTGCTTCTTCGTTGAAAGACACCATCTTCACCCGCCATCACCACCTCAACACAACACCACTTTGGTTCACGACACCTTTCATTATCGGTTCATAACCACCATGATCACGACAACATTACTTTACTCTCTCTTCTCTCTCTCTAAAAATCTTTGAACAAAAACTACACAAGAAGCAACACCGACACACTCACCACTCTAGCCTCCGCTTTACTGCTGTTATGATCAAGCTCATGCTACATCAATCCCCATAAATACCATCAATTGTAACTACTACTATTTCCCTCTATAACTATGATAAAACAAGCCATGAAACCCGATACCTTGCTGCAATCATTCGATCCTCTTCTACTACTGCAGCTAAGTCCTACTTACTTTATTACATGTTACGAATAAAAACACTCGCTGCCATATCCTCTCTGCTACAGCTCAATTTCTTTTTTCTTCTTCGTTATATTTTCTGCTTTCTTCCTCCTGCTTTTCGTTTACAACAGCTGCAGCAACTAGAGTTTTCCTGTAAACATGTGTTCGAATTATTGATGATAAATTAGTACACTTATGTTACCATTTATAAAGGGATATTACTTTATTAGTGGTCAAGAAAATAAATCGGGTGATTGATGATTAGGTTGAAGTGGAACGAAATTTATGGAATCAAAGAAGACCCACCCACTAAACCTACTCCTTTTTATATAAAAAGTATCCAACGAATTACGTGTATACATGACACCAGCTGTAAAAGTCTTAAAACCGTTCCCACTATATTTTTTTTTTTATTCTGCTGGATGGATCAAAGGAATAAGAGATTATTCTACAGCTTATTCTATTGGCCCGAGCTCTTGATATTTGGACTGCGAAATCGTTGGGCTGCCATATTTTTACTTGGGTCAAATATTTGAGATAAGTTACCATATTTTTCTTTAGGCCAAACGACGGAAGTAATCACGCATTGCATCCAGGATGATACTCAATGATCGATAATGATGATGTAGATGATTAGGTTTTGATTAGAATCAATTGATGATAGTGATAATGATTATGATGAGGCTATGGTTCGTTATAAAAATGACACTGTTAATCATGATCTTATGAAGAATATGAAAACAAATAAACGAGTTAATAGACTTAGTTTATGGATTGAAGCAGAAACGAATAGATAGACAAATGGTTGGTGTTGTGGTGTTTAAACGAGAGGTCGTGGGTTCGAGCCCCGTCATGGGCAGTTTATTAATTTTTCTAGCCTAATTTGAGGTAGTTACTTATCATTATTATTAGTATTATTATTATCGTTATTGTTATTATTATTATTATTATTATTATTATTATTATTATTATTATTATTATTATTATTATTATTATTATCATTATTGTTATGAGTACTACTTTTACATTAACAGTATTATTATAACAAATAAATATTTTCTATATAAGTATATATATATTCCAATTACCATAATATTACATATAATTATATATATAAAGATTTTTGTATAAATATTTACATATAACAAAATTATTGATTTTAAATATAATATTAAACTATATAAATATTAACTATTTTAAATATGTACAACTTAAATATATAAGATATATAAGTTAAAGATATAATATATGAATTTATTTGACTATATGTATGTGTGTTAATATATACATAAATGATATAGGTTCGTGAATCCGAGACCAACCCTACACTTGTTCAATGTCGTCATATGTATTTTACTACAAAATACATCATGGTGAGTTTCATTAATCCCTTTTTAAATGCTTTCGCAATATATATTTTTGGGACTGAGAATGCATGCGCTGCTTTTATAAATGTTTTACGAAATGGACACAAGTGATCGAAACTACATTCTATGGTTGGATTATCTAATCGAATATGCCCTTTTTATATAGTCTGGTAATCTAAGAATTAGGGAACAGAAACCCTAATTGACGCGAACTCTAAAGATAGATATATCGGGCCCAACAAGCCCCATCCAAAGTACCGGATGCTTTAGTACTTCGAAATTTATATCATGTCCGAAGGAGGATCCCGGAATGATGAGGATATTCTTATATGCATATTGTGAATGTCGGTTACCAGGTGTTCAATCCATATGAATGATATTTTTGTCTCTATGCATGGGACGTATGATTATGAGAAATGGAAGTATGAAATCTTGTGGTCTATTAAAATTATGAAATGATTCTTTATGATAAACTAATGAACTCACCAACCTTTTGGTTGACACTTTAAAGCATGTTTATTCTCAGGTACGAAAGAAATCTTCCGCTGTGCATTTGCTCATATTAGAGATATTACTTGGAGTCATTCATGACATATTTCAAAAGATGTTGCATTCGAGTCATTGAGTTCATCAAGATTATTATTAAGTCAATTATATTTGGATATATTATGAAATGCTTTACATGCCTGTCAACTGTCGATGTAACGAAAGTTTGTCTTTTAAAAACGAATGCAATGTTTGTGAAATTTATCATATAGAGGTCAATTACCTCGCGATGTAATCAACTGTTGTGAATCGTTTGTAATCGATATGGGCTTCGTCCGGATGGATTAGGACGGGTCTCTACAGTTGGTATCAGAGCGGTGGTCTTAGCGAACCAGGTCTGCATTAGTGTGTCTAACTGATAAGTCGTTAGAATGCTTTAGTGAGTCTGGACTTCGACCGTGTCTGCATGTCAAAAGTTTTGCTTATCATTTTTATCGAAAAACATCTGCTTATCATCCTTAGGAAATTACCTACTCATTATTCTTAGTCTAGACACATTTTACTGCATTGACTGCATGAATAGTGTATAGACAAAATTCATATCTTAGCGTATCTGACAATTCATATCTTAGTGTATCTGTTACTGTAGACCTTGCCTGATATCTCTCGTAAATTTCTCCTTAATTTAAGGGATCCTGGTACTATATATATCTATGCAAATTATGCATTGAGAATACCATCTAACTATCAATTGATGCCACTAAACTCTTCATACCAAAAATCTTTCCTGAGATCGTTTAAGATGGCCTCTACGAATCGACCAAGTACCTCTGACTCCGAAGACAGCGTGACAGGAGCACACCAACCAATCAACTACCGTGATTACTGGAGAAAATGGGGATGGGTTCGTGACATACTCACCCTATGGAGAAAGGAAGAAGGTACTCCATATCATGAATCAAATCTACCACCTAACCTTGGAGTACTTGACCCGCTCAACGGCGAACCCGTTCGCAATACCGTTTATACCCTATTTGCAAGAATTTTTCGTCTTGAAACTACCATTAATGGAACTAGAGAAGATATCCGACCTCTACCTCACATTGATAAACAACTCGGGTTAGTAGAAGAAGTTAGAGAACTCCGAGCTCGAGTATTAACTTTAGAGAGCACGGTATACAATTTGCAATCATCAACAGTATCACCAACACCAGTAACATCACCAGCCTTAGCACCAATGGCACCAGTACCACCAACAACCCAAGTTTCAACAATCCATGCCTCAACATCTCATTCTGTACCTCGAGTATAATTATCGTTCCACAAATCATTCTACATCATTTATCTTCTTTCGACATGATGATTATGTAAACTCTAATGTTTTAGAGATTATGTATCATAGTTCTAATCGTAAATCTGATGAGTTTAATATCACATTGACTCATTAAATCCATGATTACATCTGAAGAAAATATATATGTATATATGTTTTCATAAAGATTGTAATTAAAAATTCTTTTGTACAAACTGTTAATGGTGAAAATATTTTAACGGGTAGGTAATACCCGAGGAATATTTAGATTTCACATTAATAAGTTACATTGTACGTTCTTCGAATTTGATACAACAATTATTTACTATCCTACTTACATCCACCGATATACAAATCCGTTCACCATGAAATAACCATTTTCATTCAATTTCATATTTGGATTTTGACCTATCAGAATTCAACAAGTGGCATAATGAAGAAAATATATGACAAAATAAAATTTACTAGAAACAGACAAATTAACTATGAGAAATTTTGTTAAGAATCCACGCTAACAAAATCCTAGCTAATTGTTCCAAGCTAACTGATTACATTTAATTATCGCAATTTCAATTCTCGTAATTTACATCCCTGCAATTTTATTTATCGTCATTTAATTTCTGTTATTTATTTTACGCACTTTATTTATCGTCGTTCTGTTATTTACGTATTTTAAATATCGGGACACGTATACAATGTTTTGACATATCATATTGACCCATCTATATATATATGTATATAGTTTGAGTTGTGATCGAATCTGAGACATGTACACGGGTCACGATACGTATTAATTAATTTGAATATTATATAGTAAACTATATATGAATTATTATTTGTACACTGCTAACTGTGGACTATCAACTGAAGACTATCAATATTGGACAATTAAAATGAATTAAAATATTGACTATAACATATGAAACTAAACAATTCTTCAAGTTGCCACTTGATTTTATCTTAAACCTCATTTGTATCTTGACGAATACAATCTGCGTTCAAACCTTTCATGATTCTTGAAAACACCTCAATCGAGAGGATGAACCAACCGAACTTCATCTACGGGAGGAAAGATTTGTGCATATAGTTATGCACTTGAAAACACTCGGAACCTGAGTAACCGTTTAACACCCGTACCTGTGTTAGCTTATTTGGCATTGTTATTTTCGAAAATAACAGTGCAAATCCTTTTCAAAGTAGCCAATTTTGTCACAGCTCCAACAAGTCAACTTCGACTTTTCGTTCTAAACAACGTTATTATAACCTTGATATATATGCGTGCTCTTTTATTGTTAACGGGGAAGCTTTTATATTCCATCATATTACCGGCAGACGTACCAGTAACCTCGTTGCTCCTTAGTTTAAATCCCTCTGACAAATCACTATATAAATCTATTGAAGTCTCGTCATGTACTCATCAGCATCTTGTAACGAGAACTACCGTAACAATTACAGGAATCAGCAATCAGTACTTTGAAAACTCACAGCATATCTACATCAACAGTTATATGTATGACATTTATATCTTAGAATTATGATCTCTCATTCTGAAATTTCTGAAAAGCACTCAGTCACAAATCAATACTCTGAATGTTGAAAAAGCTGAATGAAGCAACAGAAACCATAGACAACCGTAAACGACCTTAATCATCGAAGGTTTGATGATAAAGAATAGTATGTTGGAAAAGCTCAGAAAAGTTGGAACTGGAAAACGGATTGAGCTAACTACGAAGGAGACCAAGGACAAATACAAGTACCATACCATATATTCAAAGAATCCAGGTAATTCTGGATCCGATGAAACCTTCAACGAATATCTTGCTCCGTACTCCTGTTAAAATCTTGCGGAAAATCTTCCTCATCAACCATCGAACTTAGAAATTTCCAAAAATATCATCATCAATATCTTCGATATTTCTGAGGGTATTTTTATAAATATTCTCGTCCGAAATTATAAACCTCTTCGTGCTTCCTGTGTATCATTATACTGGAAAAATTCAATAGAAAATTTAGTACCGAAAAGCGGATTATGAGAAACTATGAAGGAAGCCGTGGACAAATCACAAAGAATAAGTTTGACTTCAAAGAATCCAAATGATTATGTTTCTGATGAAATCTTTAGCGAATACATTGCTTCCGAATCTAAACCCTTACGGATAAATCTTCTTCATCATCCATCGATATTAGAAATTCCAAGATATCATCGTGTCTTTCATTATAAATATCCTCCATATTTTTGAAGATATTTTCATAACTGTTTTTATCTGAAATCATTAATCTCTTCGTGCTATCAGTGTTACATCGTATAGAAACTGTTAGTTTCTATATCCTGTAAACTTTCGAGCTTAAAATATGAATGTTATTGAAGTAATGTTGGGAACTGATGCATGAGTTAGTATAATATAATGACACTTGATCAACGTGATTATATTACAGTAATTCATGCTGAGTTCTAATGGGACGGGATGATTCACAGATCATAACGTCATCATGTGCCATGTTACATAACTCTTTCATTCTACTCAACTTCTGAACAAATCAAGAAATGTATTCTTGATGGTTCTATCTTCCGTGATGTTGATAAATTTGAAAATCAAATCGTGCTATCACGTTCCTTCCTGCTTAGAACATTATAATCCTTCGAAACTCTATATCTACAAATTCTGGACCATTATTCGCTTGACTTGAAGTCGGGAAGAGAAAACAAAAGCATAGAGCTTTGAAATATAAGGGAGAATATAAAGCCTGATAACAACACATAAATTACAAACCGTGTATATTAATGTTTATCGCAACATAAAGACACGGGAGAATTAAAAACATTATAATCCCAAGGGCGAAGTAGAAGAAAGCAGATTCCTCTGGTGGAAGTTGGAAAAGGAGAATGATTGTTGCGATAGTAAGGATAAGGACGAGAATCAGTATTGGATTAAGCATTTTCACAATCGTTTGGATGTATGAATTAAGAAAGAAAGTATAGGAATGGTGAGAATAATGGAACAGAAGAGTTTAATTTATAATGGAAATATCAGACAGAGTAAGCGAGGCAGATCACCGTATTTAATTATAGAGATCTTAATTTCCTTATTCACCGAAGAATCAAATCTTTTAGATTTCGAAGATTTTCTTTAAATCCCTTAAATTCCGGAATTCAACTAAGACAATGTCAAAAGTCAAGATGCACCTTATTTTCTGGAATCAACCACGACTACGTCACCAGGCAAGACGAATCTGCATTTACTCATTTCACTCTTTTGTGATAGCTTCACTCGTATGCTTCAAGTAATGGAATCGTTTTATCTAAATTATTCAATAATGATAAAACTCTATTTATCAACTCATATTCGTCAGGAAAACATATTTATTGTTAGCCATGACGACCTCACTCAAATTTCGAGACGAAATTTCTTTAACGGGTAGGTACTGTGATGACCCGGGAATTTCCGACCAAATTTAAACTTAATCTTTATATGTTTCCGACACGATAAGCAAAGTCCGTTATACTGAAACTCAAAAACTTTAAACTATTTCGTGATTTCAATAAACCCTGACTGCACACGACGATTCACGAACCACTATTTGTAATTAAATACATATATATTTGAATATATGAAGATATAATAATAATTTGAAATATATAATTAGAAATGTATATATTGTTGTTATTAAAATTATTATTAGTAATATCATTATTAAGTATTATTGTATTATTATTATTATTATTATTATTATTATTATTATTATTATTATTATTATTATTATTATTATTATTATTATTATTATTATTATTATTATTATTATCTTTATTTCAAATTATTGTTATTATTACGTTTGTCATTATTTTAATTTGATATTTTTATTAATGTTATTATTATTATTAGTAAGTTAGATTATTATAAATTTAAATATAATTATTAATTATTAATATTATTATCATTATTACTTCTATTATTATTACTATTAGTTTCATTATTATTAATAAAAGTAATATGAAATACTAATATTTATATAATGAATTTTATTTTGCTTCTTCATATAACTAATACACAGATAAATATATAACAAGATATAAAAATCCTGTTACTATTATATATGCAGATTTATACGATTATAAATACAGATAATTTGCTTACTTATGTATTATGTTACAAATCGCTATCCTTCTGTTTAATCTGTCTACCTAATTGATAAATGCACGAATCCAATATCAGATATAATTCAAATTCTGTTTCATGTCGTGATCAAACTTTAACAACTCTTGTTTCTATCTCAAAAATTGATTAACAAAGGAATCCATAGTACAACCTATTGAAGAGTCACTATCTGCTTTTAAATTTTTTGTTTTCTTTCCCTTGTCTGAGTAAACTTCTGTCAAACACCACAATTGATAAATAAATCGATTAGTTCCAACATTAGGTAATTCATTCAATATCCCAACCTCTTTAAACCCACTTCAACAAAGAACAAACACCAATTTTTTTTGCTTTACCTGCTGCAGTTTATTTGATCAATTTGTCATCCAAGAAACCACCACCCCATCACCATTCTTATTTCCTTGACCACCTTTTTATTTATTATCGATCCGTCACCCATCTTCTAAACTTGCTTCTTCGTTGAAAGACACCATCTTCACCCGCCATCACCACCTCAACACAACACCACTTTGGTTCACGACACCTTTCATTATCGGTTCATAACCACCATGATCATGACAACATTACTTTACTCTCTCTTCTCTCTCTCTAAAAATCTTTGAACAAAAACTACGCAAGAAGCAACACCAAAACACTCACCACTCTAGCCTCCGCTTTACTGCTGTTATGATCAAGCTCATGCTACCATCAATCCCCATAAATACCATCAATTGTAACTACTACTATTTCCCTCTATAACTATGATAAAACAAGCCATGAAACCCGATACCTTGCTGCAATCATTCGATCCTCTTCTACTACTGCAGCTAAGTCCTACTTACTTTATTACATGTTACGAATAAAAACACTCGCTGCCATATCCTCTCTGCTACAGCTCAATTTCTTTTTTCTTCTTCGTTATATTTTCTGCTTTCTTCCTCCTGCTTTTCGTTTACAACAGCTGCAGCAACTAGAGTTTTCCTGTAAACATGTGTTCGAATTATTGATGATAAATTAGTACACTTATGTTACCATTTATAAAGGGATATTACTTTATTAGTGGTCAAGAAAATAAATCGGGTGATTGATGATTAGGTTGAAGTGGAACGAAATTTATGGAATCAAAGAAGACCCACCCACTAAACCTATTCCTTTTTATATAAAAAGTATCCAATGAATTACGTGTATACATGACACCAGCTGTAAAAGTCTTAAAACCGTTCCCACTATATTTTTTTTTATTCTGCTGGATGGATCAAAGGAATAAGAGATTATTCTACAGCTTATTCTATTGGACCGAGCTCTTGATATTTGGACTGCGAAATCGTTGGGCTGCCATATTTTTACTTGGGTCAAATATTTGAGATAATTTGCCATATTTTTCTTTAGGCCAAATGACGGAAGTAATCACGCATTGCATCCAGGATGATACTCAATGATCGATAATGATGATGTAGATGATTAGGTTTTGATTAGAATCAATTGATGATAGTGATAATGATTATGATGAGGCTATGGTTCGTTATAAAAATGACACTGTTAATCATGATCTTATGAAGAAGATGAAAACAAATAAACGAGTTAATAGACTTAGTTTATGGATTGAAGCAGAAACGAATAGATAGACAAATGGTTGGTGTTGTGGTGTTTAAACGAGAGGTCGTGGGTTCGAGCCCCGTCATGGGCAGTTTATTAATTTTTCTAGCCTAATTTGAGGTAGTTACTTATCATTATTATTAGTATTATTATTATCGTTATTATTATTATTATTATTATTATTATTATTATTATTATTATTATTATTATTATTATTATTATTATTATTATTATTATCATTATTGTTATGAGTACTACTTTTACATTAACAGTATTATTATAACAAATAAATATTTTCTATATAAGTATATATATATTCCAATTACCATAATATTACATATAATTATATATATAAAGATTTTTGTATAAATATTTACATATAACAAAATTATTGATTTTAAATATAATATTAAACTATATAAATATTAACTATTTTAAATATGTACAACTTAAATATATAAGATATATAAGTTAAAGATATAATATATGAATTTATTTGACTATATGTATGTGTGTTAATATATACATAAATGATATAGGTTCGTGAATCCGAGACCAACCCTACACTTGTTCAATGTCGTCATATGTATTTTACTACAAAATACATCATGGTGAGTTTCATTAATCCCTTTTTAAATGCTTTCGCAATATATATTTTTGGGACTGAGAACGCATGCGCTGCTTTTATAAATGTTTTACGAAATGGACACAAGTGATCGAAACTACATTCTATGGTTAGATTATCTAATCGAATATGCCCTTTTTATATAGTCTGGTAATCTAAGAATTTGGGAACAGAAACCCTAATTGACGCGAACTCTAAAGATAGATCTATCGGGCCCAACAAGCCCCATCCAAAGTACCGGATGCTTTAGTACTTCGAAATTTATATCATGTCCGAAGGAGGATCCCGGAATGATGAGGATATTCTTATATGCATATTGTGAATGTCGGTTACCAGGTGTTCAATCCATATGAATGATATTTTTGTCTCTATGCATGGGACGTATGATTATGAGAAATGGAAGTATGAAATCTTGTGGTCTATTAAAATTATGAAATGATTCTTTATGATAAACTAATGAACTCACCAACCTTTTGGTTGACACTTTAAAGCATGTTTATTCTCAGGTACGAAAGAAATCTTCCGCTGTGCATTTGCTCATATTAGAGATATTACTTGGAGTCATTCATGACATATTTCAAAAGATGTTGCATTCGAGTCGCTGAGTTCATCAAGATTATTATTAAGTCAATTATATTTGGATATATTATGAAATGCTTTACATGCCTGTCAACTGTCGATGTAACGAAAGTTTGTCTTTTAAAAACGAATGCAATGTTTGTAAAATTTATCATATAGAGGTCAATTACCTCGCGATGTAATCAACTGTTGTGAATCATTTGTAATCGATATGGGCTTCGTCCGGATGGATTAGGACGGGTCTCTACATGTAAGTCTAAGATATGTAGAACAACTCACTTAAGAGTTGTATGATGTTTGATGAACCAAAGTTACATCAAGACCTTAGATCCAACACATACAAGAGTTATAAAAGTAATATTGAACTACAAACTTGAAAGTAAACTAACTAATCAAGATCTTAAGTTGTAGAACATAGTTCTTAGTTAGATCTTGAAGATCCAAGACCCAAAAGTCTAGATCTAAAGTTATTAATTTAAATCTAACACAAGTGCATGAAGTTATAACTAAAAAGTTATACTTCCATGTTCTTGAACTTACAAAGTTAACTTTAGTTCAAGAATGTATGAGATCAAGATTAACTTGTAATACTTGACCATGTAACCAAAATCACGAATTGAATAAGTGCAAGAAATGAAGTAATAAACTAAATAAACAAGTAACAAGTTCATGGTTGTTCATACTTTTAAAGATTCAAGCCAAGGCTTTGATCTTTAAGAAAGTAAACTTTAAGTTTACAATATGAACTTCAAGTATGGTTTTACAACTCATGAACCTTCAATCTTTCAAACATTAAATGTAGAACATAAACTAGAAAGTTTTGTTCTTGTATGTTCTTGTATGTTCTTGTATGAACAAGATAAAATGAAGAACAAACTAAAGAGTTTGGTTCTTAATCAACAACAAACAACTAGTAAGTATACATTAAGCAAGAACAAGTGATCAAATAACAAACAAAGAATGTTGATGAAGGGTGTTTGGGCTACGGTTTTCAAAGAAAAGAAGGAAGGAGAAGTAGTTCTTGTTACTTATAATATTAGGGAGAAAATGAGAGGAAAAGATGAGAGAAATTGCAATTAATTTGTGTGTGTGAGAAATGAGCTGAATATAAGTGAGTAAGTAATAAGAAAAATGAAACAAAACCCCTCTTGTATCTTGCTAGGTCGACGGTTCCAAGAGGAATCAAGGGGAAGAAAAATGTCCACAAGGTTCTTACATGTATTTGGCTCAAAAGTTGGGTATAAGGTGTGTTTGCATGGGAACAAGGTGTAAGTAACTTGTAACTAGATTCCACACAACTTAATTAGTCTAGTTTAGTTTGAAAGTAATACTTGCATGATAGTAATGGGCTAATTAATCCATTAAGTGTGTAGGGTGGGCTTCTAAGTCCATTAACACTAATAAAAGCCCAAGTTCAAGTAATCAACAACTTAATCCAATAAAGCCCAAGTAATTAACTAGTAACCTTAGTTAATTAAAAATGATTAATAAAACTTAATCATGAATGTAAATAATATCTTAAATATTATTCGTGAAAAGTTCATGTGTCACAAAGACGTGTCGGGCAATTGAAAGTCATGTACGGTAACAAGTAAATGTAATAAAATACATTCAATAAAACATAAGCATTAATAATAACCATTATTAATTAAACGTTGGAAAATCCAGGGTCGTTACAACGTTGGTCCTTCTCATCATAGCATTCCTAACCTTGACGTTATAGGACTATCTCCATTTTTGAAGGTACCTCCAAATAGCTATGACGAGTTTGTGCAATACTTAGAAGCGGGTTTCTCCGTCTTTAACAAATTATTTTCAAAATTTGTCAGAAAATGATGCACATAAATCTTATGCTAAAAGAATAAATTACAATATTGCCTCCGGTTTAGATAATCTAAAAATATCGTCACATTCTGCTCATGTTCACCAAGAGATTTCACGAAAAATGCAGCAGGACCTTGAAATAATTGATGTGATGGAGAAAACCAAAAAATCTCTACGACTCGAACTTGACTCAGCTATTGCTGCTAAACGCACAGCAGATGCACGCATTGCTGAGCTTGAAGCTAGAGAGAAATCATATACTCGTAGAAGTGAATCCCTTTCCGCGTCCACCAAAGATTTAGAAACCAAGTTGAATGCTAGTGAAAATAATACAAGGCATTTGATATCAGGGATTCCTGATCTTGTTGTTCACATTTTTATATCTGATAAGCTAATGAAGCTATTCATGAATTTTATTAATGCCGTTTGTGATGTTGAACGGATGAACTTCCTCGGTTTCTTAAACATTGAAGGAAATGCTATTAATTGATGTCTCCATTCCTCTAACAACCCTGCCTTCCTGCATTGTCCGGTTCCCCACCTATGTATCATATTTGTTCCAATGAGGATTATTTCTTTTCCTTTGCCTTCTTCGTTCAACACGCTCATGTGATTATTTGAAACAGATGGTGCCATATGTACCTATTTCAGGCATGCGTCTAACAAGTATCAGTACAATACTAGAACTATTTAGCGTGATGGGGTAGGTTGCCGATTGATGTTTACTCTCGGGTATGATCCCCGCAGAACCGGTTCACGACGAGAATGCCGTGTGGTGGCTTTATCAATCTAGTGGAGCCAAACTATGAGTTGGTCCGTCTAGCGCTCTGGGGCTAAGTGTAAATATTCACGTTATGATTGATTGACTTTATGCGAGGTATGCGTAACCAACTTTATGCTCAATAGTGACGTAGCATATGTGCTGCTCACATGCTCTCTTAAGGACTTAAGCATAGAAAGCTGTCTTCAGAGATTACGCAAAACGTTGAGCGGCCTGAGTTGTAATTTACTACTTTATTCTTGACGGAAAACGTTGAACGGATATATATTGGAAAATGCTTTTAATACTATTTTATGTGTTTCAATCGTTTTTTTTTTTATATAGAAATAATGATTTTATGCATGTAAACCATATGATATATGCTATTAGTTATGTTCATGAAAAAAAAAAAATTAGTTATGTTGATGATGCTTAATTAGAATATTTAAGATTTTAAAATTTCTAACTGTGAAATGCAATGTAAGTTGTTATTTTAATATTCTTTTGCTACACAATTCATTAGGATTAAGGGTTTTTATTATATATATATCCTTCCTAACATTAATAATCACATATTTACCCATCTAAACATCAATATATTATATATGTCCCTTTTTAACCTTTATATATAACATATTTACCCAATTAAAAAATAATAGTATCATATATTCACTTTAAACATTTATATCCACCATGTATAATCATTCATTAAATCGTCAAAATTGCAAGATTTTTTATTTTTGAAAAGTAAAAAAACTATTACTCCGTATTGATTAATGATACGATACAATACAGTGTATGTACATATGCATATCATGCATAATCACGAAATATGAAGGTATTACAGTGGGTGCTACTTGACTATATATTTACACTCGTGAAGAGTTGCCAGGAGAATATTAAACCAATACCCGTGTATTAACCCATATATGTCCTCTAATTCACCAACAAGATGTACAAACCCGGGTTAATCAACTATTAGTGTCAATTGAGTGATTTCTTTTTGCAACGTCTTGATATCTATTCGTAACTCCTGATTTGTATCTCCGATGGAATGGCATCAGGATCCCATTTCTTTTTGCAAAATAGCTTATCACTCCTACTCTTCCATAAGATGTAACCCACGCCATAATTGCTGTCCTTCGACTGTTCTGATGCTATCAGGTATATCAGTGAAAGCATCTTCAAATCTTCAATAGAATATCTACTGACTTTTACAAAACATTTTACAAAATGATTCAGATAGTTTCGAGTTGCTGCGAACCTGCAGTCCATTTGAACAGCTTTGATGTCAACCAATTAAGTAAATTAAAATGAATGGGTAAATATGATGGATATAAGTACTTAAGACGGACATATATGATATTATCCTTTTTAAGTTGGTAAATATGTTATATATATATAAAAGTTAAGAATGGGCATATATGATATAATCATGTTTAAGTGCGTAAATATGTGATGATTAAGGTTATGAAGGGTATATATATGATAAAAACCCTAGGATTAAAGAATTGTTTAAAAGTATAACTAAAATGGTATTACACCAAAAAAAAAAAAAAAAAAAAAAAAACAATTTTTTCAAGTATCAATTTAAAACCGATAAATGTTATAGTTACAAAAATAGTGAAACGAATTCCTAACTTTCAATTAAGGATTTCGTACTGTCTCTTTTTTTCTATTTTTATTTTTTATTTTTTTATTTTTTTATTTTTTTACATTTTTAAAGTAAAAATACTACTCCATATATACAGAGTACGATACTTCATAAAAAGTATGTTACAGTATTCTTTTAAACTAATCACGTGAAAAAATAAGGCTTAAATTTATATTCTTGTCGTAATATCAAGAGGTTAATAGTAATCTTTAGATCTTTTATTATTGCTACCCGTTTGTTTGAAATCTCTTATGGCTATTCAATAATTCATAATTCATGCTTATTACTACCGATCTGAGCTCAACAACCCGAAAGTTCATAACTTTATTGGGTATCTAAAAAACCCATTTTATTTTCTAGATCTCTTATTGCTACTAGTTTAAGCTCAAGAACCCTAGAGTTCGTAAGTTTATTGAATTTTTTTCTTCATTTCGTGTTCAGTAATTCTATATCAGATTGTTTGATCTCTTATTGCTATTGATTTGATCTCAAAAACCCTAAAGTTCATAACTTTATTGAGTTTTATAGAAAACCCATTTGAAATCTTGCTCAATTTAATCGATCCAGCTCTCTCGATCCAGCTACCAAATCCATCGATCGCATTCACTCAATTTCAGAATTCGTTTATGTGCTTGAGTTAGGCATAATTCTCAAATCCATAGATCGATACACTCTCAAACTTGTCGATTGCAGCATACGTTTCAGCATTCGCGATTTGCTCAGTTTCAAGTGTAAAAATGGAGTGTGTGTGAGAGAGAGTGAGAGGGGAGAGAGTGAGAGGAGAGAGAGTCATGCACACAGGTTTAGTACGACGGGGCAGAGAGATCGTGGAGAGGGAAAGCCTAGGGTTCCGACGACAACAAAGTTTTTCGGGCATCGTTTGACATCATTTATGTTCTTTAATTTCGGTGATCATTGGGCAATTTCTGATCTTTGACGGGTCTTCAAGCAATTCGGCGATCTTAGGGACATCTACTTGGCAGGCAAACGACTAAGAAATGGACTCAAGTTCGCTTTTGCTAGGTTCCATGGTGTTGGAGATGAAGCACAGTTTCTTCGTCGACTAGAAAGCATAACGTTTGATTCAAGACCAATTAGGGTTTTTCGAGCCGTCAACTGTTCGCAAAACCCTGACTCAAATCGTTTCAATACCAAGCCTGATTTTCAAGGTAATGGAATAAAAGGTAATACTGGTGGTGCTGTCTGGATACCAAAGGGGTCATCAAAGGTGGACACTAGTCGTGGAGATGATTTTCCGGCTCTCAATGAGGTATTCGGTGAACCTAAATCTAGGTTATTCGGTGAACCTAAACCTCAGGAGGATTTAAGAATAGTGCTGATCAAATCTAGATTGAGAAAGGCCTGCAAATCGGAAGAAGCTGAAAGGTTTCGTACGGTGGAGGTTGAAGATAACTCTCCATTGGTTGGGATGGAAGATTGTATTATTGTTGGTGAACTGAAAAACATTGGCGCACTTAACCTTATTACCACGATAGGGCTGGCTAACGGATACGAGGGTATTCATATTAAGTACATTGGTGGCCTACATGTGTTATTGATATGTGCCAACAGTGTCACGGCCAAAAATATTGTAAGTGATGCTAATTTGCCGGTGAAAAAGTGTTTTAATGAGTTAAAATTGTGGGATGGCTGTTCAGTCAATTCGGGTAGATTAACGTGGGTCGAGATCATAGGGGTTCCGTTTAAATACTGGTCTTGTAGTACCTTTAAATCAATTGCGGAGTGGTGGGGGCCAGCCCTGAATTTCAAGAATTGCAATATTATTCATGGTAATCAAAATCTAATTTCGGGTAAAGTCTTGATTCATACTAAGAATGACGAACGCATCAATGGAATAGTAAAATTGGTCGCAGGCATCTGGTGCAAACATGCTGGTATTTCTGAATGTGATGATAAAGTCGAACTTGATTTGGAAAATGTTTCACAGTCGGATTGGGACAGCTCGGAAGATGAGGAAGAAATTTCGGACTCTTTGTCCGGTGATGATGCTTCCGATGAACTTGAAGATGGGGAGATTCGATCGGAAAAAATTCAGGTGAATGGTGGCGGTCATGGAAGCTTACCATTGCAGGTGGAAGATGATGGGTCTTCCTGCACGGGAATTAAGCAAAATTTTGATAAAGATAATAATGATGATGCTTTTTTGTCCAACGTGCAAGAATCACCTATAGATGCAAATCTCTCCAAGTCCAAGACTCAGGATACCAAGGTGAAGTCTGATGTCTCGAATAAAAAAGTAAATCCCGAGGGTTGTTATTCGGGTACCAGTGTTGGGCCAGCTCACTTCAACTTAAATGGGCCTAACTTTCATGCTGATAAATCTGACCCAGTATCTCGTGATAATCCAGCAAAGGTGCTTAGTGTTAATGGGCCTATTAATCAAAATAAGTTTAATGTCATTAGGTCGGCCGATCCAAGAGATAATGTGGTGATAGAGGATCTCGGTGATAACGATTGCTCATCGGATGAAGAAGAATGTAACAGTCCAGTTAAGAACTACGGTGGTGACGGGGTGGAGAAGGTTAAGATTTCCGGTGATTCATCCTCGTTGAATGTTATGGATACTGCTAACAACTATTTGCCTAAAAAAGCAAGTAAAGGGGTTGTTTATGCTTCTGATTCGTCCAATTGCTGCTGGAATTCCATCGGCAACTGGAAAGCTTCATCGAAAATTTTACATGCGAAAAAATCGACTAGGAAAGGGAAAGGCGTTGAGGATCCAAGTGGGATTAATTGTGTGACATGTGGTAGTAGAAGATCGAAACTGAGTAAGAAGCCATCGTCGTCTAGGAATAGCAAGAAGAAGGAGGTGAGCCAATTGATATCGGAAAGCAATATTGGAGTTGAGGAATTCGGCACCAATCTTGGTCTAAAATGGACCAAGAAAGATATGTAAGTGTCTTCCTTCTCTGTTCATATCTTCTTTTTATTTATGAAGATTATTTCCTTAAACATTCGTGGGTTCGGGTCCGGGAAAGAAAGTAATTTTGGTGATGTTAAAACCTTATGTTTTGTCGAAAGGCCCTCTATTCTAGCATTGCAAGAAACTAAATGTCATAACCTTGTCGACAATTGGATATTCGGGCTTTGGGGTTCTAATGATTGGGGGTATGTTCAAAAAGAAATGATTGGTAAGTCGGATGGACAATTATTAATTTGGGATAAAAACACCTTCGAGGTTTCTAGTGAGCTAATTGGTGACTTTTTTATTGCTATACGGGGGAAATGGAAACAATCGGGTAATGAATCGATTATTGTCAATGTGTACGGTCCACATGATGACGCTAATAAATGTAAGTTTTGGGATTCGCTTGACAAGATCTTGCGTATTGATGGTGTGTCGTGGGTCATTTGTGGGGACTTTAATGAGGTTAGAGATAAGTCAGAAAGATTGAATTGTGAATTTTTTGATAATCGGGCTAAGAGGTTTAACGAATTTATTGATAGAAATAGTTTAGTGGACATTCCTTTGGGTGGGAGGAAATTTACTAGGGTTAGTGATGATGGGTTGAAAATGAGTAAGCTAGATAGATTCTTGGTTTCGGACGATTTTCTTAGCTTTTGGACCGATCTAAAAGTGCTGGCTTTAGATAGAAGTGTATCGGATCATTGTCCTATTTTGATGTCGGATGGAGAGGTGGATTTTGGGCCTAAACCGTTTAAAATCTTTGATGATTGGTTCGTGGTTGAGGGTATTGACAAGGTTATTGCCGATTCTTGGTCTGGTCCAATGGGGGGTAACCGGAAGGATTGCGTTTTTCGTAACAAGTTAAAAAGATTAAAAGGAGACCTTAAAGAATGGAGTAAAGTTCACTTTGGCAAGCTTGATTGTGAGATTGAGTCGGTTAAAAAGGTGGTAACTGATTTTGAAATGAAAGCTGAAGTAGGTAGTTTAAATGATGAAGAGCGGGCTAAATGGCTAAACTCGAGAAAAACATGGATGGAAAAGGAAAAAATCAAGACAGGGATGCTAAAACATAAAGCTCGTGTTCGTTGGATGATCGATGGAGACGAAAACTCAAAATATTTTCATAATTCCTTAAAGAGGAAATATAATAAAAACAACATCCGGGGGATTAATGTTAATGGGTCTTGGTGTGAAAATCCTAATACAATCAAAGAAGTTGCTTTCAACCATTTTAAGAGCATATTCGAGGTACATAATTCGAATGGACCAAGCCTTGAAGGGCTGTTTTCTAAATCGATTACATCAGCGGACAACGAGCTCTTAGAAGCTCCTTTCACGGAAGGGGAAATTTGGGAATCAGTCAAATGTTGTGGTAGTTCGAAGGCCCCGAGACCGGATGGGTTCAACTTTGGTTTTTTCAAAAAGTTTTGGTCCATAATCAAAGAGGATTTGGTAGGTGCTATCAACTGGTTTTGGATTTTTGGCGAGTTTTCAAAGGGTTGCAATGCCTCTTTTATTTCCCTTATTCCGAAGAAATCGGACCCGATGAGTTTTAGTGATTATCGCCCGATTAGTCATATTTGCAGCTATTATAAAATTATCGCGAAGATGTTGTCTTTGAGAATTCGTAAAGTGGTACCTCGTCTTGTAGGGATGGAGCAAAGTGCGTTTCTTGGGGGTAGATATATTCTATACGGGTCGTTAGTTGCAAATGAAGTGGTCGAAGATCTTAAACGAAACAAAAAGCACGGCCTAATTTTTAAGGTAGACTTCGAGAAAGCCTTTGATTCGATTAATTGGGATTATCTTCTTGAAGTAATGAAATGTATGGGGTTTGGTACCAAATAGTGTAAGTGGATTTCCTCGTGTCTTAAATCGGTTACAATCTCCATTCTCATAAACGGGTCTCCGACAACTGAGTTTAATCTTAAAAGGGGCGTTCGCCAAGGTGATCCCTTATCACCTTTCTTTTTTATTATTGCATCAGAGGGACTTAATATCCTAACAAAAATGGCGGTTGAGAGAGGGATGTATAAAGGGGTGGAGGTGGGTAAAGATAAAGTCGTCATTTCTCATTTGCAATATGCGGATGATACGATTTTTTTTTTGCGAATGGAGTAGACGTAATGCGCGAAATTTAATGTACTTGTTGGAATGCTTTGAACGGGCTTCGGGGTTGAAGGTTAATTATAATAAAAGTCAATTATTTGGGATAGGCATTAGTAATGATAACGTGGAAGCTCTTGCGTCTTGGTGTTCGTGTCTTGTAACACCCATTTTTCAGTTACACGTTATTTCGAGCGTCATTCGAAATACGAGGCAGGTAAGTGTATATTTGGATCCCAAATAAAGTTGGAGTTGATGTTCTAAAACCTTACCATTGGATAGTAAATCTCATTACGTTTCCAACGATATTTGATTCGTCGAAAACGGAGTGACGGTTTGAAAGTTACGACCAAAACAAGTTCAGTTTCAGACTCAGTGCATTGGGACTCCGTCCAGACTTTGGGACGCCGTCCAGCAATGAAGGTCAGGACGCCGCCCAAGCTTTTTGGACGCCGTCCAGAAGGCCTGACGGGCCAGCAGCTCTATTTTACTCAAATTAAAAGGGGTATTTGTGTCTTATCACTTGGGGGGTCGGTTTTGAGCCTCTAAAACTGACCCAATGCTTATCTCTATCCTCATTTCACCTCTTCCACCCATTTCCATCTAGAGAGAGAGAGAGTGAGGAGCTTAGAGAGAGAGCTCCATTTGAGGAGGAAGAAGGGTGAATCGGGTCAAGTCGCGAGAGTTAATGTTGTTCGCCTTGTTCACGGCTACATTTTGGTAGTATTGGTAAGTCTCAAATCCGAATTTCATTGTGTTAATTTGATAATCAAGTTAAGGTTTGAGTTTGTTTAAGTTGTGAATCCCGTTTAGATGACAAAGTGGGTTTATTGTGACTAGCTATTTTGATATTTTGCGGGTTTTGGGTTGGTTAATGATTTAAGCATGTTTAAGGTTTGTAAGTGGGGTATAATCACTAGTATTAGTGATTTTAGGAGTGTTGGAACTTGTAAGACCCATTTGAGGGTAAAATGGGTTAATTTGGGTTATGTTGAGATAAGGAAAACCCTAATAGCTATGATTTAGGGTTTGGCCATGTGAATTGAAGTTGTAAGTGTTAAATTGTGTTGATTAGTCATTAATACACTTGTAAATGATGGAAGAATTGTAAATGGGTCATGTTTGGCTAAAATGGTATGTATAAGTGTTGAAATAGGTCAAATGAGTTAAGGTTGACCTAATTGGGTGAAATGGGTATGAAACACCCTAAGTTTGTGCTAATTGGTGTTAGTAGACTTACATCACTAGTTTTAGTAATTAAAGATGAGTCTTGGCCATTTATGGGCGGTTTTGGGTGTAAGTGAGTTATTTAATTCTTTTGGGTCACTAAATGCTCGAGAGTGAGTATTGTGGTTAATTCCACAAGTTGTGTATTGAATGTGTACTTATGTAGTAGGTACCTTGCTCGAAGCATACGGAAGTGCTAAATCACCACCGACGTGATAAGGTGAGTGGAGTAATTATACGTATGTGTATATGACGTATTTATTTGTGGGTGTTATGGTATGAACCATCGAGCCGGTAGTGCCATAACATGTGTGTGATCGAGTGTGAACCACGAGCCGGTAGCACTATAAACTAAGATGTGAACCACGAGCCGGTAGCATCGAGTGTGAACCACGAGCCGGTAGCACTATAAACTAAGATGTGAACCACGAGCCGGTAGCATCGAGTGTGAACCACGAGCCAGTAGCACTATAAACTAATATGTGAACCACGAGCCGGTAGCATCGAGTGTGAACCACGAGCCGGTAGCACTATAAACTAAGATGTGAACCACGAGCCGGTAGCATCGAGTGTGAACCACGAGCCGGTAGCACTATAAAAGAGTATGACTCGAATGCGTATGGTGTGAACCACGAGCCGGTAGCACCATAGCGTTATGGTTAACCATATGGTATTGTGTATGTGTTGTAGTGTAGCATGTTATATTGTTTGAGTATATGCTATTGGGTATGCTAGCTTGCAATATTGTAGGTTATTAGCTTGATACTTGAGATGGTTTGCTAATTATGTTGCTAGCATGTATGCGGTATGTGAGTAAGTGTATGCAAGTAGGTACATTATATATGTATATGTATAATTATTGCATTCACTAAGCGTTAAGCTTACCCCTCTCGTTGTTTACCTTTTTACAAGTATTGTGATTGTGATGATAGCTAGTTGTAGACTAGATGCGTAGGAGCGCTTGGGCTCGATGGGGTAGCTTTTTGGAGTTTTGGACGCGGATTGGGGATTTGGTAGTCCCCGGGATTATGCTCTTGGTATTGGGTTGGGTTATAGAGTCCTAATCCGTCTGAAGAGATAAATGGGTCGAAATCGCTACATTATTTGTAAAACGGGTCATTGTGGGCTCGGTGTTGTAAAACTTGTTTTTATGGTGGAAATATCTTAGTTTTACTTAATATGACATATTGTGAAATTGGTTACGTTTAAAAGTGTCGGGAAGCGGGTTTTCCACTCGCGTGTAAATAAAAACTGATCAGTACTTTTTAGTTCATTGGGACGCCGTCCCAAATCCTTGGACGCCGTCCCAGTTGTAAAGGCTGGACGCCGTCCTGATTTCTGGACGCCGTCCAGATGGGCAGTCACAGAATTTTTTTTTGGTGTCGTGTTTTTGGGTAAATCAATGTTGGGTTGTTACAAGTGGTATTAGAGCATAGTCTAAGGGAATTAGGTGACCTTGGAATAGGTGCCTAGTCTTAGACTTATTGGCGGTTGTGCGTTATTTGCGAGACTTGTAGGAGTACGGGTCGGATTGAGATTTGTTAGTGCCTTAGAGTAGGTGACTAACTAGGACTAGTGCTTGTCCAATGTGGGATTATGTGGGGCCTTATTTCGTGAGTAAATTAGTGCCTTAGATTGCTAGTGCCTAATGTAAGTAGTCGAACTTGGACGTTGTTTTAGTGATAGTCACCTAGGTTGTAGGTTGACTTGTTGTTGCGGTGTACTTGTGTACATTTATTATTATATTGTATATAGGTGTATATATATATACAGGTATCTATTTCGTGCGGTGTCCTAGGGATGAATCTATTGGGGAGATTCGTATGTTTGGATGTTTTGAGTGATCAAGTTCACGGTAAGGACTTTGTTCATTCGGGTACTTGGAGTTATCGCGTGTTATTTTGTGTGAATGTTGCGTCAGTCCGGGTAAAGTACTTTGCGTGACCATGTGAAAATGGTAAGGTACGCATTTGTAATAGTGACCGATCACCATTATTACGAAAGTGTATCTTGACATCAAGCATGACATGACGAGTACCGAACGGAGGAAACGTGGCATGGTTGGGGTAGATTCGGGATAAATGAGGAATCTTTATTGGTTCCTAAGTGATAGTTGTCTCGGGTGATGTGCTTGTAGTCGCATCGGGTTCGTTGCGAGTCGTGAAGTGTTACGATGGATTCGGTTAGTTAAGTGAGTGAGCCAACTCACAAGTTTGGTGCGTGCTTAGCCACCCTAAGTAGTGGGTGCATTATTGAGATTGTTATTGGTTTTAGTTACCCATCGTAACTAGGAAGATCGATTTACGTTTGCGTGTGCGCGACGAGGACTTGAATTCTGTAATGGAATGCGACAAGTCTAATGATTGTAGTTTTGAGTTACACTCGGTAGAGTGTGTGGTTAGAGAATCGTGTTAGGATTCTTGTTGTGAGTCACCTTGGAATTGGCGAATTGAGGAGTCTTCGGGTCGTTAAACTCATGGGAGTGGGACCCGTGTAATGTTGATTGCGTTAGTGTGTTGTAGATTATAGGGCAACATTCCTAATGGAATATCCCTTGTAGTAGTGGTTTTATCGAGATGTAGAAGGGTGTAAGACTTGGTATCCCCGAGCATCTCCTTGTGTTAGATGAAGGGCCTCATTAGGCTATATCGTTTGGCCTTGTGGAAACTGCGGGTAGCGTGTGATCGCTAGGAACTTTCGATAAGACAATAAACCGTAAGGTTGTCGGGTAGGTATGACTTCGGGTCATTATTATAGAGAGATGGGTGACATCGGGTGTATGGAACCTAAAGATCGATTTTCAAAAATTCATTTGATTGTGGTGGGAGTCTGCATGACACTGCGTCAGGTGCCTTTTTATACCTGCTAGTGTAATGTTCAACTCCGGTAGTGGTGTGATCACTTTGTGCTTAGGGTGCCCGTGAGATACCCTTGGAAGCATCGGAGATTATAATAGTGATCGACGGGTAATGGTAATTCGACGGTTGCGAAAGTCGAAGTTTAAGAGCATTGTGACGAATACTTCTTATGAAGTGACGGGTGAGCGAATCTTGTTGCTCTTAAGTGATAGACGGGTAGAGATGACCGGTGAGCCGGTGACGGACTTAATGGTTGGTTAGTCCGAAGGATATGATGAAGTGTTGACATTGTGGTGGACGCAATTATGGTGTCGGAATTGGTCACTCTTCTCCATGAGAGTGAGCAATTGTTGAAAAAGTTCGTTGCGTGGAAGGGCGGGTGATCTCGACTGAGATGCACGACTGAGTAAGCGGCGTGACATATGCCTAGGCTTAGAGGCATATGTAAGACTTTGGTGGAGTTTGCTTTTCGAACGATTAAGGTAGTTAGTTATGAATTGTGGTATGAAGGTGCGATTTCATCGCGTGTACGACGTCTCAAGTGATTGTGCATGTCGGCTCTGAGAGCTTAAAGTGAATTTGCGGTGAATTGATGTTTATGACCAACGGTGACAATGGTCAGGTGTGACGTGGAATTTCAATTCCGCGGGATGTTATCATCTTGGCGGTGAGAATAGGGAGATAAATCCTAAGTGGGAATTCTGAACGTTGAGTGTATGAGATACCGTTTGTTGCGGTAACGCACGCTAGTGATTATTAGCGTGTGGTTAGATCTTAGAGTTCACGGAAGATGTTATGGTTGTCGGTGAAATGCTCTACTTTTAAGACGATTGTGAAGTGTATGGTACGAGTTTGGATACTCGGCGTAGAGCAAACGGTTACAGTTGTTTTGACTCGAGGGTTGATTACCCGATATTGTTGTTAAATGTTGAGTCAGTGCACGAAGCGAGAATTCGGGTGCGTGATTACTACATGTGTGACTTCACGTTGGAAGCGGAAATGTTCGTGGGAGAAGTGCTTAACTTCTAGTGTTTGTGCGGATCACGAGGACGTGATCCAATTTAAGTGGGGGAGAGTTGTAACACCCGTTTTTCAGTTACACGTTATTTCGAGCGTCATTCGAAATACGAGGCAGGTAAGTGTATATTTGGATCCCAAATAAAGTTGGAGTTGATGTTCTAAAACCTTACCATTGGATAGTAAATCTCATTACGTTTCCAACGATATTTGATTCGTCGAAAACGGAGTGACGGTTTGAAAGTTACGACCAAAACAAGTTCAGTTTCAGACTCAGTGCATTGGGACTCCGTCCATACTTTGGGACGCCGTCCAGCAATGAAGCTCAGGACGCCGCCCAAGCTTTTTGGACGCCGTCCAGAAGGCCTGACGGGCCAGCAGCTCTATTTTACTCAAATTAAAAGGGGTATTTGTGTCTTATCACTTGGGGGGTCGGTTTTGAGCCTCTAAAACTGACCCAATGCTTATCTCTATCCTCATTTCACCTCTTCCACCCATTTCCATCTAGAGAGAGAGAGTGAGGAGCTTAGAGAGAGAGCTCCATTTGAGGAGGAAGAAGGGTGAATCGGGTCAAGTCGCGAGAGTTAATGTTGTTCGCCTTGTTCACGGCTACATTTTGGTAGTATTGGTAAGTCTCAAATCCGAATTTCATTGTGTTAATTTGATAATCAAGTTAAGGTTTGAGTTTGTTTAAGTTGTGAATCCCGTTTAGATGACAAAGTGGGTTTATTGTGACTAGCTATTTTGATATTTTGCGGGTTTTGGGTTGGTTAATGATTTAAGCATGTTTAAGGTTTGTAAGTGGGGTATAATCACTAGTATTAGTGATTTTAGGAGTGTTGGAACTTGTAAGACCCATTTGAGGGTAAAATGGGTTAATTTGGGTTATGTTGAGATAAGGAAAACCCTAATAGCTATGATTTAGGGTTTGGCCATGTGAATTGAAGTTGTAAGTGTTAAATTGTGTTGATTAGTCATTAATACACTTGTAAATGATGGAAGAATTGTAAATGGGTCATGTTTGGCTAAAATGGTATGTATAAGTGTTGAAATAGGTCAAATGAGTTAAGGTTGACCTAATTGGGTGAAATGGGTATGAAACACCCTAAGTTTGTGCTAATTGGTGTTAGTAGACTTACATCACTAGTTTTAGTAATTAAAGATGAGTCTTGGCCATTTATGGGCGGTTTTGGGTGTAAGTGAGTTATTTAATTCTTTTGGGTCACTAAATGCTCGAGAGTGAGTATTGTGGTTAATTCCACAAGTTGTGTATTGAATGTGTACTTATGTAGTAGGTACCTTGCTCGAAGCATACGGAAGTGCTAAATCACCACCGACGTGATAAGGTGAGTGGAGTAATTATACGTATGTGTATATGACGTATTTATTTGTGGGTGTTATGGTATGAACCATCGAGCCGGTAGTGCCATAACATGTGTGTGATCGAGTGTGAACCACGAGCCGGTAGCACTATAAACTAAGATGTGAACCACGAGCCGGTAGCATCGAGTGTGAACCACGAGCCGGTAGCACTATAAACTAAGATGTGAACCACGAGCCGGTAGCATCGAGTGTGAACCACGAGCCAGTAGCACTATAAACTAATATGTGAACCACGAGCCGGTAGCATCGAGTGTGAACCACGAGCCGGTAGCACTATAAACTAAGATGTGAACCACGAGCCGGTAGCATCGAGTGTGAACCACGAGCCGGTAGCACTATAAAAGAGTATGACTCGAATGCGTATGGTGTGAACCACGAGCCGGTAGCACCATAGCGTTATGGTTAACCATATGGTATTGTGTATGTGTTGTAGTGTAGCATGTTATATTGTTTGAGTATATGCTATTGGGTATGCTAGCTTGCAATATTGGAGGTTATTAGCTTGATACTTGAGATGGTTTGCTAATTATGTTGCTAGCATGTATGCGGTATGTGAGTAAGTGTATGCAAGTAGGTACATTATATATGTATATGTATAATTATTGCATTCACTAAGCGTTAAGCTTACCCCTCTCGTTGTTTACCTTTTTACAGGTATTGTGATTGTGATGATAGCTAGTTGTAGACTAGATGCGTAGGAGCGCTTGGGCTCGATGGGGTAGCTTTTTGGAGTTTTGGACGCGGATTGGGGATTTGGTAGTCCCCGGGATTATGATCTTGTTATTGGGTTGGGTTATAGAGTCCTAATCCGTCTGAAGAGATAAATGGGTCGAAATCGCTACATTATTTGTAAAACGGGTCATTATGGGCTCGGTGTTGTAAAACTTGTTTTTATGGTGGAAATATCTTAGTTTTACTTAATATGACATATTGTGAAATTGGTTACGTTTAAAAGTGTCGGGAAGCGGGTTTTCCACTCGCGTGTAAATAAAAACTGATCAGTACTTTTTAGTTCATTGGGACGCCGTCCCAAATCCTTGGACGCCGTCCCAATTGTAAAGGCTGGACGCCGTCCCGATTTCTGGACGCCGTCCAGATGGGCAGTCACAGAATTTTTTTTTGGTGTCGTGTTTTTGGGTAAATCAATGTTGGGTTGTTACATGTCTTGCCGGTCGATTGCCTTTCATGTATTTGGGTATTCCCGTGGGTAATAAGATGAAGAAATTGAATGATTGGTCCCCGGTGATTGAGAAATTTAACAAGAGGTTAGCGGATTGGAGAGAAAAAATGATTTCATTCGGTGGACGGTTAACTTTAATTAAGTCGGTTCTCTGTAGCCTACCTCTGTATTACTTCTCGCTCTTTTGTGCCCCTACTTGTGTGCTAAATTCTCTCGAGAGTGTGAGACGGAAAATTTTTTGGGGCGGGACGGGTTCTAACTCTAAAATGTCATGGGTTAAGTGGGAAAAAATCCTTCTTTTTCACGAAGAAGGAGGTTTAAATATCATGTCCTTAAAAAGTAAAAATTTAGCTCTTCTTTGTAAGTGGTGGTGGATGTTTAAAACCGAAACTAACACTTTGTGGGTAACCGTAATTCGTAGCATTTATGGTTCTAATGGTGTTCTTGTGCTTGGAAACAGGCTTGTCCGGAAACCAAACGCTAGCCTTTGGAATTCTATTTGTGTTGCAGGAAAACATGTGGACGGGTTAGGGATTTCTTTCTCTAAGTCGTTCATACGCTTGATCGGGGACGGGAACAGCACCTCTTTTTGGAATGAGATTTGGGTGGGGAACGCAAGCTTCAAAAATAGATTCAAAAAATTATACAGGCTCGAGATTGACAAAGATATCAACATCAGTAACAAAATCGAAGAATTTAAGGGAGATGGGTTCGGCAATTGGGCCTATCCACCTATGGGCCGAACGAATAGTGAACTAATTGAGTTGCAAGATACTGTTCGGAACTTGCAGCTGATCGAAGATAAAAAAGACTGTTGGAACTGGAATCTCAATTCGAAGGGTACATATACGGTCAAGGACTGTTTAGTTCTAGTGGACAAAGTCATCCTACCACGTGCGGTTAATTCAATTGTGTCGTTGCGAAATGGTTTGGTTCCAAAAAAAGTAGAGGTGTTTATTTGGCAGGCGAGATTAGGTAGTCTACCGGTAAGGTTCGAGTTAGATAAACGGGGCATCGATTTGAACATCGTGAGATGTCCGATTTGTGATGGTGACATTGAGACGGTGGAGCATATACTTTTTTCTTGTCAAATGGCAAAAGACATATGGGCTAAAGTCCTTAAATGGTAGGGGTATAATTCGGCTTTATTCGGGTATGAGGATATTTTTAATGGTACCTTCGGCTACGTAGCACATGATCACAAAAGGAACCAATGGCAAGCGGTTTGTTGGGTGGTTTGCTACATTCTATGGAAGAATAGAAATGCAAAGGTGTTCAAGAATAAGCTCGAGACGGTACCATCTTTATTTAACGAGGTTCAAGTTCTTTCATACGATTGGATTTCACGACGTTGCAAGGGTCATATTATGGATTGGCTTCAATGGTTCTCACACCCTTAGTTTTTTTTTTCTCCTTTTGTTAGTTGCAATCTTTGCAATTAGTTTAGGGTGGTGTACTTTGTTTTCTCTATTTCTTTCGTGATGTATCGTGTTGTTAAGGTTGCCCAGTCAATCATGTACTATTCGTGATTGTTTAATATAAGTCCTTCTTGCTTTTCAAAAAAAAAAAATATCAAGAGGTTAATAAATGGAATAAAATAAAAATATAGGTTAAATTAAGCTCTTAAAAAGTTTGTTATTCTTTATTCCACTTTTTATTGTTATCTTTACATTTCCATTTTCCATGTATAAATGATTTGTTATTTTATTTTATGTTATTTTATATTTTCCTGTCCTACAATTTTTATATGATTTGATATTTGATATTCTTTTGTACTACAATTTTTTAATTCTCGTGACCTACAATTTCGTGGGGTTGAACATGGAATTTTTATCGATGAGTTCAAATGATCTTGGCATAAATAAAAAAAAAACAATAATAAAAAAACTAAATAAAAAATAAATAAAAAAATAACAACAACAAAACTCAATCCCACCTAAGTAGGGTATGAGGGAACTAAGATGTAGACAATCCTTCATCTATCCTAGAATAAAGAAAAGTCATTTCTCTACCCAGAGTGAAATACCCTAAGAGTAGAGAAAGTTCTCTCTCTTAATGTTCTATGGATAGAGAGATTGCTTCTGAAAGGATCTCCGGCCGAAAAAAAATAAAAGAAATATAAAATGCTCAAACTAATGCCCTAAGCCAGGACAATACATAAAAGCTACTTATTACATCAAATATTTTTATCCTAACTATAAATTCAAAATAAATGGATATTGTTTTCTCCCATGTCATGTTATAATATATATAGAGAGAGATTTTTTTATTAAAAATTTGTAACAAAATAGCCTACTATAACGTATATATATTCATAATTTGTTTATTACTCTTATTTACACGCCACTTTATAAATATATATATATATATATATATATATATATATATATATATATATATATATATATATATATATATATATATATATATATTTTGAAAGGATCCATGGAGAACTTAGGTAGGGAGAGAACCTAAAGAACTCACATATTATGCACATTTACCTACCAAATGCACCTATAATTTGAAGAAAAAATAAAAAAAAAATTTTAAATTTTGATTTTTTTTTTAAATTTAAAAAATAATGTTTTTTAAATTTTTTTTAAAAAATTCACGTCAGCGCAGACTGACTGCCACGTCAGCACAGACTGACACGTGGCTCAGTCTGTGCAACGCGGACTGACACGTGGCTCAATATGTGCCACACAGACTGACACGTGTCAGTCTGTGCTGATGTGGAATTTTTTAAAAAAAAAATTTTTTAAAAATTTTCGAATTTTGTTTTTTTGATATTTTTTTTTCAAAGATTAGGTACATATTGTGTTCAGAATTTTATATCTTATATAAGTTAGACACCACTGAAGAATTCTAGCAACAATGACCACTGGTTATTGAAAAATACAAACTTTTCAACAATAAACACATTATTGGATTGTATAAGATAAAGTCACTATGGGTACCCGCTTATCTTCGCGAGTTATTTTTTGGTGGCATGACAACTACTGGGAGATCAGAAAGTATTAACGTGTTTATAAAAAGATTTATATCTTCTCATACATGTCTAAGTGACTTTACTAGACAGGTAAGTAATCAGATTACGTTGAATCCGTTCAATTACAATTAATTGTGTTTACTTACGCTTAGGAATTTTTAAACATATTTTTTAGGTTGAACTTGCAGTTGAAGATGTTCAACAAAATCAAATGCATGATACTATGTTGCAGAAATATAGGGGGTCGAACATGAGGTCACTTTTCACCATTAGAAGAACAAGGTTATCGATTTTTAACTCCATTTGCTTTCAAAAAGTTTCAAGAACAGTCTGGACTCGCAATGCAATATTCAGTTGAACGAAGCCAACATCCGGGCCTTGATGAAAAAACTATCAACTTTAGTGTCTAAGCATTAGAAAGCGACACGGATGCATAATGTGGTTTGAGATGGTAAGGTGGCTAATTGCACATGCAAAAATTTTGAATTTGTAGGGATAATTTGTCGTCATATATTATATTTATCCATGAGGGTTGCTTTGAAGTTCCTTCTACGTATTGACATCCACGATGGATTCACAAGGAAACTCATGGTGATGAAATACGTTCATTACCTCAAGAAGCTTCTTGTTGGTTTGAATGCTTCTTGCGTGGGGTTATAGATGATACAATTAACTTGGTTCAATGCCCTATCAAATCAAAAACCAAGGAACGACCCAAACAAACGATGGTGAAAAGTGGAAAGGAATTACCAAAAAAAAAAGCGTTGCGGACATAGGCGGATCCAATGTATTGAGGAGAGGGGGGGGGGGGGGGGGGCAGCCCCCGGTGGATTTCGAAATTTTAGTGCAAATTTTTTCAGTTTTTCGATTTTGCACCCGATGGAAAATTTTTTTGCCCAAAACCCTTCATATTTTGCTCCAAAACCTCCATATTTTCCCCAAAATCTTCGTGTTTTGCTAAAAAAAACCTCTAAATTTTGCTCAAAAAGCTCTATATTTTGCCCCAAACCTTTATATTTTGTTTTAAAAAAAATCCTTACGTTTTAAAAAATATTCGCCCCTGGTGAAATTTTTTCCTGGTCCGCCACTAGTTGCGGACGTTGTAGAGGTTATGGTCACAAAATTAGCACATGCAAGGAAAGACAAGGTGATGAATTAAACGATACGTCTACACAAGTTTATAATAAGAAAAAGAAAACTGATTTAGATAGTGAAAATATTAATCCAATATTATCTTAGAAATGTTGGTAGAGAAATCTCTCTTTTGAGATTTAGTTTTTTTGTTTGCTATTATATTTACTGTTATCTTATATATATAAAAAGTGACTCCTAGCAAAGTAAATGAGCTTATTAAATGTGGTTAGTAATTTTTGATCCCTTTAAGGTTTTGATTATTCTATAGTTTAGAATTTCATAATTATGATTATATATCTATATTTATATATCTATAAATAAATATCTATAATAGCTGAGTTTACTTAATTTTCATAAATATGATTGTAACAACCCGGAATTTTCCAACGTTTATTATTAATATTTATTATTTATACTTGCGCTTTAATAAATGTATTTATATACATTTACTTGTTATCGTATTTGAATCTCCATGGCCCGACTTGTCTTTGTGACGTGCGTACTTTTCACGAATAATATTTTTGAATATTATTTACATTCATGATTATTTATTATTAATCATTTTTAATTAACTAAGGTTAGTAGTTAATTACTTGAGCTTTATTTATTTAATTGCATACTTAATTGGACTTGGGCCTTTATTAATGGAATTGGACTTGGAAGCCCACCCTACACTCTTAATGGACTTGTAAGCCCATGTATTAAGCTAGTATTACATTAAGAATAATCATGGGTTAATTAGTTTAATTTGGAGACAAAATACTTCAAGCATGCATGCATTCTTTTCCATACTTTTAACCTCATTACGTAGCCTAGCATACACCAAGCTCCAACACTAGAAAGCTGCTTATTGACTTCCCCTTTTTGTTCAAAAAAAACGTCCACTTTGATGGTATAAAGGGAGTTCACATTTTCATTTTTGTGTTACTTATTACTTTCATTTCACTTCCTCATTTCACACACACAAAATTTCTCACAACTCTCTCTCAACTTTTCTCTCTTTTCTTGTAAGTAAAATGTTTCATTTTCCTTCTTTCTTTCTTCTAAAAACCGAATTATATCATCACATGTCTTCATCATTTGCTTGATTTGTTACTTGTTATTGATTGTTGTTGTTAAAGATCAAGTTTACTAACTTGTATCTTCATGAAATCTTGTTACTTCTATCTTTATTTGATGAAGTCAAGAACAAGGAATCTAAACTTTCTAGTTTATGATTCTACTCTTAAATGTTTTCAAGATCTAAAGTTCATAAACTTGAAGATCTTCTTTATGTTCATGTTTTGTAGACTTGAATTCTTAAGATCTAAACTTTGGTTTGAATTTTCTCAAGTATGAAGCAAATATGAACATAATACTTGTAACTTTAATTTATTTCTTCATTTCAATTATTTAAAGTTATAGTGTTGTTAATTTGGTCAAGTATTACTAGTTAATCTTGATCTCATATTTCTTGAAACTACTTTGTAAGTTCAAGAACATGTAAGTAAAACTTTTTAATTATAACTTTGTACACTTATGTTAGATCTAGACTTTTGGGTCTAGATCTTCAAGATCTAACTAAGAACTATATTCTACAACTTAAGATCTTGTTCATTTAGTTTACTTTCAAGTTTGTAGCTTAATATTACTTTTAAAGTTCATGTATGTGTCGGATCTAAGATCTTGATGCAACTTTAGTTCATCAAACTTCATACAACTCTTAAGTAAGTTGTGCTACATGTCTTAGACTTGCACTTGTGTTATGATGCTCAAAACTTGGTTAAGATGATGCAAACCCATCAACGAGTTGTACACTTGAAGCTATACGCATCAAGGATGAGAACCGTGATGAGCATCAAGCACCAAGAACCCATCGGAACACCTTTCTTACTGTTTCTGGAACTTATCAGGCTACCTAGGCTACTGGAAAGCTGATATTCAGTTAGTTCGGTTCGAGTAGATAATTTTTCGTTTAAGACTCGTCTTAATCCGAGTTACGGTTTAAGATCTATGGCCCTCCGAACGTCACTATGTCCTTTTAACGTTATGCTGAAAATTCTGACCTACTCGCACTTAAACCGTCGCCACGGTCAAACAAAGACGAGTTTGGTTCTGAAATTTTTATAACAACTAAAGGACTCATATACGGAGCCATGGCCACTGGTCTCATCTCATTTCAGTAGGTATAGAGGCCGTGGTGACTGATCGAATTCAGCCTTTGTTTTAAACTCTTTTCTTGAATGAAACTTACTTTACACTTTTTGTTTGATGATGAATGATGATGATACTTAAGACCTAATTTACATACATTTAAACCTAATGGGACGATTTACTGACTTAGTAACTTTTGACTTAGGTTGAGGACCTTTTCGGACAAACATACTTGCTTACCTTTCCCGTGTTAATTTTACTACTACTTAACCACTGCGAGTTATAGCATCCCTTTTTACTTTAACTATTTTGGGAACTGAGAATACATGCGCATTTTACGTTTTACATACTTGGCACGAGTACTTAAATTTTATATATGTGTGGGTTATACAATGGCATAAACTTTCCCCTTAGCTCGGTAACGTTTAGTCATTGGTCTTTGAACCGGTGAACGCGAATCTTAGATATGGATCCATAGGGTTTGACATCCCCACTCGAGCTAGTAGCGCTAGCATTTAATGGGTATTTAATACTTCGTAAACATACGCACTCGCCAAGTGTACTGTTAGGGGGTGATAAACGTTAAGTTAGTTACCAAGCGCCCACGGTTAAACATATACTTTATCATATTGTTTTGAAACGCTGTTTGCAGCACTGAAATCTCGTGGCCTACATTACATTACTGTTATACTTAAACTATAGCTCACCAACCTTTGTGTTGACGTTTTTAAGCATGTTTTTCTCAGGTGCTTAAGGTTGCTTGCTTCCGCTGTTGTACTAGTCTTGCTGATTAGCCACCCGCTGCCTTATTAGAGATGTTACCGCATGAAACATTTTATCTTACATTCAAACTCTATTACTTTTGAACAAAGATTTGTAATGACCTAAGGGTCACGTACTATTATTACTTGCTTCCGTTCATAGAAGCATACTTTCGGTTGTAAAACATTTGACGTTGGTTAAAACGTCACCTTTATTCATGAATGCCAACTTATTTTGAAACAGCATATAGTGTTTGACCTTGTAATGATCCTGTTGTTGATGAATCGTACACGATGGTTTTGTACGGGGCATCACATTTGGTATCAGAGCATTGGTTGTAGGGAATTAGGTTGCATTAGTGAGTCTAGACCCGACCGGAGATCCCGCAATGGAAGTGGGAAAGGATAACAATGGATTTCATTACAAAGCTACCAAAGACGGTGGGCGGGTACGATACCATTTGGGTTATTGTTGACCATCTTACCAAATCTGCACACTTTTTAGCCATGAAGGAGACGGATACGATAGAGAGACTTGCTCAACTATACATCAAGGAGGTTGTATCTCGTTGATAATGCTAAAAACGAACATATATTTCATAGCATTATTCCTCAAGAAAGACAAGCTTTTAGTTACAATTGTTCTATTTACAAGTGATATTCGTTTAAATAATAAAAGGTGAAGACAAAAGACAGATTCGACGAATTGAAGACGCAAACGACCAAAAAGCTCAAAAGTACAAAAGACAATCAAAGAGGTTCCAATTATTGATAAGAAACGTCTCGAAATTACAAGAGTACAAGATTCAAAACGCAAAGTACAAGATATTAAATTGTACGCAAGGACGTTCGAAAATCCGGAACCGGGACTAGAGTTAACTCTCAACGCTCGACGCAACGGACTAAAAATTACAAGTCAACTATGCACATAAATATAATATAATATTTAAATAATTCTTATAATTATTTATATATTATAATAAATAATAAAAACCGTCGGCAAGAAAGACTCCAAAGGGACTGAGCTGTAATTTCATTCTCCGCGACTCGCAGAGTTTGAAGAGTATTTCACCGCGAGTCGCGGAGCCCCAAAAGTCGAATTTTCCTATAAAAGCAACCGAATTCTGATCGCAAATCAATATCTTTTTTTCTCCTCATTCATACGATATATTTATATTTATAATTTATATTTTAATTTTAATTTTAATTATAATTCTAATAATAAGGGTATGTTAGCGAATATTGTAAGGGTGTAAGTCGAAATTCTGTCCGTGTAACGCTACGCTATTTTTAATCATTGTAAGTTATGTTCAACCTTTTTACATTAATGTCTCGTAGCTAAGTTATTATTATGCTTATTTAAAACGAAGTAATCATGATGTTGGGCTAATTACTAAAATTGGGTAATTGGGCTTTGTACCATAATTGGGGTTTGGACAAAAGAACGACACTTGTGGAAATTAGACTATGGGCTATTAATGGGCTTTATATTTGTTTAACTAAATGATAGTTTGTTAATGTTAATATAAAGATTTACAATTGGGCGTCCCTATAAATTACCATATACACTCGATCGGACACGATGGGCGGGGTATTTATACCAACGAATAATCGTTCATTTAACCGGACACGGGAATGGATTAATAGCCACTAGAATAATTAAAACAGGGGTGAAATTATGTACAAGGACACTTGGTATAATTGATAACAAAATATTAAAACCTTGGGTTACACTCAGTCGACATCCTGGTGTAATTATTAAACAAAGTATTAAAATCTTGTTACAGTTTAAGTCCCCAATTAGTTGGAATATTTAACTTCGGGTATAAGGATAATTTGACGAGGACACTCGCATTTTATATTTATGACTGATGGACTGTTATGGACAAAAACCAGACGGACATATTAAATAATCCAGGACAATTAACCCATGGGCATAAAACAAAAATCAACACGTCAAACATCATGATTACGGAAGTTTAAATAAGCATAATTCTTTTATTTCATATTTAATTTCCTTTATTTTATATTTAATTGCACTTCTAAATATCGCATTTTTATTATTATTGTATTTAATTGCACTTTTAATTATCGTACTTTTTAATTATCGCAAGTTTATTTTATCGCACTTTTATTATTCGCAATTTCATTATCGTTATTTACTTTATGCTTTAATTTAAGTCTTATATTCATTTTTAATATTTTACATTTGGTTTTAACTGCGACTAAAGTTTTAAAATCGACAAACCGGTCATTAAACGGTAAAAACCCCCCTTTATAATAATAATATTACTTATATATATATATTTGTATTTTTATAAAAGTAAACTAATATAGCGTTAAGCTTTGTTTAAAAATTTTCCCCGTGGAACGAACCGGACTTACTAAAAACTACACTACTGTACGATTAGGTACACTGCCTATAAGTGTTGTAGCAAGGTTTAAGTATATCCATTCTATAAATAATTAAAACTTGTGTAATTTGTAACGTATTTCGTAGTTAAATATAATAACTATTTTGTACCCCTTCGCTTTAACATCACTCGTCATGGTGTACCTTTATCGATCATCTCAGATCGCGATCCCCGTTTTGCTTCCAGATTTTGGCGTTCTTTACAAGAAGCCATGGGAACCTGTCTTGACATGAGTACTCCATATCACCCACAGACCGACGGGTAAAGTGAACGCACGATTCAGACTTTGGAGGACATGTTGCGTGCATGTGTCATTGATTTCGGAAAGGCCTGGAAAAGGCATTTGCCGTTAGCTGAATTCTCGTACAACAACAGTTATCATTCTAGTATTAATGCTGCACCTTTTGAAGCGTTGTATGGCCGCAAGTGCCGATATCCTATTTGTTGGGCCGAAGTAAGCGAAAAGTAAATCACTGGACCCGAGGTAGTCCATGAAACAACGGAGAAGATTGCTCAGATTCAAGCGAGACTTAAGACGACCCGTGATCGTCAAAAGAGTTATGCCGACCTCAAACGTAAAGACTTTGAATTCAATGTCGGTGACCGTGTAATGTTGAAGGTTGCACCTTGGAAAGGTGTGATTCGTTTTGGAAAACGTGGAAAGTTAAACCCACGATACATTGGTCCTTTTGAAATCTTGGAACGTGTTGGACCCGTTGCTTACCGTTTGGATCTCCCAACTCAATTGAGCTCAGTTCATCCTACCTTTCACGTATCAAATTTGAAGAAGCTGCACCAGAACTTGTCATACCACTGGAAGAACTTACAATTGATGACAAACTCCACTTCGTGGAAGAGCCTGTTGAAATTATGGACCGTGAGGTCAAAACTTTGAAATGCAACAAGATTTCGATCGTCCGAGTACGATGGAATGCCAAATGAGGACCTGAGTTTACCTGGGAGCGAGAGGATCAAATGATGCAGAAGTATCCTCACCTTTTCCCAACTCCTCCATCTACTTCAGCTTAAAATTTCGGGACGAAATTTTCTTTAACAGGTGGGTAATGTAACAACCCGGAATTATCCAACGTTTATTATTAATATTTATTATTTATACTTGCGCTTTAATAAATGTATTTATATACATTTACTTGTTATCGTATTTGAATCTCCATGGCCCGACTTGTCTTTGTGACGTGCATACTTTTCACGAATAATATTTTTGAATATTATTTATATTCATGATTATTTATTATTAATCATTTTTAATTAACTAAGGTTAGTAGTTAATTACTTGGGCTTTATTTATTTAATTGCATACTTACTTGGACTTGGAAGCCCACCCTACACTCTTAATGGACTTGTAAGCCCATGTATTAAGCTAGTATTACATTAAGAATAATCATGGGTTAATTAGTTTAATTTGGAGACAAAATACTTCAAGCATGCATGCATTCTTTTCCATACTTTTAACCTCATTACTTAGCCTAGCATACACCAAGCTCCAACACTAGAAAGTTGCTTATTGACTTCCCCTTTTTGTTCAAAAAAACCGTCCACTTTGATGGTGTAAAGGGAGTTCACATTTTCATTTTTCTGTTACTTATTACTTGCATTTCACTTCCTCATTTCACACACACAAAATTTCTCACAACTCTCTCTCAACTTTTCTCTCTTTTCTTGTAAGTAAAATGTTTCATTTTCCTTCTTTCTTTCTTCTAAAAACCGAATTATATCATCACATGTCTTCATCATTTGCTTGATTTGTTACTTGTTATTGATTGTTGTTGTTAAAGATCAAGTTTACTAACTTGTATCTTCATGAAATCTTGTTACTTCCATCTTTATTTGATGAATTCAAGAACAAGGAATCTAAACTTTCTAGTTTATGATTCTACTCTTAAATGTTTTCAAGATCTAAAGTTCATAAACTTGAAGATCTTCTTTATGTTCATGTTTTGTAGACTTGAATTCTTAAGATCTAAACTTTGGTTTGAATCTTCTCAAGTATGAAGCAAATATGAACATAATACTTGTAGCTTTAATTTATTTCTTCATTTCAATTATTTAAAGTTGTAGTGTTGTTAATTTGGTCAAGTATTACTAGTTAATCTTGATCTCATATTTCTTGAAACTACTTTGTAAGTTCAAGAACATGTAAATAAAACTTTTTAATTATAACTTTGTACACTTATGTTAGATCTAGACTTTTGGGTCTAAGATCTTCAAGATCTAACTAAGAATTATGTTCTACAACTTAAGATCTTGTTCATTTAGTTTACTTTCAAGTTTGTAGCTTAATATTTCTTTTAGAGTTCATGTATGTGTCGGATCTATGATCTTGATGCAACTTTGGTTCATCAAACTTCATACAACTCTTAAGTGAGTTGTACTACATGTCTTAGACTTGCACTTGTGTTATGATGGTCAAAACTTGGTTAAGATGATGCAAACCCATCAACGAGTTGTACACTTGAAGTTATACGCATCAAGGATGAGAACCGTGATGAGCATCAAGCACCAAGAACCCATCGGAACACCTTTCTTACTGTTTATAGAACTGATCAGACTACCTAGGCTACTGAAAAGTTGTTTTTTAGTTAGTTCGGTTCGAGTAGATAATTTTTTGTTTAAGACTCGTCTTAATCCGAGTTACGGTTTAAGATCTATGGCCCTCCGAACGTCACTATGTCCTTTTAACGTTGTGCTTAAAATTCTGACCTACTCGCACTTAAACCGTTGCCACGGTCAAACAAAGACGAGTTTGGTTCTGAAATTTTTACAGCAACTAAAGGACTCATATACGGAGCCATGGCCACTGGTCTCACCTCATTTCAGTAGGTATAGAGGCCGTGGTGACTGATCGAATTCAGCCTTTGTTTTAAACTCTTTTCTTGAATGAAACTTACTTTACACTTTTTGTTTGATGATGAATGATGATGATACTTAAGACCTAATTTACATACATTTAAACCTAATGGGACGATTTACTGACTTAGTAACTTTTGACTTAGGTTGAGGACCTTTTCGGACAAACATACTTGCTTACCTTTCCCGTGTCAACTTTACTACTACTTAACCACTGTGAGTTATAGCATCCCTTTTTACTTTAACTATTTTGGGAACTGAGAATACATGCGCATTTTACATTTTACATACTAGACACGAGTACTTAAATTTTATATATGTATGGGTTATACAACGGCATAAACTTTCCCCTTAGCTCGGTAACGTTTAGTCATTGGTCTTTTAACCGGTGAACGCGAATCTTAGATATGGATCCATAGGGTTTGACATCCCCACTCGGGCTAGTAGCACTAGCATTTAACGGGTGGTTAATACTTCGTAAACATACGCACTCGCCAAGTGTACTTTTAGGAGGTGATAAACGTTAAGTTAGTTACCAAGCGCCCACGGTTAAATATATACTTTATCATATTGTTTTGAAACGCTGTTTGCAGCACTGAAATCTCGTGGCCTACATTACATTACTGTTATACTTAAACTATAGCTCACCAACCTTTGTGTTGACGTTTTTAAGCATGTTTTTCTCAGGTGCTTAAGGTTGCTTGTTTCCGCTGTTGTACTAGTCTTGCTGATTAGCCACCCGCTGTCTTATTAGAGATGTTACCGCATGAAACATTTTATCTTGCATTCAAACTCTATTACTTTTGAACAAAGATTTGTAACGACCTAAGGGTCACGTACTGTGACGATCGCTCCAAATCCATATGGACGAACACGTCATTCATTGATTTCATTGCGAGGTATTTGACCTCTATGTGATACGTTTTGTAACATTGCATTAGTTTGAAAAGGTATTTCATAAATGGATATATAAATTCCAGTTTTTTTTTACATCTGATGATTCCTACGTATAGACAATCACCATTTAAATGGTTTACAATAATACATCTGTTGACAATACAGTCAAAATAAGATACATGGTAATGGTTTGATGAATGCAAGTTTCTTGTATATAGCATGTATGACTCCAAGCACATAACTTGTATCACGTATGAGCAAACAGCGGAAGACTTCTAGAAACCTGAGAATAAACATGCTTCAAGTGTCAACACAAAGGTTGGTGAGTTCATAGTTTTAATATTACACATAATCCGTATATCAATGTGGATTACAAAAGTTCAGTTGTTTTATTCAAAACGTTTATCATTATGTTTTAAATAAAAGGTGGATCACAAGATTTCAGTTGTTTCATCCGAAACGTTTATCAATTGGTTCTACAAAATTGAGCACCCTGGTAACTAAACTTTAATGCTTATATAATTTGTACCCTTTGTATAATCATCTTAATAATACACGCAAACCAATGTGTACGCTTCTCAAATAGCATACGTCCGTTAAAAGGCTAGCGCTCTAGCTCGGACGGGGATATCAAGCCCTATGGATCCATATACTACTACTCGCGCCCACCAGTTCTTATAACTGGCAGTTAACAGTTACCAAAGCTAAGGGATTTTCGGTTCAAACTCAGTGTAGAATTTAGTATGTACTTGTATCCATTGCGTTTAAAATAAAGTGCATGTATTCTCAACCCAAAAATATATATTGCAAAAGCAATTAAAAAGGGAGCAAATGAAACTCACGCATATAAATATTGTAAAACGGTTAATAAAGCATTTGCATGTATTCTCAGCCCAAAAATGTAATGAGTAAAAAGGGATCATATGAAACTCACACAAAATCAGTTTTAGTATTTGTATCCATTTAGTAAAACAGTTTATAAAACTGCGCATGTATTCTCAGCCCAAAAATATAGATTGCAAAAGCAATTAAAAAGGGAGCAAATGAAACTCACACAAAATCAGTTTTAGTATTTGTATCCATTTAGTAAAACAGTTTATAAAACTGCGCATGTATTCTCAGCCCAAAAATATAGTTTGAAAAAGGGATCATATGAAACTCACAGTTAAATATTGATATACAATATTGTAGGAAAGCACGTAGACGCATTGGAGATAATAAGCACGAGGTTTGATTCACAAAAATACCCCCGAATATTACCCATAACCTCCTTGGCAATAACCCATATTTTCTTTAGCTCTAGCTTTCTCGGAAACTCGTTTTGAAAAATTACTTGGACAGCACTCCGTCGTAATATTTTATGTACATTATCATTTTTGTATCGCAAAAATAATAACACTAATAATAAAAATAATAAGATTAATAATAATCTTATTATTAATAATAATAATAATAATAATAATAATAAAATAAATAAATACGGAGTAAAAATAATATATATGTGTGTGTGATTTATCTGGCCAAAACTCGAGAATTTATAGCACTTGGCCTGAAATCTGGAGTCATGCGACTCGCATGGAAATGGCCTTCTGGCCATGCGACTCGCATGAGGACCAGGGACAGCTCACATTGTTTTGGCTCCTAGCTTGTCGACATAATATAAAATAAATATAAATATAATATTTATAATTTAAATTAATTAATTATATATTATATTAAATTCACGTGCATAGTTGACTTGTAATTTTTGTTCCGATAAGTCGTACGTTGTCACTCGACTTATGTCCAGGTTCCGGTTTTTCGAACGCCCTTTCGTACGCTGAGAAAACTTGTACTTTACGTTTCGTGAATCGTACCTTTGTCAAAATATAGTCTTAAATCATCCATAAAATATACCACTGTAGCAAAGTTACTGTAGCAAAGTCAATTTTTACTGTAGCAATTCACTGTAGCAAAGTCAATTTTTACTGTAGCAATTCACTGTAGCAAAGTCAATTTCACTGTAGCAAATAGTGATTTTCAAAAACACTGTAGCATTTTGGGTACTGTAGTAATTTGAAATGTTACTATCGTTTACTAAATAACTTGAAATTATATATATGTATATATCTTTTTAATATATATAAATCAGTTTTTAAATACACATTGGAAGTTATTTATAAATAAATTTTAATAATAAATATTTTAACTTATCATATATATTCAAATAGATATTTAAACCAATAAGTTTAATGTACGGTATCAAATAATTAATACATTGTTACCTTTTCAAGTTATAGTATATATGTATCTATTTACATATAATTGTTCGCGAATCGTCGAAAACAACCGAAAGGTATTTAAATATATAAAAGTAGTTCAAAAATTTTGAGATTCAGTTTTACAGACTTTGCTTATCGTGTCGAAAATGTTAATCATACAAAGATTAAGTTTAAATTTGGTCAGAAATTTCCGGGTCATCACACGTACTATTATTACTTGCTTCCGTTCATAGAAGCATACTTTCGGTTGTAAAACATTTGACGTTGGTTAAAACGTCACCTTTATTCATGAATGCCAACTTATTTTGAAACAGCATATAGTGTTTGACCTTGTAATGATCCTGTTGTTGATGAATCGTACACGATGGTTTTGTACGGGGCATCACAATGATTATATATCTATCTATAGTTTCTATTAAAATCCTAAAATGATGATATCATTATTAGGCTAATTCCTTTGTTAAGGAAAAATAAAAAATAAAAAGGAAAAAATCTAAGCATGGTGGATGATGTCATTAATTTAAATAAGTTTAAATTAAAATTAAATCTTATTAATTAATTATTATTATTATTAAATCTTATTAATTAATTATTATTATTAAATTTTATTAATAATTATTTTAATTATTAAAATTAAATAATTTTGAATTATTTTAATTAATTTTTTTGAATTGAGTACCAGAAGGTATAAAAGTTAGGCAGAAAGAAACAAATTCTAAATTTATATTTTAATTTACATTTTTAAAATAAAATGACAATCAATATTATCTCTTATAATTAGATGTGGATTATTTAATATCATTTTAGGTGTTTGATGAAATGTTCAGCTGACGAGTTTCTTAGTCGGACTCTGTAGTTCCACGGGTCATTAAACTAAATAACTTTAGCATTTACGTTCACTTAATACCTATAACATATCATTAAACTGTTTCGTTTAAACAAACTCGTGGTTTCACGGGTCATTTCACTAGTATATCTATAAATATCTATAAATATCTATAAATATCTATATCTAAAGTTGAGTATACTTAATATAATTATAATTACTTAACATCATATTAAATGATAGTACAAATAACAAAAAGGTAAAAAAATAGTAGTATAAAGGTTTAAAAAATGTTATATTATACGGAGTAAATTAAATCCTATTATTATAATAACATCTTCTATAGTATATCTATAAATATCTATATCTAAAGTTGAGTATACTTAATATAATTATAATTACTTAACATCATATTAAATGATAGTACAAATAACAAAAAGGTAAAAAAATAGTAGTATAAAGGTTTAAAAAATGTTATATTATACGAAGTAAATTAAATCCTATTATTATAATAACATCTTCTATAGTATATCTATAAATATCTATATCTAAAGTTGAGTATACTTAATATAATTATAATTACTTAACATCATATTAAATGATAGTACAAATAACAAAAAGGTAAAAAAAAATAGTAGTATAAAGGTTTAAAAAATGTTATATTATACGGAGTAAATTAAATCCTATTATTATAATAACATCTTCTATAGTATAATTATTTTATATTATAATACCTTCTATACATATGGTAAAAAGGTAACAGAAAATTAATGTATCTTACTCTTTAATACTAACATATTTTAATTAATTTATGTGACAAATATTTTCGTCAATTAAATGGAATATAAAAAGGATACTCCGTGCATGTTAAGAAAATAACCTTTCATTTTGTTAACTTTGAAACTTATACTAAATATAGTATAGATATATAAAAAAAAAAATTAATATAAATATTCAATATATATTCATTCACTACGTTTTGAGCCCGTGCGTTGCACGACTACTCAAAAACCGTTTTAAATAAGTCACTTATTTTAATTTTATGACGCTTGATCTACATTTTCAAGCAATATTTGTGGTTGCATTTAAGGGGGACGTGTCGACCCAATAGCTTAAGTGTGGTTAATTTGAGTCCGTACTCTATTTTCAAGAAGTCATAGTTGTTAAAAAATGACGCATTTCTAGTATGTTAGTATGTTTCGTTGGCAAAACGGGACTATAAAATACATATATGTTTCATATTGCGTGTAGTTGCAACAACAAAAAATTGCTCGAGTACTATCAGATTTAAGAAATCGGTTGAATCTAATTATGTAATGGCATAATTTTACTAATAAGATTAATACGTTACCATTCCCTCAAAATTAGTATTAAAAATTGTTTGGTAGTTTTTCTTATGATTTTATATGAACAAATGTGTGTATGAATATACTATAATAATAGGACATGTGTGTATGAACGAATGTCTGTAGTTTTTCAGATGATCGTAGTAGTATATAGGAGTAGGGGTGAAATAAGAATTAAATTGTGTAAAATTGGTTTAGTGAATTTTTTTAAATTAAATGGGAACATATGGTAGTTTTAGTATTTAAATTGGGTATATATGATATTATGTTATTTACTTGGGTAAATATATGATTTTAAAGGTTGATAAGAGTATATATGAATAATTGTGACATGTGAAAATTACACTTGGCTTAATATGCAATATTTAAAGAACTAATGACATGTAAGCTAATCAAATCTCTCTTTTATATAGATATATAGATTATATGCGCATTTAAATAGAAAATTAATACTTCGTACATTTGTTTAATAAAGAACGTAGCGAATAACACCCTTTTCTTTTCTTATATTTTTAATGCATATTAAATTGAATGGAATGTAAAAGTCACGTTTAATTAAATAACCATTCATTTTCTTAACTCTTAAAAGGAAATAAATGATTATCCAATATATAATAGCTCACTTTTATGTTCTCCACTAAAACTCTTATAAACAGTCTTCACTGGCACAGACACACATATTGAAGAATGCAATTTGATTTACTTTGCTATTGATGCGTGAGTATGTTCTTTCTATTATTGTTATCTTTTTGTATTTTGTCTTGATTATTTCATTTGATGTTGTATTAAAAATGTTTCGTTTGGACAAACCATGTTATAAAGTTAATTGATGTGTTAGAGTGCCGTATTTTAACTGTTAAAAACAAAATATTAAAGCAGCATAACTGATGTTATAGTTGTGACTTTTAAATCAATATATTGGTAGCATCACGCGTGTTTAAGAATCTAAATTGATTTCTTTTGCTATAGACTTATGATCATACTCTTTATTTTGTGGATTTTGTTGATATGATTTGTTTCTTGAAAATTTATTGCGATATTGTATCATCAAACGTTTTGTTTGACAATCATTTGCATCGTATATTACATTGATAATATGTTAATGAAAACTAATGAATTTTTCATAGTTTCAACAAGAAAAAATTATAAAATTGCATCATTCGGTTGTAGTTATAGCTTGAATGAATACAAATAGAACAACATTCTCAAATTTATTAATGACGTGCATGTATTATTTTAGAGTGTGAATTTAAGTGGTAAGTAATTTCAAAGTTCATATCAAAATATAACTACCAAAGTCATTACTTTATCTAATTATAAAATTTGATACACGATACATAAATAAAAGATGTCATGATCAAATGATACATAATTCTAATAAAATCTCTTAATTAAATTAATTTGGGTCAAATGGTTTTAGTAGAATCATATTAAACAGTCCTCATACACGCATTGGTTGATAAGTAGATTGTATTTATGGATTACACTTTTTATTTAATAAAGACAAAAAAGTAAAAAAGTAACTACACAATGTATTTTTAATAATGGTAAAAAAGTAAATTATGTTTTGTAAGGACTTTATTGTATACTAGGGTTATGAAACAATCATTTTTAACATAGCCTTTTATCGATATATAATTAGAACGTACAAATGAATGTACGGAATAATATAATAAATGATCAAATGTATATAATTACATCATGCGCTATAACACAAGACTCAAATGTACAATCTTCCGCAAGCACGTATGCAAAAGATCATACTTTAGGCACATGGAGAGTGAGGCCAACATCAAGTTAAACATGAAGTTTATAATATTGAATTTGGGACAAGCCGCGGGCTTTGCCCCTAGTGTTATATTATATTATAGTCAGATACTAATTATAGTTTTAAACATTATGGTTTTCCTCATAATTTGTGCCTATCTTTATTGTTGTTGGTAAACATTTTGAGTGTTATATTATATTATAGTCAGATACTAATTATAGTTTTAAACATTATGGTTTTCCTCATAATTTGTGCCTATCTTTATTGTTGTTGGTAAACATTTTGATTAAATTCTTATTGGGCTTTTTTGTTCATTTAACATATCTGTAGTATTTTTTTTTGTGGCGAAAAATGAAAAGATTTGAAAGCCAAATTCATCGAACAATGAATTGGCCTGAAGATACAATTGATAGAATTTTGGGAACAAGCTCACTAAAATTTAAACAAAAATTGAAAGAGTCAAAATAAATGTTGTATATGAGAGTTTCGAATTCGAATTTATGAGAATCGTGTAATCACTTTCAGATCAAAGTATTTCGATGGTACTATCGAAATCTTCAATCGGATAAAACTCAGAAAATTGAACAGAGAATATGTGTTTTGTGTATAAATGAATTTGAAAACCGTACCAAATTAAATAACCAAAAACGGGGAGTTTTCATAACTGCCGAATGGCAGTTCCGAATGGCAGTTTCATAACTGCTAAAATAGGTTCAAAAACCGGGCTTTTTATTTTGGGTCAAACCGGGTCAAAATCGAATTTCAACACATTTTTTGGTTAACAAATTAATCCCATTACACTTAAATCATATTGGTGACACAAATCACCAACAATAAACATTTCTCATCTTAAGATATTACAATGATTAATGTAACAGAACATTATGCGTTGTGGAGCCAAATCCATGCTTGTAACATCCAAGAATAAAGATGATGTGAGTGACAATTTTTGCGTTTGATGCCCACACAACACTGTGAATAGCCTGCGATAAGACTCCAATCTTGAAAGAATATATATCCAGCTTTAAACCGAATATCAAATCAGTAATTGCCAAAAGCAACAACATGCCAAATCTTATAATAATAGGCACGTTCAATGTGAATAGCCTGCTTATTTACTCCAATCTGTAGTAAGTAGGGATGGCAATGGATCGGATATGGATCGGGTGAGGCCGTATCCATGTCCATATCCATTTATTTTTTTTTACTTTTCATCCATTCATATCCATATCCGTCGGGTGAAGCGGGTTAATGGATAATTATCCATATCCGTTTAAATTTATTTTATTTTTAACAATTATAAGCGGTGGTTCACTATATACGATCAAAAGTAATATTTTTAATAGTTTATGCGACCGAAAGTCACATTTTACTAATCTATATAACAAATATTCAATAGATAACCCATTAAACGTGTAAAGATATCGATATGTAAGTTGCTTACTTTTAGTAACATGGAATCACATTTGAACCACCAAAGTACGATAGATACATTTGATTATTTAAACAAAACAAAATATAAGAAGAAAGTTATATTTTTAGAGAAAATATAAAGAAAGATGAATATGAATATAATTAATGAAATATCACTACATAAATGATACTAATTTGAGTGATAAATTTATATATATTTAGTTATTTCGGGTGAAAGCGGGTTCATCCATGGATGAAATTTTTTCATCCACATCCATATCCATATCCATTTAGATGGTTCATATCCACGAATAATCGGGTGGATCGGATGGATATCCACTGGATCGGGTATCAATTGTCATCCCTAGTAGTAAGGATGAGTGAGGCAAAGTTATGATGAAGAGTGAATTAATGATGCATATTTTTGATAAGAAATACTCATCGAGTAATAACCATGAGGGTGGTGGTGACATGATAAGACCCCGATCTTTCAATGTGGAGATCAAGAGTTCGATTTCATGAAGTTACAAAGTTATTCTCCCTCATGTTCACAGAGGTTTGCCAGCAATGACTCCGAACTGCTCGCAAAGCGGGTAGTCGCCCTGAAATTAGTCAGTTAAAAAAAATTGCATACCCAGGTTAATAAAAAGAATTACTCATCGAATAATAATAGACACGTTTTGTTACAGATTATTAATAAAAAAAATTAAAAAGATTAAATAAAAAGGGTAAAAATGGTAGAGGAGAAAACAATATCTATTTATTTTGAAATTATGGTTAGAATAAGAATATTTGATGTAATAAGTAGCTCTTATGTACTACTCTAATGTATGTGGATAAGATTAAATGAGAAAGAAAAGTTAAGGGTAAAACTTGGAAAGTAAACAGAAAGTACATTATTTGTACTTTTATGACATTTCATTAAACTGTGTATTTTTTGTTTGTGTACTATTAATATGAAACGGAGGGAGTATGAAACTTTATAATTAAGTTCGACAAAACATTATATAATATTCTAAAATTTGCATCACCATCAAAATTAATACATGAGACGACCCGACCCAATCCATAGGGACGAATACAATAACATATGATAACATTGCGAGGTACTTGACCTCTATATGATACATTTTACAAACGTTGCATTTATTCTTAAAAGGCAAACTATCATTACATCAATATTTGACATTTTCGTCTAACATTTCATAATATCCAAATGACCTAATCTGTCATTTACTTATTTATATTCTCTATTGAACTCCAATGACTCGAATGCAACGTCTTTGTATCATGGCTTAAAAGGTCCCAAGTAGTATCCTTAACATGAGCTAATGCACAGCGGAAGACTTAATTCATACCTGAGAATAACATGCTTTAAAACGTCAACATAAAGTTGGTGAGATATATAGGTTTGATGCTAGCAGCGTTATAACAATGGAACACAAGATTTCATATATGAACATTTTAATAAAAATATTCTAAGTGGTTGAGCACTTGGTAACCATACTTAACATTTAATCACGTCGCATATTCCCTTTATTATGAAATCTTACTACACCGTACCAAGGTGTAGTCACGAAACGAAGTACTGTGCAACCGTTGAATACTGGTCGTCCAGTCCGGTTGGGGTTGTCAGGCCCGATAGATCTATCAACAGGATTCGCGTTTACAATACCGCTGTAAATATTAGTTACCAAGCTACAGGGAAGTATGCCAGTGGTACAACTCAACGTAGAATATATTTTTCAGTTACTTGTGTCCATAGCGTAAAACATAAAATACATGTATTCTCATCCCGAAATATTTAGAGTTTAAAAGTGGGACTATATACTCACTTTTGTCTTGAAGATATGTAATTTCGACTTGGTCTCCGATTGATATCACGAACCTATCCATATATAATATATCAATACCTTTTCTTTTTAAACAATCGTCACATATATATACTTATAATACTTTTAATACTTTTAATAATTCCTTAGTCCGTAGTTAGCAGTCCGATGTGAGTAATTCAATTTTAATGGTTCATATTTAGTTGTTTAATAAACCCCCAATGAAATAAATAAAACCCCCATCGTATATGTATTGGTCGAGATTAATCTTGACCCATGGTACCGGTGTTGTCAAATGACGTGTTGCGTACATAAAGTACCGGTGTTGTCAAATGACGTGTTGCGTACAATCATGGGATCTTATGATTAATCTTCTCGTATTGTTTACGGGTGATCCTGAACCATATAAAATTAAATTATGAGTACATATGTATAAAATATCATGTTACTTTAGGGAGATGTGATTTATTTAATTTTCTCCAATTATTTTCGTGGCTAAACTAGTCTTGGATATCCGATTTTGTTTTGGTCATAATTTCTTCGTTACAACTCCGTTTTCGTTGATTCAACTTTCCACTTCCTTGGATCGAGTCCCTCTTTAAGAATATGAACTGTAAATACCTTAGTTTGTATTCGAAATCATAGGTCATAGGTCAAATTTTGGTGAAACTTATGAAGTTAATCATTTTTGTTACAAAAACATCATTTAATGACCATTTTTCTAAAAATACTTATACTATGAATTAAATCATGAAATTTTTATGTGTTAACATATTCATAAGAAATATCATTTTTCCAGAATATAAACCTCCAATTCAAAGTTCAAGATGGTTTTTAATTATCCAACCCAAAACAGCCCCCGGTTGCACTCCGACGTCATAAAAACAGTTTTTTTAAGGTATTCTTTGAAAAACCAAGTTATACCTTGTTAAATTAGCATATATTTAAGTTATATTACAGGTCTTGAAGTATTTTAAAAGTTAAGTTAGAAGGATCTATTTAGTTTGCAAACAAGTTTGAAATCATTCAAACTATGTTTTTGTTGTTAAAATTGTATACCATACAATAAGATAGCTATATATATATGAATCGAATAAGGTTATGAACAAAGTTACTACCTCAATTTACTTGGACAAGATTGCTGTAAAAGAGGAGTAAAAACCTAGAACCAAAAGAGTGATGAAATTGGATGAAAGATTGGAAGCAACTTAAGACATAAACTTGAATTGAAAGTTGTATTTTTGTAGTGTTTTTGTTGATCTTTTTATGGTGGTGTTTAAGGTGATTCTTGAGAGGATTTTTGCTGGAGTTCTTAGAGAGACATGAGGCTAGTAAGTGTGTGTGTTTAGCTAGAGAAATGATGTTCCAAAAATTGAAAATGGATGCATGTATTTATGGTGGTGTAAAAGGTGTATAAATTTGTAATTTTGTGAAAAGATCTTTTAATCATGTGAAATTGTCATACTAAATAACAAAAGTAGTTACCTTATACATAAGGCATGAACAAGGGCTGGTTGGTGGTGATTTGATGTGTATATACCAATAGTAAATACGTATAGAAGCTAGGTATGATACGAGTACATATACTCTAGATATACGTATAGAAATCTTGTGAAAAATGGAATGAGGATTCAAATATAGCTATCTTTTGTGAATATACTTATATTGTTTTATGTATTTAAGTCTTTAAAAGTGATTAAATACATTATATATACGATATATGTATAAACATTATAGGTCGTAAGTATTTATGTCAAATAACGTTACGTATAGTTATCGTTTTGAAAGCTTAAGTTAGTAGTTTCAAAATATACTTATAACTTATTGTTATTAATACAAAATGAGATATTTAAACATCCTTAAATCATGTTAAATATGTATATATACATATATATACACAAACGTATAATTAACATATATTGTATAGTTCGTGATATCATCGGTCAAACTAGACGGTTAAAAGTTATGTAAAACTCTTTTAAAAATCATAAATCTCAACAATTTAGATTGCTTATCATGTTGGTAAGTTTTAATTTATGTAAATATTAATCTTATAAGTGTAAAACGATCGGAAAAATCCGGGTCGTTACAGTACCCACCCGTTAAAGAAATTTCGTCCCGAAATTTGGTAGAGGTTGTCATAAATAACAATAGGAATGTTTTCATGACGAATATGAGGTATTAATAGAGTTTTATCATTATTGGAAGATATGGATAAAACGATTCGGTCATGTGAAGCGCACGAGTGAAGCTATCACAAAAGAATGAAATGAGTGAATATAGAATTGTTTTAACCGATGTCGAGATTAGGATTGATTTCCAGAATTTAAGGGATTTAAAGAAAATCTTATGTAATAAGATTTGGTTCTTCGATGATTTAGAAAACAGGATCTCCTTTGATTTAATGCGATAATCTGTTTCGATTTCTTTGTCGGATATTTCACTATAAATCCACCTCCTTCCCTTTCTTACTTCCATACCTCACATCTCTTACTCTTCCTCCTCTAATTCATACCTTAAGGTATCCTTTAAAATGCTTCATCCCGTTCTGATTTTTGTTATACTTCTAACTTTCATATCTTTCATTCTTCTCTTTCATCTACCGCTAGAAGAATCTATTCACTTTTATGATTTTCTTGGAATTATAATGTTTCTAATTCTCCCGTGTCTTTACGTCGCCATACGTATTGATACACACGGTTTGTAGTTTCTGGGTGGTTATTGGGTTTGATATCTTTCCTTATATTTCGATGCTCCTGCTTCTGTTTTCCATAATCATTGTCATCCATAGTTAATACTCTCTCCTATTTGCTGTAATCTATACCCCAATTTCTATTTTGGGACTTTGTCCCTTCGTTTCTTCTTCCCGTCCTTGAGTCAAGCGATCAATAGTTCGAAATTCGTAGGTATAAAATTCGGAATGAACATAGCTAATGCTCTAAGAAAGGAATGGTAATGGCACGATTTTGATTTGTTAAATTACCAGAATATCCAGGAAAATAGAACTATCAAGATGATTTGTTCTTAATATGTTTCGGAATTGGATAGAATGTAAAAGTCGTGTAACATGGCACATGATGACGGTACTGTGAATCATCATATTACATTAGAAACTTAACATGACTTACTGTAATATAATGAAGTTGATCAAGTTTCATTATATTATACTAGTTCATGCATCAGTTCCCAACACTGCTTCAGAACATTCCTATTTTAAACTTGAAGGATTTAGAAACTAACACAGTTTCCTTTATATTGTAACGCAGATATTACAGAGAGATAAATGATTTCAGATAAGGATAGTGGTGAAAATATCTTCAGAAATATTGAGGATATTTATAATGAAAGATATGATAATATCTTGGAATTTCTAATGTCGAAGGATGATGATGAAGATTGACCCGTAAGGGTTTAGATTCAGAAGCAAGGTGTTTGCTACAGAATCGTCATAATTCTTTATGTACAAGTTTAGTCCTTGTAACTTGTTCAGAGTCTCCTTCATGGTTTGTTCAATCCGGTTTTCAGTACCAATTTTCTATCGAGCGTTCCTAACACTTCCTTCTTTTATCATCAACATTTGGTCATTAAGACCTTCTACAACATGCTGCTTCGTCAGTATTTTCAAAGTTATCGGATCTGGGTCATTGGTTATCAAACCAAGATGGTTTAAAGAGAATTGTATTTTTAGATGATTAAACGCTGATGGTAATATGATGGAATATAAAAGGTTCTCCGGTAACGATGGCGAAAGAACAACGTATATATATATGTCGAGATTGTAATAAGAGTAGTCTTACTGAGATATCGAAGTGGAGCTGTGACAAAATTAGTTAATTGAAAAGGAATCGCGTGATTGTTTTTGCTAATGGATGATAAGGAATTCGATGCGGATACGTTTTAACTATAACTTCGAGTTCAAAAATTTTTAGGTGCATAACTGTATGCATAAATCTTTATTCCGTAGACGAGGTGCGGCTGGTTGAACTTCTCGATCGAGATGTTTTCAAGAATCATGAAAAGTTGTGAATGCGAATTGTAATCGTCAAGATACAAATGAGGTTTAAAATAGAATCAAGTGGCAAACTTGAAGGATTGTTTAGTTTCATATGTAATAATCATCATTTTAACTCATTGTTAATTGTCCAAAGTTAGCAGTCCAATAGTCCGATTGTCCAATGGTTCAATAAATTCATATATGAACTAAATATATAATATTCGAATTACTTAATACGTATCGTGACCCGTGTACTGGTCTCGGTGTTGATCACAACTCAAAGTATATATATATTTTGGAATCAACTCCGACCCTGTATAGCCAACTCCCACCTTCACATATAGAGTGTCTATGGTTGTTCCGAAATATATATATAGATGGATCAATATGATAAGTCGAAACCTTGTATACGTGTCCCGTTATTTAAAATGCGTAAAATAAATAAATATATATCATGACCCATTATACAACGTGTTGTCTCAGAATTAATCCGACGTGTTGTTGTACATGTGTCCCGACGGTATGTAAAGTACAGAAATTAAAATTGCAAGAATGTAAATTGCGATAAATTAAATATTAATCAGTTAGCTGGGAACAGTTAGCCGGAACAGTTAGCGTGTAATCCTATCACAATTTCAATTAATTAATTCATCTGTTTCTAACAATTTTTATTTTGCCAATGTTTCTTCATTATGCCACTTGTTGGATTCGGATAGGTAAAAATCCAAATATGAAATTTAAATGGAAATGGTTAATATGGGGTGAACGGATACGTATATCGGTAATTGTAAGTAGGATAATAAATGATCGTTGAATCAGATTCGAAGAATGTACAGTGTAACTTGTTAATGTGAATTCTAAATATTCCTTGGGTACTACCCACCCGTTAAAATATTTTCATCATTAACAGTTTGTACGAATGAAATTTTTAATTACAATCTTTATGAAAATATATTTGCATATATATTTTCTTCGGAGGTAACTATGAATTTAATGAGTCAATAAAATATTCAACTCATTTGATTTATCGTTATTACTAGATTACATAATCTCCAAAACATTAGAGATTACATAATCGTCATGTCGAACGAAGAACGATACGTAAAGAAGAGGTAATCAGTGTAGAATGATATGTAGAACAAAGATCATATTCGAAGTTCAGATGATGATGTTGAGGTACGTGGTGCGGATGTGATTGTTGGTGGTGGTAATGATACGGTTGGTGTTGATGCTGATGATGTCGTTGACGTCGATGATGCTACTGGTACTGAAGATTGCGAGGTTGATGTTGTTAACGGTACTGGTTATGCTGCTGGTGCTGCTGCTGGTGTTTGTAACCTTCGCACCGTGTTCTCCAAAGCCGTCACACGAGCGCGAAGTTCGTTAATTTCTGCTAGTACACCAGGATGATTGGCGGTTGGAGTGAGCGAATGAACAAGATCCGAAATATGGGATAGGATATAATCGTGACGAGATACTCGAGAAATGAGAGAGAAAATGGTTTCTCGAACAGGTTCGCCGGTAAGTGCTTCAGGTTCGTCGCCAATGGGGCAATTCGGTGGGTGAAAGGGATCACCTTCTTCTTGTCTCCAATAATTTAGTATACTACAAACCCATCCCCAATTCATCCAGAATAGATGATGAGAAATTGGTTGATCCATTCCAGTGACGCTGCCTTCGGAGCCCGAATGGAAATCCATATCAGCGTAGCTGTCGGAGTCGGAGGAATTCGAACTGGACGCGGAGTTCATCTTGTACAGTCGGGGAAATGAATTTTTGGTTTGGAATAGATTATAGGAGTTGGGTTTGGTATTCTTCAATACATAATTTACATATGTATTTATAATACTCAAAATCCCGTGAATTACGGAGAATCTTTGAAATTCGTCAGGCAATGTCTATAGCAACAGATACGCTAGGATACGAATTTTGTCTATACACTATCGATGCACCAAATGCAGTAAGACGTGTCTAGACTTAAGAATACTAAGCAGGCAATTCTTAAGGATGATAAGCAGATGATTTTCGACTAGATATGATAAGCAAAACTTTTGACATGTAGACACGGTCAAAGTCCAGACTCACTAATGCATCCTAACAACTACCAGTTAGACACACTAATGCAAGGCCTGGTTCGCTAAGACCAATGCTCTGATACCACATGAGACGACCCGACCCAATCCATAGGGACGAATACAATAACATATGATAACATTGCGAGGTACTTGACCTCTATATGATACATTTTACAAACGTTGCATTTATTCTTAAAAGGCAAACTATCATTACATCAATATTTGACATTTTCGTCTAACATTTCATAATATCCAAATGACCTAATCTGTCATTTACTTATTTATATTCTCTATTGAACTCCAATGACTCGAATGCAACGTCTTTGTATCATGGCTTAAAAGGTCCCAAGTAGTATCCTTAACATGAGCTAATGCACAGCGGAAGACTTAATTCATACCTGAGAATAACATGCTTTAAAACGTCAACATAAAGTTGGTGAGATATATAGGTTTGATGCTAGCAGCGTTATAACAATGGAACACAAGATTTCATATATGAACATTTTAATAAAAATATTCTAAGTGGTTGAGCACTTGGTAACCATACTTAACATTTAATCACGTCGCATATTCCCTTTATTATGAAATCTTACTACACCGTACCAAGGTGTAGTCACGAAACGAAGTACTGTGCAACCGTTGAATACTGGTCGTCCAGTCCGGTTGGGGTTGTCAGGCCCGATAGATCTATCAACAGGATTCGCGTTTACAATACCGCTGTAAATATTAGTTACCAAGCTACAGGGAAGTATGCCAGTGGTACAACTCAACGTAGAATATATTTTTCAGTTACTTGTGTCCATAGCGTAAAACATAAAATACATGTATTCTCATCCCGAAATATTTAGAGTTTAAAAGTGGGACTATATACTCACTTTTGTCTTGAAGATATGTAATTTCGACTTGGTCTCCGATTGATATCACGAACCTATCCATATATAATATATCAATACCTTTTCTTTTTAAACAATCGTCACATATATATACTTATAATACTTTTAATACTTTTAATAATTCCTTAGTCCGTAGTTAGCAGTCCGATGTGAGTAATTCAATTTTAATGGTTCATATTTAGTTGTTTAATAAACCCCCAATGAAATAAATAAAACCCCCATCGTATATGTATTGGTCGAGATTAATCTTGACCCATGGTACCGGTGTTGTCAAATGACGTGTTGCGTACATAAAGTACCGGTGTTGTCAAATGACGTGTTGCGTACAATCATGGGATCTTATGATTAATCTTCTCGTATTGTTTACGGGTGATCCTGAACCATATAAAATTAAATTATGAGTACATATGTATAAAATATCATGTTACTTTAGGGAGATGTGATTTATTTAATTTTCTCCAATTATTTTCGTGGCTAAACTAGTCTTGGATATCCGATTTTGTTTTGGTCATAATTTCTTCGTTACAACTCCGTTTTCGTTGATTCAACTTTCCACTTCCTTGGATCGAGTCCCTCTTTAAGAATATGAACTGTAAATACCTTAGTTTGTATTCGAAATCATAGGTCATAGGTCAAATTTTGGTGAAACTTATGAAGTTAATCATTTTTGTTACAAAAACATCATTTAATGACCATTTTTCTAAAAATACTTATACTATGAATTAAATCATGAAATTTTTATGTGTTAACATATTCATAAGAAATATCATTTTTCCAGAATATAAACCTCCAATTCAAAGTTCAAGATGGTTTTTAATTATCCAACCCAAAACAGCCCCCGGTTGCACTCCGACGTCATAAAAACAGTTTTTTTAAGGTATTCTTTGAAAAACCAAGTTATACCTTGTTAAATTAGCATATATTTAAGTTATATTACAGGTCTTGAAGTATTTTAAAAGTTAAGTTAGAAGGATCTATTTAGTTTGCAAACAAGTTTGAAATCATTCAAACTATGTTTTTGTTGTTAAAATTGTATACCATACAATAAGATAGCTATATATATATGAATCGAATAAGGTTATGAACAAAGTTACTACCTCAAGTTACTTGGACAAGATTGCTGTAAAAGAGGAGTAAAAACCTAGAACCAAAAGAGTGATGAAATTGGATGAAAGATTGGAAGCAACTTAAGACATAAACTTGAATTGAAAGTTGTATTTTTGTAGTGTTTTTGTTGATCTTTTTATGGTGGTGTTTAAGGTGATTCTTGAGAGGATTTTTGCTGGAGTTCTTAGAGAGACATGAGGCTAGTAAGTGTGTGTGTTTAGCTAGAGAAATGATGTTCCAAAAATTGAAAATGGATGCATGTATTTATGGTGGTGTAAAAGGTGTATAAATTTGTAATTTTGTGAAAAGATCTTTTAATCATGTGAAATTGTCATACTAAATAACAAAAGTAGTTACCTTATACATAAGGCATGAACAAGGGCTGGTTGGTGGTGATTTGATGTGTATATACCAATAGTAAATACGTATAGAAGCTAGGTATGATACGAGTACATATACTCTAGATATACGTATAGAAATCTTGTGAAAAATGGAATGAGGATTCAAATATAGCTATCTTTTGTGAATATACTTATATTGTTTTATGTATTTAAGTCTTTAAAAGTGATTAAATACATTATATATACGATATATGTATAAACATTATAGGTCGTAAGTATTTATGTCAAATAACGTTACGTATAGTTATCGTTTTGAAAGCTTAAGTTAGTAGTTTCAAAATATACTTATAACTTATTGTTATTAATACAAAATGAGATATTTAAACATCCTTAAATCATGTTAAATATGTATATATACATATATATGCACAAACGTATAATTAACATATATTGTATAGTTCGTGATATCATCGGTCAAACTAGACGGTTAAAAGTTATGTAAAACTCTTTTAAAAATCATAAATCTCAACAATTTAGATTGCTTATCATGTTGGTAAGTTTTAATTTATGTAAATATTAATCTTATAAGTGTAAAACGATCGGAAAAATCCGGGTCGTTACAATACGTGTAACATTAAAACTATATAATATAGAAGTTAAAATTTTCGGATGAGAGGCTCTAAATTTCAGGTAATCATAAAAGTGAAATTTGTAGCCATTTGAAATTACAAACGTTTGAGCTTTTAAATTAACAATATCGAAGTCCGTATAAAGAAGATAGAACCAAAACGGTGATAGCTAGCAAATTTTGAGAGTCTTCACAATTTTGGGTTTATCTTTTTTATATGAATTACGATTTTGTTTAAAAAAAAAACACAAATGCAAGGACCCAACGTTGTAGCGAATGCTAATTGAACTTGAATCTCTTATAAAGCTTATCAAGTCTCCAACCATCAAGCTACTGCATTAGGGTTATTTAGTTGATTTAAAAGTTCAAAATTTCTAACTCTAAGTACTATTACTTGTGGTGGAGAAATGATCTCTTCAACCCTACCAAGATTTGTCAGTTATTAGTTTATAGGAGTATAATCCCGTTTCTTCTATAAGTTTTGGGTTCCAAGTTTTGTTTAGTTCACAAAATACTCAGAGCTTATATAGAAAATTAAGTTATGATTAAATAGGCTATTTCAGTTAGCTTTTAAAAACAATTTAACAACTTATGAATACTCCGTAAGAAATTACATAAATACCTCTTATATATACATACACACACAAAAATATACATATACATATCCAAATAAAAAATCTTTTTTTTTTTACTATTCTAGGAATTTGATAAAAAAAAAAAACACAGACTTTACGTGTAATTTTCTCTTGTTTTTAGGTGGTCGTGTATTTGGTGAGTTCGATTTAGGAATGCCAATGGATCGAATATGGATGAGGTGATGTCATATTCAAATCCATATCTATTTGAAGTTTTAATCCATATCCGTTTAATTCAAATCATCCATCCATATTCAGTGTGTCAGATTAAGCTGGTTAATCGATGTTCATCCATATTCAAATAAATTTTTTCTATTTTGTACAATCGTAAGTAGTGTTCTACTTTGTACGATCAAAAAATATGGTTATTAATCGTTTATACAATCAAAAGTCATATTTTTACTAATTTGTACAACTAAAAGTCAATAATTGGTTTATATTTAATAGAATTGATTGTATGCTCATTGTTCATTTTATTAGTTACGTGAAATTACATAAAAATTTTAAAAATAAGATATATATATATATATATATATATATATATATATATATATAGGGGCGGGATCAATGGGGAAGTAACCAATCGGGGGGAAGCGGGGGGAAGCAATTTTTTTTTTCATTTTTTTTGAATTTTTTTTTCCGGCATCAAGATCACACGAAAATATGAACATTTAGAAGAGACACTTCGTGATGAATGTTATTATTTAGGCGGGAAAACGATCGACAAAAATAAAATTCAAGATAATATTGTTCGTGAAGAATATGAACGTTTTTTTCATGTTTTGTGAAGTAAAATTTAGCCCGATTAGAGTTTAGGGTTTAGGGTTTAGGGTTTTGGGTTTATTCCATAAACCCAAAACACCAAACCCTAAACCCTAAACTCTAAACCCTAAACTCTAAACCGTTCGTGTTAAAAACTCAATCTAAATCCTAAATCTAAACCCTAAATCTAAACCCTAAACTCTAAATTTCTAAAACCTAATATCTAAACCCTATAAACTCTAATATCTAAACCCTAATATCTAAACCCCAATAGCTAAAACCTCAAAATACGCTCGAAAAACACGATAATTGTTATATATTACTTCCTCGAGCGTTTTCCCGCCAAAATAAAAACATTTATCACAAAGTGTCTCTACTAAATGTTCATATTTTCATCTCATCTATAATGTTCGTGAACAAAGTTTTTTCAAAAAACGAAAAAAAAAAAAGTTTTTGCTTCCCCCCGAATGGTTACTTCCCTCTTGATCCTACCCCTATATATATAATGAACCAATAAAATTATATGAAGAAATATACTATATTTTTAGAAAACTAAAAGTAACATACATATATTTTAATTGGATAAACACAATATAACTGATGTCAACTCTAGTAATATATTTATATATATTTAACTATATAGGGTGAAAACAAGTTCATTCGTTAATTACAAATTTTTATCAAATCCGATCCACTAATCTCACCATCCATATTCATATCCATTGAATTGAATGTTACGTCATCTATATCCCCTTTTGATGTATCGAATCGAATAGATATCCATTAAATCGGATATTCATTACCATCCCTACCTAGTTGCCAAATACATTACTTTCATTTATTTTTTGAATTCTTAATGAGATGTGGTTTTTAATTGATAGGGACGGTTTATGCACTTATATAAAAGATAAGGACCCAAACGTCAATTATAATTAATTCACTAAACTAGTTCTTCCTATAAAATTGAACCTGGACAACTCTTTACACTTGTCATTCATTCTTCAATATCTCGCTCTCGCCGCCGTCTTCCGCCTAACGCCGTTAATATTTCCGTTATTTATCCATTCCGGTGACTCAATAATATATTCAAACATTTACATTTCTATATAATAAACGCCATGAGCACTGTCACCGGAAATACATTAATGTCCGATTTCCTCCAAAAGTCCGGCGGTGTTGCCGTTATAGACGGCGGACTTGCGACGGAGCTTGAACGTTACGGTGCTGACCTTAACGATCCGTTATGGAGTGCTAAATGTCTTGTTAACTCTACTCACCTTATTCGTCAGGTATATAATACCTCATTCTCATTTTTGTGTTATATTTCAGTAACTGCCATTAACATGACGTTTTATTTTATTTCATTTTATTATTATTATATTATCATTTATCATCACGATCAATATTAGTTGTTTCACTTATTGCTTAGCGTCAAAGTTAATTTTTCGCTGTTCAAAATATTATTATTGATTTATATGTTTGAAATAATAATTACTTTTCACGAGTGTAAGTCTGTTCAAAATCATCTAATCTAATTTACTGGAAAAGTAAAAGTTTAAATCAAATTTGGTGTTAACAACTGCTTGCATTATTTGCTAATCTATTTATTTATTTCCTCCAATTACAATACTCCGTACTAATTTGCTACTTGAATGATGCTACAGGACCAATTTGAGGCCCTGTATTGACTATATTGAATCCTAATTCCCTTTAAATATTTAAAAAATAAGAAATAACTTTCAAAAAATGAGGCATATTTGTTTGGTAATGCAGGTACATCTCGATTATCTAGAAGCTGGTGCAGATATAATAATCACAGCATCTTATCAGGTACTAATACAGTTGTTATTCATATTTCATAGCACGTGATATACACGTGAGTCTGTTTTTCTAATTTTTTTATAATTGGACAGGCAACAATTCAGGGGTTTGAGGCTAAAGGATATTCATCAAAAGATGGTGAAACCATGCTTAGAAGAAGTGTTGAAATTGCCATTGAAGCAAGGGATGCTTATTATCAAAGATGCATTGACTCTTCAAGTGAGTATACTGGTGATGGTAGAATATTTAAGCATCGTCCTATTTTGGTTGCTGCGTCTGTAGGGAGTTATGGAGCTTATTTGGCTGATGGTTCTGAGTACAGGTAAATAAAACACATGAATATTTTTAATCATTAATGTTATATTCAGATTGAGATGATTTAGTTTGATAGTGAAAATAACTAGCTTGAAGTATTGCTGATAATTCAATTAAATTATTAGGCGATTTTGAAATTTTTTGTTAGTTCATCCTTATAAGAATTTAATAAACTTGATCCAGTAATGAAATTAACTTGTAGATTACCTTAAATCTTCAACTGCTGTTAATTTTGCTTGTATAGAGTAATTTTTTTAAAAAAATTGCAATTTTGCTTGTTTAGTGTTACTAAAATTTCTATTGGTATTTATGTTTAAAAATAGCAATATTGGCTGCATAGTGTATATCATTAGATGTTTTAATTTGCATTATTGCCAGTTTAGTGTTTAATTTTAACGTTTAATTAGCTTTTTGTGCCTATGTTATAAAAGTAGCTTATTATTCTTACGCTACCCTCAATTACAGTGGGGACTATGGTGATGCAATGAATTTGGAATTTTTGAAGGATTTTCATCGAAGAAGAGTACAAGTTTTAGCTGAATCTGGGGCTGATCTGATTGCATTTGAAACAGTGCCAAATAAGCTAGAAGCGCAGGTATTTTATTTATTCTTTGCAATATTGTCAACTAACTTTAAATTACTTCAAATAATGTATGATAACCTAAAGATCAAGGTTGTAAAAGTCACGAGTCGGGGTCGAGTCGTTCGGGACCTTGGAGGAACGAACCGGTAGAGTCGGGCGTTGAACAAAGTTGACTTTTAGTACTCCGTAATAATAAATTAAACATATATACGTATACATTATTATTATACATAAATATATCAAAGATAAAACATAAATATTTCTAGTACAGATATAAGGCAGAAAGCCTGAGGTGCTGTTTGTATTTTAAAATGTTTTTGTCTTAAGATCTGCGTACCATATGTGGCCTAAATGTGCGTGTGCTAAGTATTGAATACTTTTTGTTTTTATGTCTGCAAAATTACTTAATCCTGTCTGCAGCACTTAAAAAGCATAATTCGAGGTTTACGAGTTTGCAGACAAAATAAGACATTAATTTATCTTATGTCTTTTAGAAAAACAAACAGCTTACAGTAAAAACGTCTGCACGTCGTAAATACGTCTGCAGGCGCACAGACACAAGACATAATAAGATATTGAAAAACAAACAACACCTTAAATATAATAAACTTTTAACCTCGTTTGACTTTGACCGACTCATACCGGGCTCAACCCCTTTTTAATGTTGACCGAATTTTTAGGCGTTTTTGGACGAAAGGGGACAAGATAGTTCCCAAACCGACACGTCAGCCGACTCGGCCGACTTTTATAACAATGCTAAAGATCGCTGAAATCTTTGCATATCATTTAGTGGAAAAAATACAAGTGCACAATATTTATTTTAGTTATTTTGCACAGGCTTTTGCTGAGCTTCTTGACGAAGGCATAAATATTCCGGCATGGTTTGCGTTCAATTCGAAAGACGGTGTAAATGTGGTTAGTGGTGATTCATTGGCCGAATGTACTGCAGTTGCTGACTCATGCAATAAAGTTGTTGCTGTAGGAATCAACTGTACTCCTCCTAGATATATTAGTGGGTTGATTTCGACGATTAAAGAAGTATTATCCTTATTCTGTGTATTATTCTATATTTCGATTTCAATTTTATAACAAGTTAGTTATTGTAGTTTTTGTGGTCTTACTCAGGTGACAACTAAACCGATACTTATATATCCGAATAGTGGTGAAAGCTATAATGCTCAAATAAAGCAGTGGGTGGTGAGTACTTTTTCCATTTGGTTAACCGAATATATTCTTTGATTTAGTTGCACATTTGATTTCAATTTTTTTTTTAAAGCGTATGTGTACCAAACTGTTCAGGGATTATATACACAGAATATATTTTTTGACATGCTCTATATAAAAAACAAATGAAGCTGTTTTTGAATGCCATGCTACAGTTTCTAATGCCTCCAATGATTTTATATTTCCCTGTTAATTAACTTTTGGGCTTTACCAGTCAGCGATAAATAAGTAACCTCTTACAAATGTGTAAGTAAATGAGTTGAAATTGTCACCAACGTGAGTAAAATGAGTTGAAAATACCAACTATAATGAACCTTTTTTTTAAGAAAAGATAATGGGCAAAAATAGTATTATAACCTATTAACAAATTGTTGCGGTTTTAATGTTCTATATGATATGATATGAAGGAAACAGTCATCATAGAGTACAATTTTGCACTTGTGTAGCATATATCCAAGTTGTTGATCTTGATTAATATCCTATTATCTTTATTTGTTACAGAAAAACAGTGGAGTTCGAGATGAAGATTTTGTATCGTATGTTAACACATGGTGCGAGATGGGTGCGTCACTTATCGGAGGCTGTTGTAGAACTACTCCCGACACCATTAGAGCCATTCATAAAATACTTCCCAGCAGATCTGCTGCTTTTATACCTCTTGTTGAAAAAAATCTTAAAACTGAATCTGGACGTGTTATGATTAAAACCACATAGAGTTTGATTAGTGCATTGTTGGTCTTTGGGTTTATTACAGTATGTGCCAAGTTGGCGTTACGCTATACTGTAAACGATAATTGAATAATATCAACATGCTGATTTACATATTACTTCTTGTTTGCTAAACTCAATTATAATCTAGGTTTCTAAATCGGCGATGATTTTTATTATGTGTGGTATTTCTGACCAATCGATCTACTTCTGAATGGGTATATTCAGATGTTATAAAACTATAAACAAGTCAAATATGAAGTAATTGCTTTTCATTAAACATGGAAAGGGTCAATTGGGCAGCACGAACCAAGGTTGCAAAAATCGGAAATATCGGCCGAGTTCTCGTTTTGGAATCGGTCAACGACCGATAAATGGAGTTTCTAGGCCAAAAATCGGTCAAATCTCTATCAAATCGCTCAAATTGGTCAAATATCGGGTATCATAAAAATTATCCCAAAAGTCAACGAAAGTCAACCGCCGAGAACTCCCCGAGTTCTCCGAGAACTCGCAAATATGGTCCCGCCGAGAACAAAACGCCATGTCGTTCTATTTAAAAAAATAAAAAATTAAGATAATGAATGCAATCTTACAATTTTGTATACATAAAATGATGCACTAAATGGACAAAAAATTGTATGTAGGTACTAACCTGACCCGGTTCCCAATAAAAAATGATTTATCAATTTCAAAACTATCCATCTTGCCAACTTTACTACTCCGCATTAATGTTCAATGACTTCACTTTGTTGTTACTATGACATGACTTATCTAGTTATCAATTTATCAGGGTCGGTCCCAAGTATTTAAGTTTCAAGAACGAAATGAAAGAAATGGCTTTTAGACCTTAACGAATAATAAACTATTTAAAAAATGCTCTTTCTGCTTTGCTAGAATGCTAGTGAATTTTGATTTTTTTCCTGGAATTTTTAATTGTTGTTTTTGGGCCTATTGTGTTTGGGCTTTTAATTGTTGCTTTTAATTGTTGTTTTTGGACCTATTGTGTTTTGGGCCCCTAAAAATCTTGAGCACTGAGCGGTCGATCACTTTGTTCCCCCTCCGGGCCTCACCTGCTATTTATGGTTCCAACCGCCTAAACCATCAGCTACTGCTATTAACAAGTCTAGAGTTGAGCCTGGTCCACTTGGTAATAGACATGGGGCTTCATCTTGTTGCAATCCTTCAAATCAGTTGTTATTCGGGTTTGTTTTTGTTTTTATTTCTCGTGCACGCCTCATGGTATTTGGGATCATAAGGAACAGCCTTCCTATCAATAAATGGTTCTCCTGACACATCAACACACAAAAACGGCCTTGTTTCTAGTATACTATACTAGTGTCTTGTTAATTAATCATGATTGATACCACTAGTAGTATTATTCCTTTCATTGATTGAAAAAAAAAAAAAAAAAAAAAAAGAAAAAACTTCGAGTCCATACGAAAAGTAAGTACGTTCGAAATGCTCTCTACATCTTCTCCTCCTGTTTCATCGCCGGCAACAAGTTCCGGTAACAGCTACTAATATTATACTTTTACAATCTTGTTTCTGTTTGTTCTTTGTTTTCATTGTAATTGATTAATCTCCTCATCATGTTTCACATTCCCACATCACCATTTTCACCCAATCCTTCCAACCGCCGCCACAACAATTCCGGCACCACCGCCGACCACATCCAATATAGACCCATCAACGAAGGCACTTGGGTTAAAGTTGAACATGGTAATCGAAAAAACTCATCCACTTCTCACATCAAAACCGGTTCCCATAACCCTAACCCTAAAATCACCAATCTCAACTCATCTTCCAATCTCATATATAATCACTTTAAACAACGTGAAGCATCAATAAATCTCATCAAACAATTCGGCAAACCCAACACTAACACATCACCACCCTTAAAACCGATCGATAATGCTCGAATCACTTCCTACTTGTTCTACAACTTTCCTGACAATTGGACATCAGTTGACTTATGGGCCATTTTCAAAAGATATGGGAACATCCACGAGGTTTACATTCCTAAAAAAACCCTTAAAAACGGCAAAAGATTCGGGTTTGTCCGATTCATTGATGTTCCTGAATACCACAAAGAATCATTGGCTAGAAGACTTAACCTGGTTGTTGCTGGGGACTTTTTACTTAAGGTTTATAAAGCTTGGGATAAGAATTCAAACGACACCGCTAAACCTACTTATCATCCTTCACCTAAACCTGTCAACACTAGATACCCTAAACCTAACTTGTCCAAAACGGTCGATGAACGCAGCTTTATGGAGGCAACCACGAACAAGAAACCTACCGGTACCAACAATCCTTCGATTAAGGTAAACCCTAATGAGTCATTATTAGATATACTTGGCCACGCTATCATTGGTAAGGTCAAGGACCTTGAATACCTTGAATATTTTCACGAGATCTGCCAAAGCGAAAACTTAGATGGTTTCACGATCAAATATCTCGGCGGTCACGATATTATGCTTGTATACGAAGATAAACGACCGGCCCTCGATATGCTTAATAACCAAAACCACCCTCTTTGGAACTGGCTCGATGACATTAATCCGTGGGACCCTACTGAATATTCCAATTCTGGTCGACTAGCATACATTAACATTTTTGGGGTTCCGATCACATGTTGGTTGGAATCCACCTTTCGTGATATTGCTAGCAATTGGGGTCAGGTTATCGAAACAATTAATTGTTCTATCACCAATGAAAATAACCAAGATCTTTCACATGGTTCGGTAATCATTAAGACCAACGATTTTAAACCAATCGATACACAAGCCATTATCAATCATGAAGAATTAAAGCAAACGTTGGTGTATGTCAAGGAAGTACAAAACTTTTCAATGTTTAATTATCATGAAGACACACTCTTTGAATATACTTCGAACGATGAATCTGATAACGATGAACTGGTTTCGGACGAAGAATCTATCATGGATGATGATGACTCGATTGAAGGTAACCCCCCTAACGATCACTCGCAAAAAAACCATGACAAATTAAACCCCGGTTGTGACGACCCGAAAATTTCTGACCAAATTTAAACTTAATCTTTAAATGATTTCGACACGATAAGCAAAGTCTGTAATGTTGAGTCACACAAATTTTGAACTGTTTCATATATTCGTTTGACTTTCGACCATTCCCGACCATTCACGAACAATTATTTATAAATAGATAATATATATATTTAAATAGTTATTTATAATTTGAAATATAATTTGGAATATTATGTAATTTAATTATTAAAATATATATTGTAAAATAAATAAAATAAAATGCGATGTAATGGAAACTATATTTATGAATATATAGATATATATAAATCTGTATAAAATATTACTTGTAAATATATAAAGTTATAGTAAATCTATTTGTTTAAAAATATATAATATATTTGTTTTAGTATTTAAACTTGCTATTTTAAAACTGTTTATATATAGAAAGGGAATATATTAAAAATAAATGATTTCGAGCTTAATTAGTAAACGTCAGTAATACTCGGTTGACATTTCGTTAGCGTTCATATAGATTTAACATGAGTTTATGAAGGATTAAAATAAAAGTTGAACTGTAAATCGATTACGAAGATTTTAGATTTGTTAAAAGTATTTTTACCTTTTTAAGTTTAAATATTAGTACTCCGTACATATATATTGGAACAGAAAATAAATAATTATCGAACCTTTTTGATCAGGTTTCAAACAGGTAATGACCAGAATAAATAAATGGTCTTAATTTAAAATTTTGAGATTTTTTAGGAACAACTTTATACGTTAACTGTTTAGCAATGTACACACTCCGTGAAAACTGTCGGTAAGATCAATCCAAAAATTCAGGCGGCTATACTATTCGTTACTGTGTGCCTACTATAACTTATATGTAACTTTTTTTGTTGACTCAAGATTTTATATATATGAACATACATATATATATGGATACACACATCATCCTCATCACCTATTACTACTTCGTACTCGATCATCAATCATCCTCCACCCTCAACCACCGTAAGTTACCAAACACCACCACCATGACTATCGCCACCATCAACAACCATACACCATCAATCTTCCTGTTTCATTTGCAAACGCCACCACCAAGACCCATGAATATGTATTCTTTGATCGAGCAAAACAAACACCAAGGACCATCACCTCCATGCTACTACCATCAAGAATCACCACCTTTCGCTACCATGACGATAACCATCATGAAACCACCACCACAAGCAACTACTACTGCTGCTCGTTATTTCTACTTTTGTTGCTGTAAATAGTCGGAATAAACCACTTCACCATCTACCTCGTTTCCTTTATATTTTTTTTCTTTCTTTTTCGTGAACCAAACCATCACCCACCTTGAGTATCTATAAACCTGCAAACAATCATCCTTTTCGATCACCAAATACTACATAAATTGTCTCCACTGATGCATCCATTTACCATCATCAAACATCACCGAAACCTGCAACACAACCTTCGCTATTTTTCTGTTTTTCTATTTCAATCGAATCAGGCTATCTCCAGTTAAAACCGACCCTACTGTTACTTAAATTCTGTTCGGCTATTGTCGCTAATTGCTATTATTATCTTGTTGTTTCCTTTTCTGATACAACAACGATTTGATGATGATGAGGAATACTGTTAATAGATGACGTTGATAATGATAAATAAGGTACGAAACTGTTACTGTTTCCACTACCACAGCCGCTCAAAAACATCTATTTACCAAATCTAAAAACCACGATATTGAAAATAGATCATAATGCCTTGTGTATTTATTTTTTTTTATCTTCTGTGGCCGACAAAAACCAAACTGTAAACCCACCTTCCAGCTATTTTTTTATTCACGATACATACACCCTAAATGGACTTGGTTTAACTAATTCTTGGGCTCATTAAAAATTAAAATGTTAAGTGGGCTGCCATATTTAAATTGTTATAATTGGGCCGATACATAATTTTTTTTGGGCTGAGGTATATATAATACGGGGAGATGGATATATTAGGATGGTTAAGGGATTATAAATGATGATCGAGATGATCTGTGATGAGCAACAAAGATGATAACGATGATAATAATTCGAAAAGATGATGATGATGATGAATATGAACAGATGAATATGAACAATGAAAATGATATTGATAAACATTGAGGAAGATGGTAACAATTTCGTTTATGTTAAATATATAAGTGAGCGATTTATTACAGAAACAAACTACTGGTTCAATGGTTAGGATGGTGTGGTGATGTTTGAGTTAGCCGAGAGGTCACAGGTTCAAGCCTGTGCTGGGTCATTTTTTTTTTTTTTTTTTTTTTGAAACTGAACAAGATAAATCAGACAACTATAGATACTTGGTATATATTTATGGGTTGTGTTTGAATCAGAAATGAAGGAATGGAGGGATGGTTAGGGTGTTGTGTCTATTAACGAGAAGTCGTGGGTTCGATCCCGGTCTGGGGCATTCATTTTTGGAAAGACTTTTAAAAGGTAGTTTTATTAGTTTTATTATTATTATTATTATTATTATTATTATTATTATTATTATTATTATTATTATTATTATTATTATTATTATTATCATTATTATTATTATTATTATTATTATTATTATTATTAATAATATCATTATTAGTAAAAATATTATTTTTTATAGGTATTATAGATATTATAGTTATTATTATTATTATTATCATTACTATTATTAAAAATTTTCATAATTTAAAACTACCTTTTTATTTAAAATTTCATTATCATTATTATTATTATATTATTATAACAAATAAATATTTTGTAAATAAAAATATACTAATACTATAATTATATAAATATTACCTATAATTATATATTAAAAATATTAACATTTCTATACACAAAATAAATAAACATATAACGTAAGATATATAAATATAAATAAATATATATTAGAATTTAGTACAAATTATATATAAATTACAACACTACACTAAATATATAAATACTATAAAATTAATAGATGGAATTGTTTGAATTACGATTATATGTGTTAATATATATAACTGATATAGGTTCGTGAATCCGAGGCCAAACAACCCTTGTTCAATATCGTCATATGTATTTTTACTACAAAATACAGTATGGTGAGTTCATTTGCTCCCTTTTACTCTTTACATTTTTGGGACTGAGAATACATGCGCTGTTTTACAACTGCTTTATTAAATGCTTTTGAAATATATTTTGAACTGAGAATACATGAAATACCTTTATAAATGTTTGACGAGATAGACACAAGCAAAACATTCCTCGAATGAATTATTATGTAGATAGAAGTTCTGTGGATTATTATTGAATTAGTTGGACGTTATAATTGCCACTAATTGTTATGAATATTTTCCCCTGATTATTATTGCTTGGTAACCTAAGAATTAGAAACGGGTATGGCCCTAATTCACGCGAATCCCAAAGGTAGCTACCGGGTTTAACACCCCCACCCAGAATGTTCACTAGACGAAAGAGCTAGTGGGCGTGGTGTTTAGTACTTCGAGGTTTATATATTATACAGACGAGATGTTCTATTTTTGGGGATATTATTTATGTGCATTATATGTTAAGGTCGGTTACCAAGCCAAGTAATGAATGAAAAGTGAATGTTATGTATCGAGAGAATGATTTTATACACAGGTTATGTGTATGATATTTTTTTTGTACACGTGATATGTGTACGGTTACTAAGATTTATGAAAAATGGTTTCGTACATGAGATAGGTGTACTGTATTTGAATCTTGTGGTCTATCAAAATGATGAATTTTATTGTTTACGATAAACTTATGAACTCACCAACCTTTTGGTTGACACTTGAAAGCATGTTTATTCTCAGTTATGAAAGAAATCTTCCGCTATGCATTTGCTCATTTAGAGATATTACTTGGAGTCATTCATGACATATTTCAAAAGACGTTGCATTCGAGTCGTTGAGTTCATCAAGATTATTATTAAGTCAATTATAGTTGGTTATATTATGAAATGGTATGCATGCCGTCAACTTTCGATGTAATGAAAGTATGTCTTTTAAAAACGAATGCAATGTTTGTAAAATGTATCATATAGAGGTCAAGTACCTAGCGATGTAACCAAATGTAATGTATTCGTCCAGATGGATTAGGACGGGTCATTAAAGTTGGTATCAGAGCGGTGGTCTTAGCGAACCAGGTCTTGCATTAGTGTGTCTAACTGATAGTTGTTTAGATGCATTAGTGGGTATGGACTTCGACCGTGTCTGCATGTCAAAAGCTTTGCTTATCATTTAGTGTCGAAAATTATTTACTTATCATCCTTAAAGTCTAGACACATCTTACTGCCTTTATTGCCTAGATAGTGTATAGACAAAACTCATATCTTAGCATATCTGCTAATTCATATCTTAGCATATCTGTTATTGTTACCTTTGCCTGACAGCTTCCGTAGATTCCTCTGTAACTTATGGGATTTTAGTATTATATATGCATATGTAAATTATGTATTGCAGGGTACTAATCTACATCCTATAATCTATTTCTTATCAAAAATACTTCATCTGATCGTACGAGATGAATCCCTCAACCAGTTTGAGTCCCTAAGATTTTGATAGCCATTCCGATAGTTATTCCGACAGCTATTCCGATATGGATTTCCACTCGAGCTCCAAAAGCAGTGTAACCAGAATGAATCAACCAATTAGCCATCATATATTCTGGATGATTGGAGATGAGTTCGTAGTCGACTTAATCAATGGAGACGCGAAGAAGTCGATCCTTTCCACCAACCAAATTGCCCTCTTGACGAAGAACCCAAAGCACTTACCGGTGAACCAGTCCGAAACACCATTTTCATCCTCATTTATCGAATATCTCACCACGATTATATTCTATCTAAAATTCTAAACCTTATTCATCCTCTCGTTTCGACCGACAATCATCCCGGAATAATAGAAGAAGTCAACGAACTTCGCGCTCAAGTAATCAATTTGGAGAATATGGTGCAAAATTTATCAGCTTCAGCAACATCACCGGCACCAACAGTACCATCAATAATAGCACCAGTACCATCAACAATCCATGCCTCAACATCTCATTCTGTACCTCAAGTATAATCACCGTTCTACGTATCGATTTACATCAATTATCTTCGTTCTTCATGGAAATTATGTAATCTCTAAAGTCTTAGAGATTATTTATTCTAGCTCAAACCGAAAAGCAAATGAGATTAATATCATATTAACTCATTAAATCCATGATTACATCTGAAGAAAATATATATGTACGTATATTTTCATAAAGATTGTAATTAAAAATTCTTTCGTACAAACTGTTAATGGTGAAAACATTTTAACGGGTAGGTAATACCCGAATAATATTTAGTTTCACATTAATAAGTTACATTGTACATTTTTCGAATCTTACTCAACGGTCATTTACTATCCTACTTACATCTACAAAGATACGAATCCGTTCACCGCAGAATAACCATTTTCATTCAATTTCATATTTGGATTTTGACCTATCAGAATCCAACAAGTGGCATAATGAAGAAAACATTGGACAAAAATAAAATTTGTTAGAAACAAATAAATTAACTATGAGGAATTTTGTTAAGAATCCACGCTAAATGTTCCTAGCTAACTGTTCCTAGCTAACTGATTACATTTTATTTATCGCAATTTAATTATCTCAATTTATATTCTCGAAATTTTAATTATCGTCATTTAATTTCTGTTATTTATTTTACGCACTTTAAATATCGGGACACGTATACAAGGTTTTGACATATTATATCGACGCATCTATATATATTATTTGGAATAACCATAGACACTCTATATGCATTAATGCTTGAGTTAGCTATACATGGTTGAGGTTCATTCTAAATAATATATATACTTTGAGTTGTGATCGAGTCTGAGACATGTATATAACGGGTCACGACACGTAATAATTAATTCGAATATTATATATTAAACTATATATGAATTGTTGAACTATTAATTGTGGACTCCTAACTATGGACTAATGACATTGGACAATTAAAATGAATTAAAATATTGATTATAACATATGAAACTAAAAATTTCTTCAAGTTTGCCACTTGATTTCATCTTAAACCTCGTTTGAATCTTGACGATTACAATTTGCGTTCAAACCTTTCATGATTCTTGAAAATACCTAAATCGAGGAGATGAACCAACCGCACTTCATCTACAGAAGAAAAGATTGATGCATATGGTTATGCACATGAAAACATTCAGAACCTGAGTAAACATTTAACACGTATCTGTGCTAGCTCCTTTGGCGCTGTTATTACCGAAAATAACTTTGCAATCCCTTTCCAAATTAGCCAATTTTGTCACAGCTCCAACAAATCAACTTCTACTTTTATTCGGATTAGTCTTATTATAACCTTGATATATAAGTTTGCCTTTCGTCATCGTTACCGGGGAACCTTTTACACCCCATCACATTAGCAGAAAACTTACCAGCAATTTCATTACTCATTGGCTTAAGTCTCTCCGAACAACCATTATAATTGTTCATTAAAACCTTACCATATACTCATCCACATCTTATAACAAGAACTACCATACCAATTATCGGGAATCAGCAATCAGTATTTTGAAATCTCGCAGCATGCCTACATCAACAGTTATAAGTATACATATAACATTCACCTCCTAGAATTATGATCTTCAATTCTGAAATTCTGAAAAGCACCCAGTCTACGAATCAATACTCTGAATGTTAAAAAAGCGAAATGAAGCAGCAAAAACTGTAAACGACCTTAACAGTCAAAAGTTTGATGATAAATAATAGTGGCTGAAGAAGCTCAAAAGATGAGAAAATTTGGTGATGGAAAACGGTTTGAGCAAACCTTGAAAGAGGCTGTGGACAAATCACAAAGACTAAACCTGCCTTCAAAGAATCCAAATGACTCAGTATCTGCTAAAGTCATTAACGAATACCTTGCTCGTGACATTAAACCCCTACGGACAATATTCTTCATCATCCTCTGATCTTAGATATTCTAAGATATCATCGTATCTTTCATTGTAAATATCCTCAATATTTCTGAAGATATCTTCATAAATATTCTCGTCCGATATTAATTATCTCTCCGCGCTATCTGTGTTATCTCATAAAAGGAAACTGTTTGGTTTCTATATTCTGTAAATCTTTGAATTTAAAATATGAATGGTTTGAAGTAGTGTTGGAAACTGATGCATGAGTTAGTATAATATAATGACACTTGATCAACGTGATTATATTACAGTAAGTCATGCTGAGTTTCTAATGAAACGTGATGATTCACAGACCCTAAATCATGTACCATGTTACACGACTCTTACATTCTATTTAATCTATAAACACATCAAGAACATGTCTTCCTAATAATTCTATCTTTTTCCTTGAATTCTGGTAATTTGATAAGACAGATTGTGTTATTACCATTTTTCTCTTAGAACATTAGTCATGTTCATCCGAAACTCCATACCTACGAATTCTGGACCATTATTCACTTGACTTAAAATCGGGAAGAGAAAACAAAAGTATGGAACTCCAAAATATAAAGGAAATAAAAAGGGTGGATTTATAGTGAAATATCCGACAAAGCAATCGAGACAGATTATCGCATTTAATCGAAGAGAATCGTAATTTCCTTAATTTTTGAAGAATCAAATCTTTTATAGATTTTAAAGATTTTCTCTAAATTCCTTAAATTCGGAAAATCAACCATATCTATGTCAAATGTTAAGACGAACTTTTATTACCCCATCTCACCCTTTTGTGATAGCTTCACTCGTACTCTTCACAAAATCAAATAGTTTTATCTATATTACTCAATGATGATAAAACTCTAATTTTTAGCTCGTATGCGTCATGAAAACATATTTATTGTCAACCATGACCATCTCGACCAAATTTCGGGACGAAATTTCCTTAACGGGTAGGTACTGTGACGACCCGAAAATTTCCGACCAAATTTAAACTTAATCTTTAAATGATTTCGACACGATAAGCAAAGTCTATAATGTTGAGTCACAAAAATTTTGAACTATTTCATGTATTCGTTTGACTTTCGACCATTCCCGACGATTTTTGAACAATTATTTGTAAATAGATAATATATATATTTAAATAGTTATTTATAATTTGAAATATAATTTGGAATATTATGTAATTTAATTATTAAAATATATATTGTAAAATAAATAAAATAAAATGCGATGTAATGGAAACTATATTTACGAATATATAGATATATATAAATCTGTATAAAATATTACTTGTAAATATATAAAGTTATAGTAAATCTATTTGTTTAAAAATATATAATATATTTGTTTTAGTAATTAAACTTGCTATTTTAAAACTGTTTATATATAGAAAGGGAATATATTAAAAATAAATGATTTCGAGCTTAATTAGTAAACATCAGTAATACTCGGTTGACATTTTGTTAGCGTTCATATAGATTTAACATGAGTTTATGAACGATTAAAATAAAATTTGAACTGTAAATCGATTACGAAGATTTTAGATTTGTTAAAAGTATTTTTACCTTTTTAAGTTTAAATATTAGTACTCCGTACATATATTGGAACCGAAAATAAATAATTATCGAACCTTTTTTATCATGTTTCAAACAGGTAATGACCAGAATAAATAAATGGTCTTAATTTAAAATTTTGGGATTTTTAGGAACAACTTTATACGTTAACTGTTTAGCAATGTACACACTCCGTGAAAACTGTCGGTAAGATCAATCCAAAAATTCAGGCGGCTATACTATTCGTTACTGTGTACCTACTATAACCTATATGTAACTATTTTTGTTGACTCAAGATTTTATATATATGAACATACATATACATATGGATACACACATCATCCTCATCACCTATTACTACTTCGTACTCGATCATCAATCATCCTCCACCCTCAACCACCGTGAGTTACCAAACACCACCATGACTATCGCCATCATCAACAACCATACACCATCAATCTTCCTGTTTCATTTGCAAACGCTACCACCAAGACCCATGAATATGTATTCTTTGATCGAGCAAAACAAACACCAAGGACCATCACCTCCACACTACTACCATCAAGAATCACCACCTTTCGCTACCATGACGATAACCATCACGAAACCATCACCACAAGCAACTACTACTGCTGCTCGTTGTTTCTACTTTTGTTGCTGTAAATAGTCGGAATAAACCACTTCACCATCTACCTTGTTTCCTTTATATATTTTTTTTCTTTTTCGTGAACCAAACCATCACCCACCTTGAGTATCTATAAACCTGCAAACAATCATCCTTTTCGATCACCAAATACTACATAAATTGTCTCCACTGATGCATCCGTTTACCATCATCAAACATCACCGAAACCTGCAACACAACCTTCGCTATTTTTCTGTTTTTCTATTTCAATCGAATCAGGCTATCTCCAGTTAAAACCGACCCTACTGTTACTTAAATTCTGTTCGACTATTGTCGCTAATTGCTGTTATTATCTTGTTGTTTCCTTTTTTGATACAACAACGATTTGATGATGATGAGGAATACTGTTAATAGATGACATTGATAATGATAAATAAGGTACGAAACTGTTTCTGTTTCCACTACCACAGCCGCTCAAAAACATCTATTTACCAAATCCAAAAACCATGATATTGAAAATAGATCATAATGCCTTGTGTATTTTTTTTTATCTTCTGTGGCCGACAAAAACTAAACTGCAAACCCACCTTCCAGCTATTTTTTTATTCACGATACATACACCCTAAATGGACTTGGTTTAACTAATTCTTGGGCTCATTAAAAATTTAAAATGTTAAGTGGGCTGCCATATTTAAATTGTTATAATTGGGCCGATACATAATTTTTTTGGGCCGAAGTATATATAATACGGGGAGATGGATATATTAGGATGGTTAAGGGATTATAAATGATGATCGAGATGATCTGTGATGAGCAATGAAGATGATACGATGATAATAATTCGAGAAGATGATGATGAATATGAACAATGAAAATGATATTGATAAACGTTGAGGAAGATGGTAACAATTTCGTTTGTGTTAAATATATAAGTGAGCGATTTATTACAGAAATGAACTACTGGTTCATCGGTTAGGATGGTGTGGTGATGTTTGAGTTAGCCGAGAGGTCACAGGTTCAAGCCTGTGCTGGGTCATTTTTTTTTTTTGAAACTGAACAAGATAAATCAGACAACTATAGATACTGGGTATATATTTATGGGTTGTGTTTGAATCAGAAATGAAGGAATGGAGGGATGGTTAGGGTGTTGTGTCTATTAACAAGAGGTCGTGGGTTGGAGCCCGGTCTGGGCATTCATTTTTGGAAAGACTTTTAAAAGGTAGTTTTATTAGTTTTATTATTATTATTATTATTATTATTATTATTATTATTATTATTATTATTATTATTATTATTATTATTATTATTATTATTATTATTATTATTATTATTATTATTATCATCATTATCATTATCATTATTATTATTATTATTATTATTATTATTATTATTATTATTATTATTATTATTATTATTATTATTATTATTATTATTATTATTATTATTATTGTTATTATTAATATCATTATTAGTAAAAATATTATTTTTTATAGGTATTATAGATATTATAGTTATTATTATTATTATTATCATTACTATTATTAAAAATTTTCATAATTTAAAACTACCTTTTTATTTAAAATTTCATTATCATTATTATTATATTATTATTATAACAAATAAATATTTTGTAAATAAAAATATACTTATACTATAATTATATTAATATTACCTATAATTATATATTAAAAATATTAACATTTCTATTATATATATACACAAAATAAATAAACATATAACATAAGATATATAAATATAAATAAATATATATTAGAATTTAGTACAAATTATATATAAATTACAACACAACATTAAATATATAAATACTATAAAATTAATAGATGGAATTATTTGATTTACGATTATATGTGTTAATATATATAACTGATATAGGTTCGTGAATCCGAGGCCAAACCACCCTTGTTCAATATCGTCATATGTATTTTTACTACAAAATACAGTATGGTGAGTTCATTTGCTCCCTTTTACTCTTTACATTTTTGGGACTGAGAATACATGCGCTGTTTTACAACTGCTTTATTAAATGCTTTTGAAATATATTTTGAACTGAGAATACATGAAATGATTTTATAAATGTTTGACGAGATAGACACAAGCAAAACATTCTTTGAATGAATTATTATGTAGACAGAAGTTCTGTGAATTATTATTGAATTAGTTGGACGTTACAATTGCCACTAATTGTTATGAATACTTTTCCCTAATTATTATTGCTTGGTAACCTAAGAATTAGAAACGGGTATGGCCCTAATTCACGCGAATCCTAAAGGTAGCTACCGGGTTTAACACCCCCACCCAGAATGTTCACTAGACGGAAGAGCTAGTGGGCGTGGTGTTTAGTACTTCGAGGTTTATATATTATACAGATGAGATGTTCTGTTTTTGGGAATATTATTTATGCGCATTATATGTTAAGGTCGGTTACCAAGCCAAGCAATGAATGAAAAGTGAATGTTATGTATCGAGAGAATGATTTTATACACAGGTTATGTGTATGATATTTTTGTACACGAGATATGTGTACGGTTACTAAGATTTATGAAAATGGTTTCGTACACGAGATAGGTGTATTGTATTTAAATCTTGTGGTCTATCAAAATGATGAATTTTATTGTTTACGATAAACTTATGAACTCACCAACCTTTTGGTTGACACTTGAAAGCATGTTTATTCTCAGGTATGAAAGAAATCTTCCGCTGTGCATTTGCTCATTTAGAGATATTACTTGGAGTCATTCATGACATATTTCAAAAGAGGTTTCATTCGAGTCATTGAGTTTATCAAGATTATTATTAAGTCAATTATAGTTGGTTATATTATGAAATGGTATGCATGCCGTCAACTTTCGATGTAATGAAAGTATGTCTTTTAAAAATGAATGCAATGTTTGTAAAATGTATCATATAGAGGTCAAGTACCTAGTGATGTAACCAAATGTAATGTATTCGTCCAGATGGATTAGGACGAGTCATTAGACCGATAACATCTCCGATCATAATTCAGTCAATAATACACCGGAAAACTCTTCGGCTCGCCACTCCACCAAACGTATGGAAACCAACTATTTCCACATTAATGATGGCAGTAATTTCAGCAACGGTTCTGTAACACCCTGTTTTTGTTTCTAATTTTGCAGTAGTTCGGGGCGCCGTCCCGATAGGGGGGACGCCGTCCAGCAACAAAAGGTGGGACGCCGTCCCAATAGGGGGGACGCCGTCCAGCAACAAAAGGCGGGACGCTGTCCAAAGTTTGGGACTCCGTCCAAATGGTCTGTCGAGCCAGCTGTTTTAATTATTTTTAAAAGGGGTAAAATGGTAAAATCACTTAGATGCCGGTTTGGAGCCTTCAAGGCTGGTTCCTTGGTCATTTGTGGATCATATTTCATCTTCACAAACACTCCCAACATTATTTAGAGAGAGAGGAGAAGTTCTAGAGGGAGAGAGGTGGATTTGGAGAAGAAGGAGTCGGATTCTCGCAAAAGCTCGGGTTCTAAAGTTGTTCATCTCGCTCCTAGCTACGTTGTGGTGGTATTGATAAGCTCAAACTCCGAATTTCATTTGTTAGATTTGATGTTCAAGTTAGGGTTTTGAGCTAGATTGTTGTGAAACCCTTTTAGATGATGAAGTAGGTTCATGGTGACTTGTTAATCTTGTCACTTGGCGGGTTTTGGGTTGGTTGACATTTTAGCCTTGATTAGGGTTTGATCTTGAGTTTAATCACTAGGTTTAGTGATTATGGAAGTGTTGAAACTCTTTTGGGTGAGTTTGGCTAACTAATTTTGAAATGGGTCAAAATTAGGGTTTTGGTGTCAAAATGGGTATGACACGTGTTTAACACTTGTGCTCCGGTTTAATTGGCGTGTTAGGACCATTTTCACTCGTGTTGGTGATTATTGGTTAGTTTGGGTGCATTTCGTGCTTGGAAGTGCAAATGGGTCGAATTTGCATTAAGTGTCAAATTGGTTTGGTTTGTAAATCCAATCTAAGTGTGTTGTTGAATTTGTGATAATGGAATAGGTACTTTCCATTGGCGAGTTGCGGTTTACTTGGAAGCATTCATCAAGGCGACAAGGTGAGTGTTACTATCCTATGTGCATATGTATGTGTAGGATGGGTGCGGGTCGGGTGAAGTGGTTCTCGGTTATAGAGCTCACTTCACATATAGGTGGATTCGATGGACTTTGGTATGAGTCCAATTGGCACGGTTGTGCGTTTTGGTTGACCTCCTTTTGGCAAGGTGTACACTTGTGTGTGCGTTATCACATGTATTGTGATGTGGTTGTGGATAACCCCGATGTGGTGGATTTTATAATCCCGTGACAGTGGGTTTGAGTTGGATAAGTGAATCGCGTGTAGTTCGGATTCACGATGACGCGTGTAGTTCGGTCATCTTATCAAAATGAATCTCGTGTAGTTCAGATTCATGGTGACTCGTGTAGTTCGCTCATCTTATTGAGGTAGTAATCTCGTGTGATTTCGGATTACTAAGGCTCGTGTAGTTCAGCCAACCTCGATGTTGTGAAGATAGTAATCTCGTGTGGTTTCAGATTACTAAGGCTCGTGTAGTTCGGCCAATCTTCATTGTGGTATTTGGTTCTCGGTATTGGGTTAAGGTGTTAACTTTGTTCGTTTATATTGTTATATATTAATGTATTGTTGTGTTGTAGCTAACCCTCCGGGTGTAGCTATTTGGCGTGGTTCACATCGTCGTTGGTGAACTTATATTTTTGTTGTTGTATCTTAGCTCGTGCTTAGTGTTTGTACGGTACGCCTAGACTATCTTGCCTTTATGCTTGGTTGTTCGATATGCGGTATTTGATATTTGTGTGGCGTATTCATTTTATACATATATATGTATGTAGTATATTATCATTCACTAAGCGTTAGCTTACCCTCTCGTTGTTGACTCTTTTTATAGATTGCATGCGGATGGTGGCTCGGGTAAGCGCGAGGATTAGAGGACTTGCATAGTTGCTTTAGAAGATCTTGCTTTTGGATTGATTAGGATTGGGTAGCATATCCCCAATCGCCATGCTCAGTCTTTATTTTGTGTTAAAAATCATGTGGCCGAAACTTGTATTTTGTACGAAATTCGTATAACGGCCGATGTGGGCCCGGTCTCATAAAACTCATTTTATTATTGGAACGTGTTAGTTTTAACTAATATAAATTGTTGTGAAAAGCGTTTGGTCTAAAAGTGTCGGGAAGTCGAAGATCTTTTCGCGAAAAGAGGACATTTTGATCAAAACTGTCTCAGGCCTTGTGCGCGCCGCGCACAGGCAGTGGTGCGCGCCGCGCACCCTCCAGATCAGTTTTAAATTTTTTTTTTATTTCCGCGTTTTTGGTTGGTTAACGGGTTCGGTTGTTACAAGTGGTATCAGAGCAAGGTCTAAGGGATTTAGGTGACTTGAGATAGGTGCCTAGACTTAGACTTTTGTGTGTGCTATTTTGTTGCGGGACTTGTAGGATTACGGGTCGGAATGGGTTTAGTTAGTGCCTTGTTTATAGGTTGACTAACGTTTATATTGGTAACGCGGATATTATTAATATATTATTTGTGTTGTGGTAATAATTCTCGCGTGTGTTTGTACCGCGTAGAATTTTGGTTGTGTTGGTTATATCATCGAGCGAGGCGGTCATTGTACTAACGAGTTGAGACGACGTGTGTGCGTAATAAGGACTTGCAAACCTTATTACGGGTGCAAATCGTGTCTAACAAGTGATGTACGACGAGTGTTTAGCAAGATGGGGTAGTGTGGTGCGTATGGTTTTATACGTTCATGGACTAATCGTTTTGCATTCTTTAGAATGGCGACGCGAAACGAGATCGAGACGAATGACGAGGAGTTTAATACTAGAGTTGCGGCCGCCGTTGCGGAGCAAATGGGTGCGTTGGAAGAAAGAATGGATAGAAAGTATTCCGAATTTCGGGGTAGTAGTGAAATGGAGCGTTGTCTTAAGAGCTTCATGAGGACTAAACCCCCGATGTATGACGGGAAACCGGATCCTTTGATAAGCACAACTTGGATTTCGGATGTCGAAGGGTGTTTCCGTACTATTGATTGCCCTCCCGAGAGAAAGACAAGACTCGCTACGAGTTTGTTGCGGGGTTGGGCAAGGGATTGGTTGGATGGTAAGATTGATCTTGTCGGTGGCGAGACGTTTATGGCTTTATCGTGGGATGACTTTAAGGAGGAATTCTTCGAGGAGTTCCGGACTTCGGCCGATTTGTGGGAATTGCGTAATGAGTTGGGAAATTTGCGACAAGGATCTATGGATTTGAGTACTCTCAAGACGACCTTTATGACGAAGGCTCGTTTTTGTCCGGAGTATTTGGGGAATGATCGTTTGTTGATGGGGGATTTCTATCGGACCTTGAATGATGACTTGAAAAGTAAAATTAGTCGGGGTCAAGCGAAATCGTTTTCGGAATTATTCGACTTGGCTAGAGGTTTCGAGTCGTATTCACGATCGAAAAAGGGTGAACCTTCAAGTGAGCGAAGGGTCGTTTCGTATGGTGCTCCGAGTAAGAGGGCTAAGGGTCCGAGTGTGAGCACGGGTGGTACGCGAACGGGTATGTCGGATTCTAGTGCGGCTAGATGTTACAATTGTGGCGTGAGGGGTCACAAGTCTTGGGAATGTTCGGTACCAAAGGGTGATGGTATGATGTGCTTCAATTGCCAAAAAGAAGGACATCGTAAGTCGGAATGTCCCAAGTTAGCGGGGATGGGTGCGGCAAGGAGACGTTAAGGTACGTTTCAATTTAATAAATATGTCTTTTGATTATTTATTAAGTGCCGTTTGAGTTTGTGTAGTATGCCTTTTGTTGTGCATGTTATTGTTGTGGGTGACGTTCCTAAAGGAAGTACCATATGTTGATGTTTGATTGACGGGCAAAGGGCGTAAGACTTGGTGCAACCAAGCATTCCTTAGTATTTGGGAAACATTTCTACCAAGCCACGGAAATGGTTTTGGTGTTTGGTTGTTAAGCGCGTGTTAACTTTTATGATGAAGTGATGAATCATGAGGTTCCTCGGTTGGTTGGAACCCTTGAGATCGAGTGTTTTAAATCTCGATGTGTGTTGGTAATGGAGTCTTTATGACGCGACATTAGGTGCCTCTTTTATACCTACTAGCGTGGTGTTCGACTCCGATTAGGTTGTGGTTACATTGTACTTAAGGTACCTGGAGAAACCCTTAGGTACATGAGTGACTAGGTGAAATTTGACAAACTAAAGCAATTGGATGATTGCGAGGGTATGGTTTGTGAAATCGTAGTACACTTTTCGTTGAAGTGTTTAAGGATGGTTTGAAATCCATCGTGTGCTCAAGGTTGGAGCAAGATGTGGTGATGGGTCGTGTGTACCCAATTGTTGGTAAAGTCTACCTTGGTAACATTGTACGGGTGTACAAGTTGTGGTATCGGAACGTGGTTCCAAGTGGGGGAGTTACACTCCCGCACGAGGAAGATTTAGTGTGAGATTTCGGATGATGTTTTTGGTAGATCCGGATATTTTGTCGAGACCTAGTTCTGGTCGATTTGTGGTAGAGTACAATTTCGGATAAATTGTACTTATGGTTTGGATTGGAAATTTCCACCGAGGTGGTAATGTGGTAAATCTCGTTGAGAGATAATTGACGTGTGTGGCGAGCAAGGTGAAATCCTTCGGTTAAGGGAGGTGTGTGTCGGGTTCTCTTTTGGAGAATTATTGTTTGGTACCTATGTTTGGTATAGGTGGTTCTTGCTCGATTATGGATGGTTAGTGATCCGCTAGGGTTCACTGCAGTGTAGCAGAGCGTGATGTTGCATGACTCGGTGATTGAGGCCGAAAGTGCGTATGTGATAGATGAAGCATGACCTTCGGGGTCCGCTGACTTCATCGTGGGATTGTTGATTGATGAAGCATGACTTTCGGAGTCCGCTGACTTCATCATGGGATTGTGATTAATGAAGCATGACTTTCGGGGTCCGCTGACTTCATTATGGTATGGTTGATTGATGAAGCATGATCTTTAGGGTCCGCTGACTTCATCATGGGAGTACGTGATTGGTGGAGCATGACTTTCGGGGTCCGCTGACTTCATCATGAGCGTGGTGTTATATCGGTGAAGCATGATCTTCGGGTCCGCTGACTTCATCCGGTGTTGAGATTGGTGAAGCATGATCTTCGGGTCCGCTGACTTCATCATGGTTGTGGATCGAGTGTGTTTTCGGATTCACGATGACGCGTGTAGTTCGGTCATCTTATCGGAATGAATCTCGTGATCTTATTGAGGTAGTAATCTCGTGTGGTTTCAGATTACTAAGGCTCGTGTAGTTCGGCCAACCTCGATGTTGTGGAAGTGAATCTCGTGTAGTTCGGATTCACAAATGACTCGTGTGGTTTCGGTCATTGTATTGAGGAGTGAGTCTCGTGTAGTTCGGATTCACAAATGACTCGTGTAGTTCGGTCATTCCTCCGGGATAGTGACTCTCGTGTAGTTCGGATTCACTATGGCGCGTGTAGTTCGGCCATTCCCGATTGTTGTTGTGGTGAAGGTAGTGAGTCGCGTGTAGTTCGGATTCACTAGGGCGCGTGTGTTTTCGGCCAGCCTTCGTGTCGTGTGATCTATTGGTTGTTTGATACACCAATGGTAGGGTCGTAAGGACCATGTTGCGGGAACTATCGGTCGTTTTATACGTCGATGGTGGGGTCGTGAGGACCATGTTGTGGGATTAGTGAGGCGATAGCCGTGTTTCGCTCACATGTTTGTTACGGGTGTGACGATGGTTGATTTCGTACACCTTGGGTTTTGCATTTCCATAGTCGTTTTGGGCGCGATCGGTTCTAGCCGTTGGATTATGATGTTACGGTAGTTGCGTATTGGTCGTATGGCGCACTACAAGGGATGTTTAGTGATTGGTGTAATCCGTAAGGGTTCGTTTGGTTCGGTCTTCATCGTTTCGGGTTGTTGACCTTAGGTTGAGACCTTGTTGCTTTTGGCGTTATACTCGGTAATAGTACGCTAAGGGATTGATATCTCGGTACGAGATTAGTTGAGTTTTTCCCGATGTTAGGGAAGGAGCATAGTTTTAGTGCTCGGATTGTGGATTTGTGAAAATCGTGGGTGACGATTTTAGTTATTGTAGGCGATTCGTTGGGGAAGAGTTGACTAGGAAAGTCAGATTGGGACTTATGTTGAGGACCGTGGAGTGTGGTCCGTTTGGTTAAGCGACGAGGATCACGCGGACGTGATCGATTCTAAGTGGGGGAGAGTTGTAACACCCTGTTTTTGTTTCTGATTTTGCAGTAGGTCGGGACGCCGTCCCGATAGGGGGGACGCCGTCCAGCAACAAAAGGTGGGACGCCGTCCCGATAGGGGGGACGCCGTCCAGCAACAAAAGGCGGGACGCCGTCTAAAGTTTGGGACGCCGTCTAAACGGTCTGTCGAGCCAGCTGTTTTAATTATTTTTAAAAGGGGTAAAATGGTAAAATTACTTAGATGCCGGTTTGGAGCCTTCAAGGCTGGTTCCTTGGTCATTTGTGGATCATATTTCATCTTCACAAACACTCCCAACATTATTTAGAGAGAGAGGAGAAGTTCTAGAGGGAGAGAGGTGGATTTGGAGAAGAAGGAGTCGGATTCTCGCAAAAGCTCGGGTTCTAAAGTTGTTCATCTCGCTCCTAGCTACGTTGTGGTGGTATTGGTAAGCTCAAACTCCGAATTTCATTTGTTAGATTTGATGTTCAAGTTAGGGTTTTGAGCTAGATTGTTGTGAAACCCTTTTAGATGATGAAGTAGGTTCATGGTGACTTGTTAATCTTGTCACTTAGCGGGTTTTGGGTTGGTTGACGTTTTAGCCTTGATTAGGGTTTGATCTTGAGTTTAATCACTAGGTTTAGTGATTATGGAAGTGTTGAAACTCTTTTGGGTGAGTTTGGCTAACTAATTTTGAAATGGGTCAAAATTAGGGTTTTGGTGTCAAAATGGGTATGACACGTGTTTAACACTTGTGTTAGGGTTTAATTGGCGTGTTAGGACCATTTTCACTCGTGTTGGTGATTATTGGTTAGTTTGGGCGCGTTTCGTGCTTGGAAGTGCAAATGGGTCGAATTTGCATTAAGTGTCAAATTGGTTTGGTTTGTAAATCCAATCTAAGTGTGTTGTTGAATTTGTGATAATGGAATAGGTACTTTCCATTGGTGAGTTGCGGTTTACTTGGAAGCATTCATCAAGGCGACAAGGTGAGTGTTAATATCCTATGTGCATATGTATGTGTAGGATGGGTGCGGGTCGGGTGAAGTGGTTCTCGGTTATAGAGCTCACTTCACATATAGGTGGATTCGATGGACTTTAGTATGAGTTCAATTGGCACGGTTGTGCGTTTTGGTTGACCTCCTTTTGGCAAGGTGTACACTTGTGTGTGCGTTATCACATGTATTGTGATGTGGTTGTGGATAACCCCGATGTGGTGGATTTTATAATCCCGTGACCGTGGGTTTGAGTTGGAGAAGTGAATCGCGTGTAGTTCGGATTCACGATGACGCGTGTAGTTCGGTCATCTTATCAAAATGAATCTCGTGTAGTTCGGATTCATGGTGACTCGTAGTAATCTCGTGTGGTTTCGGATTACTAAGGCTCGTGTAGTTCGGCCAACCTCGATGTTGTAAAGATAGTAATCTCGTGTGGTTTCGGATTACTAAGGCTCGTGTAGTTCGGCCAATCTTCATTGTGGTATTTGGTTCTCGGTATTGGGTTAAGGTGTTAACCTTGTTCGTTTATATTGTTATATATTAATGTATTGTTGTGTTGTAGCTAACCCTCCGGGTGTAGCTATTTGGCGTGGTTCACATCGTCGTTGGTGAACTTATATTTTTGTTGTTGTATCTTAGCTCGTGCTTAGTGTTTGTACGGTACGCCTAGACTAGCTTGCCTTTATGCTTGGTTATTCGGTATGCGGTATTTGATATTTGTGTGGTGTATTCATTTTATACATATATATGTATGTAGTATATTATCATTCACTAAGCGTTAGCTTACCCTCTCGTTGTTGACTCTTTTTATAGAATGCATGCGGATGGTGGCTCGGGTAAGCGCGAGGATTAGAGGACTTGCATAGTTGCTTTAGAAGATCTTGCTTTTGGATTGATTAGGATTAGGTAGCGTATCCCCAATCGCCATGCTCAGTCTTTATTTTGTGTTAAAAATCATGTGGTCGAAACTTGTATTTTGTACGAAAGTCGTATAACGGCCGATGTGGGCCCGGTCTCGTAAAACTCATTTTATTATTGGAACGTGTTAGTTTTAACTAATATAAATTGTTGTGAAAAGCGTTTGGTCTAAAAGTGCCGGGAAGTCAAAGATCTTTTCGCGAAAAATGGACATTTTGATCAGAACTGTCTCAGGCCTTGTGCGCGCCGCGCACAGGCAGTAGTGCGCGCCGCGCACCCTCCAGATCAGTTTTAAATTTTTTTTTTATTTCCGCGTTTTTGGTTGGTTAACGGGTTGGGTTGTTACAGGTTCGGTATGCGAATAATGATAGCAATAACGGCTATTGTTTTAATGACGGTATCCCAGAAACCCCTATTCCCGATCCCTCTCCCCTTCCCAATGCACAAACGTCTACACCCTCAACTATACCCATAATCCGACCTGCCCAATACACTAACTCAGATCCATCTCCTGCCCAATAACCATCAAGCCCAATTAATTGTCCCAAACCCACCGAAAAGCCCTCACAGCCCAACAACCCTCCTATCCACCCTACAAGCCCAACAACCAATTCTCCATTATCTTCTAACAATCAACACTTTGACAATCACGACATTCCTGTATCTGATTCAATTCCAAATACCTCCCAATCACCTAAACAACCTCATCCTATCTCTCCTATGAACCTTATGCCCGATCCACCTTCACCCCATACCGATACCACATCCTCCGACCCCTTCAATCTTGATGACCTTCTCCACATCGGCAAGAACAAGTGCAAAGCAAAACAAAAGCACACCTCTGGTATTAAACCGAAATTGATCCCACAAGAAAAAGATCACCCTTTTAAGAGAAGCATCAAAGATGATATTTTAAAGGCCAACACCTCATCCCGCATTCCTACCGATGCCCCTCACCCTAATTCGAAGAACTGCCCTAGATCAAATATGCTTTACATCAAACACCTAGCGAGAAGCGGTCAAAAATTATGGTTTTCACAACTCTCAAAACGTTGCAAATCCTCGTCTATCACTGAGGATACCTCATCAGGTCACACTCGCGTATCGGTCACAGTTCCTGGGCGTAGCAATAACAAGAACATATCGGGTTTTTCAAAAGATAAAAGCTTGGACACAAATGAATTGGGGCATAGCATTGGTATCCGATGGAATAATCGGTAATCTCATTCCTTTTTCTTTCGTTATTATTATAATTTTATAATGTGTACGATATCTCTTAACATTCGGGGAATTGGGCAAATGGGTAAAATTACTTGGTTTAAGCGTATTTGTAATAAAGAGAAACCAACAATACTTGGATTGCAAGAAACAAAAAGTGAACATATTCATGACAACATCATTGAATCATTTTGGGGAAACTCTGACTTCAAATTTGTCCAAAAAGATTCGGTTGGTGCATCGGGGGGAATCATCACTTTAACAACCCTGATTTTTCCGTTACTTCCGTTAACCTTTCGTTAGTTTATTTAACGACGATTATTTAACTTTTATGTGTTTACGTGTAATAGATGCATACTTGATCTTCGGAGGGTTACAATAATTAATATGGGTTGATATTAATTCAAATAAATATTTCGGATAATTAAATACGATAAAAACGATACGATTTTGATAATAGCTTTTTGAGCAACGAAACGCTCGGGTTTATTTTAATAATTAATTTTGTTAATTATTAACTTTTTAAAATATTTAATTTATTGGGTTTTTAATAAATTAAGCGATTGGTTGCGTTTAACGATCGGGTTAGCATTTCGAGCCTTCGGTACGACTAAACGACACTTAAAACGGACCACGATTACACGGAATTGCAAAACACGAGCCCGGGAATACCCCATGGGCCATGTTCGGCCGACCCCACTCCCCTCACCCCTTTTATTTTAATTTTTGTAACTTTAGGGACTTATTTGTATTTTATGATAATTAAACCCTAATATAAATTAGAGTGTAAACCTAAATTTAGCAGAACCCCTCACTTATACTCAAAATAATCGACTGCCTCTCCCTCCCTGGCTCTCTTTCACGTCGACCATCACCACCATCATCATACCATTCAATTTTCACTTTTTGATAAAACCTGTAACACGAAAGTTGCAATTCTCGATCTCCTCTACGCGTTGGTGTATTTAATTTTGTGATCTAAGGTATATTCACATGAACCCTAATTCTTAAAATCTGATTTTTATGAGAGTTTCATAGTTATGTTGTCAATTGCTCAAGTCTATACGCGTACGTGTTAATTGTTATCGTTATTTTGATTGTTTGATGCGCTAGGGTTTAAAAATGAATTTGTATTTGTTTGATCAGAAAAATTAAGTTTTTCAAATGTTATTTATTATGTTATAATCAGATTCCTTGCGAAAAAATATTGAGTTTAGGCTTTGGATTCGCTTGATTTCGTTTCCGTATGATTAAGTTATGTCAATTTGAATTATCGTTGTGTTTTTGTTGCTTGATCAGAAATCTGGTATTGATAGACAACGAATTGGCATGTGAGACTTATACCAATGGAAAGATAATTTAAAAACACTCAATTGATACTTGGATATCATGTATTTTTCTTATTTCTTATGTATAGCCCGAGATATGCTTGAATTAGTGTAAAAATAGTTTTATACAGCACTTGCATGAAAATAACCTTGTATGATAAAATTTGTTAACTTCTGTAATTAAAGCTTTGCATATTTGAAATGTAGACAAAAATTACTTCATCTTTCATGTGGATATCATAGGCTAATTGTATCTAGATCTTCGGATAATCGCGTGCGAATGTGACTAACTAAATGAGAATCGAATCTGTAACTTGCTCACGGTTTTGTACTCTGTGGATTGTGTGTATTGCATGAGCATGTATTCTTCTGGAAAATGAAAATTAACATGATATGTGACTTATTGTTAGTTTATTTCAATCTCTGAAACCTTATTCATTGGGCACAATAGAGCCATACTTTATGTGAATTCTGATTTTAGCTGAAAACTGAATGTTCAACTTACACGAATAAACTATTCAAATTGGCTAAACAAAAGTTTCTAGATTTTTTATATTGTTACTTTGATTTGTATTTGAACTATGGCCACTGGTCTTGTATCAATTGCATGTTCCTAACTCCGGTTATAGCCAAAATTAAATCAGTGCGCGGTCAGAAACTGACTTGGCAAACCCCAAATGTATCCCTTCTGATTCCTGACTTTTAATTGTCTTATGAGTCCCTGGCCGGACTTTTTGGAATAGATTTTAAGTATATTTATGATCTGGAGCTTTTCATGTTTACTTGAATTTTGTACTATGAGATAATGTGCTAAGTATGCTACGTGTTCATGAACTTTGTGCATAATGATAAACAGAAATTGTGAAAATGATCATTCATGACCTAAAACATATTGTTTGAATTAGGTTTGACATGTTGACCAATATTCGACATGAACCTACTGATGTTGACTTTATTTGACCAAATTGACCAAGTTTGACTTTCAGTTTGACTTCGGTTGACTTTGTTTGACTTGCATGATATAGTTGACTTTTATTTTGAAACGCGTCGAGTCGAGCAAAAAGACAACGTACACTATGAAACCACACTTATGTAAGATACATATATTGACCAACCTAAATCCATATACTTAGGTTGCATTACTCGGCTATAAACCGTACAAGTTAATTGTCCACTTTTCAATCCGAGCTTTATTCAAAGGTGAGTCTACAGTCCCGCTTTTTACATGTTTTCAGGGATGAGAATACACGCTGTTATACTTACATTTTCAAATGCTTTTGTATTGACATGAGTACTATATATGCATATTGAGTTTGTTCAAAAAGCCTCTAGCTTGAATACTTTTAATACCATCGATGTAAGCACAATTTAGATGGACGGATCCGTTAGGTTGACAACCTCGCCCAAACAATATTAACCGCGGCGCATTTACTTTGAACATTAAATACATTTGAACAAGTGTATAACATTTTAGGAGGTAAAGGCGAGTATAGTGGCTTCTATACTCGGGTCATTGCTAGTATTCAGGTGCTCATATTATGCAAACGTATTACGACTTTGTGTTGTACTTGTAAAATCTCGTGGTCAAGGAAATTAAACTATTTTTCTGATAACTGTTTTTCAGATGCTATACAACGTTATGTAAAACTATGGTTTACGAACAAAATGAGATAAAACTTGATATGGTATTGTCTACAAATATTTAAAACTTGACATGGTATTGTCTACAGATATTTGAAACTTGACGTGCTTGTGTCAACAAACTTTTTAAACGGGACACAGAGTTGTTTACAAACTTTTAACATTGAACCTTGGTAGTCTTCCACTATTAAACGTTTTCGAAATGTATATCTTAAACATACCGTATTGTTTACCTAAAACCTGTAGATTCACTCAACATTATTGTTGATCCGTTTTGCGTGTTTTATTCTCAGGTGTTAATTACTTCCGCTGTAAATTGTTGCCGTTACGTAGAAGTTAAGCCAAGTACTGGGACCAGAGTTAACGTTCCGTCAAAGGGATTTTTACGGGGTGTCAAAATCACAATATGGGACTGTAATACTTTCACCTTCGACCACGCTATTGAAGGCGATTTTTTCCTTGCAATCTGCGGATCTTGGGCGGGTTATGATTCTAAGATTGCATTCATAAATGTCTACGGCCCACACTCCTCTTCCAAAAAACAAAGACTATGGTCTGAGTTATCCTCTCTCGTAAACTCCCTCACGACCCCTTTCATCATCTTCGGTGACTTCAACGAAGTTAGAAAGACTTCCGAACGCATGAATTTTGAGTTCAATCAACAATGGGCTACTAATTTTAATAACTTCATTAACAATTTCGGACTAATTGACATCCCCCTTGGTGGAAAAAAATTCACTAGAATTTGCATAAAAAGAATGAAGTTTAGTAAAATAGATAGATTCCTCGTTTCAGATGACATTTTAAAAATATGGCCTAACATCTCCTCTAAAACTCTCGATCGCGATCTCTCTGACCATTGTCCCATACTCCTTAGGAACACGTACATCAACTCCGGTCCTAAACCTATTCGCGTCTTTAACACTTGGCTTGACCTCAAAGACGCTGACTCGATCATCACTCAGGCCTGGTCAATTCCAATGACTGGAAACCGGCCCGATTGTATCCTCCGTAACAAACTGAAAAACGTCAAATTGGAACTTAAAAAACATAGTGCTCAACTCGATAACCTTGATTCTCAAATTCTAGATCACCTAAAAAACATTAACGAATGGGAAGCTTTAGCTGAAACTAGACCTTTATCCGAATCTGAGAAAAACAAATGGCTCGAAGATAAATTTTCACATTAGAAAAAGAAAAAAAAGAAAACAAACATGTTAAAACAAAAGTCAAGAATTAAATGGGCTCTCGAAGGTGATGAAAACTCGAAATACTTTCATAACTTGGATTGAAGACCCCAACATCATAAAACACGAAACCTACCTTCACTTCAAAAATCTCTTTAAATCTAACAAACTTAACAATCACTGTCCTTTTAAAAATGCACCTCACCTTGAATTTATTTCCACACAAGATAACCTCTTTCTCAAATCCGAATTCCTTGAAAAGGAAATTTGGGATGCTATTCACGACTGCGAAAGTTCGAAAGCACCTGGTCCCGATGGTTTTAACATGAAATTCTTCAAAAAATATTGGGACCTTATAAAACACGACCTCATTAAAGCGCTAGATTGGTTCTGGTCCAATTCCGAAATATCCAAAGGTTGTAACACATCCTTCTTCACCCTAATCCCCAAAAAACCTAACCCTATTGGCTTGAACGAATACCGTCCTATTTGTCTAATAGGAAGTTATTATAAAATTCTAACCAAAATCCTTTCTAACCGCCTCGCCAAAGTCATCCACAAGGTTATTGGGGCCGAACAATCAGCCTTCCTCAAAGGTCGTAACATCTTAGATAGCGTGCTAATTGCGAACGAAATAATAGATGAACTTAATCGTAAAAAACGTAATGGACTCATCTTAAAAGTCGACTTCGAAAAAGCATTTGACTGTATCGAATGGGACTTTCTATTTAACACCATGCATTACATGGGGTTTGGCCCTAAATGGATTAGTTTCATTCGTGCTTATCTTTCCTCTTCATCCATCTCCATTCTAATCAATGGATCTCCTACCGATGAATTCTACCCCAAAAGAGGTATACGTCAAGGTGACCCAATCTCGCCTTTCCTTTTCATTATCGTTGCCGAAGGCCATAACATCCTCACTAAACGAGCCTTATCAAGTGGCCATTTACGTGGAATCAATGTTGGTAATGACAACATCACCGTCACCCACCTTCAGTATGCTGATGACACAATTTTTTCGGGGAATGGAGTAAAAGAAATGCCAAACACATTTCCAAACTCCTCAAATGCTTCGAGAAAATCTCTGGGCTCAAAGTCAACTTCCAAAAAAGCAAACTCTACGGTATCGGAATTTCTCCCCAAGAAACTGAAGAAATGGCCAATTACATTAGCTGTTCTTCCGGTACCTTTCCCTTCACATACCTTGGTCTTCCCATCGGTGTGCCTTCATCTCACCCTTCCTCCTGGCAGCCAATTGTGGAAAAATTTGACAAAAGACTTTCTGACTGGGCGGCTAAATCGATTTCTTTTGGCGGCCGACTTACCCTCATTAAATCTATCCTAAGTAGCATACCACTCTATTATTTCTCCCTCTTCCACGCACCTACCTCCATCCTTAACCTCCTTGAATCTAAAAGATATAAAATTTTTTGGGGTGGGTCATCAACAGAAAATAAAATTAACTGGATAAAATGGGACCAAATTCTACTACCTTATGATAAAGGCGGTTTAAATGTTGGTTCTTTTTTTTTGTAAAAACATCTCACTACTATGTAAATGGTGGTGGCGCTTCAAAAATGAGGAAAACGCATTATGGGTAAAAATTATTACTAGTATCTATGGGGGGCGGGGGGTTGGAATCTAACGTTTCTTGCAGGAACATTTCAGGTCGCACGGTTTGGAAAGAAATAATTAAAGCTGGAAAAATCGCGGATAGCTCAGGCGCCTCATTCTCTTCCTCCATCACAAAATGTCTCGGAAATGGTGTCTCCATCAAATTTTGGAATGACATCTGGTTTGGTTCGGAACGCTTTAGCACACTTTTTCACAGATTATACATGCTTGAGACAAATAAAGATGCATCGGTCGCTGAAAGAATCACTCATAGCAATGGATAATCTTTAGGTAATTGGTGCTGGACAAGGCCTCCAACTGGTCGGGCCACAAACGAAATCACAGAATTAAATAACATAGTATCTTCCGTTACTTTATTCGACAAACAAGATTCCTGGAAATTCAATTTAGAATCCACAGGAATGTTCACCACCAAATCTTTGGCATTTCTGATTAACACCCTAAGGCTTGGGAGTAATGCTCTAAGCTTATCGATTCCCCGTAACAAACTCCTGCCTCAAAAAGTATATATCTTCATCTGGAGAGCCATTCAAAAAAAGATTCCGGTTAGATTCGAAATTGACAAAAGGGGCATTGATCTCGATTCCACTCTATGCCCTTTATGCGAATTGGATATAGAAACCACCGAACATATTCTCGGTTCTTGCCCCAAAACGGCACTCATTTGGAAACTTGTCCTCGATTGGTGGGCCCAATATAATTCTCTAATCTCGAATCTTAACGATGCCATCATCAATAATCAACCATTCGCTCGCAACAATTTCGGCTCTTCATTATGGCAAGCAACCAAATGGATTACATGCTATACAATTTGGAAACATAGGAACTTGAAAGTATTTTCCAAAAAAACGTGGTTCCATGATTCGATTCTATCTGAAATACAAACACAAAGTTATAGTTGGATTTCCAAAAGATCGCGTAAAAAGAAAACAATCGAATGGCATCAATGGCTCATTAATCCTTCTTTCTTTGTTGCGGATACTCCCCACCGAGTTGGGATCGGCTAATTTTCTCATTATTACACATGTGTAGCCCACAGATTCCATTTCTTCTATTGAGGGTTTGATTAATCGGGCTAGTTTGTGTTAACTTTGTTGGCGCTAGATCGTCACTGTTATTGATATTGCTCTAAACATACATATATTTCAACGCAATATCATTTATATTTCATAGGCTTTTACGGTTTACAAAGACATTCAATTGCATATTTCACGAGAAAAACGACTAAAGTAAACACGAGAGTAAAAATCGAAGAAAAGAGAATAAACGTCAATTTAAACCAAATATTTATCGAGAAAACACTTATCCGAATTGAAGAACGAAGAAGACCGAAGAAAAAGAGTTAAAACAAATGTTCAAGTCAGTATAAACGTCTAACAATGTCTAACAAGGGATCAACGGAAAACATTAAATTAAAAATGTGCTGTTTACACTTACGCGGATCGCGTAAGGATCCACGCGGAACGCGTAATGTTGTGAACAATTTCCAGATTCAGGTTAATTGCTACGCGAAACGTGTGCTACACTAAGCGGATCGCGTAATGTTATGGCCAGTATTAGATTCCAAGTTCAAGTGGGACGGTTGTTTTTAAATATATATTAACCATACTACAGAGCAGGCTTAAGGGAATAAGCATATTTTTTTAGATACTTTACAGAGAACCCACCAATATAAGCACGCGTATAAAATACTCACCTACCACTTCTCAACTGATTTATATTCGAGAACTGCTATAATTTAAGGGACACATTTTACAAGATAGAGAGATTAGTTTAAAAATAGAGAGTAGTCAAACATTTGAATACTCTCACTGTTTCATTTACAAATATTTCAAAGTACTCCGTATCAGTTTATTTTAGTTTTTAGTATTGTTCCGTATTAATTTCAAGTTTGAAGATTTAAGATAGTTTCAATATTAAGGGTGTATTGTTCGTGATTAAGGGTATTATTGTTCGAGTGCAAGAGTGTTGTTATTGTAATTTTCTACCATTTGAAGTTAACGAAAGTGAAGATTTTCGTAAGTTTGTTCTACTAAAATTATTGTTATCATCTTTTATCATTATCATTATTGTTATCATTATGTTTGTATATTTATATTTTTATGTTCATCCTATTAAAATGAGTAGCTAAGTTCCCATAGTGTTTACTTAGATGTAGAGCCCTAGTGAAATGGATTGTTATGTTTTGTAAATATTAAAATGTAGCTTATGTATTTTTAACATTGTGCCTAGTCAAAAGAACCATTGTTATACGATTAGATATTTAATCCTTATCACTTAATTTGTTAGATATAAATAGCGAAAGTTATTTCTATTAATATAAATTAAGCTTTAACACTAAAAGTGATTTAGACGAATAATTTAGAAATAAGGTTCGGTGGTTTGGGTAATATCATTAGTTATATAATCATGAAATTGTAAAAAGGGAAACCGTTACGATTTAGGTTTTGGCGAAAGTCAAAACTAGGTTAGGTCTCAATTTAAATACTTAGTGAATAGTTAACTATCTAAATAAGATCAAATGAAAATTAGATTTAATTTAGTTAGTTGAAACTTTATATATTCGAAAGAAAATACAAAGTTGTATATTAAAACATTTTAATAGGGCTTAAATTCAAAACAATCCATGGATCTAGAGGTGAAATATTTAAGTGAACACTACCATTTATATATATTGCAAATTATTATTATTATTTTTCTTATTATTATTTATAAAAATTAAATATTAAATCTAGTTTTATCAAGTTTAAATACGCACTGTTTTGTCACATCAATTATAGCTTACGCGGATCGTGTATAATTCCACACGAAATGTGTAGTTCCAATATATACGCGAAACACGTATATATACACGCGAAATGCATAAGAATAAATCCAGTACTATTACATTTTGGTTTAATTCCAAGTTTTAATTAAATCCTTTTAAATTTACTATTAATTAGTTTAAGTCATAAATTTTACAATACTGTAATTTCATTTATTTCACTTTTAATTAATTTTAATATTGTATTTTTATTAATTTAGTTTATATTTTAGTTAGTTTAATTAAGTTGTATTATATTATGTTTTATAACAAATTCCTAATCCATAACCCCCTTTAAATTAGTTTAACTTCAAAGACTATTAAAAACCATTAAACACTCCATCTCCCTGTGGAACGAATCGGATTTACCTATAAAACTAAACTACGCGGATAGGACTAGTTGCCTATATATGTGTGAAATCGACCCGAATTCATTAAAACACCATATATACAATAAATCAATTCGTATAACAAAACAACTTAAATCCGTTCTAAATAAAGGTTACGATCTAGCACATCAACTTTTTGGCGCCGCTGCCGGGGAATTGGCAGTTAAATAAATAGATAATTTTTCTGATTCGTAGTAGTAGTTGGATTTGTACGTGGACTGGGTTTTTGGAGCCAAATATTACCCAATTATATTGGGACCAAACGAATCCTGCCCCTCTGCTGCATCTTTTGGTTATTCGAAACGTGGGCAAAATCAGAAGGAAAATCTGTTTGTTTAATGGTTTTTATCATTCGTTTTATGTTATTCGATCCTTTTGTAGGAATTCAATTTCTAGAAAAGCTTTTGGTGTTGTGATTGCATAATAGAAATTAATGCATGAATTTACGTTCTTCCAACACTGATTTAACTCCTTCATATCCTGAACCCGAAAGGGAATTTCACGAACGCTTAAGAGCTCAAGAAGTAGAGTCTCTCGCTGAGGGTTTAGAATCACTTTCATTGGATTCTAACTCTGAACCAGTTATTCAACCAGTCATAGAGCCAGTTATTAAAGAAGAGGAAGAGATCGCAGCTACAAATCAAACGATGGATGCATTAATGAGGGCAGCAAGAACAGGTCAAGGCCACGCAATTATTCAACCCACGATGTCTGACGGCTTTGAAATAAAGGGTCAATTTCTCCACATGGTGACTAGTACATGCCAATTCGGTGGAGCTCCGAATGAGGATGCTAACGAGCATCTTCGTAAATTTATAAGCATTTGCAAGCTATTCAAAATCAAAGATGTCTCCGATGATGTCGCATGTTTAAAAATCTTTCCATGGTCATTAAAGGATGATGCAAGAGATTGGATAGACTCGTTACCAGAAGGTTATATCGAAGATTGGAATGATATGATGGACAAGTTTTTGTCAGAGTTCTTCCCTGCTTCAAAAGCAGCAAAGTTACAAAGTGACATAAATCACTTTAAACAAAAGACTAATGAGACTCTTTATGAAGCTTGGACCCGATTCAATAAAATGCTTAGAATATGTCCTCAACACGGGTTGAATACATTCCAAAAGGTCCAAATATTCTATAAAGGAGTCAATGTGGCTACTCAAAAAGATATTGATGTTGCAGCAAGAGGTTCAATCATGAAGAAAACACCCGAAGAAGCTCACACAATCATTGCCGATATAGCAGCACATTCTCATAATTGGCATCAAGAGATGGAGTTCTCTAGATCAACAACTGTTGCTAGTATTGAAAGCAACGATGAAATCGCTGCTTTAAAAGTTCAATTGGCAAATCAAGGAAGGCAAATTGAGAAGGTGACCAAGGAAATGCATGCTATCAGGGTAGGGTGTGAATTGTGCCAAGGTCCTCACCTTACTAGAGATTGTGACCAAACAACAATGGAAGAGCAAGTGAATTTCTTAGGTTACTTGCAAAAAGGTGAAATGAATTTCAACGATTTTTCGGCGGTTGAAGCAATGAACAGAAAATATCCTCCAATCAACAGTTATCAAATGGGAGTACCTTCGGGTTCAAACAATTATACTTACCAAGGAGGAAATCCGGTTTACCAAAATAACCGAAATTTCTCAAATCAAAATCAAAGAAATGCACCACCAGGTTACAATCACCTAAACAACTGAAATCAACCTCAACGAAATTACCAAAATCATTTTCAACATAGTCAACCACAACCACAAGCACCTATACAACCACAACCCGAGAAGAAATACGGTTTAGAAGATCTTTTGAGAGATTTTATGGTTAAGCACGAGCAAACTGCGGAACTTCAAACTCTTCAAATTCGAAATCAACAAGCTACGATACAGAATTTAGAAAGAGATGTTGGAAGGATCTCACAGTTACTAGTAGAGAGACCACCAGGCGCTCTCCCCTCAAATACTCAAGTGAATCCCAACAACAGTCAAACAAGGAATGAGCAAGTAAATTCCATAACTACGAAAAGTGGGTTAACTGTTAACCTCGATGTTCCAAAGCCTCATGTTCCTATTTCTATTCCAATTCCAAATGAAAAAGATTCTTCCGTGGAAGAGGATAAAGTGCCAACCACAAGTGCACCTAAAACTCAACCGCCATTAAAAGAATACAAACATCCAATTCCATATCCACAACGTTTGAAGAAAGATAAATTACAATCACAGTACAATAAGTTTTCTGAAATGATTAAGCAAATTTGTATCAATGTAACCTTGTAGATGTTCTTGCGGGTATGCCAAATTATGGAAGGTTTATCAAGGATCTCATAGCTGAAAGGACCCGTCCTAATCCACCTGGACGAAGTCATCAACATTTGGTCCCATTGCGATGATCGGCTCCAAGTAATGCCCATATATTGAGCAAATGCACAGCAGAAGACTTAATTCGTACCTGAGAATAAACATGCTTTAAAGTGTCAACCAAAAGGTTGGTGAGTTCATAGGTTTATCATGACAATCATTTCAATATGTTAATAGACCACCAGATTTCATAATCATAAACATAATACACTCGCAAGTGTATGTAAAGCATTCTAAGTGGTTGAGCACTTGGTAACCATACTTAACATTTAATCAACGTCGAATATTCCCTTTATTATGAAATCTCACTACACCGTACCAAGTGTAGTCACCAAAATGAAGTACTGTGCAACCGTTGAATACTGGTCGTCCAGTCCGGTTGGGGTTGTCAGGCCCGATAGATCTATCAACAGGATTCGCGTTTACAATACCCATGTAAATAGTAGTTACCAAGCTACAGGGAAGTATGCCAGTGGTACAACTCAACGTAGAATATATTTTTAAGTACTTGTGTCTATTTCGTAAACATTTATAAAAGTAGCGCATGTATTATCAGTCCAAAAATATATATTGCAAAAGCAATTAAAAAGGGAGCAAATGAAACTCACTTTTGCCTTGAAGGTATTTAATTCGACTTGGTCTCCGATAGATATCACGAACCTAACCATATATATAATATATCAATATATTTTCTTTTTAAGTAATCGTTACATATATATATATACTTTTAATACTTTTAATATTTTCTTAGTCCGTAGTTAGCAGTCCGATGTTAGTGGTCCACAATTAGTTGCTTAAATAAAATAAATAAAGACCCCATCGTATTCGTATTGATCAGAATTAATCTCGACCCATGGTACCATGTTGTCAAATGATGTGTTGCGTACATAAAGTACCGTGTTGTCAAATGACGTGTTGTGTACAATCATGAGGTCTTATGATTAATCTTCTCGTGTTGTTTACGGGTGGTCCTGAAATATATAAAATTAAATCATAAGTAATTATATATAAAATATCATATTAATTAGAAAAGATATGATTAATTTACTTTTTCTCCAAATATTTTCGTAGCTAAACTAGCTTCGGATACCCAATCTTGTTTTAGTCGTAGTTTCTTCATTACAACTCCGTTTTTGTTGGTTCAACTTGCCACTTCCTTGGATCGAGTCAAATTTTAAGACTATGAACTGAAAATACCTTAGTTTGTATTCGAAATCATAGGTTATAGGTCAAACTTTGGCAAAACTTATGAAAGTGATCATTTCCGTCATAAAAACAACATCTAGATGATCATTTTTATAAAAATAGTTACACTTTCAGTTAAACCATGAAATTTTTATGTGTTAACATATTCATAAGAAATATCATTTTTCCAATATATGAACTTCCAATTCAAAGTTTAAAATAGTTTTTAATTATCCAACCCAAAACAGCCCCCGGTTGCACTCTGACGACGTATATTCAGTTTTAAGGTGTTCTTTGTAAAAACAAGTTGTATCTTGTTAAGTTAGCATATCATTATGATATATTACAGGTCTTGAAGTGTTTTAAAAGTCAAGTTAGAAGGATCTATTTAGTTTGCGAACAAGTTTGAAATCATTCAAACTATGTTCTTGTTATTAAAATTTTATACCACAAAATAAGATAGCTTTATGAATATGAATCGAATAAGATTATGAATAAGGTTACTACCTTAAGTTACTTGGATAAAGCTACTGGAAAGGAAGTATAATTCTTGATCTTCAAAGAGTTTTTGAAATAGGTTCAAAAGATTAAAAGTATAAACTTGAAATGGATGTTCTTCATGAAGTGTTCTTGAATGATTATTATGAGATGATTAGGGCTTGATTCTTGAAGTAGTTTTTGAAGATGATGAAGATTAATTTGCTGAAATTTAGAGTGTTCTTGAGTAGGTGTTTAAAGAGGATAGATTTTTAAGAGAATTTATGAAGTAATGATGGAAAAATAAAATGAATATACATGTATATGTAATATCACAATTTTGGAATGGAATCAAAAATAGATTTTCAAGTTGTAATTTAGCTAAACTACTTGACACTAAAGGTTAAACTTTGTTTAAACATGTTCCTCCATAATTAAAAAAATTGAAAATGATGTTTTACTATTTGTATATACGAATAGTAAATACATCTAGAAGCTGTGTATTATACGGGTATAATACGGGTATAAAATGTCCTTGTCTTGATGTCTAAAGATGTCTCATGAGTCATATGTAATAATAAAGATGTCTTTTTCCATGATAAAAGGTTGAAAATGATGTTTTCCTATTAGTATATTTCAATAGTAAATACATCTAGAAACTGTTTATTAATACATCTTAATACAATACATATATATTTATTTTAACTTAGAAGTTTTAACATCGTTAAGCGTTATTTATATATATATATATATATATATATATATATATATATATATATATATATATATATATATATATATATATATATATCGTTTCGAAGTCCTTAAGTTAGTAGTCTCATTTTATGTATATAATCCATTGTTAATATATTTAATGAGATACTTAATTATCATATATTCAAGTTATATATAATCCATATATATCCATATTAATACAAGTTATGACGTTCATGAATCGTCGGACAAATGGATGGTCAATGGGTAATTAATTACATGAATATAGTTTCAAACTTTTCGAGACTCAACATTACAGATTTTGCTTATCGTGTCGGGAACATATAGAGATTAAAGTTTAAATTTGATCGGAAATTTCTGGGTCATCACAATAGCCGATAAAGGTAAATATGAAGAAGTTTCAACCACATTCCTTAATGGGGAATGCTAGGTAATTTTGCAAAAGCAAAAGATGCCACCGAAACTCGGAGATCCTGGTAGTTTCATTATTCCGTGTCTGATGGGAGATTCAGTAATGTACGATGCATTAGCTGACTTAGGGGCAAGTATTAATCTTATGCCACACTCCTTGTACTTAAAACTAAACCTAGGTGATCTAAAACCAACTAGGATGTGTATACGCCTAGCCGATAGAACTTATAACTATCCTATTGTTATTGCCGAAAACCTACCGGTTAAAGTTAATCATTTAATCTTTCCTGCCGATTTCGTTGTCCTTGAAATGGAAAAAGATAGCAAGGTTCCCCTAATTCTAGGGCGACCTTTTCTAAATACCGCCGACGCGATTGTGCGTGTTAAAGATAAAAAACTTAGTCTATGTGTAGGGGAAGATAGAGTTACCTTAAACATAGGTAAAGCTATGAAACAACCTATCCCCTCCGATGACGAATGTTATAAGGTAGACATTGTTGATTGTTGTGTTGAAGAAGAATTACAAGAATTACTGAATGTAGACACCTCGAACTTCACCCCAATGAGTGAAAGTAATGAATTTGATGTAGAGCTTGAACTTGACGAATTGTTGAAAGTAGTCATCGATGAAGATTGCTGTGAGGAAGAAATTCTCAAGGAAGATGAAACTTTTGAAGAAATTACTGATGGTAATAGGTTCCGGATAAAATCTTCCTTGGAAGAACCACCAACCTTGGAACTTAAAGAACTCCCAAAACATTTGGAGTATGCTTATCTCCAAGGTACGTCACAATTACCTGTTATAATATCATCAAAACTCTCCGATAACGAAAAGAGTAGGTTAATGTCCGTTCTAAAAACTCACAAGAAATCAATTGATTGGAAAATAACCGATATTCTATGGATTAACCCCACTTATTGTACTCATAAGATTCTAATGGAAGAAGATTTTAAACCCGTGGTACAAAGGCAACGAAGGTTAAATCCTAACATGAAAGAAGTTGTCAAGAAGGAGGTTATCAAGTTACTTGATGCCGGGTTAATATACCCAATATCCGATAGCCCATGAGTTAGTCCTGTTCAAGTGGTACCTAAGAAAGGGGGTACAACTGTCATCCTTAATGATAAGAATGAACTCGTTCCTACAAGAACAGTCACTGGTTAGAGAGTCTGTATAGACTACCGTCGTTTAAACAACGCCACAAGGAAAGATCATTTCCCACTTCCTTATATTGACCAAATGCTAGAATGTTTAGCGGGAAAAGAGTACTATTGTTTCCTTGATGGATTCTCCAGTTATTTTCAAATTCCCATGACAAGACAACTTTTACTTGTCCGTTTGGTACCTTCGCATACCGACGAATGCCGTTTGGATTATGCAACGCGCCAGGCACCTTTCAAAGGTGTATGATGGTAATCTTTCACGACATAATAGAAGGAAGTATGGAAGTCTTTATGGACGATTTCTCTGTTTTTGGAGACTCTTTCGATTCATGCCTTTCCAACCTCGAGCGAATATTAATTCGTTGCGAGGAATCAAATCTTGTTTTAAATTGGGAAAAATGCCACTTCATGGTGAATGAAGGCATTGTTTTAGGACACAAGATTTCTCGAGATGGAATGGAAGTAGACAAAGCTAAGATCGATGTAATCTCAAAGCTTCCTCCTCCAACTAACGTTAAAGGAATTCGTAGTTTCTTAGGTCATGCAGGATTCTATCGATGATTCATAAAGGACTTTTCCAAAATCGCTTGACCCATGACTAAACTTCTTGAGAAAGATAGTACATTCGACTTCAATGATGAATGCTTATAAGCTTTCTCCATTCTAAAAGATAAACTTACGAATGCACCTATCATAGTATCTCCCGATTGGTTCAAACTATTCGAACTAATGTGTGATGCTAGTGATTTCGCACTAGGAGCCGTTTTAGGACAACGCCAAGATAATAAATTTCAACCAATATATTATGCAAGTAAAACACTAACAGGAGCACAATTCAACTATACAACTACCGAAAAAGAATTCCTTGCAATTGTATTTGCTTTTGATAAATTTAGATCATATCTTGTGTTATCCAAAATGATTGTTTTTATCGATCATTCAGCCCTAAAGTACCTGTTCAAGAAACAAGATGCAAAACCTAGATTGATACATTAGATTCTTCTCTTACAAGAATTTGATATAGAAATCAAGGATAAAAAAGGTGCTGAAAATCTCGCTGCTGATCACTTGTCTCGTCTTGAGAATCTTGACCTAGAAAAACTAGATGAGTCAGTTATTCATGATACTTTTCCCGATGAGTTTCTAATGAGAATAGAAACCGAATTTGAAGTTCCATAGTTTGTGGATTTTGCAAACTATCTCACTGCAGGAGTATTAATTAAAAACCAAACGTACCAGCAAAAGAAGAAATTCTTTGCTGATTTAAAGTTTTACTTCTGGGAAAACCCTAATCTTTTTCGAATAGGAGAGGATTAAGTTATCCGCCGATGCGTATATGGTAAAGAAGCTCAACAAATATTGGAGCACTGTCATCAAGGCCCAGCTGGTGGTCATTTCGGACCTAGCTATACAGCTAAGAAGGTCTTTGACTCAGGTTTTTATTGGCCAACCATTTTCAAAGATGCACACCACATGGTTAAAACATGTGATGCATGTCAAAGATCCGGTAACATCTCAAAAAGGGACGAAATGCCACAAAAAGGCATTCTTGTATGTGAAGTATTTGACATTTAGGGTATTGACTTCATGGGTCCATTTTCCGCATCGAATAAATGTAAATACATCCTTGTGGCAGTTGACTACGTTTCTAAATGGGCCGAAGCAAAAGCTTTACCCACAAATGATGCCCGTGTTGTTGTGAACTTCCTAAAAAACCTATTTTCACATTTTAGAATTCCAAAAGCATTAATCAGTGATCGTGGAACTCATTTTACAAATCAATTACTCGAGAAAGTACTTAAAAAGTACGGAGTTTATCATCGTTTCTCAACTTCTTACCACCCTCAAACGAGTGGGCAAGTTGAAAACACAAATCGAGGTCTTAAATGAATTTTAGAAAGAACGGTTAAAAATAATCCTAAAATCTGGCATCAAAAGTTAGATGATGCGCTTTAGGCATTTAGAACTGCATTCAAAATGCCCATTAGTACTACACCTTTCCGATTAATTTATGGTAAGGCGTGTCATCTACCTGTCGAAGTTGAACACAAGGCATATTGGGCTCTAAGAGAATGTAACACTGACCTTGCGAAAGCCGGAGAAAACTGATTCTTACAACTTAATGAATTAGACGAATTAAGACTACAAGCTTATGAAAACTCTAAAACATACAAAGAGAAAACTAAGAGATGGCACGATGCACGATTAAAAGAAAGGAAAGAATTCGAACAAGGGAATAAAGTATTAGTTTTCCAATCACGTTTTAAGTTTTCACCTGGGAAACTTAGATCCTGGTGGACTGGGCCATATATAATAAAATAGGTTTTTCCATCTGGATATGCAGAGTTATATAGCAAAGACAGTGGAACTTTCAAGGTGAACGGTCATCGACTCAAGTTATACTTTGACGGAATCAACACTACGGAAAGAGACGAAATCACCTTCTACCCTAAGGACAAGTAAATTTGGGGTAACTTTAAGGTTTTCAACTCCATTCTCGATCTTTAGTTTTATCTTTAAGAGTGGGGTTTGTTCGGTCTTTCCCTAGCAGACATTAAAGAACTAGTCTTCTCCCTCCATTCTACCTTTTTATTTTCTTTCGTTTTTATTTATTTTTTATTTTCAAGATGCGCAATCAATATGTCTACAACCATTTCTTTTTTATGTGCGATAATATTTTACCGAGGGGTGTGGTATTTGATATAAAGAGTAGATGCGATCAGGCGAGAAAAGAAATAAGGCAAGAACTTAATGAAAAAAATTATGCAAAAGGCAAATCAAAATCAGCTAAGAAGCGTCGAGCGTGTCTGCAAGTGTGTAAAATGTGGAAAACCGACTCACTATGGAGATTGCCCAAAGAACCAAACGGACTCTAATTACGAGTACGTAACCTTGTGCAAGAAGGGCCTTTTAAATGTTCAGAGGAAAACCTCTTAAACCAACGAGGGTACGCCTACGAAGTCATGGGGAGCGAAATGATACGACTCTACTACGAGGCGAGTCAATGCGGTTTCACCCTCTGAATCTTTTTCTCGCCAATTGTATGTGTTTTTGTTTTTATGTTTTTGTGTGTTTGCGTTTTGTTGTGTTTTAGTTTGTATTTGTTTGTTGTGTGTTTTTAAAAAAAATGGTTTACCATTTAAAAATTGATGAACCTTGAGTTCAACCGATTTTCATTGAAAACGATAATGTTAAGTGTTACAACTGAATTGTCGTTCTTCAAATTGCACGAAATTTCTTGTTGGATTCATAAGACATCTATTAAATAGTAAACCACAAAAACAAAAGATAAAATTTGAAAAATTTTCTACTAAAAATATACTTTTTTATCAATAACCGTAAAAATATACAACTTGTAATCTTTGTCATGGATAACGATAGGTGTAGCAACCGAATTTATCTCTACCTAGTCGACAGGAAACAAAGTTTTAAGTTTGAAAATTAGTTGGTTTAAAAGTATACAAAAATAGAGTGTATTTTAATCCCTATATATTTTTTTTTATTTTTCATATACTTGTTTTAAAATTTAAAAACGTTAATCTTCTTAACAACAAAAATAGAGTGTATTATTTTATTTTAAATTTGTTTTCGAAAAATTTAAAAACTTTAACTTTTAATATATTAAAATTTTATAAATTGAATTTAAAATTCATAAATGGATAAAGACTAGGTATAACAACCGAAATTTCCATTACTCCAAATATAATTTTTATAAAGGATATTTTAAAAATTTTAATAAGTTATAAGTTAAAAAAAAAAATCTGGGCTTAATGCTTACGCGGTACGTGTAAGTTTTCAAGCGGAACGCGTAAAACTAAAATCTACGCGAAACGCGTAGACCTACGAGGAACGCGTAATTCGAAAAATCAGATCAGATATCTAATCGACCTGCTCTCTCCTTCACACTTAAATTTTTTTTTCTGCTTCTGCTTACTGTGAACGAAAGGGAGAACCAAAACCCACAAAAATCACTTCCAAAAACTAAATTAACACTCTCAATCTTCTCCAATTCTTCAATCTTTCAACATGCATAGATTGGTAAGGGTCCTAAACCCATTTTACCACTTGTTCTTCAAGTTTTTCACTATTAATTGTTCTAGCTTTAATCCGAATTTAATGCATGTTATTGTTAAATTTTACTTGATTATTGCTATAACTATGTTGTTAGTATGATATTAAACTCGATTACCATGAGAGATTGCTGTTTAATTGATTGTTATAAAATTAGGATTTGTACAAATTGGGGAAAATTGATGAATTGCCATTGAAGTGTATTATTTTGGTTATAATTACATGTTTTTAACTGTTTCGATAGTAATTAGAACCTTTAAACATGAGTTTTAGTTGCTTGATCTCGCGATTTTAATTTTAGTTTATATTTGATAAATTTTCGTTATTGCCATGAATCAAGTATGAATTGTAATGATGCTAAGGATTATTTAGAAGCTGGAATGCACACAATGTGATTAAATTGAATTAGATATGCTTAGCTCATTATATGTTTTCACTTGTAAATTACACTTTGCTTATGGAACTTGATTGATGATTTTGAATTTTTTTTTCGTTTGTTTTTGCTTTGTTTTAATTTCTAGAACTAAAACTTTAACTGTTGTTGAACTATTGATTCCTGTAGTTGATGTGCGTAGAGGCGTATATGAAATATCTTATATTTTACTAGGAAAAACTATTAAATACGATACAATTTTACACAAGATATTTATTTATTTATAGAATGGATATACTTAAACCTTGCTACAACACTTATAGGCAGTGTACCTAATCGTACAGTAGTGTAGTTTTTAGTAAGTCCGGTTCGTTCCACAGGGAGATCTTTAAACAAAGCTTAACGCTATATTTGTTTTAATTTATAAAAATACAAATATATATAAGTAATATTATTATTATAAAAAGGGGGGTTTTACCGTTTAATGACCGGTTTATCGATTTTAAAACTTTAGTCGCAGTTAAAACCTAATGTAAAATATTAAAAATAAATACAACTTAATTTAAAGCACAAAGTAAATAATGATAATGAAATTGCGATAATTAAAATTGCGATAATTAAAAAGTACGATAATTAAAAGTGCAATTAAATACAATGACAATAAATAAAAGTGCGATAATTAGAAGTGCAATTAAATATGAAATAAAGGAATTATGCTTATTTAAACTTCCGTAATCATGATGTTTGACGTGTTGATTTTAGTTTTATGCCCATGGGTTAATTGTCCTTTGTCCTGGATTATTTAATATGTCCGTCTGGTTTTTGTCCATAACAGTCCATCAGTCATAAATATAAAGTGCGAGTATCCTCGTCAAATTATCCTTATACCCGAAGTCAAATATTCCAACTAATTGGGGACCTAAACTGTAACAAGGTCTTAATACTTTGGTTAATAATTACACCAGGTTATCGACTACGTGTAACCCAAGGTTTTAATACTTTGTTATCAATTATGCCAAGTGTCCTTGTACATAATTTCACCCCTGTTTTAATAATTCCATAGACTATTAATCCATTCCCGTGTCCGGTTAAATGAACGATTATTCGTACATATAAATATCCCGCCCATCGTGTCCGATCGAGTGTATATGGTTATTTATAGGTACATTTAATTGTAAATCTTTATATTAAAATTAACAAACTATCATTTAGTTAAACAAATATAAAGTCCATTAATAGCCCATAGTCTAATTTCCACAATTGTCGTTCTTTTGTCCAAACCCCAATTATGGTACAAAGCCCAATTACCCAATTTTAGTATTTTAGCCCAACATCATGATTACTTCGTTTTAAATAAGCATAATAATAACTTAGCTACGAGACATTAAATTAAAAAGGTTGAACATAACTTACAATGATTACAAATAGCGTAGCGTTACACGGACAGAATTTCGACTTACACCCTTACAACATTCGCTAATATACCCTTATTTTTAGGATTAAAATTAAAATTAAAATTAAAATATAAATATATATATAAGTTTACGTATGAGTGAAGAGAAAAAGATGTGTTAAATGGTGCACCAAAGCTAGAAATTTATAGGCCTGTGAGCTGAAAAAGGGGCTCATGCGATCGCATGAGCTTTGCCCTTCAAGGCCATGCGATCGCATGGCCAGCTGGGGAAGCTCACATGTGTTTGTTTCTTCTGTCGACAGTTTATAAATAATAATATAATATATAAATAATTATAAGAATTATTTAAATATTATATTTTATTTATGTGCATAGTTGACTTGTAATTTTTAGTCCGTTGCATCGAGCGTTGAGAGTTGACTCTGGTCCCGGTTCTGGATTTTCGAACGTCCTTGTGTATAATTTAATATCTTGTACTTTGCGTTTCGCGTCTTGTACTCTTGTAATTTTGAGACGTTTCTCATCAATAATTGGAACCTCTTTGATTGTACTTTGTACTTTTGAGCTTTTTGGTCGTTTGCGTCTTCAATTCGTCGAATCTGTCTTTTGTCTTCACCTTTTATTATTTAAACAAATATCACTTGTAAATAGAACAATTACAACAAAAAACTTGTCTTTCTTGAGGGATAATGCTATGAAATATATGTTCGTTTTTAGCATTATCAAATATTCCCACACTTGAGCGTTGCTTGTCCTCAAACAATACAGTCTTGAAATATACTAGAATCACTTCTTTATTCTTCACACTTTGTACATCAGTGATTTCTATACGGCGGTATGAACAATGGTAGTAACGTTTTGGTTTACTGTCCCACATGACTATAAAAATTTAGATCCATTAAGGAAATTGGATCTTTATGAAAACATTTGATCTTTTGAAAATTAAATCTAGCTTTTACCCTAGATAATTTTTCCAGAATAACCCTTCACCGGTGTTTGCAAATTATTTTTGTCGGTTTGGTGGGTTTCAGATTTGAAAATTTTAGCTCAAAACTTGCGGTTTTGTGTCACCTACTTGCTAACCTTGTATTGGGAAAGCAACACGTCCAGTATACTTGCTCCGTATATTACCTTTCGGTAAACTACCGTCCGGTTGTAAAGGAAAGCGTTGAACAAGCAATTGTTAAGGCAATGTCCCCTGACATGCTTTTAATTATGGTCTATAATGTGTCAGACGCAATTACTATCCTTGGTAGGAGCAATAGTAAAGCTCACCCTTATAATTTTTCGGTCTGGCACAAGGTCCTGTCTTTGACCATGCTATGCAACCACCGTTCTTACGGTTGACACTCGATTTGGTTCAGGTGACCTAATGAATTCCAGGTGAATTCCTAGGATTTTACGTTCAATGGTAATGAACACATTGAAAATGGGTTTTCAGAAAACAAATCGGTTTGTAATTTTGATCAAAATATTTTCTCGTTCAAGCTCGAGTTTAGATATCATTGAATTCCATGAGTTTGTAATTCTCAATCTTTAAGGTCAATCTCTAGGATTGAGTAATATCAGGCTTAAAAGCTGAATTTTGATTTTTAAAGAGATTATCCTTTCTGGGGATCTGATTCATTAGTCTTATCCAGCTAATTTGCACGGCGTCCTCCCCATTTTACAAGACAGATCCTCTCATGGTTAGGATAAATCTGACCACTTGGCGACCCTGTTTAATGCTGAGGTCCGTGGATTTCCTGCTGATTTTAGAGATGAATTTTCTAGATTTTTCATCAACCTACAGCTGGTCTGGACGACAACTTCATGACCTAAATCAAGAAGCGCGTTTCTTTTTCGGAAGACTTTACTTCCTTTTAATGATGGAATTGATTCATCGTGTAGATCCATCTTTCTTACAGTAAATCGGGTAAAACTTTTTAGAAATTGTCCAAAACAAAAGTATCTTCAGTTATTTGTACAAAAATATGTGATATATGTTTTAAATAACTTGGTAATTTTTCCCACACTTGGCTTTTTATTTTCCGTTTTATTGTCCTCTATTTCATTTTAAATGAATTCTAACATTTTGGTTTGTTTCTCAATTTATGTCCTTTCCGAGGTAACAATAATTTCGGTGTTAACACCTAGTTTTAACATTCATAAATATGTATAAACATGATTTTGAGTTCATTTAATTGAAAATTTTGAAAAATTTTACTAGAATTGGGTAGTCAGTATATAAGACTAAGGTTGTTCTTTATTATCAGAGAGCACTAGATTCTAATACAACTACTGCGTTACTAGAATTTTTAATGGTAACCAAGTGTTTAAATCAAAAATTTTTTAAAATCCGAAAGAATTTAACCCCTTCCCACACTTAAGATCTTGCAATGCCCTCATTTGCAAGAAATCAGTAACAATTTAAATTTTTGAGGGTAAATAGCGTAGAAAAATGATTAAATTTTACCAAAGTTTCCAAACATATTGACGTTTGTTTGCTGAATGATAAATGGTGCATATCATTTGTTCATTCCATCTTGTTGTTACATCACATTTATTTTTCATCTTGTCGTCAAAATTACTAGCTTTTGCTGAACTTAATGCCAGTCTTTGAAAATGCTCTGTTTTACCCTGTTTTGTACAATCGACAATATACATACATACAAATATAAACATGCTTGGCAATTTGAAATGGGACTTAATATCCCACTTTCAAATCCTAAATGTGAAATATTAGTACACAATAATAATAAAAATGATAAAAATTACATAAATATATCCAATAACATAAGTTTAAACATGAATAAGTAAAAAGATAAAAATATAAAAATCATAAAATAACCAATGGAACTAAATCAGTCTGGATAGGGGTTCCAGTTCATCTCGTCAGGTGGGTTCCATTGTTGGTTATAGGTGTTCTAATAGGCTTGGTTATAGTCATACCGGTTAAAGGGTGGTCGGATGTCGGGGTTGTGTAGCGGAAAATGAGCAGGTCGAGTAGGCACGTAATTATTTGGTACCTGATATGATAGCTGGCTCATGATTTGGTGCTGATGAACTACCCAGCTATCGTGTTGGCGTCACCTATAATCCTCGTATACTCACTCGGAGTTCCACTGCTCATACATACTATGTCTGGCCACGCTCGTCATTGCTTCCTCATCTATACGAACGTGGACGTCAAGAATAGCATCTCAAAAGACATCCCTAATGTCTTCCGCTTCCTCCATTTCCTCGTCTGACCCTCTCTCTACCTGAGGATGATTACCTTCATAGGGCAATGCCTGGTTGCGTCTACTCTTCAATACCTTAGCACCCACATAAACCCGCAATCCTATGGTCTCATCCTGTTCTCTACAAACCTGTAATGGACCCCCTTGGTTCCTATCAACACCTAAATACTCTCCAATGAGAGTAACTGATAACGCCAAAATTATACATGTTTATTGTCGTTATTTCGATCCAATGTTGTTCCATTTGTATGTAATTGTTATACGTATGTATTGTAATTCATGTACATTTGTAAAAAGTCCATTGTGAATGAATAAATGAAGACCAACAGCGAAAACAGAGTTAAAACGAAGATCGAATGCGTAAAACAGCCCGAAACCACTGAAACAGGTCCAAATGCAGCGCATCTCTCTTAGATGCGGCGCATCTTTACACCAAATAACTCCCGACAGTTTCAGATGCGGAGCATGAAGACTTCTGGGCTAAAATAGCAACAGATGCGGGGCATCTGTCCCAGATGCGGCTCATCTGTCCCAGATGCAGCACATCTGTCCTAGATGCGGCGCATTTGACCCCCTGCCGACAGTCCTGAGTGCAGAATCGAGCTGGAATCTACTAAACGTAAAGAGATGCGGCGCATCCCAAAGAGATGCGGCGCATCTGGTCACTTTCTGGCCAAAATACCTAACTTTTTAGGCTATTTAATGAAGCAAATGGTTACTTACTTGGGAGACTCTTCACTACTACGTTCTCCCCCAGTTTTAAGACGATTTTCAAGGTCCAAGGAAGGCTGCAAGTTAATCTCCACTCTTTCAACATCAACTTTTTGGCGCCGCTGCCGGGGAGCGGTTTTGTTAAAAGATTTTAATAAACTTTGAATTATTCGATCCTTTTGTAGGAATTCAATTCCTAGAAAAGTTACTTTTTATTGTAAGCTTGTATTCTTGCTATTGGTTTGTTTGTAGTGTTGTGATTACAGGATAGGCATTAGTGCATGAATCTACGTTCTTCCAACTCTAATTTAATTCCTTCATATCCTGAACCTGAAAGAGAACTTCACGAACGCTTAAGAGCTCAAGAAGTAGAATCTCTTGCTCAAGGTTTAGAATCACTTTCGTTAGATTCTAACTCTGAACCAATTGTTCAACCAATCATCGAGCCAGTCATTAAAAAAGAGGAAGAGATGACTGCTACAAATCAAACGATGGATGCTTTGATGAAGGCAACATGGACAGGACAAGGCCACGCAATTGTTCAACCTACGATGACTGATGGTTTTGAAATAAAGGGGCAATTTCTCCACATGGTGACTAATACATGTCAATTCGGTGGAGCCCCAAATGAGGATGCTAACGAGCATCTTCGTAAGTTTGTAAGCATTTGCAAGCTTTTCAAAATCAAAGATGTCTCCGATGAAGTTGCATGTCTAAAAATCTTTCCATGGACCCTAAAGGATGATGCAAGAGATTGGCTAGACTCATTACCGGAAGGTTATATTGAAAACTGGAATGATATGATGGACAAATTTTTGTCAGAATTCTTCCCCGCTTCGAAAGCAGCAAAATTGCAAAGTGACATAAATCACTTCAAGCAAAAGTCTAACGAGACTCTTTATGAAGCTTGGACCCGATTTAATAAAATGCTTAGGGTATGTCCTCAACACGGGTTGAATACATTCCAAAAAGTCCAAATTTTCTATAAAGGAGTCAATGTGGCTACCCGGAAGGATATAGACGTTGCAGCAGGAGGATCAATCATGAAAAAAACGCCCGAAGACGCTCACACGATAATTGCCGATATAGCAGCCCATTCTCATAATTGGCATCAGGAGATGGAATTCTCTAGATCGTCAACAGTTGCTAATGTCGAAAGCAACGATGAAATCGCTGCATTAAAAGTTCAATTGGCAAATCAAGCAAGGCAAATCGAGAAGGTAACCAAAGAAATGCACGCTATCAGGGTAGGGTGCGAGTTGTGCCAAAGTCCCCATCTCACACGAGATTGCGACCAAACGACGATGGAAGAGCAAGCAAATTTCCTAGGTTACATACGAAAAGGTGAGATGAATTTTGACGACTTTCCGGCGGTTGAAGCAAATAACCGGAAATATCCTCCTGTCAACAGTTATCAATTAGGAGGACCTTCAAGTTCAAACAACAACTACCACGGAGGGAATGCAGGTTACCAAAATAACCGAAATTTCCAGAATCAAAATCAAAGAAATACACCACCTGGTTACAATCATCTAAACAATCGTAATCAACCGCCACGAAATTACCAAAATAATTTCCAACACAATCAACCACAAGCACAACCACAAGCACTTATACAACCATAACCTGAGAAGAAATCCGGTTTAGAAGATCTGTTAAGAGATTTTATGGTTAAACACGAACAAAATGCAGAAATTCAAACTCAGCAAATTCGCAATCAACAAGCTACGATTCAAAACTTAGAAAGGGATGTTGGAAGGATCTCACAGTTACTAGCAGAGAGACCACCTGGTGCTCTCCCCTCAAATACTCAAGTGAATCCTAGTAACAATCAAACAAGGAATGAGCATGTAAATGCTATAACCACTAGAAGCGGTTTAACTACTAACCCAGAGACCCTTAAGTCCCCGGAAGTTCCCTTGTCTCCTTCTGTTTTGCAGGAGCCTGCTGATATAGATGAGCATATTGAAAAAGAGCAAGAGAAAGGTGATCCACCGGAGGTCATATCGAAGAAAAATGAAGAACCACCAGTGAAGGTGTACAAGGCACCTATTCCATACCCAAAAGCATTGAAGAAAGACAGACTCGCGAGCCAATATCAGAAATTTGCGGATATGATCAAGCAAATCAGCATTAACATGCCACTCGCAGAGGTTCTTAAGGGTATGCCCCATTACGGGAAGTTTTTGAAAGATCTCATATCCTCGAAAGGAAAATACCAAGAAGTATCTGCCACATTCCTCCATGAGGAGTGTTCAGCCATCTTGAAAAAGCAAAATGTACCTCCAAAATTGGGAGATCCGGGTAGTTTTATCATACCATGTATGATGGGTGATTCGGTAGTGTATGATGCACTAGCTGACCTAGGTGCAAGTGTTAACCTAATGCCTTACTCGTTATACTTGAAACTTGACTTAGGAGATTTGAAACCAACCCGGATGGGTATTCGATTAGCAAACCAATCATTTGATACTCCCATAGGTATAGCCGAGGATATTCTTGTAAAAGTTGGCTCACTTGTCTTTCCCGTCGACTTTGTTATTCTAGAAATGCAAGAGGACACAAAAGTTCCTATCATTTTAGGACGTCCTTTCCTTAACACTGCAGATGCTATCATTAATGTCCAAAAAGAACAATTAAGTCTAGGTGTGGGAGACGAGAGAATAGTTTGTAATATTGACAAAGCCATGAAAAGACCCACTTCCACCGATGACTCTTGTTTTCAAATTTATGTTATAAACTTTTGTGTTGAGAATGAATTACAGGAGCTACTTGAAATTGATACCTCGGGGTTTGCCCTGGTGAGTGAAAATCAATATTTCAATATTGATGAGGATTTTGATGAGTTGATGAAAGCGGTCACGGATGATGAGACCATGAAAGAAGACTTTCCTAAGGAAGAAGAATCATTTGAAGATATCGGAAATAAAGATAGATTCCGAATAAAGAATTCCTTGGAAGAACCACCCGTACTAGAGCTTAAGGAGCTACCCAAACACTTGGAGTATGCTTACCTCGAAGGTACATCTCAATTGCCAGTAATTATTGCTTCACATCTTCCCGGTAACGAGAAGATAAGGTTAATCTCTGTTTTGAAAACCCACAAAAAGGCTATAGCCTGGAAAACGACCGACATTCCAGGGATAAACCCGTCTTATTGTACACATAAAATTCTCCTTGAAAATGACTTCAAACCAGTAGTACAAAGACAACGCAGGCTAAATCCCAACATGAAAGAGGTTGTTAAAAAGGAGGTAGTCAAGCTTCTTGACGCCGGGTTAATCTACCCCATCTCCGATAGTCCTTGGGTTAGTCCAGTACAAGTAGTACCCAAAAAGGGGGGTACAACCGTTATTGTAAATGAAAAAGACGAACTCGTTCCAACTAGAACGGTTACAGGCTGGAGAGTCTGTATTGATTACAGGTGTCTCAATGATGCCACTAGAAAAGATCATTTCCCGTTACCTTTTATTGATCAAATGATTGAACGATTAGCGGGGAAAGAATACTATTGCTTTCTAGATGGTTTCTCCGGTTACTTCCAAATTCCAATTGATCCCAACGACCAAGAAAAGACCACATTCACTTGTCCTTTTGGGACCTTTGCCTATCGCCGCATGCCATTTGGTTTATGCAATACACCCGGAACCTTTCAAAGGTGCATGATGGCAATTTTTGATGATATGGTAGAGGATTGTATGGAAGTCTTCATGGATGACTTTTCCGTGTTTGGAGACTCCTTTGAATCGTGTCTTTTTAACCTTGAACGTATGCTTATCCGATGTGAGAAAGCAAATTTGGTCCTGAATTGGGAAAAATGCCACTTCATGGTGAAGGAGGGCATTGTACTTGGTCACAAAATATCTCGTGCGGGAATAGAGGTAGATAAAGCTAAAATTGAAGTTATCTCTAAGCTACCTATACCAACGAATGTCAAGGCAATTAGAAGCTTTCTTGGTCACGCGGGATTCTATAGGCGATTTATCAAAGATTTTTCTAAAATCGCCCGCCCATTGACCAAGCTTCTTGAAAAGGATGCTCCATTTGACTTTGATTCTAATTGCGAAAATGCATTCTCGATTCTAAAGTCAAAACTCACACAAGCTCCCATTATCGTATCTCCGGATTGGAGTATGCCATTTGAGCTAATGTGTGACGCAAGCGACTATGCCTTAGGTGCTGTCTTAGGACAACGACCCGATAATCATTTTCTTCCAATTTATTATGCAAGCAAAACGCTAACGGGGGCTCAAATTAATTACACCACCACGGAAAAAGAGCTCCTAGCGGTTGTTTATGCGTTTGATAAATTTCGGTCATATTTGGTGTTATCCAAAACCATTGTTTACACGGATCATTTGGCTCTTAGGTACTTATTCTCGAAACTAGATGCAAAACATCGTCTCATACGTTGGGTTCTTCTACTTCAAGAGTTTGACATTGAGATACGTGATAAGAAAGGAGCCGAGAATCTAGCCGCCGATCATTTATCCCGACTTGAAAACACCGAATTAGATAAACTCGATGATACAATCATCAAGGACACATTTCCGGACGAATCTCTAATGGGGGTTGACAAGGAATCTGAAATCTCATGGTTTGCCCATTTTGCAAACTATCTTGCTTCAAGCATTCTTCAAAAAGGACTTTCTTATCAACAAAAGAAGAAATTCTTTGCGGATTTGAAGTCCTATTTCTGGGAACATCCCAACCTATTCCGTGTGGGTGCAGATCAAATGATTCGCCGTTGTGTGTACGGAAAAGAGGCTCAACAAATTCTCGAGCATTGCCATCAAGGGCCCACCGGCAGTCATTTCGGACCAAACCACACTGAAAGAAAAATACTTGACTCGGGCTTTTATTGGCCCATGATCTTTAAAGATGCCCATAATTTTGTTCGGACTTGCATTGCATGCCAACGAACGGGTAACATCACGAAAAAGGATGAGATGCCTCAAACCGGCATCCAAGTTTGTGATATCTTTGATATTTGGGGAATCGATTTCATGGGACCATTTCCAAGTTCCCATAAGTGCAAATACATCCTAGTAGCCGTTGACTATGTATCTAAGTGGGCTGAAGCAAAAGCCTTACCTTCGAATGATGCTAGGGTGGTGGTGAACTTCTTGAAAAATCTCTTCTCGCGCTTTGGAATCCCAAAAGCGCTCATATTCGATCGAGGAACTCATTTTGCCAACAACCTTCTTGAAAAGGTGTTGAAGAAGTATGGCGTAACTCATTGTTTCTCTACTCCGTACCACCCGCAAACGAGTGGTCAAGTGGAGAACACAAATCGTGCCTTGAAACGCATACTTGAGAAGACGGTTGATAACAACCCTAAGATTTGGCAACGCAAGTTGGATGATGCGTTGTGGGCCTTTAGGACTGCTTTTAAAACACCAATCCGTACCACACCATTTAGACTTGTATACGGTAAAGCATTCCATCTTCCAGTTGAAGTGGAACATAGAGCATACTGGGTATTAAAACTTTGTAATTTAGACATGGAAAAGGCTGGTGAAAACCGATTCATGCAATTGCATGAATTGGAAGATTTGAGGTTAGAAGCGTACGAGAATTCGAGCTCGTATAAGGAGAAAACGAAAAGGTGGCATGATGCCCAATTGAAAGAAGTGAAAGAATTTAAAACCGGTGATAAGGTTTTGGTTTTTAACTCACGGTTTAAATTTTCTCCCGGAAAGTTGAAGTCCCGATGGACGGGACCTTATTTGGTGAAACAAGCATTCCCATCAGGATATGTTGAGTTGTTTGGAAACGGAAATACCTTCAAGGTGAATGGTCATCGCTTGAAACTCTATTTCGATGGAGTGGACACCACGGTTCGAGATGACATCACCCTATTCCCCAACGCTAATTAGCTTGGGACGGAGTCGCGTGAACGACTCGTTAAACTTCACAACATGTATATAGTCCCATTCGTGTACGTATTTTAATATATTTGAGTGTTTTGAGTGATTTCTAAGTTATTATACGAACCAAGTTGTTTAGGGACCTTCCGAAATGTTTAAAACGCGAAAAAACGTCAAAAGCTGGTGCAACAGGTGCAGATGCGCCGCATCTGTGATGGATGCGCCGCATCTGCAGACAAGAAAAATCCCGTGAACTTTGAATGTGCTGAGAAAGGGTCATGCGCCGCGTTTGGATCATCTGATGCGCCGCATCTGCTTCAGATGCGCCGCATCTGAGCCAGATGCGCCGCATCTGCTACAGATGCGCCGCATCTGTGTCTGTATGTTGGATTCTGCCCATTTTTTTTGCACAAATACGGGAGTTTATCATTTTTTCTCATTTTTTCACATACTACTCCGAATTCCATCTCATTCTCTCTCAAAATTTCAATCTCTACTCACTAATTGAACCGATTAATCCCATCTTTGAGCATCAAATCCGAATATCAACATGAGAAAGGTAAGATTAATCCTAAACACTTCATGATTCTTGTGTTCTTCACTCTAAAAATCAGATTTAGCTTGTTCTTAGTGTGAGGATGTTTGAATGTTCATGTTTTGGTCATTATATGCTTAAATTGTTGCTACTAATCCTTATTCATGCTCTAATTTCATGATTATTTGCTTAAATCTTTACTTTGGAAATTAGGGTTCTTCATGAATTTAGGGGTTTCGGACTTTTGGCCATTAAATTATTCAATTGAGATATTTTGAAGTTTGATTACTAGTATACATTAACAAAATCGCATGAACCTTTGTTGAATTACACGAACACACAAATTATTGAATTTTAGGGTTCATGAATTAGGGATTTTGACTTTTGTTAACTAGTAAGTGTTCTAAGTTGAAGTTATGCAAATCATTACCTATGGTAAACACATGTGAACCTTAACTTGGTGTTATTTCGATTTGAAAGTAATTATTATATAAGTTAAGGATTATATGATTAAGCATTTTGATGAAGTTGTTGACTTGAGATGAATTTAATGTTCTAAATGTATGAAAACCATTGATTGCATATTGTTTAACATGCTTTTTAATGAATGCCTATGGTTCCATATGTTATGACATTGCAAGTGTTTGGTGAAATGAAGCATGCTATGTATGATTATACTTGTAAAGTGATTTGAATCAATTGGCATACTAGTTCATGTTTGCTAAGAGTGAAAATAGTTCATACCATGTTAAGATATTGGTTAACATAAACATTGAGATTTAATTGGAACTTAACATATCCACAGGGTTTTCGCTAGGTACAATATGAAAGATGTTTTGAAATTCTTTAACGCTAATCAACTTGGTTTGTTATTTTGTTTGTTTGGTTTTGTTGTGTTTTTGTAGACTAGAGCATCATCATCAAACCCAAAATCAAAGAAGCAAAAAGCCCCAGCAATTGTAGATGAGGATACAAGTGAAGAAGAACATGCTGCTGAAGAGGAAGAAATGGATATTGATAACCGGCAGTTAAATGTCCGTGGATTAACCACTCTGGATCCATGGATCAATGCAGTTTTGAGGCATCCGGAATACCATGAACGGATGAAGGCACTTCTTCACAAAGATATATATCCGGGGAAATATATCGATTGGACACCATTAGAGGAAGCCGGTGAATATCAAAATTTTCGCAACCTTTTCTGAGTAACGTATCACGGCCATCGAATATATGCTTGGGAAAACCTGTTCAGAATGCAAGAAAAAGTGTATCCACTTTTAGTCAAAGAATTCGTTGGTTCACTTAGGGTTGATTACACGTCACCAACATCGGGTACATTTATGAGATTTCGTCTTGGAGGGCAAGACAGGACATTAACGCTGCTGCAATTTGTGAAGGCGTTGGATATTTATGAAGGGTTGCCACATCAACTGATGCAAAATTACTTTAATCAGTGTATATACTATGTTTCTTCTTTTAATCATTCAGAAGCATGGGTGGACATGAGCAATACCGCATATAGTGCAAGCAAGCAGACTTGTAGCAAGCTACGTACCTACGAGCACCGATGCGTCCAACGATTCATTTCAAGTACCATAAACTGTCAAAAAGACAGTAGTGAAAAAGTCACCAACTTGGATATATGGTACATTCACGCAATAATGGATCACTCCCATGTTCATATCCCGCGAATGATTCTCACTTTCCTCCTCGAAGAAAGGAAAAAGATTACACCAATCATGGGCGGCCATTTTGTAACCAGGATTGCCGAACATTTTCGAATCAACACAAGTGGGTTAGAGGAGAAACATATGATTGCCTTTGATAGAGTGAGTTATATAAGGGCGAACATTTTGATGAGGGGGTCGAACGGCCTTCTAACTAGGTATGAGGATCCAGTGAACAGGCAACCAGAACAACCCCAACAGCAACCAGATCCACAGCCGAATATTGGAAGTAGTTCGGGTCCGGGAAATGATTGGGAGGCTTACATGGCGCGCCAGTTTTCAGATATGCGACTCCATAGTGATCAAAACACCTAAAAGGTAATTGATCACTACGATGCAGGTAACAGGGAGATGCAACATTACATTGATGTTGGGAATGATCGAACATGGTATACTCAAGCAGGGCAGCAAAATCAGCTTAATTGGATACATGAACAGGCAGTGTCATACGCTGCAGATCCTGCTAACTATACCCCCTCTCCTTGGCCTGCATACGATCCTTGGGTTCGAATGGGTGATCCATATCCTGCGCCTTATCCTCCTCCTCTTAACCCGCCTACTGAAGATACTGTGGTCGTCCCTGCTCAAGGAACTTATCAGGGGTACAACCCCTCAATATTTCAGGACGACGACGCGGGAAATCAAAGCGAAGGTGGAGCTGGCCCAAGTAACTCATTTTGGGGATTTTTCTGAAGATGTCGTAATTTTTCCTGATGTGTGACAGGTTTGGTTGATGTTGGTTTATTTAAAAAAAAAACAATTTCTTTTCAAGTTTGGTGTGTAATAACTAGATAATATTTTGGATAATTGTGATTTGAATAATTTAGATAATTGAAAGTGGGGTTTTTAGTACATGGAGTACACCCCCATTTATTTGTGTGAATCGTATGGTACCTTTGTTTGAATTGCTACAGGTGAGCATTGTGCTATATGCTGCATTTTTACAAAGACTGGCAGTAAGTTCAGCACATACTTGATTGGTGATTGTTTTGTGGTTGCAAGAAGCGGATGATGTTCTTATGCTGGCATTCAGTTCAGCGCCATCATCCCGTGAACTTCGGTTTTAAACCTTGAAAGTAATAAACTCTCTTACACTCTTTGACCCTCTTGAATTTAAATTTTTCTGATTTCATGTAACGAGGACGATACATGAACTCAAGTGTGGGAAGGAAGTTATAAATTCTTTCGGGTTTTTGATTTTAGTTAAAAAGGCTTAAAATGGGAAAATTTTTAAACTTTTATCTTCATAAATTCAAATTTTGTTTAAAATTTGTAGATTTTAAAACTAGGTGTATACACCGAAATTATTATCACAAAACAAATTAAGAAACAACCAAATGATTGAGTTTGTCATATAAAAGATATAATCATCATGCTATACCACATTCTGGATGAAATGAAAGTCATCAAGTAATTTGTTGTTCTAACAATCTAATCCAATGCTCATCCATGTAATGGAAGTCAAGTCTTCCAATATGACACACTTGCTAACTTATGTTAGAAGTCGTAGTCCAGAACAGCTGTAGGTTGATGAAAAATCTTGAAAAGTCATCTCTATCATCGGCTGGAAATCCACCTCACCTCAGCATCAAATAGGGTTTTTGGTGGTCAGACTTATCCTAACCATGAGATGGATCTGTCTCGTACAATGGGGGGGCACAGTGCAAATTAGCTTTTAAGACTAATGAATCTAATCCCCAGATGGATGATCTCCGTAAAGATCAACCGCATCTATGTTGACCGCGGTTAACATACATATGCCATAACAAATTGAGGTGTGCAAACTCATGGTTCACCGATGATATTTAGACATGATATAGTTTCTTCTAAAACTTATGCTATTTTACGAACTATATTGTGTAAAACCATTTTTAGGACATCCGGTTTCAAGTTCCATGATACTTCAATCATGGGGGCGAGTAGCTTGCTAAGCGCCGACTGAGGCTTCGGTTTTCTGTTACCCTCAACCGGACTTTGAGGTTAAAACCGGAAAACTTGATTAGTGTAAAAACTAACATGAATAATTTTCAAAACATAAAAGGTTTTTAGCAAAGGTCCTAATTTCCCTAAGGATCCAAATTTTCAAGAAATGTGGACTTTAAAATCCACCTTTCGACTTTGGCGTGATTTCATTTCGCGTGTGTACTCCAAAGGTGTGTGTACTCAAAACACGTGAGTTTAATTCGTGTGTGAAATAAGTGTGAGTGTGTATATATTGTGACCCTAGTGTGATTTCCATATAGCGTGAGTTATTGTGTTACTAAATAACTTGTGTGTCTTGTGTATTATATCGAGAGAGTGTGAGTCCCATTTTTTTTTTGTGTGTTCTCATTTAAATAAGTGTGTTTACTGTAGTAAATTTCGATTTCTTGTAAGTCTTGCTTGAGGACAAGCAAGGTTTAAGTGTGGGGATTTTGATAACGCCAAAATTATACATGTTTATTGTCGTTATTTCGATCCAATGTTGTTCCATTTGTATGTAATTGTTATACGTATGTATTGTAATTCATGTACATTTGTAAAAAGTCCATTGTGAATGAATAAATGAAGACCAACAGCGAAAACAGAGTTAAAACGAAGATCGAATGCGTAAAACAGCCCGAAACCACTGAAACAGGTCCAAATGCGGCGCATCTCTCTTAGATGCGGCGCATCTTTACACCAAATAACTCCCGACAGTTTCAGATGCGGAGCATGAAGACTTCTGGGCCAAAATAGCAACAGATACGGCGCATCTGTCCCAGATGCGGCGCATCTGTCCCAGATGCGGCGCATCTGACCCCCTGCCGACAGTCCTGAGTGCAGAATCGAGCTGGAATCTACTAAACGTAAAGAGATGCAGCGCATCCCAAAGAGATGCGGCGCATCTGGTCACTTTCTGGCCAAAATACCTAACTTTTTAGGATATTTAATGAAGCAAATGGTTACTTACTTGGGAGACTCTTCACTACTACGTTCTCCCCCAGTTTTAAGACGATTTTCAAGGTCTAAGGAAGGCTGCAAGTTAATCTCCACTCTTTCAACATCAATATTAAGCTAGGATCGTTTATCACAATTGGTACTATTGTTCTATATCTTTTTAACATGAATTCAACTTGTATTTACTGTTTCATTAGTTCTACTATGATTATGTTAGGCTAAAAGCCTTGTGTGTTTGCTTCAATGTAAGATTTATGGCTTGGGATTGTTCTATACTTTGATGTTATGCTAGTTATACATATGTTTGATTGATTTAATTATCTAGTTTAACCGTAAGAACCATTGTTATGCATGTTTAGATCATTACTTCAATTATATAGATTGCAACCTATTAATGTGAGTTAACTAGGAAAACAATCTATACTTCAATACATCTAGTAATCTAGACGATTAGATACATACACTTAAGTGATTTTGTTATGTGTTTAATTCGGTAATTGAATAAGTTCCAAAGCAACATAGTTATGAAATTACCTCAAGTGATTGTTGTAATTAAGGTTTCACGTGAGTTTAACCGGGTTGAATCTAGTTAGTTAATCAATCTAAATCACCATGTTCTTTCAAGAAATCCATTGTTGTAACTATCTTTATATTCTAGTTCAATTATACGAGTTATGACTTGATTTATGTGAATTTATCAAAGGCTATAATTTGTACTTCAACACCTAGTGATCTAGACACCTATATGTGAATATAGGATGGTAATTGGATGATATTTAGGTTTTACAATCATATAGTTTACTTAGAGTGATCTTAGTAAACTAGGTTTTATGTGAATTTAACCAAGAAAGAATCCTGTTGATTAAACATAGTTCTTAAGTTTATAGATATTGTGAAATTAATATAAACTACTCTAGTGTAACTATCGCATAACGGTTTTAATTATAAAAGAACAATCCCTGTCATCTATCAAGCATAGAAGTAAACACCGCATTCTCATTATTGTCATTCATTATATTTATTTACTGTTTCGTTAAACAAAAACACAACTTCAAATATAAACCCCCTTTTTAGAATAATTAATCGTGGTAAAATTATTTAAACAAACTTCTCCCTGTGGATCGAACTGGTCAATTTACTTGCTAGTTACTACATGATCGGGTTTTAGTTGCCTGTATTATGTGTTAATTATTAAGCATATTGTCTACATTTTAAAGGTTACGTCTTGACACATCAGTAACAAAAATACCTCCTCCTATTATACTCCCGTCCTGCATTCCTTCTACCATTTTAGATAAATAAAAACCAACACGGTAAGGGATATTAACAAAGCTTCTCGGGTCTCGAATACACTTTAGGTAAAATAAATCATGTAAGGTCATTTTCTCCTTATTGTGACCTCTCTGTGTAATCTAGTTAGCTAAAAATCTATGAATTACATGAAGCTCGGCTTTGTTAATATGTAAGTAGGAGTGTTTTCCTCCCAGTGTAAAAATATTATAGTTTGACATACGCCTCCAAACGGCGTTCGCGTCAAAGTTCCTATCTACCCTTTCACCACGATAAATCAAACTCATACAATCGGGTAGTAACAATTCACTAGGAGTGTAAATCTGTAATGCCCTGGCCATGTCCATCATGGACATTCTGTACATCCTACCGCCAAGGATAAATCTAAGAAAACTTCTATCATCTAACCTATCTACATCTACATTTAACGCTATTGTACTCATCAACTCAACACACCATTCCTTATATATAGGTCTACGAATGGTGAAAAGACGTTCCCAATCTGTAAAAGAAGAACTGCCATACCTTTGTACCAAATGCTGTCTAACACGGTCATCTAGATGGACCATTTCCAAAGGATTCCAATCAATTACCCTCGGCACCTCTACATCTTTTGTTACCAATTTAAATTTATTACTTTGATATGCCGGGTAATCTCTCCATCGTCTATCGAATCTCAGATTAGGATGTAACGTGTGTTCTGGAATTGTTGGGTATTCGACAGGCGGATGCGGGGGAAATACTGTGAATTCATTAGGTAACTGTAGCGGATCATAATAAGGTACGTGCTGATCAGGCTGATGTTGTGGTTTCTGTTGTGGTTGTTGTTCAGGTTCATATTGCATTTCTGGTTCTGGTTCTGGAGCTGGAGCAGGTTGTGTAGATGATGATGATCCTGAACCTCCAGTATCGGCTTTCTGCAAAACACATTAAACACAAAATTTGTGCATCCAAATATGCATTAGTGTTAGCAAAATAACAATTTAAAACAATCACAATAACATGTTAAATCAAAATTAAACTTATACACATTTTCACAATTTTTCACAATTCTACACTTTTTCAAATAAGCACATATGAAAATGTATACAAAGTTCATAAGCATTTAACTCAAATAACATGTCAAAATAGTCATTACTAATAATTAAACAAGTCTCAAATGGCAAATATATTAAATTAATCAAGTTCATGAATTTTGTACCTAAAAAGTCCTCTTTAATCTTTAAAAATCATGTTTAGGATCAATGTTTGGATCATTTAACTACCTAAACATGTTACACTACTCAATTTAGCAATAATTCATGACAAAAATCGGCCATAACCTGTTTATATCAAAAAGCCCCAAATTGCTCAAGAACATAAACCCTAGATTTCTAAAATTTTTGAAGTTTTTGGCTTCAAATCATGTTAAATAGCATCAATCTAGGTTATACATGCATAAAATACTAACAATTTAACACTAACTACACTAGAAATTAACAAAATTTCATTAGGTAAAATATTGGTAATTATCACAAAAACTAGGAATTTATAGAGTTTAGGGGTGTAATTTTTACCTTTTTGCTGAAGAATGCGAATCTAGGCATGATTAGAGCAAGAAATTTGACGAATTACGGTGAATTTTGGTGAAATTTGGAGAGAATTTGAGTGTATTTTCGTATGTGTTTGTGTGTTGTGGTGTTGAAGAACAGCTCGCTGCCCTTTTGTGTCTGGCCTGATTTCCAGCCTCATGCGATCGCATGAGGTTGGAGTGTAAACCCCATGCGATCGCATGGGGTGCCGGCTACAGTGTTTTGACTTTTTTTTTTATATATAAAAAACCTTACACTTTATAAAACATAAAATTAATAAAATTTTAAAAATTTGTTTCTTTTTAGGATGAGGGCTTTTCGGATCGATGTCCTAGTCCGTCCCTCGACAAAATTTTAAAATTTGTCAATTCAAAGCGCGGTTTTAAAAGCAAAGATTTTTGGGTTTTTTTAATGTTTTTGGCATACTTTAATTTAATAAGATTAAAAATAATGATAATAAAAGTTCTCGTCCCTCCCTTGGGTAGAGCAATTTCGGTTCAACGACCTAGTCTTCAACTCACGACGAATTTTAAAAATCATATTTTTAACTTACGAAATAAAGTAAATTTTTGTTTTTAAATTCACACCAAACTTAAATTATATTTTTGTTTTTATAAATACAAACTTATTTTAAAAATATTAATTTTTCAAATATTTACAATTTTAAAGAAGTTTACAATATTAATTTAATATTTATATATTAATTTTAAAAACATGGTAAAAATAAAATTGAAAATCTTTTTGGTCTTTTATCCCACTTTAATCAATCAAATATTATCAAAAATATACGCCCCTCTTTTCGGTAAAGTAATTTCGGCTCCATGACCTAATTTAACTCATGACAAATTTTTGAAATATTTTTGGTTGATTGATTAAAGATATTTATACCTTAAGAATAAACGTTAAATTTCGCAGTGATGTAATAAATTTTTGTATGATATCAATAATTTCGGTCGCAAGACCTAATTTTATTGAATACCAATTTAATACTTTATAGCGAACAAATTAGCGTTTATTATCAAAAGGTTAAAAATAAAAATAAAAATAAAAATTGAAAACTGTACATACTTACCCGTGAAATATATTTCTTAGTGATATGCTCTAGCCCACTCATAAGATAGTCGGACTAATTGATTTTCCATGGCTACATAGGCGTAACCTCGAGCATTCAACGTTTTTTCTTCTAAACATATGAACGGTCCATCTCTGCATAAAGTAACAAATTCGGTATTGGAATATGTCTGATTCGTCGAACATTTTCCTTCGTGTGACCATTTTCCGCATTTGTGACATCTTTCAAGGTGTCGTGTTCTTCTTTTCGCTGCGGATTTTGATTTTCCTTTACCAAATTGTAACTTATTATTTTCGCATCTGGATTCTTTTTTACTCCGTCCAATTTACCTCTGATTAATGATACTATTTCACTTGGAAGGGTGTCATTATTACGTTTAGTGATCAAAGCGTGTAGCATTAGACCATGGTTTAGTTCACAGGAAGTCTTCATTTCGAAAAACCTAAAAAAAAATAAAAATTCAGAATGGGGGGAGAAGACTAGTTCTTTAGGGTCTGCTAGGGAAAGACCATTCGGGTTCCATTTTCGAGAACTACACGAAAACAGAAAATCTAACTCTAACAGAAATACATATTATCCTTTAAAGACTTGATTTTCCCCATACTTAGTTAGCTGTGGTGTCGAAATTGTGATTAACTTCGTTGTCAACTTCCATCAGACTATCTATATAATGTTTAACTCTGTGACCATTAACCTTAAATTCAATCCCATTTGAATTTATTAATTCTACTGTTCCGTATGGGAAAACTCTTTTGACTATGAATGGTCCAGACCATCTTGATTTCAATTTTCCAGGAAATAGCTTGAATCGTGAATTGAAAAGAAGAACTTTGTCTCCTTCTTTAAATTCTTTTGAACTTCTGATTCTTTTATCATGCCATTTCTTCGTTCTTTCCTTATAGATTAACGAATTTTCGTATGCTTCATGTCTTAATTCTTCTAATTCGTTTAGTTGACTTAACCGTAGACGTCCAGCTTCATGTAAATCAAGATTACATGTCTTCAAAGCCCAAAATACTTTGTGTTCAATTTCTACTCCAAAATGACATGCTTTTCCGTAAACGAGTTTAAAAGGTGTGGTTCCAATTGGAGTTTTGTAGGCTGTTCTAAAAGCCCATAGTGCATCCTCCAATTTTATGGACCATTCCTTCGGATTTGATCCTACGGTTTTCTCTAGAATAAGTTTTAAAGCTCGGTTGGTATTTTCAACTTGTCCACTTGTCTGTGGATGATAAGCAGTGGAGATTTTATGAGTTACTCCATATCTTTTGAGAACTTTCTCAAGTTGATTATTACAGAAATGAGTACCCCGATCACTTATTAAAGCTTTCGGTGTTCCAAACCTTGCAAAAATACGTTTTAAAAAGTTGACTACAACTCGTGCATCGTTAGTTGGGAGAGCTTGTGCTTCCGCTCATTTAGATACATAATCAATGGCTACGAGAATATATAGATTATTATGATATTTTGGAAATGGACCCATAAAGTCAATACCCCAAATGTCAAATACTTCACATACTTGAATGACATTTTGTGGCATTTCATCACGTTGACTTATTTTTCCGGCCCTTTGACAAGCATCACAGGATTTGCAAAGAAGGTGTGCGTCTTTGTAAATTGTAGGCCAATAGAATCCAGCATCATAAACTTTTCTTGCTGTAAGTTGAGGCCCATAATGCCCTCCTGTTGGTCCTGTGTGACAATGGTTTAATGTAACACCCTAGGCAAATCCCACATCGCCCATGGACATGAGTGATCATGGGATTATAAGGTAATACTCACGCTTAAATGACACAACGCGTTTTGGGACCACGGGCAGAGCAGATGTGTGAGTACGCTGAAGTTAAGCGTGCTCGGGCGAGAGCACTACTAGGATAGGTGACCTTCTGGGAAAGTGCTTCTCGTGTGTGGTCTCCAAGAAAAAACCGTGCGCCTGCGGGCAAAGCGGACAATATTGTGGTCATGTTAAGCTGGGGTGTTACAGAATGGTATCAGTGCCACTCATGTGCCGTTGGGGGTGATGGGGCAAACCTCATCGAGGACGATGAGTCCCTAAGGGGGGGTGAATGTAACACCCTAGGCAAATCCCACATCGCCCATGGACATGAGTGATCATGGGATTATAAGGTAATACTCACGCTTAAATGACACAACGCGTTTTGGGACCACGGGCAGAGCAGATGTGTGAGTACGCTGAAGTTAAGCGTGCTCGGGCGAGAGCACTACTAGGATGGGTGACCTCCTGGGAAAGTGCTTCTCGTGTGTGGTCTCCAAGAAAAAACCGTGCGCCTGCGGGCAAAGCGGACAATATTGTGGTCATGTTAAGCTGGGGTGTTACATTTAAGATTTTACTAGCTTCATCTCCGAATACACATCGGCGTATTATTCCATCTGGACAACTTTTAAACAAATATGGATCTTCCCATAAATAGTGTTTTATATCACTAAAGAATTTCTTTCGTTTTTGGTACGACAATCCTTTTTCAAGGAATCCACATACTAAATAGTTTGCATAGTCTGCAAACCATGGAATTTCATTATAATGTATCTTCAATAGATATTCATCAGAAAAGTTGTCTTGTATGGCCGATTCATTTAGAACTTCTAATTCGGGATTTTCAAGACGAGAAAGATGATCAGCGGCGAGATTTTCTGCTCCTCTTTTATCTCGGATTTCAATATCGAACTCTTGTAAGAGTAAGATCCAACGGATTAATCTTGGTTTAGCATCTTGTTTCGAAAATAGGTATCTAAGAGCAGAATGGTCGGTATAGACCACTGTTTTAGCTAGAACGAGATATGATCGAAATTTGTCAAAAGCAAAGACAATAGCAAGGAGTTCTTTTTCAGTAGTTGTGTAATTTGTTTGTGCTCCTTGTAATGTCTTACTAGCATAATAAATAGGTTGAAATTGTTTTTCAATCCTTTGTCCTAAAACGGCTCCCATTGCAAAATCACTTGCATCGCACATAAGTTCAAATGGTAGATTCCAATTTGGAGTTATCATAATTGGCGCATTAGTGAGTTTTTCTTTAAGAATATTAAAAGATTTGATACATTCATCTAAAAAGATGAATGGAGCATCCTTTTCTAGGAGTTTATTCATAGGAGTGGCAATTTTAGAAAAATCTTTTATAAAACGTCGGTAAAAACCGGCATGCCCTAGAAAACTCCTAACTCCTCTAACATTTGTGGGATGTGGAAGTATAGCAATTACATCTACTTTAGCTCTATCCACTTCAATACCTTCCTTTGAAATTTTATGTCCAAGAACGATGCCTTCTTTAACCATGAAATGGCATTTTTCCCAATTAAGAACTAGATTTGATTGTTCACATCTAATAAGCATTCGTTCAAGATTAACTAGACATGATTCAAATGTATCACCAAAGACTGAAAAGTCATCCATGAAAACTTCCATGCATTCTTCTATCATGTCGTGAAAAATCGCCATCATGCACCTTTGAAAGGTTGCAGGGGCGTTGCAAAGTCCAAATGACATGCGTTTGTAAGCAAAAGTACCATAAGGGCACGTGAATGTGGTTTTTTCTTGGTCCTCGGGTGCTATTGGAATTTGAAAATATCCAAAAAAACCATCAAGAAAACAATAGCAACTATTTCCGGCTAATCTTTCCAACATTTGATCAATAAAAGGTAAGGGAAAGTGATCTTTTCTGGTGGCATCATTTAATTTTCTATAATCAATACATACACGCCATCCTATTACAGTCCTAGTAGGAATAAGCTCATTTTTCTCATTTGTAATGACAGTCATGCCACCCTTCTTAGGTACAATTAGCGTTCATAGTAACAGCCGAGAGTTCTTCCATTTTCTTTCTATTTGAGATTAGATCTTTCAGAAATTTAGCATATCTAGGCATTCCTGAAATCACATCAATGAAAGGAAGATTTACATTTATCTGTTTAAACATATCCAAGAATTTGGATTGCTCGGCTTCAAGTCTCTCCTTTCTCATTTTACTCGGGTATGGAAGTGGTGGTTGGTATGGTTTAACATAAGGTTTAGCCTTAACTGTGTTATCTTCATTAACCTTTTCAACTACCGGTTCTTTTTCCTTATCTTGATCAGGTTGTGATTCTTGTGGAGTAGGAATATCTTCATTAGAAATTACAGGTATTTCAGGTGGTTTAAGTGTAATACCACTTCTTGTGGTAATAGCGTTAGCTGTTTCATTCCGGGGGTTAGCATTTGTATCACTAGGTAGACTTCTCGGTTTTCTTTCACCTATTAACCTTGCTAGTTTGCTCACTTCTTGTTCCAGATTTTGAATAGAAGCTTGTTGATTTCTAAATGCTTGAGCATTTTGTTCATTCGTTTGTTTCTGAGATGTGAAAAACTGTGTTTGAGATTCAACTAGCTTTGTCATCATATCTTCTAAATTTGGCTTTTTATCATCGGTTTGTGGTGGTTTGTTTTGAAAATTAGGTCTTTGCTGGTTGTAAGTATTGTTGAATACTTGTTGATTGTTAGGACCTTGTTGGTTGTTGTATGGAACATTGCGATTATAATTCTGGTTTTGATTGTAAATCGGTCTTGGCGGTTGATAATTATTCTGATAATTATTTCCAGGCCTTTGGTTTAGATATGAAACATTCTCTCTTTGTTCCATTGTTAGTTCAATACTGAGACAATCTTTTGTCAAATGTGGTCCTCCACACTGCTCACAACTAATTCGTATTGAGTGAATATCTTTAGTCATCTTTTCCATTCGTCTCTCGACAGCATCTATCTTTGCGGAAATGGAATCTAAGTCATGTCTAGAATCGGCTCTAGCTACTTTAGATGATCTAACGATATATTTTTCTTGGTGCCACTCATGTGAGTGGGAAGCAGTGTTATCAATAATTTTGTAAGCATCAGTTTCGGTTTTCTTCATAATAGAACCACCAGCTGCTATATCGATGTCTTTCCTTGTAGTGATGTCGCATCCTTGGTAGAATATTTGTACTATTTGACAGGTGTCTAAACCATGTTCCGGACATCCTCTCAATAACTTTCCAAATCTTGTCCACGCCTCATATAGAGTTTCATTCGGTTTCTGTGTGAACGTAACAATTTCTCCTTGAATTCTTACAGCTTTAGATGCCGGAAAGAATTGTTTAAGAAATTTTTCAACTAAAACGTCCCATGTGTCAATCGCCCCTTCAGGTAACGATTCCAACCAATCTTTGGCTTCTCCCTTTAAAGTCCAGGGAAATAACATGAGATATATATGTTCATCTTCAACTTCTCTTATTTTAAATAGTGTGCAGATCCTATTAAAGGTACGAAGATGTTCATTTAGATCTTCCTTCGGCGCACCACTAAATTGGCATTGATTAGTCACCATGTGTAGAATTTGTCCTTTGATTTCATAATCTGGCGCATTAATGTCTGGATGAGTAATTGCGTGACCTTGGCCAGTGCGTTTAGCTCTCATTCGGTCTTCCATACTTAAAGGTTCCAGATTTTCCATGATTGAATTTGTTGAATCGGAATCACTAGAAGATTCTGATTTAATGGTTCGTTCCTCAACAATCTCTGTTTGAATGATTGGTGGTTCTGGAGAAAAAATTAATGGTTCAGGATCTATGAATTGTCCCTGAATATTCTCCGGATTCTCAATTGTGAGATCGGGTTCAAAAAATGGATTATCGGAAATTTGAATTGGAGTACTTGGTCGACTGGATGACGATTCTAAAGAAAAATCAACGGCGGTAATATTTGCTAGATGTCTTGATCTAGTTACAGGTGGTGAACGTACAAAAGGTGGTGAACGTCTTGCTCGGTGCATTCACTGAATATCCTATTAGTTTTTAAAAGGAAAGAAAAATTATATAAGTTATCCAATTAATAGACTTTTCTGATTTTGCCCACGTTTCGAATAGCCAAAAGATGCAGCAGAGGGGCAGGATTCGTTTGGTCTCAATATAATTGAGTACTGTTTGGCTCCAATAACCCGGTCCACGTACAAATCCAACTATTACTACGAACCAGAAAATTTTGATGTCTATCAATTTAACCGCTTAAAATAATTTTTCGTAATTTAAAGAAATTTAGAGAAGAAGTAGAAAATTCTATGTCCTAAAAACTAGAATGGCGAGAAATAAGAAAGAAAAAGAGCGCGTCGGTATTAAAATTGGAGAAATAAGAAAGAAAAGAGTGACTTATAAAACTTTAAAACTGATAATGCTAAAAACGAACATATATTTAATAGCATTATTCCTCAAGAAAGACAAGCTTTTAGTTGCAATTGTTCTATTTACAAGTGATATTCGTTTAAATAATAAAAGGTGAAGACAAAAGCCAGATTCGACGAATTGAAGACGCAAACGACCAAAAAGCTCAAAAGTACAAAATACAATCAAAAAGGTTCCAATTATTAATGAGAAACGTCTCAAAATTACAAGAGTACAAGTTTCAAAACGCAAAGTACAAGATATTAAATTGTACGCAAGGACGTTCGAAAATCCGGAACCGGGACTAGAGTCAACTCTCAACGCTCGACGCAACGGACTAAAAATTACAAGTTAACTATGTATATAAATATAATATAATATATAATTAATTATATAAATTATATATATATATATATATTATATTTATATAATAAACCGTCGGCAGACTAAGATCCAAATTGGAGTGAGCTGGAATTTCAAACTCCGCGACTCGCGGAGTTTGAAGAGCAAAAATGCCGCGAGTTGCGGAGCTTCCCTGGACTAAAATCCCTATAAAAGCAAACGCATTTTGATCATTTTAACATCATCTTTTCCTTCTTCTTACTTATATATATATATATATATATATATATATATATATTTTATATTTATATTTTAATTTTAATTTTAATTTTAAATCCTAATAATAAGGGTGTGTTAGCGAATGTTGTAAGGGTGTAAGTCGAAATTATGTCCGTGTAACGCTACGCTATTTTTAATCATTGTAAGTTATGTTTATATTATTTTCATTAATGTCTCGTAGCTAAGTTATTATTATGCTTATTTAAGCCGAAGTAATCATGATTTGGGCTAATTATTAAAATTGGGTAATTGGGCTTTGTACCATAATTGGGGTTTGGATAAAAGAACGACACTTGTGGAAATTAGACTATGGGCTATTAATGGGTTTTATATTAACTAAACAATACCTTGTTAATTTAATATACAAACTTATAATTCGACGTATTTATATATAACCACATACGCTTGACTGGGTACGGTGGGCGGGATATCTATAAATACCAATAATTATTCATTTTACAGGACACGGAACTGGATTAATAGTTAATAGACTTGTTGAAACAGGGGTGAATTATATTCAAGGGTAATTGGTGTAATTGTTAACAAAGTAGTAAAACCTTGGTTTACACGCAGTCGATAACCTGGTGTATTCATTAAACAAAGTATTAAAACCTTGTTACAATTCGAATCCCCAATTAGTTGGAATATTTGACTTTGGGAATAAGAATAATTTGACGAAGGCTTTCGCTCTTTATATTTATGACTGATGGACTATTATGGACAAATCCGTATGGACATATTAAATAATCCAGGACAAAGAACAATTAACCCATGGGCATAAAACTAAAATCAACACGTCAAACATCATGATTACGGAAGTTTAAATAAGCATAATTCCTTTATTTTTATATTTAATTGCACTTCTAATTATCGCACTTTTATTTATTGTATTTAATTGCACTTTTAATTATCGCATTTTTTAATTATCGCAAGTTTATTTTATCGCACTTTTATTTATCGCAATTTCATTATTGTTATTTACTTTACGCTTTAAATTAAGTTATATTTATTTTTATTATTTTACATTAGGCTTTAAATGCGACTAAAGTTTTTAAAATCGACAAACCGGTCATTAAACGATAAAAACCTCCCTTTATAATAATAATATTACTTATATATATATTTGTATTTTTTTAAAATAAAACTAATATAGCGTTAAGCTTTGATTAAAAGATTCCCTGTGGAACAAACCGGACTTACTAAAAACTACAATACTGTACGATTAGGTACACTGCCTATAAGTGTTGTAGCAAGGTTTAAGTATATCCATTCTATAACTAAATAAATATCTTGTGTAAAATTGTATCGTATTTAATAGTATTTCTAGTAAAATTTAATAGTATTTTATACCCCTTAGCTTTAACTATCAAGTATTTTTGGCGCCGCTGCCGGGGAACTTAAAATCTAGCTTAAACGCCGGAAGCGCAACACTAATATAAAAAAATAAAAATAAAAAGATTTTTATTTTTAGTTTACTTTTATAAAAATACGCTTTTGTAAAAATACGTTTTAAATATTCGAAAACATAAAAAGAAAAAAAAACAAAAATATAAATATTTTTAAGAGTTTGTTAAATATTTAAGTTTTATAAAGTTTCTTTATTTTTATTTTATAAAAATATAAGTCTTATTTAAATATTTTATATTTATTTAAAACATATAAAAAATTTTAAAACCAAAAAAAAAAAAATATTAACTTATTTTTTAGATTTTTATTTTTAATAAGTATTTTTTATTTTAAGTTTTTGAAATATATTTTATATAAATTATATATCTATTATTTTATCAAATTATTATAAAAAAACGAACTGGGCCAGATTAAAATCGAAGCCCAAAGCATATTTTAATTATAAAACGAAACTGGGCCGAACTGTTTCAGCCCAATTGGAGCCCAGTATTATCAAACCCCGCGACTTGCAGAGTTTTCCAGCTGGGAGTACCGCGACTCGCGGAGTTCTCTCTGACAGGCCACAGGAAGCCCTAATCTTGCATTAATTACGGAATATATTTTAATTTTTATTAATAAAACCCTAATTAGGGTTTGATTAGTTAATTAATATTAATTAATTTAGTTTTATTTACTTAATTTGTAATATTAAGTTTATTTAGTTTTATTAATATATAAAAATTAATAGTTTTATAAAATAAATAATATAAAAATAATATTTTTTTATAAAAATTGTACTTTTTACAACTTTTAGTATATTTTTATATTTTGTCCCTTTTAATTGTTTTAGCGTAACTTTTGTTTTTTTCGCTCGTATTTAATTTTAAATATAGTTTTTGCCATAGTTATTTTTATTTCTAGATTTTTAGGCTTTGCCGTAAAATCCCTTAAGTGCTTTTTCTTTAGACTAAGATTTAGGTGCTTTAGAATTTTGCGACGCCTTTTTAAGTTTTAGTTCCTTTTTAAGATATTGTCATTTGGGATATAGTTTTACTTGTAAGCTTTAATATTTTTAGACGCAACTTTTAGTTTTTAGTTTTTAGTTCCTTTTTAAGTTTCAACGCGCTGCTTTCTTATTTTTATTTTTCGACGCCTTTTACCTATGTATCAATTATCACTCCAATTAGTAATCTCAATTTGCAATTTTAATTTTAAGTTAGTGATAGTAATAAGGTTGGGTTAGTCGAGTGTTTTTAAAATTTTATAAGTCGCTCTTTTTCTTTTCTTTTTCGACCTTTTTCGACGCGCTCTTTTTCTTTCTTATTTCTCGCTATTCTAGTTTTAGGACATAGATTTTTATTCTACTTCTTATCTAAATTTCTTAAAATTATGAAAATATATTTTAAGTGGTTAAATTGATAGACATCAAAATTTTCTGGTTCGTAGTAATAGTTGGATTTGTACGTGGACCGGGTTATTGGAGCCAAACAGTACTCAATTATATTGAGACCAAACGAATCCTGCCCCTATGCTGCATCTTTTGGCTATTCGAAACGTGGGCAAAATCAGAAAAGTCTATTAATTGGATAACTTATATAATTTTTCTTTCCTTTTAAAAACTAATAGGATATTCAGTGAATGCACCGAGCAAGACGTTCACCACCTTTTGTACGTTCACCACCTGTAACTAGATCAAGACATCTAGCAAATATTACCGCCGTTGATTTTTCTTTAGAATCGTCATCCAGTCGACCAAGTACTCCAATTCAAATTTCCGATAATCCATTTTTTGAACCCGATCTCACAATTGAGAATCCGGAGATTATTCAGGGACAATTCATAGATCCTGAACCATTAATTTTTTCTCCAGAACCACCAATCATTCAAACAGAGATTGTTGAGGAACGAACCATTAAATCAGAATCTTCTAGTGATTCCGATTCAACAAATTCAATCATGAAAAATCTGGAACCTTTAAGTATGGAAGACCGAATGAGAGCTAAACGCACTGGCCAAGGTCACGCAATTACTCATCCAGACATTAATGCGCCAGATTATGAAATCAAAGGACAAATTCTACACATGGTGACTAATCAATGCCAATTTAGTGGTGCGCCGAAGGAATATCCAAATGAACATCTTCGTACCTTTAATAGGATCTGCACACTATTTAAAATAAGAGAAGTTGAAGATGAACAGATATATCTCATGTTATTTCCCTGGACTTTAAAGGGAGAAGCCAAAGATTGGTTGGAATCGTTACCTGAAGGGGCGATTGACACATGGGACGTTTTAGTTGAAAAATTTCTTAAACAATTCTTTTCGGCATCTAAAGCCGTAAGAATTCAAGGAGAAATTGTTACGTTCACACAGAAACCGAATGAAACTCTATATGAGGCATGGACAAGATTTGGAAAGTTATTGAGAGGATGTATGCAACATGGTTTAGACACCTGTCAAAAAGTACAAATATTCTACCAAGGATGCGACATCACTACAAGGAAAGACATCGATATAGCAGCTGGTGGTTCTATTATGAAGAAAACCGAAACTGATGCTTACAAAATTATTGATAACACTGCTTCCCACTCACATGAGTGGCACCAAGAAAAAGATATCGTTAGATCATCTAAAGCAGCTAGAGCCGATTCTAGCTATGACTTAGATTCCATTTCTGCAAAGATAGATGCTGTCGAGAGACGTATGGAAAAGACGACTAAGGATATTCACTCAATACGAATTAGTTGTGAGCAGTGTGGAGGACCACATTTGACAAAAGATTGTCTCAGTATTGAATTAACAATGGAACAAAGAGAGAATATTTCATACATAAACCAAAGGCCTGGAAATAATTATCAGAATAATTATCAACTGCCAAGACCGATTTACAATCAAAACCAGAATTATAACCGAAATATTCCATACAACAACCAACAAGGTCCTAGCAATCAACAAGTATCCAATAATACTTACAACCAGCAAAGACCTAATTTTCAAAACAAACCACCACAAATCGATGATAAAAAGCCGAATTTAGAAGATATGATGACGAAGCTAGTTAAAACTCAAACGCAGTTTTTCACATCTCAGAAATAAACTAATGAACAAAATGCTCAAGCATTTAGAAATCAACAAGCTTCTATTCAAAATTTAGAACAAGAAGTAAGTAACCTATAGTGACCCAAACTTTTCCATGTTTATATATATTAATTGAGATTGATATTTACATGATTAAATGTTTCCAACATGTTAAGCAATCAAACTTGTTAAGACTTGATTAATTGAAATATGTTTCACATAGACAATTGACCACCCAAGTTGACCGGTGATTCACGAACGTTAAAACTTGTAAAAACTATATGATGACATATATATGGATATATATATATAGTTAACATGATACTATGATAAGTAAACATATCATTAAGTATATTAACAATGAACTACATATGTAAAAACAAGACTACTAACTTAATGATTTTTAAACGAGACATATATGTAACGATTATCGTTGTAAAGACATTTAATGTATATATATCATATTAAGAGATATTCATACATGATAATATCATGATAATATCATGATAATATAATAATTTAAAATCTCATTTGATATTATAAACATTGGGTTAACAACATTTAACAAGATCGTTAACCTAAAGGTTTCAAAACAACACTTACATGTAACGACTAACGATGACTTAACGACTCAGTTAAAATGTATATACATGTAGTGTTTTAATATGTATTTATACACTTTTGAAAGACTTAAATACACTTATAAAAATACTTCTACTTAACAAAAATTCTTACAATTACATCCTCGTTCAGTTTCATCAACAATTCTACTCGTATGCACCCGTATTCGTACTCGTACAATACACAGCTTTTAGATGTATGTACTATTAGTATATACACTCCAATGATCAGCTCTTAGCAGCCCATGTGAGTCACCTAACACATATGGGAACCATCATTTGGCAACCAGCATGAAATATCTCATAAAATTACAAAAATATGAGTAATCATTCATGACTTATTTACATGAAAACAAAATTACATATCCTTTATATCTAATCCATACACCAACGACCAAAAACACCTACAAAAACATTCATTCTTCAATTTTCTTCATCTAATTGATCTCTCTCAAGTTCTATCTTCAAGTTCTAAGTGTTCTTCATATATTATACAAGTTCTAGTTACATAAAATCAAGAATACTTTCAAGTTTGCTAGCTCACTTCCAATCTTGTAAGGTGATCATCCAACCTCAAGAAATCTTTATTTCTTACATTAGGTTATCATTCTAATACAATGTAATAATCATATTCAAACTTTGGTTCAATTTCTATAACTATAACAATCTTATTTCAAGTGATGATCTTACTTGAACTTGTTTTCGTGTCATAATTCTGCTTCAAGAACTTCGAGTCATCCAAGGATCCGTTGAAGCTAGATCCATTTTTCTCTTTTCCAGTAGGTTTATCCAAGGAACTTAAGGTAGTAATGATGTTCATAACATCATTCGATTCATACATATAAAGCTATCTTATTCGAAGGTTTAAACTTGTAATCACTAGAACATAGTTTAGTTAATTCTAAACTTGTTCGCAAACAAAAGTTAATCCTTCTAACTTGACTTTTAAAATCAACTAAACACATGTTCTATATCTATATGATATGCTAACTTAATGATTTAAAACCTGGAAACACGAAAAACACCGTAAAACCGGATTTACGCCGTCGTAGTAACACCGCGGGCTGTTTTGGGTTAGTTAATTAAAAACTATGATAAACTTTGATTTAAAAGTTTTTATTCTGAGAAAATGATTTTTATTATGAATATGAAACTATATCCAAAAATTATGGTTAAACTCAAAGTGAAAGTATGTTTTCTAAAATGGTCATCTAGACGTCGTTCTTTCGACTGAAATGACTACCTTTACAAAAATGACTTGTAACTTATTTTTCCGACTATAAACCTATACTTTTTTCTGTTTAGATTCATAAAATAGAGTTCAATATGAAACCATAGCAATTTGATTCACTCAAAACGGATTTAAAATGAAGAAGTTAAGGGTAAAACAAGATTGGATAATTTTTCTCATTTTAGCTACGTGAAAATTGGTAATAAATCTATTCCAACCATAACTTAATCAACTTGTATTGTATATTATGTAATCTTGAGATACCATAGACACGTATACAATGTTTCGACCTATCATGTCGACACATCTATATATATTTCGGAACAACCATAGACACTCTATATGTGAATGTTGGAGTTAGCTATACAGGGTTAAGGTTCATTCCAAAATATATATAGTTTGAGTTATGATCAATACTGAGATACGTATACACTGGGTCGTGGATTGATTCAAGATAATATTTATCAATTTATTTCTGTACATCTAACTGTGGACAACTAGTTGTAGGTTACTAACGAGGACAGCTGACTTAATAAACTTAAAACATCAAAATATATTAAAAGTGTTGTAAATATATTTTGAACATACTTTGATATATATGTATATATTGTTATAGGTTCGTGAATCAACCAGTGGCTAAGTCTTACTTCCCGACGAAGTAAAAATCTATGAAAGTGAGTTATAGTCCCACTTTTAAAATCTAATATTTTTGGGATGAGAATACATGCAGGTTTTATAAATAATTTACAAAATAGACACAAGTACATGAAACTACATTCTATGGTTGAATTATCGAAATCGAATATGCCCCTTTTTATTAAGTCTGGTAATCTAAGAATTAGGGAACAGACACCCTAATTGACGCGAATCCTAAAGATAGATCTATTGGGCCTAACAAACCCCATCCAAAGTACCGGATGCTTTAGTACTTCGAAATTTATATCATATCCGAAGGGTGTCCCAGAATGATGGGGATATTCTTATATATGCATCTTGTTAATGTCGGTTACCCGGTGTTCACCATATGAATGATTTTTATCTCTATGTATGGGATGTGTATTGAAATATGAAATCTTGTGGTCTATTATTACGATTTGATATATATAGGTTAAACCTATAACTCGCCAACATTTTTGTTGACGTTTAAAGCATGTTTATTCTCAGGTGAACACTAAGAGCTTCCGCTGTTGCATACTAAAATAAGGACAAGATTTGGAGTCCATGTTTGTATGATATTGTGTAAAAACTGCATTCAAGAAACTGATTTCGATGTAACATATTTGTATTGTAAACCATTATGTAATGGTCGTGTGTAAACAGGATATTTTAGATTATCATTATTTGATAATCTACGTAAAGCTTTTTAAACCTTTATTTATGAAATAAAGGTTATGGTTTGTTTTAAAAATGAATGCAGTCTTTGAAAAACGTCTCATATAGAGGTTAAAACCTCGCAACGAAATCAATTAATATGGAACGTTTTTAATCAATAAGAACGGGACATTTCAGTTGGTATCCGAGCGTTGGTCTTAGAGAACCAGAATTTTGCATTAGTGTGTCTTATCGAGTTTGTTAGGATGCATTAGTGAGTCTGGACTTCGACCGTGTTTACTTGAAAAATGATTGCTTAACAAATTTTGTTGGAAACTGATATTGCTCTAAACATACATATTATTCAACGCAATATCAGTTATATTTCATCAGCTTTTATCAATTACGAAGACATTCCACGTATGATATTCAAGAAAAACGACAAAAGTGGACAAGAGTTGCTATTTGAAGATTCGACGATAAAACGATAGTTTTAACCAAATTTTATATCAAGAAAACGTTTATCCGAATTTAAGAATGAAGAAGTCTGAAGAAAAAGGTTACACACGTCGTCCAAAATGGTATACATCAACACGAGATCAACAAAGAACAACTGAAGAAAAAAATAATAAGAAATCTGATAATTACTCTTACACGAATCGTGTAATGTTACACGAATCGTGTAATATAACTGGTCATACACGATTCGTGTATACATACACGATTCGTGTAATGTTAGGACAAAGCACTATTACGGATTCCAGAAGGTCGGCTGCTTTATGAGTTTTAAAACTATTCTTTTTCTCCAATTGAAGACAGCAGGATTTCAACAAAGCTCTTTGACCAACTTTCATGTTCATAAATATGGATACGTTCAGAGTTGAAGAGAGGAATTTATCTAGTACAAAAATTACTATACACACATATATTATCTTTCTGTAATTTATTAGTTCAAGGTTAACAATAGTGGTAATATTAAGGGGGTATTGTTCGTGATAAAGGGTGTTATTGTTGTAATTTTTCTACCATTTGAAGTTAATGCAAGTGAAGATATATTAGTAAGTTTACTCTGTTAAAATTAGCGTTGTTATTATGTTTGCATATATATATTTTTATGTCTCCCCTAGTGTAATGAATAGCTAAATTTCCCTAGTGTTTGCTTAAATGTAGAGCCCCTAGGGAAATGGATTGTTACCATTAGTAAAGTTAAAATGTAACTTTAGTATTTTTAATATTGAGCCTAGTTAAAAGAACCATTTTTATGTAATTAGGTATTTAACCCTTGCCACTTAATTTAGTAAATTTAAATAACGAAAGTTGTTCTTATTTACACAAATTAAGCTTCAACATTAAAAATGATCTAGACGAATTTATGGATAAGTTATTGACACCAATTTAGAATTAAACTTCGGTGGTTTGGGTGATATCATTAAGTTATATGAAGGTGAAATTATAAAAAGGGAAACCGTTATAATTTGGGTATTGGCGAAGGTCAAAACTAGGCTAGGTCTCAATTTAAATACTTAGGGAATAGTAGCTTTCTAAAAAGAATCCAATGAAAATTAGATTTTATTTAGTTAAGTTGTAACTTTATATTTATTCGAGAGAAAAATGTAAAGTTTGATACTAGAACATTTTAAATAGGGCATAAACTTAAAACAATCCATGGACCTAGGGGTGACACAATTAAGTAAACACTCCCATTTTACCTTATTTATACTTCTTATAAAAGTTTTATCATTATTATTTACGAATACTATTTTTAAATATATAAAATTACATTAAAACATTTATTTTTCGAACAGTATTTTGTCACATAATTTTAGCCTTACACGAATCGTGTAGCCTCACACGAATCGTGTAAGAGTAAAACACGGCTACAGTGAACCGTAGGCTAAAATTAGGGTTTTAATTAATTTATATTATATATTTAGGTTATTAAGTATTTTAATTATTATAATTAGGTTATTTATTATATAATTAGTTTTAATTAATATAAAAGACTTAAATATATGTTTTAATCCTAAAATTAGCATTAACTATTATAAGTTCATAAATTGTAATTAGTTAATAATTAGTAAATTAATTAATTTCCTTTTAATTTGTATTAGTTTAATTAAAAATGTCATTTAGTTAAGTTAAATAAGTTTATATAATAATTACTTAAAATAAAATTCTAAATATATAGTTTTATTGAAAATTACTATTTTACTAATTACCATCTAGTAATATAATTATCGCATCATAATTAGCATAATTTCATTTAGTTTCTTTTTAAGTTAATTATTGTAATCTTGTAATTTTATTTAGTAAATTAGTTAAGTTATTTTCTTTTACTGTTATACTATAAATTCCTAATCTAAAACCCCCTTTAATTAAGTTTGACATCAAAGACTATTAAAAACCATTAAACACTCCATCTCCCTGTGGAACGAATCGGATTTACCAACAAACTAAACTACACGGATAGGACTAGTTGCCTATATATATGTGTGAAATCAACCTAAAATCAATAAAATACCACATATACAATAAATCAATTCGTGTAACAAAACAACTCAAATCCGTTCATAAATAAAGGTTACGATCCAGCACATCAACTTTTTGGCGCCGCTGCCGGGGAGTTGGCAGTTAAATAAATAGATAATTTTTCTGGTTCGTAGTAGTAGTTGGATTTGTACGTGGACCGGGTTGTTGGATCACCAATTTTATTGGTCAATAGAAGGATCCTGCCCCTCTGCTGCATCTTTTGGCTATTCAAAACGTGGGCAAAATCAGAAGGAAAATCTGTTGTTTAAGGGTTTTTATCATTGTTTTTATGTTATTCGATCCTCTCGAGGAAATTCATTTCCAAGAAAGTTCAAAGTTTTTGAATAAATCCTTTAATTCTTTGTACAATTTCCCAAATTGTATGATCCGTTCAATCCTAAACTCGTTAAACTTAATCCAGAACCTCAAAGAATTAATAAAGGACAAAAACAACAAAAAGAAATAGGAAGTACTTTTAAAACACCGAAAAACACTAAAAAAAGAGAAACAAATAGGTAACCCTAGATAAACCTTTAGTGAAGTGATCTCATAATAGAAATTAATGTATGAACTTACGTTCCTCCAACGCTGAATTAACTCCCTCACATCCTGAACCCGAAAGGAAATTCCACGAACGCTTAAGAGCTCAAGAAGTAGAATCTCTTGCTAAAAATTTAGAGTCACTTTTCTTAGAATCCGACTCTGAACCAATAATTCAACCAATCATAGAGCCGATTATTAAAGAAGAAGAAGAAATGGCTGATACAAATCAAACGATGGAAGCATTAATGAAGGCCACAAGAAAAGGTCAAGGCCACGCAATCATCCAACCCACGATGAGTGATGGCTTTGAAATAAAAGGTCAATTTTTACACATGGTAACTAATACATGTCAATTCGGTGGAGCCCCAAATGAGGATGCTAACGAGCATCTTCGTAAGTTTGTAAGCATTTGCAAGCTTTTCAAAATCAAAGATGTCACCGATGAAGTTGCATGTTTAAAAATCTTTCCATGGTCATTAAAAGATGATGCAAGGGATTGGCTAGACTCATTACCAGAAGGATATATTGAAAACTGGAATGATATGATGGATAAATTTTTGTCAGAATTCTTTCCTGCTTCAAAAGCAGCAAAATTACAAAGTGACATAAATCACTTTAAACAAAAGCCTAATGAAACTCTTTATGAAGCTTGGACCCGATTCAATAAAATGCTTCGAATATGTCCTCAACACGGGTTGAATACATTCCAAAAGGTCCAAATATTCTATAAAGGAGTCAATGTGACAACTAGAAAAGATATAGATGTTGCAGCTGGAGGTTCGATCATGAAGAAAACACCTGAAGACGCTCACACAATCATTGCTGATTTAGCCTCCCATTCTCATAATTGGCATCAAGAAATAGAATTTTCTAGATCATCAAATGTTGCTAGTATTGAAAGTAATGATGAAATTGCTTCTTTAAAAGTTCAAATAGCAAATCAAGCAAGGCAAATCGAGAAAGTAACCAAGGAAATGCATGCTATCAGAGTAGGATGTGAACTGTGCCAAGGTCCCCATCTTACTAAAGATTGTAATCAAGCAACAATGGAAGAGCAAGCAAATTTCTTAGGTTACTTACGAAAAGGTGAAATGAACTTTAGCGATTTTCCAGCATTAGAAGCAAATAACCGAAGATATCCTCCCATCAACAGCTATCAAGTAGGAGGACCTTCAGGATCAAATAATAATAACTATCAAAATAACAATAACTATCAAGGTGGAAATCCAGGTTACCAAAACAACCGGAATTTTCAAAATCAAAATCAAAGAAATCCACCGCCAGGATATAATAACCGAAATCAACCTCAAAGAAATTATCAAAATAATTTCCAACCCAATCAACCACAACCACTAGCACTCATGCAACCACAACCATTAGCAATTATGCAACCTCAACCCGAGAGGAAATCTGGTTTAGAAGATCTCTTAAGAGATTTTATGGTCAAGCATGAGCAAAATGCAGAGCTCCAAACTCAGCAAATTCGAAATCAACAAGCTACAATACAAAACTTAGAAAGAGATGTTGGAAGGATCTCACAGTTACTATCAGAGAGACCACCAGGTACTCTCCCCTCAAATACTCAAGTGAATCCCAACAATCCCCAAACAAGGAACGAGCATGTAAATGCTATAACTACTAGAAGTGGTTTAACTACTAAACCCGAGACTCCAAAATCTCCGGAAGTTCCTTTATCTCCTACTATTTCACCAATACCGGTTGATGAAAACGAGCAAGATAACGAAGAACAAGAGAAAAATGATCTACAGGAGGTCATACAAAAGAAAATTGAAGAACCACCAGTAAAAGTGCATAAGGAACCTATTCCTTACCCAAAAGCATTAAAGAAAGATAGACTCGCAAAGCGATATGAGAAATTTGCGGACATGATTAAGCAAATTAGCATTAACATGCCACTCGCAGAAGTTCTTAGGGATATGCCCAACTACGGGAAATTCTTAAAAGATCTAATATCTTCAAAGGGTAAATACCATGATGTTTCTGCCACATTCCTCCATGAAGAATGTTCGGCTATCTTAAAGAAACAAAATGTACCTCCAAAATTAGGAGACCCTGGTAGTTTTATCATACCATGTATGATGGGTGATTCGGTAGTGTACGATGCACTAGCCGATCTAGGTGCAAGTGTCAACTTAATGCCTTACTCATTATATTTAAAACTCGACTTGGGAGACCTAAAACCAACCCGAATGGGTATTTGATTAGCAAATCAATCATTTGATACTCCCATAGGTATAGCCGAGGATATACTTGTAAAAGTTGGCTCACTCATCTTCCCCGTCGACTTTGTTATTCTAGAAATGCAAGAGGACACAAAAGTTCCTATCATTTTAGGACGTCCTTTCCTAAATACTGCAGATGCTATCATCAATGTCCAAAAAGAACAATTAAGTCTAGGTGTAGGAAACGAGAGAATAATTTGTCACATTGACAAAGCCATGAAAAGACCCACTTCTACCGATGACTCTTGTTTTCAAATTGATGTTATAGATCTATGTGTCGAAAATGAATTAAAAGAACTACTAGAAATTGATATCCCGGGATTAGCCCCGGTAAGTGAAGATGAATACTTCAATATTGATGAAGATTTTGATAAGTTAATGAAGGTAGTCACGGATGACGAGACCATTAACGAAGAAATTCCCAATGAAGAGGAAACATTTGAGGAAATCAATAATGAAGATAGATTCCGTATAAAGAATTCCTTGGAAGAACCACCCGTACTAGAGCTTAAAGAGCTACCCAAACACTTGGAGTATGCTTATCTCGAAGGTACATATCAATTACCAGTAATTATCGCTTTACATCTTTCCGATAATGAGAAAGATAGGTTAATTTCTGTTTTAAAAACCCATAAAAAAGCTATAGCCTGGAAAACAACCGACATTCCGGGAATAAACCCGTCGTATTGTACACATAAAATTCTCCTTGAGAATGATTACAAACCCGTAGTACAAAGACAACGTAGGCTAAATCCCAACATGAAAGAAGTTGTCAAAAAGGAGGTTATCAAGTTACTTGATGCCGGGTTAATATACCCTATATCCGATAGCCCATGGGTTAGTCCTGTTCAAGTTGTACCCAAGAAAGGAGGTACAACTGTAGTCCTTAATGATAAAAATGAACTCGTTCCTACGAGAACAGTCACTGGTTGGAGAGTCTGTATAGACTACCGTCGTTTAAATGACGCCACAAGGAAAGATCATTTCCCACTTCCTTATATTGATCAAATGTTAGAACGTTTAGCGGGAAAAGAATACTATTGTTTCCTTGATGGATTCTCCGGTTATTTTCAAATTCTCATTGATCCATTAGACCAAGACAAGACAACTTTTACTTGTCCATTTGGTACTTTCGCATACCGACGAATGCCGTTCGGATTATGCAATGCGCCAGGCACCTTCCAAAGGTGTATGATGGCAATATTTCATGACATGATAGAAGAAAGTATGGAAGTCTTCATGGACGATTTCTCTGTTTTTGGAGATTCCTTCGATTCATGCCTTTCAAACCTCGAACGAATGTTAATTCGTTGTGAAGAATCAAATCTTGTTTTAAATTGGGAAAAATGCCACTTCATGGTGAAGGAAGGCATTGTCTTAGGACACAAGATTTCTCGAGATGGAATGGAAGTAGACAAAGCTAAGATTGATGTAATTTCAAAGCTTCCTCCTCCAACTAACGTTAAAGGAATTCGTAGTTTCTTAGGTCATGCGGGATTCTATCGACGATTCATAAAGGATTTTTCCAAAATCGCTCAACCCATGACTAAACTTCTTGAGAAAGATAGTACATTCGATTTCAATGACGAATGCCTACAAGCTTTCTCCATCCTAAAAGAAAAACTTACGAATGCACCTATCATAGTATCTCCCGATTGGTCCAAACCATTTGAGTTAATGTGTGACGCAAGCGATTATGCCTTAGGTGCTGTTTTAGGACAACGCTCAGATAATCATTTTCGTCCGATTTATTATGCAAGTAAAACTCTAACAGGAGCCCAAATTAATTATACCACCACAGAAAAGGAACTCCTAGCAGTTGTCTATGCATTTGATAAATTTCGGTCATATTTAGTGTTGTCTAAAACCATTGTTTACACAGATCATTCAGCACTTAGATACTTATTCAAGAAGCTAGACGCAAAACACCGTCTAATTCGTTGGGTTCTTTTACTACAAGAATTCGACATTGAAATACGTGATAAGAAAGGAGCTGAGAATCTAGCTGCCGATCACTTATCTCGACTTGAAAATCCCGAATTAGAGAAACTTGATGATACAATCATCAAAGATACATTCCCTGATGAATCTCTAATGAGAATAGAAACCGACTTTGAAATTCCATGGTTTGCTGATTTTGCAAACTATCTTGCTACAGGAGTATTAATTAAAAATCAAACATACCAGCAAAAGAAGAAATTCTTTGCTGATTTAAAGTATTACTTCTGGGAGAGTCCTAATCTTTTTCGAATAGGAGCGGATCAAGTTATCCGCCGTTGCATATATGGTAAAGAAGCTCAACAAATATTAGAGCACTGTCATCAAGGCCCAGCAGGTGGTCATTTCGGACCTAGCTATACAGCCAAAAAGGTTTTTGACTCAGGCTTTTATTGGCCAACTATTTTCAAAGATGCATATCACATGGTTAAAACATGTGATTCTTGTCAAAGATCGGGAAATATCTCCAAGAGAGACGAAATGCCACAACAAAGCATCCAAGTATGCGAAATATTTGACATTTGGGGTATTGACTTCATGGGTCCATTCCCCGCTTCTAACAAATGTAAATACATTCTCGTAGCAGTCGATTATGTTTCTAAATGGGCTGAAGCAAAAGCCCTACCCACTAACGATGCTCGAGTTGTTGTTAGCTTCCTTAAAAACCTTTTCTCACGTTTTGGGATTCCAAAGGCATTAATCAGTGATCGTGGAACTCATTTTACAAATCAATTACTCGAGAAAGTGCTCAAAAAGTATGGAGTTAATCATCGTTTCTCAACTTCTTACCACCCTCAAACGAGTGGCCAAGTTGAAAACACTAATCGAGGTCTTAAACGAATTTTAGAAAGAACGGTAAATAACAACCCGAAAATCTGGCATCGAAAGCTAGATGATGCGCTATGGGCATTTAGAACCGCATTTAAAACGCCCATTGGTACTACACCTTTCCGATTAGTTTATGGTAAGGCATGTCATCTACCTGTCGAAGTCGAACACAAGGCATATTGGGCTTTAAGAGAATGTAACACCGACCTTGTGCAAGCCGGGGAAAACCGATTCTTACAAATTAATGAATTAGATGAATTAAGACTACAAGCATATGAAAACTCTAAAACATATAAAGAGAAAACTAAAAGATGGCACGATGCACGACTAAAAACAAAAGAATTTGAACAGGGAGATAAAGTTTTAGTCTTCCAATCACGTTTTAAGTTTTCACCTGGGAAACTAAGATCCCGATGGTCTGGGCCATATATAATAAAACAGGTTTTTCCATCTGGATATGCAGAATTGTACGGTAAAGACGGTGGAACTTTCAAGGTGAACGGTCATCGACTAAAGCTATACTTTGAAGGGATCAACACTACGGAAAGAGACGAAGTCACATTCTACCCTAAGGACAACTAAATTCAGGGTAACTCTAAGGTTGTAAAACTCCATTCCCACTTTTCATTTTTATCTTTACGAGTGGAGTTCGATTGGTCTTTCCCTAACAGACCCTAAAGAACTAGTCTTCTCCCCCCATTCTACCTTTTTAATTTCTTTTGGTTTGTTTTTATTTCTTTATTTTCAAGATGCGAGGTAAATATACCTACAACCACTTCATTTTAATGTGCGATAAAATTCTACCAAGAGATGTGGTATTAGATATTAAGAAACGATGCGATGCGATAAGAAAAAGAGAAAGACAAGATTATAATGAAAAAAATTATGCAAAAGGTAAATCAAAATGCGCTAAGAGACGTCGAGCACGACAATTGGGTAAATGTGGAAAATGTGGAAAACCGGCTCACTCCGGAGATTGCCCAAAGAACCAAACGGACTCTAATTTCGAGTACGTAACTTTATGCCGAGAAGGGCCTTTCAAATGCTTAGACGAAAACCTTTTAAACCCACGTGGTTACGCCTACGAGGCGATGGGAAGTGAAATTTCGCGACTCGACTACGAAGCGAGTCAACGTGGGTTCACTATCTAATTCTTTATCTCGTCCATTGTATGTATGTGCATATTTTGTTTTTATTTTGTATGTTTATGTTTTTGTGTGTTTATTGTTTGCCGTGTGTTTTAAAAAAAAAAAAAAAAAAAAAAAAAAAAAAAAAAAAAAAGAGGGTTTATTTAATTTAAATTGATTAAACTTGAATTTAACCTGTTTTCATTGAAAACAATAATGTTAAAGTGTTAAAACTGAATTATTGTTGTTCAAATTGCACGAAATTAATTGTTAAATTGTTAAGATATCTTTTAAATAGTAAACCACGAAAACAAAATAAAAATCAGAAAAATTCTTTCTACTAAATTGAGGTGAAACGCCTTGAGTTTAACTTGTTCTTTGAAAATGAAAATGTTAGGTGTCACAACTGAATTTTCATTCTTCAAAATTGTACAGAGTATTTGTTAAATTCTAAAAGTCTGTAGTAGATTGCAAAAATATACTCTTTTATCAATAACCGTAAAAATATATAACTTGTAAAACTTTGTCGTGGATAATGATAGGTTTGACGACCGACATTAATCTCTACCTAGACGATAGGAAACAAAGTTTTAAGTTTGAAAATTAGTTGATTAAAGGGTATATAACAAAAATAGAGTGAATTTTTATTTGTTTAATTTTTATTTTTCATGTACTTGTTTTTATTTTACTTATTTTCGATAAAACTATAAAAAATTTTAAACTTTTAATTAATTGAATTTTATAAATTGAAATTAAAAATTTATAAATGGATTAAGATCAGGTGTAAAAACCGAATTTCCGTTATAAATATGAATTTTTAAAAGATATTTTAAAATTCAATTGATTTTAAGTTAAATAAAAATAGAGTGTATTTTATTTTTATTTTTCATGAACTTGATTTTAAAATTAAAATTATTAATCTTTTTAACACAAAAATAGAGTGTTTTTATTTTATTTTTTTTTAGTTTGTAATAACATAATTGAATGGTGTGTATTGATATTCTTTATACTTCTAATGTTTTATTGTATATTAGTAAGAATTAAGTGTGGGGTAATATTGTTTTGTATGATTGAATTAAAACCCCATATTTTGTGTGTTCTTAACATGGTTTTGACAGGTACAGAAGAAAATGCAATTAGATCAAACGAAACATCAAAATACATTGTAATACAATATTGGATATGATCATAGGTAAAACAATTTGAAAATCCAAATCGGTTAACAAAGGAAGTTCCAAATATTCTACACTTTTTGTCCTCTCAAATTTATACATTATTATCTGATTTTATGTAATGAGGGCATTACATAATCTTAAGTGTGGGGTGGAGATATATAAATTCTCGAGAACTTTTAAGTTATTGGTTTTTATGAAAAATTTGAAAAATTTTAAACAAATATATCTAATCAATTCTTAAGGTAACTACGAGCAATTAAAGATCAGGTGTAAAAACCGAAATTGTTGTCTCCATACATTAAAAATACATAAGTTTATTTGTTTAAAACTTATAAAAGAAAACCATTTATAACAAGAATTTATAAATCCTTATATTGAGAACCATTTATCACATGTTTCTTTGAAGTTTATTGCAGATATCATTGCTAAGGAACGTATAAACTGGAATATTCCATTATCACGAGTAATAGAGGATGAATCAAGTCCATCCCGTAAGGAAGTAAAGTCTTCCAAATTGACACACTTGCTAACTTATGTTAGAAGATGTAGTCCAGAACAGCTGTAGGTTGACGAAAAATCTTGAAAAGTCATCCCTAAAATCGGCTGGAAATCCACCTAACCTCAGCATCAAACAGGGTTTTTGGTGGTCAGACTTATCCTAACCATGAGATGGATCTGTCTCGTACAATGGGGGGGCACAATGCAAATTAGCTTTTAAGACTAATGAATCTAATCCCCAGATGGATGATCTCCGTAAAGATCAACTGCATCTATGTTTGACCGCGGTCAACATACATATGCCATAACAAATTGAGGTGTGCAAACTCATGGTTCACCGATGATATTTGGACACGATATAATTTTGTTCTAAAACTTATGCTATTTTATGAATTATATTTGTGTAAAACTATTTTTGGACATTTGGCTTCAAGTTCCATGATACTACAATCATGGGGGCGAATAGCTTGTTAATCGCCGACTGAGACTTCGGTTTTCAGTTACCCTCAACCGGAATTTGAGGTTAAAACCGGAAAACGTGTCTAGTGTAAAAACTAGCATGACATTTTATAAAATCATAAAACGTTTTCACAAGGTCCAATTTTCCCTAAGGATCCAAATTTTTAAACCCTAATCACGAGTTTCATGTTTGTTTCTGTTGTCAGAATTTCATTTCGTGTGGTGTGCGTGTGATCCAATAAATACTGTGTTGTGTAATATATTTCATATAGCGTGTGTTTCATTTCGTGTAGTGTGTGTTGTGTGATCTAAATGTTCGATAAGAAAGATATATAATGTTCTAACTCTGTTAAAAGATGTAATTGCTTGAGGACAAGCAACGTTCTAGTGTGGGGTATTTTGATATTGCTCTAAACATACATATTATTCAACGCAATATCAGTTATATTTCATCAGCTTTTATCAATTACGAAGACATTCCACGTATGATATTCAAGAAAAACGACAAAAGTGGACAAGAGTTGCTATTTGAAGATTCGACGATAAAACGATAGTTTTAACCAAATTTTATATCAAGAAAACGTTTATCCGAATTTAAGAATGAAGAAGTCTGAAGAAAAAGGTTACACACGTCGTCCAAAATGGTATACATCAACACGAGATCAACAAAGAACAACTGAAGAAAAAAATAATAAGAAATCTGATAATTACTCTTACACGAATCGTGTAATGTTACACGAATCGTGTAATATAACTGGTCATACACGATTCGTGTATACATACACGATTCGTGTAATGTTAGGACAAAGCACTATTACGGATTCCAGAAGGTCGGCTGCTTTATGAGTTTTAAAACTATTCTTTTTCTCCAACTGAAGACAGCAGGATTTCAACAAAGCTCTTTGACCAACTTTCATGTTCATAAATATGGATACGTTCAGAGTTGAAGAGAGGAATTTATCTAGTACAAAAATTACTATACACACATATATTATCTTTCTGTAATTTATTAGTTCAAGGTTAACAATAGTGGTAATATTAAGGGGGTATTGTTCGTGATAAAGGGTGTTATTGTTGTAATTTTTCTACCATTTGAAGTTAATGCAAGTGAAGATATATTAGTAAGTTTACTCTGTTAAAATTAGCGTTGTTATTATGTTTGCATATATATATTTTTATGTCTCCCCTAGTGTAATGAATAGCTAAATTTCCCTAGTGTTTGCTTAAATGTAGAGCCCCTAGGGAAATGGATTGTTACCATTAGTAAAGTTAAAATGTAACTTTAGTATTTTTAATATTGAGCCTAGTTAAAAGAACCATTTTTATGTAATTAGGTATTTAACCCTTGCCACTTAATTTAGTAAATTTAAATAACGAAAGTTGTTCTTATTTACACAAATTAAGCTTCAACATTAAAAATGATCTAGACGAATTTATGGATAAGTTATTGACACCAATTTAGAATTAAACTTCGGTGGTTTGGGTGATATCATTAAGTTATATGAAGGTGAAATTATAAAAAGGGAAACCGTTATAATTTGGGTATTGGCGAAGGTCAAAACTAGGCTAGGTCTCAATTTAAATACTTAGGGAATAGTAGCTTTCTAAAAAGAATCCAATGAAAATTAGATTTTATTTAGTTAAGTTGTAACTTTATATTTATTCGAGAGAAAAATGTAAAGTTTGATACTAGAACATTTTAAATAGGGCATAAACTTAAAACAATCCATGGACCTAGGGGTGACACAATTAAGTAAACACTCCCATTTTACCTTATTTATACTTCTTATAAAAGTTTTATCATTATTATTTACGAATACTATTTTTAAATATATAAAATTACATTAAAACATTTATTTTTCGAACAGTATTTTGTCACATAATTTTAGCCTTACACGAATCGTGTAGCCTCACACGAATCGTGTAAGAGTAAAACACGGCTACAGTGAACCGTAGGCTAAAATTAGGGTTTTAATTAATTTATATTATATATTTAGGTTATTAAGTATTTTAATTATTATAATTAGGTTATTTATTATATAATTAGTTTTAATTAATATAAAAGACTTAAATATATGTTTTAATCCTAAAATTAGCATTAACTATTATAAGTTCATAAATTGTAATTAGTTAATAATTAGTAAATTAATTAATTTCCTTTTAATTTGTATTAGTTTAATTAAAAATGTCATTTAGTTAAGTTAAATAAGTTTATATAATAATTACTTAAAATAAAATTCTAAATATATAGTTTTATTGAAAATTACTATTTTACTAATTACCATCTAGTAATATAATTATCGCATCATAATTAGCATAATTTCATTTAGTTTCTTTTTAAGTTAATTATTGTAATCTTGTAATTTTATTTAGTAAATTAGTTAAGTTATTTTCTTTTACTGTTATACTATAAATTCCTAATCTAAAACCCCCTTTAATTAAGTTTGACATCAAAGACTATTAAAAACCATTAAACACTCCATCTCCCTGTGGAACGAATCGGATTTACCAACAAACTAAACTACACGGATAGGACTAGTTGCCTATATATATGTGTGAAATCAACCTAAAATCAATAAAATACCACATATACAATAAATCAATTCGTGTAACAAAACAACTCAAATCCGTTCATAAATAAAGGTTACGATCCAGCACATCAGAAACTATATATTTTTAACATGTGAATATTATGTGATATATTAATCTCTTAACGCGTTTGATATTATGTGATAGATGTCTACCTCTAGAACAAGTCCCATTGACTCACCTAATAATAATGAAGAATTAAATGTAAATTGGAATGATTCGTGGACTGATTCACAAGTTCCCGAAGAGGAACCGGAAGAAGAGTCGGAACCGGAAGAAGAATCGGAACCGGAAGAAGAATCAGAACCGGATGAAGAAATAGAACCGGTGGGGGAAATAATAAAACGGTTAAGTAAAAGAAAATCCTCAACCAACCGACCAAGGTTAATTATGGTCAATGGTGTTTCCGCCAAGGATGCAAAATATTGGGAGGATTACCAATTCTCCAATGAATCGGATTCCGACGAGAATTCCGATGATGTTATAGAAATTACCCCAACTGAATTTAAAAAGGCAAAAGAAAATAATAAGGGAAAGGGCATAAAAATAGAGAAATCTAATTCCAACCCCGATGAACTTTATATGTATCGTCAACCCCCGAAGTCCTTAAGTTGTAACAATGACCCGGGAACCTCTAAACCACCAGGTTTTTCTAAACCAATGTGGAAAACGACGGCTCGTATTAGGGGAACATCATGTATCCCTAGAAACTTGGCAAAACGAACCAAAACCGAAGAAGAAGAAACAAGCGAGTCAGAATAAGATAGTTGTATTCGTGTGATGTAATATATGTAATATAGTGTGCTTATGCTTTATGATATATGTAAAAATTGCTTGTATTAATAAGTATTTTTTTTATGAATCTAACTCTTGTCTATTTTACAGTATAAAAACACAAAATGGATAGACAACCCAATATTTTAAGAGACCTACCCGGAGACATGATTGATGAAATCTTGTCTAGAGTCGGTCAGAATTCTTCGGCACAACTATTTAAGGTGAGATCAGTTTGTAAGACATTTGAAGAACGTTCCAAGAATGCCTTGGTTTATAAAAGGCTTTCATTCGAAAGATGGGGGATATCACATTGGGAAATCCATAAGTTACGATGTGTTTACTTTGACGCATATATTGCGGGGAACCCAAATGCTATTTTACGCAATGGGTTAAGAAATTATTTTGTCTCAATATATCCAAATATTGGACTTCGTGATTTAGAAAAAGCGGCTAACATGCAACATAAAGAAGCATGTTATGCTTACGGATTAGTAATGTTCGCTTCTCACCAAAGTGAGAACAAGAACATCGAGCTACAACTATTAAACAAAACGTTTCCACAAGTGACGGAGTCGGTAATTGGGGTAAGAAATGAGGTTTTTAGATTGTTACGGGACTGTTGGACATTACGTAACCCTCGTCCCTTTGACGACGTTACAACACGCTGTCTTATCAACGGCCATAACGGTTATGTTCCACAAGACCAAGGATGGGAAGTAATCCTAGTAAAACCAGAATGCATGACTTGTTTCTGGACGTATGAATTACGTGTCTTTATTGCCTTTGCTGAACGACTTGTGTACTAGCTAGAATTATCTTCACAACCATCTTGTATCAAATTTATTGTGTGCTATATTTCATGCTATATGTAAAATAAGCGGTATTGTAAGTTTGTAAAATATTGTGTAAAAGTTTGAACGCGAAATATTATTATAATCAGTTTTTCATATAGAATTATAGTAGTTGAATTGTATATTAGCTACTAAGTATGAACTTAACGGGTAGGTACTACCCGAATTTAAACTTATAAAACGCTAATATGAAGAAAAAGCTTTTATAAATGAGTTCATATTATGCTACGAAATACTATTAACTACTCTTAATATTCTGTATGATTAACTTGTTCCATTTGACTATTTTGAAGGAAATGGCACCGACTACTCGACACACCGTGAATATGAATGAAGAGGAATTTCGTACTTTTCTAGCTTCAAACATAGCCGCAGTACAGGCTACGCTACATACCAACAATAACCTTGGATCTAGCAGTACAGGAAATCGTGTAGGATGCACCTACAAAGAATTCACTGCCTGCAAACCTTTAGAATTTGATGGAACCGAAGGACCGATCGGATTGAAACGGTGGACCGAGAAGGTCGAATCGGTGTTTGCCATAAGTAAGTGTACTGAAGAGGACAAAGTGAAGTACGCTACGCATACCTTCACAGGTTCTGCGTTAACATGGTGGAATACCTATCTAGAGCAAGTGGAACAAGACGATGCGTACGCACTACCGTGGTCAGCATTCAAGCACTTGATGAACGAGAAGTACCGTCCCAGAACCGAGGTCAATAAGCTCAAGACAGAACTTAGAGGGTTACGAACCCAAGGATTTGATATTACCACGTACGAAAGACGATTCACAGAATTGTGCCTATTGTGTCCGGGAGCGTTCGAAGATGAGGAAGAGAAGATCGACGGGTTTGTGAAAGGATTACCGGAAAGAATCCAAGAAGATATAAGTTCACACGAGCCCGCCTCCATATAAAAGGCATGTAGAATGGCTCACAAACTAGTGAACCAGATTGAGGAAAGAATTAAAGAACAGACGGCTGAAGAGGCCAATGTGAAGCAAGTCAAAAGAAAGTGGGAGGAAAACGGTGATAAGAATCACCAATACAACAACAATAGCAATTACAATAATAATCGCAACAATTATCCCAACAATCGCAAGATCAATCGCAACTACAACAAACGGCCCAACAACAACAACAACAACAACAACAACAACAACAACAACAGCAGCTACAACAATCATCCCAACAACAATAACAACCGCAACAACAACAACAATCAGAAGCAGCTATGCCAAAGGTGTGAAAAGTATTACTCGGGGTTCTGCACCAAATTTTGCAACAAGTGTAAAAGAAATGGTCATAGCGCGGCGAAGTGTGAGGTCTACGGACCAGGGGTTAACAGAACAAAAGGAACAAATGGTGTCGGAACGAGTAATGGCGGAGCAAGTAGTGTCGGAGCAAGTTATGCCAATGTAGTTTGTTATAAATGTGGAAAACCGGGCCACATTATTAGAAATTGCCCGAACCAGGAGAACACGAATGGACAAGGCCGCGGAAGAGTTTTCAATATTAATGCGGCACAGGCACAGGAAGACCCGGAGCTTGTTACGGGTACGTTTCTTATTGACAATAAATCTGCTTACGTTTTATTTGATTCGGGTGCGGATAGAAGCTATATGAGTAGAGATTTTTGTGCTAAATTAAGTTGTCCATTGACGCCGTTGGATAGTAAATTTTTACTCGAATTAGCAAACGGTAAATTAATTTCAGCAGATAATATATGCCGGAATCGAGAAATTAAACTGGGTAGCGAAACATTTAAGATTGATTTGATACCAGTAGAGTTAGGGAGTTTTGATGTGATAATCGGTATGGACTGGTTGAAAGAAGTGAAAGCAGAGATCGTTTGTTACAAAAATGCAATTCGCATTATACGAGAAAAAGGAAAACCCTTAATGGTATACGGAGAAAAGGGCAACACGAAGCTACATCTTATTAGTAATTTGAAGGCACAAAAACTAATAAGAAAAGGTTGCTATGCTGTTCTAGCACACGTCGAGAAAGTACAAACTGAAGAAAAGAGCATCAATGATGTTCCCATTGCAAAAGAATTTCCTGATGTATTTCCGAAAGAATTACCGGGATTACCCCCACATCGATCCGTTGAATTTCAAATAGATCTTGTACCAGGAGCTGCACCAATAGCTCGTGCTCCTTACAGACTCGCACCCAGCGAGATGAAAGAACTGCAAAGCCAATTACAAGAACTTTTAGAGCGTGGTTTCATTCGACCAAGCACATCACCGTGGGGAGCTCCTGTTTTGTTTGTCAAGAAGAAAGATGGTACATTCAGGTTGTGTATCGACTACCGAGAGTTGAACAAACTTACCATCAAGAACCGCTACCCACTACCGAGAATCGACGACTTATTTGATCAACTACAAGGCTCGTCTATTTATTCAAAGATTGACTTACGTTCCGGGTATCATCAAATACGGGTGAAAGAAGATGATATTCCAAAGACTGCTTTCAGAACACGTTACGGTCATTACGAGTTTATGGTCATGCCGTTTGGTTTAACTAATGCATCAGTTGTGTTCATGGACCTTATGAACCGAGTGTATGGACCATACCTTGACAAGTTTGTCATTGTTTTCATTGATGACATACTTATTTACTCAAAGAATGACCAAGAACACGGTGAACATTTGAGAAAGGTGTTAGAAGTATTGAGGAAGGAAGAATTGTACGCTAAGTTTTCAAAGTGTGCATTTTGGTTGGAAGAAGTTCAATTCCTCGGTCACATAGTGAACAAAGAAGGTATTAAGGTGGATCCGGCAAAGATAGAAACTGTTGAAAAGTGGGAAACCCCAAAAACTCCGAAACACAAACGCCAGTTTTTAGGACTAGCTGGTTACTACAGAAGGTTCATCCAAGACTTTTCCAGAATAGCAAAACCCTTGACTGTATTAACGCATAAAGGGAAGAAATTTGAATGGAATGATGAACAAGAGAAAGCGTTTCAGTTATTGAAAAAAAAGCTAACTACGGCACCTATATTGTCATTGCCTGAAGGGAATGATGATTTTGTGATTTATTGTGACGCATCAAAGCAAGGTCTCGGTTGTGTATTAATGCAACGAATGAAGGTGATTGCTTATGCGTCTAGACAATTGAAGATTCACGAACAAAATTATACGACGCATGATTTGGAATTAGGCGCGGTTGTTTTTGCATTAAAGACTTGGAGGCACTACTTATATGGGGTCAAAAGTATTATATATACCGACCACAAAAGTCTTCAACACATATTTAATCAGAAACAACTGAATATGAGGCAGCGTAGGTGGATTGAATTATTGAATGATTACGACTTTGAGATTCGTTACCACCCGGGGAAGGCAAATGTGGTAGCCGATGCCTTGAGCAGGAAGGACAGAGAACCCATTCGAGTAAAATCTATGAATATAATGATTCATAATAACCTTACTACTCAAATAAAGGAGGTGCAACAAGGAGTTTTAAAAAAGGGAAATTTAAAGGATGAAATACCCAAAGGATCGGAGAAGCATCTTAATATTATGGAAGACGGAACCCGGTATAGGGCTGAAAGGATTTGGGTACCAAAATTTGGAGATATGAGAGAAATGGTACTTAGAGAAGCTCATAAAACCAGATACTCAATACATCCTGAAATGGGGAAGATGTACAAGGATCTCAAGAAACATTTTTGGTGGCCGGGTATGAAAGCCGATGTCGCTAAATACGTAGGAGAATGTTTGACGTGTTCTAAGGTCAAAGCTGAGCATCATAAACCATCAGGTCTACTTCAACAACCCGAAATCCCGGAATGGAAATGGGAAAACATTACCATGGATTTCATTACTAAATTGCCAAGGACTGCAAGTGGTTTTGATACTATTTGGGTAATAGTTGATCGTCTCACCAAATCAGCACACTTCCTGCCAATAAGAGAAGATGACAAGATGGAGAAGTTAGCACGACTATATTTGAAGGAAGTCGTCTCCAGACATGGAATACCAATCTCTATTATCTCTGATAGGGATGGCAGATTTATTTCAAGATTCTGGCAGATATTACAGCAAGCATTAGGAACTCGTCTAGACATGAGTACTGCCTATCATCCACAAACTGATGGGCAGAGCGAAAGGACGATACAAACGCTTGAAGACATGCTACGAGCATGTGTTATTGATTTCGGAAACAATTGGGATCGACATCTACCGTTAGCAGAATTTTCCTACAACAACAGCTACCATTCAAGCATTGAGATGGCGCCGTTTGAAGCACTTTATGGTAGAAAGTGCAGGTCTCCGATTTGTTGGAGTGAAGTGGGGGATAGACAGATTACGGGTCCGGAGATTATACAAGAAACTACCGAGAAGATCATCCAAATTCAACAACGGTTGAAAACCGCCCAAAGTCGACAAAAGAGCGCTGACATTAAAAGAAAAGATATAGAATTTGAAATTGGAGAGATGGTCATGCTTAAAGTTGCACCTTGGAAAGGCGTTGTTCGATTTGGTAAACGAGGGAAATTAAATCCAAGGTATATTGTACCATTCAAGATTATTGATCGTGTCAGACCAGTAGCTTACCGACTTGAGTTACCTCAACAACTCGCGGCTGTACATAACACTTTCCACGTCTCGAATTTGAAGAAATGTTTTGCTAAAGAAGATCTCACTATTCCATTAGATGAAATCCAAATCAACGAAAAACTTCAATTCATCGAAGAACCCGTCGAAATAATGGATTGTGAGGTTAAAAGACTTAAGCAAAACAAGATACCAATTGTTAAGGTTCGATGGAATGCTCGTAGAGGACCCAAGTTCACCTGGGATCGTGAAGATCAGATGAAGAAGAAATACCCGCATCTATTTCCAGAAGATTCGTCAACACCTTCAACAGCTTAAAATTTCGGGACGAAATTTATTTAACGAGTAGGTACTGTAGTGACCCGAACTTTTCCATGTTTATATATATTAATTGAGATTGATATTTACATGATTAAATGTTTCCAACATGTTAAGCAATCAAACTTGTTAATACTTTATTAATTGAAATATGTTTCATATAGACAATTGACCACCCAAGTTGACCGGTGATTCACGAACGTTAAAACTTGTAAAAACTATATGATGATATATATATGGATATATATACAGTTAAAATGATACTATGATAAGTAAACATATCATTAAGTATATTAACAATGAACTACATATGTAAAAACAAGACTACTAACTTAATGATTTTTAAACGAGACATATATGTAACGATTATCGTTGTAAAGACATTTAATGTATATATATCATATTAAGAGATATTCATACATGATAATATCATGATAATATCATGATAATATAATAATTTAAAATCTCATTTGATATTATAAACATTGGGTTAACAACATTTAACAAGATCGTTAACCTAAAGGTTTCAAAACAACACTTACATGTAACGACTAACGATGACTTAACGACTCAGTTAAAATGTATATACATGTAGCGTTTTAATATGTATTTATACACTTTTGAAAGACTTCAATACACTTATCAAAATACTTCTACTTAACAAAAATGCTTACAATTACATCCTCGTTCAGTTTCATCAACAATTCTACTCGTATGCACCCGTATTCGTACTCGTACAATACACAGCTTTTAGATGTATGTACTATTGGTATATACACTCCAATGATCAGATCTTAGTAGCCCATGTGAGTCACCTAACATATGTGGGAACCATCATTTGACAACTAGCATGAAATATCTCATAAAATTACAAAAATATGAGTAATCATTCATGACTTATTTACATGAAAACAAAATTACATATCCTTTATATCTAATCCATACACCAACGACTAAAAACACCTACAAACACTTTCATTTTTCAATTTTCTTCATCTAATTGATCTCTCTCAAGTTTTATCTTCAAGTTCTAAGTGTTCTTCATATATTCTACAAGTTCTAGTTACATAAAATCAAGAATACTTTCAAGTTTGCTAGCTCACTTTCAATCTTGTAAGGTGATCATCCAACCTCAAGAAATCTTTGTTTCTTACAGTAGGTTATCATTCTAATACAAGGTAATAATCATATTCAAACTTTGGTTCAATTTCTATAACTATAACAATCTTATTTCAAGTGATGATCTTACTTGAACTTGTTTTCGTGTCATGATTCTGCTTCAAGAACTTCGAGCCATCCAAGGATCCGTTGAAGCTAGATCCATTTTTCTCTTTTCCAGTAGGTTTATCCAAGGAACTTAAGGTAGTAATGATGTTCATAACATCATTCGATTCATACATATAAAGCTATCTTATTCGAAGGTTTAAACTTGTAATCACTAGAACATAGTTTAGTTAATTCTAAACTTGTTCGCAAACAAAAGTTAATCCTTCTAACTTGACTTTTAAAATCAACTAAACACATGTTCTATATCTATATGATATGCTAACTTAATGATTTAAAACCTGGAAACACGAAAAACACCGTAAAACCGGATTTACGCCGTCGTAGTAACACCGCGGGCAGTTTTGGGTTAGTTAATTAAAAACTATGATAAACTTTGATTTAAAAGTTGTTATTCTGAGAAAATTATTTTTATTATGAACATGAAACTATATCCAAAAATTATGGTTAAACTCAAAGTGGAAGTATGTTTTCTAAAATGGTCATCTAGACGTCGTTCTTTCGACTGAAATGACTACCTTTACAAAAATGACTTGTAACTTATTTTTCCGACTATAAACTTATACTTTTTCTGTTTAGATTCATAAAATAGAGTTCAATATGAAACCATAGCAATTTTATTCACTCAAAACGGATTTAAAATGAAGAAGTTATGGGTAAAACAAGATTGGATAATTTTTCTCATTTTAGCTACGTGAAAATTGGTAACAAATCTATTCCAACCATAACTTAATCAACTTGTATTGTATATTATGTAATCTTGAGATACCGTAGACACGTATACAATGTTTCGACCTATCATGTCGACACATCTATATATATTTCGGAACAACCATAGACACTCTATATGTGAATGTTGGAGTTAGCTATACAGGGTTGAGGTTGATTCCAAAATATATATAGTTTGAGTTGTGATCAATACTGAAATACGTATACACTGGGTCGTGGATTGATTCAAGATAATATTTATCGATTTATTTCTGTACATCTAACTGTGGACAACTAGTTGTAGGTTACTAACGAGGACAGCTGACTTAATAAACTTAAAACATCAAAATATATTAAAAGTGTTGTAAATATATTTTGAACATACTTTGATATATATGTATATATTGTTATAGGTTCGTGAATCAACCAGTGGCCAAGTCTTACTTCCCGACGAAGTAAAAATCTGTGAAAGTGAGTTATAGTCCCACTTTTAAAATCTAATATTTTTGGGATGAGAATACATGCAGGTTTTATAAATGATTTACAAAATAGACACAAGTACGTGAAACTACATTCTATGGTTGAATTATCGAAATCGAATATGCCCCTTTTTATTAAGTCTGGTAATCTAAGAATTAGGGAACAGACACCCTAATTGACGCGAATCCTAAAGATAGATCTATTGGGCCTAACAAACCCCATCCAAAGTACCGGATGCTTTAGTACTTCGAAATTTATATCATATCCGAAGGGTGTCCCGAAATGATGGGGATATTCTTATATATGCATCTTGTTAATGTCGGTTACCAGGTGTTCACCATATGAATGATTTTTATCTCTATGTATGGGATGTGTATTGAAATATGAAATCTTGTGGTCTATTGTTACGATTTGATATATATAGGTTAAACCTATAACTCACCAACATTTTTGTTGACGTTTAAAGCATGTTTATTCTCAGGTGAATACTAAGAGCTTCCGCTGTTGCATACTAAAATAAGGACAAGATTTGGAGTCCATGTTTGTATGATATTGTGTAAAAACTGCATTCAAGAAACTGATTTCGATGTAACATATTTGTATTGTAAACCATTATGTAATGGTCGTGTGTAAACAGGATATTTTAGATTATCATTATTTGATAATCTACGTAAAGCTTTTTAAACCTTTATTTATGAAATAAAGGTTATGGTTTGTTTTAAAAATGAATGCAGTCTTTGAAAAACGTCTCATATAGAGGTCAAAACCTCGCAACGAAATCAATTAATATGGAACGTTTTTAATCAATAAGAACGGGACATTTCATAACCTAGCAAGGTTAATAGGTGAAAGAAAACCGGGAAGTTTACCTAGTGATACAAATACTAACCCCCGGAATGAAACAGCTAAAGCTATTACCACAAGAAGTGGTACAACACTTAAACCACCTGAAATACCTGTAATTTCTGATGAAGCTATTCCTACTCCACAAGAACCACAACCTGAGCAAGATAAGGAAAAAGAACCGGTAGTTGAAAAGGTTATTAAAGATAACACAGTTAAGGCTAAACCTTATGTTAAACCATACCATCCACCACTTCCTTACCCAAGTAAAATGAAAAAAGAGAAACTTGAAGCCGAGCAATCCAAATTCCTGGATATGTTTAAACAGATAAATGTAAATCTTCCTTTCATTGATGTGATTTCAGGAATGCCTAGATATGCTAAATTTCTGAAAGATCTAATCTCAAATAGAAAGAAAATGGAAGAACTCTCGGCTGTTACTATGAACACTAATTGTTCAGCAGTGCTGTTGAATAAGATACCAGAAAAACTATCTGATCCAGGAAGTTTCACAATTCCATGTTTTCTGGGTAGTCTTAGTTCAATAGAAGCATTGGCAGACTTAGGTGCTAGTATAAATTTAATGCCGTATTCACTATACGCTAAACTAGACCTTGGAGAATTGAAACCAACAAGAATAAGCATACAACTAGCCGATAGATCAATAAAATATCCTAGAGGGATAATGGAAAACATGCTATTTAAAGTTGGTACTTTAGTATTTCCAGTAGATTTTGTTGTTCTGGACATGGAAGAAGATTCTCAAGTTCCTCTCATATTAGGAAGATCATTCTTAAACACGGCTAAAGCAATGATAGACGTGTTCGGTAAGAAATTGACCCTAAGTATAGAGGACGAGAGTGTTACCTTTTCAGTTGATAGAGCAATGCAACAACCGCAATCTGCAGATGATACATGCTATTATATTCAAACTATAGATTCACATGCAGAATTGTTAGAAGAATTTCCAGAATTACAAGGAACATGAGAATGTTCTTTAGGAGAAGGAACTGAACCAATTGATGAAGCTGAAATGTTAGCTACACTAATAGCTAATGGATATGAACCAACAACAGAAGAAATTCAAATGCTAAAAGAAGAAGACAGATATCGATATAAATCATCGATAGAAGAACCTCCAACATTAGAGTTAAAGCCACTTCCAAACCATTTGGAATACGCTTATTTACATGGTGAATCTGAATTACCTGTAATAAAATCGTCTTCTCTTACTAAAAATGAAAAATCACAACTCATTTCTGTGTTGAAAGCTCATAAACCAGCCATTGCATGGAAGATTCATGATATTAAAGGAATAAGTCCTTCGTATTGCACACATAAAATCCTTATGGAAGAAGGTCATAAAACGTATGTGCAACGCCAACGAAGACTAAATCCTAATATGCAAGATGTTGTTAAAAAATAAATAATTAAACTGCTAGATGCAGGTTTAATTTATCCGATCTCTGATAGTCCATGGGTAAGCCCAGTTCAATGCGTGCCTAAGAAGGGTGGCATGACTGTCATTACAAATGAGAAAAATGAGCTTATTCCTACTAGGACTGTAACAGGATGGCGTGTGTGTATTGATTATAGAAAATTAAATGACGCCACCAGAAAAGATCACTTTCCCTTACTTTTCATTGATCAAATGTTGGAAAGATTAGCCGGAAACAGTTACTATTGTTTTCTTGATGGTTTTTCCAGATATTTTCAAATTCCAATAGCACCCGAAGACCAAGAGAAAACCACATTCACATGCCCTTATGGTACTTTTGCTTACAAACGCATGCCATTTGGACTTTGCAACGCCCCTGCAACCTTTCAAAGGTGCATGATGGCGATTTTTCACGACATGATAGAAGAATGCATGGAAGTTTTCATGGATGACTTTTCAGTCTTCGGTGATACTTTTGAATCATGTCTAGTTAATCTTGAACGAATGCTTATTAGATGCGAACAATCAAATCTAGTACTTAATTAGGAGAAATCCCATTTCATGGTTAAAGAAGGAATTGAAGTGGATAGAGCTAAAGTAGATGTAATTGCTAAACTTCCCCATCCCACCAATGTTAGAGGGGTTAGGAGTTTTCTAGGGCATACCGGTTTTTACCGACGTTTCATAAAAGATTTTTCTAAAATTGCCACTCCTATGAATAAACTCCTAGAAAAGGATGCTCCATTCATCTTTTCAGATGAATGTATCAAATCTTTTAATATTCTTAAAGAGAAACTCACTAATGCGCCGATCATGATAACACCAAATTGGAATCTACCATTTGAACTAATGTGCGATGCAAGTGATTTTGCAATGTGAGCCGTTTTAGGACAAAGGATTGAAAAACGATTTCAACCTATATATTATGCTAGTAAGACGTTACAAGGAGCACAAACGAATTATACAACTACTGAAAAAGAACTCCTTGCTATTGTCTTTGCTTTTGACAAATTTCGTTCATATCTCGTTCTAGCAAAAACGGTGGTCTATACCGACCATTCTGCTCTTAGATACCTATTTTCGAAACAAGATGCCAAACCAAGATTAATTCGTTGGATCTTACTCTTACAAGAGTTCGATATTGAAATCCGAGATAAAAGAGGAGCAGAAAATCTCGCCGCTGATCATCTTTCTCGTCTTGAAAATCCCGAATTAGAAGTTCTAAATGAATCGGCCATACAAGACAACTTTCCTGATGAATATCTATTGAAGATAGATTATAATGAAATTACAAGGTTTGCAGACTATGCAAACTACTTAGTTTGTGGATTCCTTGAGAAGGGATTATCGTACCAAAAACGAAAGAAATTCTTCAGTGATATAAAACACTATTTCTGGGAAGATCCACATTTGTTTAAAAGTTGTCCCGATGGAATAATACGCCGATGTGTATTCGGAGATGAAGCTAGTAAAATCTTAAACCATTGTCACACAGGACCAACAGGAGGGCATTATGGGCCTCAACTAACAGCAAGAAAAGTTTATAATGCTGGATTCTATTGGCTTACAATTTACAAAGACACACACCTTCTTTGCAAATCTTGTGATGCTTGTTAAAGGGCCGGAAAAATAAGTCAACGTGATGAAATGCCACAAAATGTCATTCAATTATGTGAAGTATTTGACATTTGGGGTATTGACTTTATGGGTCCATTTCCGAAATCTCATAATAATTTATACATTCTCGTAGCCATTGATTATGTATCTAAATGGGCGGAAGCACAAGCTCTCCCAACTAACGATGCACGAGTTGTAGTCAACTTTTTAAAACGTCTTTTTGCAAGGTTTGGAACACCGAAAGCTTTAATAAGTGATCGGGGAACTCATTTCTGTAATAATCAACTTGAGAAAGTTCTCAAAAGATATGGAGTAACTCATAAAATCTCCACTGCATATCATCCACAGACAAGTGGACAAGTTGAAAATACCAACCGAGCTTTAAAACGTATTCTAGAAAAAACCGTAGGATCAAATCCGAAGGAATGGTCCATTAAGTTGGAGGATGCACTCTGGGCTTTTAGAACAGCCTACAAAACTCCAATTGGAACCACACCTTTTAAACTTGTTTACGGAAAAGCATGTCATCTTCCAGTAGAAATTGAACACAAAGCATTTTGGGCTTTGAAGACATGTAATCTTGATTTACATGAAGCTGGACGTCTACGGTTAAGTCAATTAAACGAATTAGAAGAGTTAAGACATGAAGCATACGAAAATTCGTTAATCTATAAGGAAAGAACAAAGAAATGGCATGATAAAAGAATCAGAAGTTCAAAATAATTCAAAGAAGGAGACAGAGTTCTTCTTTTCAATTCACGATTCAAGCTATTTCCTGGAAAATTGAAATCAAGATGGTCTGGACCATTCATAGTCAAAAGAGTTTTCCCATACGGAACAGTAGAATTAATAAATTCAAATGGGATTGAATTTAAAGTTAATGGCCACAGAGTTAAACATTACATACATGGTCCGATGGAAGTTGACAATGAAGTTAATCATAATTTCACCACCCAAGAAAACCTTCAAAATGAAAACATAAATATGTTATCAACAACATATGAAAAATCAAAATTGGAATATAGGGAGGATTCAAATTTGAGTGATGAAGAAGAATTCTTATACAAACCTCCCATTTCAAGAAACGAAGAAAAATGTGAACAAGAAGTTCAAATAGAAGTGAAAGAACCAAGAAAAGAACACCCGAAAAAGGTTTACAAACCAACTCGGCTTACTAAAGCAGGAGACCCAGGTGAATTTATCATTTCTTGCTTGCTTAATGATGGTGGTGTATATAATGGACTCGTAGATTTAGGAGCAAGTGCAAATATTACGCCTCTTTCCTTATGCAAAAGATTAGGCATGGGTAAATTAAAACCAACCAAAATAGGTGTTCAATCATTTGACCAAACCATTAAACACCCGGTTGGAATAGCAAATAATTTACTTGTTAACGTGGGAAGTTTGACCTTTGTTGCAAACTTCATAGTGATTAATATGGAGGAAAACCTTGATATTCCTCTAATTCTAGGTCGCCCATTTTTAACAACCACCGAGGCATTCATTGATGTAAGAGAAGGTAGAATGACACTTAGGGATGGTGATACATCGATCACCTTTGTGAACCGAAAGTTTAGATCTCCACCAACCAAAACTGTTAGACCAATAAAAACGCACAAGTGTGGGGAAGATGAAGAAACACTTAATGATGATCCAATCGCAAAGAATGCCGTTGATGAAACGAAATTAGATGAACCCATTTTTACAGTTCAACGAAGAAACTTTATAAACGGATTCACGATGCTAAGATTAAAGGAAACTTTAAGTTATGTAACCGATTAATATCCAATTTATCGCCAAAAGAAAAGGCGATGTTAGTTGAATTTGTGAAAGTTACGGAGGAAATCAACAAATGGATTGAAGTAAAAGTCAAAGATATACAAGTTGTTGATGATTCAATTGAAAACGAAGTTAATCACAATTTCGATACCACAGCTAACTAAGTGTAGGGAGAATCAAGTCTTTAAAGGATAATATGTATTTCTGTTAGAGTTAGATTTTCTGTTTTCGTGTAGTTCTCGAAAATGGAACCCGAATGGTCTTTCCCTAGCAGACCCTAAAGAACTAGTCTTCTCCCCCCATTCTGAATTTTTATTTTTTTAGGTTTTACGAAATGAAGACTTCCTATGAACTAAACCATGGTCTAATGCTACACGCTTTGATCACTAAACGTAATAATGACACACTACCGAGTAAACTGGTATCAGTAATCAGAGAAAGATTGGACGGAGTAAGAAAAAAATCCAGATGCGAAGATAATAAGTTACAATTTGGTAAAGGAAAATCAAAATCCGCAGCGAAAAGAAGAGCACGACACCTTGAAAAATGTCACAAATGCGGAAAATGGTCACATGGAGGTAAATGTTCAAATAATCAAACTTATTCAAACACCGAATTTGTTACTTTATGCAGAGATGGACCGTTCATATGTTTAGAAGAAAAAACATTAAATGCTCGAGGTTACGCCTATGTAGCCATGGAAAATCAATTAGTCCGACTATCTTATGAGTGGGCTAGAGCATATCACTAAGAAATATATTTCACAGGTAAGTTTGTACAGTTTTTATTTTTATTTTTATTTTTAACCTTTTGATAATAAACGCTAATTTGTTCGCTATAAAGTATTAAATTGGTATTCGATAAAATTAGGTCTTGCGACCGAAATTATTGATATCATTCAAAAATTTATTACATCACTGCGAAATTTAACGTTTATTCTTAAGGTATAAATATCTTTAATCAATCAACCCAAAATATTTCAAAAATTCGTCATGAGTTAAATTAGGTCATAGAACCGAAATTACTTTACCGAAAAGAGGGGCGTATATTTTTGATAATATTTGATTGATTAAAGTGGGATAAAAGCAACAAAAAAAAGATTTTTAATTTTATTCTTACCGTGTTTTTTAAAATTAATATTAAATTAATATTGTAAACTTTTTTTTTAAAAATTGTAAATATTTGAAAATTTTAATATAAGTTTGTATGTTTAAAAACAAAAATATAATATAAGTTTGGTGTGAATTTTGAATTTTAATTTTATGCATTTTAAATATAAGTTTGGTGTGAATTTATAATATGAATTTTTAATTAAGTTTGGTGTGAATTTAAAAACAAAAATTTACTTTATTTCGCTAAGTTAAAAATATGATTTTTAAAATTCGTCTTAAGTTGAAGACTAGGTCGTTGAACCGAAATTGCTTTACCCGAGGGAGGGACGAGAACTTTTATTATCATTATTTTTAATATTATTGAATTAAAGTATGCCAAAAACATAAAAAAAAAAAAAAAAAAAAAAAAAAAAAAACCCAAAAATCTTAGCTTTTAAAACAATCGCTACAAAAAGACAAATTTTAAAATTTTGTCGAGGGACGGACTAGGACATCGATCCGAAACGACCTCATCCTAAAACAAAGGAAAGCAAAATTTTAAATTTATTTTATATTTGTTTTATAAGTTAAGGATTAAAAAAAAGAAAAAAGAAAAAAGCACCGCGACTCGCGGAGTTTGTAGTGTAAATATGCCGCGACTCGCGGAGAATGTAAAATCCAGAAAAAAATATAAGGGACGAACTGATCAGTCCCCAACCCAACACCCACAAAATACTGCGAAAATACACGAAAAAACACTCCCAAATTCACAATTTTTCACCGTTTTTCATCAAATTTTTTACTAAAATCATGTTGAGAAGGATGCTATCAAGGAATTACTCAAGAAAAACGGTAAATTTCTACACCTAAACACCATTTAATCCGAAAATTAGTGTTCTTGAGCAAATTTATACCCAATTCGATTTTGATGCTTTTTAGTGTAATTATGCTTAAATTGTTTGTGTATTATGCTTGTATAACCTAGATTGATGCTATTTAACATGATTAGAAGCCTTAAACTTCAAATTTTGAGTAATCTAGGGTTTGTGTTCTTGAGCAAATTTGGGGCTTTTTGATATAAACAGGTTATGGCCGATTTTTGTCATGAATTATTGCTAAATTAAGTAGTGTAACATGTTTAGGTAGTTAAATGATCCAAACTTTGAGCCTAAACATGATTTTTGAGAATTAAAGTGGACTTTTTCAAGTCTAAAATTCATGAACTTGATTTTTGAGAGATAATGCTATTTGAAACTTGTGTAATTGCTAATAATGATTATTTTGACATGTTATTTGAGTTGAATGCTTATGAACTTGGCAAACATTTTCGTATATGCTTATTTGAAAAGTGTAGATTTGATAAAAATATGAAAATAAGCATAAGTTTGATATAAATTGAACATGAAAGAACCCGTCCTAATCCATCCGGACGAAGTCCATATCGATTATAAACGATTCACAACAGTTGATTACATCGCGAGGTACTTGACCTCTATATGATACATTTTACAAACATTGCATTCGTTTTTCAAAAGACAATATTTCATTAAATCGAAAGTTGACATCATGCATACCATTTCATAATATACCTAACTAAAATTGACTTAATAATAATCTTGATGAACTCAACGACTGGAATGCAACATCTTTTGAAATATGCCATTAATGACTCCAAGTAATGTCCCTAAAATGAGCAAATGCACAGCGGAAGATTTCTTTCATACCTGAGAATAAACATGCTTTAAAGTGTCAACCAAAAGGTTGGTGAGTTCATTAGCTTAACATAAATAATCATTTCATAATTTTAATAGACCACAAGATTTCTTATTTCCATTTCTCTTAAGCATACGCCCCATGCATAGAGACAAAATATCATTCATATGGATTGAACACCTGGTAACCGACATTCACAATATACATATAAGAATATCCCCATCATTCCGGGATCCTCCTTCGGACATGATATAAATTTGGAAGTACTAAAGCATCCGGTACTTTGGATGGAGCTTGTTGGGCCCGACAGATCTATCTTTAGAGTTCGTGTCAATTAGGGTGTCTGTTCCCTAATTCTTAGATTACCAGACTTAATAAAAAGGGGCATATTCGATTTCGATAATTCAACCATAGAATGTAGTTTCGATCACTTGTGTCTATTCCGTAAAGCATTTATAAAAGCAGCGCATGTATTCTCAGTCCCAAAAATATATATAAAAAGGGAGTAATGAAAACTCACCTAATGTATTTTGTAGTAAAAATACATATGACGACATTGAACAAGAGTATAGTTGGCCTTGGATTCACGAACCTATATTATTTACATATATATTAACACATATAATCGGAATCGAACAGATTTATATATTATATCTTTAGTTATAGATTATATATAATAGTTTTGTAAACTAATTACTATTTATACATATAGTTATATTAATTTTTATATATTTGTAATTGGTATTATATCAAAAATCAATAATTTGTTATATATAATATTAATATAGTTATGTAATATGTATTAAGTATAGTTTTATATAACTAGTAGTTATTTGGTAAAATAATGTTAATGGTAGTAAATATAAGATGTTTTATTTTATAATAATAATAGTAATAATAACAAAAATGATAATTTTATAACAATGATACTTTTAATAAAAATGCTAACTTTATTAAAAATGTTAATTTTAATAGAAATGTTAATAATAATAAAAAGTGATAATAATAATAATATAATAATAATAATAATAATAATAATAATAATAATAATAATAATAATAGTGATTCTAATGATAAAACTAATATTAATCTAAATGATAATATTTATAGTGATAGTAATTATCTAATTAATTATATCAATATCAATATTAATGATAATAACAATGATACTCTTAATAATAAAGGTAAAATGATAATTTTAATACAAGTGATAGTTTTGATACTTTTTATAATAAGAATGATAATAATAATAGTATAATAGTAATAATAACTATAATATCTATAATAATGATACTTTTACTAATAGTGATAATAATAATATTAATAATTCATTTAAATAGTAACTTAGTCATTTTCATAAAAATTTTATATCTAACATCTTTATATTCATATTCTTCTATGTATCGTATTAATATTTATACATATCATTTTCCTATCCATAAGATCATCTTTTAAATTACAAGTTTAACCTTATTTACAAATTCATTTTTATATCATAATCATACGTATCTCATAATCATAATCTTAATCTTAACAATAATATTCATAATATACTTCTTTAATAATTCATAATCTCTTAATAATTCTAGTCTTAAACTTAATCCTAATTAGGTTATACTTAATAATTATCACCCTTTTATTTAATAACTATAACAGTAATAATAATATTAGTGATAATAATAATCATATTTTTAGTATTAGTATATAATAACAACAATAATTATTAATAATAATAACAATAATAATGATAAAGATAACTACCTCAAAAAGGCTAAAACAAATAACTGCCCGCGACGGGACTCGAACCCAAAACCTCTCGTTCCTCAAACAAATGCCTTACCACTCCTCTGATTCTGTTCTTTCTAATTAAAACACCAATCAAATTTATTTAACACCTCACGTCCCAACACGAATCTTGGCCCAACAGCATGTACGTGGCCCAATTACACTTTATGATTTGCTGTTACTTAAATCCAACACCAGTATTTCGATGTCTGCTAAATATATTCGATCCCCTTTTCTTTTCTTAACCACAATTCAGCAGCAAAAATAACAAGGAATAAAATAAAAACAGATGTATCCTTCGGCTGTTGTTCTTCGATCGGAAACAGGAAAAGAATAAAGACGGTCTATGGTGTTCGATCACCAGATACGAGCAGTAGCTTCCACAAACTGATTTATGTCCGCTTTTCGTGTTTAAAACCCGACCAAAAGGAATCGATTTGAATAAAACTCAAGTGGGTTTCGATGGGAGTGATGGTGATGTTCAACAGTAATCAATTTATTTGTTTCCAATCGATTAACAGTTAAAGTTCATAATGGTTCTTGATGATATTTGAAGGTATGTATTTAGCTTTATTTAATTAAGTTATATGATGGGTTATAGGTATTTAAATTAGGGTTTTCGGGTTGGATTAATCGAATAGCAGGTGATGATTAATTGAAGAAAAATAAATGGAAGACTTATCTAATATTAACGACTAGCTGTTTTGTTGAAGTGCAATTGATTGAAACAATATCAATTGTCTGTAATCGACCAATAACATGAGCAGGTGGTCCTTCGAGAGTTTCAAGATTGAATTCAAGATCAGATGTGTCGCAGGTTTGATGATTGTTTGATTGAACAAGTATGTAAATAGTGTTTTCAATTTATGATCTATGTATGTAATCGTATATGTGTTTTGGTTTGATGATATTATAAGATGGTAGTTTGTGTTGATTCTCGAAACAGAAAATAAGCAGAACAGAAAAGAAGGAAATAGGAAGGAAGACGCAAGGATGGTGGTGATTCTTCGGTTTTATATTGGTGGTTGACTAGAAAAGTGGTCATGGTGATTGTATGGGTTGTAGTGGTGGTTTATCGAGCAAGAAGTAAGGACCATAAAGCTGTAGGTGGTGATGAAGTTGGAGGTGTGGTGTTCGATCATGAGTTTCATCGAATAGAAAACCACAAAACGAGTAGTAGCAATCAATTGTTGGGTGGTCGGTGGGTGTCGAACAACCTAGCAATAGCCCTTGTACAGTAATCAACCACTCGATGGTTTTAGTTGTTTTAATTAGTAAATAAGAGTAGCAATAGGAAATAGATTTAGGAAGAAGATATGCATATATGTGTGATGCATGTATATTATATAATATCAATCATATTATTAATAAAGTAACAATAATACTTCGAGATGGAACCTGAATGAAATGGAAAAGATACAATAAAGCAAAGCAGCCACCTAATTTGAAATTGTTTTAATATGGAGACAAAAGTACCAATCTATAACAGTTGGATTATGATGCATAACTAAACTGATTTGGAAATCGTACGTATGAATCTTTTTAACAATTATAATTAATCATGATCATGATTTTAATAATATTAGATATAGAATTAATAATAATATGAATATTACTAAAAAAAGATATTAATAATATTATTAATGATAAATATATTAAATTGTATTATTTTCTAAAAAAAACAATAATAATAATAATAATAATAATAATAATAATAATAATAATAATAATAATAATAATAATAATAATAATAATAATAATAATAATAATAATAATAATAATAATGAGAGTAATAATAATATTGATAAACTTGTAGTAATACTTAATATATTAATTTTACACACTGATGTTCGTGAATCGTCGGGAGCAGTCAAAGGTCAATTGAATATAGGAAACAGTTCAAACTTTTTGAGACTCAACCTTACAGACTTTGCTTATCGTGTCGGAAATATATAAAGATTAAGTTTAAATTTGGTTGGAAATTCCCGGGTCATCACAGAACATGTCATTGTAATTATTTTGATTGATGATTTTGCTGACACTAATGCATATTTGGATGCACAAAAATTGTGTTTGATGTGTTTTGCAGACTGAAAGGGTGAATCTTCATCCCAAGTTCGCAATGCTCCTCCTGAGAATGCGGAACAGCAGGAGGTTGATAACTATTACAAACAAGATATACCTCATCCAGTTATGACATTTTCAGATATGCATGTAGAAAATTTGCACCCGAACTTGAGATTAGACAGACGTTGGATAGATTATCCAAAATACCAAAGGGGCTTGCATACTCTTCATTCTAAAGCTGTTGAAGTGCCTAGGGTAATAAGATGGGAACCATTAGAAGCTGTAGAATTGGCCGAGCCAATTAGAGAATTACTTACACAGAGGTATGGTAATTCTACTTTTAACGACTGGGTACGTTTATTCAACATACGTAGACCTGTATATAAAGTATGGTGTGAAGAATTATTGTGTAGTATAGAAATAAATGATCGGGTAGCTAGTTTAACCGATCGATCTTTTATTAGATTTTTGTTAGGAGGCTCGATGCGCCACATGTCTCTACTAGACATGGCTCAGGCCTTACGTATATATACGCCTGAGGAGCTAGCATCTGCCGATTGTCGAGGGTTGATACTAAATGGTAGGAAAATTGATGAAAATTTTGATACGCATGGTGTATGGAGTCAAATGACTAGCCATCACCGATTTAAAGGGGGAAATTACTCTTATTTGGATATAGATAGAGCTGAATTAAGAGTAATTCACAGGTTTTTAGCCAATTCGATTACACAAAGAGGTAAGAATAAGGAAAAGGTAAATGAACAGGATTTGTTTTACCACATGTGTATTCGAGACCCACAAAGCGCTGTAAGTATACCTTATTGTGTGGGTTATTATTTATCAGCTATGGTTAAGGGGATGAGACCGCACAGTATAATAGGAGGTGGTATATTTATTACATTAATTGCTGAGTATCTCAATGTGGATATAAGTCGGGGGGATTATTAATCGAAGAACCAGAACCCCACGATACAATTGGTTTAAATGTATATCATGGTGCTAAAGTTTTGAAGAAGCGAAATAACGCCGCAGTAGCCTATAATGGAAGACATCCACAGGTTGAGAGAAATCAACAGCCAGGTAATATGGGAGGGGGAAATGAAATGACAGAAATGCAAAGGTTTATAGCTTCACAAGAGTACGAAAATGCTAGACATCGAGCATTTGAAGATTGGCAAGTTCATCAAAACCAAATCATAGCTTATTGCCAACATATAGGTAGAAACTATATTCCTACTCCAATACCCATATTTCCTCCCTGGTCTATAGAGATGCAACCACCGTATCCTACTTATAACCCAGCTGAAGCATTTTATAACACATATGGTTATGCATGGAACCCCTTCTGGTATCAGTATCATCTCTAGTCTACTTAGTTTTATTTATTTTATTATTTGTAATGTTGATACATTTAATACTTATGTTGGAATTGTATTAGTTTTTATAATTTTCTAATTTTTTTTATTTTTAGATTTTAATAATTTTTGAATGTGGGGTAATATACCAAACTTTAAAAATATGTATATATATTTGCAGTTTATCTTATGTACACAACAGGGTAAAACAACGCATTTTCAAATACTGGCATTAAGTTCAGCAAAAGCAACTAATTTTGACGACAAGATGCAAAATATATGTGAAATAACAACAAGACGGAATGAACAAATGATGTGCACCATTTATCATTCAACACAAACAACGATATGTTTGGAAACTTTGATAAAATTTAATCATTTTTCTACGCTAATCACCCTCAATAATTTAAATTGTTACTGATTTCTTGCAAATGAGGGCATTGCAAGATCTTAAGTGTGAGAAGGGGTTAAATTCTTTCGGATTTTTAAAATTTTTATCTTAAACACTTGGTTACCATTAAAAATACTAGTAAAGCAGTAGTTGTATTAGAATCTAGTGCTCTCTGATAACAAAGAACAGCCCTAGTCTTATATACTGACTACCCAATTCTAGTAAAATTTTTCAAAATTTTCAATTAAATGAACTCAAAATCATGTTTATACATATTTATGAACAATAAAACTAGGTGTTAACACCAAAATTATTGTTACTTCGGAAAGGACATAAATTGAGAAACAAACCAAAATGTTAGAATTCATTTAAAATGGAATAGAGGACAATAAAAAGGCAAATAAAAGAAAATAAAAGCCAAGTGTGGGAAAATTTACCAAGAAATTTTAAACATATGTCACATATTTCTGTAACAAATAACTGAAAATACTTTTGCTTTGGACTAAAATAAAAAGTTTTACCCGATTTACTGTAAGAAAGATGGATCTACACGATGAATCAATTCCATCATTTAAAGGAAGTAAAGTCTTCCGAAAAAGAAACGCGCTTCTTGATTTAGGTCATGAAGTTGTCGTCCAGACCAGCTGTAGGTTGACGAAAAATCTAGAAAAGTCATCACTAAAATCAGCAGGAAATCCACGGACCTCAGCATCAAACAGGGTCGTCAAGTGGTCAGACTTATCCTAACCATGAGAGGATCTGTCTTGTAAAATGGGGAGGACACCGTGCAAATTAGCTGGATAAGACTAATGAATCAGACTCCCAGAAAGGATAATCTCCTTAAAGATCAAAAATCAGCTTTTAAGACTGATATTACTCAATCCTTGAGATTGATCTTAAAGATTGAGAATTCAAACTCATGGAATTCGATGATATCTAAACTCGAGCTTAAACGAGAAAATATTTTGATCAAAATTACAAACCGATTTGTTTTCAGAAAACCCATTTTCAATGCATTCATTACCATTGAACGTAAAATCCTAGGAATTCACCTGGAATTCATTAGGTCACCTGAACTAAATCGGGTGTCAACCATAAGAACGGTGGTTGCATAGTATGGTCAAAGACAGGACCTTGTGCCAGACCGAAAAATTATAAGGGTAATCTTTACTATTGCTCCTACCAAGGATAGTAATTGCGTCCGACACATTATAGACCATAATTAAAAGCATGTCAGGGGAGATTGCCTTAACAGTTGCTTGTTCAACGCTTTCCTTTACAATCGGACGGTAGTTTACCGAAAGGTAATATAGGGGACAAGTAAACTGGACGTGTTGCTTTCCTAATACAAGGATAGCAAGTGGGTGACACAAAACCGCAAGTTTTGAGCTAAAATTTTCAAATCTAAAACCCACCAAACCCACAAAAATATTTTGCAAACACCGGTGAAGGGTTATTCCGGAAAACTTATCTAGGGTAAAAACTAGATTTAATTTTCAAAAGATCAAATGTTTTCATAAAGATCCAATTTCCTTAAAGGATCTAAATTTTATAGTCATGTGGGACTGTAAACCACATCGTTACTACCATTGTTTATACCGCCGTAAAGAAATCACTGATGTACAAAGTGTGAAGAATAAAGAAGTGATTCTAGTATTTCAAGACTATATTGCTTGAGGACAAGCAACGCTCAAGTGTGAGAATATTTGATAATGCTAAAAACGAACATATATTTCATAGCATTATTCCTCAAGAAAGACAAGCTTTTAGTTGCAATTGTTCTATTTACAAGTGATATTCGTTTAAATAATAAAAGGTGAAGACAAAAGACAGATTCGACGAATTGAAGACGCAAACGACCAAAAAGCTCAAAAGTACAAAATACAATAAAAAAGGTTCCAATTATTAATGAGAAACGTCTCAAAATTACAAGAGTACAAGATTCAAAACGCAAAGTACAAGATATTAAATTATACGCAAGGACGTTCGAAAATCCGGAACCGGGACTAGAGTCAACTCTCAACGCTCGACGCAACGGACTAAAAATTACAAGTTAACTATGTATATAAATATAATATAATATATAATTAATTATATAAATTATATATATATTATATTTATATAATAAACCGTCGGCAGACTAAGATCCAAATTGGAGTGAGCTGGAATTTCAAACTCCGCGACTCGCGGAGTTTGAAGAGCAAAAATGCCGCGAGTTGCGGAGCTTCCCTGGACTAAAATCCCTATAAAAGCAAACGCATTTTGATCATTTTAACATCATCTTTTCCTTCTTCTTACTTATACGTAAGATATATATATATATATATATATATATATATATATATATATATATATATATATATATATATGTATATATATATATATATATATATATGTATATATATATATATGTATTATATTTTAATTTTAATTTTAATTTTAAATCCTAATAATAAGGGTGTGTTAGCGAATGTTGTAAGGGTGTAAGTCGAAATTCTGTCCGTGTAACGCTACGCTATTTTTAATCATTGTAAGTTATGTTTATATTATTTTCATTAATGTCTCGTAGCTAAGTTATTATTATGCTTATTTAAGCCGAAGTAATCATGATGTTGGGCTAATTATTAAAATTGGGTAATTGGGCTTTGTACCATAATTGGGGTTTGGATAAAAGAACGACACTTGTGGAAATTAGACTATGGGCTATTAATGGGTTTTATATTAACTAAACAATACCTTGTTAATTTAATATACAAACTTATAATTCGACGTATTTATATATAACCACATACGCTTGACTGGGTACGGTGGGCGGGATATCTATAAATACCAATAATTATTCATTTTACCGGACACGGAACTGGATTAATAGTTAATAGACTTGTTGAAACAGGGGTGAATTACATTCAAAGGTAATTGGTGTAATTGTTAACAAAGTAGTAAAACCTTGGTTTACACGCAGTCGATAATCTGGTGTATTCATTAAACAAAGTATTAAAACCTTGCTACAATTCGAATCCCCAATTAGTTGGAATATTTGACTTCGGGAATAAGAATAATTTGACGAAGGCTTTCGCTCTTTATATTTATGACTGATGGACTATTATGGACAAATCCGTATGGACATATTAAATAATCCAGGACAAAGAACAATTAACCCATGGGCATAAAACTAAAATCAACACGTCAAACATCATGATTACGGAAGTTTAAATAAGCATAATTCCTTTATTTTTATATTTAATTGCACTTCTAATTATCGCACTTTTATTTATTGTATTTAATTGCACTTTTAATTATCGCATTTTTTAATTATCGCAAGTTTATTTTATCGCACTTTTATCTATCGCAATTTCATTATTGTTATTTACTTTACGCTTTAAATTAAGTTATATTTATTTTTATTATTTTACATTAGGCTTTAACTGCGACTAAAGTTTTTAAAATCGACAAACCGGTCATTAAACGGTAAAAACCTCCCTTTATAATAATAATATTACTTATATATATATTTGTATTTTTATAAAATAAAACTAATATGTGATGACCCGGGAATTTCCGACCAAATTTAAACATAATCTTATATGATTCGACTCGATAAGCAAAGTCTATTAAACCGAGTCTCATTATGTTTGAACTATTTCATGATAACATTTGACCTTTAACTATTTCCGACGATTCACGAACCTTTAATTGTAACTAAGAATGTAAATATAAATAATTATATATAAAACTAATTATATTAGTATTAATGAACTATTAAGTAATTTTGTTATTATAAAAGATAACATTTAATAACTAAAGATTTTCATTTTGAATATATATAGTATATTGTATATAAATGATTCAAACATATTTTACCAACGTTATCAAAATATTAAATGTACAATGTTATACTTTGTAGTTAATTGTTTAATATACATAATTAATCATCTACTCAACATTTAAAACATGATTTTATATATATGGTAGTATACATATATACATAAATATAACTATATATATATATATATATATATATATATATATATATATATATATATATATATATATATATATATATATATATATATATATATATATATATATATATATATATATATATATATATGATTTTATACATAATTATTATATTATGTATATGTAGGAATTTATAATATATCTATGATGAAATAATGTACTATTTTAATAAATATATATAATACTTACATATATAAAACATTTATATTTTTCATAATTACATACATAAGTATAATATAATTAGTATGTAAATAAATATTATAATATATTTATATTAAAATGCATAAATATATAATATTCAGTATATGTTACAATACATATTACATAATTATTAAATATTACATAATAATAGATGATATTAATAAATTAAATTTAAATACAAATATAGTTGTTGTAGTAATGTTATTTGTATCGTCAAATATCAATATTTGTATTCATAATATCACTTTATATCATATAAAGATGAAATTGGATGTATAAATTAGATTATTATTACTAATATTATTATTATCGATAAAATATTAATATTATCATAATTAGTATGGTATTATTATTATTATTATTATTATCATTTTTACAATTATTATTATCATTAATATTATATTTATCATTATTATTAATTTTATTAATATTATTAGATATTAATAGTATTGTTATTATATATTATTATTATTAATTAAAAAAAAAGCAGTAGGGATCTATATTATACGCTTGACCTCTGTATCCTTTATCTCTATTATTATTATTTTTTTTGTTTCTTTCCTGCTCCCAACTCGTGAACCTGTGTTGACATTTTCTCCATTTTTTATCAACCGATCTCTATTATTACAACATGATTATGTATAATTGCAAATCAAATAAAAAGGAAATCCAATGGGATTAAAGAGCACAGCGATATTTTTGTTTTCTTCTTCTCTGCACGCTCCAATTTTTTTTTCTCTTAATTCAATTTCGAATAAAGTTTCAAAATCTAAAAATGCAGAAAGGTTAGAAATCTTTCTTTGAATCTATCTGCAAAATCTCAACTCTCAAATCTTTATATCGATCTTGAATTTTGAAGTCAAAGTTTAGTTTAAAAAAAGTCAACAATTGTTCTTGAGACAAATTCGCGTTCGTGTATATGTTTCTGATCAAATTGACGATTCCAGTAGTTTTTATACATGTTTAGAAAACTATTTCGTGTTATAAACATTATCTATAATGTTATCTATTACGAAATCAATTTTTTTTGTTTTGTTCCAAGAACCGACGCTGCAGTAGGCCTTAGTGTTTTTTTTTTTTATTTTAGAACCCAAATTATTTTTTTTTCTGTAATGTTTTGAAGCTTTAAAGGGAACCCCGATTTTTTATTTTTTTTTGGTTATTGATGTTTTGTTGAATCCATGAGACTTGTGGAGAAGAAGAGGAATAGAAGAAAAACAGTTTATATATAAAATTTAAATTCGATATTAGTACAGAGAATCAGAATTGGTGGGATGGTCGAGAGTGTTTGCGTGTGAGCATGTGGTCACGAGATCGAGTCCAGAGGACGGTAGTTTCTTTTTTTTTTTTGAAACTCTTTTCATGTGAGGTAGTTTTCTTTTCTAATTTTTTTATTGTTATTATATATTAATTATTATTAGTATTATTATTATTATTGTGATTGTTTTGATTGTTATTGTTATTGTTATTATTAGTATCATACTTGTTATCATATTTGAAAGTATTATAGACATTACTATTATTATTATGATAGGTATTAATAATATTATTATTAGTAATAAACTTATCATTTTAGTATTTTATCATCATTAGGATTATGATTATGATTATCATTATTATTATTATGAAGGAAATAAAAATATATTATTATCATCAATATTAGAATTTGTACCGGTTTATAAATAATAGTATCATCAGTACATTTACAATTAATAATATCATATTTATCAGTATCATCATTAATATTTACTAGTATTATTATGATTATCATTTATCATTTTATAAATATTAGAACCCTTATTATTAACATAAGTATGGTATTAGTATTAATATTATTTTAGAGTTATTATTATTAGTATCATTAACAGTTATCATTTTCATTTTTTTTGCTATTAGTATTATCATTATTAATAAAATTATTATTATTATTAGTAAATCATTATTATCTAAATTATTATTTTAACAAATAAATCTTTTGTACACTATATATATACTTATGGTATATACTAGGATTGTATTAATAATTCACATAACAAACTAATAAAATTTCATAAATACAATACTAACCACAAATATATGTATATAAATATATTAATGTCACTATTTATATAAACGTAAATCATTATAGATATATACATAAAATCGATATATATATAAAATATAACTTAAAATATAATATAAGTATACGTTTTAAAATAAAGGTTAGAATAAATTCTACAAAACTATAATATATAAATAATACATATTAATAAATGAAATTTTGTAACTTACATTATACGTATTAATATATACACAATTGATATAGGTTCGTGAATCCGAGGCCAACCCTGCATTGTTCAATGACGTCATATGTATTTTTACTACAAAATACAGTATCGTGAGTTTCATTTGCCTTTTTACCCTTTATATTTTTGGGCTGAGAATACATGCGCAACTTTTATAACTGTTTTACGAAATTGACACAAGTACGTGAAACTACATTCTATGGTTGGATTATCGAAGTCGAATATGCCCCTTTTTATTAAGTCTGGTAATCTAAGAATTAGGGAACAGACACCCTAATTGACGCGAATCCTAAAGATAGATCTATCGGGCCCAACAAGCCCCATCCAAAGTACCGGATGTTTTAGTACTTCGAAATTTATATCATGTCCGAAGGAGGATCCCGGAATGATGGGGATATTCTTATATATGCATATTGTTAATGTCGGTTACCAGGTGTTCAATCCATATGAATGATATTTTTGTCTCTATGCATGGGACGTATGTTTATGAGAAATGGAAATCTGAAATCTTGTGGTCTATTAAAATGATGGAAACGATTGTTTAAGTTAAACTAATGAACTCACCAACCTTTTGGTTGACACTTTAAAGCATGTTTATTCTCAGGTACGAAAGAAATCTTCCGCTGTGTATTTGCTCATTTTATAGATATTACTTGGAGTCATTCATGGCATATTTCAAAAGACGTTGCATTCGAGTCGTCGAGTTCATCAAGATTATTATCAAGTCAATTATAGTTGGATATATTATGAAATGGTATGCATGCCTGTCAACTTTCGATGTAATGAAAGTTTGTCTTTTCAAAAACGAATGCAATGTTTGTAAAATGTATCATATAGAGGTCAAGTACCTCGCGATGTAATCAACTGTTGTGAATCGTTTATAATCGATATGGACTTCGTCCGGATGGATTAGGACTGGTCTTCACAGTTGGTATCAGAGCGGTGGTCTTAGCGAACCAGGTCTTGCATTAGTGAGTCTAACTGATAGTCGTTAGAATGCATTAATGAGTCTGGACTTCGACCGTGTTTGCATGTCAAAAGTTTTGCTTATCATTTAGTGTCGAAAAATTATTTGCTTATCATCCTTAAAGTCTAAGACACGTCTTACTGCCTTTATTGCATAGACAGTGTATAGTTAAATTCATATCTTAGCGTATCTGTTATTGTTACCTTTGCCTGACAGCTTCCGTAGATTCCTCCATAGCTTATGGGATTTTAGTATTATATATGCATATGTAAATTATGTATTGCAGGGTACTAATCTACATCCTATAATCTATTTCTTATCGAAAATCCTTCATCTGATCGTACGAGATGAATCCCTCAACCAGTTCGAGTCCATCAGATTTCGATAGCTATTTCGATAGTTATTCCGACAGCTATTTCGATATGGATTTCCACTCGAGCTCCGAAAGCAGAGTAACCGGAATGAATCGATCAATTAGCCATCATCTATTCTGAATGAATTGGAGATGGGTTCGTAGTCGACTTAATCAATGGAAACGCGAAGAAGGCGATCATTTCCACTAACCAAATTCACCTCTTGACAATGAACCTAAAACGTTTACCGGCGAACCTGTTCGAGACACCATTTTCTCTCTCATTTCCAAAGTATCTCATCACGATCATATACTATCTCAGATTCTAAACCTCATTCATCCGCTCGTCCGAACCGACAATCATCCCGGTGTAATAGAAGAAGTTAACGAACTTCGCGCATAAGTTGTAGTCTTGGAAAATATGGTGCAAAACGTACCAGCTTCATCCAAATCACCGGCACCAACAGTACCACCAACAACCCAAATTTCAATATCACATGCCTCAACATCTCAATCTATACCTCGAGTATAATCATCATTCTACATGACATTCTACATCAGTTATCTTCGTTCGACATGGTGATTATGTAATCTCTAATGTTTTAGAGATTATTTATTCTAGTTCCAACTGAAAACTAAATGAGTTTAATATCATGTTAACTCATTAAATTCATGATTACATCTGAAGAAAATATATATGTATATATGTTTTCATAAAGATTGTAATTAAAAATTCTTTTGTACAAACTGTTAATAATAAAAATATTTTAACGGGTAGGTAATACCCGAGGAATATTTAAATTTCACATTAATAAGTTACACTGTATATTCTTCGAATCTGATTCAACAGTTATTCACTATCCTATTTACAACCACCGGGATACTTATCCGTTCACCAAAGAATAACTATTTTTATTCAAATTCAATTTCATATTTGAATTTTGACCTATCAGAATCCAACAAGTGGCATAATGAAGAAATAATGGACACAATAAAAATTGATTAGAAACAGACTAATTAACAATATTAAATTTTATTAAGAAACCACGCTAACAAAATCCTAGCTAACTGTTCCTAGCTAACTGTTAATTCCGTATTACATTTTATTTATCGCAATTTATTTATCGCAATTTATTTATCGCAATTTATTTTATCGCAATTTATATTCTCGCAATTTTATTTATTGTCATTTAATTTCTGTTATTTACTTTACGCACTTTATTTATCGTCATTTAATTTCTGTTATTTATTTTACGCACTTTAAATATCGGGACACGTATACAAGGTTTTGACATATCATATCGACACATCTATATATATTATTTGGAATCACCATAGACACTCTATATGCAGTAATGATCGAGTTCTCTATACAGGGTTGAGGTTGATTCTATAATAATATATATACTTTGAGTTGTGATCAAGTCTGAGACATGTACACGGGTCACGATACGTATTAATTAATTCAAATATTATATATTAAACTATATATGAATGATTGCACTGTCAACTGTGGACTATCGACTGTGGACTAATAACATTGGACAATTAAAATGAATTAAAATATTGAATATAACATATGAAACTAAACAATTCTTCAAGTTTGCCACTTGATTTCGTCTTAAACCTCATTTGTATCTTCACGATTACATTCTGCGTTCAAACCTTTCATGATTCTTGAAAACACCTCAATCGATAGGATGAATCAACCGCACTTTATCTACGGAAGGAAAGATTTATGCATATAGTTATGCACCTGAGAAACTCTCGGCAATTGTGTAAAAGTTCAACACGTAGCCGCGTCAGATCCTTTGGCATTTATTAACAAAAACAACTTTGCGATCCCTTTTCAAAATTAGCCAATTTTGTCACAGCTCCAACAAGTCAACTTCGACTTTTCGTACGAAACAACCTTATTATAACGTTTATATATACGCGTGCTCTTTTATTGTTACCAGGTAACCTTTCATATTCCATCATATTACCATCAGCGTTTAATCATCTAAAAACACAATTCTCCTGAAACCACCTCGGATTAATAACCGATGATTCAGATATCATAGCATTAAATGCAGAGGAAACAGAAAAATGGTAGATGGTCTAAACGGACAAAAGTTTGATGATAAAGAAAGGAGTGTTAGGAACGCTCGATAGAAAATTGGGTATTGAAAAACAGATTGAGTTACCCATGAAGGAGACCAAGGACAAATACAAGGACCAAATCCTATATTCAAAGGATTCAGGTAATTCTGGATCCGTTGAAATCTTTAGAGAATATCTTGCTCCGAAGTCATGTTAAAATCTTTCGGAAAATCTTTCTCCATCAACCGTCGAACTTAGAAATTCCAAAATATCATCATCAATATCTTTGATATTTCTGAGGATATTTTCATAAATATTCTCGTCCGAAATTATATACCTCTTCGTGCTTCCTGTGTATCAATATATTGGAAACATTCAATAGAAAATATAGTACCGAAAAGCAGATTATGCGAAACTATGAAGAAAGCCGTGGATAAATCACAAAGAATAAGTTTGACTTCAAAGAATCCAAATAATTCAATGTCTGCTAAAGTCTATAGTGAATAACTTGCTCCTTACTCTAAACCCTTGCAGACAATAGTTTCTATCATCCTATGATCTTAGATATTCTGAGATATTATCATACCTTTCATTATAAATATCCTCCATATTTCTGGAGATATTTTTATAACTATTCTTATCTGAAATCATTAATCTTTTCGTGCTATCAGTATTACATCATATAGAAACTGTTAGTTTCTATATTCTGTAAATTTTCAAGCTTAAAATATGAATGTTATTGTAGTAATGATGGGAACTAATGCATGAGTTAGTATAATATAATGACACTTGATCAACGTGATTATATTACAGTAAGTCATGCTGAGTTTCTAAATGAAACGTGATGATTCACAGATCATAACGTCATCATGTGCCATGTTACATAACTCTTTCATCCTACTTAACTCCGTAACAAATCAAGAAAATGTATTCTTGATGGTTCTATCTTCCGTGATGTTGATAAATTTGAAAATAAAATCGTGCTATCACGTTCCTTCATGCTTAGAACATTATAATCATTCGAAACTCTATATCTATAAATTCTGGACCATTATTCGCTTGACTTGAAGTCGGGAAGAGAAAACAAAAGCATAGAGCTTTGAAATATAAGGGAGAATATAAAGTCCGATAACAACACATAAATTACAAACCGTGTATATCAATGTTTATCGCAACATAAAGACACGGGAGAATTAAAAACATTATAATCCCGAGGGCGAAGTAGAAGAAAGCAGATTCCTCTGGTGGAAGTTGGAAAAGGAGAATGATTGTTGCGATAGTAAGGATGAGGACAAGGATCAGAACTGGATTAATCATTTTCAGAATCTTTTGGATGTATGAACTAAGAAAGAAAGTATAAGAATGGTGAGAATAATGGAAAGGAAGAGCTTAATTTATACTGGAAATATCAGACGTAGTAATCGGGGCAGATCACCGTATTTAATTAAAGAGATCTTAATTTCCATAAATCCCGAAGAATCAGATTTTATAGATCTTCAAGATTTTCTTTAAATCCCTTAAATTCCGGAATTCAACCAAGGCAATGTCAAAAGTTAAGACGCGCCTTATTTTCTAAATTCAAACCTGACTACGTCAAAAGTTAAAAACAAATCTTTGTTTCTCATTTCATCCTTTTGTGAATAGCTTCATTCGCACTCTTCGAATAATCGAATTATTTTTATCAATATTACTCAATGATGATAAAACTCAAGTTATCAACTCATATTCGTCAGGAAAACATATTTATTGTTAGCTATGACGACCTCACTCAAATTTCGGGACGAAATTTCTTTAACGGGTAGGTACTGTGATGACCCGGGAATTTCCGACCAAATTTAAACATAATCTTATATGATTCGACTCGATAAGCAAAGTCTATTAAACCGAGTCTCATTATGTTTGAACTATTTCATGATAACATTTGACCTTTAACTATTTCCGACGATTCACGAACCTTTAATTGTAACTAAGAATGTAAATATAAATAATTATATATAAAACTAATTATATTAGTATTAATGAACTATTAAGTAATTTTGTTATTATAAAAGATAACATTTAATAACTAAAGATTTTCATTTTGAATATATATAGTATATTGTATATAAATGATTCAAACATATTTTACCAACGTTATCAAAATATTAAATGTACAATGTTATACTTTGTAGTTAATTGTTTAATATACATAATTAATCATCTACTCAACATTTAAAACATGATTTTATATATATGGTAGTATACATATATACATAAATATAACTATATATATATATATATATATATATATATATATATATATATATATATATATATGATTTTATACATAATTATTATATTATGTATATGTAGGAATTTATAATATATCTATGATGAAATAATGTACTATTTTAATAAATATATATAATACTTACATATATAAAACATTTATATTTTTCATAATTACATACATAAGTATAATATAATTAGTATGTAAATAAATATTATAATATATTTATATTAAAATGCATAAATATATAATATTCAGTATATGTTACAATACATATTACATAATTATTAAATATTACATAATAATAGATGATATTAATAAATTAAATTTAAATACAAATATAGTTGTTGTAGTAATGTTATTTGTATCGTCAAATATCAATATTTGTATTCATAATATCACTTTATATCATATAAAGATGAAATTGGATGTATAAATTAGATTATTATTACTAATATTATTATTATCGATAAAATATTAATATTATCATAATTAGTATGGTATTATTATTATTATTATTATTATCATTTTTACAATTATTATTATCATTAATATTATATTTATCATTATTATTAATTTTATTAATATTATTAGATATTAATAGTATTGTTATTATATATTATTATTATTAATTAAAAAAAAAGCAGTAGGGATCTATATTATACGCTTGACCTCTGTATCCTTTATCTCTATTATTATTATTTTTTTTGTTTCTTTCCTGCTCCCAACTCGTGAACCTGTGTTGACATTTTCTCCATTTTTTATCAACCGATCTCTATTATTACAACATGATTATGTATAATTGCAAATCAAATAAAAAGGAAATCCAATGGGATTAAAGAGCACAGCGATATTTTTGTTTTCTTCTTCTCTGCACGCTCCAATTTTTTTTTCTCTTAATTCAATTTCGAATAAAGTTTCAAAATCTAAAAATGCAGAAAGGTTAGAAATCTTTCTTTGAATCTATCTGCAAAATCTCAACTCTCAAATCTTTATATCGATCTTGAATTTTGAAGTCAAAGTTTAGTTTAAAAAAAGTCAACAATTGTTCTTGAGACAAATTCGCGTTCGTGTATATGTTTCTGATCAAATTGACGATTCCAGTAGTTTTTATACATGTTTAGAAAACTATTTCGTGTTATAAACATTATCTATAATGTTATCTATTACGAAATCAATTTTTTTTGTTTTGTTCCAAGAACCGACGCTGCAGTAGGCCTTAGTGTTTTTTTTTTTTATTTTAGAACCCAAATTATTTTTTTTTCTGTAATGTTTTGAAGCTTTAAAGGGAACCCCGATTTTTTATTTTTTTTTGGTTATTGATGTTTTGTTGAATCCATGAGACTTGTGGAGAAGAAGAGGAATAGAAGAAAAACAGTTTATATATAAAATTTAAATTCGATATTAGTACAGAGAATCAGAATTGGTGGGATGGTCGAGAGTGTTTGCGTGTGAGCATGTGGTCACGAGATCGAGTCCAGAGGACGGTAGTTTCTTTTTTTTTTTTGAAACTCTTTTCATGTGAGGTAGTTTTCTTTTCTAATTTTTTTATTGTTATTATATATTAATTATTATTAGTATTATTATTATTATTGTGATTGTTTTGATTGTTATTGTTATTGTTATTATTAGTATCATACTTGTTATCATATTTGAAAGTATTATAGACATTACTATTATTATTATGATAGGTATTAATAATATTATTATTAGTAATAAACTTATCATTTTAGTATTTTATCATCATTAGGATTATGATTATGATTATCATTATTATTATTATGAAGGAAATAAAAATATATTATTATCATCAATATTAGAATTTGTACCGGTTTATAAATAATAGTATCATCAGTACATTTACAATTAATAATATCATATTTATCAGTATCATCATTAATATTTACTAGTATTATTATGATTATCATTTATCATTTTATAAATATTAGAACCCTTATTATTAACATAAGTATGGTATTAGTATTAATATTATTTTAGAGTTATTATTATTAGTATCATTAACAGTTATCATTTTCATTTTTTTTGCTATTAGTATTATCATTATTAATAAAATTATTATTATTATTAGTAAATCATTATTATCTAAATTATTATTTTAACAAATAAATCTTTTGTACACTATATATATACTTATGGTATATACTAGGATTGTATTAATAATTCACATAACAAACTAATAAAATTTCATAAATACAATACTAACCACAAATATATGTATATAAATATATTAATGTCACTATTTATATAAACGTAAATCATTATAGATATATACATAAAATCGATATATATATAAAATATAACTTAAAATATAATATAAGTATACGTTTTAAAATAAAGGTTAGAATAAATTCTACAAAACTATAATATATAAATAATACATATTAATAAATGAAATTTTGTAACTTACATTATACGTATTAATATATACACAATTGATATAGGTTCGTGAATCCGAGGCCAACCCTGCATTGTTCAATGACGTCATATGTATTTTTACTACAAAATACAGTATCGTGAGTTTCATTTGCCTTTTTACCCTTTATATTTTTGGGCTGAGAATACATGCGCAACTTTTATAACTGTTTTACGAAATTGACACAAGTACGTGAAACTACATTCTATGGTTGGATTATCGAAGTCGAATATGCCCCTTTTTATTAAGTCTGGTAATCTAAGAATTAGGGAACAGACACCCTAATTGACGCGAATCCTAAAGATAGATCTATCGGGCCCAACAAGCCCCATCCAAAGTACCGGATGTTTTAGTACTTCGAAATTTATATCATGTCCGAAGGAGGATCCCGGAATGATGGGGATATTCTTATATATGCATATTGTTAATGTCGGTTACCAGGTGTTCAATCCATATGAATGATATTTTTGTCTCTATGCATGGGACGTATGTTTATGAGAAATGGAAATCTGAAATCTTGTGGTCTATTAAAATGATGGAAACGATTGTTTAAGTTAAACTAATGAACTCACCAACCTTTTGGTTGACACTTTAAAGCATGTTTATTCTCAGGTACGAAAGAAATCTTCCGCTGTGTATTTGCTCATTTTATAGATATTACTTGGAGTCATTCATGGCATATTTCAAAAGACGTTGCATTCGAGTCGTCGAGTTCATCAAGATTATTATCAAGTCAATTATAGTTGGATATATTATGAAATGGTATGCATGCCTGTCAACTTTCGATGTAATGAAAGTTTGTCTTTTCAAAAACGAATGCAATGTTTGTAAAATGTATCATATAGAGGTCAAGTACCTCGCGATGTAATCAACTGTTGTGAATCGTTTATAATCGATATGGACTTCGTCCGGATGGATTAGGACGGGTCTTCACATAATATAGCGTTAAGCTTTGATTAAAAGATTCCCTGTGGAACAAACCGGACTTACTAAAAACTATACTACTGTACGATTAGGTACACTGCCTATAAGTATTGTAGCAAGGTTTAAGTATATCCATTCTATAAATAAATAAATATCTTGTGTAAAATTGTATCGTATTTAATAGTATTTCCTAGTAAAATTTAATAGTATTTTATACCCCTTAGCTTTAACATCAAAAACACTCGACTAACCCAACCTTATTATTATCACTAACTTAAAATTAAAATTGCAAATTGAGATTACTAATTGGAGTGATAATTGATACATAGGTAAAAGGCGTCGAAAAATAAAAATAAGAAAGTAGCGCGTTAAAACTTAAAAAGGAACTAAAAACTAAGAATTAAAAGTTGCGTCTAAAAATATTAAAGCTTACAAGAAACACTATATCCCAAATGGCAATAACTTAAAAAGGTACTAAAACTTAAAAAGGCGTCGCAAAATTCTAAAGCACCTAAATCTTAGTATAAAGGAAAAAGCACTTAAGGGATTTTATGGCAAAGCCTAAAAATCTAGAAATAAAAATAACTATGGCTAAAACTATGATTTAAAACTAAATACGGGCGAAAAATACAAATATTACGCTAAAATAATTAAAAAGAGACAAAATATAAAAATATACTAAAAGTGTAAAAAGTACAATTTTATAAAAATATTATTTTTATATTATTTATTTAATAAAACTATTAATTTTATATAAATTATTAAAACTAAATTAACTAAAAATACAAATTAAAGAATTAAAACTAAACTAATTAATAAAATATTAAAACCTAATTAGGGTTTAATTATAAAAAATAATAATACACCGTAATGATTGCTGTTTTAGGGTAAACTGTGGCGTGTCAGACACTCTCATGCGATCGCATGAGATTTTGTCTTCGGGCTCATGCGATCACATGAGCCAGGGTTTTGGGCCAGGTTACGGGCTGCTACAGTACCAGGCCGAGAGTTTTAATAATTTTTTTTTATATTAGCGTTGCGCTTCCGGCGTTTTAGCAGATATGTTCCCCGGCAGCGGCGCTAAAAATACTTGATGTGCGTAGAGGCGTATATGAAATAGCTTATATTTTACTAGGAAAAACTATTAAATACAATACAATATTACACAAGATATTTATTTATTTATAGAATGGATATACTTAAACCTTGCTACAACACTTATAGGCAGTGTACCTAATCGTACAGTAGTGTAGTTTTTAGTAAGTCCGGTTCGTTCCACAGGGAGATCTTTAAACAAAGCTTAACGCTATATTAGTTTTAATTTATAAAAATACAAATATATATAAGTAATATTATTATTATAAAAAGGGGGTTTTTACCGTTTAATGACCGGTTTGTCGATTTTAAAACTTTAGTCGCAGTTAAAACCTAATGTAAAATATTAAAAATAAATACAACTTAATTTAAAGCACAAAGTAAATAATGATAATGAAATTGCGATAAATAAAATTGCGATAATTAAAATTGCGATAATTAAAAAGTACGATAATTAAAAGTGCAATTAAATACAATGACAATAAATAAAAGTGCGATAATTAGAAGTGCAATTAAATATGAAATAAAGGAATTATGCTTATTTAAACTTCCGTAATCATGATGTTTGACGTGTTGATTTTAGTTTTATGCCCATGGGTTAATTGTCCTTTGTCCTGGATTATTTAATATGTCCGTCTGGTTTTTGTCCATAACAGTCCATCAGTCATAAATATAAAGTGCGAGTATCCTCGTCAAATTATCCTTATACCCGAAGTCAAATATTCCAACTAATTGGGGACCTAAACTGTAACAAGGTCTTAATACTTTGGTTAATAATTACACCAGGTTATCGACTACGTGTAACCTAAGGTTTTAATACTTTGTTATCAATTATGCCAAGTGTCCTTGTACATAATTTCACCCCTGTTTTAATAATTCCATAGACTATTAATCCATTCCCGTGTCCGGTTAAATGAACGATTATTCGTACATATAAATATCCCGCCCATCGTGTCCGATCGAGTGTATATGGTTATTTATAGGTACATCCAATTGTAAATCTTTATATTAAAATTAACAAACTATCATTTAGTTAAACAAATATAAAGCCCATTAATAGCCCATAGTCTAATTTCCACAAGTGTCGTTCTTTTGTCCAAACCCCAATTATGGTACAAAGCCCAATTACCCAATTTTAGTATTTTAGCCCAACATCATGATTACTTCGTTTTAAATAAGCATAATAATAACTTAGCTACGAGGCATTAAATTAAAAAGGTTGAACATAACTTACAATGATTAAAAATAGCGTAGCGTTACACGGACAGAATTTCGACTTACACCCTTACATCATTCGCTAACATACCCTTATTATTAGGATTAAAATTAAAATATAAATATATATATATATATATATATATATATATATATATATATATATATATATATATATATATATATATATATATATATATATATATATATATATATATATATATATATAAGTTTACGTATGAGTGAAGAGAAAAAGATGTGTTAAATGGTGCACCAAAGCTCGAAATTTATAGGCCTGTGAGCTGAAAAAGGGGCTCATGCGATCGCATGAGCTTTGCCCTTCAAGGCCATGCGATCGCATGGCCAGCTGGGGAAGCTCACATGTGTTTGTTTCTTCTGCCGACGGTTTATAAATAATAATATAATATATAAATAATTATATTTTATTTATGTACATAGTTGACTTGTAATTTTTAGTCCGTTGCGTCGAGCGTTGAGAGTTGACTCTGGTCCCGGTTCCGGATTTTCGAACGTCCTTGCGTATAATTTAATATCTTGTACTTTGCATTTCGCGTCTTGTACTCTTGTAATTTTGAGACGTTTCTCATCAATAATTGGAACCTCTTTGATTGTACTTTGTACTTTTGAGCTTTTTGGTCGTTTGCGTCTTCAATTCGTCGAATCTGTCTTTTGTCTTCACCTTTTATTATTTAAATGAATATCACTTGTAAATAGAACAATTGCAACTAAAAGCTTGTCTTTCTTGAGGGATAATGCTATGAAATATATGTTCGTTTTTAGCATTATCAGTAGTGTTAATACAAGCTTACATAATCAAACTAAGATTATATACATAATATGATATGTTTGATGGTTATAATTATTGAATGATATGTTTTGATTTTAGACTACTTTGCAACCTTAATTGGTGATATTTGAAAACAATATTGTATGACGAGTGTGGATTCTTTGCTAACATTAACACACCCAATTGGGATGATTTTCTTGTTTTAAAATGTTATGCAGAGATTTCTTAGAATGAGACCTGTAAACCAACCACAAGAAGAGGAACAAGTCACGCCCCCAATGGAACAACAACTCCAAACCCAACACCCGAACCTGAGATTCCCCAATGATGTACCTCAACGGGTACAAAAGGTTAAAGACTTACTATCTTTGATCCATAGAGAAACCTCTCCGGTTTACATTGTAGATTGGGCTCCCTTAGGACCGTCAGTCAACTTAGATACACAAATCAGGGAGATTTTAAATCAAAGATTCACAAACGAATTTGGGGTAACTATGGTTTTTAATGATTTTGAGAGGTTGTTCAGTTTAACCCGTGCTGTATATAAAGAATGGTGCTTAGAATTCTATTCTACTGTTAGGATGAACCTACACCCAGAAAATATCGATGATACGAATTTTCTACAATTTAGGCTGGGTGGGATAGATAGAAGAATGTCCTTAAGCAACGTGACTACCGCATTAGGCATTTACACCATCGATGAGATGATGACTCCCGGTTTTAGGGAGTATATTTTTACTGGTGCTAGATATACCGGTAATTATGATGCTGGGGCAGTTTGGCAATCCTTTACTCGTAGGAATACATATGAGGCCGGGCAAGAATCATATCAAAAGTTTATCGATGTTCGGTTTAGAATAATTCACAAATTTATAGTGAACACAATAAACCAAAGGGCATTTGGAAATACAGATAAAATTAATTATACTGACCTTTGGTATTTAGATGTGATTCGAGATAGGGAGACTTTTGTTAGTATACCCTATGAAGTTGCCTACTTCTTGGGACATGTAGGTAAAGGTGCTCGAGGATCAAGTGAGATGTCGGGGGGTCATTATATCACTTGTTTAGGGAACTGGTTCGGACTCAACCCGAGTGAATCCGTACCACCGATCATACCTGTAGATCAAGGTGTTAGAAGTTTAGGATTGGATGTGTATAAAACCGCAAAAGCTATACAAGTGAGGGGTGGAATACGTAGTTTAAGGCGACAAGAAGTTGCTGCTCCCGCTCCTATGGAAGAAGATGATGAACCTGAGCGAGAAACTAGGAGAAGACGGAGACAACCAGATTAGGCTAGTTCATCTAATGTAGGTACTTCTGATTTCGATATGTTACAGAATTCATTTAATTCATTGAGTTTAGATGTAAGGAACTCATATGGAAGTTGGGGAAAGAGATCAGAGGATCAGTATACTAGTTTGTCTCGACAATTAGGGGATGTGAGGCAAACCCAACTAGATCAGGGTAATATTTTAGAAAACATCTGATATGATCAAAGGGGTCAGGGAGCACAACTTGAGTGGGCACATCATCAGGTATATCTATACGCAGCTAACCCACAGAATTACGCACCTTCAATTTTTCCCTCATACACCCCATGGCAAGCACCCGGTGATCCTCTCCATCCACCTTATGACTCCAATGCTGCTCTAGCTGCCAGTCAGGATGCTTATCGGCATTTTTATGAACAACAACACCAAAATGAACAGCTGCAGCATCAGCAACAGGAAGAAGAAAATTAAGGAGGCCCACTATGGTCGTTTTTCTAGTTCTAGTTTTAAATATAAAAAAAAATATTTCTGGTTTGTAAAAAAAAATTTAATTTTTATGGTGTGTGTTAAATATTTTCTTTTACTTTTATTTATATATACAAAAATTTTAAGTGTGGGGTAAAATTTTCGTACTATTAAAGTACAACCCCATCTTGTGTGTGATTAACATGTTTGTTGACAAGTACTTACTATGATGAGATATTCGACATAACGAACACAAAATTTATATTGTGATAAAAGGATTGGATACGTTCATATAATAAGGATTTCATGCTCTCCAATTGCTTAACAAAGGAAGTTCTAAATACTTTACACTTTTGGCCCTCTCAAATTTATACATTTTATCTGATTTAATGTAATGAGGGCATTACATAATCTTAAGTGTGGGGTGGGAATATATAAATTCTCAAGAACTTATAACTTGGTGGTTTTACGAAAATTTTGAAAATTTTTAAACAAATATACCTAGTCAATTTTTAAGGTAATTATGAGCGATTAAAGTTTAGGTGTCAAAAACCGAAATTATCGTCTCCATACATTAAAAATACATAAGTTTATTTGATTAAAGCATAAAAAAGAAAATCAAGTATAACGAAATTTATAAACCCATATGTTTAGAACCATTTATCACGTGTTTCTATGAAGTTTATTACAGATGTCATTGCTTTGGAATGTATAAACTTGTTTATCCCATTGATGCGAGTAATAAAGGATGAATCAAGTCCATCCTTAAAGGAAGTAAAGTCTTTCGAATGTCGTTTTACTTGGTATAGCATACTTCCTAAACTATATCATTTCATACTAATATCATATCACGATAGAAAAGTACCGTGGGAAGAGAAAGACTTGAACTTTCAAACCCGAAAATAAACTTGGTAGGGTAAATCCGAGTCGCTATCCAGTGCAAGACCGATTACGGTGTATAAGCTGGAGCAGGATCTGTCCCACGCGATAGCTCAGTCTTCGCAGTTTTAACCCTTGAATTGAAATGTACAAATTGTCATAAAAGACCGATAGAAATATCGCGTCAGGGGGCGCCCAGTTAAGAGTTCCATGATACTACAATCATGGGGGCGGATAGCTTGCTAATCGCCGACTGAGGCTTCGGTTTTCAGTTACCCTCAACCGGAATTTGAGGTTAAAATTGGAAAACGTGTCTAGTTTAAAAGCTAGCATGACATTTTAAAAAAAATCATAAAACGTTTTCACAAGGTCCAATTTTCCCTAAGGATCCAAATTTTTAAACCTTAATCACGAGTTTCAACTTTGTTTCTGTTGTCAGAATTTTATTTCGTGTAGTGTGCGTGTGATCCAATAAATATTGTGCAGTGTTTCCAATGTGTTTCATAAAGTGTGTATTTTCAATTCGTGTGGTGTGTGTGTGGAAAAAAAAATTGAAAGAAAAAGTGTGATTCATGTGGAATGTTATATTACAAACATTTCGATTAATTTTAAGCTGTATTGCTTGAGGGCAAGCAACGTTCAAGTGTGGGGGGTATTTTGATATTGCTCTAAACATACATATATTTCAACGCAATATCATTTATATTTCATAGGCTTTTACCGTTTACAAAGACATTCAATTGCATATTTCACGAGAAAAACGACTAAAGTAAACACTAGAGTAAAGACCGAAGAAAAAAGAATAAACGTCAATTTAAACCAAATATTTATCGAGAAAACATTTATCCGAATTGAAGAACGAAGAAGACCGAAGAAAAAGAGTTAAAACAAATGTTCAAGGCAGTATAAACGTCTAACAACGTCTAACAAGGGATCAACAGAAAACATTAAATTAAAAATGTGTTGTTTACACTTACGCGGATCGCGTAAGGATCCACGCGGAACGCGTAATGTTGTGAACAATTTCCAGATTCAGGTTAACTGCTACGCGAAACGTGTGCTACACTACGCGGATCGCGTAATGTTATGGCCAGTATTAGATTCCAATTTCACGTGGGACGGTTGTTTCTAAATATATATTAACCATACTACAGAGCACGCTTAAGGGAATAAGCATATTTTTTCAGATACTTTACAGAGAACCCACCAATACAAGCACGTGTATACAATACTCACCTACCACTTCTCAACTGATTTATATTCGAGAACTGCTATAATTTGAGGGACACATTTTACAAGATAGAGAGATTAGTTTAAAAATAGAGAGTAGTCAAACATTTGAATACTCTCACTGTTTCATTTACAAATATTTCAAAGTACTCCATATCACTTTATTTTAGTTTTTAGTATTGTTCTGTATTAATTTCAAGTTTGAAGATTTAAGATAGTTTCAATATTAAGGGTGTATTGTTCGTGATTAAGGGTATTATTGTTCGAGTGCAAGAGTGTTGTTATTGTAATTTTCTACCATTTGAAGTTAATGAAAGTGAAGATTTTCGTAAGTTTGTTCTACTAAAATTATTGTTATCATCTTTTATCATTATCATTATTGTTATCATTATGTTTGTATATTTATATTTTTATGTTCATCCTATTAAAATGAGTAGCTAAGTTCCCATAGTGTTTACTTAGATGTAGAGCCCTAGTGAAATGGATTGTTATCTTTTGTAAATATTAAAATGTAGCTTAAGTATTTTTAACATTGAGCCTAGTCAAAAGAACCATTGTTATACGATTAGATATTTAATCCTTATCACTTAATTTGTTAGATATAAATAGCGAAAGTTATTTCTATTAATATAAATTAAGCTTTAACACTAAAAGTGATTTAGACGAACTCATGGATAAGTTATTAACACTAATTTAGAAATAAGGTTCGGTGGTTTGGGTAATATCATTAGTTATATAATCATGAAATTGTAAAAAGGGAAACCGCTACGATTTAGGTTTTGGCGAAAGTCAAAACTAGGTTAGGTCTCAATTTAAATACTTAGTGAATAGTTAACTATCTAAATAAGATCAAATGAAAATTAGATTTAATTTAGTTAGTTGAAACTTTATATATTCGAAAGAAAATACAAAGTTTTATATTAAAACATTTTAATAGGGCTTAAATTCAAAACAATCCATGGATGTAGAGGTGAAATATTTAAGTGAGCACTACCATTTATATATATTGCAAATTATTATTATTATTATTATTTTTCTTATTATTATTCATAAAAATTATATATTAAATCAAGTTTTATCAAGTTTAAATACGCACTGTTTTGTCACATCAATTATAACTTACGCGGATCGTGTATAATTCCACACGAAACGCGTAGTTCCAATATATACGCGGAACGCGTATATATACACGCGAAACGCGTAAGAATAAATCCAGTACTGTTACATTTTTGTTTAATTCCAAGTTTTAATTAAATCCTTTTAAATTTACTTTTAATTAGTTTAAGTCAAAAATTTTACAATACTGTAATTTCATTTATTTCACTTTTAATTAATTTTAATATTGTATTTTTATTAATTTAGTTTATATTTTAGTTAGTATATTAAGTTGTATTATATTATGTTTTATAACAAATTCCTAATCCAAAACCCCCTTTAAATTAGTTTAACTTCAAAGGCTATTAAAAACCATTAAATACTCCATCTCCTTGTGGAACGAATCGGATTTACCTATAAAACTAAACTACGCGGATAGGACTAGTTGCCTATATATGTGTGAAATCAACCCGAATTCATTAAAACACCATATATACAATAAATCAATTCGTGTAACAAAACAACTCAAATCCGTTCAAAATAAAGGTTACGATCTAGCACATCAGTTATCCACCCTCTTCCGGCTTGTTTCTTCAAGTTCTTATTCCCTCTTTAGATTTAATGGTCTTCGTTGGTTACCCGCGATATATTAGCCTCCATTAATTGTACTTCCGTTCCATAATTGTATAGTTGTGTATAGGGACCTGTAACTCCATTTTTCATTAATAATAATAAAATTTTGCTTTTCAAAAAAAGAAAAAAAAAGGATTTGATAGCAGTACACTTGACACGAAAAGAGTTCACCAAAAAAACAAAATTATAACCAAAAAAAACAAAATTATATATACATATATATATATATATATATATATATATATATATATATATATATATATATATATATATATATATATATATATATATATATATATATATATATATATATATATATATATATATATATATATATATATATATGAAGTATCTTTCGAAAAAAGCAAAGTTGAATCTTTTAAATCCAAGCATATTGCCGTTGCTCTTTATCTATCTTACTTTTTTTTGCGAAAATAACGAGAACTTTTATAAAACGGAATACGTTTTCGAAAAGAAAACGAATTCTACAAGAAGTACAAAAGAGGATATCTGGTGAGGCTCGTACCTAGAAAGCGGATACAACGAACTATCTATACCGAACCTCACCTAACTTAAAACGGATTAGGAGTGATCTTGCACCTAAGAGCACTAGTCGGTTGAAGCTTGGAACGGTTAGGAAAACCATGAGAGTGTCGTTTCGGATTCCCCACATAGATAGGTCTCCCAAAGACCGAAGACCCGTTAAGCTCAGAAATGGCTTTCGAAGCAGATTTACCATCAACGAAAGAGACAAATGAATATCTTCGAGACGGCCAAAACTTAAGTTCTGAAAGCGTGCCCAATTTACCAAAGACAAACTCAATCATGTGACGGGTATCAGATTTATCGATACGTCCGATGAAAACCGTATGAGTCTCCCGTTCTGAAATACCATCGCTAGCAGAGTGTACAGTTCCAAAAGCATGAGCAGAAGACGGATTAACAAATCCGGAACCCGATACATCAGGAAAAGGTGCATCAGTCCTTAATTCAGGAAAAAGAGAGGCAGGGAAGTAAACGCTTAGACCATTTTTAATCCTGAGGGGCATGTTGGCGTGTTGCTGGGTGGGGGTGGAGTGTTTGATAAGCGTGTTGCCAGACTGATGTGTAATGGGTGGCGTGCTGAGTGGCGTGTTGGGGGTATTTTTTATTTATTTTTCATTTTTTGTTCATTTTCTTTCATTTTTATTGATTTTAATTGCTTTTATATTATTATTTTGTAAATTATAAAAAAACAAATAAATTTAATAAAATACACTAAAATTCAAATTAAAAAAAGACGATTACATTAAAAATTAAAGAGTCCTAAATTACTTTTTTTTTTAAATTCCTAAAAATAAAAAATACATTAATAAAGACGATACGATTAAAAAAAAGTCCTAAACTAATAAATAGAATCCTGACCCACGTAACCTTCTTCAAGGCTACTCGAATCGGAAAGTTCCGGATTAACCGGAGAAATGCCCATGTTGACAAGATACAAGACAACTCGACATAGTCGTGTCCTGGCTCGCTTTTTTTGCGCATCCCATTGCTCATCAGTAAACAGGAACTTCAATATTTGCCCCTCTTCGTCAAAATACAATATTTGTGTGAATACGCATGGTGTTTCTTTTTTGAGAAACTTAGACAGCTTCGTCCAATCTTCAATATCGGAAACGTCGACATCTTCAAATGATTTTTTTCCCCGTTTACGTACGACTTCCAGTCGTACTCAGCTCGGCCCCGTAGTGAACGTCAAGAGAAACTTTGTTCGAATTCATTGTGTTTAAAAATGCAGAGGTGTATATGCGTATATGTGTGTGTTGTGTGTGTGATTGTATATGTGTATATGTCTGTATATATAGAAGAAATAGAAAAGAAACGTTGCAATATATCCGTTGATTATCATGCAACGTACACAAACTCGAACAACGCGCGGCTTGATCTCCGGTGCTAGCTTGAAGCATGCCGGCCAAATCACCACCTAACACGCCGCCTTAGGCCGTGCCCGGCGGCGTGTTGGTTCCAAAACCGGTCCAGCACGCCGGCGTTAAAGAAGGTCTTAGAGTGCAATGAGGTGGATTCGCCTGAGAAGTTTAAGGCATAATTATGGGAATTGAAGGTGGAAATTGGGGTAAGAATGAAAAATATGGAGAATTAATATGACTGTTGGGAAGAAATTAAGGCAAAAAAGGAGGCTACAAATGGACGAAAAAGGTAGAATTAGGGTAGAAAAGGGTGGCAGCTGGAAGTTCACGGAGGAGAGAGCACTGTAATTCAAATTAAAGTGATGAAAAGTGGCGTTGGGATATTCCATTGGGAAGGGAGTTGAGAGAGAGTTCATAATTATTGTTGTGTATGTCATTTATCTATCTTACTAAAGCTAAAAAGTTGGGTACACATTACTATTTGCTACTGCATAAGCTTTAACTCAAAATTTTGTGTTTGGGTGGTTAAAATTATAAATAAATAAAAAAGAAAATTAATAAAGTATTAAAACCTGTTAAGGTTTAACAAAAAAAAGGTTTAACAGTAGATGTATCACGAATTTTCTTTTCCATATATACTTAGCAATATACATTTTTTCAATTTTAAAATATCCAGCAATGAGATAATCATTATTTTTAATAAAAGAAAAATGTGTCCAATATGATTGAATAAATCATTGAAGGTGCATTATAGATACACTTTATTTTGTTGTATTTCAGAATTCGGCTTGCAACAAGGATGATGATCTGATTACGGAAATATCTATTGAAGGCAAAACAATCCTCTTAGATGGTCTGAATAAGGTTATCTTTGGAGGGATCATTATGAATATTACGATAAGGTTTAGCATTTTTTTTACTTTATATTTTCATTTATAGTATAGTATGAATATGAATGTTGTATGGGTTGTATTTCATTGCAGAGTAGTATTTGCTAAATGTTGTAAACTAAAACGTTGTCCAATCCACATGCCCTAACTGACCTTGGTTATATATATATATATATATATATATATATATATATATATATATATATATATATATATATATATATATATATATAGTGGTAGGATCAAGAGGGAAGTAACCATTCGGGGAGAAGCGGGGGGAAGTAAAAACTTTTTTTTTTCGTTTTTTGAAAAAACTTTGTTCACGAACATTATAGATGAGATGAAAATATGAACATTTAGTAGAGACACTTTGTGATAAATGTTTTTATTTTGGCGGAAAAACGCTCGAAGAAGTAATATATAACAATTATCGTGTTTTTCGAGCGTATTTTGAGGTTTTAGCTATTGGGGTTTAGATATTAGGGTTTAGATATTAGGGTTTATAGGATTTAGATATTAGGGTTTAGAAATTTAGGGTTTAGGGTTTAGATTTAGGATTTAGATTGAGTTTTTAACACGAACGGTTTAGGGTTTAGGGTTTAGGGTTTAGGGTTTGGTGTTTTGGGTTTATGGAATAAACCCAAAACATCAAACCCTAAACCTTAAACCCTAAACTCTAAATCGGGCTAAATTTTACTTCACAAAACATGGAAAAAAAACGTTCATATTCTTCACGAACAATATTATCTTGAATGTTATTTTTGTCGATCGTTTTCCCGCCTAAATAATAACATTCATCACGAAGTATCCCTTCTAAATGTTCATATTTTTGTGTGATCTTGATGCCGGAAAAAAAAAAATTCAAAAAAAAAAAATTTGCTTCCCCCCGATTGGTTACTTCCCCATTGATCCTGCCCATATATATATATATATATATATATATATATATATATATATATATATATATATATATATATATATATATATATATGGTCAAAATTAAGAGGGAAGCACTTTTTTAGGGGGAAGGGGGAAGCAAATTACTTTTTTTTATTTTTTCGTTTTTTGAAAAAACTTTGTTCATGAACATTATAGATTAAATGAAAATATAAACATTTAAAAAAGACACTTTGTGATGAATGTCATTATTTTGGCGGGAAAACGCTCGAAGAAAAAAAATAAAAACATTCAATGCATTGAATGTTTTACTGCTGAGTTTATTTGCATCGTTTTGTTTTCATCTTGTGTGAAGTATTTTTTTCGAATTTAGCCCGATTTAGAGTTTAGGGTTTAGGGTTTTCGGGTTTACTCTGTAAACCCTCAACCCAAAACCCTAAACTCTAAACTCTAAACCGTTCGTGTTAAAATATTCAATCTAAACTCTAATTTCTAAACCCTAAACCCTAATTTCTAAACCCAAAACCATAATTTCTAAATCCTAATAGCTAAACCCCTAATTTCTAAACCCTAATTTCTAAACCTTACTTTCTAAACCCTTAAAAAAAAACTCAGCAGCAAAACATTCAATGCATTGAATGTTTTTATTTTTTCTTCGAGCGTTTTCCAGCCAAAATAATGATACTCATCACAAAGTGTCTTTTTTAAATGTTCATATTTTCATCTAATCTATAATGTTCGTGAACAAAGTTTTTTCAAAAAACGAAAAAAAAAGTGCTTCCCTCTTGATTAAATCTCTCTCTCTCTCTCTCTCTCTCTCTCTCTCTCTCTCTATATATATATATATATATATATATATATATATATATATATATATATTAGAGGGATCAAATGAGAACTTTTTTGGTGTGAGAACCCTGAGAACTCAAAAATACACTGAAATTCGAACAAAAAATGGGAAATTCGAGCAAAAAAAGTGGCGGGCTAGAAAAAAAGGGGATAGTCGAGCAAAAAACAAGAAAGTCGAACAAAAATTGTGATATTATAACAAAAATGTGTTCCACATTTTGATAGTCGAACAAATAATGTAGAACACAGCGGTAGTCGAACAAAAATGTATTCTACATTTTTGTAATTCGAACAAAAAAATGGCGGCCGAACAAAAATTGTGATATTCGAACAAAAATGTGTTCTACATTTTTGATAGTCGAACAAAAAATTGTAGAACACATGATGTCGAACAAAAATGTGTTCTACTTTTTTGAAAATAATTTTTTTTTGCTCGACTATGATTTTTTGTTCGTCCGTGTTTTTTATTTTTGCTCGAATTTCATTTTTTTTGTTCGTCCGTGTCTCTTTTTGCTCAAATTTTAGTGTATCTGAGTGTATTTGGAGTTCCTAGAGTTCTCACACTAAAAAAGTTCTCACTGTATCCTCTCCCTATATATATATATATATATATATATATATATATATATATATATATATATATATATATATATATATATATATATATATATATATAGTGGCGAGTTTAGTAAGGGGGTTACGGGGTCCCGTGACACCACTAGTTTTTCGAAATTTATTGCAAAATTTTATTTTTTTGGTATAGGACACCACTAAATATAATAATGGGACCCCATAAATTTTTTAGAGATTATAATTTGATAGTTTAAACAAAAAAAGTATTTGAAATTAGTCTACTTATAATCTTATAGTATAAGTATTGAATATATTAAATAAATATAAAAATAAACACACCCTTAAGTAGGAACTACACCATATCTATCTCATCATCACTTTAATGGTAATAATAATTATTGGCCAAATACATATAAGTGGATCATTTGAGTAGATTAACGATATATTATGTTATGGAATGATATAGATTGTTTTTTGACACTTCAATGTAAACAATATAAAATACTCCCTCCGTTCTATTTATATTTAGTTGTCCTCACACAATACATATACATATATAGTTTAAGAAAATGTTATGAAAGTTATACTTTTTATTTACTTTTCAGTTTTTACCCTTATTTTTTCTTTTTCTTTTTATAATTGTATCTACATACATTAAAGGCATAATAGAACTTAATCTTCTTATTATTTTCTATTTATGGAAATGGACAATTAATTTAGAACACCCCAAAATAAAATATTGAACTATAAATTAGGGACGGAGAGAGTAACATTGATCAATCATACCAACTACTCCGTATTAAACAATTACAATAACATTGTAGCAACTTTCTTGATTATGTTTCTTGTAAATTACTGTAGTCAATAGCAATCTCACATAAATGGGGTATGGGGAAGGTAAGATGTACAATCATTCCCATATACTAAAATAAAGAGAAGTCATTTCTCCACTCAGAGTGAAACACCGCAAGAATAGAGAAAGTCTTCCTTCTCAATGTTTTATGGATAGGGAGACTGCTTCCGAATGGACCTCCGGCAAATAAGTAGGTTAAGTGCGAGACGCCATAAAATGGATTATCCAATTTTACGATGGTTGTTATAATGAAAATATTAAAAAAATACGAACAACCATATATTTTGCGAGTATTATCCAATTTTATGTTTGTGTTTTGAGCGCGACCCGACCCGATTTGACCCGACAAATTCAATATTTTGTGCAAGAAAGTTATCAAATAAAATTTTGGGACCCCATTGGATTTTGATTCTAGAATCGCCATTATATATATATATATATATATATATATATATATATATATATATATATATATATATATATATATATTGGTTGAGGTTTTAGATATTATGGTTTAGATATTAGGGTTTAGGGTTTAGATTTAGGGGTTAGATTTAGGATTTAGACACTTCGGGAACCCGATTTAGAGTTTAGGGTTTAGGGTTTAGTGTTTAGGTGTATTTTTGTCGATCGTTTTCCCGCCTAAATAATACTCCCTCCGTTCCACTTCAAGTGTCCACATTTCTATTTTGGGATGTCCCATTACAAGTGTCCACTTTGTTTTTCAACCAATCAAAAGAGGTTATTCTGGAGAGAGAAGATTTCTGATTAGTGGAGAATGAAGTTAGTGAGATTTCCTAAAAATATGTGTAAAAAGTAAGTGGACACTTGTAATGGGACGGAGGGAGTAACATTCATCACGAAGTATTTTTCTAAATGTTCATATTTTCGTGTAATCTTGATGTCTGAAAAATAATTCCAAAAAAACGGAAAAAAAAAATTGCTTCCCCCGATTGATTACTTCCCCATCATATATATATATATATATATATATATATATATATATAGAGAGAGAGAAGGGGGGGGGGTCCAGAGGAGTGACATGTAGGGAGAAGGGTGACAATAATTTTTTTTTTTTCATTTTTTAAATCTTTTGTTTTACATTAGGTGAAAATATAAACATGTAAAAAAAGGCGCTTTATAATAAATGTTATTATTTTGACCTAGAAAACGCTTGAAGAAATAACATTTATCGTGATGAATGTTATTAGAAATTATGGTTTACGGTTTAAATTTAGGGTTTAGATTTAGTTTTTAACCTAAACGGTTTAGAGTTTAGGGTTTACGTGTTATGTTTAAGTCCCGCGAAAGCGCGAGTTATGAACGTGCGCGCACGTGTGTGCGCGTTTTGCATAAGTCTAATAACTTACATACTTTGACAAATAATAACAAATTTTGAGTCTTCCATAATCTGAAGTAAAAAGTTTGAGACGAGATTTGTTGTCTCGGTTATTATGGTTAGAAAATTAACTTCACAACGAATTTAAGAAGTTTGACTGATATAATTTGCGCCTATCAATGGTCCGATTATATATTCTTAGCTGTTGCAACACTTTCATATTTGTTTCCGCTTTTTCGAATACCTAGCTTGATATAATTTGCGCCTATCAATGGTCCGATTATATATTCTTAGCTGTTGCAACACTTTCATATTTGTTTCTGCTTTTTCGAATACCTAGCTTATTTAGAAGATTAACCGTACTACTTTTTTTTATATTAAATATTCGTTGGATTTCTTATATATATATATATATATATATATATATATATATATATATATATATATATATATATATATATATATATACTAGTTTTAAGAACCCGTGCGTTGCACGATATTTGTATAATTAGAAATCGATAAAGTTAATATTGATACTTATCAAATGTATAATACAAGTTACTAATAACATTTATATCGAAAACATTAGCATTGAATACTAACGCATAGATTATGAGCTCGTGTGTTGGAATTATTTTAACTTCAATCAATTAATAATCGATAAAACACCAAACATGAGCCTCTAAAAAGTTATTTTATAACTGATCGTTAAGAATAATATTTTATGTATATCTATAATTGTATATGTTTTTAGTATAAACTAATTTCAACATGTCAACAGACATACATCTAAATATCTATAAGGATTATCAAATAATCATTTTAACTTCGACTAACAAACGTAAGTCATGCGTTTATATAATATTCTACAAATATTATATTAACGTAGTTTTTTAAATTTATCCACAAACTGTAAATTAAATTTTTTTTTTTTTTATGTAAAATATGAATCATATGTGACGACCCGAAAATTTTCAACCAAATTTAAACTTAATCTTTGTATGATTTCGACACGATAATCTAAGACTGTTAGGTTGAGTCTCAAAAAAAATTTTGAACTGTTTTCATGAATTCAGTTAATCTGTGACTAGTTACAACGATTCACGAACATTTGTGTGCAAATAAATATGTAAATATAAATATAAGTGTATATATTAATTTGAATTAATATAATACAATTTAATAAGATGAAGTGTAAATATAAAGTAATATGCAGAATAATTAAGCTGTTACTAAAATGAATCTATATATATATATATATATATATATATATATATATATATATATATATATATATATATATATATATATATATATATATATATATATATATATATATATATATACATATATATATATGTATAAATTTTTTACATAAGTAATATTATATATGTTGTAACATATATAAAGTTTATAAAGATTAAATATTCAATATATGTTATTTTATAATATATAATTAGTAAATATAATATAATCAGTAAACTGTAAATTTAATATTTATATATTAAATGAAATTACAAGCTGAAAATATATTTGAATAACCTTATTATTACTTTTATTAATACTAATATCAATATCAGTATTATTAACATCATTAATTCTAATATGAAAATAAAATACATGTAACTTATTAAATCTTTATTATCATTTGTATTATTAGATAGTATTATCATTAAGAATTATTAGTATTATTATAAATTAATATTATTATTAGTATCTTTAACAATAATATTAGTATTATTATTAATATTAATATTATTATTATTAATTGGTAATACTAATATATTTATATATTATCAATATCAATATTACACAAAGTTCAATACTAAATATATAAAGGATCATAAAGGCAGAAAATACGCTGTTAATTAGTTACACAACATTGTCAAACTTTATTCTTTCACTATCTGTGAAATTCGATCCATCAAGTAGATTACAAAATCTGTTTTGGGTCTTTATCAACTTTTATTTATTTGTTTCCTCTAAATTTCTGTTCGATTATGATAAGCCTGTCAATACACCACTTTTATATAAATCATTCATCTCATAATCTGTGATAGAAAAATTATTTGATTCTTTCAATCCCCGTATCAATTATCAATTACAAACCCACCATTTTCTTTCGTTCTTGAACTTACTAACCATCATAACAACCATCACAGACCATCGTCTTTTGTTTTCTATGTTGATTCGATGCACCACAACAACGGGACCATTATCATTATACATGCAAACCCATTTACCATCCTCCAACACTTTTCACCGTCTTCTCTCATCGTGATCTCCATCATCACCTTAAACAATAATGAACCACTACTGATAACCATCTCTCTCTATATTTTTTTTTCGTGGACACCATTGATACAATCCACCATCATCACGATCATAAAGACTACTGATGCTATCGGTTACGTTTTCATCAAATACGCAAATAACTGGATGTGTATAATTCAAGTATACCGTGTAAGTTGCACATTTATCTAATCGATTTTCAGTTACAGCTGGGTACTTGAGCTAAACTATCTTTCAACCTGTTATCTTTCGCATTAGGATCTTATTTTGTTACTGCTGTACATGCTTCTTTTGCAACAACCAACCATCGATTAAACTGTGCTGCTATAGCTTATTTTTGTTTCAATTCAAATATACCACCACACCAAGTGTTACTGATCGTTTTGCTTCTTTTTGGCTTCAAACGTAACCCAACAAAACAACCATATCACCAAGTTTGAATATCTTGAAACCATTCGACCACCCTTCCTCAACCCTCACGGACATCTTCCACCGCCACCATTGACAACACCATCTTCAACCACCTTAATCACCTTCTCCATCACCGCCAAACACCACCTGATTACACCGGCTGCTGCATCTATATTTTTCTGTTTCAATTAAACCCATTACCAACTGTTTCCCTATGCGTTGCATTTATATTTTTTTATCCTTTTTGGCCGACAACTTTCCCCAACCACTCCATCTTGTTAATTAAAAGTATATGTTCATTGTATTACATAAACTAATAATTGTGGAACCCATTTGATTTATATGTCGACAAGAAACAAGGTAACAAACCTCATACCCACTAAATCATACACCAATATATATTCAAACAAGAAATTGTCGGTAACATGGACTGTGATGACTTTGATATGTATAGAGAATATTAAGATGAGCTGTAAAGGTGATTGGTATTTTGTTCCTATTATTTCCGACGAGCCAAACCTCACAAAAGTAACGAAACAGGCCATATTTATATTTATAAATTGGGTCGTTAATCTCACTATTTTCTGGTTGGGCCGTATGTTTTCTTGTGTCATTGTACCGAGATCTAGTATACTTGTTGGGTCAAAAAGTTTAACTATGATGATGATATACGATGAACGAGATGATCGTGACTGAGGAATTAGGATGTTAATATTATGATGATGCTATGATAATGATAAAGGTTGATGATGATAAGGTGTGATTGATTATGATATGATGATGATGAAAACCGGTCATGATAAAGACGATAATGATACATGATAACTTGATGGTACTTAAGTGATGCTTGATGATGATAATGATGTTGGGAGGATGTACAAATGATGATGTTGATATGATCATAAGTGAAATATGATATAGATGATGATGATTATGAAAATAATATAGGTGATTATGAAGATGACGTCTATGTGAAGATAATGATATCGAGTAGGATGATGATAGATTACGAATGATGATGATTTACTCTTATGATGATAATAATAATAATAAAATGATTATGATACGGATTATAATAGAAAAACAAGGACAGTAATGGTTAAGGATGTTATCGGGACGACGCGGGTTCAAACCCGGACTTGGGCATTTTTTTAGGACTACTTCTTTGAGGTAGTTTACTGCTGCTGCCGCCGCCGCCGCTGCCGCCGCCGCCGCCACCACCACCACCACTACTGCAATAAAAATTAGTCATATAGAAATATACTTAACTAAACTATACTACCATCTTTATTTATTTAAAGTATATAAAATAAATACATTTAATTAAGTTATCAATGAAACACATAATTTATTAAAATAACAAGTATATCACTAATAATATATAAATTCGTTCGCTTACAATTATATGTGTTAATATATATATATAAATGGTATAGGTTCGTGAATCCAAAGCCAACCTTGCATTGTTCAGTTCCGTCCGTATGCATATTTTTACTACAAAATATCGTATTGTGAGTTTCATTTGCTCCCTTTTTAAATGTTTTTGCAATATATATTTTTGGGACTGAGAATACATGCGCTTTTATAAATGTTTTACGAAATAGACACAAGTAAATGAAACTACATTATATGGGTGAATGATCGAAGCCGAATATGCCCCTTTTTGCTTGGTAGCCTAAGAATTAGTAAACCGATCTACTAATTGACGTGAATCCTAAAGATAGATCTATTGGGCCTAACGAACCCCATCCAAAGTACCGGATGCTTTAGTACTTCGAATTCATTTTTATCATGTCCGAAGGATTTCCCGAAATGATAGGGGATATTCTAATATGCATCTTGTTAATGTCGGTTACCAGGTGTTCACAATATGAATGATTATTTTTGTCTCTATGCATGGGACGTATATTTATGAGAACTGAAAATGAAATTCTTGTGGTCTATTAAAATAATGGAAATGAATGATTATGATAAACTAATGAACTCACCAACCTTTTGGTTGACACTTGAAAGCATGTTTATTCTCAGATATGAAAAAAATCTTCCGCTGTGCATTTGCTCATTTTAGAGATATTACTTGGAGTCGTTCATGACATATTTCACAAGACGTTGCATTCGAGTCATTGAGTTCATCAAGATTATTATTAAGTCAATTACAGTTGGATATATTATGAAATGGTATGCATGCAGTTAACTTTCGATGTAATGAAAGTTTGTCTTTTAAAAACGAATGCAATGTTTGTAAAATTGTATCATATAGAGGTCAAGTACCTCGCGATGTAACCAAATGTAATGTATTCGTCCTGATGGATTAGGACGTGTCCTTTCATCATAAATAATGTTATAATGTTGGAAAAAATATCTATTTTATAATATAATATTAATATATTAATATATTAATATAATATTATATGGTAATATAATATAATATTTTAGGTAATGAAATTTATATATTAAATTAAATTTGAAAATCTTATAAATCAATTAATATATGGGTTTATGAGCTCTGTGTGTTTGAATTATTTTAACTTCAACTGATAAATAATCGATAAAACACTAAACATGAGTCTTTAAAAAATCATTTTATTTTATAATTAAATGAAAGTAGAAACGAACATATCACATTATAATCATCACATTATAATGTAACTGAAAAACCAATATTCAAATCACCAATTAAAGTAACAAACAAACCAAGTTTAGTTAAAAATAGATGCAAAAATCCAATTTAAAATTTAACAAAAATATCAATGAATTTAAGCCAAAATTAAAATTCTCCAAAGCATTTGATGATGCAGATTCTAAAAGCAGTGGAGCTATCTAATATGGTTGATCATTTTAGTTTGGTGGTCGAAGAGCTAAACCATTATAAAATAGATAGAACTAGTTGTGGAGCCCTCGCTTCGCGCCGGGGGCTCCGTTTTGAATGCGAGTTAAAAAAAAAGTCTTGATCTATTTTGTAAAAAAGAATTTTTTTCGACATAACATTGAATGGTTGTTCCTTTTGTGAAAGTTGCTTCTTTTAGCGTTCGGGTTTTATTTTAAAAAGAAAAAGTTAGTAAAGTGGGGGTTCGATTTGTATTTTAATAAAAGTTAGTGGGTTAAGTTTGTGAAATTTGAAAAAACTTTACGTATAAAGTGGGGGTTCGATTTGTATTTTAATAAAAGTTAGGGGGTTAAGTTTGTGAAAATTGAATATTAGTAAAAAAAAAAAAAAGTTAGTAAAGTGGGAGTTCGATTTGTATTTTAATAAAAGGTGGGGGGTTAAGCTTGTGAAATTTGAGAAAAAATAAACGTATAAAGTGGGGGGTTCGATTTGTATTTTAATTAAAAGTTAAGGGGTTAAGTTTGTTGATAGTGGAAATGAATAGGACTATTCATTTCTATTCATTTCCACTGTACCATTTAGATATATGTAAAAAAAAAGTTAGTAAAGTGGGAGTTCGATTTGTATTTTAATAAAAGGTGGGGGGTTAAGCTTGTGAAATCTGAGAAAAAATAAACGTATAAAGTGGGGAGTTCGATTTGTATTTTAATTAAAAGTTAAGGGGTTAAGTTTGTTGATAGTGGAAATGAATAGGACTATTCATTTCTATTCATTTCCACTGTACCATTTAGATATAGGTATAATATATAAATATAATATAATAATTAAAACCCTTAATATAATTACAGCAACAATTTACATGTTGGTGGTCGTGCATTTTGGTTTGTTCTCCGATTGTGTTTTTTAGTACCGAGTATTTTTTATTATTATATATTTATCATTATATAATTATATTTATCTTTTAAAGGTAAAAATTGGGTAATATATTATTAATATAATTAATATATTTATCTTTTAAGGTAACAACAATCGGCCATATTTTATTTTATTACTTAATTTAATATATCTTTATTTTTTAAAGTAACAATCAATCTGCCATATTTTATTTTATTACTTAATTTAATATTTAATTTGATGATTTAATAATATATTGACACGTAGAATGGATCAAGTTGGATTAATTGAGAGGATGACACGTAATACTTTATAATAATATATATATATATATATATATATATATATATATATATATATATATATATATATATATATATATATCCCTTTTTTTTACACAATTTGTTAGATTTCTCAGCTATTCGAAATTAGCAGACTGTGGCTACAATATGTTATTCGAACAAACTAAGATGTGGAGAAAGTTTTCGTGGTGCATATAGTGGTTAATTAAAAGTATCCACATAATTGTCAAAGTAGGTGTACAGAAAGTTAATTCATAGTCTGGATTTATTAAGGAAAGACATGGAGATACATGAGATTCGGGCAAGATGACTTCTTATTACAAGCATAGATAGAATACATTTAGTAGTCTACATTATTTTAATGTTGTTTAGCAATTCAATGCAAATGATATTGAAGAATAAGCCATTATATGTGTGTGTGGGTGGGGCTTTGGGGTGGGGTGGGGTGGGGGGAAATGAGGATTTTACAGTTGAGAATTTCAAAAAGGTGGCTTGTATAATTAATTACTAGTTTTCATTTTCATTCTTCTCTATGATTGATTGCATTATTATTTTCTTCTTCTCGGTCATGAGATTATAAACTTTTCATGATGCAGGCGCTTGCAAGGGATGAAAATACGGCACTGAACCTTGCCTGCAAATCAGGTTCGCAGATCAGGTTCATTATACAGCTGTTCCAATTCCTTACAATGACAAATCCCACCTCATGTTCTGCAAATTATGGAACGAGAAAAAAAAAACTACAACATATGCTAAACGAGTTTTATTATATCCGATTACATTATGTGGTTAACTGTCATACCCTCGAATAATTATAGGCAAGTGTTGTAGTTTTATTTTTTATCATAAAAATGATTAAAAAATGTTAATTCATATTCTGTATACTTTTATAAGTACAAATCAAATTTGTTTGTATGACATAGTGTTTATTGTCAATTGGTTATACTTTTAAAAGTACATTTTGGATTGAAAGATGTTAAATGATTAATATTTGCACTAATTGCTGAAGGAAAAGAGAGAGGAACAATGCAATTTTAGTTCAATTATAACTCAGACAGGACACTAAAGTTCATTTTTATGGAGATAATACGCAAAATTGGCTGTTAGGATTAATCGGACCCAAATAGGGCTGTATGTGAGTTAGTCAAGCTGCTAGTGAGCAAATCAATTCGAGACGAACCTAAACGAGCTCATCGGGAGCCTAAACGTGATTATATTCAACTGGCTATTTCATTTTGTTAGACCTTTTACAATCATTAAATTTCCAAGATACTATTTCAGGGTAAATGGTGTGCCATAAAGTCGTTTAAGCAAACTTATCTTTAAAGCTATCTTGATTTACTTTCTTTTTCGTTCATTATTCACTATAAAAATCAATAATAACATCATAGCAAGACTTAAGTAATAAGTTATAATTATATATACCGGATACTCTATGGTTTGAAATAAAAAGAACTTTGTTAAAACATGTACCTTCATGTTGTAGGTGATATTATTTGCCTTGTTGGTCCGCCTAGAGTGGGGAAAACCACCATTGCTTGATCGATCGCACGTGCATTAAACCGAAAGTCCATTCGGTGATATGTTGGTGACAGTGGTTAACCGTCAGATATTTCTATAATAAAGGTCGACATCATACAATAAGCAAACATTGTTATTAACAATTGGTTATTGTTGTTATGGTAGTTTTTCTTCATTAGAAGATGTGATGACAAGATGTTTATTAGTAAGTATTTAAGTTTTGTTAGATATATATACAAATACATAGTTCAATATAAAACAAGACTTTGAGCTGGCTTACAAGTTTCAATTTGACGAGTTTTCATTGTTGATCTATTTGAGATAAAGCACAAGCCTATTTTATAAAATTTTAGGGTAGCAATTGTTGGCCCTTGTTAGGTGTATTATTGTTGTGACATCAATGACTGTATTAGGAACTCGCGTAATCTATGCAGGTGCAATGCCTAGGAAAATTGTACACTATCTAACAAGTGTGGGAACCGCAAATCCTCTTCTTTTGATTGACGAGATTGACAAGGTATAAGATAAATTGAAAAAGGTATATATTGCCTACTTTTGAAGATAAATATAACATTTTCCAGTTTATCTTATACCTCGTCAATATCATCAAGCAAAACAAGAGGATTTGATGTTCCCACGCTAGTTAGACAGTGTACAATTTTCCAACACATTGCACCTGCATAGGTTCTGCGAGTTCCCTAATACAGTCATTGATGTCACAACAATAATACACCTAACAAGGGCCAACAATTACGACCCCAAAATTTTATAAAACATAGTTGTGCTTTATCTCAAATGGATTTACTTTATGAAAAGAAAAAAACACATCAAATTGGTTAAAACTTATAAGCAACTCAAAATCTTGTTTTATATCAAATTATATCAAATTATATATATATATACATACATACATACATACATACATACATACATATATATATATATATATATATATATATATATATATATATATATATATATATATATATATATCTAACAACTTAAATCCTTTCTAATAAACATCTTGTCTATCACATTATCTATTGAAAAAAAAACTACCATAACAACAATAACTAATTGTTATTGTTAATAACAATGATTGCTTATTGCAAAATACTAACCTTCATTATAAAAACATCTGACAGTGGTGTCTTCCCAACAAAAAACCGAATGAAATTTTGGTTTGAAGCACGCGCGATCGAACAAGTAATGGTGATTTTCCCTACTCCAGGTGAACCAACAAGACAAATAATATTTTCTGCACCATAAAGACATATTTTGTAACAAAGTTCTTTTTATTTCAAATAGTAGAGTATCCGATATAGATAATTATAACTTATTACGTAATTCTTGTTATGATGTTATTATTGAGTTTTTTTGATAAAAATGAATAAAAAAAGAAAGTAAATCAAGATAGATTCAAAGATAAGTTTGCTTAAAAGAAAGTAAATCGACTTTATGGAACACCATTTACAGTTAAATAGTATATCTTAGAAATTTAGTGATAGTAAAAGTGTAGTTAGGAAATGAAATAGCTAGTTGAATAAAAGTATGGGGAATGAAAAGTCTAACAGGGAGTTCTATATGTATCTTTTTAATTATATATATATATATATATACACACACACACACACACACACACACACATATATAAGCACGTTTAGCCTCACGAACTTAAACGAGCTCGTTTACCAAACGAACTATAATTTATGCTCGAATTCGGGCTCGTTTAGGCTCGTCTCAAATCGAGTTTTTAATGAGCCGAACTCGAGTTCCTCACAAGTAGCTTAGCCCACTCACAACAATATGCCCTATTTGGGTCCTATTAATCCTAACAGCTAATTTTACGTATTATCTCTCTAGAAAAGAACCTTAGTGTCTTATTTGAAACATAGGTTAAAAATCAACTAACCTTACATTGTTCCTCTCTCTTTTCCTTCTTTAGTTCAAGTAATTCTTTAACATCCTTCAATCCAAAATGGTCCTCACCATGTATGTATATGTACTTTTAAAAGTATAACTAGCTGACAATAGACATTATGTCCTTCATGGAGTATACAAACAAATTTGATTTGTACTTATAATATTATACAAAATGTGAATAATCATATTTAATCATTTTTAAGATAAAAAATAAAACTACGACACTTACCTACAATTATTCCAAGGTATGGCAGTCAACCACGTAATGTAATCGCGGATATAATAGAACTCGGTTGAACTTTGTAGCAAATGTGGTAGGTTTTTTTCTTCTCGTTCAATAATTTGCAGAACATGAGGTGGGATTTTATTCTTGTAAGGAATTGGAACAACTGTATGACGAACCACATTTGCAGCAAGGTCCAGTGTTGTATTTTCATACCTTGTAGGCGCCTTCATCAAAATGACACGCATCATTAAACATTATGAAAGGTTTATAATCTCATGACACGGAAGAATTTAAAAATAATGCAAACAATCATTGCATCAGTCATAGAGAAGAATAAAGCTAGTAATTAGTCATACAAGCCACCTTTTTGAAATACGGAGCGATAAAACCCCATAGTGGCTTATTCTTCTATCTTCAATTTCTTTTGCATTGAATTGCTAAACAAAACCAAAAAAAACATTAAAACAATATAGACAACTAACTATATCATAAATATGTATTCAATAAGAAGTCATCAAAACTTGCCCGAATCTCATGTATCTCCATGTCTTTCTTCAATAAATCCAGACTAAGAATTAACCTTCCATACACCTACATTGACAATTATGTGGATACTTTTAATCAACCAGCATATGCACCCACCCAGAAAACCTTTGTGCCATATTAAATATTACTTACATCTATCTCTTCGAGTACTTGCTCACATCCGAGTGATTTGCTCGAATAACATATTGTAGCCACAAGGTCTGCTAATTTCATATAGCTGAGAGATCTAACAAACTGTGTAAAAAAAAGGTCATATATACAAGAAATCCAACGAATACTTGATAAAAAAATAGCACAGATAATTATCTAAATAAGCTAGGTATTTGAAAAGGCACAAACATATATGTGTGTTGTAGCAGTTAAGAATACATTATATGACCATTTATAGGCGCAAATTATACCAGTTAAACTTGTTAAATTCGTTATGAAACTAATTTTCTAACCATAATGAGAACCGAGATAACAAATCTCGTCTCAAACTTTTTACTTCAGATTATGGAAGGATCAAAATTTTTGTGTGTGTGTGTGTGTGTGTGTGTATATATATATATATATAGACACATACACAGCATTAACACACCTACTTTATACCTAAGGTCAATTAGGGCATGTAGAGTGGACAACGTTTCAGTTAACAACCATTTTGCAAATACTACTCTGCAACGAAATACAACCCATACAACCTTCATACTATACTAGCGTGATTAAAAATATAAAAAGAAAAATGTTAAACCTTAGCGTAATATTCATTATGATCCCTCCAAAGACAACCTCCATCTATGAGGATTGTTTTGACCTCAATAGATATTGCCATAAAATCATCATCCTTGTTGTAAGCCGAATTCTGAAATACAATGAAATAAGAAATAATAAAACCAATATAGTGTCTAAGGGTAATATTGATAAAAAATGATTCCATCATATTTCCTACTTATCTTTGGACATTTTAGGATACGAGTAAATGATACCTTAAGTTGATAAGAGGATCTTCACTGACCTGTTTAAGATACAATAGCACAGTCTAATAAAAAACAAAAAATAATAATAAAAAGACGAGTAAATTTATCTTCAAATCGATAAATATAATATATATACAAAGAAACCATCCACTCACCATCTGTGTCATCCGAAGCCGTGTATCACCACGAAGAACCACCCAATCATCTTGAATACTTGCAATCTAGTTGAAAACATGTAAAACTTATCAACCATTAAAATACAGAATGCATACGAATTTACCACGACTAATTAAAATTATTCACATCAAGTATCATAGCCCGTATACCAAATTTATGGAGACGGTTTAATAAATCTTTGTCCTTGAGCTCCTATAATACTAAAGCACATGAACTTCTACTATTCATGGGGGCAATTCCGTCTTTTTACACCACATGGCATCATTTTCTTCTACCATTTACTGCTCACTGTCTTTACCAGCATACAACACCTACCATCACACCCACCTTACCTCCACCTGCCACCGCCACCCTCACCGGCAACAAACTCCGCAACTACCACCACCAAAAATATAAATAATCCATATACAAAAACAGATTTATTAAAAAGGTACATACGATATTAACAAGGATCTAAAAAAAAAAAAAAAAACATGACAAACTCAGATCTAAAAAACATAAACCTAATCATCAACAACTTCTATTTTTTTACTTAATATACATTCTTATAGACTACTACAAAACACGACCGTTAATCACCAACAGTAGCCAAATCCGCTAACTACAACCGTCGGTGGCTACTATCGTCACCCAGATCTGAAAATGAAGCAAAAATAACAGATCTGGAAAAAAAAATCTAGGTCCATACATAAGACAAACGCTCTGAAAAAATGGCGGTTTGGTGTTTGACGAAATATATACACATACCTGAAAATCTTAAAAGTAAACATGATGGCGATTTGAAAATTGTTACTGTTTCGCCGGAAAAAAGTAGATATGTGTACAGCAGCGGAGCAAGGTGGACAAAAGGAGAGTGATTTTAGTTTAGGGTTAGTGAAAGTTCAGTTTTAAAGAAAGTGTAAATAGTTTTAGTTTAGAAAGATAGAGTGAGTGGGGATGATAGAGAAAAAAAAAAAAAAAAAATTGGGAACGTTTTTGGTAAAGTGAAAGGGAGATTAGGTTTAGATAATACTGTAGCAAATTTTTTTTTTGTTAAAATTAATGGACCTGCCCAACATGTCAAATACCCCCACAAGGCAACCACATGATTTAGACCAGTTGTAACAAGCCCCATTTCACGGCGTGGGGATGAGGTGACAGCAGCCTGCCCCCTTTCTCCCGTATCAGGGCGTGGGTGATGGTGTGGGTGGGTGTGTGCGTGCGTCTGCAACGCAAGAAGCCATGGGCGTGTTCAATTTCTTTAATTTTTTTATTAATTTAAAATATTATTTTATACCCTTTTTTAATATTTAACCCAATTATATTTTAACACATCATCACAATACTCCCAATCCACACCAAAAACTCACACCACCACTACTCCACAAAAACAACTCACACGTCCTAGTCATCAAAAAGATACAAAAAGCAACTCACGCCCCCAACTCACGCCCCCTACCGTTATGAATGGTCTTAAGAGGAGTTTTTCAATTAAGATGACAATATCTTTTAGTTTTAATCTATTACGGAGTAGTAACATATTTTTGTAAAAATCCTCAACTGAAATAGAAGCAACAACATTTGTGTGATCCGCAACTGAAACATAATATTCGCCAAAAGAACTCGACGCGACATGATTAACTTGAATTTGAATCGGCGAGTCAACAAGAATATCATCATCAATACTTCCAAACTTCAAAACCAAAGCAACCGAGTCATCGACATTATGTTCGATCACAACAGGTTCAATCCCAACATCTTGCTCAACAATCTGTTCAACGAGCTGTTCCGACCACTAAAGCATCTTCTAAATTACCAACTTCATGTTCATAGAAAGGGTGCCCCGACATAACGATTCGATCGAAAATGGCTAAAAGGTCGGAAGGAAAAACATGATATAACCAATTAGCATCCACAATTGACGAATTCACCTCATTAACCCATAAAGATGTGTTCGATGTCTTCTAAGTCAACTACAACGGTATCATGGACGTGTTTAACACACGCGGTCTTGATGAAGGAAAAAGAATACCCAATGTTACCCAAAAACGAGGTGGAATTAGCCAACGAAACAACTTCTCCAAAGAGAGAAGCCACCTTTGAAGTATTGCAGTCGGAAACATGTGTTACCGGAATACCAACTATCTCAATCCAAGTAAATCTAAATAAACAGTGAGCAACGTCCATGAATGGCGAAACCAAAACAAACTCATCACATTCGCTTTCCATTATGATGTGTCGATTCAGCTGTTTTAATCATGAAAAGCCAAATACGTAGTACTCCGTAATTGTTGTCAAGCTGCTTAAACCTTCCTAAAGATCTATCCATGAAGTAAGATTATGATTGTAGATTACCCTTCTGTTATGATTTACTTGAATTAAAATCGTCAAATAATTAACTTAAATAGAAGGGAGGGGATATTTGCCATTAGCTTAAATCTGTTGTTTACTTGGATGTAATAGATTAATAACTTTATGTTGAGGAAAACTTAGTATAGAACATTAGTAGAAAGAGCGATTACTATTCTGTATTGACATTTGACATCTTTATTTAAAGCATTGGTCGTTAATCTAAGAAGTACGGATGCATTACGTCTAGGTGATTAATTGTCCAGTTTCAGCAATTTAACCAACTAAAAGGTTAAGTTTGTTATGACCGAAAAAGTGTGCATCTGATATATAGCATGTAGCGGGTGCACTTTTTGGGTGATATGACAATGTCATAAAGTGAATGTAATTAATGAGGAGTCACTTTTTTTAATGTTAAATTTGTGGTGGGTAGTGTGATAAAATGTGATTAGTTATTTGAAATAAAATAAATAAATTAATAAAATATAAAATAATTTAGAAACATCTGATTAGTCTAAAAAAAACTGACACTTTTTTTTCAGTCAGTCCCCACTTAACGTCCCTTTTCCGTTACAAATGACGTCCCGTTAGAGGCATCGGGGCGACACTTTGTGCCACATATTATGCAACCTAAATCACCTCCCAAAAGTGACACGAGGTAATAAATGGTCTAACTATACAATTTGGGCAAGAGAAGGACAAGAAAATAGGGATTATCACTAAAATGCTCATTTTTTCTCTCTTTGTTGACTTAGAACCATAAAAAAAAATTGACAATTTGTCCGCACAAGGCGTAAGGGCGCAAGGTGCCTGTTTGCGACCTTGCTTTCCGGTGGATGCAAGGACGCAGGGTGCCTCTTGCGACCTTGCTTCTCGGGGACGTAAGGACGCAAGGTGCCTCTTGCGACCTTGCTTCCCGGGGACGCAAGGTGCCTCTTGCTCCTACCTAATATCATGATCAATGTTTCTTTCAGACATTTCATCAAACACCTTACGTGCATATTAAGTGATATGATTTATTGCAACATCAAACATTATCTTTTTGCTCCTAAATCAACTTTCTCTAATATATCATCATCATATAAATAAAACAAACACATATCTAAACAAAACCAAAATCGAACATTAGAAGTGACACAAATAGAATCGAATACTATAGTTACTTTACATTTTACTATCAAGTACTCCGTAATATGCAATGCAATATCCATACATTTCAATGAATTTAAAATGTTACATGTTCCAGATGTGTTATTTTGTATATAAATAAATAAATGTAAATCAGTGATTATTATTATTTTTTTTGTTAATTTTGTAAGTTATTATCCTACATACTAAAACACACCCAGAATTTCGTCGTTTCAGTTGTTTCGGATTGTCATTTTGAGTTTGCGTTCACACTCCAATCGGTCCCTCAACTTTAGCTCAATTTAACGGGCCCTATCTTCTCGCTCGATGCGAGTTAAATTTTTCCGAGACAACCGTTCAACTCGAATAATTTTACGAACACTACGCGACTAACTATACGCAAGGTTGGAGAATTCGGATCTCGGGGAGATCTCGTTTGGACTTTTTTAGGGAGATCTCGGCATCTCGGAATAATCTCGGGGAGATCTCGGACGTTGACTGACGTTGACTTTATAGTTTTTTTGATAAAAATATAAATAAAAACATAAATAAATGTATATTTATATACGTTTTTACAAAATTTTACAAAAATATCCGAGAAATGAGCGAGAAAATCTTAGAAATTACGAATTTTACAAGAAAATTTTACAAATTATCAAGAAAATCCGAGAAATCGTGGTTTTGACTAAGTTTGACCCCGTTGACAGAGAAATCTCGGGAGATGAACATCTCGTCTCGGTTGCCTTCTAGAAACGAGATCTCGGAGGAGATCTCGGGAGATTTACAACACTGACTATACGCGAAACGGACATCGTTAAAAAAAACACTAAATATTTCGGGCTGTATTTCATACAAATACATACACGTACAACAAACAACTCAACCTATTAGATATACTAGGTACCAAACAACGTATATCCAAATTCGACCGCGCGTTGAATACAACCGCAGCAACGCGCGGTCGAATTTTTTTCTAGTTTTTAGTAAAATGCTATGTTTGATGTCGCAAAAAATCGTATCACGTAATATGCACGTAAAGTGTTTGATGAAATGTGTGAAAGAAAACATTGATCATGATATCAGGCAAGAGCAAGAGGCACCTTGCGTCCTTGCGTCCCCCGGGAAGCAAGGTCGCAAGAGACACCTTGCGTCCACCGGGAAGCAAGGTCGCAAACAGGCACCTTGCGCGGGCAAATTGTGAAATATTTTTTTTAAGGGTTCTGAGTCAAAAAGGTGAAAAAAAAATGGGCATTTTAGTGATAATCTCAAGAAAATATTTTATAGTCGTGTGTAGTTTTGGTGCAAGATTCAGGTTGTAATTTGGGCTTTATTGCTTTATACTCATGGACTTTGTGACCCATTTAAATCTCGTGGCCTTATCTGGATTGGCAGGCTAAACCCATTAACTTATAGATCTGTTCTCTACTGTTCATCAGGCTTTTAACTAGAACAAGTCATAAAATTTTACTATGCTCCCTCTTTTTCATAATCATAAGTAGAAAGAGTGAATGACACTATTTATCTGTCTTACTGATCATCACCACACTGTATCACAAAAATGACTGCAGGACCATAGTTTTACATCAACACTGTAAATAAACTAAAAGAGGTAATAGGGTATCTGTATTCTCAACTTTTAGTTGAACAGTTAAAATCTTTTACTTGATCAATATACTAGTAAAGGTAACTAGTGTTACATCAGTAGTCTAAAGGGTAAATATGTTTCAATATAACAATGTGATATTCAAGATCCTAATTTACAATCTTTATAAATGTGGTATATATAAATTTTTTGTGTGGTTTGTTCTTTGGTTTATTGGGACCGATCAATGTAGCTTGATTATGGGTCTGAACTTGTGGATGTCGGATATTATCTAGATACTTTCAACGTAACCAGTTCATCATATCGAACTATCAAATCGTCTGCTGCCATGTATCAGTACAAGACAATACAAGTATATATAATCATATCTTGTATTCTTGTAATATCCTAAAAGTGATGCCATGAATGTTACATGTGAGTGGAATAAGTAGTTGGTTCATGCTTCACTCCCACTTATTGGTTTGATATCTGTAATTGCAACGAAGCACAAACGCCTTTTAATGACTAATCGATTATCATTATTAATTAGCGAGGTTATATTAACGATCACAAGTTAACTAGTCACAAAGATCATTTAGATCTTTCATATCAGACGCGATGAGTCTGTCACAATTGTATAATATCAACTAAATATCTCGATCTATCCTTAATTCCTGTTTTTAATTTGTCAACAAATAAAAAGGTTAGCTAGTTTTGTTGCATGCATATTAACTAGTACTACTCTATTGCATGCATACTTAATTCATATAGAAATGCAAGATTTAGTTAAACTGTTATTAGCATATTATGCATATCTAGCTTGAAAGATCTGCTTTTAGTTTTTGTTTTTATTCATAAAAAGTGAATGTAAATCTTGTACATATAATAAGTTATCTTGTGTAGGGTCAATGGATATCATTATATACATGCACATTCCTCTTACATACCAAGTTGCTAATAAAAATAAAAAGGACTATTAGATATGGTTGTAGAATGAACACACTTGTAAAGAGACAAGTTTTGGGAATTCTTTAACTACTTGTTGGAATTGAGGGGTCAAGATTGAAGAATTAAAGACAGTGACAAGATCTTTGCTTAGAGTCAATAGAACCTGAATGAAAATGAACAAAGTTACTGTTATCATAGGGGAGATAAATTTACATATTTTTTAACCTTGGTAAAAAGCTTCACATCAACTATATAAACAGGTTTCTTCTTCTTCACTTCCTTTCAAGTAGTCAACAATCAACACTTTGTTCATTGTGTACATCTATTAGTTTGTGTGCAAAGATTGGTTTCATTTGCTCAGAGATGCCCTTTTTTATTTGTACTTACAGTCGTTCATTTTGTGGGACCTATTAATTTGCATGCATGTTGTAGAAATTCACACAAACAACTACCGGATCAAAGTAAATTGATCAACATCAACAAATCATTAAATTAAAATGCTTCATTAAATCAAAATCAAAAGTGACCGAAGAAAGCCCAAATAATTACAAAAAATAATTACTCTAGCTTCCAATTACAAAGAAAAACACTCAATAATTATTATCAAAAGATAATAATCATTTAACCAAATATAACTATGAAAACCCTAGATGTATCGGGTGCCAAATCCAGAAACAAAAACAAAAAGATAAAAAGAAAATAAAGAAAAGATTACATCTATAATAAATTAACTTTGGCTTTTTGTCATATATGGTCCCTCATTTATTATTCTTCAAATTTTGCCACTAAATGAATTTTCCTTTATAACTTGTGACCTGCAACTACACAAAATACAAACAAGCACAAAAATGATATTCCAAGTAAGATTGAATATGTTATATACCTTTTGAACATGCCCCCTCAATCTGATCTTGGAATATGTCAACAAGCCCAAGCTTATCACAAAAATAATTATGAACCTTTGCACTTAACCCTTTTGTCAAGATATCTGCAATCTGATCACAAGAATCAATCTTGATTGTTTTTATAATACCTGCAGACACCTTTTCTCTTATGAAATGCACATCAACTTCTAAGTGTTTGGTTTTCTCATCAAATACTGGATTAGCAGTAATTTGTATTGCAGATTTATTATCACAATACAAAGATATAGGTAAATCATTTTTAATATGCAAATCATTAAATACTTTCAAGATCCACATAATTTCACAAGCAGCATTACTCATGCCTCTATACTCAGACTTAACAGAAGACCTTGAAACAACATTTTGTTTTTTACTTTTCGAGGAGATTAGTGAATCTCCCAAAAACACAAAAAAGCCATTAACATACTTTCTAAGATAAATGGGTTTAGCCCAATCTGCATCAACAAAAGCAGTTAACCTCAAGTCAACAAACTTGACTATAGAAATTCCTTTTCCAGGTGAAAGTTTCAAGTACCTCAACACATGAAATGCTAACTTTAAATGACTTTCTAGAGGAGAGTGCATAAACTGACTTAGACAATGTACATCATATGCAATGTCTGGCCTAGTCATAGTTAAGTAAATTAACTTTCCAACTAACTTTTGATAATATGAAATATTTTCAATTCTTTTATTTTTACTAGAACAATCATTTTTTAAGTTAACATTTTTTTCTACAGGTGTAGACAAAGGCTTACACCCTAGCATTCCAAACTCTTGAAGTAACTCCAAGCAATACTTTCTTTGATTTAAACAAACACCTTTTTCAATTACTAAAACTTCAATACCTAGAAAATATTTTAAGTTTCCTAGATCCTTTATATTGAAGTTAGAACTTAATAGTTTTTAAAATGACTTATTTCAACTTCATTATTTCCTATGATGATTATATCATCAACATAAACAAGTATTGCAAGAAACAAGTCTTTTTCTGATTTTACATACAAGGAATAATCATTGATGCTTTGTTTAAAACCATTTACAATTAAGACCTCATTTAATTTTTCATTCCATTTCCTTGGGACTTGTTTCAAGTCATAAAGAGATTTAATCAGTTTACAAACTTTGTTTGGATTTTCATTATAATAACCTCCTGGAGGTTTCATGTAGACATCCTTAATGATTTCACCATATAAAAATGCATTGTTAACATCAAGTTGATGCCCTTTATTAATGGCAAGTGTTATCAAACAACTTACTGTTACCAATTTTGCAACAGGTGATAAGGTTTCTTCATAATCCAAACCCTCTCTTTGACTAAATCCTTTAGCCACTAATCTTGCCTTATATCTAGGGATGAGCACGGGACGGAACCGGTACCGAACCGTACCGGAACCGAAAAGTACCGGTACCGAATTTACCCAATTTCGGATACCGATACCGTACCGTTTTTCCAATACCGGTACCGGTTCGGTACCGGTAATTTTCGGTATTTTTCCTGTTAGTACCGAATTTTGACTGCCAAAAATATGGACTTCGTATTAGGGATGAGCACGGTACGGAACCGGTACCGAACCGTACCGGAACCGAAAAATACCGGTACCGAATTTACCCAATTTCGAATACCGGTACCGTACCGTTTTTACAAAACCGGTACCGGTTCGGTACCGGTTCGGTACTGGTAATTTTCGGTATTTTACCTGTTAGTACCGAATTTGGACTGCAAAAAATATGGACTTCAAACAACATCATTCATACAAAAAACAACATCATTTTATACTAAAACAACATCATTTTATGAGAAAGAAGATGCTGCACATCTGAACGCATGTTTTCAATTGCTCTTCCACATAAAGCCAATACATCTGGGTCAATATGGAAACTCAATATGGAGCCCACTCGAATGAATGTAATAAGTTGACATGAGAGATAATAAAATGGTCCGGTCAGACAGATTCGGTTAGCAGGTCAATATGGAAACTCAAGTACACGCCAAAATCAGGTCTGGTTGAGCTTGCGTGAATTACCCAAAAATTTTAAAGTTGGTACAAGTGAACTAGTGTGCCAAATCTGAATCCAAATATTATATGAGATTTTATACATTATATTCTACACATTATTTGACCTTAGGCTTTCAACAATAACTTAACTTATTTCCATTTGTAGTAATACGGGACAATACGGGAATTTCCCGGTACCGTACCGGTACCGCATCTTATGTACCGAAACCGAAAAGCCAAAAAAATTGGAACCGGAACCGGTCCCGTTTACCATTCGGTCCGGTAAAACGGTACCGGTACCGGGTCGGTACCGGTACGGGATCGGTAAATTGGTACTTCTGCTCATCCCTACTTCGTATCATTCAGATTTCATACAACATTTGGCTCTTATGCGACTGTCTAATTCCCTGGAACTTATTAAGTACATAAAATATGTATTCACGGGTACACAATGTACAAAACTAATCCCTTTTTCCTAAACAAATGAATATACAGAGTATGTCCAAACAGGCATAGTAATTAATGAAAACATAAGAAAAAACAAAAACAGATGAAACAAAGATGAAAAGGTCATGCCAGACTCCTCATCTCAACCATGTTACTACTACACCTCGGCACAACGCCAACTTATTTTCATGCTGCAAAACCATAAGTCAGCCACCACCCCTCAACCTTAATATTTTCATCTTTATGAAGTAGACAACTTTTTTTTTTTGATAAGTACGTGTGTGAGTTATCTATAGTTTCTGTACATGTTAAACTATTTTCAAGGGAACAAGCAGCCTTTTCATATTCCAGTAATCCGGCTTTTTAAAATATGGGTAATGAAATCGGTACTAATTCGGGAATTTCCCGGTACCGTACCGGTACCGCATCTTTTGTACCGATACCGAAAAGCCAAAAAAACTGGAACCGGAACCGGTCCCGTTTACCATTCGGTCCGGTAAAACGGTACCGGTACCGGGTCGGTACCGGTACGGGATCGGGAAATTGGTACTTCTGCTCATCCCTACTTATATCTCTCAATCTCACCATTTAATTTATACTTTATTCTGTAAACCCATTTAGATCCAATTGCTTTTCTACTAGGAGGTAGATCAACAAATACCCAAGTATTATTTTCGTTAAGTGCATTTATTTCTTCATTCATTGCATCAACCCAATTATTTTCTTTAATGGCTTCAGAATAAGTACCTGGTTCTATACTTTTATTTAGATTGGAGACAAAGCACAAATTTTGTGTGTTGATCAAAGAATAATTAACAAACTTACTGTGATGACCCGAAAAATTTCGACTAATTTAAACCAATTCTCTTTATGATTTAATATTATGTAAATATACATATATGTATGTATATATATATATATATTATAAGATGTACAAGCAAAAACGACTTTCCTACAGTAAAACATTAATTGCTACAGTAAAAATGACTTTGCTACAGTAAAACACTATTTGCTACAGTGAAACCGTATTTTGCTACAGTGCTACAGTGAAAACGACTTTGCTACAGTGATTTGCTACAGTAAAACACTATTTGCAACAGCAAACACTATTTGCTACAGTAAAACACTATTTGCTACAGTAAACACTATTTGCTACAGTAAAACACTATTTGCTGTCGACGAACTAGCAAACAAAAACAGAAAAGGCGGCCATGCGATCGCATGGCAAAAACACTGAAAACTCATGCGATCGCATGAGCTACAGTAAATCGAAAAGTAATATAAATACGCAGCTTGTTCGACGTAAAATTTCACTTATTTCTGTAAACAATATTTATATTTATAATTATAATTATAATTTAAGTTTAATAATAATAAGGTATATTCGAGGGTGTTTTAATTCGGGTTTCAAACCGCTTTAAGCTAAGGAAATATTGGGTATTATTCGGGGTATTGTTCTTGAATCCAAGGCCAACCATACAGTCGTCTACCATCATTACGTCTACGCAATTTGCCTACAATATTGAATCGCAATATTGAACTGTGAGTTTATAGTCTCCCTTTTTAAATACCTTAAATATTTTTGGGCTGAGAATACATGCAATTTATTTTAAACGCAATAAGACACAAGTACATACAAAATTCTACACTGAGTTAAACCGAAAATCCCTTAGCTTTGGTAACTAGTAGCTGCCAGTACATAGGATATGGACTGGTGGGCGCGAATAATTGTATATGGATCCATAGGGCTTGACATCCCCGTCCGAGCTAGAGCGCTAGCCTTTTAACGGACGTATGTTATTTGAGTTTAAGACACGTTGGTTTGCGTGTATTAAAACGAATGGGGTAATTATCACTATAGCGTTAAGTTTAGTTACCAGGGTGCTCTGTTACGTAGAATCTATTGATAAACTTTTGATGAAATCTTGTGGTCTATCTTTATATATGTTTATGACTCGAGCAATTAAACCTATAACTCACCAACATCCGTGTTGACTTCTTAGCATGTTTTATTCTCAGGTCCTTAGAATGCTTCCGCTGTGATGTGCTTGTTGCCTGCATGGAGTCTCTCATGCTTTGTACAAAGTTTATTGCATTCAAAATAAAACTGCGTTGTGTAATAAATAATTGGACTGTGATGTCAACCTGTAAATTAAAGACTTATGTATTTCGGGGTTTTGCTTATACCTAAGCACTTGCCCACATGTTTATAACTTTCTATGTTTAGAAAGTCACTTATTTTAATGAATGCAATATTTTATCAAAACGTATCATATAGAGGTCAAAACCTCACTGTGGAATCAATGATTAACGTGCCGCGTCAATAGCGATTTTGACGGGTCGTTACAGTTGGTATCAGAGCTTGAGGTCATAGGGAACCAGAAATTACATTAGTGTGTTTAACTGGTAATTGTTAGGATGCATTAGTGAGTCTGGACTATGACCATATCTGTTTTTACTGATTTTTGCTTATTATTTGGTCAAAAACATTATATGTGATATATTTATATGCTAACGTAATTGTTGTTTCAATTATGTGATAGATGACTTCCTCTAATCCTATCATTTTGTACGACTCGGAATCGGACACTGAATCTATTCTATCCACAACTGAAAAGGGCGTTCCAATACCTATTAAAGAAGAAATTGTGTTAGCCGGGGTATCTCAACTCCCGGTAAACCCAGAGGAGGTTCCAGCTCCACCCAGCTTTAGTTTTTGTAACATCCCGCCTTTTTCCGTCAACTTTTCCGTTTAACTATTTAAGTTCCGTTAGATGTTTATAACACATCTCGTTAATATGCGTTTGAATTATCTTGTTAGGTAATTCCCGCACCCGATTTAAGTTGAGGGACCAATCTTGCCAAATGTTGAAACTTGTGACTAGGTCAAAGAGTCAAACTCTCATTCTATCCATTCATTCATCTCTTCCAATTTCTTAATACTTCAACTTTTCCTCTCAACTTCAAGAACAAAGATTCATCATCCAAAACCGAGCTAGTGATCTTCTTGCCAAACAAAATACATATTTGAACTCCTCGTGATCCCCTCTTCGATTTCATACCGGTTTCATCAATTTTGGGTAACTTTCTAAAATCACTAATCTTTGTGTTCTTGAGATTTTTAAGTTATAAGTTTGTTAATTAGTATCTATGGCTCAAGTCTAGTTTGTTTATGTGTTTTGTATGCTCGTTTTGATATTTTGAAGTAACTAGTTCATATGGAAAGTTAACATGTTTAATCTTGAGTTTTAAGTGTTTATATGTTGTTTGATGTTATGAGTTCATGTTTTAATCTTGTTCCTAGTGTTACTAGCTTCATTTGGATGTAAAGATTGATCAAAGAAACCCCTTAAACTTGATTATGAAATTTGGTGATTTTTGGTTAGGGTTTCATGAACTAAGAATGAATTTTTGATGCATTAAATGACATGAAATGTTAATGGTAAGTGTTAGGTTGTGTTGTATGCTTAATTACCTTCGAAACGGCATATTGTTCATGTAATTTGGTTGCCGAATCATTAAATGGCATTTATGACTTGTGTGTATTGAATGAGGGTCACTAAATGCGGTTTTTGGTTGTTGTATGTGAAAGTTTAATTGATAATAAGTGCATAGTTATGTTCCTTGTCAAAATACCTTTCCGGTGATATAAAATACATGCCTTGAATGTTTGCGGTTTGTAAATTGTGTGGGTTTGAGTTTTGATTCGTGTACTTAGGAGTTCAGCAAGCAGGGCCTGAAATCATGCCTAGACGCCGTCCCAGGAATCAGGACACCGTCCTGCCCTTAAAACCTAGACGCCGTCTAGGCTACCAAGACGCCGTCTTTCTCTTTAAAATGGGACGCCGTCCAGCCTAATTGGGACGCCGTCCCATTACACTAAAGTGGGCTGTTTGCGAGGCCTTTTGACATAAAATGTTTAGGACGTTCTAGACCTCCAATTTACGTGTAACTTGTTTTAACATGCTTATATATGATTAAAAACTTCAGAAAATTTGTCCGAGACCCGACCCGAACGTGTTGACTTTTTCGTTGACTTTGACCCGACCAAGTCTGACTTTTAATCAAACTTGACCAATTACTTATGTAATCTTTCTAACTTGTTTCTATACGTGTACCTTGCATGAAACTTGACTATTTGCTTCACATGCTTCGTAATCGAGTCGTATTGAGCCATAGGACTAATTGAACAACTTTGACCCCTCGTGACTTTCGTTATTGATACAACCTATTTGTTTAGGTCAAGACTAGCATTGTTACTGCACGTTTACTTGTCGAAGTACTTTTTGGTTCGTGCATACAAGGTGAGATCATAGTCCCACTTTTTACTCTTTTGAACTTACTTTTGGGATGAGAAAACATAAACGATTCTTTTGAACTAAGTGAACACAAGAACGGGAAAACAAACATTCTACATACGAGTTTAGAACGAAAATCCTCAATCCGATTATCATTAGTTACATCAGATGGTGTAAGCGAGAACTTATGTTATATGGCCATATGGGTTTGACAAACCCTCATTCAAACGGTTCGCTACCGTTTACGAATGAAATATATTTTCGGGAACAGTGTTGTTCTAGCACTAATTGATGGGGTATTCAACGGACGGAACGTTAAGCTTTGATAATTGGGTGCTCGTGAATATTAACTTTTAGAATGTACTATGGCTTTATCGATGTTGCAAATCTTGTGGTTCAACTTACTATTACTCATTTACTTATTTAAACCTATGATTTCACCAACGTTTTCGTTGACAGATTCTCTATGTCTTTCTCAGGTCCTTGAACTTAGGTGATACATGCTTCCGCTCATACTATTTGATACTTGCATTGGATGTCGAGTATACTTGCTTACGTGGAGCGTCTTTTTGACTACTTTTAATCGTGTCGCACGTGTTTCATACAAACTTTAAACATTGTTATGTACTTGTTATGGAAACTACTTTTGTAAACTTTGAAACACCCTTATTTATGAAACGAATGCGACATACTTTTCGGTCAAACTTTGTTATAAAGACTTACGACCATGTAATGGGACCATACGTAGATGACGCCGTCATTTGACGATTTGTCGGGGTCGCTACAAGTGGTATCAGAGCCAGGTTGTAGGGATTTAGAGTTCATTGGTGTCAACCCCGAGTCTTAGGGTACATTGGTGAGTCTAGACTACAACCGGCATATAGACTTGACGTAGGAATTACTTGACTATTTGTGCATTTATACTCGAACTCTCTTACTCATATCTACTCTTATCCTATCTAAATCTTGCGTTGTATAATTTAATTGACACGCCACCTTGACTATATGATGTAATGTCGAATGCACATATGAATTAGGGTAATATAATTCCCGGAAATTATATTACGGTGACTCATATGAACATACCGACATTATGACATAAAGAATTTAAGGCGGGTCAAGGATAATTTTCTCTCTATCTTTATCCCATATCACGGTTAGTATTATTTAGAATACTAACTAACGGTATTCTTTTGTTTTGAAGGAACAATGGCTCCTCGTCGTGTACGCCGCAATGAAACTCCCGAACAAGCTCTCGAACGGATGATAGCTACCGCCGTAGATGCGGCCATGGCCGGTCACTCTTCCAACAACAATAACAATAACAACAACCACAACAACAACAACAACAATGGGGCCGGTAACTCAAACGAGGGATGCTCCTACAAAGCTTTCATGGGGTGCAAACCTCACACTTATGATGGAACCGGTGGACCGGTTGTGCTTACTCGTTGGTTTGAACAAACCGAGGCCGTCTTTAGCATAAGCGGTTGTCGGGATCAAGACAAGGTCAAATACTCCACCCACACTTTCTCCGGAATTGCTCTAACATGGTGGAACACCTATGTTCAATCGGTGGGTACCGATGAAGCTCATGCCCTCTCTTGGGCCGATTTGAAGGAAAAGATGATTGTCGAATACTTTCCGCGCGAAGAAACCCGAAAGCTCGAGGAAGAACTAAGAGCTTTGAAAGCGGTCGGAAACGATCTTAAGGCTTATAATCAACGCTTCGCCGAACTATCCTTAATGTGTCCTAATCTTGTTAACCCCGAATCTCAAAGGATTGAGCTCTACATGCTCGGTCTTCCAAAAAGCATCAAACAAGGGGTGATGTCATCCAAACCCACTACTCATCAAGCCGCTATGAACATGGCTCGCCAACTAATTGAAACGGTTGACGAAATCGTAGTACCGGCTCCTAAGGCCGAGGACAAGTCGGGTGGCAACAAAAGGAAATGGGAAGCCACTCCATCAACCAACTACAACAACAACACCTTCACCAAAAAGCCTTTCAACAACGACGGCAAGAAGGGTTATGTCGGAAACTTACCTTTTTGCAACAAATGCCACAAGCATCATCACGGTGAATGTAACAAGCTAGTTTGTCACCGTTGCCAAGGTGTTGGTCATAGGGCCAACAATTACACAAGCGTCGCCCCCGTTGCTCGAAAGGGGCCCAACCCTCCAAAAACGGTCACTTGTTACGAATGTGGCCAAACGGGCCATTATAAGAACGAATGCCCGAAAAAGAAAGCCAACCCCAACAACCGAGGTCGAGCCTTTAACATCAACACCGAGGAAGCCCGAGATGACAATGAACTAGTCACGGGTACGTTTCTTCTCAACAACTCTTATGTTACTTGCTTATTCGATTCGGGTGCCGATAAATGTTTTGTGTCTAAGACTTTGGCTCCTACCCTTTGCACTCCACCACACCCTTTAGATACTACTTATTCCATCGAAGTGGCCGACGGAAAACTCTTAAGTGCCGACACATATTACCGGGGGTGTACTTTAAACATTTTGGGTAATGAATTTGAAATTGACTTGATACCCATGGAATTAGGGAGTTTTGATGTAATAATCGGTATGAATTGGATGGTCAAAAATAAATCTCACATTCTTTGCGATCTTCACGCAATCCGAATTCCTATCGAGAGTGGTGAACCATTGATTGTCTATGGCGATAAGAGTTGCACCAGACTCAACCTCGTTTCGTGCCTTAAAGTTAGAAAACTGCTCCGTAAGGGTTGTTTTGCGATCCTTGCTCACGTTAAGAAAGTCGAGTCCGATGAGAAGCACATCGATGATGTGCCAATTGTTAGTGACTATTCCGATGTATTTCCCGACGAATTGCCGGGTCTTCCGCCTCATCGACCGGTCGAATTCCAAATCGATCTTATTCCGGGAGCCGCACCCGTAGCACGTGCACCATATAGACTCGCCCCATCCGAAATGCAAGAATTGCAAAGTCAAATCCAAGAACTACTTGATCGTGGTTTTATCCAACCTAGCCATTCACCTTGGGGCGCTCCGATTTTGTTTGTTAAAAAGAAAGACGGATCCCTACGAATGTGCATTGATTATCGTGAACTAAATAAATTGACGATTAAGAACCGATATCCTCTTCCTCGCATCGATGACCTCTTTGATCAACTACAAGGGTCTTGTGTATATTCGAAAATCGATCTCCGCTCGGGTTATCATCAATTGAGGGTTAAGGGGGAAGATGTCTCCAAAACCGCTTTCCGAACTCGTTATGGTAGTTATGAATTCCTTGTCATGCCATTTGGACTCACTAACGCACCGGCGGTGTTCATGGATCTTATGAACCGCGTGTGCAAACCATATCTCGATAAATTCGTTATTGTGTTCATTGATGACATATTGATCTATTCTAAAAATGAAGAAGAGCACGAACAACATCTCCGACTTGTGCTTGAACTTTTAAGACAAGAACAACTCTATGCCAAATTCTCCAAGTGTGAATTTTGGTTAAAGGAAGTTCAATTTCTTGGTCATGTTGTAAGTGACCAAGGTATTAAAGTCGATCCAACGAAAATCGAAGCCATTAGCAAATGGGAGACTCCTACTACTCCTACTCACATTCGTCAATTTTTGGGTCTCGCCGGGTACTATCGTAGATTCATCGAAAATTTCTCTTTGGTTGCACGTCCTCTAACCGCATTGACTCACAAGGGAAAGAAATTCATTTGGGCGACCGAACATGAATCCGCATTCCAAATCTTGAAAACGAAGCTAACCACCGCTCCTATCTTGTCACTTCCCGAAGGCAATGATGACTTTGTTGTATATTGCGATGCCTCAAAACATGGTTTTGGGTGTGTATTGATGCAACGAACGAAAGTCATTGCTTATGCTTCTCGACAACTCAAAATTCATGAACGAAACTATACGACACATGATCTCGAACTCGGAGCCGTTGTCTTTGCACTTAAAATGTGGAGACACTATCTTTATGGAACCAAGAGTACTATCTTCACCGATCACAAAAGCCTTCAACACATTTTCGATCAAAAGCAACTAAACATGAGACAACGAAGGTGGATTGAAACCTTAAACGATTACGATTGCGAGCTTCGTTACCATCCCGGGAAGGCAAATGTAGTAGCCGATGCCTTAAGTCGAAAAGAAAGAGCGGTGCCTCTCCGTGTCCGAGCTTTAAACATCACCATTCACACCAACCTTAATAGCCAAATTCGGGTAGCCCAAGATGAGGCTCTCAAGGATGAAAACATCTCTCTCGAACACTTGAACGTCCTCACCTCTCGATTCGAAGTTAAAGAAAACGGACTCCGATATTTCGCCGGAAGAATTTGGGTGCCTAGTTATGGGGATCTACGAAGCCTTATTTTAGATGAAGCCCATAAGTCACGATACTCGATTCACCCCGGTGCCAATAAGATGTACCACGACCTTAAACAACTATATTGGTGGCCGAACATCAAAAGGGACGTAGCCACTTATGTTTCCAAGTGTTTGACATGTTCCAAAGTCAAAGCCGAACACCAAAGACCGTCCGGACTACTTCAACAACCCGAGATCCCGCAATGGAAGTGGGAAAGGATAACGATGGATTTTATCACCAAGCTACCAAAAACGACGGGCGGTTATGATACCATTTGGGTTATTGTTGACCGTCTCACCAAATCCGCACACTTCCTTGCCATGAAAGAAACGGACAAAATGGAGAAGCTTGCACAACTTTACATTAAGGAGATCGTAGCCCGACACGGTGTACCTTTATCGATTATCTCCGACCGAGATGGCCGTTTCGTTTCTAGATTTTGGCGTACATTGCAAGAAGCGTTGGGAACGCGTTTAGACATGAGCACCGCATATCATCCTCAAACCGATGGACAAAGCGAACGTACAATTCAAACCTTAGAGGACATGTTACGAGCTTGCGTGGTTGATTTCGGAAAAGCTTGGGACAAGCACTTACCTCTCGCCGAGTTCTCTTACAACAATAGTTATCACGCGAGTATTAAAGCCGCACCTTTTGAAGCGCTATATGGCCGCAAATGTCGTTCACCTCTTTGTTGGGCCGAGGTAGGCGACGTGCAAATCACCGGACCCGAACTCATTCACGAAACCACCGAGAAAATCATTCAAATTCGAGATAGGCTTAGGACGGCCCGAAGTCGTCAAAAGAGCTATACCGACAAACGACGCAACGATCTTGAATTTCAAGCCGGTGACCGAGTAATGTTAAAAGTCGCACCTTGGAAGGGTGTAATCCGTTTTGGGAAACGCGGGAAGCTAAATCCGCGGTATATTGGTCCTTTCGAAATCTTGGAGCGTATTGGAACCGTTGCTTATCGTTTAGATCTTCCGCCTCAATTGAACTCCGTTCATCCTACCTTCCATGTATCTAACTTGAAAAAGTGTCTTGCCGAACCCGATATCGTCATCCCTCTCGAAGAACTTACTATTGATGACAAACTTCATTTTTTGGAGGAACCGGTTGAAATTGTGGACACCTCCGTCAAGACATTGAAACAAAGCCGAATTCCGATTGTCAAGGTTCGTTGGAATGCCAAAAGAGGACCCGAGTTTACTTGGGAAAGACAAGATCAAATGCAAAGGAAGTATCCTCATCTATTCGTGAATTCGGAAACGCAAGACCTCGAGGAAGAAACAACGACTACAACGCCTGCTTAAATTTCGGGACGAAATTTCTTTTAAGGTGTAGGTAATGTAACATCCCGCCTTTTTCCGTCAACTTTTCCGTTTAACTATTTAAGTTCCGTTAGATGTTTATAACACATCTCGTTAATATGCGTTTGAATTATCTTGTTAGGTAATTCCCGCACCCGATTTAAGTTGAGGGACCAATCTTGCCAAATGTTGAAACTTGTGACTAGGTCAAAGAGTCAAACTCTCATTCTATCCATTCATTCATCTCTTCCAATTTCTTAATACTTCAACTTTTCCTCTCAACTTCAAGAACAAAGATTCATCATCCAAAACCGAGCTAGTGATCTTCTTGCCAAACAAAATACATATTTGAACTCCTCGTGATCCCCTCTTCGATTTCATACCGGTTTCATCAATTTTGGGTAACTTTCTAAAATCACTAATCTTTGTGTTCTTGAGATTTTTAAGTTATAAGTTTGTTAATTAGTATCTATGGCTCAAGTCTAGTTTGTTTATGTGTTTTGTATGCTCGTTTTGATATTTTGAAGTAACTAGTTCATATGGAAAGTTAACATGTTTAATCTTGAGTTTTAAGTGTTTATATGTTGTTTGATGTTATGAGTTCATGTTTTAATCTTGTTCCTAGTGTTACTAGCTTCATTTGGATGTAAAGATTGATCAAAGAAACCCCTTAAACTTGATTATGAAATTTGGTGATTTTTGGTTAGGGTTTCATGAACTAAGAATGAATTTTTGATGCATTAAATGACATGAAATGTTAATGGTAAGTGTTAGGTTGTGTTGTATGCTTAATTACCTTCGAAACGGCATATTGTTCATGTAATTTGGTTGCCGAATTATTAAATGGCATTTATGACTTGTGTGTATTGAATGAGGGTCACTAAATGCGGTTTTTGGTTGTTGTATGTGAAAGTTTAATTGATAATAAGTGCATAGTTATGTTCCTTGTCAAAATACCTTTCCGGTGATATAAAATACATGCCTTGAATGTTTGCGGTTTGTAAATTGTGTGGGTTTGAGTTTTGATTCGTGTACTTAGGAGTTCAGCAAGCAGGGCCTGAAATCATGCCTAGACGCCGTCCCAGGAATCAGGACGCCGTCCTGCCCTTAAAACCTAGACGCCGTCTAGGCTACCAAGACGCCGTCTTTCTCTTTAAAATGGGACGCCGTCCAGCCTAATTGGGACGCCGTCCCATTACACTAAAGTGGGCTGTTTGCGAGGCCTTTTGACATAAAATGTTTAGGACGTTCTAGACCTCCAATTTACGTGTAACTTGTTTTAACATGCTTATATATGATTAAAAACTTCAGAAAATTTGTCCGAGACCCGACCCGAACGTGTTGACTTTTTTGTTGACTTTGACCCGACCAAGTCTGACTTTTAATCAAACTTGACCAATTACTTATGTAATCTTTCTAACTTGTTTCTATACGTGTACCTTGCATGAAACTTGACTATTTGCTTCACATGCTTCGTAATCGAGTCGTATTGAGCCATAGGACTAATTGAACAACTTTGACCCCTCGTGACTTTCGTTATTGATACAACCTATTTGTTTAGGTCAAGACTAGCATTGTTACTGCACGTTTACTTGTCGAAGTACTTTTTGGTTCGTGCATACAAGGTGAGATCATAGTCCCACTTTTTACTCTTTTGAACTTACTTTTGGGATGAGAAAACATAAACGATTCTTTTGAACTAAGTGAACACAAGAACGGGAAAACAAACATTCTACATACGAGTTTAGAACGAAAATCCTCAATCCGATTATCATTAGTTACATCAGATGGTGTAAGCGAGAACTTATGTTATATGGCCATATGGGTTTGACAAACCCTCATTCAAACGGTTCGCTACCGTTTACGAATGAAATATATTTTCGGGAACAGTGTTGTTCTAGCACTAATTGATGGGGTATTCAACGGACGGAACGTTAAGCTTTGATAATTGGGTGCTCGTGAATATTAACTTTTAGAATGTACTATGGCTTTATCGATGTTGCAAATCTTGTGGTTCAACTTACTATTACTCATTTACTTATTTAAACCTATGATTTCACCAACGTTTTCGTTGACAGATTCTCTATGTCTTTCTCAGGTCCTTGAACTTAGGTGATACATGCTTCCGCTCATACTATTTGATACTTGCATTGGATGTCGAGTATACTTGCTTACGTGGAGCGTCTTTTTGACTACTTTTAATCGTGTCGCACGTGTTTCATACAAACTTTAAACATTGTTATGTACTTGTTATGGAAACTACTTTTGTAAACTTTGAAACACCCTTATTTATGAAACGAATGCGACATACTTTTCGGTCAAACTTTGTTATAAAGACTTACGACCATGTAATGGGACCATACGTAGATGACGCCGTCATTTGACGATTTGTCGGGGTCGCTACAGTTTTCAGGAGCCACAGTATCGTTGGCATGGACCAATGATCCCTGGAGTAAACGAGGATCGTCCATTTCTAAACAAATATGGACATTGGTCCAGATATACCGCCGACGGGCGGGTTGTGCCGATTACGCCTGGCAGATTTCGGTTCATGACCACCGGTACATATTCTTGCAGTTCATCATCATATTCTCCTACACATGACTCAGACAGTTCGTCATCAGACGAGATGAGTAAGGAGGAGGATTTCGCTAATGAAATAAAAGAGATCACTAAGGAGAAATTCCAACTTGCTATAGATAATAAAAACAACCACAATAATAAAAAGTCCTTAATTATTAAAAAAGAACAGGACCATTCGATCCGTAACCACCCTTATTGTATTAAACCCACTGAGGCAACGGGTACCTCAAAACCCCAACTAAAAATAAAATACACTGCTAGAATGTCTGTCGGACCATGTGCACACAAACAATTGGCAGAGAGAACCAAATGGGAAGAAGTTTCTGATAGTTCTGAATGAACGACCTCGCAACCATAAATCTTCCATGCGCTATTTTATTGCTTATGTGTGATACTCTATCTTGTTATGTAAAATAAGCATATGTAAAATATCAGTATTGTATGGTATTGTATTATTTTGGTTTATTAATAATAAATGCATGGAATGATTATTTGTATTATTACTACTTCTTATTATTATTATTACATAATAATGTAGTAACTCGCTATAATTTTCATAGTGGAATATTATTAGGATTTTAGTAGTTAATTCCTTGTACTAGCTATTATGTATGAACTTAACGGGTAGGTAATACCCTAGAAATAATTATAAAATGCTAATAAGAAGAAAAGGCTTTTATAATAATCGGTTCATATTATTAATATGCTACGATTAACTATTGACAACTCATTTTACCTATAATATTCTATATGATTAAATTATATATGTTGTGTTTATTGAAGAAACATGTCTCAAATGTCGGATGCTGAGTTTGAGCAACTAGTCGAGAAACGTGTGAATGAAAGAATTGCTGCAACCGAAGCAGCAAAAGCAGCAGCCGTAAACACAAATTCACGAAACGGATGCTCATACAAAACTTTTCAAGGATGCAAACCACAGACGTTTAGTGGAACCGAGGGACCAGTCGGTCTAACCCGATGGTTTGAAAAGATGGAGTCCGTTTTCAAAATCAGTAATTGTGCGAACGGAGACAAGTCAAAGTATGCTTCGTGTACGTTGCAAGACGGTGCACTTACTTGGTGGAACAATTATGCTAAAGCAGAAGGAATAGATACGGCATATGATATCTCTTGGGAAGAACTGAAAAAGATGCTAATCGAGGAGTACTGTCCTCGAAACGAGATCAGAAAAATGGAATCTGAGTTACGTAATCTGAAGGTTATCGGCGCGAATCTCAATAACTATGAAAAGCGTTTCATGGAACTAGCCTTGTTGTGTCCCGAATTGGTGCCAAACGAGAAACGAAAGATAGAAATGTATATTGACGGTTTATCGATCAATATCAAAGGAAATGTTACATCGTCCAAACCGAATACGATGCAGGAAGCCATGACAATGGCACACCAACTCATGGACCAGATCACAGAGAGTTCGATTAAGGCACCAATTACCGAAGTCAAGACAACTGAAGGAAAGAGGAAATGGGAAGACTATAAGGGCAAAAGTACTCACCTGAAGAAACAAGAAACTTTTAAAGGTAAACAAGATGGGGCAACTGCAAGTCCTAACTATAAGGGACCTCATCCGTTCTGCAAAAGGTGTTACACACATCATGCAGGCTATTGCCAAGTGGTCTGTGATAAGTGCAACAAGAAAGGACACGTGGCGAAAGATTGTTATGCCACCGTTTCTGAAGTAAAGACAAAATTGACCGATGTCAAGAAATGTTATGGATGCGGGAAGTCTGGTCACTTTATAAATCAATGCCCTGATAAGGAGAAGAACAAAGAACCCGCACGTGGGAGGGCATTTAATGTTAGTGCCAGTAAAGCACGTGAGGATCCTAATCTTGTCACGGGTACGTTTACCGTTAATAATCAACTAGCTTCTATTATGTTTGATACGGGTGCTGATAGAAGTTATATGTGTAAAGACTTTAGTTTTAAACTAAAATGTGCATCATTACCTCTAGACGATAAATATACTATTGAATTAGCTAATGGTAAACTGATAAAAGCCGATAAAATTTGCCATGGTTGCGAAATGAATCTCGCTGGTGAAACCTTCAAAATCGATTTGATACCCGTAGAATTAGGAAGTTTTGACGTAATCGTTGGCATGGACTGGATGTCCAAAACAAGAGCAGAAGTTGTTTGCGCTGAGAAAGCAATCCGCATCCCTCGTAAGGATGAAACGTCATTAATGATTTATGGGGAGAAGAGCAACTCAAAGCTGAACTTTATCAGCTGTATAAGGGCCCAGAAACTTATAAGAAAAGGTTGTTATGCTATTCTGGCACACATAAAGAAGATCGATACTGAAGAAAGAAGCATTAATGACATGCCGGTTGTAAGAGAATATCCCGGAGTATTTCCAGAAGAATTACCGGGGCTACCTCCACATAGATGTGTAGAATTCCAGATTGATCTCATACCAGGAGCTGCACCTGTAGCCCGATCTCCATATAGACTTGCACCTTCAGAAATGCAAGAATTACAAGACCAGTTGCAAGAATTATCGGACCGTGGATTTATTCGTCCTAGTTTTTCACCTTGGGGTGCTCCTATTCTGTTCGTCAAGAAGAAGGATGGATCTATGAGAATGTGCATAGATTACCGAGAATTAAACAAATTAACGATCAAGAATCGGTACCCATTACCGAGGATTGATGATTTGTTTGATCAATTGCAAGGATCAAGTGTTTATTCTAAGATTGATCTACGCTCCGGATATCATCAACTGAGAGTGAAGGAAGAAGATGTTCCTAAAACCGCGTTCAGAACCCGTTACGGTCACTATGAGTTTCTAGTCATGCCTTTTGGATTAACTAATGCTCCAGCAGTATTCATGGATCTAATGAATCGCATCTGTAGACCGTATTTAGACAAATTTGTCATTGTTTTTATCGACGACATATTGATTTACTCGAAGAACAAGGAAGAACATGAGCAACACTTAAGACTGGTACTGGAGATACTCAAGAAAGAAGAATTGTACGCAAAATTTTCGAAGTGTGATTTCTGGTTACAAGAAGTACAATTTTTGGGCCATGTTGTCAGTAAACATGGAATTAAAGTTGACCCCGCCAAGATCGAAGCCATTAGTAAATGGGAAACCCCGAAGACTCCAACACAAATTCGCCAATTCTTATGTCTTGCTGGTTACTACCGAAGATTCATTCAAGATTTCTCTAGAATCGCCAAACCCTTAACTGCATTGACTCAAAAGGGAAAGAAGTATGATTGGTCCACAGAACAGGAATCCTCATTCCAGTTATTAAAGAAGAAGTTAACGTCTGCACCCATTTTGTCATTACCGGAAGGAAATGATGATTTCGTGATCTATTGTGATGCTTCACGCCAAGGTTTAGGATGTGTATTAATGCAACGCACAAAAGTCATCGCATATGCCTCACGACAACTAAAAATTCATGAAAAGAACTATACGACGCATGATTTAGAACTTGGAGCAGTAGTTTTTGCACTCAAAATATGGAGACACTATCTATATGGCACCAAGTGTACAGTGTACACTGACCATAAGAGTCTTCAGCATATTTTTGATCAAAAACAACTCAATATGAGGCAACGTCGCTGGGTAGAGTTGTTAAACGATTACGATTGTGAAATCCGTTACCACCCCGGAAAGGCTAATGTTGTAGCTGATGCCCTAAGTCGAAAAGAAAGAGTAAAACCTCTTAGGGTCCGAGCTTTGAATATTACAATTCGTACTGATCTCACAAAGCAAATTCAAGCAGCACAGTTAGAGGCTTTAAAAGAAGGAAATGAAAAAGGCGAAATGAGCAGAGGGTTAGAAAAACAGCTTGAAGTAAAAGCCGATGGAACCCTGTATTTTGCTGATAGGATATGGGTACCAAAACATGGTAATCTAAGGCAACTAGTACTGGATGAAGCACACAAAACGAGGTACTCAATTCACCCAGGAAACGGGAAAATGTACCACGATCTCAAGAAGTTTTATTGGTGGCCTAATATGAAGACAGAAATTGCTACTTATGTAAGCAAATGTTTGACGTGTGCAAATATCAAAGCTGAGCACCAAAAGCCGTCAGGATTACTGCAACAACCGGAAATTCCGCGGTGGAAATGGGAAAGAATAACCATGGATTTCATTACGAAATTACCAAGGACTGCAAGTAGTCATGATACTATTTGGGTGATAGTTGATCGTCTAACTAAATCAGCTCACTTTCTACCAATAAAGGAGACAGACAGTATGGAGAAATTAGCACGCCTATATTTGAAGGAAGTAGTTTCCAGGCATGGTGTACCCATCTCTATCATATCTGATCGCGACACTCGATTCACATCACGTTTTTGGCAATCATTACAAAAAGCATTGGGAACTCGATTAGATATGAGCACCGCTTATCACCCACAAACAGATGGTCAAAGTGAAAGAACAATACAAACATTGGAAGACATGTTACGGGCATGCGTGATTGACTTTGGAACCAGTTGGGATCGACACTTACCGTTGGCAGAATTTTCATACAATAACAGTTATCATACGAGCATCAACGCAGCGCCATTTGAAGCACTTTACGGTAGAAAGTGCAGATCTCCTATCTGTTGGAGTGAAGTAGGAGAAAGACAACTTACTGGACCAGAAATTATTCACGAAACCACCGAAAAGATCATTCAAATACAACAGCGATTGAAAACGGCCATGAGTCGCCAAAAGAGTTATGCTGATGTAAGAAGAAAACCGCTAGAATTTCAAGTGGGCGACAAAGTCATGTTGAAAGTGTCACCCTGGAAAGGCGTTGTACGATTCGGTAAACGAGGAAAGCTAAGTCCTAGGTACGTAGGACCCTTTGAAATCACCGAAAGAATTGGAGCAGTTGCTTATCGATTAAAGCTACCGCAAGAACTTAGTAGTGCTCACAACACATTTCACGTGTCAAATTTGAAGAAATGTTTAGCTGAAGAGGATGTCGTAATTCCTCTTGACGAAATACGAATCAATGATAAACTCCATTTTATCGAAGAACCTGTTGAAATCATGGACCGTGAGGTCAAACAATTAAAACAAAGCAAAATACCGATAGTTAGAGTTCGTTGGAACGCAAGACGAGGACCCGAGTTTACTTGGGAACGTGAAGATCAAATGAAGCAAAAGTATCCACATTTGTTCACTGATATCGCTCATGAAACAGGTACTACTCAAAATTTAGGGACGAAATTTTCTTTAACGGGGAGGTACTGTGATGACCCGAAAAATTTCGACTAATTTAAACCAATTCTCTTTATGATTTAATATTATGTAAATATACATATATGTATGTATATATATATATATATATATTATAAGATGTACAAGCAAAAACGACTTTCCTACAGTAAAACATTAATTGCTACAGTAAAAATGACTTTGCTACAGTAAAACACTATTTGCTACAGTGAAACCGTATTTTGCTACAGTGCTACAGTGAAAACGACTTTGCTACAGTGATTTGCTACAGTAAAACACTATTTGCAACAGCAAACACTATTTGCTACAGTAAAACACTATTTGCTACAGTAAACACTATTTGCTACAGTAAAACACTATTTACTGTCGACGAACTAGCAAACAAAAACAGAAAAGGCGGCCATGCGATCGCATGGCAAAAACACTGAAAACTCATGCGATCGCATGAGCTACAGTAAATCGAAAAGTAATATAAATACGCAGCTTGTTCGACGTAAAATTTCACTTATTTCTGTAAACAATATTTATATTTATAATTATAATTATAATTTAAGTTTAATAATAATAAGGTATATTCGAGGGTGTTTTAATTCGGGTTTCAAACCGCTTTAAGCTAAGGAAATATTGGGTATTATTCGGGGTATTGTTCTTGAATCCAAGGCCAACCATACAGTCGTCTACCATCATTACGTCTACGCAATTTGCCTACAATATTGAATCGCAATATTGAACTGTGAGTTTATAGTCTCCCTTTTTAAATACCTTAAATATTTTTGGGCTGAGAATACATGCAATTTATTTTAAACGCAATAAGACACAAGTACATACAAAATTCTACACTGAGTTAAACCGAAAATCCCTTAGCTTTGGTAACTAGTAGCTGACAGTACATAGGATATGGACTGGTGGGCGCGAATAATTGTATATGGATCCATAGGGCTTGACATCCCCGTCCGAGCTAGAGCGCTAGCCTTTTAACGGACGTATGTTATTTGAGTTTAAGACACGTTGGTTTGCGTGTATTAAAACGAATGGGGTAATTATCACTATAGCGTTAAGTTTAGTTACCAGGGTGCTCTGTTACGTAGAATCTATTGATAAACTTTTGATGAAATCTTGTGGTCTATCTTTATATATGTTTATGACTCGAGCAATTAAACCTATAACTCACCAACATCCGTGTTGACTTCTTAGCATGTTTTATTCTCAGGTCCTTAGAATGCTTCCGCTGTGATGTGCTTGTTGCCTGCATGGAGTCTCTCATGCTTTGTACAAAGTTTATTGCATTCAAAATAAAACTGCGTTGTGTAATAAATAATTGGACTGTGATGTCAACCTGTAAATTAAAGACTTATGTATTTCGGGGTTTTGCTTATACCTAAGCACTTGCCCACATGTTTATAACTTTCTATGTTTAGAAAGTCACTTATTTTAATGAATGCAATATTTTATCAAAACGTATCATATAGAGGTCAAAACCTCACTGTGGAATCAATGATTAACGTGCCGCGTCAATAGCGATTTTGACGGGTAGTTACACTTATTAATACCAAACTTAACTTTATCATCTAATACGTAGTCATTATATTTCCTAGGTAACACCACTGTTCTTTCAGACCTTCTAATAGTAGAAGTTTCACCTGTTTGAGTGTTGTTTTCATTTTAATTTGTACCTTCGGGGATATCACTAGTGTCATCAAGTGTTGCACTTTGATCATTCTCTTTATCAATACTAGAAGCATTGTCATGAGAACTTGCTGTGCCATCACTTACTTCAGTGTCTCTCCCTTCATCATTTGGACTTTTAAAGTTTTGACTTTTAAAAGCAACATCATTTTCAGATAAAAAAGTTCAAGTGATTTATATTAGAAAATTCATCATTCATTTTTGAAACATTAATCTTTTTAAATGGAAAAATAGTTTCATAAAATTTTACATCTCTAGAAAATATAACAAGTTTGTGTCAAGGTTATACAACTTATAACCTTTTTTAACAGAAGAGTAACCAATTAAAACACATTTTTTTAGCTCTATTAGAAAATTTATCATGAGAATTCAAAACAGTAGCATAACACAAACAACCAAAAACTCTAATGTGAGAAAGACTAGGCTTAAAGCCAAAAATACACTCAAATGGTGACTTGCCAGCAAGATCAGCAATGGGTAAGCTATTAATCAAATTGTGACGCCCCGTACAAAACCATCGTGTACGATTCGTCAACAACATGATCTTTACACGGTCGAATACTACATGCTATTTGAAAACCAGTTTTGCATTCATAAAAGATAGCGTTTACAAAAGATAACGTGACACAAAGGTCGTTACAAAGTCATTATTTAAAAATAACATAAATTACGAATGCAAAAGAAAAGTTCCATGATTGAGACATCTCTAAGTAATGCAGCAGAATTCTAGCACAGCAGGTCCTTAACAGCAAGTTTAAACACCAAGACAGCAAGTCTAGACAGTGGAAGCAACAAACCTCTAAGCACCTGAGAAAACATGCTTAAAAACGTCAACAGTAATGTTGGTGAGCTATAGTTTAAGTTGTAACAGTAATGTAAGGTAGGCCACGAGATTTCAGTGCTTCAAACAGTGTTTCAAAACAGTATGAAAAGTATATGTTTAACCGTGGGCACTTGGTAACTAACTTAACGTTTATAACCCCCTAAAAGTACACTTGGCGAGTGCGTATGTTTACGAAGTATTAAACACCCGTTAAATGCTAGCGCGACTAGCCCGAGTGGGGATGTCAAACCCTATGGATCCATATCTAAGATTCGCGTTCACCGGTTCAAAGACCAATGACTAAACGTTACCGAGCTAAGGGTAAAATGTATGCCGTTGTATAACCCACACATATATAAAGTTTAAGTACTCGTGCCTAGTATGTAAAACGTAAAAAGCGCATGTATTCTCAGTCCCAAAATAATTAAAGTAAAAAGGGATACTATAACTCACAGTGATAAGAGCGGTAAGGTCGATAATGAAAGTATGCAAGTAGTAAGTCGGTCCGAAAGGTCGTCAACCTAAGTCAAAGGTTACTAGGTCAGTATGTTATCCTCATAAGTTCTAATAGTGCATAAAATAAGTTTAAGTGTCATCATCATCATCATTCATCATCATAAAAGCTAACTAAGTTTGACAAGAATAGAGATCGAAACAATAGGCTGAATTTGATCAGCTGCTACGGCCTCTACGTAAATCGAAAAGACGCGTAATCAGTGGCTATGGCTCCGTATATGAGTCCCCTAACCTCTGACCAATTTTCAGAACCTAACTCGTCTTCGTTTGACCGTGGCGACAGTTTAAGTGCGAGTAGGTCAGAAATTTCAGCACAACGTTAATAGGTGTAGTGACTTTCGGAAGGCCATAAATCCTAAACCGTAACTCGGATTAAGACGAGGTCTAAACGGAAAATCATCTACTAGAACTGAACTAACTGAAAATCAACTTTCCAATAGCCCAGGTGGTTTGATCAGATCCCGAAAACAGTAAGCAATGTGCTCTAGTGGGGTTCTTAGTGCTTGATGCTCATCACGGTTCTCATCCTTGATGCTTGTAGCTTCAAGTGTACAACTCGTTGATGGGTTAACATCATCTTGACCAAGATTCTACCATCAAAACACAATATGTTAAGACCAAGTAAGAACACAACTCATTTAAGAGTCTTAGATGGATGATGAACCAAGGTTACATCATATCCTTAGTCTTAACACAATTACAAGTTACATTTACAACTAAAGCTACAAACTTTACTTCAATCAAGCAAGTATGAACATAATCTAAGTCAAATAAAGTGATGAAACCCTAAGCTAGAGAGCTTGGATCCCTTTCACACAAGTTATAAGGTCACAAAGCTAGAAAGCTTGAACATTTAGTGTTCTTGAAGAACTTGAAGCATAAAGCTTAGATCTTTAAGTTACATGAAGACCATAAACACAAGTTTTGATCTTTATAACAAGATAATGAGATCATAAGCTAGGAAACTTAGATCCAACAAAAGATATGAAGATTCAAGCTAGAAAGCTTGCATCTTGGTTGTTCTTGAAGATCTTGAAGCATAAAGCTTGGATCTTTAAGTTACATGAAGATTACAAACACAAGTTTGAATCTTTATAACAAAATAACAAGATTAAAGTTAAAAGATATAGATCTACAAAGTAGGTGAAGATTCAAAGCTAGAAAGCTTGAATCTTCCATGTTCTTGAAGGATTCAAATTCATGTTTGAATCTTCAAGATGTAATCAAGATCAAAGCTAAAAAGCTAGACCCATGATGATGATGATGATGATGATGAATTTGTGAGAGAGAGAGGAAGAAGAAGAAGAAGAAGAAGAAGAAGAAAAAATCAATACTTACACTTTTTAGAGAGAGAAGGACTAGAGAGAGAATTAGAGAGTGAGTGTGTGTGAATTACAAATGAAAGCAAGTGTAAAATGGATAGAATGAGGCTTGTATTTATAGGTGAATGGGGTGAGGGGAGGGGGGTGGTGGCCGTGATTTTTGGAGGGGGACAAGGGAGACCAACTTTTTCTTTTTGGTTAATGGCTGTCTAAAGTTGGTGCTTATGTTAGGATCCCATGCAACATTAAGGATAATACTTGACATAAATGCTAGCATGTTCCCTCTAATAAATGGGCATTTGTCTTACATATTAATGGGTCACTAGCTATTAATAATTGGGATAATTAAATAGTCCACTAACTAGTGTAGGGTGGGCTAAGGCCCAACAAGGTAGAAAGTCCAACAAGACTAACTAGTAAGCATAAGTAAATTACTACGCGTAATTAAGCATCTAAAAACCCAAGTAATTATTATTATAAAATAATAATTAAGATTTCGTAGTCATAATATTCCGATTATGACAAAAGTTAAACGTGTACGCAGTACGCAGTTTGTTCGTAACGTCAAGTGACACTAACGGTCATAAATGCATCCGGTGATCAAGTTAAGTATCCTACATACTTAAAGGCACGTTTTAACACATAAATGAAAGTAAGCCATGTGTATAAAGATTCCAGAGTATAAAGTAGCACAGTACGCACAAATACGCAGTTTCGCAAAAATCACAAGGCACAAAAACAAGTCGAAAAAGTCGGGTCGTTACACAAATACACAGCAGTTAGAACACATTCAGACCAGAAATTAAGTGGTAACCCCCTGAAACATAAGACTTCTTGCAACCTTTAAAAGATGTCTATGTTTCCTTTCAACTATCCCATTTTGTTGTGGTGTGTAAGAAAAGCTGGTTTGATGCAAAATTCCATTTGAATTACAAAAACTTTGAATATTTGCATTACAAAATTCAGTTCCATTGTCTGACCTCATGGTTTTAATAGAAACACAAAATTGATTTTTTAAGAAGATTATAAAACTGTATTAGGTTTTCATAAACTTGGTCTTTTGTTTTTATAAGATAAACCCAGACTACTCATGAAATATCATCAAAAAAAGTTAGAAATGACTTAAAACCTTCTCTACTTTGAATTTTATAAGGACCCCATAAATCTAAGTGAAGTAATTCTCCTAATGCTTTAGTTTTATGTTCACTCAAGGAAAATGGTTCCGTTGTTTGTTTTGCCTTGTGACAGATATCACAAGGATTGTTATTTATAGAACCTTTTACATTTAAACTTGGTTTTAAAACATCTAAAACTTGATGAGCATGATGACCTAATCTGTGACGCCATAACCTTAGAGACACATTGTTTGTAATAGTAGAATTAGATAAAATTCTTTCACCTCTTTTGAACAAATATAGACAATTGATTTCGTCACCAATCCCCAATGTTCTGTTTTCCTTCAAATCCTGAAGTTAGCATCTTAATTTATCAAATCCCACAAAAAGTTCAAATCCTGAAGTACGCAGTTTGTTCGTAACGTCAAGTGACACTAACGGTCATAAAGGCATCCGGTGATCAAGTTAAGTATCCTACGTACTTAAAGGCACGTTTTAACACATAAATGAAAGTAAGCCATGTGTATAAACATTCCAGAGTATAAAGTAGCACAGTACACACAAATACACAGTTTTGCAAAAATCACAAGGCACAAAAACAAGTCGAAAAAGTTGGGTCGTTACATTACCCACCTGTTAATGGAAATTTTGTCCCGAAATTTAAGCTGAGGCAGGTGTTGGAGTCGGGAAAAGGTGAGGATACTTCTGCATCATTTGATCCTCTCATTCCCAGGTAAACTCAGGTCCACGTTTGGCATTCCATCGGACTCGAACAATTGGAATCTTATTGTGCTTCAAAGTCTTAACCTCACGGTCCATGATTTCGACAGGTTCCTCCACAAAGTGGAGTTTATCATCAATCGTAAGTTCATCGAGAGGGATGACAAGTTCTGGTTCGGAAAAGAATTTCTTCAGATTCGACACGTGAAAAGTAGGGTGAACTGCGCTCAACTGAGTCGGAAGATCCAAACGGTAAGCAACGGGTCCAACACGCTCCAAGATTTTAAAAGGACCAATATATCGCGGGTTTAACTTTTCGCGCTTTCCAAAACGGATCACACCTTTCCAAGGTGCATCCTTCAACATTACACGGTCACCCACGTTGAATTCGAAGTCTTTACGTTTAAGTTCGGCATAACTCTTTTGGCGATCACGGGCCGCCTTAAGTCTCGCTTGAATTTGAACAAGCTTATCGGTTGTTTCATGGACTACCTCAGGTCCGGTGATTTGTTTTTCACCTACTTCGGCCCAACAAATAGGAGAACGGCATTTGCGGCCATACAACGCTTCAAAAGGTGCGGCATTAATACTCGAATGATAACTGTTGTTGTAAGAGAATTCAGCTAGCGGCAAATGTCTCTCCCAAGCCTTTCCGAAGTCAATAACACAGGCACGCAACATGTCCTCCAAAGTCTGAATCGTTCGTTTGCTCTGACCGTCGGTTTGCGGGTGATATGCGGTACTCATGTCGAGACGTGTTCCCAAGGCTTCTTGCAAAGAACGCCAAAATCTAGAAGCAAAACGGGTATCGCGATCTGAGATAATCGATAAGGGCACACCATGACGGGATACAACCTCTTTGATGTATGGTTGAGCGAGTCTCTCCATCGTATCCATTTCCTTCATGGCTAAGAAGTGTGCAGATTTAGTAAGTCGGTCAACAATAACCCAGATGGTATTATAACCACCTACCGTCTTTGGTAGCTTTGTGATGAAGTCCATCGTTATCCTTTCCCACTTCCATTACGGGATTTCCAGTTGTTGAAGTAATCCCGATGGCCTTTGATGTTCGGCCTTAACTTTCGAGCAAGTCAAACACTTACCAACGTAAGTTGCAACATCCTTCTTAAGATTAGGCCACCAATACTATTCCTTGAGATCGTGGTACATTTTACCGGCTCCTGGATAAATTGAATATCTTGACTTGTGGGCTTCATCTAGTATAAGGCTCCGTAGATCTCCATAACTAGGTACCCAAATCCTTCAGGCAAAGCATCAGAGTCCAGTCTCTTTAACCTCGAATCATGAAACGAGAATGTTCAAGTGTTCTTGAGAAATATTCTCCTCTTTGAGAGCCTCATCTTGGGCTACTCGGATCTGCTATTGAGATTTGAATGAATAGTGATGCTATTGAGACACGAAGAGGTACCGTCCTCTCCTTTCGGCTCAGGGCATCGGCTACAACATTTGTCTTTCCAGGATGGTAACGAAGTTCACAATCATAGTCGTTCAGCGTCTCGATCCATCGTCACTGCCTCATGTTCAGTTGTTTCTGATCGAATATGTGCTGGAGGCCTTTGTGGTCAGTGAAGATGGTACTTTTAGTTCCATAAAGATAGTGTCTCCACAATTTGAGCGCAAAGACAACGGCTCCAAGCTCGAGGTCGTGAGTAGTGTAGTTTTGCTCGTGAATCTTTAGTTGTCGAGAAGCATAGGCAATAACCTTCGATCTTTGCATCAATACGCAACCAAAACCATTTTTCGAGGCATCACAATATACGACGAAATCATCACTGCCTTCAGGAAGAGATAAGATAGGTGCGGTGGTCAATTTCTGCTTCAAGTTTTGAAATGCTGATTCGTGTTCTTTTTCCCAAACGAATTTCTTCCCTTTGTGAGTCAGCGCGGTCAAAGGACGCGCAATCAGAGAGAAACCTTCAATAAATCTTCGGTAGTAACCGGCAAGACCTAGAAATTGACGGATGTGAGTCGGAGTAGTGGGGGTTTCCCACTTGCTGATAGCTTCGATCTTTGCGGGATCAACTTTGATACCTTGATTACTCACAATATGACCCAGAAATTGGACTTCCTTCAACCAAAATTCACACTTGGAGAATTTGGCATAAAGTTGCTCTTGTCTCAAGAGTTCCAACACTAGTCGAAGATGTTGTTCATGTTCTTCTTTACTTCGGGAATAGATGAGGATATCATCTATGAAAACGATAACGAACTTGTCCAGATATGGCTTGCATACTCGATTCATGAGGTCCATAAACATGACAGGTGCGTTGGTTAAGCCGAATGGCATCACTAGAAACTCATAGTAACCATAACGGGTTCTGAACGCAGTCTTCATCACATCGCTCTCCTTCACCCTCAACTGGTGATAACCTGATCACAAATCAATCTTGGAATAAACACTGGATCCTTGCAGCTGATCAAAAAGATTGTCAATTCTGGGAAGGGGATACCGATTCTTAATCGTCAACTTGTTCAGCTCACGATAATCGATACACATGCGGAAAGATCCGTCCTTCTTCTTTACGAACAAAATAGGTGCGCCCCAAGGCGATGAACTCGGTTTGATAAATCCACGGTCTAGCAATTCCTGTAGTTGACTCTACAACTCTTGCAGTTCGGAAGGTGCTAGTCGATAAGGTGCGCGAGCTACGGGTGCTGCTCCTGGCACTAGATCGATATGGAACTCCACTGCTCTCGGTGGCGGTAATCCAGGCAATTCTTCCGGAAAGACATTGGGAAATTCGTTCACAATTCGTACATCATTCACACTCTTCACCTCGGCTTCTAACATTTTCACATGTGCTAAAACAGCAAGACGTCCTTTCTTCATGATCTTTTGTGCTTTCATGCAACTAACAAGGTTCAGCTTCGAACTACATCTCTTTCTGTAAATAATCAGTGGCTCACCATCTCCGTGGGGTATACGAAGAGCTTTATCTCCATAGATAATGTCAGCCCTTACTTTGGTCAACCAGTCCATACCGACAATCACATCAAAACTTTCCAATTTGATGGGTAGCAGGTCAATCTCGAAATCCATTCCAGCTATGTTGATAATAGCTCCTCTGCCAATTTGGTCAACTTTCTTAAGTTTTCCATTGGCTACCTCAACAAGCATACTCTCCTTTAAAGGAACTAATGACCAATCTATCTTAGAGCAAAAGTGTCTACAAACATAGCTCCTATCGGCACCAGTATCAAATAGGATAGAAGCTAATAGATTGTTGATAGTGAATATACCTGTAACCAAGTCGGGGTTCTCACGGGCATTCCTTGCGTTCACATTAAAAGCTCTTCCATGCGCTGGCCCACCATCCTTCTTCTTGTTGGGACATTCATTCCTGAAGTGGCCCTGTTGTCTGCACTCATAGCACTGCCTTGGCCCAGTAGGGTTTGTCTTCACCATTGGGGTGGGAATCTTGCAGTCCTTACCAATATGCCCGGTCCTTTTGCACTTTTCACAGACCATATTATAGTACCCAGTATGGTGCTTGTAGCACCTCTTGCACTGCGGTATAGTACCCTTATATTTGGGGTTCGAGCTAGGGGTCGGGTTGGGGTTCCTCTAGTTGTTGTTTCCCTTGAAACCCTCATGCCTCTTAGCTGGGTTTTGATCAAAGACCTTTCCCTTGTTTCCATCCCACTTACGCTTCTCATGACTAGTCCCCGATTCTAATTTCGCTTTCTCAGGTTCCTTGCGGGTGATCTGGTTCATCAGGGTGTGCGCCATGCGCATAGCTTCCGGGATGTTGGGTGGCTTAGAAGAGGTGAAATTTCCCTGAACGGACTTGGGAAGTCCCCACAAGTATCGTTCTATTCTCTTAAACTCCGGGGTAACCATCGTGGGACACATCAGCGCTAATTACAGATACCTACGGTTGTAACCATCAAGATCGTTTCCTACAACCTTCAACTCCCAGAACTCAGCCTTCATTTTCTGTATCTCTGTTCTGGGGCAGTACTCTTCGATCATGGCTCCCTTAAATTCTTCCCAAGGAGTAGCATAAGCCTCGTCAATACCTTTGGCCTGTGCAAGCGTGTTCCACCAGGTTAGGGCGCCATCCGACAGTGTACAGGAGGCATACTTGGTTTTGTTCGTCTCTGAGCAGTTGCTTACACGGAACACAGCTTCTAGTTTCTCAAACCACCTAGTCAATCCAACTGGCCCCTCAGTACCACTAAAGTTGTGGGGCTTGCAGCTTTGAAACTCCTTATATGTACACCCGTTACGGATGGGCTGGTTAACTGGTGGAGCTTGTGGGTTGATTTCCACAATAGCTGCGGCTACTCTTTCAGCAATCATTTCCTCAATTTGTGCTACTATGGGCGCTGCTCTTCCGTTTGCCATTGCTCTTCTAAACAAAATTTTTGACTTAAGTCAAAATCCAGCATTTAATAAATAATAATATAGTATATGGCAACCAACATGGAATCAACGCAACACATGTTAACTAAGTAATGCAACTAGATACACATACCACAGAATCATCATACAGTAACGTAAATAGAACACCGTACAAAAAGTAAACAAAACTAAGTTTCCATTCATTAATAATAAGTTGCATACATACGCATAGGTTAGCACAATACATGAGTAAAACATGAAACTACAAATGAGATTACATAATGAAATCTACTACAATGCCCTATGGTGACGGTGGGTAAAGGATATCCATTACGTGGGACATCTGGTCCTCGAGCTCAGTCACCCGAGCACGGAGGATCTCCACTTCCCTCATCAGTTCCTCGACGGAGGGAGATGGTGGGGCAGGCGGTGCAGTCAGTACAGGTGGTGCAGGTGGTGCAGACAGTCCAACGCCAGAAGTAGATGGTGTGTAACAGTAAGCCTTATGCATGAATGGATCGACAGGATAAGGCACAACCCGCATATGGGCGGTGACCCTAGTCCTCAGTCCATGTGCGTTAACAAATGACCTACCTCTGTTAACCCCTGGAATAATGGTACCATCGAAACGATACCGCTTCTTCGGCGGGGTAGAGGGTGGCTGCACGGGTGCCTCCTCAGGGTCCTCGTCACTGGAGTCATCAGAGGATGAGTCGTCGGATGATGAGTCGTCGAAAATAGCTGGAGGTGGCTCTGCTCGATCGGTAGTCATAATCCGATATCTGAAAGGTGGGATCGACACGATACGTCCATCAGGAAGGTGTCTAGCCCAATGGTTATGCTCATTGCGAAACAGAACGTCCCCGTATTCCCCAGGAATCACAACACCACCAGAATGGTGCTGTGGCTCCGAGGGTCCTGGGATGAGTGGAGCTGGAATCTTCGGTGGATCCTCGTGTCCATCTGAGGTGATCACTAGGTCGGGTGCATGGCCACTGGCTCCAGAGGACGAAGCGCCAGAGTCACTGGAGTGTGTCGACGACTGGATCTGTGAATTGGCAATAATGGCATGCGAGGTGGAGGGTGAGTCTGAGTCGCTCTCCAAAATGATAACGGGCGGGACATCCGACATATGAACAGGGAAAAATGACTTTTTCCATGTCACTAAGTTATAAAGCAAGCACGTATCAGGAAAAATAACTACGACAGTCTAAAGCAGTAAGTAGCATGGCAATAATAGCAAATCGTACAGAAGTATCATGCAATCGAAAGCAGATAATGTCATGCAGTAGTGAAAATCAAGTAGCAGTATACGTCATATAGCAGTAAAAGTAAATAGCAGCATGCAGTAAGTTTTGCGGAAAACAGTAGCATAACACAAACAACCAAAAACTCTAATGTGAGAGAGACTAGGCTTAAAGCCAAAAATACACTCAAATGGTGACTTTCCAGCAAGATCAGCAATGGGTAAGCTATTAATCAAATTGTGACGCCCCGTACAAAACCATCGTGTATGATTCGTCAACAACAGGATCTTTACACGGTCAAATACTACATGCTATTTGCAAACCAGTTTTGCATTCATAAAAGATAGCGTTTACAAAAGATAACGTGACACAAAGGTCGTTACAAAGTCATTATTTGAAAATAACATAAATTACGAATGCAAAAGAAAAGTTTCATGATTGAGACATCTCTAAGTAATGCAGTGGAATTCTAGCACAGCAGGTCCTTAACAGCAAGTTTAAACACCAAGACAGCAAGTCTAGACAGCGGAAGCAACAAAACTCTAAGCACCTGAGAAAACATGCTTAAAAACGTCAACAATAATGTTGGTGAGCTATAGTTTAAGTTGTAACAGTAATGTAAGGTAGGCCACGAGATTTCAGTGCTTCAAACAACGTTTCAAAACAGTATGAAAAGTATATGTTTAACCGTGGGCACTTGGTAACTAACTTAACGTTTATAACACCCTAAAAGTACACTTGGCGAATGCGTATGTTTACGAAGTATTAAAAACCCATTAAATGCTAGCGCGACTAGCCCGAGTGGGGATGTCAAACCCTATGGATCCATATCTAAGATTCGCGTTCACCGGTTCAAAGACCAATGACTAAACGTTACCGAGCTAAGGGGAAAGTTTATGCCGTTGTATAACCCATACATATATAAAGTTTAAGTACTCGTGCCTAGTATGTAAAACGTAAAAAGCGCATGTATTCTCAGTCCCAAAATAATTAAAGTAAAAAGGGATGCTATAACTCACAGTGATAAGAGAGGTAAGGTCGATAATGAAAGTATGCAAGTAGTAAGTCGGTCCGAAAGGTCGTCAACCTAAGTCAAAGGTTACTAGGTCTGTATGTTATCCTCATAAGTTCTAATAGTGCATAAAATAAGTTTAAGTGTCATCATCATCATCATTCATCATCATAAAAGCTAAGTAATTTTGACAAGAATAGAGATCGAAACAATAGGCTAACTTTGATCAGCTGCTACAGCCTCTACGTAAATCGAAAAGACGCGTAATCAGTGGCTATGGCTCCGTATTCGAGTCCCCTAACCGCTGACCAATTTTCAGAACCTAACTCGTCTTCGTTTGACCGTGGCGACGGTTTAAGTGCGAGTAGGTCAGAAATTTCAGCACAACGTTAATAGGGTGTAGTGACTTTCGGAAGGCCATAAATCCTAAACCGTAACTCGGATTAAGACGAGGTCTAAACGGAAAATCATATACTCGAACCAAAATAACTGAAAATCAACTTTACAGTAGCCCAGGTGGTCTGATCAGATCCCGAAAACAGTAAGAAATGTGCTCCAGTGGGGTTCTTAGTGCTTGATGCTCATCACGGTTCTCATCCTTGATGCTTGTAGCTTCAAGTGTACAGCTCGTTGATGGGTTAGCATCACCTTGACCAAGATTCTACCATCAACACACAATATGTTAAGACCAAGTAAGAACACAACTCATTTAAGAGTCTTAGATGGATAATGAACCAAGGTTACATCATATCCTTAGTCTTAACACAATTACAAGTTACATTTACAACTAAAGCTACAAACTTTACTTCAATCAAGCTAGTATGAACATAATCTAAGTCAAATAAAGTGATGAAACCCTAAGCTAGAGAGCTTGGATCCCTTTCACACAAGTTATAAGGTCACAAAGCTAGAAAGCTTGAACCTTTAGTGTTCGTGAAGAACTTGAAGCATAAAGCTTAGATCTTTAAGTTACATGAAGACCATAAACACAAGTTTTGATCTTTATAACAAGATAATGAGATCATAAGCTAGGAAACTTAGATCCAACAAAAGATATGAAGATTCAAGCTAGAAAGCTTGCATCTTGGTTGTTCTTGAAGATCTTGAAGCATAAAGCTTGGATCTTTAAGTTACATGAAGATTACAAACACAAGTTTGAATCTTTATAACAAAATAACAAGATTAAAGTTAAAAGATATAGATCTACAAAGTAGGTGAAGATTTAAAGCTAGAAAGCTTGAATCTTCCATGTTCTTGAAGGATTCAAATTCATGTTTGAATCTTCAAGATGTAATCAAGATCAAAGCTAAAAAGCTAGACCCATGATGATGATGATGATGAATTTGTGAGAGATAGAGGAAGAAGAAGAAGAAGAAGAAGAAGAAAAAATCAATACTTACACTTTTTAGAGAGAGAAGGACTAGAGAGAGAATTAGAGAGTGAGTGTGTGTGAATTACAAATGAAAGCAAGTGTAAAATGGATGGAATGAGGCTTGTATTTATAGGTGAATGGGGTGAGGGGAGGGGGTGGTGGCCGTGATTTTTAGAGGGGGACAAGGGAGACCAACTTTTGCTTTTTGGTTAATGGTTGTCTAAAGTTGGTGCTTATGTTAGGATCCCATGCAACATTAAGGATAATACTTGACATAAATGCTAGCATGTTCCCTCTAATAAATGGGCATTTGTCTTACATATTAATGGGTCACTAGCTATTAATAATTGGGATAATTAAATAGTCCACTAACTAGTGTAGGGTGGGCTAAGGCCCAACAAGGTAGAAAGTCCAACAAGACTAACTAGTAAGCATAAGTAAATTACTACGCGTAATTAAGCATCTAAAACCCCAAGTAATTATTATTATAAAATAATAATTAAGATTTCGTAGTCATAATATTCCGATTATGACAAAAGTTAAACGTGTACGCAGTACGCAGTTTGTTCGTAACGTCAAGTGACACTAACGGTCATAAATGCATCCGGTGATCAAGTTAAGTATCCTACATACTTAAAGGCACGTTTTAACACATAAATGAAAGTAAGCCATGTGTATAAAGATTCCAGAGTATAAAGTAGCACAGTACGCACAAATACGCAGTTTCGCAAAAATCACAAGGCACAAAAACAAGTCGAAAAAGTCGGGTCGTTACACAAATACACAGCAGTTAGAACACATTCAGACCAGAAATTAAGTGGCAACCCCCTGAAACATAAGACTTCTTGCAACCTTTAAAAGATGTCTATGTTTCCTTTCAACTATCCCATTTTGTTGTGGTGTGTAAGAAAAGCTGGTTTGATGCAAAATTCCATTTGAATTACAAAAACTTTGAATATTTGCATTACAAAATTCAGTTCCATTGTCTGACCTCATGGTTTTAATAGAAACACGAAATTGATTTTTTAAGAAGATTATAAAACTGTATTAGGTTTTCATAAACTTGGTCTTTTGTTTTTATAAGATAAACCCAGACTACTCTTGAAATATCATCAAAAAAAGTTAGAAATGACTTAAAACCTTCTCTACTTTGAATTTTATAAGGACCCCATAAATCTAAGTGAAGTAATTCTCCTAATGCTTTAGTTTTATGTTCACTCAAGGAAAATGGTTCCGTTGTTTGTTTTGCCTTGTGACAGATATCACAAGGATTGTTATTTATAGAACCTTTTACATTTAAACTTGGTTTTAAAACATCTAAAACCTGATGAGCATGATGACCTAATCTGTGACGCCATAACCTTAGAGACACATTGTTTGTAATAGTAGAATTGGATAAAATTCTTTCACCTCTTTTGAACAAATATAGACAATTGATTTCGTCACCAATCTCCAATGTTCTGTTTTCCTTCAAATCCTGAAGTTAGCATCTTAATTTATCAAATCCCACAAAAAGTTCATTATCTTTTGTTAATATATTGACAGACAAAAGATTAACACAATATTCTGGAACCAGTAACACATTATTAAGAGTTATAAAATTATTGAGTTGATATCTACCAATCATTTGAATTTTTGCTTTAGTACCATTGGGATGACCAACAGTAATATTAAATCTTGTGACATCAATTTTATTCCTTTTCAGAGCAAACTATGTTAATTTGCACCTGAATCTATAATCCAATCTTTAACATGTGTTTAAGGTTTATTAATCAAATTAGAACAAAAGAATTTACTGAAATTCTCATTAAAAACAATATTATAATTATAAAACCTACCAGCCATTGCAGTATTGACCTCTGCAGTGGGTTCTTTATCTTTGCTAATAAGACTTATGATCTTTTGAATTTGTTCCTCAAAGAAAGGAAAACCAGTCTTATCACTGTTACTACAAGAACCTTTTTCAGAAACAGAGTTGTTATTATTAGCAACAAATTTAGGAGCAAATTGATTGAATGGTTTTTTCTTATATCCAGGAGGATATCCAATTATCTCAAAACATCTGTTAATAGTATGTCCTATCATACCACATTTAGTACAATGCAGATTAGGGTTAGGACCCCTCGTAACTCTTCTAGATCCAGAATTATTATTAGTGTTATTTCCACTTTTAGCCATGGATATAGAAGATTGACTTATTTTAGAAATATCATTTGTAACACCTATTCTATAAGTTTTTTCCCTACACAAAATTGCATAAGCAACTTTGACATCAGGAAGAGGATCTCTAGTTAAGATATTACTCCTGATAGGTTGATACACATTATTTAAGCCTATTCGAAACTGCATTAGTTTTATTAACTTGTTATGACTTTGAAAATCTTTATTAGCTTCAAATGTGCAAGTAAGCAGTTTGATGAGGGCATCATACTGCTTCCACAAACAATTTAGCTTGTGGTAATATTTAGACAAACTACTCTGTCCTTGAGTAAGTGAGTTGATTTTATGATGAAGATTAAAAGTGACAGAACCATCTATTTTATCATATGTCTCTTTAAGTTCTTGCCACACAGTTGTGGCATTATCAGAGAATATTTGACCAAGATACAATTCATCAGATACAAAAGTTAAATTCATGTTAAAACCACAGCATTGCACCTATCCCATTGACTCAACAGGACTTCATCCTGTTCATAAGTTCATCTTTCACAAGTTCCATTAATGAAACCTTTTTTTATTTTTTGTACATAAAGCTAAAGTTAAGGCCCTACTCCAGACATTATAATTTTTGTTCCTTTAAGTTTTATAGAAATCAAAGAAGTGCCAGAAGTATCACTAACATGAAGATAAAGAGGATCTCTAAAATCAAGTTTGTTTATCAAAGTTGCAGATGTTGACTCTTCTTCTTTAGACATTTTACTGAAAAATTGATAAAAACTTGTGAAAGATTTATAACAGATATAAATCAAGTACACAAAAGAATCAAATATACAGATATTCAAAACAATTAAGTAGATATGCAGATATGCAAAAGAAGCATATATGCAGATATACAGAACAATAAGCTGATATGCAGATATTGCAAAACAAAAATATATGCAGATATACAGAAACACCTAGAGAATACCAGTGCTTGATCAGGTTTCCATTGGTTTCATGAACCAAGGTCAAGAATTGGGCACTGGATTCTTATACTACACAAATCAAACAAAATTAAATGCAAGAAATGAAATAAACACAAATATAGATGCAAGAGATATCTTGGCTATGGTCCAAGTGTGAACACAGAGGGCAGAGTATCCTTCTTAAGCAAGAAGGACTCTTAGGTCAGGAACTTGCCACAGCACAAGTATGTTTAGATTATACCAACAGAATCCACACTTCAGATACCAAGAATCACCAACAGATACTAGCGGAAGCACAATGAATAATAAGAACATAAGAATTCGCAAGTAAAAAAACCAAATCTCGATCTGAATCTTAACTCCAATCTTCTTGAAGAAAAAACTACCCACAGACTGTGTCGAACCCAATAGAACACCCAATCAATCAAACAATCGAAAGAAACCCTAGAATTTCACCAAAACCCTAGAATAGCCAACAATCGAAGCTAGAACTCAAAAACAATGATCCAGAGACGCCGATAGCTCGGATCCTGTGTAGAAATTCACACAAACAACTACCAGATCAAAGTAAATTGATCAACAGCAACAAATCATATAAATATAAATGCTTCATTAAATCAAAATCAAAAGTGACCTGGCAAAGCCCAAACAATTACAATAATAAGAACTCTATCTTCCAATTACAAAGAAAAACACTCAATGATTATTATCAGCATATAATAATCATTCAACCAAATATGACTAAGAAATCCCCAGATGTATCGGGTGCTAAATCTAGAAACAAGAACAAAAAAATAAAAATAAAATAAAGAAAAGATTACATTTATGATAAATTAACTTTGGCTTTTTGTCATATTTGGTCCCTCACTTTATTATTCTTCAAATTCTGTCACTAAATGAATTTTCCTTTATAACTTGTGACTTGCAACTGCACCAAATACAAACAAGCACAAAAATGATATTCCAAGTAAGATTGAATACCTTGTATACCTTTTGAACACATATATTTGTTGGATACCTTAGCCTTAAATAAAACTTATAATGTGTTTGTTGTTTTTAAAAAATGAAGTGTCATTGTATTAATTATCACTAACATAGCTTAATAGTTATGCACCCAAATTGTCCAAAAGAGTCAAACGGTTATATTTATATTTTAGTTAAATAGTGTACATTTAAGTTAAAAAGTGACTTTTCCTCTTGCTAGCTTTAGCTCAAAATACCATGTGATTCGAAAATTAAGCATTATGTATGCGCACAATGAATGCTGGTTATCGCTTAAGGTACCTCACGAATAGAAAACTAGGCTTCTGTATACGTAACCCGAACAGAGAAAATCTTGTAGCCTTGTAGAAGCGTTTGAGAACCATTTAGCTCTACTAATAGAGGAAATGAATGAAAGAATTTTGGTAATGTTTGGTATGATAATGGAAAAATGATATAGTAAACTAAGCAAGTTAGTGTTTACTTATGCTATGTGAATGGGTAATTGGTCCCATTGCCTTCTTGCTCAATTATATTATCATGATTAATTACAGGGCAAATAGCGCGAAAAGATAACATAATTTATCAAATTTGACAATTAAGATAACTCCCAAATCGCATAAGCCCGAAACGGATTTTAATTTTATTTTTGCTCAAGAAAAGAATTACGATTTGAAAAAGTGTTAAATTGGGGTTATCTTCATCAAATTCATTAACGATTGTAAGTCAAAAATACACGATTCATCCTGTAAGTTTTTTAAAAATTATACACAGCGTCCTCTCTCAATTTTGACTGGAAAAAGACTCGTAACCCCATACCCTCTCATTCACTTACTATAGGCAGAGGAGCGTTCATCATCTTCATTAACATCTCCATTCCCATTATCATCTTCATCTTTATCTTCATCTCTATCTCCATCTCCATATTTAATAAATTTATAAATCCTAACTAAATTAAAAATCTAACTAAAATTAAAATAAAAAACGTACCTTAAAAACTAGATAAACTAAATCTATTACCATCGTAATTACAGGTTACGGACTAATTCAAAAAGATAAACTAGATACAATTATAAATTAGTTCAACAATTTTATTCCAACACAATATATATGAATTATAAACTCGTACGAAGTATAAAGAAAACAATTGCCATGAATCTTAATTTAAGCAAACGGAATAATACAGCCCCATTATTTGCCATTCAACATAAAAAAACATGCGCTAAACTAACCTTTGTGTTCATCTACTAAAGGGTACGAGTCTTTAATTAAGACACCAAAAAATAATGAATTTGACTAACGGCTGTTAATGAATTTGACGAAAAATACTTCAATTTTAAAATTTTTGAACACGTAATTATTTTCTTGAGCAAAAATAAAATTAAATTTTTTTCGGGCTTATGCAATTTGGGAGTTACCTTGATTATCAAATTAGATAACTTATGTTATTTTTTTGGACCATTTACCCTTAATTACATCCGCATATGAATCTTAAGTGGCCATGGCCATATTTGGTTTAATTTGTCATGCTTATAATTGAATTTCTTTTTTTTTTTTAGGTAAAGAGTTTTACCCGGTAAATATTATTACAATTGAATTTTTTTTTTTTTTTTGAAAGGCAAATAAGATATTATTAATTAAAAATGAACATTACACAAGCCAGCATGCGATCACATGCTATCCGACATATGTACAAGAAAATGACATGCTAGAACAGTGTCCAATTGAAAAAAACATAAAACGAATATGTAATCATCCATGATCCGCGAGCAAATTAGGATTAAGAAGCCATTGATTCCAATCCAAGTTTATTTTCTTTGAACGACTTGAGACCCATTCGAATGCCTTGATTTGGATTTCGTTAAGAGACATGGGACCATTTCCTTTTTTTCTTTGGAACAAAGTGAGGTTGCAGTTCCGCCATATGATATATCCACATGTCCACTTGATGGCTTGCCATAAACACGATATGGAGGACGGTTGGGACAGTGGAATTCGTCCTTCAAATAACTCTTCCAAGTTCGAATAAGGCACGTTTCCAAGTTTGCACCAACGAAAGAACCGATTCCATATATCTTTTGCAAACGGACAATGGAGAAGGACGTGCTCCACAGTTTCCACTTCATTATTACAAACCGGGCATAACTTCGAGTCAAGATCAATACCTCGTTTGTCTAGTTCTTCTCGGACCGGGAGTCTCTTGAGTTTGGCTCTCCAAACGAACAAAGAGACTTTTTGCGGTAATAGTGAGTTTCGTACAGCAGCCTTCTGTCCATGCGAATGATGTAGCAGTTTTTCATCGATTTTTTGTCGTGAAACAGCCATTAGCTTGTAAACTCCAAGACCATGAGTCGCCCTCGAATTCTGCGAATTTGAATGAGCTAAGAAGCGTTAAAAGGTTGTCCAATTCGCTCCTGGTTCTACCATTAGGCGACCGTGACCAGTCCCAAACAGCTGTCCATGAATTACCGTCCTTGCTTAAGCGGTCACAAATAAGCACATCTTGGCTTTTCTCCAGACGAAACAATCTTCCAAATCTTTCACAAAGAGCTTCATCACCTATCCAAATATCTTTCCAAAAAAAAAATGATTTCCTTTACTTATGACTCTAGTAAAGGAGTTAGTGAAGGAGATATTCAAGTTATCGATTTCTCGAAATTCAAGTTCAAGTACAGGTAATCTTAAGTTAATTATTATACTGATTTTCTGTACTTATGAAAGGATATAAATAACATAACAAACTCATCATCCTATTCAATTACATATGTTCCTATTCAATTATATATGTTGATTGTATTGTCGACCAACTTTTGAAGATACATGTACATTTGAAGGCCAGTAGTGTTGTAAAAAAGCTGAGCTACTCGAGCTCGACTCGTTTCTAACCGAGCTTAAACGAGCTCGTGCCCGAGCTCGAGCTTATTTTAAGGATTGATTACTAAACGAGCTCGACTTCGAGCTTCTTATATCGAGCTCGAACAAACTCGCGAACCTCAACAACTTTTCATTTATAAATGTTAATTAATATTTTTGTGAGTGGTTTTCAAGCCTTAGTAGGGGGATCCGCGATTAGTTGTCAAGCAACCCGGGTTCAATTCCGATAAGGGAGGTTTTCTCCAGAATTTTTCCGCGATTAGTTGTCAAGCAACCATGAACCCGCGATTAGTTGTCAAACAACCCGGGTCAATCCTTGGAGTTTCCTACCTAGCGTGTGTGGGTCGCAAATGAGAGCAATCGATGCTAAAATTTGCCGTTAAAAAAAAGTAAATCGTATTATATATGGTTAAAATTTTCAAAATAGATAAAATAAATATCGAAAGCAGATAAAATAATAATTAAATAATAATATTATTAAATAAACGATCCGAGCTCGAACTGATTTCGAGCTTCCTAAAATTTAGACGAGCCGCTCTCGAGCTCGAACTCAGCTAATTCCAGTCGAACTCGAGCTCGGCTCGTTTGCACCACTAAAGGCGTGACACTTTAAACCGATAATTCATAAACGATTATAAGAATAAATAATGTATGTATTCGGTAAGCATGTTTGTATTCGGAAAAGACAATGTTAAAATATGCTATGAACAAATTTGATGAGTCAAAATTTTGGTTAGAATTTCCAAAATAAATGTAAGTGTAGAAAGCTTAATTATTTGCAAAACTAGTTAGAGTTGGTTGTTGAGATTGGTTAGAAATTTACATAAAAGTAAGTTTTATTTTAAAAAAGTTAACTTTTTCAACAGTGATAAATAAAACTCGCTTTATACAAGTGTTGAAGCTTATTAAAACAAGAAGTATATGCTTGACACCCCAAGATATACTACCAATCAGGTTTGAATATGCAAATTCTTGTGAAATGAATTTGTTAATAAAGCAAAGTGTGTGAGTCGTTATCATTTTAGCCATATTTTTTCATACGGACTTTAATTTAGCTAATTCAAAAATCCAAAACAATATACTTGCAAACTATTACCTCTATATATACAATCGCACTTTATATATTTTTTAAAAGACAACTCACAAACAATCATACATTATATACACATTGTTTCTTGTAAAACTTCAAACATAACAAATTGGTTAATGATCATTTTCTCATGTAGCTCTTCGGTTATTCCCTATCTTAATCTCTCTTAACTGAACTTCTCTTATCCACATCAGCGTCATATCATCACCAATCCCTTTAACATTCTTTTAATAAACAGTTCCACGTTTTTATTAAATAGTACTTATAAATAATACCTACAAATATAAAATGTACAAGTTACCAAAAAAAATTACAAATAATATAAACATGTGGGACCCATAGTACTCGTTAACCAGCTTCAAGGATGTAAATGGTGCCCCATTTAGCAAAACACTCCATATCCATGCCATTGTTTGGCTTTGCGCCAAGGACCTTCCTCACGTAGGAAAGTGCCTAATAGCCCTTTCTATAACTTATTCATACGACCACATCTAACTAACTGAATATTACGAGTAATATTTTGTAGTTTTAGGGGACGTTTTCAGAAGCACTTTTTTATGTTAAACATAGAGATACTTTCTTTTCTTTTTTAAAGCAAGATACGTATATATTATGCATCAACAAAGAGATACAACAGAAGCATGGCTACATATACAAATACATGCGACTCAAACGAATATTAACAATAGACAAACATCGAATATGTACAGAGATTGGAGTATGACCGAAATAATTACCCAATTCCTGTTCTCCTACATTTATGTCACCATAAAAATTCGGGTTAAGGAGCCATTGATGCCATTTAACCGATAACTTTTTTGATCTCTTTGAGATCTACTCGAAACTTTTAATTTGAATTTTGTTAAAAATATATGCCTGTGCTCATTTGCAGATATTACGAAGCACTTTTTGATTCCAGTTCTTCCACATTAAGTACCCGCAAACCCATTTAACCGCTTGCAACGCCTTATGACCCTATACCGATCTATGGTTACCATTGTCCGAGTTAAAAACATTGTTAAGGTTAAGAATAGCTGGATTAGAATATATACCCCACCATGTCCGAGCTCGATTCCAAGTTTCTTTCGAAAGGTTGCAGTCCATAATAGCGTGTTCAGCGGATTCCAATGCATTATCACATACCGAACATCAAACCGAATTAAGGTCAATGCCACGTTTGTCTAGTTCCAAACGCATCAGGATCCGACCACGAGCAGCACTCCCCGCAAAAGTACCTAAAGTTTGAGGAATGAATATGTTTAACATGGTTGTGTCATAGGAAGAAGTAACACCAAGCTTTGCTTTGTCTATTAAACTCGCCATTGTCTTCGTCTTGAAACAACCATCGTCATCGAATCTTTATTTTGATTTGTCATGCCCATCATTGGAGAATCCATTTGAAGGTGATATGCGTAAAACACACCTAATCTTATTGTAGTAAAATTACGAATTCGTTCACAGGGAGCAGCGTTTAAGATTTTATAACTGATAATTATTCTGAAGATTTATGTTGTAAAATGGGGGTTTTGTAGTTAAACTAATAACGAAAAGTAAATTAAACAAATAACCAGATGGACGAAGCAGTGTTCACTCAGATGATTCACTAGTGACGTGGATTGTTCTTTCAGTTAAAACCGATTAAATGTCTGATAAGTTATAATTCAATTATTCAAACTTGACTAACTCACATTAATCTCATACAAACAATCAAATCATACAGGATAAAACTATTGTGATTCAATCTAGGTTAAATTCACATAAAACCTTAATTACTATGATCACTCGGAGTAACTACGCGACTGTGCTATCAAATTACCAATTAATCACCATTCACATTCACACTCACATGTAAATGTCTAGATCTCCTAAGAGTTGAAGCATAATCCGTTTATCACTAATAAACTCACGTAAACTAGGTAACAAATTATGTAATTAACGTCAAGTATTCGATAAACACAATAATGGATCTTTTGTTTGAACACAATAATCATTAATCAATTAGATTCAGTTATTAAGATTTGATCCGGATTAAAATCACTTAAAATCCTAACTACAAAGATCACTCAATGCAATTATCACGATTATGATGCAAACCTACCATTCAATTACCGAGTAGTTCCTCAATACAATCACTTAAAAACAAAGCCCTAATCGTCTAGATCAGTAAATGTGTTGAAGTACACATTATCTACCATCGATTATCTCACAATAACTAATTGATAGCATATATAATTGAGTTTAAGTAGAAAGCATGCATAACAATGGGTCTTTGACCAAACTTAAATAAACTAAATCAGTCAAACATTAAATCCATGAAATAAAGAACAATCCAACAATAAAAAACTATTACATCTGAGCAAACACTAAGGGTTTTAGCCAAACATGATCATAAAATCAAACAAACAATGGAAACAATAAGAATTCACAGTTTTATCACTTAAAGAGATGAAATCTAGAGTACCAACGATGTTGTAATGATCCAATCTTCAATCCTAGATGAAAATCCCTTTTGATTTGGTGAAGAATGGCTTTAAAACCTCTAAAAACGTCCCTTCTTGCCTCTGGATTCGTCCCCAATCGATACCCTAAAGTTGGGGTTAAATATGGGTATTTAAATATGGAAATTCAGAAGTTTGACCGCCCCAAATCGTGACCGGAATAGATGCATCGCGACCGGGATTCATTGCTGTTCGAAAACTGCAAAATATCTGTCTCTGAATCGCGGTCGTGATGTGCCTATCTTGACCGCGATGTGCACATCCTCTGAACTTTAGTTTCAATTCTTGATTATCGTAGAGCTTTGAGTTACGGACGTCTGGGCTTTGGATTCACCTTTTTTCGAGTCCGTATGCTCAAGTTATGGCCAAAACGGTGGAGGCGCGCAAACCAGAATTTGAACCGTTTTCAACATTCATCTTTTTATCTCCAACACTTTCGTAAACACCAAGAATACTTCCAAAACATCACTTGAACCAAAAGGCGAACTTTATGAAAACCTCATTATATCTTCAAAATATCACAAAATAAATACGAACCGAACCCCAAATAACCAAAACATTAACCCGAAGACCTCTGGATATATATTTATCATTTTATCTCAATTAATCACCAAAGTCTTCACATTTCCTCAAATAAACGACAATAAAGAACCGATATCGCGATGTAAAATATGTATAATTTGAGCGATATCAAATCCCCCACATTTGAACCTTGCTTGTCCTCAAGCAAGTCTATCTTCAAATAATATCAACTAATGTAGAAATAAATAAACTTGGACAAGTCTTCTACAAAAATCATCAAATTAACCACAATTCAAACCTAAATCTACCCATCACAACCATTCCCCGGTCAAAGTCAACTCCTTATTCGAAAAGGTCATCAACACATCAATCTTCAAACATAAAATGTTATAAACTCAAACTTTTGACCTCCTTGAGTTTGACCAATTATGTATGATTCACAGAATAGCCATCAACTCACCAATAATTAACTCAAAATATTAACAATATATAAATCATAACCTCTTACCATCATGAAAATCATGAAGTAAACCCTCAAAATGAACAATAGTCATAAATATCATAAAAATTACCGTTCACCAAGGAGTCTATCATGTAATAAGTATACGCCTTCAAAAAGTATGATCCTCTAATCAACCAGCTATGGCTATCCCTCTTCCATCTCCATGCCCCCAAAACACCAATGATTCGTCAATTCCATATATAATCGTCAATTCTAAAAATTGGGTTAAGGTGGGTGCGCCAAAGCGTAGGGGATTGGTTACCCCTATCTTTATGGTCAATCCGGGCACAGGATGATCGGCACTCATCAAGCTTTCTATCACAACTCTATGGTTTCTCTCATAGTAGGGCGAAAGCATTGACGGAGTTTCGTGGAATTAGTACCCCACGTGGCTAATTAAGAGGTCCATCAATTCCATGTTTTAGCTCAAAAGTCGGTGTGCATACAAGCCTTTCCGATTATGCGACAGCCGCACTGGTAGTTTCACTCAAGCGAACTACCTTGGGTGTAAAAAATTCGGAGGGTCTATTGCACGAAACCTGAAAGACTTTACTTTCAAGCAATGGTCTTTTGAAACTAACTTAACTTGTAAGACTTTACTTACAAGCTTCGGAATAATTTTAAGGTCCTTGGACCCTACTTCCCGCGCATTTAGCTTTTATGCTAGTTTTAAGAAAATGTAGGAAGCAGATACTACATTCCCGTATTTGGAAGGCTACCACGGCTTTTGACCATGGCGTGCGTTGTCTAAGCAAACACTAGCACGAAACCATTGCTCTTCCTAAAGAAGATAGCACTTTGTGAAGCTCAAGGCTCCTCTTCCCAAAGTACGATACATCGGTGTAATACATCGTGAAATGAAGTATTAACCAATGTCAGTATGAAATGATGTAGATTAGGAAGTCTCCTACACCAAGTAAGACGGGCATTCGGAAGACTTGACTTCCTTTATGGATGCACTTGAATCATCCTACAATTTAGATTTAAAAAAAAAAAATCCTGGAAGATTTTGCTTCCTTTATTTTGAATGGAAGACTTTGCTTCATTATTGTCTTTTTTTTTTTTCAACAAAAACTTAATCAAAAAGTCCATAAAATTTTCAAATTGGCTACAAATGCCCGCGAGGATTTATCTCCCCCCCCCCACACACTTAAGATCATGTAATGCCCTCATTTACATGAAATCAGATAATTAAAGATAAATTCGAGAGGACAATAGTGAAAAGAGAAAAAGAAAAAGAAACCCGAAATTTTTAGATACGGAGATCATGGAGAGACGGTGCATGATGGCGCTGAACTTACTACCAGCATAAGAACATAGGCATCCACTCGAACATCAATCACACAATTATCATCAAATACAATATAAGTCGCTGAACTTAATGCCAGTCTTTGAAATTTAACAGCATGCGAATCATCATAACCTGCAATTAACATAAAAACCACGCATGCAAGGATGGGGTGGTACCACCGTGGTACCGAAACGCCCCATCAAAATATCCAAGTACATAGTTTTACGAATATCAAATACAGTTATTCGATTTACAAACCAAAGAAATAGAAATAGTCTCAAACAAACAGCAAATAAAAGGAAAAACGTATTTTGGTCTGGAGCTGAATCGCGGTCGCGATTGGGGTAATCCCGGTCGCGATCAACCTTGTATCTGGTACCAAGTTTATCTGAAACCTGAATCGCGATCGCGATCCAGTGTATCCCGGTCGCGATCGAGCTTGTTTCTGGCACCCCATGTTTTGTCAATGGATCGCGGTCGCGATCCCCTGTGTTGCGGCCGCAATCACTCCCCAACTTTTTTTTCCAAAGGTTTTATACTTTTTATGGGTTTTATGTTTTAGAAATTCAAGCAATAAAAATAAAAAATATTAGAAACAAGCTTACAAACTTTACACGGTTGTGCGATGTTTATTCTGGAGTCGCGCACTCGACTCCTCTTCCTTCTCAACTAATGTCCGGATGGTATACGGTTCCATCCTTCAACCCACCAGGACCTTTAATTGAATCTCTATACCCAATTGCATTTAATAACTAAACATCCACCATCTTTGACTCCTTGGTCAACTCCCTAAGTTTTTCCTTTTCCTTTCTAGAAAGATTTGACACCAATCTGTTCCTAACATGCTCATCTTTCTCAGACATTGAATTCATAACCCGATTATACAACTTCCTCATGGATTTATCAATAACACTATCCTCGGGCGTATCAACAAGCTTTTCCTCTACCATTTCCCCACACTTATTCGGTTTACTAGCTTCAGTTTCAACATTAGTAATTACATTCACAGAATCTACAGGTGTGGGTGGTAGTTTAACACTAAACTTAGTCTGAAAGCTTAAGGTTTTACCTCTATCCCTCAAAATCAATTTACAAGTTCTCCAGTCAGTCAATGCACCTGAGTTGCTAAAAATGGTCTACCTAAAACAATCGGTACAACCTTATCCTCAGGCATATCAACAACTACAAAGTCAGCTGGGAACTCTAATTCACCTACCTTAACCACCAAATTTTCAGCAATCCCTATGGGTTTACTAATTGACTGGTCAACCAACCTAACTCCAATATTAGTCGACTTAAGTTCATTTAAACCCAAACGTGAATAAACAGATAACGGCATAAGATTGATACTCGCACCTGAATCAGTTAAACACCCCAAAATTTCAGAGTCATCAATCCTACAGGGCACTATGAATGGCCCGGGATCACCTAACTTTGGTGGCATATCACTCTTTTCCAAAATAGCGGCACATTCCGCTTCAAGAAACGCGGAGGATGCCTGCTCATGCTCACCCTTCTTTGCTATTAAATCTTTTAAAAATTTCTCATAATTGGGCATACCTGCAAGAACATCAACCAAAGGTACATGCACAAAAATATTATCATTATTAATAACTGACTTACAAACAGTGTCCTTTGGTCGCTCGGATGGAATAGCTCTTGGATATGGAATGGGCGGCTTATAAATTTTCAATTTAGGTGACGGTTTCACCTCTTCTTCCACTTCACTTTCACCAACATTGTTTACACTAAACTCGAGAGACTCGGTAGTCTCCACACTCTTCACCTCCGACTCTTGATTACCCAAACTAGAAGAATTCCCCGTCATCACACTCATCAAATAATTACCATACGAGGGAGTTATATCACTAACTCGAATCCAACCATCTACACCATTATGAGTATAAGTCGGAATAACCTCATCGGAGTCATAACCCTCAAAACTAGAAACAACATTCACCTGCTAATAATTAGAAACTTGAGGCTCTTTATTCTTCACATCATTTCGGTGGTTATTAGTCAAGATTGATTGGAGCGGATCATTGACATTCGGATTAATCTGCGTATTTGAAGGAAGAGCACCCGACGGTCTCTCTGTTAGCGATTGAGCTATACGCCCCACATCCCATTCCAAACTCCGTATTGAAGCTTGTTGAAGCCTCATTTGTTGCTTTGTCACATCATTGTCTTGTCTTAAGGTTGTGATGCTTTCATCCGTGTTTATTATAAAACCCCACAATAACTCCTCGAGTAAAGGACCCTTATCCATATATGACTGATTCTGATTTCGATTAACGAACCCCGGTGGTCCGTTCCTTTGATAACCCGAACTACCTCCTTGATACTGATTATTGTATTGAATACCCAAGTAGTTCACCTGCTCTTCCATAGTTACCTGATTACAATCCTTTGTAAGATGTGGTCCCTGACATAATTCACATCCAACCCTTATAGCATGCATCTCCTTAGTTATTAATTCCATTTGTCTTTTAACAGTTGCCAGTTGTGCTTTAACTGATGCGAGTTCATCAATAGTTTCAGTACTAGCAACGTGAGAAGAGCGAGAAACATCCATCTCTTGATGCCAATCATATGAATGCGTAGCAGTTTTGGAGATTATGTCATAAGCTTCATCCAGAGTCTTTTTAATTAACGAACCACCTGCAACAATATCAATTTCTTTCCTAGTCGGCACATTGACACCCTTGTAGAAAATCTGGACCTTATTAAAATTGTTCAACCCGTGTTGAGGACAATTACGTAGCATTTTACCGAACCGTGTCCATGCATCATAGAGTGTCTCATTAGATTTCTGTACAAAGTGATTGATGTCACTCTGTAATTTAGCAGCCTTAGAAGCCAGAAAGAAACGCTTCAAAAACTTATCCTCCATTGTAGGCCAACTATAAATTTCACCTTCGGGCAATGATTCTAACCAGTCCATAGCTTCGTATTTTAAAGACCAAGGAAAAACTCTCAAATAGATAACAGTATCCATAACTTGGGCAATCTTGAACAAATTACAGATGCTTTTAAAATTTCGAAGATGCTCGAATGCATCCTCTTTCGGTGTACCCCTGAATTGGCATTGGTGAGTAATCATATTAAGAATCTGTCATTTGACCTCAAAATCCGTATTAACTGTTGGTTGCCTAATGGCATGTCCGTTACCAGCCCTCGTGACTTTCATCATTGCTTCCATAGTCTGACCTACTCCTCCTTTAGCCATGTTAACTTCTTCCTTAATATACTCAAAATTCGGAATATAAAAAGGTAATTCAGCAAAACCTTCGGCGATTTCCTGTTCTTCTTTAGCTTTGCTGCATGTATAATAAACTCTAGACGGTTCCATAGTTATTAGTACCTAACCTGCGATCACACCATAACAAAAACCAACGCGTGAAACTGAAAATAAAATATCAGAAAAGTAACTTTCGCGAAAAAAAGTTCCCACGAAAGGATCGAATAACTAAAAGCTTTTAAAATCCTAAGACACACCGCTCCCCGGCAGCTGCGCCAAAAATTTGATATGCGTAAAACACACCTAATCTTATTGTAGTAAAATTACGAATTCGTTCACAGGGAGCAGCGTTTAAGATTTTATAACTGATAATTATTCTGAAGATTTATGTTGTAAAATGGGGGTTTTGTAGTTAAACTAATAACAAAAAGTAAATTAAACAAATAACCAGATGGACGAAGCAGTGTTCACTCAGATGATTCACTAGTGACGTGGATTGTTCTTTCAGTTAAAACCGATTAAATGTCTGATAAGTTATAATTCAATTATTCAAACTTGACTAACTCACATTAATCTCATTCAAACAATCAAATCATACAGGATAAAACTATTGTGATTCAATCTAGGTTAAATTCACATAAAACCTTAATTACTACGATCACTCAAAGTAACTACACGACTGTTCTATCAAATTACCAATTAATCCCCATTCACACTCACATGTAAATGTCTAGATCTTCTAAGAGTTGAATCATAATCTGTTTATCACTAATAAACTCACGTAAACTAGGTAACAAATTATGTAATTAACGTCAAGTATTCGATAAACACAATAATGGATCTTTTGGTTGAACACAATAATCATTAATCAATTATATTCAGTTATTAAGATTTGATTTGGATTAAAATCAATTAAAATCCTAACTACAAAGATCACTCAATGTAATTATCACGATTATGATGCAAACCTACCATTCAATTACCGAGTAGTTCCTCAATACAATCACTTGAAATCAAAGCCCTAATTTTCTAGATCACTAACTGTATTGAAGTACACGTTATCTACCATCAATTATCTCACAATAACTAATTGATAACATATATAATTGAGTTTAAGTAGAAAGCATGCATAACAATGGGTCTTTGACCAAACTTAAATAAACTAAATCAGTCAAACATTAAATCCATGAAATAAAGAACAATTCAACAATCAAAAACTATTACATCTGAGCAAAGACTAAGGGTTTTAGCCAAACATGTTCATAAAATCAAACAAACAATAGAAACAATAAGAATTTATAGTTTTATCACTAAAAGAGATGAAATCTAGAGTACCAACGATGATCCAATCTCCAATCCTAGATGAAAAGCCCTTTTGATTGGGTGAAGAATGGCTTTAAAACCTCTAAAAACGTCCCTTCTAGCCTCTGGATTCGTCCCCAATCGATACCCTAAAGTTGGGGTTAAATAGGGGTATTTAAAGATGGAAATTCGGACGTCTGACTGCCCCAAATCGCGACCAGAATAGATGCATCACGACTAGGATTCGTTGCTGTTCGAAAACTGCAAAATATCTGTCTCTGAATCGCGACCGTGATGTGCCTATCACAACCGAGATGTACACATCCTCTGAACTGTAGTTTAAATTCTTGATTATCATAGAGCTCTGAGTTACGGACGTCTGGGCTTTGGATTCACCTTTTTTCGAGTTCGTATGCTCAAGTTATGGCCAAAACGGTGGAGGCGCGCAAACCAGAATTTGAACCGTCTTCAACATTCATCTTTTTAGCTCCAACACTCTCGTAAACATCAAGAATACTTCCAAAATATCACTTGAACCAAAAGGCGATAAACTTTATAAAAACCTCATTATATCTTCAAAATATCACAAAATAAATACGAACCAAACCCGAAATAACCAAAACATTAACCCGAAGGCCTCTGGAGATATATTCATCATTTATCTCAATTAATCACCAAAGTCTTCACATTTCCTCAAATAAACGACAATAAAGAACTGATATCGCGATGTAAAATATGTATAATTTGAGCGATATCAGAAGGCATCTCACAAATTAAGATGTAAAGTTCATCTTTACATCTACTATTGATATATATTCTAGTTCAAATGCAATCTTACATGGTTAGTGTTTAAGGTTCTCAAATCTTAGTTAAGTATAATTTCAGGTATCATGTAGCAAAGCTGATGACCGATAGCTGTATTGTTTGATGATTAAGGGTTAAAAGCAGCAATTGTGGATGTCTTAGCTTTTGTCCATGGAATTTAAATTAAGTCATGAGGAATTGGGCTGCTAGTATTTTTTGAAGACCACATTGAAGCCTAAGAGATAATCAAGTCCAAGTCCAAAGCCTTGAAGTATAAAAGGCTCCTTAAATTATTTTTAATTTAATTATTCATTTCATTGTTTTTGTCTTATGTATTCGATCGCTCTCTCTCTCAAATTAGGGTTTTCAGTTTTCTTCTTCATTGATCTCTTCTTTTGTGAGTAAACAAGTTCAAACTGTATTGAGCTTGTTTTGAGAATATAATACTGTTGTGTGTGTGAATCTGTTCGACTAGTTGTATTTGGTTTGTTTAATTTCTAACCTCTTGTGATTAGAGGTTTTGCCTTCTATGATTGAAAGATTAATTATGTGTGTTTGTTCATGGTATCAGAGGTCAAGGCTTGATATCTTTCGATCTGGTGGTTGTTTTGGTTCCTGAATTTTTCAGATCTGAAAAATTAGGGTTTTTATTCTTTGTTTGATTCTTTCAAGATCACTTGAAAGTTTGTCTGATATTAATGTTTGTGGGTTCGACAACGACTTGTGGATTCTAGTTTTGGGCCAATTTTGCTGTTAATAAGAAGTTTCTCGAGTAAGAAACCCTAATTTGGTTAATTAGGGTTTGTTCTTCTTTGATCCTCTTCTCTTCCGCTGAAATCTTGTCTACAAAGGGGAGTCTCATGTTTATTCGTGCATTTTTTTTTACCCTGATGAGATCTCTACGCCCAACACTTGATCTAGATCCCTTGAGATCTATGAATACCCGATCAAGGGTAGATTGATCGTGACCAATATTACTGTTAATCATCTCTACAGGTTTCCTGGCTAGTAGCTAGTCCATTGGGGTTTGTTTCTCTATCCTTACTGGTTTCTGAACCATGATTTGTTACTGTTTTAAGTGCTCTTTGTGTTCTTTGTTTTCTGATATTGCATTATTATTTGATTTACTGGTGCCTGTTTTCTAATATTGTTGCATTAAGTAATAACTGGCCTTTGTTTCAATTAGATGTTAATATTGCTTTTGTTTATGGAGATATAACTGAAGATGTTTACATGAGCTTACCTGAAGGTTACTTGGATAAAAATGATAAAAGAGTGTGTAAACTTGTGAAGTCTTTGTATGGCTTAAAACAAGCACCTAGAAAATGAAATGAAAAATTTTGTGATGCATTATTTGAATTTGTGTTTGTTAAAAGTGTCAATGATTATTCTTTGATTGTAAAACATGATGATAGTTGTAGCTTATTTCTTTTAATATATGTTAATGATATTGTGCTTACTGGTAACAGTGATATAGAAATTAAAAAATGCAAAGATCTTTTAAGTTCAAAGTTCAAAATAAAGGATCTTCGAAATATTACATACTTTCTTGGTATTAAGTTAACAGAACATACTTATTTTAACACAAAGAAAATACTATTTGGAACTTATATTCGAGTTTGGTTTATTGGCTTGTAAACCTGCAATTACTCCTCTGGAGTGTGATATTGTGCTTTCCAATTTTGAGAGTTACATTGACTCATATTATTTGATAACAAATATAAGTGAATATCAAAACTTATAGGAAAGTTAATATATATCACTTTAACAAGGCCTGACATAGCCTATGTTGTGCACTGTTTAAGTCAACATATGCACTCTCCTTTGGCATCACATTTGAAAGCTGCAACTAGAGTGTTAAGATACTTAAAAGGTTCTCCAGGTAAAGGCATTTTAATTTCTAAAACTGACCGGTATGATCTTACTTCTTATGTTGATTTAGATTATGGTAAATGTAGTTTTTTAAGAAAATCTGTCACTGGTTTCTGTATTTACCTTGGAAAATCTTTTATTTCATGGAAGTCCAAAAAAACAATCAACTGTTTCAAGGTCTTCAGGTGAAGCTAAATACAGAGCTTTGGCTTCTGTCAATTGTGAGGTTATATGGATTTTAAAAAAATTGCATGACTTAAAAGTTGTTTCAAATTTACCTGTTACAGTGTTTTGTGATAATGTCTACTCTTCAAATTGCTAAAAATCCAGTTTTTTATGAGAGAACAAAGCACTTTGATATAGATCTTCATTTTGTAAGGGAAAAAATTTCTAGTGGTGTAATTAAAAGTGAACAAGTTGATTTTGTTAATAACACTTCTGATATTTTTACAAAAAGCCTTGTTAGTTCTTAACATAATCTCATTTGTAATTAACTTTATGTGATTTTTACCATATTTAGATTGAGGGGGAGTATTGAAATATATTCTAGTTTAAATGCAATCTAACATGGTTAGTGTTTAAGGTTTTCATTTCCGGGTTAAGTATAATTTCAGATATCCTGTAGCAAAGCTGATGATCGATAGCTGTATCGTTTGATGATTAAGGATTAAAAGCAGCAATTGTGGATGTCTTAGCTTTAGCCCATGGAATTTAAACTAAGTCATGAGGAATTGGGCTACTAGTATTTTTTGAAGCCCACATTGAAGCCCAAGAGAGAATTAAGTCCAAGTATAAAGCCTTGAAGTATTAATGGCTCCTTAATTTATTTTTAATTTAATTATCCATTTCATTATTTTTAATTTAATTTATTTTTAATTTAATTATCCATTTCATTAATGGCTCTTTAAGCCCACATTGTTTTTTTTCCTGTAATCAAAGTGTGCGGAAGCATGTATCAAGTAGCTAAGTATGAACCTGAGAAACATATAGAAAACTGTCAACGAAAAACGTTGGTGAAATCATAGGTGTATTTGTAAACGTTTTTTTTAACCACAAGATTTAGTATATGTTGATTATCCAAAATCGTTTGCATTCCGAAGATGTTGTTCATTTGTCGAGCTCCCAATTATCAAGGCTTAACTGAATGGTACCTCTGAATCATAGTGTTAGAACCTACACTATACCCAAAAATATATTTCATCCACTGAAGGTAGCGAACCGTCCGAATGAGGGTTCGTCAAACCCGTATGGCCACACAACATAAGTTCACGCTTACACTTACACCCTGCAAGTGTAACTGATGATAATTGGACTTGAGGATTTTTGTTCTAACTCGTATGTGGAATGTTTATTTTCGTACTTGTGTTCAAAGTATAAAAGTACAATGTATATGTTTCTCATCCCATGATTTAAAAGTATAAAAGTTGTTGAAAAGATGGGACTATGATCTCACCGTAGTTGCATGCCAAAGTACTTGTAATTAAACGTTGTGCAATGAAAGTTGCTTAGCCTTGACCTAAACAAGTAAGTTATATTAATTACCGGTTACGACACAAGGTCGGGCGAAATGTGTTCAATTAGTCCTATGGCTCGTTATGACTCGATTATATAGCATGTGAATCAAGTTGTCAAGTTTCATGCAAAAATCAAGTATAAGGGAAAGGTTATAACGATTAAATAAAGTATTGGTTAAGTTTGAATAAAAGTCAACTTTGGTCAAGTAAAAGTCAACGAAAAAGTTAACACGCTCGGGTCGGGTCTCGGACAATTTTTCTGAGCTAATTAATCATATATGAGCATGTTAGAACAAGTTACATGTTAATCGGAGGTGTGTAGCATAGTTAGAATTTAACGTGGCCACAAACGCGACAAACACCGTGCCGCGCCAAATGATAGCCGCGCCGGGCCAATGGGCTTGAGCTGATTCCTGGGCTGTTTCAAATGTTTAAGTCTCAAACCAAAATTCACCAATTCACAAATAACGAACCGTAAACATTCAAAACACGTATCTCATATCGTTGGAAAGGTAATTTAACGAGGAATACAACTAAACACATTTCATCAAACAATTACATCATTTAAAATGACCAAATACTCGTCGAATGATCATTAAAAGTTCATCATTAAAGTTTCAAGTTCGTAAAACGCATTTCATGATTCGGGAACTTACTACACACATATAATATGCCATTTCGAAGGTAATTATGCATACAATACTACTAAACACTTACAACAATGTCTCATAGCATTCAAGGCATCAAAAGTTCATTTTAAAGTTTATCAAACCCTAACCAAGAATCATGAATTCAACATTTATGTTAATGAAGTTTTTTCAAGTCAACCTACATACCAAAACGAAGCTAATGATGCTAGTAACACTTTTAATACATGAGCTTTAACATTTAACAACATTAAATCACCCAAAACTCAAGATTAAACACACCCATTTTCAAGTTCATGCTAGTTACTCAAAATAACAAGATCGAGCAAATAAATAACATATTCATGTTAGACTCGAGCCATAGACACTAATTAACACTTTTATTGGTCAAGAACATCAAGCATAAGAATTCTAGAGATTTAGAAAAGTTACCCAAAAGAGATGAAATTAGTATCAAGTTGTAGAGGAAGATGCAATGATTCCAAATATACAATTTGTTTTGTTGTAAGCTTGCTAGTTTTGATTTAGATGATAAATCTTTGATTTGGGTGGAAATGGGTTCCTTGAACTAGAGAGAAAAAGAAGAAAGAGAGGTGGGAGATGAATGAGTGGAAGAGATGGGGTTGACTAGTTGACCTAGTCAACTAGTTTGGCCCCTTGACAACTTTGGTCCCTCGAGTTTAAAAGCGGGTGCGTGAATTAACCAAACGAATTATTTTAATACGTGAGAGTAAATGGAAGATGTTAAAATCCAGTAACAGGAATATTAAGAACGTTAGTTAACGGAAGGTACGAATTTAGATAACGGAAGATATTATCTAAAAAAAAAGAAGGGCGTTAAAATAAATTAACGAAAAAAGGCGGGTTATTACATTACCTACACCTTAAAAGAAATTTCGTCCCAAAATTTAGTTGGAAGTAGTAGTCGTTGTTTCTTCCTCGAGATCTTGCGTCGCTAATTCTACGAATAAGTGAGGGTACTCCCTTCTTATTTGATCTTGGCATTCCAACGAACTTTGACGATCGGGATTTTACTTTGTCTTGAGGTTTGGTTTCACGATCCATAATTTCAACCGGTTTGCCCATGAAGTGGAGTTGGTCATCGTTAGTAAGCTCATCGAAAGGAATAATAAGTTTTTGTTCGGCAAGACACTTCTTCAAGTTTGATACATGGAATGTAGGATGAACGGAGCTCAATTGAGTCGGGAGATCGAAATGGTAAGCAACGAGTACAATACACTCCAAGATTTCAAAAGGATCAAAATATCATGAATTTAGCTTTCTACGTTTCCCGAAACGGATTACACCTTTTCAAGGTGCGACTATTAATATTACGCGGTCACCCACTTGGAATTCGAGAGGTTTACGTCTAACATCGGCATAGTTCATTCGATGACTATGGGTCATTTTGGGTCTCTCTTGAATATGAATAAATTTTCTCAGTCGTTTATGAATAATCTCGGGCCCGGTGAATTGATTATTATTTACTTGGTTTGACAAAAGGAGAACGACGTTTCCGGTCATATAAAATTTCGGAAGGTGCGGCATTAATACTCGAATGATAACTATCATTGTATGTGAAATCAGCTAAAGGCAATAATACAAGTTTGTAATATGTTTTTCCAAGATTTGAATCGTACGTTTGCTTGGTTCGTTGGTTTGTGGATGGTACGCGGTACTCATGTTTGAACGTGTTCCCAAGGCTTTTTATAAGTCTAGAAGTGAAACGAGCATCTCGATCTGAAATAAAATGACAATGGCACACCGTGTCGAGATAGAATTCCTATAATGTATAGATGTACAAGCTTTTCCCATCTTGTCAGTTTCTAAAAAACGTTTGTTAAGACAAGTTTCTTATCGGTTTTTGAAAAGGTTGTTAGGACTATTCACCCTCGTGGCGAATACTTAGTATAACGTGAAGAGTCTCTCTCTCCATTGAGAATTTAGATAAAAGATTTCCTTATACGAAAGTACGAGTGTAATGCGAGAGAAGTTTTCGCCTCGATGTGAGCACATCAAGCATTTCGTAGTTCGTCGATAAAAGTGTGCGAAAACGAGATAGTATACACGTGTAATGTCATAACCCGTCCTAATCCATCTGGATGAAGTCACCAATATCTGGTTCCATTGTGATGATCGACTCCAAATAATGTCTTTACAATGAGCAAATGCACAGCGGAAGATTTTTCTTTCATACCTGAGAATAAACATGCTTTCAAGTGTCAACCAAAAGGTTGGTGAGTTCATAGGTTTATCATAAGCAATAAAATTCATCATTTTGATAGACCACAAGATTTAAATACAGTACACCTATCTCGTATACAAAACCATTTTTCATAAATCTTAGTAACCGTACACATATCTCGTGTACAAAATAACATACACATAACCTGTGTATAAAATCATTCTCTCGATACATAACATTCACTTTTCAATCATTGCTTGGCTTGGTAACCGACCTTAACATATAATGCGCATCAATAATATCCCCAAAAAACAGAACATCTCGTCTGTATAATATATAAACCTCGAAGTACTAAACACCACGCCCACTAGCTTTTTCGTCTAGTGAACATTCTGGGCGGGGGTGTTAAACCTGGTAGCTACCTTTAGGATTCGCGTAAATTAGGGCCATACCCGATTCTAATTCTTAGGTTACCAAGCAATAATAATCAGGGGAAATATTCACAACAATTAGTAACAATTATAACGTCAAACTAATTCAATAATAATCCACAGAACTTCTGTTTGCATAATAATTCATTCGAGGAATGTTTTGCTTGTGTCTATCTCGTCAAACATTTATAAAAGTATTTCATGTATTCACAGTTCAAAATATATTTCAAAAGCATTTAATAAAGCAGTTGTAAAAACAGCGCATGTATTCTCAGTCCCAAAAATGTAAAGAGTAAAAGGGAGCAAATGAACTCACAATACGATATTTTGTAGTAAAAATATTCATACGACGGAACTGAACAATGCAGGGTTGGCCTCAGATTCACGAACCTATATCATTTGTTTATTTATTAAAACGTATAATCGTAATCGAACAAAATTATATATTATTATTAGTGATAAAATTCTTATATTAATACTTATATTCATTTTATATAAAATATTAAATTTTGTTATGTTATGTGTACTAAACATATTTGTATATATTTATCTATATATATTTTTGATTTGGTAAAGTAGTACTCTAGTAATACTATGATAAATTTTGAAATAATAATAGTGATAATACTAAGGTTAATAATAATGATGATAACAGTAGTTTTTAATAAAATAAATAATTTAATATTAATGGTCATGAAATAATACTTACTCTTTGATATTAATACTTAATACTTAATACTTAATAATAATAATTGTAATAATCTTATTACTAATGGTAAACTTAATAATAATACTTTTATTAATAATAATGATAACAATTCTAAAATGATACTAATACTAATATTAATAATAAAAAAAATAATAGTAACTTTTATTATTTTCATCATAATACTAATAATTGAAAATTCATATTAATGATAATATTTATAATAACAATATAAATACTTATTTTAGTAGTAAAACAATAAAGATTATAATTTAAATTATGATAATATTAGTAATATCATTAATAAATATCATATTTGTAACTATAACCTTAAATAATCCTAATATATTAAAATTTCTATCATAATTCTTATATTAGTAATAAATATATCATTAATTATAATGTTAATAATAATAACAATAAAAATAATATTAATGATGATAATAATTAGAATATTCATAGTACTTAATAATAATAATAATAATAATAATAATAATAATAATAATAATAATAATAATAATAATAATAACAACAACAACAACAACAACAACAAGGATTACAACCTTTGAAGAAAAGCCCAAAAAACGCCATTGACGGGACTCGACCCCTCGACCTTTCGCATACCCAAATCACTCCTTAACCATTACTCCATTTGTACTTTCATGAACTAATTCCCAAGTGAAACTATATAATTTGAAATTTCTATTTCCTTTTTTTTTTCTTCAATTAGTTCGGCCCAACCAAAGTCTCGGCCCACATAATTATCAACAGCCCAAAAGTGGAATTTCGGCCCAATTAATCAAAAAAAAAAAAAAAAACTGTCCATACTCCTCTGCCCAGTTCGCGTTTAAAGAAAAAAAAATATAATAACCCTACCACTAAATCAACATTGCGATCCTAATCATTCAGTTTCTATTCCTCTATTATTTTTGATCATGTAACATCACTTTCATTATTTGGGCATCATCATCTCACAGCACTTCTCATTATAAAACATCATCATCTTTTTCTTCATCATGTTACTCATCATCTTCTTCTCATCAATATCATTTACAATGCTCATCATCTTTTGACCCAGCGAAAACACTAACCGTTGCAGTAGCCTAATTAATAGGATGTTTGGTTTTGGTTTTGGTTTTGGAGCTCGATTAAAACAAAAACAGTTTGATGGGGGTGGTGTTTGAAATCTTTCATTAAACAGCAACAAACAGGAGTTATTTAATGGTGTTTTTAGCCTTCGATCAGCTGCAACAGTGATAGAAACGTGGTGGTTTGGAATGGTTTAAAACAGTAACGAGGATAGTAGTAGTACAGTAAAAGGAATTGGCAGTTACTTGGTGGTCTTTACAGCGATAATAACAGCAGTAGGGGAATTAATAATGTTGTTGATGATTATGGTTGCAAATAGCAAACGATCGTGAGTAGCAAAGTTCGATAGTGGTGAAAAGTGATGGACATGTTTGTCGATAGTGGAGTGGTAATTTTAGTGGTGGGTTTGTTTGGTTCGTTCTTGGATTCAAATAAAAAAAATATATATAGAGACTAAAGGTGGTAGTCGGGAGTGGGTTAAAGGGAGATGATTCATGGTATTGGTGGAGGTGGCGAATAGATTATGGTGGTGTTCGATGGTAAAACATTGGAGGAACCGAATAGTAGCAGTGACAAGTTGCTTGTGGTGATGTTATGGTGATCTGTTTGAAGACTAATATGAAGATGATGGTAAGAGTGGCGAGTTATGGTGTTAGAAGGTCGAGGATGGTGGCTATGGTGATTTTCGGGTGAGAATAGAAGAGATTGTTCACGAGGATGGTGGTGATTTCCATGGTGTCGTGGTGGTGTATGGAATGGTGATGGTAGCCGGGAGTGGTGGAGGATTGAAGTTTGTGTGTTTCTTTACTCACACATATAACCATATATATATAATATAGTTTTATGAATAAAAGCAATCAAACATACACAGTACTCTAAATAGTATAGCAGCCTGCACTTTGGAGTTTTCTACCGACACTTATTTCCCTCATAGTACTATCGTGTCCATTGCTAAACAGTTATCATAGAAAATTGTTCCTAAAAATCCCAAATTTTTAATTTAAGACCATTTATTTATTCTGGTCATTACCTGTTTGAAACCTGATCAAAAAGATTTGTTATTTATGTATTTTCTGTTCCCATTAATATGTACGGAGTGTTAAATCTTAAACTAAGAAGATAAAAATATTTCTATCAAGTCAATAATCTCCGTAATCTATTTACAGTCTAACTTTTATTTTAAATTTTCATATATACTTATTAGATCTATATGAACACTAATGAAAAGTCAACCGAGTATCACAATTGTTTACTATTTAATCTCGAAATCACTTATTTTTAATATATTCTTTTTCTATATATAAACAGTTTTAAATAGCAAGTTTAACTACTAAAATAAATATTATATATATATATATATATATATATATATATATATTTATATTTAAACAATTAGCTTTAATATAATTTTATATATTTACAAGTTATATATATATATATATATATATATATATATATATATATATATATATATATATATATATATATATATAAATAGTTTTCATTACATCGAATATTATTTTTCATATTTATTTCCAACAATTTAATCATATATTAATTCAAATAATATTTCAAGTTATAATTATATATTCAAATATTTAAATATATATGTATTTATTTACAAATAGCTGTTCGTGAATCATTGGGAATGGTCGAAGGGTAATTGAATATATGAACACAGTTTCAAAGTTTTTGAGACTCAATATTACAGACTTTGCTTATCTTATCAGAAACATATAAAGATTAAGTTTAAATTTGGTCGGAAATTTTCGGGTCGTCACAGTACCTACCCGTTAAAGAAATTTCGTCCCGAAGTTTGAGTAAGGTCGTCATGGCTAACAATAAAAATGTTTTCATAACGAATATGAGTTGATAAATAGAGTTGTATTATTATTGAGTAATATAGATAAAACAATTTCATTATTCGAAGAGCACGAATGAAGCTATCATAAAAGAGTGAAATGAATGAATAAAGTTTTGTCGTATCTTTTGACGCAGATAGGGTTAATTTCCGGAGTTTAAGGGATTCAGAGGAAATCTTCAAAATCTAAAAGATTTGATTCTTTAGTGAATTAGTAAATTAAGATCTCTATAATTAAATACGGTGATCTGCCTCAATTACTCTGTCTGATATTTCCATTATAAATTAAGATCTTCCGTTCCATTATTCTCACCATTCCTATACTTTCTTTCTTAGTCCATACATCCAAAAGATTGTGAAAATGCATAATCCCGTTCTAATCCTTGATATATTTTTTTTATTTTCATTTCTGTCATCCTTCTTTTCAATCTTCCATCAGAAAATCTGTTTACTTCTTCTATTACCTTGGGGTGATACTATTCTTAATTCTTCCGTGTCTTTATATTGCTATTCGTATTGATATCCACGATTTGTAACCTCCGTGTTGTTATTGGGCTTTATATTTTCTCTTATATTTTGGAGCTCTTTGCCTTTTTATTCTCCTCTCAACCTCTAGTAAAGCGAGTAATGGTTCAGAATTCGTAAGTATGGAGTTTCGAATGAACTTAATGTTCTAAACAAGAAAGAACGTAATAGCACGATTTAATTTGTCAAATTACCAGAATCACTGAGAATAGACCTATCAAGAATATACTTTCTTGATATGTTCAGAAGTTAAGCAGAATGAAAGAGTTATGTAACATGGCAAGTGATGACGTTATGATCTGTGAATTATCACGTTCCATTAGAAACTCAGCATGAATTACTGTAATATAATCACATTGATCAAGTGTCGTTATATTATACTAACTCATGCATCAATTTCCAATAATACTTCAAAATCATTCATACTCCAAACTCAAATTTTAAAGAAATTTAGAAACTAAAGTAGTTTCCTTTATGATGTAATATAGATAGCACGAAGAGATAAATAATTTCGGACAGGAAGAGTTATGAAAATATCCTCAGAAATATCGAAGATATTTTTATGATGATATTTTCAGAATTTCTAGGATCGAAGGTTGAGGAAGAAAGATTTTCCACAAGATTTTAACATGAGTACAGAGCAAGATATTCGTTGAAGGTTTCATCGGATCCAGAATTACCTGGATTCTTTGAATATATGGTATGGTCCTTGTATTTGGCCTTGGTCTCCTTCATAGTTTACTCAATCTGTTCTTCAGTACCAAATTATATATCAAGCGTTCCTAACACTCCCTTATTTATCATCAAACTTTTGGCCGTTTAGACCATCTACAATTTTTCTGTTTCCTCTGCATTTAATGCTACGATATGTGAATCATCGGTTATCAATCCGAGGTGGTTTCAAGAGAATTGTGTTTTTAGATGATTAAATGCTGATGGTAATATGGTGGAATATAAAAGGTTCCCTGGTAACAATAAAATAGCACGCATATATATCAAAGTTATAATAAGGCAAATCCGAATGAAAATCGAAGTTGATTTGCTGGAGCTGTGACAAAATTGGCTAATTTTGAAAAAGGATTGCAAAGTTATTTTCGGTAATAATAATGCCAGAGGAGCTAGCACAGATACGTGTTAATCGTTTTCTCAAGTTCCGAGTGTTTTCAGGTGCATAACTATATGCATCAATCTTTTCTTCTGTGGCTAAAGTGCGGTTGGTTCATCCTCTTGATCGAGGTGTTTTCAAGAATCATGAAAGGTTTGAACGCAGATTGTAATTGTCAAGATACAAATGAGGTTTAAGATGAAATCAAGTGGCAAACTTGAAGAGATGTTTAGTTTCATATGTTATAATTAATATTTTAATTCATTTTAATTGTCCAATGTTGGTAGTCCACAGTTGATAGTCCACAGTTAACAGTCCAATAATTCATATATAGCTTCATATATAATATTTGAATTAATTAATACGTATCGTGACCCGTTTACATGTCTCAGACTCGATCACAACTCAAAGTATATATATTATTGTAGAATCAACCTCAACCCTGTATAGCTAACTCAAGCACTACTCCATATAGAGTGTCTATGATTATTTCAAATAATATATATAGATTCGTCGATATGATATGTCAAAACCTTGTATACGTGTCCCGATATTTAAAGTGCATAAAATAAATAACAGAAATTTAAATGACAATAAATAAAATTGCGAGAATTTAAATTGCGATAAATAAATTGCGATAATTAAATGTAATAAGGAATTAACAGTTAGCTAGGAACAGTTAGCTAGGACTTTGTTAGCGTGGATTCTTAACAGAATTTCTCATAGTTAATTTGTTTGTTTCTAACCAATTTTATTTTGTCCAATGTTTTCTTCATTATGCCACTTGTTGGATTCTGATAAGTCAAAATCCAAATATGAAATTGAATGAAAATGGTTATTCTGTGGTGAACGGATTCGTATATCTGTGAATGTAAGTAGAATAGTTAATGTCTGTTGAATCAGATTCAAAGAATGTACAGTGTAACTTATTAATGTGAAATTAAATATTCCTCGGGTATTACCTACCCGTTAAAATATTTTCACCATTAACAGTTTGTACAAAAGAATTTTTAATTACAATCTTTATAAAAATATATATACATATATATTTTCTTCAGATGTAATCATGGATTTAATGAGTCAATATGATATTAATCTCATTTGATTTATCGTTAGCACTAGAATATATAATTTCTAAAACATTAGAAATTACATAATCGCCATGTAGAACGAAGATAGCTGATGTAGAACGATTCGTAGAATGATGATTATGCTCGAGGTACAGAATGAGATATTGAGGTGTGTGATGTTGAAACTTGGGTTGTTGGTGGTACTGTTGGTGCCGGTGATGTTGCTGGAGCTGGTAAATTTTGCACCATATTCTCCAAATTGATTACTCGAGCGCGAAGTTCGTTGACTTCTTCTATTATTCCGGGATGCTTGTCGGTCGGAACGAGCGGATGAATAAGGTTTAGAATTTTAGATAGAATATAATCGTGGCGAGATATTCGGGAAATGATGGTGAAAATGATGTTTCGAACTGGTTCTCCGGTAAGTGCTTTAGGTTCTTCGCCAAGAGGTGAATTCGGTTGGTGGAAAGGATCGCCTTCTTCTCATTTCCATTGGTTAAGTCGACTACGAACTCATCCTCAATTCATCCAGAATCCAGAATCCTCAATTCCACTTACAATCACCGATATACGTGAAAGGATCCGAAACTAATCATCCGGACGTTGTCCATATTGATTACAAACGAATTACAATAGTTGATAACATTGCGAGGTACTTGCCCTCTATATGATACATCTTACAAACGTTGCATTTATTCTTAAAAGGCAATCTATAGTTACATCCAGAATTGACATAATCGCCTGACATTTCATAATATTCAAATGACATAAACCGCCATTTACTTAATAATAGTCTCTATGAACTTCAATGACTCGAATGCAACGCCTTATGATATAAGTCCTTAATAGCCTCAAGTAGTATCCTTAGTACGAGCTAATGCACAGCGGAAGACTTAATTCATACCTGAGAATAACATGCTTTAAAATGTCAACATAAAGTTGGTGAGATATAGGTTTAATGCCGGCAGCGATATATATATATATATATATATATATATATATATATATATATATATATAGACCACAAGATTTCATATATAAACATTTTCATAAAAATATTCTAAGTGGTTGAGCACTTGGTAACCATACTTAACATTCAATCACGTCGCATATTCCCTTTAATATGAAATCTTACTACACCGTACCAAGTGTAGTCACAAAACGAAGTACTGTGCAACTGTTGAATACTGGTCGTCCAGTCCGGTTGGGGTTGTCAGGCCCGATAGATCTATCAACAGGATTCGCGTTTACAATACCGCTGTAAATATTAGTTACCAAGCTACAGGGAAGTATGCCAGTGGTACAACTCAACGTAGAATATATTTTTCAGTTACTTGTGTCCATAACGTAAATCATTTATAAAAACAGCGCATGTATTCTCAGCCCAAAAATATTTAGAGTTTAAAAGGGACTATATACTCACTTTCGTCTTGAAGATATATATATTTTGACTTGGTCTCCGGTTGATATCACGAACCTATCCATATATAATATATCAATACCTTTTCTTTTTAAACAAACGTCACATATATATACTTGTTATACTTTTAATACTTTTAATAATTCCTTAGTCCGTAGTTAGCAGTTCGATGTTAGTAATTCAATTTTAATGGTTCATTTTTAGATGTTTAATAAACCCCCAACGAAATAATAAAACCCCCATCGTATATGTATTGGTCGAGATTAATCTTGACCCACGGTACCGGTGTTGTCAAATGACGTGTTGCGTACATAAAGTACCGGTGTTGTCAAATGACGTGTTGCGTACAATCATGGGATCTTATGATTAATCTTCTCGTGTTGTTTACGGGTAATCCTGAACCATATAAAATTGAATTATAAGTACATATATATAAAATATCATGTTATCTTAAAAAAAAGTGATTTATTTAATTTTTCCCAATTATTTTCGTGGCTAAACTAGTCTTGGATATCCGATTTTGTTTCGGTCATAGTTTCTTCGTTACAACTCCGTTTTCGTTGATTCAACTTGCCATCTCCTTGGATCGAGTCCCTCTTTAAGACTATGAACTGTAAATACCTTAGTTTGTATTCAAAATCACACGGCATAGGTGAAACTTTAGTGAAACTTATGAAGTTAAACATTTTTGTTACAAAAAATATCATTTAATGACCATTTTTCTAAAAATACTTATACTTTGAATTAAATCATGAAATTTTTATGTGTTAACATATTTATAGTAAAAATCATTTTTCCAGAGAATAAGCTTCCAATTCAAAGTTTAAGATGGTTTTTAATTATCCAACCCAAAACAGCCCCCGGTTGCACTCCGACGTCGTAAAAACAGTTTTTAAGGTGTTCTTTGAAAAACCAAGTTATACCTTGTTAAATTAGCATATACTTAAGTTATATTACAGGTCTTGAAGTATTTTAAAAGTTAAGTTAGAAGGATCTATTTAGTTTGCAAACAAGTTTGAAAACTTTCAAACTATGTTCTTGTTGTTAAAATTGTATACCACAAAATATGATAGCTATATATATATGAATCGAATAAGGTTATGAACATAGATACTACCTCAAGTTCCTTGGACAAGGTTTCTGTAAAAGAGGAGTAAAAAGCTAGAACCAAAAGGGTGATGGAATTGGATGAAAGATTGGAAGTAAGTTTGTGTTCTTGGAAGGATTTCTTGAAGTGTTTTTGTATGGTTTTCTTATGGTGTTTAAGTAAGGTTTTTGAAGCTAAATGATGGGGAAAATGCTTGGAGATGATCAAGTATGAAGTTAAGAGTATTTTGAGAGAGAAATGGAAGTGTAAGTATAAGAAAATGGGGTGAAGAAATGGTGTGCATGCATAAAAACGTTTTTAGGTTATAAAGGAAAAAAAAATACCTAACTTTGTTTTCTTGCTAAATAATTCATGCTACTTGACAAATGGTTGGTTCCACATGTTTCTTAATCATTTAAGGCTGCTAAGGAGCAGATTTTTATTGGTATATACCAATAGTAAATACATCTAGAAGCTGCGTATGATACGGGTACATATACCCTAGGTATACGTATAGAAATCTTTGAGAAAACGGAACGAGGATTCAAATTTAGCTATCTTTTGTAAATATACTTATATTGTTTTATGTATTTAAGTCTTTAAAAGTGATTAAATACATTACTTATACGATATATGTATAAACATTATAGGTCATAAGTATTTAAGTCAAATAACGTTACGTATGGTTATCGTTTTGAAAACTTAAGTTAGTAGTTTCAAAATATACTTATAACTTATTGTTATTAATACAAAATGAGATATTAAAACATTCTTAGATCATGTTAAATATGTATATATACATATATATACACAAACGTATAATTATCATATATTGTATAGTTCGTGATATCATCGGTCAAACTAGACGGTCAAACGTTGTGTAAAACTCTTTTCGAAAACATAAGTCTCAACAATTTGGATTGCTTATCATGTTGGTAAGGTTTAATTTATGTAAATATTAATCTTATAAGTATAGAACGATCGAAAAAGTGCGGGTCAACTTTAGGGTTTTTGCTTATCGTGTCGGAACCATATAGAGATTAGAGTTTAAATTTGGTCGAAAATTTCCGGGTCGTTACAGTACCCACCCGTTAAAGAAATTTCGTCCTCGAAATTTGGTAGAGGTTGTCATAAATAACAATAGGAATGTTTTCATGACGAATATGAGGTAATAATGAAATTTTATCATTATTGAAAGATTTAGATAAAACGATTCGGTTATGTGAGACGCACAAGCGAAGCTATCACAAAAGAGTGAAATGAGTAAATATAGAATTGTTGTAACCGATGACGTGATTATGATCGATTTCCGGGATTTAAGGGTTTTAAAGAAAATCTTATGTAATAAGATTTAGTTTTGCGGCGATCAGGATCTTCTTTGATTTAACGCGGCAATCTGTTTTGATTTCTTTGTCGAATATTTCACTATAAATTTACCTCCTTCCCTTTCTTTCTTCCCACATCTTCTATTCTTTCTCTTTAGTTCCTACTTTAAGACATTCGCTAATATGCTCCATCCCATTCTAATCCTTGTTATATTTCTAACTTTCATATCTTTCATTCTTCTTTTTCATCTATCACCAGAAGAATCTATTCTCTTTTATCCTTTCCTTGGAATTATAATGTTTTTAATTCTCCCGTGCCTTTACGTTGCAATACGTATTGATATGCACGGTTTGTAGTTTCGGGGTTGTTGTTAGGTTTTATACCTTCCCTTATATTTCGATGTTCCTACTCCCATCCCTTAAAATCATTGTCATCCACAGTTAATGCTCTCTCTTATTTGCTGTGGTTTATGTTCCTATTTCTATTCTGAGGTTTTGTCCCTTCGTTTCTTCTTCCTGTCCTCAAGCCAAGCGAACAATGGTCCGAAATTCGTAGGTAGGAAATTTGGAATGAACCTAGCTATTGGTTTTAGAATGAAATTGTAATGGCACGATCTTGATTCGTTAAATTACTCGAATATTCCGGAAAAATAGAACTAACAAGGTGATACGTTCTAATATGTTTGGAGACTTGATAGAATGTAAGAGCCGTGTAACATGGCACATGATGACGGTACTGTGAATCATCACATTCCATTAGAAACTTAACATGACTTACTGTAATATAATGAAGTTGATCAAGTTTCATTATATTATACTAATTCATGCATCAGTTCCCAACACTACTTCAAATCATTTATATTTTAATCTCGGAGGTTTCAGAATTTAGAAATTAACACAGTTTCTTTTATATTGTAACGCAGATGTTACGGAGAGATAAATGATCGCAGATAGGAATAGTTGTAAAAATATCTCCAGAAATATGAAAAATATGTATAACGAATGATATGAAGATATCTTATAATATCTAAGATAAGATGATGATGAAAAATATCATCCGGGCAAGGTTTTGAATAAAGAGTAGGGTTCTTACTGACGGTTTCAGCAGGTACGGAATCGTTTGTATTCTTTGAGAGCAGGTTCAGTCCCTGTGATTTATCCACAGCCTCTTTCATACTTTGCTTCATCCGTTTTCTAGTTCCAAACTTTTTTTTTTTCAGCTTTACCACCTTACTATTCTTTGTCATCAAACTTTTGACCGTTAAAGTCGTTTACAGTTTTTGCTGCTTCGTTAGCATTTCAAGAACTATTTCATAGTCCCGGGTGTTTTTCAGAAACTTCACGTTCAGATTATGAAATTCTTAGGGATAGACATTATAGATATGATGGAAGAAGTTCCGCGAGATTTTCAAAATACTGATTGTTGATTTCGCCAAAAGGATAACGATCTGCTGGTGCACCTGTTGATGTTGTCGAGGGATATAAAAGGTTTTCCGGTAATGACGGCGAAAGGACAAGGTATAAATATCATGATTATAATAGAAATAATCTCACTGAAAAGTCGAAGTGGAGCTGTGACAAAATTAGCTTCTTGAAAAGGAATTGTAGGGTTGTTCTTGCTAATAAATGGCAAAGGATTCAATATGTTATGTGTTAAATTATGAATTTGGGTTCGAGAGTTCTTCAGGTGTATAACTGTATGTATAAATCTTCATTCCGTAGGCAAGGTGCGGCGGGTTCAACTTCTCGGTCGAGGTGTTTTCAGGAATCATGAAAGGATTTGAATGCGAATTGTAATCGTCAAGTTACGAATGAGGTTTAAGATAAAATCAAGTGGCAAGCTTGAAGAATTGTTTAGCTTCATATGTTACAATCAACATTTTAATTCATTTTAATTGTCCAGAGTTAGCCGGAACAGTTAGCGTGGAATCCTTAATAGATTTTTAATTAGTTAAATCGTGTGTTTCTAACAATTTTTTTTTTTTTTGTCCAATGTTTTCTTCTTTATGCCACTTGTTGGATTCTGGTAGGTCAAAATCCGAATATGAAATTTGATTGAAAATGGTTATTCTGGGGTGAGCGGATACGAATATCGGTGGTTGTAAGTAAGATAATAGATAACCGTTGAATCAGATTCAAGAATGTACAATATAACTTATTAATGTGAATTCTAAATATTCCTCGGGTACTACCCACCCGTTAAAATATTTTCATCATTAATAGTTTGTACGAAGGAATTTTTAATTACTATCTTTATGAAAATATACTTGCATATATATTTTCTTCAGAGATAATCATAGATTTAATGAGTCAATAAGATATTAAACTCATTTGATTTATCGTTAATTCTAGGTTACATAATCTCTAAGACTTTAGAAATTACATAATCGTCATACGATACGTAAAGCGAAGATAATCGATGTAGAACGATATATAGAACGAAGATCATACTCGAAGTACAGATATTGAGTCGTGTGATGTTGATATTCGAGATACAGATTGTGATGTTGAGATTTAAGGCGCGGTTGTGATTGGGGTGATAAAGGTACTGTCGGCGTTGACGATGGTAGTACGGATTATGCTGCTGGTGCTGCTGTTGGTGTTTGTAACCTTCGCACCATATTCTCCAAAACCACTACCCGAGCACGGAGTTCGTTGACTTCTTCTATTATACCGGGATGATTGACGGTTGGAACGAGCGAATGAACAAGATTTGAAATATGGGATAGTATGTAATCATGACGAGATACTCTAGAAATGAGCGAGAAAATGGTGTTTCGAATAGGTTCGCCGGTAAGTGCTTCAGGTTCATCGTTAAGAGGACAATTTGGTGGATGGAATGGATCACCTTCTTCTTGCCTCCAGAAATTTAGTATATTACGAACCCATCCCCAATTCATCCAGAATAGATGATGGGAAATTGGTTGATCCATTCCGGTAACGCTGTTCTCGGAGCTCGAATGGAAATCCATATCGGCGAAGCTATCGAAGTCGGAGGAATTTGAGCTGGATGAAGAATCCATCTTGTATGGTCGGAGAAATGAATTTTTGGTTTGGAATAGATTATAGGAGTTGGGTTTGGTACTCTTCAATACATAATTTACATATGTATATATAATATCAAAATCCCATGAATTACGGAGAATCTTTGAAATACGTCAGGCAATGTCTATAGTAACAGATACGCTAGGATATGAATTTTGTCTATACACTATCGATGCACTAAATGCAGTAAGACGTGTCTAGACTTAAGAATGATAAGCAGGCAGTTCCCTAAGGATGATAAGCAGATGATTTCCGACTAGGATTGATAAGCAAAACTTTTGACAGGCAGACACGGTCAAAGTCCAGACTCACTTAATGTATCCTAACAACTACTAGTTAGACACACTAATGCAAAGCCTGGTTCGCTAAGACCAACGCTCTGATACCAACTGAAAGGATCCGAAACTAATCATCCGGACGTTGTCCATATTGATTACAAACGAATTACAATAGTTGATAACATTGCGAGGTACTTGCCCTCTATATGATACATCTTACAAACGTTGCATTTATTCTTAAAAGGCAATCTATAGTTACATCCAGAATTGACATAATCGCCTGACATTTCATAATATTCAAATGACATAAACCGCCATTTACTTAATAATAGTCTCTATGAACTTCAATGACTCGAATGCAACGCCTTATGATATAAGTCCTTAATAGCCTCAAGTAGTATCCTTAGTACGAGCTAATGCACAGCGGAAGACTTAATTCATACATGAGAATAACATGCTTTAAAATGTCAACATAAAGTTGGTGAGATATAGGTTTAATGCCGGCAGCGATATATATATATATATATATATATAGACCACAAGATTTCATATATAAACATTTTCATAAAAATATTCTAAGTGGTTGAGCACTTGGTAACCATACTTAACATTCAATCACGTCGCATATTCCCTTTAATATGAAATCTTACTACACCGTACCAAGTGTAGTCACAAAACGAAGTACTGTGCAACCGTTGAATACTGGTCGTCCAGTCCGGTTGGGGTTGTCAGGCCCGATAGATCTATCAACAGGATTCGCGTTTACAATACCGCTGTAAATATTAGTTACCAAGCTACAGGGAAGTATGCCAGTGGTACAACTCAACGTAGAATATATTTTTCAGTTACTTGTGTCCATAACGTAAATCATTTATAAAAACAGCGCATGTATTCTCAGCCCAAAAATATTTAGAGTTTAAAAGGGACTATATACTCACTTTCGTCTTGAAGATATATATATTTTGACTTGGTCTCCGGTTGATATCACGAACCTATCCATATATAATATATCAATACCTTTTCTTTTTAAACAAACGTCACATATATATACTTGTTATACTTTTAATACTTTTAATAATTCCTTAGTCCGTAGTTAGCAGTTCGATGTTAGTAATTCAATTTTAATGGTTCATTTTTAGATGTTTAATAAACCCCCAACGAAATAATAAAACCCCCATCGTATATGTATTGGTCGAGATTAATCTTGACCCACGGTACCGGTGTTGTCAAATGACGTGTTGCGTACATAAAGTACCGGTGTTGTCAAATGACGTGTTGCGTACAATCATGGGATCTTATGATTAATCTTCTCGTGTTGTTTACGGGTAATCCTGAACCATATAAAATTGAATTATAAGTACATATATATAAAATATCATGTTATCTTAAAAAAAAGTGATTTATTTAATTTTTCCCAATTATTTTCGTGGCTAAACTAGTCTTGGATATCCGATTTTGTTTCGGTCATAGTTTCTTCGTTACAACTCCGTTTTCGTTGATTCAACTTGCCATCTCCTTGGATCGAGTCCCTCTTTAAGACTATGGACTGTAAATACCTTAGTTTGTATTCAAAATCACACGGCATAGGTGAAACTTTAGTGAAACTTATGAAGTTAAACATTTTTGTTACAAAAAATATCATTTAATGACCATTTTTCTAAAAATACTTATACTTTGAATTAAATCATGAAATTTTTATGTGTTAACATATTTATAGTAAAAATAATTTTTCCAGAGAATAAGCTTCCAATTCAAAGTTTAAGATGGTTTTTAATTATCCAACCCAAAACAGCCCCCGGTTGCACTCCGACGTCGTAAAAACAGTTTTTAAGGTGTTCTTTGAAAAACCAAGTTATACCTTGTTAAATTAGCATATACTTAAGTTATATTACAGGTCTTGAAGTATTTTAAAAGTTAAGTTAGAAGGATCTATTTAGTTTGCAAACAAGTTTGAAAACTTTCAAACTATGTTCTTGTTGTTAAAATTGTATACCACAAAATATGATAGCTATATATATATGAATCGAATAAGGTTATGAACATAGATACTACCTCAAGTTCCTTGGACAAGGTTTCTGTAAAAGAGGAGTAAAAAGCTAGAACCAAAAGGGTGATGGAATTGGATGAAAGATTGGAAGTAAGTTTGTGTTCTTGGAAGGATTTCTTGAAGTGTTTTTGTATGGTTTTCTTATGGTGTTTAAGTAAGGTTTTTGAAGCTAAATGATGGGGAAAATGCTTGGAGATGATCAAGTATGAAGTTAAGAGTATTTTGAGAGAGAAATGGAAGTGTAAGTATAAGAAAATGGGGTGAAGAAATGGTGTGCATGCATAAAAACGTTTTTAGGTTATAAAGGAAAAAAAAATACCTAACTTTGTTTTCTTGCTAAATAATTCATGCTACTTGACAAATGGTTGGTTCCACATGTTTCTTAATCATTTAAGGCTGCTAAGGAGCAGATTTTTATTGGTATATACCAATAGTAAATACATCTAGAAGCTGCGTATGATACGGGTACATATACCCTAGGTATACGTATAGAAATCTTTGAGAAAACGGAACGAGGATTCAAATTTAGCTATCTTTTGTAAATATACTTATATTGTTTTATGTATTTAAGTCTTTAAAAGTGATTAAATACATTACTTATACGATATATGTATAAACATTATAGGTCATAAGTATTTAAGTCAAATAACGTTACGTATGGTTATCGTTTTGAAAACTTAAGTTAGTAGTTTCAAAATATACTTATAACTTATTGTTATTAATACAAAATGAGATATTAAAAAATTCTTAGATCATGTTAAATATGTATATATACATATATATACACAAACGTATAATTATCATATATTGTATAGTTCGTGATATCATCGGTCAAACTAGACGGTCAAACGTTGTGTAAAACTCTTTTCGAAAACATAAGTCTCAACAATTTGGATTGCTTATCATGTTGGTAAGGTTTAATTTATGTAAATATTAATCTTATAAGTATAGAACGATCGAAAAAGTGCGGGTCAACTTTAGGGTTTTTGCTTATCGTGTCGGAACCATATAGAGATTAGAGTTTAAATTTGGTCGGAAATTTCCGGGTCGTTACAATACGTATCCGTTCATCACAGAATAACCATTTCCATTCAAATTTCATATTCGGATTTTGACCTATCAGAATCCAACAAGTGGCATAAAGAAGAAAAACATTGGACAAAATAAAATTTGTTAGAAACAGACGAATTAATTAATTGAAATTGTAATAGGATTTCACGCTAACTGTTCCGGCTAACTGTTCCCAGCTAACTGATTAACATTTAATTTATCGCAATTTAATTTCCGCAATTTACATTCTCGCAATTTTATTTATCGTCATTTAATTTCTGTTATTTACATTTACGCACTTTAAATAACGGGACACGTATACAAGGTTTCGACCTATCATATTGACCCATCTATATATATATTTCGGAACGACCATAGACACTCTATAGTTGGCTATACAGGGTTGAGGTGGATTCCAAAATATATATATACTTTGAGTTGTGATCGACACCGAGACCGGTACACGGGTCACGATACGTATTAAGTAATTCGAATAGCATATATCTAACTTATATATATGAATCTATTGAATTATTGCACAATCGGACCATTGGACTGCTAACTTTGGACAATTAAAATGAGTTAAAATGCTGATTATAACATATGAAACTAAAACTAATCTTCAAGTTTGCCACTTGATTCTATCTTAAACCTCATTCGTATCTTAACGATTACAATTCGCATTCACAACTTTTCATGATTCTTGAAAACACTTCGATCGGAAAGATGAACCAACCGCACTTCATCTACGGAAGAAAATATTTATGCACCTGAAGAACTCTCGAATCCAAATTCATAGTTTAACACATATTGTGTTGAATCCTATGCCACTTATTAGAAAAACAACCCTATAATTTCTTTTCAGGAAGCTAATTTTGTCACAGCTCCACTTCGATTTCTCAGTGAGACTACTTCTATTATAATCTCGATATTTATAACTTGTCCTTTCGCCGTCGTTACCGGAGAACCTTTTATATTTCACAACATCATCAGCAGACGTACCAGCAACTCGTTATCTCTTTGGCAAAATCCGCAATCAGTATTTTGAAAATCTTGTAGAAATTCTCCCAGTTATACCGAAAACATCTATCCCTAAGAATTACATATTTCGAGTGTGAAGTTTCTGAAAAACATCCTGGACTATGAAGTAGTTCTTGAAATGCTGATGAAGCAGCAAAAACTGTAAACGACTTTAATAATCAAAAGATTGATGATAAAGAATGGTATGGTGGTAAAGCTAAGAAATGAGAAGGATTGAAACCGGAAGATGGATTGAGCAAAGTATGAAAGAGGTTGTGGATAAATCACAAGGACTGAACCTGCTTTCAAAGAATCCAAACGATTCAGTACCTGCTAAAATCGTTAGTAAGAACCCTATTCCTCATTATAAACCTTCACAGACAAATCTTCCTCGTTATCCATAGATATCATTGTGCCTTTCATTGTAAATATCCTCAATATTTCTGAAGATATATTCACAACTCATCTGAGATCATGAATCTCTCCGTAATATCTGTGTTACAACATAAAAGAAACTGTGTTAGTTTCTAAATTCTGAACCCTCTGAAGTTAAAATATGAATGTTTTGAAGTAATGTTGGGAACTGATGCATGAATTAGTATAATATAATGAAACTTGATCAACTTCATTATATCACAGTAAGTCATGTTAAGTTTCTAATGGAATGTGATGATTCACAGTACCGTCATCATATGCCATGTTACACGGCTCTTACATTCTATCCAATCTTTAAGTTTAACAAGAAAATGTTCTCTTGATGATTTGGTCCTTTCCAAGATATTCTGATAATTTGACAAATCAAAATCGTGACATTACTCTTTCTTTCTAAGAGCATTAATTATGTTCAACTCAAATCTCATGACTATGAACTCCAGACCATTGATTGCTTGACTTAAAGACGGGAAGAAGAAACGAAGTGACAAATCCCCAAAATAGAAAGTGGAATATAGATCGCAGCAAAAAGAAGAGAGTATTAACTATGGATGACAATGATTACAGAAAACAGAAATAAGAACATCGAAGTATAAGGGGTAGATTTATATTGAAATATTTGATAAAGAAATCGAAACAGATTACCGCATTAAATCAAAGGAGATCGTGTTTTCTAAAACGCCAAAGAACCAAATCTTAATACGTAAGATTTTCTTTAATTCCATAAATTCCGGAAAATCAATTCTAGTCACGTCATCGATTAAGAACAATTCCATATTTACTCATTTCACTCTTTTGTGATAGCTTCACTCGTGCGCTTCACATGATCGAATTATTTTATCTATATCTTTCAATACTGATAAAACTCTATTAATACCTCATATTTGTCATGAAAACATTTCTATTGTTTCTATGACAACCTCTACCAAATTTTGGGGACGAAATTTCTTTAACGGGTGGGTACTGTAACGACCCGGAAATTTCCGACCAAATTTAAACCCTAATCTCTATATGTTTCCGAGACGATAAGCAAAATCTGTAATTTTGAGTCTAGAAAGTTTGAAATCTATATTTATATAAATCAAATACCCTTTCTATCATTCACGACGATTCACGAACCTTAAGTCGTAAACAGAAATTTATAGTAATTCGTTCTATGTAAGTATTTATGTGTAGGTATTAAATTATTCTTTCAATAATATTATCATTATTATTAATTATTATTAACAATAATATTATTACAAATATTATTATCATTATTATTAGTAATATCTTTATTACTAAAATATTTAAAATTATTATTATAATTTAGTTAATACTACTATAATACAACTTATTATTAATATCATTATTATAAATATCATTATAAACATTATTATTAGTAATTGTAATTATCCTTATTATTAATATTACTATTATTATTACTATAAGAGTATTATTATTATATATATAAAACATTTATATTTATTAAACTCAAATATATTATATACACAGATATAATTACGTGAATAGAAACTGAACCCTATCACAATCAGATATATTTTTACTTTTCTCCTGATTCGTTCACCCTTTTGCCCGTGATCTTCTTTTGTCGACCACAAATCTTTCAGCTATAAAACAAATAACAATTTGATTCGCTGTAATATTATCATCTAGTCTCTATATAAACACCTGCACGTAGTAATTTTTCTTGTTCTTGTTTGCCTTTCTGTTCGACTCACAACAGTCCCTAGGACTACCAAGCTTGCAACTCTTTTATTATTATGCTACTGACAACCTGTTGCTGTTGTTTACGTTTTTCATCACAACCCACTAATGATCACCATAACCACAACCCAAAACCATCGTGAACAACACCTTAAACTATCACCCTTCTTCTTCAAATCAATCATCACTTTCATCAATCTCTCTACTACGAATAACGTTACTGTTTCGATCAGAGAACTACCACCTGCTAACATTCTGTGATTTTATGTCGCCATTCGAACACTCATGGATATCACACCATCGATAATTCACAATAAAAATCAAACCTTTGATTCATCCTATAATCACCACCCATAACCGCCACCATCAAGAACCGTCAACAACCCACTTGCAACCACTCTATTCAACAACCGCGAGTCCATCATCCCGTAAACTACCATCTTCAAGCTTGATTACTACCACTGCTACACGTTCTATTGTTTTTCCTGCTCGATCATAAACCTACTGCTAAATACGTTTTGTTCCTATGAAAGATGATAAAAGTGACTAAGATGAAGAGAAAAGTGTATATCGTGCTGTAATCTTTTTCAGTTCCAGCAGCAATCAAAGGAGGGATTTAATAAAGAATGATAATGATCACGTTTGTCTTCTTTATTTTGTGGCCAACCAGAAACAACCCCACATTATGATGTAACCTTTCAGCTAATTAAAATTCGATACATATAAAAAATAGACGGTGTTATTTTATTTACTGTGGGCCGAAAACTTTTAGGATTCTGTTAGGAATAGAGGTTTAAATAAGGAATAAGTAATAGGATAATAATAATCATGATACAAAAGTCGACTGCTACTGTTTTGGGTTCGATCATAGCTGCAGATTGAAGGGATTTCGTAATATACTTATGATAAAAGAAATATATACACCGAACCTTTGATGTTTAATGTTGCTGGACTGCTGCTTTAGTATTGGGCTTTTTCTTGTTAAATAGATTTAGTAATTGGGATGAAAACAGACAAACATGGGTTAAAAGGAGAAAGGATAGGAGTTTAATCAGAAAAATCGTGGCAGAGTGGACGGCTGGGTGTTGTGTGGTTAAGAGAGAGGTCGTGGGTTCGAGTCCCGTCTCGGGCGGTTTCATTCTTTTTAATTCTAAGAAGGTATAAATTGATATCATTATTATTATTATTATTATTATTATTATTATTATTATTATTATTATTATTATTATTATTATTATTATTATTATTATTATTATTATTATTATTATTATTATTATGATTATGATTATTATGAACTATGAATATTAATAACATTAATACTATTATTAGTGTTATCATTTCCAAAATTATTAGTATAATTAATATTGACACATGTATTGTTATTAACATTATCATTTTTCATTAATGTGTGTATCATTAACAATTTTGTTGTTATTAAAAATTTATATAAATTATTAAGAAAAGTATCATTATTCTTAATCTATCATTACTTCCATAAAAACTATTACTAATACTATCATTATTATTATTAGTAGTATTAAAAGTATTATTATTTTTATCATTATAACTATTTTAGTATTATTATAACTATATTTTATAAACAAAAGACTATTTATAAAAAAAAAAAGATATATAATACAAAACCTAACTATATTAGCATTTATATATATAAAATTATATGACATAAATTATTAAATATATAAATTACATCACTAATAATATATATATATATATATATATATATATATATATATATATATATATATATATATATATAATTAAAATAAAAATGATATAATTAATAAAATAAATATATATAAATTTATTCAACTACGATTATGTGTATTAATAAATATCAAAATGATATAGGTTCGTGAATCCGAGGCCAACCTTATACTTGATCAATGATGTTATATGTATTTTTACCACAAAATACTGTATGGTGAGTATATAGATCCCTTTTAAACTCTAAATATTTTTGGGCTGAGAATACATGCGCTGTTTTTATAAATGATTTACGTTATGGACACAAGTAACTGAAAAATATATTCTACGTTGAGTTGTACCACTGGCATACTTCCCTGTAGCTTGGTAACTATTATTTACAGCGGTATTGTAAACGCGAATCCTGTTGATAGATCTATCGGGCCTGACAACCCCAACCGGACTGGACGACCAGTATTCAACGGTTGCACAGTACTTCGTTTCGTGACTACACTTGGTACGGTGTAGTAAGATTTCATAATAAAGGGAATATGCGACGTGATTAAATGTTAAGTATGGTTACCAAGTGCTCAACCACTTAGAATATTTTTATTAAAATGTTTACATATGAAATCTTGTGGTCTATAGTTATAACGCTGCTAGCATCAAACCTATATATCTCACCAACTTTATGTTGACATTTTAAAGCATGTTATTCTCAGGTACGATTTAAGTCTTCCGCTGTGCAATAGCTCATATTAAGGACCTTACTTGGAGTCGATCATCGCAATGGGACCAACTGTTGAAGACGTCGTCCGGGAGGATTAGTTTCGGATTCTTACAAGTCTACAGTAACAGATACGCTAAGATATGAATTATCATATACGCTAAGATATGAATTTTGTCTATACACTATTCATGCAGTCAATGCAGTAAAACGTGTCTAGACTAAGAATGATAAGTAAGTGATTCCCTAAGAATGATAAGTAGGTAATTTTTGACACGAAATGATAAGCAAAACTTTTGACATGCATACACGGTCGAAGTCCAGACTCACTAATGCATCTAATCAACTAACAGTTAGACACACTAATGCAAGACCTGGTTCGCTAAGACCACCGCTCTGATACCACATGTCATACCCCATCCTAATCCATTTGGACGAAGTCACCAACATCTGGTTCCATTATGATGATCGACTCCAAATAATGTCTTTACAATGAGCAAATGCACAGCGGAAGATTTCTTTCATACCTGAGAATAAACATGCTTTCAAGTGTCAACCAAAAGGTTGTTGAGTTCATAGGTTTATCATAAGCAAAAAAATTCATCATTTTGATAGACCACAAGATTTAAATATAGTACACCTATCTCGTATACAAAACCATTTTTCATAAATCTTAGTAACCGTACACATATCTCGTGTACAAAATAACATACACATAACCTGTGTATAAAATCATTCTCTCGATACATAACATTCACTTTTCATTCATTGCTTGGCTTGGTAATCGACTTTAACATATAATGCGCATCAATAATATCCCCAAAAAACAGAATATATCGTCTGTATAATATATAAACCTCGAAGTACTAAACACCACGCCCACTAGCTCTTCCGTCTAGTGAACATTCTGGGTGGGGGTGTTAAACCCGGTAGCTACCTTTAGGATTCGCGTGAATTAGGGCCATACCCGATTCTAATTCTTAGGTTACCAAGCAATAATAATCAGGGGAAATATTCACAACAATTAGTGGCAATTATAACGTCCAACTAATTCAATTATAATCTACAGAACTTCTGTCTGCATAATAATTCATTCGAGGAATATTTTGCTTGTGTCTATCTCGTCAAACATTTATAAAAGTATTTCATGTATTCACAGTTCAAAATATATTTCAAAAGCATTTAATAAAGCAGATGTAAAAACAGCGCATGTATTCTCAGTCCCAAAAATGTAAAGAGTAAAAGGGAGTAAATGAACTCACAATACGATATTTTGTAGTAAAAATATTCATACGACGTAACTGAACAATGCAGGGTTGGTCTCGGATTCACGAACCTATATCATTTGTTAATTTATTAAAACGTATAATCGTAATCGAACAAAATTATATATTATTATTAGTGATAAAATTCTTATATTAATACTTATATTCATTTTATATAAAATATTAAATTTTGTTATTTAATGTGTACTAAACATATTTGTATATATTAATCTATATATATTTTTGATTTTGCTAATGTAGTACTCTAGTAATACTAAGATAAATTTTGAAATAATAATAGTGATAATACTAAGGTTAATAATAATGATGATAACAGTAGTTTTTAATAAAATAAATAATTTAATATTAATGGTCATGAAATAATACTTACTCTTTGATATTAATACTTAATACTTAATAATAATAATTGTAATAATCTTATTACTAATGGTAAACTTAATAATAATACTTTTATTAATAATAATGATAACAATTCTAAAATGATACTAATACTAATATTAATAAAAAAATAATAATAGTAACTTTTATTATTTTCATCATAATACTAATAATTGAAAATTCATATTAATGATAATATTTATAATAACAATATAAATACTTATTTTAGTAGTAAAACAATAAAGATTATAATTTAAATGATGATAATATTAGTAATATCATTAATAAAAATCATATTTGTAACTATAACCTTAAATAATCATAATATATGAAAATTTCTATCATAATTCTTATATTATTAATAAATATATCATTAATTATAATGTTAGTAATAATAACAATAAAAATAATATTAATGATGATAATAATTAGAATATTCATAGTACTTAATAATAATAATAACAATAACCATAATAATAATAATAATAATAATAATAATAATAATAATAATAATAATAATAATAATAATAATAATAATAACAAGGATTACAACCTTTGAAGAAAAGCCCAAAAAAACGCCATTGACGAGACTTGAACAATCGACCTTTCGCAAACCCGAATCACTCCTTAACCATTACTCCATTTGTACTTTCATGAACTAATTCCCAAGTGAAACTATATAATTCTAAATTTCTATTTCCTTTTTTTTCTTCAATTAGTTTGGCCCAACCAAAGTCTCGGCCCACATAATTATCAACAGCCCAAAAGTGGAATTTTGGCCCAATTAAACAAAAAAAAAAAAAAAAAAACTGTCCATACTCCTCTGCCCAGTTCGCGTTTAAAGAAAAAAATAATAATAACCCTACCACTAAATCAACATTGCGATCCTAATCATTCAGTTTCTATTCCTCTATTATTTTCGATCATGTAACATCACTTTCATTATTCGAGCATCATCATCTCACAGCACTTCTCAAAATAAAACATCATCATCTTTTTCTTGATCATGTTACTCATCATCTTCTTCTCATCAATATCGTTTACAATCCTCATCATCTTTTAACCCAGTGAAAACAGTAACCGTTGCAGTAGCCTAATTAATAGGATGTATGGTTTTGGTTTTGGAGCTCGATTAAAACAAAAACAGTTTGATGGGGGTGGTGTTTGAAATCTTTCATTGAACAGCAACAAACAGGAGTTATTTAATGGCGTTTTTGGCCTTCGATCAGCTGCAACAGTGACAGAAATGTGGTGGTTTGGAATGGTTTAAAACAGTAACGAGGATAGTAGTAGTACAGTAAAAGGAATTGGCGGTTACATGGTGGTCTTTACAGTGATAATAAAATCAGTAGGGGAATTAATAATGTTGTTGATGATTATGGTTGCAAATAGCAAACGATCGTGAGTAGCAAAGTTCGATAGTGGTGAAAAGTGATAGACATGTTTGTCGATAGTGGAGTGGTAGTTTTAGTGGTGGGTTTGTTTGGTTTGTTCTTGGATTCAAATAAAAAATATATATATAGAGACTAAAGGTGGTAGTCGGGAGTGAGATAAAGGGAGATGATTCATGGTATTGGTGGAGGTGGCGAATAGATTATGGTGGTGTTCGATGGTAAAACATAGGAGGAACCGAATAGTAGCAGTGACAAGTTGCTTGTGGTGATGTTATGGTGATCTGTTTGAAGACAAATATGAAGATGATGGTAAGAGTGGCGAGTTATGGTGTTAGAAGGTCGAGGATGGTGGCTGTGGTGATTTTCGGGCGAGAATAAGAGAGATTGTTCACGAGGATGGTGGTGATTTCCATGGTGTCGTGGTGGTGTATGGAATGGTGATGGTAGCCGGGAGTGGTGGAGGATTGAAGTTTGTGTGTTTCTTTACTCACACATATAACCATATATATATATATATATATATATATATATATATATATATATATATATATATATATATATATATATATATATATATATATATATATATATATATATATATATATATATATATATATATATATATATATATATATATATATATATATATATATATATATATATATATATATATAAATAATATAGTTTTATGAATAAAAGCAATCAAACATACACAGTACTCTAAATAGTATAGCAGCCTGCACTTTGGAGTTTTCTACCGACACTTATTTCCCTCATAGTACTATCGTTTCCATTGCTAAACAGTTATCGTATAAAATTGTTCCTAAAAATCCCAAATTTTTAATTTAAGACCATTTATTTATTCTGGTCATTACCTGTTTGAAACTTGATCAAAAAGATTTGTTATTTATGTATTTTCTTTTCCCATTAATATGTACGGAGTGTTAAATCTTAAACTAAGAAGATAAAAATATTTCTATCAAGTCAATAATCTCCGTAATCTATTTACAGTCTAACTTTTATTTTAAATTTTCATATATACGTATTAGATCTATATGAACACTAATGAAAAGTCAACCGAGTATCACAATTGTTTACTATTTAATCTCGAAATCACTTATTTTTAATATATTCTTTTTCTATATATAAACAGTTTTAAATAGCAAGTTTAACTACTAAAATAAATATTATATATATATATATATATATATATATATATATATATATATATATTTAAACAATTAGCTTTAATATAATTTTATATATTTACAATAATATATATATATATATATATGTATGTATGTATATATATATATATATATATGTATATATATATATGTATATATATATATATATATATACATATATATATATACATATATATATATATACATATATATATACATATATACATATATATATATATATATATATATATATATATATATATATATATATATATATATATATATATATATATATATATATATATATATAATAATAGTTTTCATTACATCGCATATTATTTTACATATTTATTTCCAATAATTTAATCATATATTAATTCAAATAATATTTCAAGTTATAATTATATATTCAAATATTTAAATATATATGTATTTATTTACAAATAGCTATTCGTGAATCGTTGGGAATGGTCGAAGGGTAATTGAATATATGAACACAGTTTCAAAGTTTTTAAGACTCAACATTACAGACTTTGCTTATCTTATCAGAAACATATAAAGATTAAGTTTAAATTTGGTCGGAAATTTTCGGGTCGTCACATGTAACATACGTTTTGAAGTTGAAAGAATTGGTCATTCATTCAGAAGCATAAATATGGTTTGGCAATAATCAAAGGTGTGTCCTTGGTATGGTTGTTATCAATATTCTCTGAGTTTTCGGATGGCAACAAGGAAAAATAAAGTCATGTACATGGCACATGGTGGTGATTAGGTTGATCGTGTCCAATCACCATCACGAGTCATCAGAGCTTTAGTATGACTTACCATAATATAACCACATTGATCGAGTGTCGTTATATTACACTAACTCATACCTCTATTCCCACATCACTCCATAGAATCAAGTTCGTGTAATCATGAAGATTTAAAATGAACAAAGTGTAACGGCATCTCTAACGTGACTCATATTTAATCAAAAGAATTAGTGCAACTCTGAAGATCGTTTCCTGAGGAAAGTGTATAACTGGTTTGTGACGACCCGAAAAATTTCCGACCAAATTTAAACTTAATCTTTATATAATTCTGACTTGATAAGCAGTGAATTTTAATAAATCTTGAACCTCCGAAACGAGTTTTACACAAGCTTTTGGTCACCCTTTTATTCCGATGATCACGAACGTCATAACTTGATTTAATTGTTTAATTGTTAAATTATTGTGTATATATATGGATTTATATATATTTAACTTGAAAATATGATAACTAAATATCTCATTAAGTATATTAACAAAGTATTTTATATATATATATATATATATATATATATATATATATATATATATATATATATTTTTTATACTACTAATTTAAAGAGTTTTCAAACAATATATATATTACTATTTAAACGACGTAACTAATTTATGTTAAAATGTATTTACATATAATGTATTACGAGTGTAAATACATCCTTACAAGTATTGAATACACTTTATAATATACCAATACATATAAAGGATAGCTATACTCGTATTTTCGTTCAATTTCCTCAAAGAATTCTACTAGCATTCATACGGTATTTTTACCCGTATTATATACAGCTTTTAGAAGTATTTACTATTGGTATATACCAATAGAAATCTGTAATTATTTGTGTAATATGTCATCCATGACCTAATAAATTTAATATGTCATGCATGACTTAATACAATTTAACTTATCTTAGATATTTTCACTAAAAGCCAAAATTATAAGCTTATAAATAAGGACCATTATAACTCATTTTTACTCCACATTTTCTTAAACTAAAAACACACACTTGAATGCTCTCATATCATACTTTAATCTCAGCAACTTTCCTCTTCATAATCAAGGTAAAATACTTCTCAAAATCCTTGTTCAATTCCTTGTATAGTTGCTATCTTATTATACTTATAAAACTTGTAAAAACTAGAACTTGTTTTGGTGAACACCAAGCTTGTTTGAAAAACTAATCTAATCTTTCTAACTTAACTCTAATAACACTTATTTATATGTATTATGATGTTATATTAAGTTAATATAAGAACTTATAACTTGTACATATGAAGAACACCTTGAAACTTAACATATATCCTTTAATCTCCATTCGGTAAAAAGCGGGCTGTTTTGGGTTGGGAATTAAAAACCTATCTTAGACTTTGAGTTCGAGGCTAAGACTTTGGAAATATGTTAATATATGTAAATAAGACTTCCAGTATTTGTTTCATGATTTTAGACAAAGTGGAAGTATTTTATCAAAAATCATATATTGGGTGGATGCCGGGATTTTTCCAAATCTGTCCACCGACACAAAAAGAGGGTAAAGCTCTAAAAATTACTACTTGGGATGAATTTTTCGAATTGGTTTTGTAAAATTTACTTCTTAATGAATCCATAGCAATTTGATTCACTTTAAACGTAGTTGTAATGAATATTTGGCCAGCAAAACAAAATCTGCTAAAATTAACGTTGTATGGACGAAATTTATATTATAAAAACTATATTAACCATATCCTTGTTAAATTTTCCTATATCCTATATATATTTGGACATGTTATCAGTAGTATAATAAAATATTATAATATTGGTTAATTCTGTGATTGTATATATGTATAATAATATTCTTGGTACGTCCTAACACAATAAGTATACAATACGTTTTGATAAGTCCTAAGACAATACGTACACAATACGTCTTAGTTAATTCTAAGACAATACGTATACAATACGTCTTTGGGTTGATGCAAAGACAATACGTATACAATACGTCATGGGGTAATTATAAGATTATATATATATACCGATTATTGGACTGTTGGACTTTTCGGACTATTTTGGACTACTAACAATGGACTACTAACATAAAATGTTACAAATTATTATATAATTATTCTATGAACTTGCTTTATTTTATTCATATGTCGTATTATTATCTGAATCGTTATTATTGTTATAGGTTCGTGAATCCAAGGACGACGGTCATATTTTTAATAAGTTGAAAACTTATTATTAATATACTTTTACTACTGTGAGTATATAGTCCCATTTTTAAACTCTACAAATATTTTGGGATGAGAATACATGCATTTTATGTTTTACGCCATGGACACAAGTACTTGAAATATATTCTACGTTGAGTTGTACCACCTTGCATATCTTCCCTAATAGCCTGGTAACTAATATTTACATGTTGTAAGAACATGTAAGCGCGAATCCTATTGATAGATCTATCGGGTTTGACAACCCCAACCGGGCTAGTCGCTCTAGTATCGTAAACGGTTGCATAGTACTTTGTTTTTACTACACTTGGTACAGTGTAGGGAGATTTCATAATAAAGGGAATATGCTACATTAATGGTTAAGTATGGTTACCGAAGCGCTCAACAACTTATAGAATACTTTTATACACTTGCGAGTGTACATATATTTATAACTATGAAATCTTGTGGTCTATATTTATATCGATGCTAAACCTATATATCTCACCAACCTTTGTGTTGACTGTTTAAGCATGTTTATTCTCAGGTCCTTAAGAAAGTCTTCCGCTGTTGCATTATCTGAGCAAGCTGTGCATGGAGTCTCATGCTTTTGTTTAAATGAAATGTTGCATTCAATAAAACCTTTGTCATGTATTATATTTGATTGTTATGTCAAGTGTGTAGTATTTGAAAACCGATGTATTATGGGGATTATTCCTTAAATAATTGCCCAATTGTTTAAAACATGCATTATGTATAATAATGGTGTGCTTTTTATGAAACGAATGCAATATTTTTCTAAAACGTATCATATAGAGGTCAAATACCTCGCTATGGGACCAATGAATAACGTACTGCGTTTATAGTAATATGGACGGGTTGTTTCAATTGGTATCAAAGTGGTGGTCTTAGCGAACCAGGTCTTGCATTAGTGTGCCTAACGGATAGTTATTAAGATGCATTAGTGAGTCTGGACTTTGACCTTAACTGCATGTCAAAAAGTTTTGCTTATCATTTCTAGTAAGAAATCATGTGCTTATCACCCTTAGAAAATTAACTGCTTATCATTCTTAGTCTAGACACATCTTACTGCATTGATTGCATGAATAGTGTATAGACGAAATTCATATCTTAGTGTATCTGCTAATTCATATCTTAGCATATCTGTTACTGTAAACTTTGCCTAACATATTCCGTAAATTCCTCCGTAATCTATGAAATCTTTTGCTCTATATATATAGATATTCTATGTAATTAGAATACCATCCGATAGCCGGAAATCATTTCTTATCGAAAAATCCTTTATTCAATCGTACGAAATGGAACTCTCCACTAGTTCAAGTCCCTCGAATTCCGATATGGAATTTCACTTGAGCTCTGAAAGTAGTGTGACCGGAATGGATCAACCAATTAGCCATCATCTATTTTGGATGAATTGGGGATGGGTTCGCAGTCTACTTAATCATTGGAGACAAGAAGAAGGTGATCCCTTCCATCCACCACATTGCCCTCTTGGTGAAGAACATGAGGCACTTACCGGCGAACCCATTCGTAACACCATTTTCTCTCTTCTTTCCAGGATATGCCGCAACGAGTATAATATTACTAATATTATTGAGGCTATCCAACCTTTACTCCGTATCTTGCATGGTGAATTATTTAGTAAAAAAAAAATTACTGTCATGAAAAGTAAAACTTCATTAGCAAGTGCATCCTACATCATTTCATTCCCTTTATAAAGCTCCTGACCTCTCTTTTTATTCAAGAAACTTTAAACATCTTCTTTCATAATACAAAACAAAACAAATTCTCATCGTCTATACTCACATCAAACCACTACCAGCACCAGCAGCAGCATTACCAACAACATCACAAGCCTCAACATCGCAAGCCACATTACGAGCATCAACATCATACGCACCGCAGGCACTGAGGGATACCAACAATAATGAGTGATGAAGTATTAATTCATTATTTCATTTACGCTGAAGAAATATTCCGCGGCGATTATGTAATCTCTAAAGTTTTAGGGATTATTCATTTCTAGTTCCAACCGTAAACCAAATGAGATTAATATAATATTAACTCATTAAATCCATATTACATCTGAAGAAAATATACATACATATATTTTCATAAAGACTGTAATAAAAATTCTTTTGTACAAAATATTACTTGTGAAATTTTATTTTAACGGGTAGGTAATACCCGAAAAATACTTAAGTTCACATTAATATGTTACGCCGTACATTTTCAATGATGTTTCGATAATCGTTAATTATACTCTCTCCTTTCATAGCAATATACATCATTTCACAAAATTCAAGACAACTATTTTCCATACCAATTCAATTACATATTCTGGTTTTGACAGATCAAAATCCAAGTCAAGATTTAAGAAGTGCCATCAATCTTAAATTCCTACATCCTTCAAAATCATACTTTAAATTCAAACTATACTAGAACATCACTTTCATTCACAGAACTCATAAAGATATTCGTATCATTCAAGATTCACGACGAATTCATTATACGGATATTGACGATGACAACCTACGTCTAATCCCTTCAAAATTCTTGAAAACATCTCAACTAAGGAACAATCGAGAGAATGAACCAATCACACGATACATACGAAGAATATATATATAGATATGCATTCGGAGGACACTTGAACCTAAGCAAAGGTTCAACACGTATCCGTGTCAGATCCTTTAGCATTATTATTACCCAAAATAACTTTACAATCCCTTTTCAAAATAGTGAATTTTATCACAGCTCCAAAAAGACAACTTCGACTTTTCATCCGGAGTAGCCTTATTATAACCTTGATATATACGTTGTCTTTTCGCCATCGTTACTGGGGAACCTTTTGTATTCCACCACATTAGTAGTAAGCTTACCAGCAACTTTATTGCTCTTTGACTTAAATCTCTCTGAAAGATCACTATAAAACCTTGTCATGTACCCATCTACATCTTGTAACAATAATTGTCATACCAAACCCCAGGAAGCATCAATAATTATTCTTGAATCTCACATCATTTCTGCATATACATATAACTTTATTTCCTGGAATTATAATTCTGAAATCCGGAATAGCACTTCAGCCTACGAATCAGTACTATGAAGTTTTGAAAAAGCTGAATGAAGCAGCAAAAACTGTAGACAACCGTAACAGTCAAAAGTTGATGATAAAGAATATTGTGTTAGCAAAGCACAGAAAAAGAGAAGGTTTGGAACCGGAAAACGGATTGAGCAAACCCTAAAGGAGGCTGTGGACAAATCACAAGGACGAAATCTACCTTCAAAGAATCCAAATGATTCTGTGTCTGCTAAAATCCTTAGCAAATACCTTGCTCCTTACTCTAAAACCCTTGCGGACAATATTCTTCATCATCCTCTTATTTTAAATATTCTAAGATATCATCGTATCTTCCATTATAAATATCCTTCATATTTTTGAAGATATTTTCATAACCATTCTTCTCTGAAATCATTTATTCCTTCGCGTTATCTGTATCACATCATAAAGAAAACTGTTTTATTTTCTAAATATCTGAAACCTCTGAGTGTAAAGTATGAATGTTTTTGAAGTAATGTTGGGAACTGAAGCATGAGTTAGTATAATATAATGACACTTGATCAACGTGATTATATTACAGTAAGTCATGTTGAGTTTCTAAATGGAACGTAATGATTCACAGACCATAACGTCATCATGTGCCATGTTACATGACTCTTACATTCAATCTAATCTCTAAACATATCAAGAACATATTCTATTGATAGTTCTATCTTTTCCTTTAGATTCTGGTAATTTCACAAGTCAAATTGTGCTATTACAATTTCTCTCTTAGAGCATTAGCTATGTTCATTCCGAATTTCATATCTATGAATTCTAGACCATTATTCGCTTGACTTGAAGTCGGGAAAAGAAGACGGAAGCATGAAACTCCAAAATATAAGGAAAAAATATAAGCACGAAGACAACCCAGAAATTACAAACCGTGTATATCGATGCGTATAGCAATATAAAGACACGAGAAAACTAAGAACACTATAAACCTAAGAGCATAGTAGAAATTAACGGATTCCTCCGGTGGAAGATGAAAAAGAAGAATGACAGATGTGATAGTCAAGAATATATCAAGAATTAAAACTGGATGGAGCATATTGACAAATGTTTTGGAAGTACGAAGAAAGGAAGAAAGTATAAAAGATGGGAGATGTGGAAATAAGGAAACGTAGGAGGTTGATTTATAGTAAAATATCCGACAGAGAAATCGAGACAGATTATTGTATAAAATTGAAGAGGATCATAATTTCCTTAATCGCCGAAGAATCAAATCTTATATAGATTACAAAGATTTTCTTTAATCCGGAGATCAACCGTGATGACGTCAAAAGATAAGACAAATTCCTATTTTCTCATTTCACTCTTTTACGATAGCTTCACTCATACTTTTCGAGTAATCGAATTATTTTATCCATATTTCTCAATCATGATAAAACCCTATGAATCAACTTATATTCATCATAATAACATTCTTATTGTTAGCCATGACGACCTCGATCAAATTTCGGGACGAAATTTCTTTAACGGGTAGGTACTGTGACGACCCGAAAAATTTCCGACCAAATTTAAACTTAATCTTTATATAATTCCGACTTGATAAGCAATGAATTTTAATAAATCTTAAACCTCCAAAAAGAGTTTTACACAAACTTTTGGTCACCCTTTTATTCCGATGATTCACGAACGTCATAACTTGATTTAATTGTTTAATTGTTAAATTATTGTGTATATATATGGATTTATATATATTTAACTTGAAAATATGATAATTAAATATCTCATTAAGTATATTAACAAAGTATTATATATATATTTTCATACTACTAATTTAAAGAGTTTTCAAACAATATATATATTACTATTTAAACGATGTAATTAACTTATGTTAAAATGTATTTACATATAATGTATTATGAGTGTAAATACATCCTTACAAGCAAGGTTGAAAAAGACGCGAGACGGGGCCGAAACGGTAGCGACCTCAAAATGTCGCAACGGAAAAAACAGGGCCGAGACGGGGTCGAAACGGATGTTGACTAATGTTGACTTTTATATATATAAATATATATTTACACATATTTTAGAGCTAAAAAACTTTCGTTGACAAGTTTGTACCTATAATTGCTATTAGCGTTAATATAATACAAAATGGAAATTTTGATTGATTTGACCGACTTTTGACCGATTTTAACAGAATTTCTGACTTTTGACTGGCGTTAACCCAATTTTTCTTGCATTTGACCTGACTTTTTACCATTGACCAGCTTATAAGAAAACGGGACGGGGTCGAAACGGTTTAGTCACCAAAACGCCGCAACGGGCGTCGAAACAGACACAACGGACGCCGTTTACAACAGTGCTTACAAGTATTGAATACACTTTATAATATACCAATACATATAAAGGATAGCTATACTCGTATTTCCGTTCAATTTCCTCAAAGAATTCTACTCGCATTCTGTAGCGACCCGTCCTAATCCACCTGGACGAAGTCATCAACATCTGGTCCCATTGCGAGGTACTGACCTAAATATGCCATAAATGACTCCAAGTAATATCTTTAAAATGAGCAAATGCACAGCGGAAGATTTCTTTCATACCTGAGAATAAACATGCTTAAAAGTGTCAACCAAAAGGTTGGTGAGTTCATAGGTTTATCATAACAATCATTTCAATATATTAATAGACCACAAGATTTTCGTTTATAAATATATGTACACTCGCAAATGTATAAAAGTATTCTATAAGTTGTAGGCACCCGGTAACAAGCCTTAACATTCATGTTTAACCCTCTGAAGTACACCAGATCAGGTGTGTTTAAAATAACCTCGAAGTACTAAAGCATCCCATAGTCAGGATGGGGTTTGTCAGGCCCAATAGATCTATCTTTAGGATTTGCGCCTACCGTACATAGACAAGTAGTTTAATGTTACCAAGCTAAGGGTATATTTCTGGTTTAAACCCACGTAGAATTAGTTTTAGTACTTGTGCCTATTTCGTAAAAACATTTATAAAACAGCGCATGTATTCTCAGCCCAAAAATATATATTGCAAAAGAAATTAAAAAGGGAGCAAATGAAACTCACAATACTGCATTTTGTAGTGAAAATACATAGAACGACATTGAACAATTGTAGGGTTGGCCTCGGATTCACGAACCTATATCATTTATATCTATATTAACACATATAATACTTAATATTTAATAATAATAATAATAATAATAATAATAATAATAATAATAATAATAATAATAATTAAAATCAAGAAGACTACCTAAAAGGGTTTTCCCAAAAATAAATGCCATAGACGGGGCTTGAACCCACGACCTCCCACTGACCAAATAACACTCTTAACCATTGATTTGTTTCGTTATATCTGATATTAATCCCATTTCACTTTATTTAATGCGTAATTTCAGTTTCCTCAACTTCTTCACAAAAACAAAACCCATTTAAACATCTCATCATCATCATCATCTTATAATTCGTTTTTTTTAAGAGAAACATAAACTGGGTTTCTGTTTTAGATCATCATCGATTCATCATCCTCCTCCATAATCATTTTCACTTTCGTTTATTTCATCATCATAACATACACATATCATCATCGTAATCATCGGTTCCATCATTATCTTATCATCTTTATTATTTAATTTGTTAATCACCACCATTAATAGTCCTCATACTCATATTGATTACGGGACAATCAATGATTTAATCTCCCTTGAGTCGTTTATATAAAATCAATGCAAACAGATGGGTAGTGGGCTTCGGCCCATGTTGAAGTTCTACCTAACAACAGGCCCATTGTTCAAATAGCCCAATTAAGAGATAAACTAATACGGCCCAACAAGTAATAAAATCGATTTCTATTGTTTCCTGTCAATGTCTCGATTTAACACACCAACCAACTTATGAATTCCTTTCCATAAGTAATATATTATTCGTATAAATTCAAGAAAACTTTGTCTGCCACTTTCTCAAACAAATGACAAAAAGTGACTCTTTTTAATTTGTTGAACCGAACTATAAAGGGAATGGAAAAAAAAACGCTGCAGTTACACACTTATTGAAACAGATTATAGCAGCTGCAGGTAAACTGTTTTGGGTGCGTTTTGGTGGTGACACAGAAGCAAAGATTTCATGTAACAGCAGCCTGTTCAGTAGTAATCGAACAGTTGCATTAGCGATATATTTGCAGCAGGGTTTCGTGGGTTATGGGTTGCCATAACCGTCCAAAGGTGAGGGTTGTGGTTTGGTGTTTTTAAATAGCAGTCTACGGTAGTTTTTGTTCATCAATTAAGAAGGAGAGGGTGTGGTGACGGTTTGATCAAGAAGATGAAACGTAACCAAATAGACTAGGAGCAAGGAGACGAGTAATAGTTGATGATGGTTTGATATTGGGTTTGTTGTGGCGTGTGGTTGTAGAGTGGTGACGAGTTGAGATGGTGACCGAAAACAAAAATATACAGTTTGATTAATTAGTTGGTGATGGTGGTTAACACATGATGATGGAAGGCAGCTGTGGTGGTTCTAATGTAAAAAGAAATAGAAGAGGAAGAGATGGTGGCGAAGTGGAGATGAGGGTGGTGGTTTATGTGGTTTCCGAAGGTTCATGGGGGTGGCTCAGGTTGATGATCAAGGGTGGTTTGTAGCGAGAGTGGTGGTGTGCCGGGTTGATGACCGTAGAGAAATGAAAGTGACAACGAGTGGCGATCGGGTTCATAGTGGAGATTATTGAAGATGGCATGTGTTGGTTCGTGGGTTTTAGTTGGAGGTGGTTATTCAATCATAAAACAGGAAATGGAAATAGATAGATAGTTTATGAGGTTGTAGTGGTGAATATCAAACTTATGCAAAACCTTACATTTATATTGTATGTATATAATATTTTAAAGAAAGGTGAAGAAAAAGGAAAGAAAACTACAAACACAGTAATCATAATTTATAATCACGTGAAATATCTTTGTTGGTATGTTACCGACGATTTTAATAGGTATAATATATCGTGCCCCGTTGTTTACTCAGCGGTGAATAAAAAGTCTTTAGAAAATTTCCATATTTTTATAAAATTATCTTTATTTATTTCAGTCTTTATGGTATAAAATTCGATTATTAATTATTAAACAAAATTTTACTCACTGTCCACTCCCGATTCCAGGTAAAATATAAAAAAAAATTCAAAACTTAACAAATAGCTCCTAAATTCATATTTATTAAGCCTGAAAATTATTTAACTTATATTCGAATCACCGTTTACTTTAAAATCACATAAGCTTGATTTTAACTTGCTTAATATCAATCAAATGACAATTGAGCGTTACTGTCGCTTACTGAATGGATTTGAAATCACAATATATATTTAATATACCTTATTTATATATATGGATACATTTTAAAATAATAATAATTATAATATCCCATTTTTATTTTATTTTACATTATTAATTTTAACAACAACAAATCATACCTCAAGTTATATTTCAAATTATTATCTATATATATATACACACACACACATCTAATTACAATTAATTGTTCGTGAATCGTTGGGAATAGTCGAAGGTCGATTGAATATATGAAACCGTTCAAAATTTTTGAGACTCAACCTAACAGACTTTGTTTATCTTGTTGAAATTACACTAGCGTATCGAGTGTTTGGTTTAAAATTAGTCGAAATTTTCCGGGTCGTGACAGTACCTACCCGTTAAATAAATTTCGTCCCGAAATTTGAATGCGATCGTTATGGCTAACAATAAAAATGTTTTCATGATGAATATGAGTTGATAAATAAAGTTTTATCATTGTTGATTAATATAGATAAAACGATTCGATTATGTGAAGCGTACGAGTGAAGCTGTCATAAAGGATTGAGATAGAGATTTAACTTTTGACGTAGTCACGGTTGATTTCCGAAATTCAAGGAATTTAAGGAAATCTTCTAATCAGAAAGAAAATGAAATAGCACGATTTATTAGCAAACTTCTGGAATTACGGAAGAACAGAAATATCAAGGAATATTTTCGTGATATGCTTAGAAATTAAGTAGAATGAAAGAGTCGTGTAACATGGCACATGATGAGGATAAGGTCTGTGACCATCATCACGTTACATTAGAAATTTAGCATGACTTACTGTAATATAATCACGTTGGCCTGACGTCATTATATTATACTAACTCACGCTTCAATTCCAACACTTCTCTAGGAATTCATTCATAATTTAAACTCGATTGTTACAGAATATAGAAACTAAAATAGTTTCTTTTATGATGTAATATAGATAGCACGAAGAGATAAATAATTTCGGACAAGAATAGCTGTGAAGGTATCTTCAAGAATATCGAAGATATTTATAACGGAAGATACGATGATATCTTAGGATTTCAAATATTTAAGATCAGAAGATGATGAAGAAATTTGTCCGCAAGGATTTAGAATAAGTAGGAGCAAGGTATTCGCTAAAGAGATCATCAGGTATAGAATCATCTGGATTCATTAAGTACATGTTTTAGTTCTGGTGATTTGTCCACAGTCTCCTTCATGGTTTGCTCAATTCGTTTTCCAGTACTAATTTTCTATTGAGTGTTTCCAACACTCCATTCTTTATCATTAAACTTTTGGCCATTACGATCATTTACAACTTTTGCTGTTTCATCAGCATTTTCAGAACTCAGAGATCTAATTCGTAAGCTAGAGGGTTTTTCAGGAAATTCAGAGATTCCGATTTGAGATTCATCGGTCCAGAAGATATACGTTATATATAGATATACAACTATTGACATAGAAACACTGCAAAATTTGAAAATTAATGATTATTGCTTCCCGGTATTTGGTATAGCAACTATCGCTACAAGATGTCGATGAGTACATGATAAGACTTCAATAGATAAATAGTGTGATTTGTCGGAGAGATTTAAGCCAAGGAGCAACGAGGTTGCTGCTATGTTTGCTGGTAATATGATGGAATATAAAAGGTTCTCCGGTAATGATGATGAAGGGCAACTTATATATCAAAGTTATAATATGGTTTGTTCTAATGAAAAGTCGAAGTTGATTTGCTGAAGCTGTGACAAAATTGGCTGCTTTGGAAAAGGGATTGCAAAGTGATTTTCGGTAGTAACATCGCCAAAGGAGCTAGCGCAGATACGTGTTAAACCTTTACTCAGGTTCCAAGAGTTTTTCAGGTGCAAAACTATATGCATAAATCTTTTCTTCCGTAGATGAAGTGCGGTTGGTTCATCTTCTCGATTGAGGTGTTTTCAAGAATCATGAAAGGTTTAAACGCAAATTTGAATCGTCAAGATACAAATGAAGTTTAAGATGAAATTAAGTGGCAAATTTGAAGAATTGTTTAGTTTCATATGTTATAATCAATATTTTAATTCATTTTTAATTGTCTAATGTTTGTAGTCTACAGTTGATAGTCCACAGTTAGCAGTTCAATAATTCATGCATAGTTTAATATATAATATTCGAAGTAATTAATACGTATCGTGACCCGTGTACCAGTCTCAGACTCGATCACAACTCAAAGTATATATATATTTTGGAATCAACCTCAACCCTGTATAGTTAACTCCCAACATTACTGCATATAGAGTGCCTATGGTTGTTCCGAAATATATATATACATGGGTCGATATGATATGTCAAAACCTTGTATACATGTCCCGATATTTAAAGTGCATAAAATAAATACAGAAATTAAATGACGATAAATAAAATTGCGAGAATGTAAATTGCGAGAATGTAAATTGCGAGAATGTAAATTGCAATAATTAAATTGCGATAAATAAAATGTAACCAGTTAGCTAGGAACAGTTAGCTAGGAACAGTTAGCGTGGATTCCTAACAAAATTCTTTATAATTAATTTGTTTGTTTTTAACAAATTTTATTATTGTCCGATGTTTTCTTCATTATGCCACTTGTTGGATTCTGATAGGTCCAGATCCAAATATGAAATTTGAATGGAAATGGTTATTCTGTGGTGAACGGATCCATATATATGTGGATGTAGGTAGGATAGGAAATGACTGTTGAATCAGATTGAAAGAATGTACAGTAAAACTTATTAATGTGAAACTAAATATTCCTCAGGTATTACCTACCCGTTAAAATATTCTCATTATTAACAGTTTGTACAAAAGAATTTTTAATTACAATCCTTATGAAAATATATATACATATATATTTTCTTCAGATGTAATCATGGATTTAATGAGTTAATAAAATATTAATCTCATTTGATTTACCGTTAGAACAAGAGTATATAATCTCTAAAATATTAAAGATTACATAATCGCCATGTCGAACGAAGATAAATGATGTAGAACGATTTGTAGAACGATAATTATACTCGAGGTACAGAATGAGGTGTTGAGGCGTGTGATGTTGAAACTTAGGTTGTTGGTGGTACTGGTATTGATGTTGGTGGTACTGTTGGTGCTGGTGATGTTGCTGAAGCTGGTACGTTTTGCACCATATTTTCCAAGACTACAACTCGGGCGCGAAGCTCGTTGACTTATTATATTATTCCGGGATGATTGTCGGTAGGAACGAGTGAATGAATAAGGTTTAGAATTTTAGATAGAAGATAATCGTGTCGAGCTATCATGGATATGAGACTAAAAATGGTGTTTCGAACTGGTTTACCTGTAAGTACTTCCGGTTCTTCGCCAAGATTGCATGTTGGTGAGTGGAAAGGATCGCCTTCTTCTTGTTTCCATTGATTAAGTCGACTACGAACCCATCCTCATTTCATCCAAAATAGGTGATGGCTAAGTGGTTGATCCATTCCGGTTACGCTACTTTCGGAGCTCGAGTGGGAATCTATATCGGAATAGCTGTCGGAATCCGAGAAACTTGAACTAATTGCGAGTTCCATCTTGTATGGTCGGATAGAGGATTTTCGATATGAAATGGATATCGGATGATATTCTAATTACATAGAATACCTATATATAATATAGAAGATCCCGTAGAATACGGAGGAACTTTCGAAAACTGTCAGGCAAAGTTTACAATAACAGATACGCTAGGATATAAATTTATCTATAAACTATCTATGCAATAAGTGCAGGAAGTCATGTCTAGACTTAGGAATGATAAGCAGAAAATTTCCACTAGGAATGATAAACAATACTTATAATATGCAGCTAAGGTCGAAGTCCAGACTCACTAATGCATCCTAACAACTATCAGTTAGACACACTAATGCAAGACCTGGTTCGCTAGGACCGACGCTCTGATACCACCTGTAGCGACCCGTCCCAATCCACCTGGACGAAGTCATCAACATCTGGTCCCATTGCGAGGTACTGACCTAAATATGCCATAAATGACTCCAAGTAATATCTTTAAAATGAGCAAATGTACAGCGGAAGATTTCTTTCATACCTGAGAATAAACATGCTTAAAATTGTCAACCAAAAGGTTGGTGAGTTCATAGGTTTATCATAACAATCATTTCAATATATTAATAGACCACAAGATTTTCGTTTATAAATATATGTACACTCGCAAATGTATAAAAGTATTCTATAAGTTGTAGGCACCCGGTAACAAGCCTTAACATTCATGATTTACCCTCTGAAGTACACCAGATCAGGTGTGTTTAAAATAACCTCGAAGTACTAAAGCATCCCATAGTCAGGATGGGGTTTGTCAGGCCCAATAGATCTATCTTTAGGATTCGCGCCTACCGTACATAGACAAGTAGTTTAATGTTATCAAGCTAAGGGTATATTTCTGGTTTAAACCCACGTAGAATTAGTTTTAGTACTTGTGCCTATTTCGTAAAAACATTTATAAAATAGCGCATGTATTTTCAGCCCAAAAATATATATTGCAAAAGCAATTAAAAAGGGAGCAAATGAAACTCACAATACTGCATTTTGTAGTGAAAATACATAGAATGACATTGAACAATTGTAGGGTTGGACTCGGATTCACGAACCTATATCATTTATATCTATATTAACACATATAATACTTAATATTTAATAATAATAATAATAATAATAATACTAATAATAATAATAATAATAATAATAATAATAATAATAATAATAATAATAATAATAATATTAATAATAATAATAATAATAATAATAATAATAATAATAATAATAATAATAATAATAATAATAATAATAATTAAAATCATGAAGACTACCTTAAAGGGTTTTCCCAAAAATAAATGCCATAGACGGAGCTTGAACCCACGACCTCCCACTGACCAAATAACACTCTTAACCATTGATTTGTTTCATTATATCTGATATTAATCCCATTTCACTTTATTTAATGCGTAATTTCAGTTTCCTCAACTTCTTCACAAAAACAAAACCCATTTAAACATCTCATCATCATCATCATCTTATAATTCGTTTTTTTTAAGAGAAACATAAACTGGGTTTCTGTTTTAGATCATCATCGATTCATCATCCTCCTTCATAATCATTTTCACTTTCGTTTATTTCATCATCATAACATACACATATCATCATCGTAACCATCGGTTCCATCATTATCTTATCATCTTTATTATTTAATTTGTTAATCACCACCATTAATAGTCCTCATACTCATATTGATTACGGGACAATCAATGATTTAATCTCCCTTGAGTCATTTATATAAAATCAATGCAAACAGATGGGTGGTGGGCTTCGGCCCATGTTGAAGTTCTACCTCACAACAGGCCCATTGTTCAAATAGCCCAATTAAGAGATAAACTAATACGGCCCAACAAGTAATAAAATCGATTTCTATTGTTTCCTGTCAATGTCTCGATTTAACACACCAACCAACTTATGAATTCCTTTCCATAAGTAATATATTATTCGTATAAATTCAAGAAAACTTTGTCTGCCACTTTCTTAAACAAATGACAAAAAGTGACTCTTTTTAATTTGTTGAACCGAACTAGAAAGGGAATGAAAAAAAAAACACTGCAGGTACACACTTATTGAAACAGATTATAGCAGCTGCAGGTAAACTGTTTTGGGTGCGTTTTGGTGGTGACACAGAAGCAAAGATTTCGTGTAACAGCAGCCTGTTCAGTAGTAATCGGACAGTTGCATTAGCGATATATTTGCAGCAGGGTTTCGTGGGTTATGGGTTGCCATAACCGTCCGAAGGTGAGGGTTGTGGTTTGGTGTTTTTAAATAGCAGTCTACGGTAGTTTTTGTTCATCAATTAAGAAGGAGAGGGTGTGGTGACGGTTTGATCAAGAAGATGAAACGTAACCAAATAGACTAGGAGCAAGGAGACGAGTAATAGTTGATGATGGTTTGATATTGGGTTTGTTGTGGCGTGTGGTTGTAGAGTGGTGACGAGTTGAGATGGTGACCGAAAACAAAAATATACAGTTTGATTAATTAGTTGGTGATGGTGGTTAACACATGATGATGGAAGGCAGCTGTGGTGGTTCTAATGTAAAAAGAAATAGAAGAGGAAGAGATGGTGGCGAAGTGGAGATGAGGGTGGTGGTTTATGTGGTTTCCGAAGGTTCATGGGGGTGGCTCAGGTTGATGATCAAGGGTGGTTTGTAGCGAGAGTGGTGGTGTGCCGGGTTGATGACCGTAGAGAAATGAAAGTGACAACGAGTGGCGATCGGGTTCATAGTGGAGATTATTGAAGATGGCATGTGTTGGTTCGTGGGTTTTAGTTGGAGGTGGTTATTCAATCATAAAACAGGAAATGGAAATAGATAGATAGTTTATGAGGTTGTAGTGGTGAATATCAAACTTATGCAATACCTTACATTTATATTGTATGTATATAATATTTTAAAGAAAGGTGAAGAAAAAGGAAAGAAAACTACAAACACAGTAATCATAATTTATAATCACGTGAAATATCTTTGTTGGTATGATACCGACGATTTTAATAGGTATAATATATCGTGCCCCGTTGTTTACTCAGCGGCGAATAAAAAGTCTTTAGAAAATTTCCATATTTTTATAAAATTATCTTTATTTATTTCAGTCTTTATGGTATAAAATTCGATTATTAATTATTAAACAAAATTTTACTCACTGTCCACTCCCGATTCCAGGTAAAATATAAAAAAAATTCAAAACTTAACAAATAGCTCCTAAATTCATATTTATTAAGCCTGAAAATTATTTAACTTATATTCGAATCACCGTTTACTTTAAAATCACATAAGCTTGATTTTAACTTGCTTAATATCAATCAAATGCCAATTGAGCGTTATTGTCGCTTACTGAATGGATTTGAAAGCACAATATATATTTAATATACCTTATTTATATATATGGATACATTTTAAAATAATAATAATTATAATATCCCATTTTTATTTTATTTTACATTATTAATTTTAACAACAACAAATCATACCTCAAGTTATATTTCAAATTATTATCTATATATATATACACACACACATCTAATTACAATTAATTGTTCGTGAATCGTTGGGAATAGTCGAAGGTCGATTGAATATATGAAACCGTTCAAAATTTTTGAGACTCAACCTAACAGACTTTGCTTATCTTGTTGAAATTACACTATCGTATCGAGAGTTTGGTTTAAAATTAGTCGAAATTTTTCGGGTCGTGACACATTCATACAGTATTTTTACCCGTATTATACACAGCTTCTAGAAGTATTTACTATTGGTATATACCAATAGAAATCTGCAATTATTTGTGTAATATATCATCCATGACCTAATCAATTTAATATGTCATGCATGACTTAATACAATTTAACTTATCTTAGATATTTTCACTAAAAGCCAAAATTATAAGCTTATAAATAAGGACCATTTTAACTCATTTTTACTCCACATTTTCTTAAACTAAAAACACACACTTGAATGCTCTCATATCATACTTTAATCTCAGAAACTTTCCTCTTCATAATCAAGGTAAAATACTTCTCAAAATTCTTGTTCAATTCCTTGTATAGTTGATATCTTATTATACTTATAAAACTTGTAAAAACTAGAACTTGTTTTGGTGAACACCAAGCTTGTTTGAAAAACTAATCTAATCTTTCTAACTTAACTCTAATAACACTTATTTATATGTATTATGATGTTATATTAAGTTAATATAAGAACTTATAACTTGTACATATGAAGAACACCTTGAAACTTAACATATATCCTTTAATCTCCATTCGGTAAAAAGCGGGCTGTTTTGGGTTGGGAATTAAAAACCTATCTTAGACTTTGAGTTCGAGGCTAAGACTTTGGAAATATGTTAATATATATAAATATGACTTCCAGTATTTTTTTTCATGATTTTAGACAAAGTGGAAGTATTTTATCAAAAATCATATATTGGGTGGATGCCGGGATTTTTCCAAATCTTTCCACAGACAAAAAAAGAGGGTAAAGCTCTAAAAATTACTACTTGGGATGAACTTTTCGAATTGGTTTTGTAAAATTTACTTCTTAATGAATCCATAGCAATTTGATTCACTTTAAACGGAATTGTAATGAATATTTGGCGAGCAAAACAAAATCTGCTAAAATTAACGTTGTATGGACGAAATTTATATTATAAAAACTATATTTACCATATCCTTGTTAACTTTTTCTAAATCCTATATATATTTAGACATGTTATTGGTAGTATAATAAAATATTATAATCTTGGTTAATTCTGTGATTGTATATATGTATAATAATATTCTTGGTACGTCCTAACACAATAAGTATACAATACGTTTTGATAAATCCTAAGACAATACGTACACAATACGTCTTAGTTAATTCTAAGACAATATGTATACAATACATCTCTGGGTTGATGCAAAGACAATAAGTATACAATACATCGTGGGGTAATTCTAAGATTATATATATATATATACCGATTATTGGACTGTTGGACTTTTCGGACTATTTTGGACTACTAACAATGGACTACTAACATAAAATGTTAAAAATTATTATATAAGTATTTTATGAACTTGCTTTATTTTATTCATATGTCGTATTATTATCTGAATCGTTATTATTGTTATAGGTTCGTGAATCCAAGGACGACGGTCGTATTTTTAATAAGTTGAAAACTTATTATTAATATACTTTTACTACTGTGAGTATATAGTCCCATTTTTAAACTCTACAAATATTTTGGGATGAGAATATATGCATTTTACGTTTTACGCCATGGACACAAGTACTTGAAATATATTCTACGTTGAGTTGTACCACCTTGCATATCTTCCCTAATAGCTTGGTAACTAATATTTACATGTTGTAAGAACATGTAAGCGCGGATCCTATTGATAGATCTATCGGGTTTGACAACCCCAATTGGGCTAGTCGCTCTAGTATCGTAAACGGTTGCATAGTACTTCGTTTTTACTACACTTTGTACAGTGTAGGGAGATTTCATAATAAAAGGAATATGCTACATTAATGGTTAAGTATGGTTATCGAAGCGCTCAACAACTTATAGAATACTTTTATACACTTTCTAGTGTACATATATTTATAACTATGAAATCTTGTGGTCTATATTTATATCGATGCTAAACCTATATATCTCACCAACCTTTGTGTTGACTGTTTAAGCATGTTTATTCTCAGGTCCTTAAGAAAGTCTTCCGCTGTTGCATTATCTGAGCAAGCTGTGCATGAAGTCTCATGCTTTTGTTTAAATGAAATGTTGCATTCAATAAAACCTTTGTCATGTATTATATTTGACTGTTATGTCAAGTGTGTAGTATTTTGAAACCGATGTATTATGGGGATTATTCGTTAAATAATCGCCCAATTGTTTAAAACATGCATTATGTATAATAATGGTGTGCTTTTTATGAAACGAACGCATTATTTTTCTAAAACGTATCATATAGAGGTCAAATACCTCGCTATGGGACCAATGAATAACGTACTGCGTTCACGTTAATGCGGTTCAAGTCAAACAATAATGTCTTTAGGTACGAAAAGAGTTACGAATTATGGTAACGAGTAGTACACAACCGTAGTGATAAGCAGTGATGATGATACTCATCTAGAGTAGTGGTGGCAGTAACAAGAAGTGGTAGATAGTGAAGAACACCGGTGTAACATCGGTAGTGGCTAGTGATTGTCACAGTGGTGGAAACTTTATAGTACTTGTGGATAGTAAGCTGGGACGGTGGTGAATAACAACCTGCAAGACAGAGTTCCCGAACTAGTGTAACTAATGAAGTCGTCGTCATCCTTGCGCGTTTGAATCCTGAATTTACGTGTGTTACCAGAAAGTGGCAGAATACGAGTTCGCATGACGAGAGTTAGGTACAATTAAGAAGTTCACCTAAGAAAGATTTAAGTATATAATGCACAAGTAGTCAAGTAAGTGCTATCTATAGCAAATGCAAGTCAGAATGCAATGGTTAACTATCCAGTTGTAGTCTAGATTCACTAATGTGTCCTAACGACTCTGTCAGACACACTAATGCACATCCTAGATCCCTACAACCAACGCTCTGATACCAGCTGTGACGACCCGACAAAATCGCCATTGACGGCGCCGTCAACTTATGTAGTGACCCGAACTTTTTCATGTTTATATATATATTAAATGAAATTTTTATTTACATGATTAAGTGTTTCCAACATGTTAAGCAATCAAACTTGTTAAGACTTGATTAATTGAAATAGGTTTCATATAGACAATTGACCACCCAAGTTGACCGGTGATTCACGAACGTTAAAACTTGTAAAAACTATACGATGACATATATATGGTTATGTATATAGTTAACATGATTTTATTATAAGTATGTATCTCATTAAGTATTTTAACAATGAGTTATATACATAAAAATGAGACTATTAATTTAAGAAACTCGAAAACGATATATATAACGATTATCGTTATAACAACGTCTTACTAGGTACATATGAATCATATTAAGATATTGATACACTTGGTTAATTATGTTAAATGATAAGTAAATATATTATTAAGTGTATTAACAATGAAATACATATGTAAAAATAAGACTACTAACTTAATGATTTCGAAACGAGACATATATGTAACGATTATCGTTGTAACGACATTTAACTGTATATATATCATACTAAGATATATTATATATCATAATATCATGATAATATAAAAATTTAACATCTCATTTGTTATAATAAATAATGGGTTAACAACATTCAACAAGATCGTTAACCTAAAGGTTTCAAAACAACATTTATATGTAACGACTAACGATGACTTAACGACTCAGTTAAAATGTATATACATGTAGTGTTTTAATATGTATTCATACACTTTTGAAAGACTTCAAGACACTTATCAAAATACTTCTACTTAACAAAAATGCTTACAATTACATCCTCGTTCAGTTTCATCAACAATTCTACTCGTATGCACCCGTATTCGTACTCGTACAATACACAACTTTTAGATATATGTACTATTGGTATATACACTCCAATGATCAGCTCTTAGCAGCCCATGTGAGTCACCTAAACATGTGGGAACCATCATTTGGCAACTAGCATGAAATATCTCATAAAATTACAAAAATATGAGTAATCATTCATGACTTATTTACATGAAAACAAAATTACATATCCTTTATATCTAATCCATACACCAACGACCAAAAACACCTACAAACACTTTCATTCTTCAATTTTCTTCATCTAATTGATCTCTCTCAAGTTCTATCTTCAAGTTCTAAGTGTTCTTCATATATTCTACAAGTTCTAGTTACATAAAATCAAGAATACTTTCAAGTTTACTAGCTCACTTCCAATCTTGTAAGGTGATCATCCAACCTCAAGAAATCTTTGTTTCTTACAGTAGGTTATCATTCTAATACAAGGTAATAATCATATTCAAACTTTGGTTCAATTTCTATAACTATAACAATCTTATTTCAAGTGATGATCTTACTTGAACTTGTTTTCGTGTCATGATTCTGCTTCAAGAACTTCGAGCCATCCAAGGATCCGTTGAAGCTAGATCCATTTTTCTCTTTTCCAGTAGGTTTATCCAAGGAACTTAAGGTAGTAATGATGTTCATAACATCATTCGATTCATACATATAAAGCTATCTTATTCGAAGGTTTAAACTTGTAATCACTAGAACATAGTTTAGTTAATTCTAAACTTGTTCGCAAACAAAAGTTAATCCTTCTAACTTGACTTTTAAAATCAACTAAACACATGTTATGTATCTATATGATATGCTAACTTAATGATTTAAAACCTGGAAACACGAAAAACACCGTAAAATCGGATTTACGCCGTCGTAGTAACACCGCGGGCTGTTTTGGGTTAGTTAATTAAAAACTATGATAAACTTTGATTTAAAAGTTGTTATTCTGAGAAAATTACTTTTATTATGAACATGAAACTATATCCAAAAATTATGGTTAAACTCAAAGTGGAAGTATGTTTTCTAAAATGGTCATCTAGACGTCGTTCTTTCGACTGAAATGACTACCTTTACAAAAATGACTTGTAACTTATTTTTCTGACTATAAACCTATACTTTTTCTGTTTAGATTCATAAAATTGAGTTCAATATGAAACCATAGCAATTTGATTCACTCAAAACGGATTTAAAATGAAGAAGTTATGGGTAAACACCTGGTAATCGACATTAACAAGATGCATATATAAGAATATCCCCATCATTCCGGGACACCCTTCGGATATGATATAAATTTCGAAGTACTAAAGCATCTGGTACTTTGGATGGGGTTTGTTAGGCCCAATAGATCTATCTTTAGAATTCGCGTCAATTAGGGTGTCTGTTCCCTAATTCTTAGATTACCAGACTTAATAAAAAAGGGCATATTCGATTTCGATAATTCAACCATAGAATGTAGTTTCACGTACTTGTGTCTATTTTGTAAATCATTTATAAAACCTGCATGTATTCTCATCCCAAAAATATTAGATTTTAAAAGTGGGACTATAACTCACTTTCACAGATTTTTACTTCGTCGGGAAGTAAGACTTGGCCACTGGTTGATTCACGAACCTATAACAATATATACATATATATCAAAGTATGTTCAAAATATATTTACAACACTTTTAATATATTTTGATGTTTTAAGTTTATTAAGTAAGCTGTCCTCGTTAGTAACCTACAACTAGTTATCCACAGTTAGATGTACAGAAATAAATGGATAAATATTATCTTGAATCAATCTACGACCCAGTGTATACGTATCTCAGTATTGATCACAACTCAAACTATATATATTTTGGAATCAACCTCAACCCTGTATAGCTAACTCCAACATTCACATATATAGTGTCTATGGTTGTTCCGAAATATATATAGATGTGTCAACATGATAGGTCGAAACATTGTATACGTGTCTATGGTATCACAAGATTACATAATATACAATACAAGTTGATTAAGTTATGGTTGGAATAGATTTGTTACCAATTTTCATGTAGATAAAATGAGAAAAATTATCCAATCTTGTTTTACCCATAACTTCTTCATTTTAAATCCGTTTTGAGTGAATCAAATTGCTATGGTTTCATATTGAACTCTATTTTATGAATCTAAACAAAAAAAGTATAGTTTTATAGTCGGAAAAATAAGTTACAATTCGTTTTTGTAAAGGTAGTCATTTCAGTCGAAAGAACGACGTCTAGATGACCATTTTAGAAAACATACTTCCACTTTGAGTTTAACCATAATTTTTGGATATAGTTTCATGTTCATAATAAAAATCATTTTATCAGAATAACAACTTTTAAATCAAATTTTATCATAGTTTTTAATTAACTAACCCAAAACAGCCCCCGATGTTACTACGACGGCGTAAATCCGGTTTTACGGTGTTTTTCATGTTTCCAGGTTTTAAATCATTAAGTTAGCATATCATATAGATATAGAACATGTGTTTAGTTGATTTTAAAAGTCAATTTAGAAGGATTAACTTTTATTTGCGAACAAGTTTAGAATTAACTAAACTATGTTCTAGTGATTACAAGTTTAAACCTTCGAATAAGATAGTTTTATATGTATGAATCGAATGATGTTATGAACATCATTACTACCTCAAGTTCCTTGGATAAACCTAGTGGAAATGAGAAAAATAGATCTAGCTTCAAAGGATCCTTGGATGGCTTGAAAGTTCTTGAAGCAGAATCATGACACGAAAACAATTTCAAGTAAGATTTCCACTCGAAATAAGATTGTTATAGTTATAGAAATTGAATTAAAGTTTGAATATGATTATTACCTTGTATTAGAAAGATAACCTACTGTAAGTAACAAAGGTTTCTTGATCTTGGATGATTACTTGGAATGGATTTAAAAAACTTGGAAGTAAACTTGCAATCTTGGAAGTATTATTGATTTTATGAAACTAGAACTTTTGGAATTTATGAAGAACACTTAGAACTTGAAGATAGAACTTGAGAAAGATCAATTAGATGAAGAAAATTGAAGAATGAAAGTGTTTGTAGATGTTTTTGGTCGTTGGTGTATGGATTAGATATAAAGGATATGTAATTTTGTTTTCATGTAAATAAGTCATGAATGATTACTCATATTTTTGTAATTTTATGAGATATTTCATGCTAGTTGCCAAATGATGGTTCCCACATGTGTTAGGTGACTCACATGGGCTGCTAATAGCTGATCATTGGAGTGTATATACCAATAGTACATACATCTAAAAGCTGTGTATTGTACGAGTATGAATACGGGTGCATACGAGTAGAATTGTTGATGAAACTGAACGAGTATGTAATTGTAAGCATTTTTGTTAAGTAGAAGTATTTTGATAAGTGTCTTGAAGTCTTTTTAAAGTGTATGAATACATATTAAAACACTACATGTATATACATTTTAACTGAGTCGTTAAGTCATCGTTAGTCGTTACATGTAAATGTTGTTTTGAAACCTTTAGGTTAACGATCTTGTTGAATGTTGTTAACCCATTGTTTATTATAACAAATGAGATGTTAAGTTGTTATATTATCATTATATTATGATATATAATATATCTTAGTATGATATATATACAGTTAAATGTCGTTACAACGATAATCGTTACATATATGTCTCGTTTCGAAATCATTAAGTTAGTAGTCTTATTTTTACATATGTATTTCATTGTTAATACACTTAATAATATATTTACTTATCATTTAACATAATTAACCAAGTGTATCAATATCTTAATATGATTCATATGTACCTAGTAAGACGTTGTTATAACGATAATCGTTATATATATATCGTTTTCGAGTTTCTTAAATTAATAGTCTCATTTTTATGTATATAACTCATTGTTAAAATACCTAATGAGATACATACTTATAATAAAATCATGTTAACTATATATATAACCATATATATGTCATCGTATAGTTTTTACAAGTTTTAACGTTCGTGAATCACCGGTCAACTTGGGTGGTCAATTGTCTATATGAAACCTATTTCAATTAATCAAGTCTTAACAAGTTTGATTGCTTAACATGTTGGAAACATGTAATCATGTAAATAACAATTTCATTTAATATATATATAAACATGGAAAAGTTCGGGTCACTACATAATTCTTGCACAGTGTTCTATTTACGTTACTGTATGGTGTTTTTGTGGTATCTATATCTGGTTGCATTGCTTAGTTAACATGTGTTGCGTTGATTCCATGTTGGTTTCTATATATTATATTACTACTTATTGAATGCTGGATTTTAACTTTAAGTCAAAATTTCTATTTAGAAGAGCAATGGCAAATGGACGAGCAGCACCCACAGCAGCACAGATTGAGGAAATGATCGCCGAGAGAGTAGCCGCAGCCATGGAAAATGTCATTCCCCCAGCCCCGCCGGTTAACCAGAACGTCCAGAACGGTTGCACTTACAAAGAGTTTCAAAGCTGCAAGCCCCACAACTTTAGCGGCACTGAGGGGCCAATTGGTTTGACTAGGTGGTTTGAGAAATTAGAAGCTGTGTTCCGCGTCAGTAACTGCTCAGAAGCGAACAAAACCAAGTATGCCTCATGTACGCTGTCAGACGGCGCCCTAACCTGGTGAAACACACTGGCTCAAGCTAAGGGTATTGATGAGGCTTATGCCATTCCGTGGGAAGAATTCAAGGGGGCCATGATCGAAGAGTACCTCCCCAGGATAGAGATACAGAAAATGGAGGCTGAGTTCTGGGAGTTAAAGGTTATGGGCAACGATCTTGATGGTTACAACCGTAGGTATCTGGAATTAGCGCTGCTGTGTCCCACGATGGTCACCCCGGAATTTAAGAGAATGGAGCGATACTTGTGGGGACTTCCCAAGTCCATTCAAGGCAATGTCACCTCTTCTAATCCACCCAACGTCCCGGCAGCTATGCGCATGGCGCATACCCTTATGAACCAAATTATCAGCAAAGAACCGGAGAAGGGTAAATCCGAATTGGGAGCCAGTGGTGAGAAGCGTAAGTGGGACTACAACAATAAGGGGAGAACCTATGATCAAACCCCCGCTAAGAGGCCTAACGATGGAAGGAACCCCAACCCGAATACCAGCTCGAACCCCAACTATAAGGGTACTCTACCACAGTGCAAGAGGTGCTACAAGCACCATACCGGGTACTGTAATGCGGTCTATGAAAAATGTAACAGAATCGGGCACGTTGGCAAGAACTGCAAGATTCCCATTCCAGCTGTGAGGACAAACCAAAATGGGCCAAGGAAATGCTATGAGTGTGGACAGCAGGGCCACTTTAGGAATGATTGCCCCAATAAAAAGAAGGACGGCGGACCACCGCGTGGTAGAGCTTTCAACGTTAATGCAAGGGATGCCCGTGAGAACCCTGACTTGGTTACAGGTATATTCACTATCAACAACCTATTAGCCTCTGTCCTATTTGATACTGGTGCCGATAGAAGCTATGTCTGTAGAAACGTTTTCTCTAAGATAGATTGGTCATTAGTGCCTTTAGAGGAGAATATGCTAGTTGAGGGAGCCAATGGGAAACTTGAGAAAGTTGATCAAATTGGCCGAGGAGCTATTATTCACATAGCTGGCGTGGATTTCAAAATTGACTTGATACCCATCAAATTGGGAAGCTTTGACATGACTGTCGGCATGGACTGGTTGACTAAAGTAAGGGCCGATATTATCTGTGGAGATAAAGCTCTTCGTATACCACATGGAGACGGTGAGGCATTGACTATTTACAGAGAGAGATGTAACTCGAAGCTGAACCTCATTAGTTTTATGAAAGCGCAGAAGATCATGAAGAAAGGACGACTTGCTGTTTTAGCACACATGAAGGCTTTAGAATCAGAGGAGAAGAGCGTGAATGATGTGCGAATCGTGAATGAATTCCCTGATGTCTTTCCAGAAGAACTGCCTGGATTACCGCCACCGAGAGCCGTGGAGTTCCAGATCAATCTAGTGCCGGGAGTTGCACCCGTAGCTCGCGCACCTTATCGACTAGCACCTTCAGAACTGCAAGAATTGCAAAGTCAACTTCAAGAATTGCTCGACCGAGGGTTTATCCAACCGAGCTCGTCGCCTTGGGGCGCGCCCATTTTATTCGTGAAGAAGAAGGACGGATCCTTCCACATGTGTATCGACTACCGCGAACTCAACAAATTGACGATCAAGAATCGATATCCTCTTCCCCGAATTGACGATCTTTTTTATCAGCTACAAGGATCGAGCGTGTACTCTAAGATTGATTTACGATCCGGTTACCACCAGTTGAGGGTGAAAGAGAGTGATGTGATGAAGACTGCATTTAGAACCCGCTATGGTCATTACGAGTTTCTCGTGATGCCGTTCGGATTAACCAACGCACCAGCCGTGTTCATGGACCTCATGAATCGTGTCTGCAAACCTTATCTGGATAAATTCGTTATCATCTTCATAGATATCCTCATCTACTCCAAGAGCGAAGAAGAACATGAGCAACATCTTCGGTTAGTGCTTGAACTCTTGAGACGAGAGCAGCTTTATGCCAAATTCTCCAAGTGTGAATTTTGGCGGAAGGAAGTCCAATTTCTAGGTCATATCGTGATTAATCAAGGTATCAAAGTTGACTCCGCCAAGATTGAAGCTATCAGCAAGTGGGAGACACCCACTACTCCGACTCACATCCGCCAATTTCTAGGTCTTGCCAGTTACTACAGAAGGTTTATTGAAGGTTTTTTGTTGATTTCGCGTCCTTTGACCGCACTGACTAACAAAGGAAAGAAGTTCGTTTGGGAAATCGAACAAGAAGCAGCATTTCAAACCCTGAAGCAGAAGTTAACCACCACACCTATCTTATCTCTTCCCGAAGGCAGTGATGACTTCGTTGTGTACTGCGATGCTTCGAAGAATGGTTTTGGTTGTGTATTGATGCAAAGAACGAAGGTCATTGCTTATGCATCTCGTCAGCTGAAGATTCATGAGCGAAACTACACTACTCACGATCTCGAACTTGGAGCCGTTGTCTTCGCATTGAAGCTGTGGAGACACTATCTCTATGGAACAAAGAGTACCATATTCACCGATCACAAAAGCCTCCAGCACATCTTTGATCAGAAGCAGCTGAACATGAGACAACGACGATGGATTGAGACCCTGAACGACTATAATTGTGAACTTCGTTACCATCCTGGTAAGGCCAATGTTGTAGCTGACACTTTAAGTCAAAAGAAGAGAACGGTACCTCTTCGCGTTCGGGCTCTGAACATCACCATCTATTCAAACCTCCATAGCCAGATCCGAGTAGCCCAAGAAGAGGCTCTCAAGGAGGAGAACATATCTCGTGAATAACTGAACATCCTTGTCTCTAAATTCGAGGTTAAGGAGTCTGGACTCCGATGTTATGCCGAAAGAATTTGGGTACCTCGTTATGGGGATTTACGAAGCCTTTTACTTGATGAAGCCCACAAGTCTAGATATTCGATTCATCCAGGAGCCGGAAAAATGTACCACGATCTCAAGGAACAGTATTGGTGGCCAAATCTTAAGAAGGATGTTGCAACTTATGTTGGGAAGTGTTTGACTTGTTCGAAGGTTAAAGCTGAACATCAGAGGCCATCAGGATTACTTCAACAACCGAAAATCCCACAATGGAAATGGGAAGCAATTACGATGGACTTCATCACGAAGCTACCAAAGACGGTGGGCGGATACGATACAACCTGGGTTATCGTTGACCGTCTTACCAAATCTGCTCATTTTCTAGCAATGAAAGAAATAGATACAATGGAGAGACTTGCTCAACTGTACATCAAAGAGGTTGTATCTCGTCATGGTGTGACTCTATCAATTATCTCAGATCGCGATCCCCGTTTTGCTTCTAGATTCTGGCGTTCTTTGCAAGAAGCCTTGGGAACTCGTCTCGACATGAGCACCGCGTATCACCTGAAATGTCCCGTTCTTATTGATTAAAAACGTTCCATATTAATTGATTTCGTTGCGAGGTTTTGACCTCTATATGAGACGTTTTTCAAAGACTGCATTCATTTTAAAACAAACCATAACCTTTATTTCATCAATAAAGGTTTAAAAAGCTTTACGTAGATTATCAAATAATGATAATCTAAAATATCCTGTTTACACACGACCATTACATAATGGTTTACAATACAAATATGTTACAACAAAATAAGTTTCTTGAATGCAGTTTTTACACAATATCATACAAGCATGGACTCCAAATCTCGTCCTTATTTAAGTATGCGACAGCGGAAGCTCTTAATAATCACCTGAGAATAAACATGCTTAAAACGTCAACAAAAATGTTGGTGAGTTATAGGTTTAACCTATATATATCAAATCATAATAATAGACCACAAGATTTCATATTTCAATACACATCCCATACATAGAGATAAAAATCATTCATATGGTGAACACCTGGTAACCGACATTAACAAGATGCATATATAAGAATATCCCCATCATTCCGGGACACCCTTCGGATATGATATAAATTTCGAAGTACTAAAGCATCCGGTACTTTGGATGGGGTTTGTTAGGCCCAATAGATCTATCTTTAGGATTCGCGTCAATTAGGGTGTCTGTTCCCTAATTCTTAGATTACCAGACTTAATAAAAAGGGGCATATTCGATTTCGATAATTCAACCATAGAATGTAGTTTCACGTACTTGTGTCTATTTTGTAAATCATTTATAAAACCTGCATGTATTCTCATCCCAAAAATATTAGATTTTAAAAGTGGGACTATAACTCACTTTCACAGATTTTTACTTCGTCGGGAAGTAAGACTTGGCCACTGGTTGATTCACGAACCTATAACAATATATACATATCTATCAAAGTATGTTCAAAATATATTTGCAACACTTTTAATATATTTTGATGTTTTAAGTTTATTAAGTCAGCTGTCCTCGTTAGTAACCTACAACTAGTTGTCCACAGTTAGATGTACAGAAATAAATCGATAAATATTATCTTGAATCAATCCACGACCCAGTGTATACGTATCTCAGTATTGATCACAACTCAAACTATATATATTTTGGAATCAACCTCAACCCTGTATAGCTAACTCCAACATTCACATATAGAGTGTCTATGGTTGTTCCGAAATATATATAGATGTGTCGACATGATAGGTCGAAACATTGTATACGTGTCTATGGTATCTCAAGATTACATAATATACAATACAAGTTGATTAAGTTATGGTTGGAATAGATTTGTTACCAATTTTCACGTAGCTAAAATGAGAAAAATTATCCAATCTTGTTTTACCCATAACTTCTTCATTTTAAATCCGTTTTGAGTGAATCAAATTGCTATGGTTTCATATTGAACTCTATTTTATGAATCTAAACAGAAAAAGTATAGGTTTATAGTCGGAAAAATAAGTTACAAGTCGTTTTTGTAAAGGTAGTCATTTCAGTCGAAAGAACGACGTCTAGATGACCATTTTAGAAAACATACTTCCACTTTGAGTTTAACCATAATTTTTGGATATAGTTTCATGTTCATAATAAAAATCATTTTCTCAGAATAACAACTTTTAAATCAAAGTTTATCATAGTTTTTAATTAACTAACCCAAAACAGCCCGCGGTGTTACTACGACGGCGTAAATCCGGTTTTACGGTGTTTTTCGTGTTTTCAGGTTTTAAATCATTAAGTTAGCATATCATATAGATATATAACATGTGTTTAGTTGATTTTAAAAGTCAAGTTAGAAGGATTAACTTTTGTTTGCGAACAAGTTTAGAATTAACTAAGCTATGTTCTAGTGATTACAAGTTTAAACCTTCGAATAAGATAGCTTTATATGTATGAATCGAATGATGTTATGAACATCATTACTACCTTAAGTTCCTTGGATAAACCTACTGGAAAAGAGAAAAATGGATCTAGCTTCAACGGATCCTTGGATGGCTCGAAGTTCTTGAAGCAGAATCATGACACGAAAACAAGTTCAAGTAAGATCATCACTTGAAATAAGATTGTTATAGTTATAGAAATTGAACCAAAGTTTGAATATGATTATTACCATGTATTAGAATGATAACCTACTGTAAGAAACAAAGATTTCTTGAGGTTGGATGATCACCTTACAAGATTGGAAGTGAGCTAGCATACTTGAAAGTATTCTTGATTTTATGTAACTAGAACTTGTAGAATTTATGAAGAACACTTAGAACTTGAAGATAGAACTTGAGAGAGATTAATTAGATGAAGAAAATTGAAGAATGAAAGTGTTTGTAGGTGTTTTTGGTCGTTGGTGTATGGATTAGATATAAAGGATATGTAATTTTGTTTTCATGTAAATAAGTCATGAATGATTACTCATATTTTTGTAATTTTATGAGATATTTCATGCTAGTTGCCAAATGATGGTTCCCACATGTGTTAGGTGACTCACATGGGCTGCTAAGAGCTGATCATTGGAGTGTATATACCAATAGTACATACATCTAAAAGCTGTGTATTGTACGAGTACGAATACGGGTGCATACGAGTAGAATTGTTGATGAAACTGAACGAGGATGTAATTGTAAGCATTTTTGTTAAGTAGAAGTATTTTGATAAGTGTATTGAAGTCTTTCAAAAGTGTATAAATACATATTAAAACACTACATGTATATACATTTTAACTGAGTCGTTAAGTCATCGTTAGTCGTTACATGTAAGTGTTGTTTTGAAACCTTTAGATTAACGATCTTGTTAAATGTTGTTAACCCAATGTTTATAATATCAAATGAGATTTTAAATTATTATATTATCATGATATTATCATGTATGAATATCTCTTAATATGATATATATACATTAAATGTCTTTACAACGATAATCGTTACATATATGTCTCGTTTAAAAATCATTAAGTTAGTAGTCTTGTTTTTACATATGTAGTTCATTGTTAATATACTTAATGATATATTTACTTATCATAGTATCATGTTAACTATATATATATATCCATATATATGTCATCATATAGTTTTTACAAGTTTTAACGTTCGTGAATCACCGGTCAACTTGGGTGGTCAATTGTCTATATGAAACATATTTCAATTAATCAAGTCTTAACAAGTTTGATTGCTTAACATGTTGGAAACATTTAATCATGTAAATATCAATCTCAATTAATATATATAAACATGGAAAAGTTCGGGTCACTACAGTACCTACCCGTTAAATAAATTTCGTCCCGAAATTTTAAGCTGTTGAAGGTGTTGACGAATCTTCTGGAAATAGATGCGGGTATTTCTTCTTCATCTGATCTTCACGCTCCCAGGTGAACTCGGGTCCTCTACGAGCATTCCATCGAACCTTAACAATTGGTATCTTGTTTTGCTTAAGTCTTTTAACCTCACGATCCATTATTTCGACGGGTTCTTCGATGAATTGAAGTTTTTCGTTGATTTGGATTTCATCTTACAGAATAGTGAGATCTTCTTTAGCAAAACATTTCTTCAAATTCGAGACGTGGAAAGTGTTATGTACAGCCGCGAGTTGTTGAGGTAACTCAAGTCGGTAAGCTACTGGTCCGACACGATCAATAATCTTGAATGGTCCAATATACCTTGGATTTAATTTCCCTCGTTTACCAAATCGAACAATGCCTTTCCAAGGTGCAACTTTAAGCATGACCATCTCTCCAATTTCAAATTCTATATCTTTTCTTTTAATGTCAGCGTAGCTCTTTTGTCGACTTTGGGCGGTTTTCAACCGTTGTTGAATTTGGATGATCTTCTCGGTAGTTTCTTGTATAATCTCCGGACCCGTAATCTGTCTATCCCCCACTTCACTCCAAAAAATCGGAGACCTGCACTTTCTACCATAAAGTGCTTCAAACGGCGCCATCTCAATGCTTGAATGGTAGCTGTTGTTGTAGGAAAATTCTGCTAACGGTAGATGTCGATCCCAACTGTTTCCGAAATCAATAACACATGCTCGTAGCATGTCTTCAAGCGTTTGTATCGTCCTTTCGCTCTGCCCATCAGTTTGTGGATGATAGGCAGTACTCATGTCTAGACGAGTTCCTAATGCTTGTTGTAATGTCTGCCAGAATCTTGAAATAAATCTGCCATCCCTATCAGAGATAATAGAGATTGGTATTCCATGTTTGGAGACGACTTCCTTCAAATACATTCGTGCTAACTTCTCCATCTTGTCATCTTCTCTTATTGGCAGGAAGTGTGCTGATTTGGTGAGACGATCAACTATTACCCAAATAGTATCAAAACCACTTGCAGTCCTTGGCAATTTAGTGATGAAATCCATGGTAATATTTTCCCATTTCCATTCTGGGATTTCGGGTTGTTGAAGTAGACCTGATGGTTTCTGATGCTCAGCTTTGACCTTAGAACATGTCAAACATTCTCCTACGTATTTAGCAACATCGGCTTTCATACCCGGCCACCAAAAATGTTTCTTGAGATCCTTGTACATCTTCCCCGTTCCAGGATGTATTGAGTATCTGGTTTTATGAGCTTCTCTAAGTACCATTTCTCTCATATCTCCAAATTTTGGTACCCAAATCCTTTCAGCCCTATACCGAGTTCCGTCTTCCCGAATATTAAGATGCTTCTCCGATCCCTTGGGTATTTCATCCTCTAAATTTCCCTCTTTTAAAACTCCTTGTTGTGCCTCCTTTATTTGAGTAGTAAGGTTATTATGAATCATTATATTCATAGATTTTACTCGAATGGGTTCTCTGTCCTTCCTGCTCAAGGCATCGGCTACCACATTTGCCTTCCTCGGGTGGTAACGAATCTCAAAGTCGTAATCATTCAACAATTCAATCCACCTACGCTGCCTCATATTCAGTTGTTTCTGATTAAATATGTGTTGAAGACTTTTGTGGTCGGTATATATAATACTTTTGACCCCATATAAGTAGTGCCTCCAAGTCTTTAATGCAAAAACAACCGCGCCTAATTCCAAATCATGCGTCGTATAATTTTGTTCGTGAATCTTCAATTGTCTAGATGCATAAGCAATCACCTTCGTTCGTTGCATTAATACACAACCGAGACCTTGCTTTGATACGTCACAATAAATCACAAAATCATCATTCCCTTCAGGCAATGACAATATAGGTGCCGTAGTTAGCTTTTTCTTCAATAACTGAAACGCTTTCTCTTGTTCATCATTCCATTCAAATTTCTTCCCTTTATGCGTTAATGCAGTCAAGGGTTTTGCTATTCTGGAAAAGTCTTGGATGAACCTTCTGTAGTAACCAGCTAGTCCTAAAAATTGGCGTATGTGTTTCGGAGTTTTCGGTGTTTCCCACTTTTCAACAGTTTCTATCTTTGCCGGATCCACCTTAATACCTTCTTTGTTCACTATGTGACCGAGGAATTGAACTTCTTCCAACCAAAATGCACACTTTGAAAATTTAGCGTACAATTCTTCCTTCCTCAATACTTCTAACACCTTTCTCAAATGTTCACCGTGTTCTTGGTCATTCTTTGAGTAAATAAGTATGTCATCAATGAAAACATTGACAAACTTGTCAAGGTATGGTCCACACACTCGGTTCATAAGGTCCATGAACACAGCTGGTGCATTAGTTAAACCAAATGGCATGACCATAAACTCGTAATGACCGTAACGTGTTCTGAAAGCATTCTTTGGAATATCATCTTCTTTGACCCGCATTTGATGATACCCGGAACGTAAGTCAATCTTTGAATAAACAGACGAGCCTTGTAGTTGATCAAATAAGTCGTCGATTCTCGGTAGTGGGTAGCGGTTCTTGATGGTAAGTTTGTTCAACTCTCGGTAGTCGATACACAACCTGAATGTACCATATTTCTTCTTGACAAACAAAACAGGAGCTCCCCACGGTGATGTGCTTGGTCGAATGAAACCACGCTCTAAAAGTTCTTGTAATTGGCTTTGCAGTTCTTTCATCTCGCTGGGTGCGAGTCTGTAAGGAGCACGAGCTATTGGTGCAGCTCCTGGTACAAGATCTATTTGAAATTCAACGGATCGATGTGGGGGTAATCCCGGTAATTCTTTCGGAAATACATCGGGAAATTCTTTTGCGACGGGAACATCATTGATGCTCTTTTCTTCAGTTTGTACTTTCTCGACGTGTGCTAGAACAGCATAGCAACCTTTTCTTATTAATTTTTGTGCCTTCAAATTACTAATAAGATGTAGCTTCGTGTTGCCCTTTTCTCCGTACACCATTAAGGGTTTTCCTTTTTCTCGTATAATGCGAATTGCATTTTTGTAACAAACGATCTCTGCTTTCACTTCTTTCAACCAGTCCATACCGATTATCACATCAAAACTCCCTAACTCTACTGGTATCAAGTCAATCTTAAATGTTTCGCTAACCAGTTTAATTTCTCGATTCCGACATATATTATCTGCTGAAATTAATTTACCATTTTCTAATTCGAGTAAAAATTTACTATCCAAAGGCGTCAATGGACAACTTAATTTAGCACAAAAATCTCTACTCATATAGCTTCTATCCGCACCCGAATCAAATAAAACGTAAGCAGATTTATTGTCAATAAGAAACGTACCCGTAACAAGCTCCGGGTCTTCCTGTGCCTCTGCCGCATTAATATTGAAAACTCTTCCGCGGCCTTGTCCATTCGTGTTCTCCTGGTTCGGGCAATTTCTAATAATGTGGCCCGGTTTTCCACATTTATAACAAACTACATTGGCATAACTTGCTCCGACACTACTTGCTCCGCCATTACTCGTTCCGTCACCATTTGTTCCTTTCGTTCTGTTAACCCCTAGTCCGTAGACATCACACTTCGCCGCGCTATGACCATTTCTTTTACACTTGTTGCAATATTTGGTGCAGAACCCCGAGTGATACTTTTCACACCTTTGGCATAGCTGCTTCTGATTGTTGTTGTTGTTGCGGTTATTATTGTTGTTAAGATGATTGTTGTGGTTGTTGTTGTTGTTGTTGTTGTTGTTGTTGTTGTTGTTGTTGTTGTTGGGCCGTTTGTTGTAGTTGCGATTGATGTTGCGATTGTTAGGATAGTTGTTGCGATTATTGTTATAATTGCTGTTGTTGTTGTATTGGTGATTCTTATCACCGTTTTCCACCCACTTTCTTTTGACTTGCTTCACATTGGCCTCTTCAGCAGTCTGTTCTTTAATTCTTTCTTCAATCTGGTCCACTAGTTTGTGAGCCATTCTACATGCCTGTTGTATGGAGGCGGGCTCGTGTGAACTTATATCTTCTTGGATTCTTTCCGGTAATCCTTTCACAAACGCGTCGATCTTCTCTTCTTCATCTTCGAATGCTCCCGGACACAATAGGCACAATTCTGTGAATCGTCTTTCGTACGTGGTAATATCAAATCCTTGGGTTCGTAACCCTCTAAGTTCTGTCTTGAGCTTATTGACCTCAGTTCTGGGACGGTACTTCTCGTTCATCAAGTGCTTGAATGCTAACCACGGTAGTGCGTACGCATCATCTTGTCCCACTTGCTCTAGATAGGTATTCCACCATGTTAACGCAGAACCTGTGAAGGTATGCGTAGCGTACTTCACTTTGTCCTCTTCAGTACACTTACTTATGGCAAACACCGATTCAACCTTCTCGGTCCACCGTTTCAATCCGATCGGTCCTTCGGTTCCATCAAATTCCAAAGGTTTGCAGGCAGTGAATTCTTTGTAGGTGCATCCTACACGATTTCCTGTACTGCTAGATCCAAGGTTATTGTTGGTATGTAGCGCAGCCTGTACTGCGGCTATGTTTGAAGCTAGAAAAGTACGGAATTCCTCTTCATTCATATTCACGGTGTGTCGAGTAGTCGGTGCCATTTCCTTCAAAATAGTTAAATGGAACAAGTTAATCATACAGAATATTAAGAGTAGTTAATAGTATTTCGTAGCATAATATGAACTCATTTATAAAAGCTTTTTCTTCATATTAGCGTTTTATAAGTTTAAATTCGGGTAGTACCTACCCGTTAAGTTCATACTTAGTAGCTAATATACAATTCAACTACTACAATTCTATATGAAAAACTGATTATAATAATATTTCGCGTTCAAACTTTTACACAATATTTTACAAACTTACAATACCGCTTATTTTACATATAGCATGAAATATAGCACACAATAAATTTGATACAAGATGGTTGTGAAGATAATTCTAGCTAGTACACAAGTCGTTCAGCAAAGGCAATAAAGACACGTAATTCATACGTCCAGAAACAAGTCATGCATTCTGGTTTTACTAGGATTACTTCCCATCCTTGGTCTTGTGGAACATAACCGTTATGGCCGTTGATAAGACAGCGTGTTGTAACATCGTCAAAGGGACGAGGGTTACGTAATGTCCAACAGTCCTGTAACAATCTAAAAACCTCATTTCTTACCCCAATTACCGACTCCGTCATTTGTGGGAACGTTTTGTTTAATAGCTGTAGCCCGATGTTCTTTTTCTCACTTTGGTGAGAAGCGAACATTACTAACCCGTAAGCATAGCATGCTTCTTTATGTTGCATGTTAGCAGCTTTTTCTAAATCATGAAGTCCTATATTCGGATACATTGAGTCAAAATAATTTCTTAACCCGTTGCGTAAAATAGCATTTGGGTTCCCCGCAATATATGCGTCAAAGTAAACACATCGTAACTTATGGGTTTCCCAATGTGATATCCCCCATCTTTCAAACGAAAGTCTCTTATAAACCAAGACATTCTTAGAACGTTCTTTGAATGTCTTACAAACTGATCTCGCCTTAAATAGTTGTGCCGAAGAATTCTGACCGACTCTAGACAAGATTTCATCAATCATGTCTCCGGGTAGATCTCTTAAAATATTGGGTTGTCTATCCATTTTATGTTTTTATACTGTAAAATAGACAAGAGTTAGATTCATAGAAAAAAATACTTATTAATACAAGCAATTTTTACATATATCATAAAGCATAAGCACACTATATTACATATATTACACCACACGAATACAACTATCTTATTCCGACTCGCTTGTTTCTTCTTCTTCGGTTTTGGTTCGTTTTGCCAAGTTTCTAGGGATATATGATGTTCCCCTAATACGAGCCGTCGTTATCCACATTGGTTTAGAAAAACCTGGTGGTTTAGAGGTTCCCGGGTCATTGTTACAACTTAAGGACTTCGGGGGTTGACGATACATATAAAGTTCATCGGGGTTGGAATTAGATCTCTATTTTTATGCCCTTTCCCTTATTATTTTATTTTGCCTTTTTAAATTCAGTTGGGGTAATTTCTATAACATCATCGGAATTCTCGTCGGAATCCGATTCATCGGAGAATTGGTATTCCTCCCAATATTTTGCTTCCTTGGCGGAAACACCATTGACCATAATTAACCTTGGTCGGCTGGTTGAGGATTTTCTTTTACTTAACCGTTTTATTATTTCCCCCACCGGTTCAATTTCTTCCTCCGGTTCCGATTCTTCTTCCGGTTCCGATTCTTCTTCCGGTTCCGACTCTTCTTCCGGTTCCTCTTCGGGAACTTGTGAATCAGTCCACGAATTATTCCAATTTACATTTGACTCTTCATTATTATTAGGTGAGTCAATGGGACTTGTTCTAGAGGTAGACATCTATCACATAATATCAAACGCGTTAAGAGATTAATATATCACATAATATTCACATGTTAAAAATATATAGTTTCCAACAAAATTTGTTAAGCAATCATTTTTCAAGTAAACACGGTCGAAGTCCAGACTCACTAATGCATCCTAACAAACTCGATAAGACACACTAATGCAAAATTCTGGTTCTCTAAGACCAACGCTCGGATACCAACTGAAATGTCCCGTTCTTATTGATTAAAAACGTTCCATATTAATTGATTTCGTTGCGAGGTTTTGACCTCTATATGAGACGTTTTTCAAAGACTGCATTCATTTTAAAACAAACCATAACCTTTATTTCATCAATAAAGGTTTAAAAAGCTTTACGTAGATTATCAAATAATGATAATCTAAAATATCCTGTTTACACACGACCATTACATAATGGTTTACAATACAAATATGTTACAACAAAATAAGTTTCTTGAATGCAGTTTTTACACAATATCATACAAGCATGGACTCCAAATCTCGTCCTTATTTAAGTATGCGACAGCGGAAGCTCTTAATAATCACCTGAGAATAAACATGCTTAAAACGTCAACAAAAATGTTGGTGAGTTATAGGTTTAACCTATATATATCAAATCATAATAATAGACCACAAGATTTCATATTTCAATACACATCCCATACATAGAGATAAAAATCATTCATATGGTGAACACCTGGTAACCGACATTAACAAGATGCATATATAAGAATATCCCCATCATTCCGGGACACCCTTCGGATATGATATAAATTTCGAAGTACTAAAGCATCCGGTACTTTGGATGGGGTTTGTTAGGCCCAATAGATCTATCTTTAGGATTCGCGTCAATTAGGGTGTCTGTTCCCTAATTCTTAGATTACCAGACTTAATAAAAAGGGGCATATTCGATTTCGATAATTCAACCATAGAATGTAGTTTCACGTACTTGTGTCTATTTTGTAAATCATTTATAAAACCTGCATGTATTCTCATCCCAAAAATATTAGATTTTAAAAGTGGGACTATAACTCACTTTCACAGATTTTTACTTCGTCGGGAAGTAAGACTTGGCCACTGGTTGATTCACGAACCTATAACAATATATACATATCTATCAAAGTATGTTCAAAATATATTTGCAACACTTTTAATATATTTTGATGTTTTAAGTTTATTAAGTCAGCTGTCCTCGTTAGTAACCTACAACTAGTTGTCCACAGTTAGATGTACAGAAATAAATCGATAAATATTATCTTGAATCAATCCACGACCCAGTGTATACGTATCTCAGTATTGATCACAACTCAAACTATATATATTTTGGAATCAACCTCAACCCTGTATAGCTAACTCCAACATTCACATATAGAGTGTCTATGGTTGTTCCGAAATATATATAGATGTGTCGACATGATAGGTCGAAACATTGTATACGTGTCTATGGTATCTCAAGATTACATAATATACAATACAAGTTGATTAAGTTATGGTTGGAATAGATTTGTTACCAATTTTCACGTAGCTAAAATGAGAAAAATTATCCAATCTTGTTTTACCCATAACTTCTTCATTTTAAATCCGTTTTGAGTGAATCAAATTGCTATGGTTTCATATTGAACTCTATTTTATGAATCTAAACAGAAAAAGTATAGGTTTATAGTCGGAAAAATAAGTTACAAGTCGTTTTTGTAAAGGTAGTCATTTCAGTCGAAAGAACGACGTCTAGATGACCATTTTAGAAAACATACTTCCACTTTGAGTTTAACCATAATTTTTGGATATAGTTTCATGTTCATAATAAAAATCATTTTCTCAGAATAACAACTTTTAAATCAAAGTTTATCATAGTTTTTAATTAACTAACCCAAAACAGCCCGCGGTGTTACTACGACGGCGTAAATCCGGTTTTACGGTGTTTTTCGTGTTTTCAGGTTTTAAATCATTAAGTTAGCATATCATATAGATATATAACATGTGTTTAGTTGATTTTAAAAGTCAAGTTAGAAGGATTAACTTTTGTTTGCGAACAAGTTTAGAATTAACTAAGCTATGTTCTAGTGATTACAAGTTTAAACCTTCGAATAAGATAGCTTTATATGTATGAATCGAATGATGTTATGAACATCATTACTACCTTAAGTTCCTTGGATAAACCTACTGGAAAAGAGAAAAATGGATCTAGCTTCAACGGATCCTTGGATGGCTCGAAGTTCTTGAAGCAGAATCATGACACGAAAACAAGTTCAAGTAAGATCATCACTTGAAATAAGATTGTTATAGTTATAGAAATTGAACCAAAGTTTGAATATGATTATTACCATGTATTAGAATGATAACCTACTGTAAGAAACAAAGATTTCTTGAGGTTGGATGATCACCTTACAAGATTGGAAGTGAGCTAGCATACTTGAAAGTATTCTTGATTTTATGTAACTAGAACTTGTAGAATTTATGAAGAACACTTAGAACTTGAAGATAGAACTTGAGAGAGATTAATTAGATGAAGAAAATTGAAGAATGAAAGTGTTTGTAGGTGTTTTTGGTCGTTGGTGTATGGATTAGATATAAAGGATATGTAATTTTGTTTTCATGTAAATAAGTCATGAATGATTACTCATATTTTTGTAATTTTATGAGATATTTCATGCTAGTTGCCAAATGATGGTTCCCACATGTGTTAGGTGACTCACATGGGCTGCTAAGAGCTGATCATTGGAGTGTATATACCAATAGTACATACATCTAAAAGCTGTGTATTGTACGAGTACGAATACGGGTGCATACGAGTAGAATTGTTGATGAAACTGAACGAGGATGTAATTGTAAGCATTTTTGTTAAGTAGAAGTATTTTGATAAGTGTATTGAAGTCTTTCAAAAGTGTATAAATACATATTAAAACACTACATGTATATACATTTTAACTGAGTCGTTAAGTCATCGTTAGTCGTTACATGTAAGTGTTGTTTTGAAACCTTTAGATTAACGATCTTGTTAAATGTTGTTAACCCAATGTTTATAATATCAAATGAGATTTTAAATTATTATATTATCATGATATTATCATGTATGAATATCTCTTAATATGATATATATACATTAAATGTCTTTACAACGATAATCGTTACATATATGTCTCGTTTAAAAATCATTAAGTTAGTAGTCTTGTTTTTACATATGTAGTTCATTGTTAATATACTTAATGATATATTTACTTATCATAGTATCATGTTAACTATATATATATATCCATATATATGTCATCATATAGTTTTTACAAGTTTTAACGTTCGTGAATCACCGGTCAACTTGGGTGGTCAATTGTCTATATGAAACATATTTCAATTAATCAAGTCTTAACAAGTTTGATTGCTTAACATGTTGGAAACATTTAATCATGTAAATATCAATCTCAATTAATATATATAAACATGGAAAAGTTCGGGTCACTACATCACCCCCAGACCGACGGTCAGAGTGAACGAACGATTTAGACTTTAGAGGACATGTTACGTACCTGTGTTATTGACTTTGGAAAGTCTTGGGAAAGGCATCTGTCGCTAGCCGAATTCTCTTACAACAACAGTTATCATTCGAGTATTAAAGCCGCGCCTTTTGAAGCGTTGTATGGCCGCAAGTACCGTTCTCCTATTTGTTGGGCCGAGTTAGGCGAGTTGCAAATCACCGGACCCGAGATAGTCCATGAAATGACGGAGAAGATTTCTCAGATTCAGGTGAGACTTAAGACGGCCCGCGATCGCCAAAAGAGTTATGCTGATCTTAAATGTAAAGACTTCAAATTCAATGTGGGTGACCGAGTAATGTTGAAGGTCGCACCTTGGAAAGGTGTAATTCGTTTTGGAAAGCGCGGAAAGTTAAACCCGCGATACATTGGTCCGTTTGAAATTTTGGAACGTGTTGGACCCGTTGCTTATTGGCTGGAACTTCCGACTCAGTTGAGTGCTGTTCATCCTACCTTCCATGTATCAAATTTGAAGAAGTGCCTTGCTCCACCGGAACTTGTCATACCATTGGAAGAACTTACGATTGATTACAAACTCCACTTCGTGGAAGAGCCTGTCGAAATCATGGACCGTGAGGTCAAAACCTTGAAACGCAATAAGATTCCAATTGTCCGAGTTCGATGGAATGCCAAGCGTGGACCTGAGTTTACCTGGGAACGAGAGGATCAAATGAAGCAGAAGTATCCTCACCTTTTCCCGACTCCAACACCTGCCTCAGCTTAAATTTCGGGACGAAATTTCCAATAACAGGTGGGTAATGTAACGACCCGACTTTTTCGACTTGCTTTCGTGCCTTGTATTTTTGCGAAACTGCGTATTTGTGCGTACTGTGTTACTTTATACTCTGAAAACTTGATATACGTGGTTTACTTCCAATTATATGTTAAAACGTGCCTTAGAGTACGTAGGATACTTAACTTGTTCACCGGAAGCCTTTATAACTGTTACCGTTACTTGACGTTTCGATTAAACCGCGAACTGCTCGCACGTTTAACTTTTGTCGTAACCGGAATATTATGACTGCGAAATATTAATTGTTATTTTATAATAATAATTACCTGGGTTTTTGGATGCTTAATTTTAATTAATTATTTACTAGATCACAATAGTTAGTCTTGTTGGACTTTCTACCTTATTGGACCTTAGCCCACCCTACACTAGCTAGTGGCCCAATTAATTAGCCCAAGTATTATTACTAGTGACCCATAATAAATAAAATAAATAAAATAAATTAATTAATGAGTCATACAAGCATTTGGATAAGGATTATCCATATTGTTACATGGGATTCTAGCATAAGTACATGCTTTAGACAACCACTAACCAAAAAGTAAAATGGTGTCTCCCCCTCCCCTCTTTGAAAATCACGGCCAAGAGGCCCTTCCACCTCATCAATCCATGTCAAAATTTTGCTTATAAATACTAGCCATTTACCTCTCATTCAACCACTTGCTCATTTGATTTTCACACACACTTGCTCTTTCTTTCTTTCCTTTCTTGTATTACTTGTAAGTTTTCTTTTTCTTCTTCTTTTCCTTCATCATTTTCAGGGCATATCATCATCATCATGGAAGATCAAGCTCTTTAGCTTTGATCTTGATTATATCTTGTTGATTCAAGCATGAAACCTTCAAGAACATGGAAGATTCAAACTTTCTAGCTTTGAATCTTCACCAACTTTGTAGATCTACTTCTTTTATGCTTTAATCTTGTTATTTTATGATAAAGTTTCAAACTTTTATTTGTAATCTTCATGTATCTTCAAGATCGAAGCTTTATGCTTCAAGATCTTCAAGAACAACCAAGATGCAAGCTTTCTAGCTTGAATCTTCATATCTTGTTGTTGGATATAAGTTTTCTAGCTTATGATCTTGTTGTTTTGTTATAAAGATCAAAACTTGTGTTTATGGTCTTCATGAAACTTAAAGATCCAAGCTTTATGCTTCAAGATCTTCAAGAACACTAAAGGTTCAAGCTTTCTAGCTTTGTGACCTTATAAATTGTGTGAAAGGGATCCAAGCTCTCTAGCTTAGGGTTCTATCACTTCATTTGACTTAGATCATGTTCATACTTGTTTGATTGATGTAAAGTTGTAACTTTGTTTGTAAATAGGACTTGTAATTGTGTTAAGACTAAGGATATGATGTAACCTTGGTTCATCATCCATCTAAGACTCTTAAATGAGTTGTGTTACCACTTGGTCTTAACATATTGTGTATTGATGGTAGAATCTTGGTCAAAAGTGATGCTAAACCATCAACGAGTTGTACACTTGAAGCTACAAGCATCAAGGATGAGAACCGTGATGAGCATCAAGCACCAAGAACCCCACCGGAGCACTTGTACACTGATTTTCATATCTGATCAGACCACCTGGGCTACTGGAAAGTTGTTTTTTAGTTAGTTCGGTTCGAGTAAATGATTTTCCGTTTAGGCCTCGTCTTTATCCGAGTTACGGTTTAGGATTTATGGCCCTCCGAGAGTCACTACACCCTATTAACGTTGTGCTAAAAATTTCTGACCTACTCGCACTTAAACCGTCGCCACGGTCAAATGAAGACGAGTTAGGGAACTCATATACGGATCCATAGCCACTGACTATGTATCTTTTCAATTTACGTAGAGGTCGCAGCAGCTGACCGAAGTCAGCCTATTGTTTCGATCTCTATTCTTGTCGAACTTACTTAGCTTTTATGATGATGATGACACTTAAACTTATTTTATGCACTATTAGAACATATAAGGACAACCTACTGACCTAGTAACCTTTGATTTAGGTTGATGACCTTTCGGACCGACTTACTACTTGCGTACTTTCATTACCGACTTTACCGCTTTTATCACTGTGAGTTATAGCATCCCTTTTTACTTTAACTATTTTGGGACTGAGAATACATGCGCTTTTACATTTTACATACTAGGCACGAGTACTTAAACTTTATATGTGTGTAGGTTATACAACGGCATAAACATTCCCCTTAGCATGGTAACGTTTAGTCATTGGTTTTTGAACTGGTGAACGCGAATCTTAGATATGGATCCATAGGGTTTGACATCCCCACTCGGGCTAGTCGCGCTAGCATTTAACGGGTGTTTAATACTTCGTGAATATACGCACTCGCCAAGTGTACTTTCAGGGGGTTATAAACGTTAAGTCTAGTTACCGGGTGCCCACGGTTATACATATACTTTTCATACTGTTTTGATACGCTGTTTGCAGCACTGAAATCTCGTGGCCTATCTTACGTTACTATTTCAACTTAAACTATAGCTCACCAACATTCGTGTTGACTTTTAAGCGTGTATTTCTCAGGTGCCTAGAGGTTTCTTGCTTCCGCTGTTAGATTTGCTATCTTGCTGTTAAGGACCTGCTGTATTAGTTATCCGCTGCATTACTAGAGATGTCTCATTCATGGAACTTTTCTGTTGCATTCGTAGTTTATGTTAATTTCAAACAATGGCTTTGTAACGACCTTAGGGTCAAATAATTATGTTTATGCTCCTATTCGTAGGATGCGCGCTATCTTTTGTAAAACGTTATCTTTATATGAATGCAAATCGGCTTTCAAACAGCATATAGTGTTTGTCCATGTAATGATTGTAGTGACCCGAACTTTTCCATGTTTATATATATTAAATGAAATTGATATTTACATGATTAAGTGTTTCCAACATGTTAAGCAATCAAACTTATTAAGACTTGATTAATTGGAATAGGTTTCATATCGACAAATGACCACCCAAGTTGACCGGTGATTCACGAACGTTAAAACTTGTAAAAACTATATGATGACATATATATGGTTATATATATAGTTAACATGATTTTATTATAAGTATGTATCTCATTAGGTATTTTAACAATGAGTTATATACATAAAAATGAGACTATTAAATTAAGAAACTCGAAAACGATATATATAACGATTATCGTTATAACGTCTTACTAGGTACATATGAATCATATTAAGATATTGATACACTTGGTTAATTATGTTAAATGATAAGTAAATATATCATTAAGTGTATTAACAATGAACTACATATGTAAAAATAAGACTACTAACTTAATGATTTTGAAACGAGACATATATGTAACGATTATCGTTGTAACGACATTTAATGTATATAGATCATATTAAGAGATATTCGTATATCATAATATCATGATAATATAATAATTTAAAATATCATTTGATATTATAAACATTGGGTTAACAACATTTAACAAGATCGTTAACCTAAAGGTTTCAAAGCAACATTTACATGTAACGACTAACGATGACTTAACGACTCAGTTAAAATGTATATACATGTAATGTTTTAATGTGTATTCATACACTTTTGAAAGACTTCAAGACACTTATCAAAATACTTCTACTTAACAAAAATGCTTACAATTACATCCTCGTTCAGTTTCATCAACAATTCTACTCGTATGCACCCGTATTTGTACTCGTACAATACACAGCTTTTAGATGTATGTACTATTGGTATATACACTCTAATGATCAGCTCTTAGCAGCCCATGTGAGTCACCTAACACATGTGGGAACCATCATTTGGCAACTAGCATGAAATATCTCATAAAATTACAAAAATATGAGTAATCATTCATGACTTATTTAAATGAAAACAAAATTACATATCCTTTATATCTAATCCATACACCAACGACCAAAAACACCTACAAACACTTTCATTCTTCAATTTTCTTCATCTAATTGATCTCTCTCAAGTTCTATCTTCAAGTTCTAAGTGTTCATAAATTCTACAAGTTCTAGTTTCATAAAATCAAGAATACTTCCAAGTTTGCTAGCTTACTTCCAATCTTGTAGAGTGATCATCCAACCTCAAGAAATCTTTCTTATTTACAGTAAGATATCTTTCTAATACAAGAACTTTCAATCCATCCAAGGATCCTTTGAATCTAGATCCATTTTTCTCATTTCCAGTAGCTTTATCCAGAAAACTTGAGGTTCGTGAATCGACCAGTGGCCAAGTCTTACTTCCCGACGAAGTAAAAATCTGTGAAAGTGAGTTATAGTCCCACTTTTAAAATCTAATATTTTTGGGATGAGAATACATGCAGGTTTTATAAATGATTTACAAAATAGACACAAGTACGTGAAACTACATTCTATGGTTGAATTATCGAAATCGGATATGCCCCTTTTTATTAAGTCTGGTAATCTAAGAATTAGGGAACAGACACCCTAATTGACGCGAATCCTAAAGATAGATCTATTGGGCCTAACAAACCCCATCCAAAGTACCGGATGCTTTAGTACTTCGAAATTTATATCATATCCGAAGGGTGTCCCGGAATGATGGGGATATTCTTATATATGCATCTTGTTAATGTCGGTTACCAGGTGTTCACCATATGAATAATTTTTATCTCTATGTATGGGATGTATATTGAAATATGAAATCTTGTGGTCTATTGTTACGATTTGATATATATATAGGTTAAACCTATAACTCACTAACATTTTTGTTGACGTTTAAAGCATGTTTATTCTCAGGTGAATACTAAGAGCTTCCGCTATTGCATACTAAAATAAGGACAAGATTTGGAGTCCATGTTTGTATGATATTGTGTAAAAACTGCATTCAAGAAACTGATTTCGATGTAACATATTTGTATTGTAAACCATTATGTAATGGTCTTGTGTAAACAGGATATTTTAGATTATCATTATTTGATAATCTACGTAAAGCTTTTTAAACCTTTATTTATGAAATAAAGGTTATGGTTTGTTTTAAAAATGAATGCAGTCTTTGAAAAACGTCTCATATAGAGGTCAAAACCTCGCAACGAAATCAATTAATATGGAACGTTTTTAATCAATAAGAACGGGACATTTCAGTTGGTATCCGAGCGTTGGTCTTAGAGAACCAGAAAATTTGCATTAGTGTGTCTTATCGAGTTTGTTAGGATGCATTAGTGAGTCTGGACTTCGACCGTGTTTTCTTTAAAAATGATTGCTTAACATTTTTGTTGGAAACTATATATTTTTAACATGTGAATATTATGTGATATATTAATCTCTTAACGTGTTTGATATTATATGATAGATGTCTACCTCTAGAACAAGTCCCATTGACTCACCTAATAATAATGAAGAGTCGAATGTAAATTGGAATGATTCGTGGACTTATTCACAAGTTCCCGAAGAGGAACCGGAAGAAGAGTCGGAACCGGAAGAAGAATCGGAACCGGAAGAAGAGGAACCGACCAAAGTTAATTATGGTTAACGGTGTTTCCGCCAAGGAAGCAAAATATTGGGAGGATTACCAATTCTCCGATGAATCGGATCCCGACGAGGATTCCGATGATGTTATAGAAATTACCCCAACTGAATTTAAAAAGACAAAAGAGAACAATAAGGGAAAGGGCATAAAAATAGAGAAATCTGATTCCAACCCCGATGAACTTTATATGTATCGTCAACACCCGTATTTCTTAAGTTGTAACAATAACCCGGGAACCTCTAAACCACTGGTTTTTCTAAACCAATGTGGAAAACGACGGCTCGTATTAGGGGAACATCATATATCCCTAGAAACTTTTCAAAACGAACCAAAACCGAAGAAGAAGAAACGAGCGAGTCAGAATAAGTTAGTTGTATTCGTGTGGTGTAATATATGTAATATAGTATGCTTATGCTTTATGATATATGTAAAAATTTCTTGTATTAATAAGTATTTTTTTTATGAATCTAACTCTTGTCTATTTTACAGTATAAAAACACAAAATGGATAGACAACCCAATATTTTAAGAGACCTACCCGGAGACATGATTGATGAAATCTTGTCTAGAGTCGGTCAGAATTCCTCGGCACAACTATTTAAGGCGAGATCAGTTTGTAAGACATTCGAAGAACGTTTCAAGAATTCCTTGGTTTATAAAAGGCTTTCGTTCGAAAGATGGGGGATATCACATTGGGAAATCCATAAGTTACGATGTGTTTACTTTGACGCATATATTGCGGGGAACCCAAATGCTATTTTACGCAACGGGTTAAGAAATTATTTTGACTCAATATATCCGAATATAGGACTTCGTGATTTAGAAAAAGCGGCTAACATGCAACATAAAGAAGCATGTTATGCTTACGGCTTAGTAATGTTCGCTTCTCTCCAAAGTGAGAACAAGAACATCGGGCTACAACTATTAAACAAAACATTCCCACAAGTGACGGAGTCGGTAATTGGGGTAAGAAATGAGGTTTTTAGATTGTTAAGGGACTGTTGGATATTACGTAACCCTCGTCCCTTTGAGGACATTACAATACGCTGTCTTATCCACGGCCATAACGGTTATGTTCCACAAGACCAAGGATGGGAAGTAGTCCTAGTAAAACCAGAATGCATGACTTGTTTCTGGACGTATGAATTACGTGTCTTTATTGCCTTTACTGAACGATTTGTGTACTAGCTAGAATTATCTTCACAACTATCTTGTATCAAAGTTATTGTGTGCTATATTTCATGCTATATGTAAAATAAGCGGTATTGTAAGTTTGTAAAATATTGTGTAAAAGTTTGAACGCGAAATATTATTATAATCAGTTTTTCATATAGAATTGTAGTAGTTGAATTGTATATTAGCTACTAAGTATGAACTTAACGGGTAGGTACTACCCGAATTTAAACTTATAAAACGCTAATATGAAGAAAAAGCTTTTATAAATGAGTTCATATTATGCTACGAGATACTATTGACTACTCTTAATATTCTGTATGATTAACTTGTTTCATTTGACTATTTGAAGGAAATGGCACCGACTACTCGACAAACCTTGAATATGAGCGAAGAGGAATTTCGTGCCTTTCTTGCTTCAAACATAGCCGCAGTACAGGCTGCGCTACATACCAACAATAATCTTGGATCTAGCAGTACAGGAAATCGTGTAGGATGCACCTACAAAGAATTCACTGCCTGCAAACCTTTGGAATTTGATGGAACCGAAGGACCGATCGGATTGAAACGGTGGACCGAGAAGGTCGAATCGGTGTTTTCCATAAGTAAGTGTACTGGAGAGGACAAAGTGAAGTACGCTACGCATACCTTCACAGGTTCTGCGTTAACATGGTGGAATACCTATCTAGAGCAAGTGGGACAAGATGATGCTTACGCACTACCGTGGTCAGCATTCAAGCACTTGATGAACGAGAAGTACCGTCCCAGAACCGAGGTCAATAAGCTCAAGACAGAACTTAAAGGGTTATGAACCCAAGGATTTGATATTACCACGTACAAAAGACGATTCACAGAATTGTGCCTATTGTGTACGGGAGCGTTCGAAGATGAGGAAGAGAAGATCGACGCGTTTGTGAAAGGATTACCGGAAAGAATCCAAGAAGATATAAGTTCACACGAGCCCGCCTCCATACAACAGGCATGTAGAATGGCTCACAAACTAGTGAACTAGATTGAGGAAAGAATTAAAGAACAGTCGGCTGAAGAGGCCAATGTGAAGCAAGTCAAAAGAAAGTGGGAGGAAAACGGTGATAAGAATCACCAATACAACAACAACAGCAATTACAACAATAATCGCAACAACTATCCCAACAATCGCAACATCAATCGCAACTACAACAAACGGCCCAACAACAACAACAACAACAACAACAACAACAACAACAACAGCAACTACAACAATCATCCCAATAACAATAACAACCGTAACAACAACAACAATCAGAAGCAGCTATGCCAAAGGTGTGAAAAGTATCACTCGGAGTTCTGCACCAAATTTTGCAACAAGTGTAAAAGAAATGGTCATAGCGCGGTGAAGTGTGAGGTCTACGGACCAGGGGTTAACAGAACGAAAGGAACAAAAGGTGTCGGAACGAGTAATGGCGGAGCAAGTAGTGTCGGAGCAAGTTATGCCAATGTAGTTTGTTATAAATGTGGAAAATCGGGCCACATTATTAGAAATTGCCCGAACCAGGAGAACACGAATGGACAAGTCTGCAGAAGAGTTTTCAATATTAATGCGGCAGAAGCACAGGAAGACCCGGAGCTTGTTACGGGTACATTTCTTATTGACAATAAATCTGCTTACGTGTTATTTGATTCGGGTGCGGATAGAAGCTATATGAGTAGAGATTTTTGTGCTAAATTAAGTTGTCCATTGACGCCTTTGGATAGTAAATTTTTACTCGAATTAGCAAATGGTAAATTAATTTCAGCAGATAATATATGTCGGAATCAAGAAATTAAACTGGTTAGCGAAACATTTAAGATTGATTTGATACCAGTAGAGTTAGGGAGTTTTGATGTGATAATCGGTATGGACTGGTTGAAAGAAGTGAAAGCAGAGATCGTTTGTTACAAAAATGCAATTCGCATTATATGAGAAAAAGGAAAACCCTTAATGGTGTACGAAGAAAAGGGCAACACGAAGCTACATCTTATTAGTAATTTGAAGGCACAAAAACTAATAAGAAAAGGTTGCTATGCTGTTCTAGCACACGTCGAGAAAGTACAAACTGAAGAAAAGAGCATCAATGATGTTCCCGTCGCAAAAGAATTTCCCGATGTATTTTCGAAAGAATTACCGGGATTACCCCCACATCGATCCGTTGAATTTCAAATAGATCTTGTACCAGGAGCTGCACCAATAGCTCGTGCTCCTTACAGACTCGCACTCAGCGAGATGAAAGAACTGTAAAGCTAATTACAAGAACTTTTAGAGCGTGGTTTCATTCGACCAAGCACATCACCGTGGGGAGCTCCTGTTTTGTTTGTCAAGAAGAAAGATGGTACATTCAGGTTGTGTATCGACTACCGAGAGTTGAACAAACTTACCATCAAGAACTGCTACCCACTACCGAGAATCGACGACTTATTTGATCAACTACAAGGCTCGTCTGTTTATTCAAAGATTGACTTACGTTCCGGGTATCATCAAATGCGGGTGAAAGAAGATGATATTCCAAATACTGCTTTCAGAACACGTTACGGTCATTACGAGTTTATGCTCATGCCGTTTGGTTTAACTAATGCACCAGCTGTGTTCATGGACCTTATGAACCAGGTGTGTGGACCATACCTTGACAAGTTTGTCATTGTTTTCATTGATGACATACTTATTTACACAAAGAATGACCAAGAACACGGTGAACATTTGAGAAAGGTGTTAGAAGTATTGAGGAAGGAAGAATTGTACGCTAAGTTTTCAAAGTGTGCATTTTGGTTGGAAGAAGTTCAATTCCTCGGTCACATAGTGAACAAAGAAGATATTAAGGTGGATCCGGCAAAGATAGAAACTGTTGAAAAGTGGGAAACCCCGAAAACTCGGAAACACATACGCCAGTTTTTAGGACAAGCTGGTTACTACAGAAGGTTCATCCAAGACTTTTCCAGAATAGCAAAACCCTTAACTGCATTAATGCATAAAGGGAAGAAATTTGAATGGAAGGATGAACAAGAGAAAGCATTTCAGTTATTGAAGAAAAAGCTAACTACGGTACCTATATTGTCATTACCTGAAGGGAATGATGATTTTGTGATTTATTGTGACGTATCAAAGCAAGGTCTTGGTTGTGTATTATTGCAACGAACGAAGGTGATTGCTTATGCGTCTAGACAATTGAAGATTCACGAACAAAATTATACGACGCATGATTTGGAATTACGCACGGTTGTTTTTGCATTAAAGACTTGGAGGCACTACTTATATGGGGTCAAAAGTATTATATATACCGACCACAAAAGTCTTCAACACATATTTAATCAGAAACGACTGAATATGAGGCAGCGTAGGTTGATTGAATTGTTGAATGATTACGACTTTGAGATTCGTTACCACCCGGGGAAGGCAAATGTGGTAGCCGACGCCTTGAGCAGGAAGGACAGAGAACCCATTCGAGTAAAATCGATGAATATAATGATTCACAATAACCTTACTACTCAAATAAAGGAGGCGCAACAAGGAGTTTTAAAAGAGGGAAATTTAAAGGATGAAATACCCAAAGGATCGGAGAAGCATCTTAATATTCGGGAAGACGGAACCCGGTATAGGGCTGAAAGGATTTGGGTACCAAAATTTGGAGATATGAGAGAAATGGTACTTAGAGAAGCTCATAAAACCAGATACTCAATACATCCTGGAACGGGGAAGATGTACAAGGATCTCAAGAAACATTTTTGGTGGCCGGGTATGAAAGCCGATGTTGCTAAATACGTAGGAGAATGTTTGACGTGTTCTAAGGTCAAAGCTGAGCATCAGAAACCATCAGGTCTACTTCAACAACCCGAAATCCCGAAATGGAAATGGGAAAACATTACCATGGATTTCATCACTAAATTGCCAAGGACTGCAAGTGGTTTTGATACTATTTGGGTAATAGTTGATCGTCTCACCAAATCAGCACACTTCTGCCAATAAGAGAAGATGACAAGATGGAGAAGTTAGCACGACTGTATTTGAAGGAAGTCGTCTCCAGACATGGAATACCAATCTCTATTATCTTTGATAGGGATGGCAGATTTATTTCAAGATTCTGGCAGACATTACAGCAAGCATTAGGAACTCGTCTAGACATGAGTACTGCCTATCATCCACAAACTGATGGGCAGAGCGAAAGGATGATACAAACACTTGAAGACATGCTACGAGCATGTGTTATTGATTTCGGAAACAGTTGGGATCGACATCTACCATTAGCAGAATTTTCCTACAACAACAGCTACCATTCAAGCATTGAGATGGCGCCGTTTGAAGCACTTTATGGTAGAAAGTGCAGGTCTCCAATTTGTTGGAGTGAAGTGGGGGATAGACAGATTACGGGTCCGGAGATAATACAAGAAACTACCGAGAAGATCATCCAAATTCAACAACGGTTAAAAACCGCCCAAAGTCAACAAAAGAGCTACGCTGACATTAAAAGAAAAGATATAGAATTTGAAATTGGAGAGATGGTCATGCTTAAAGTTGCACCTTGGAAAGGTGTTGTTCGATTTGGTAAACGAGGGAAATTAAATCCAAGGTATATCGGACCATTCAAGATTATTGATCGTGTCGGACCAGTAGCTTACCGACTTAAGTTACCTCAACAACTCGCGGCTGTATATAACACTTTCCACGTCTTGAATTTGAAGAAATGTTTTGCTAAATAAGATCTCACTATTCCGTTAGATGAAATCCAAATCAACGAAAAACTTCAATTCATCGAAGAACCCGTCGAAATAATGGATCGTGAGGTTAAAAGACTTAAGCAAAACAAGATACCAATTGTTAAGGTTCGACGAAATGCTCGTAGAGGACCCGAGTTCACCTGGGAATGAGAAGATCAGATGAAGAAGAAATACCTGCATTTATTTCCAGAAGATACGTCAACACCTCCAACTGCTTAAAATTTCGGGACGAAATTTATTTAACTGGTAGGTACTGTAGTGACCCGAACTTTTCCATGTTTATATATATTAAATGAAATTGATATTTACATGATTAAGTGTTTCCAACATGTTAAGCAATCAAACTTATTAAGACTTGATTAATTGGAATAGGTTTCATATAGACAAATGACAACCCAAGTTGACCGGTGATTCACGAACGTTAAAACTCGTAAAAACTATATGATGACATATATATGGTTATATATATAGTTAAAATGATTTTATTATAAGTATGTATCTCATTAGGTATTTTAACAATGAGTTATATACATAAAAATGAGACTATTAAATTAAGAAACTCGAAAACGATATATATAACGATTATCGTTATAACGTCTTACTAGGTACATATGAATCATATTAAGATATTGATACACTTGGTAAATTATTTTAAATGATAAGTAAATATATCATTAAGTGTATTAACAATGAACTACATATGTAAAAATAAGACTACTAACTTAATGATTTTGAAACGAGACATATATGTAACGATTATCGTTGTAACGACATTTAATGTATATAGATCATATTAAGAGATATTCGTATATCATAATATCATGATAATATAATAATTTAAAATCTCATTTGATATTATAAACATTGGGTTAACAACATTTAACAAGATCGTTAACCTAAAGGTTTCAAAGCAACATTTACATGTAACGACTAACGATGACTTAACGACTCAGTTAAAATGTATATACATGTAGTGTTTTAATATGTATTCATACACTTTTGAAAGACTTCAATACACTTATCAAAATACTTCTACTTAACATAAATGCTTACAATTACATCCTCGTTCTGTTTCATCAACAATTCTACTCGTATGCACCCGTATTTGTACTCGTACAATACACAGCTTTTAGATGTATGTACTATTGGTATATACACTCCAATGATCAGCTCTTAGCAGCCCATGTGAGTCACCTAACACATGTGGGAACCATCATTTGGCAACTAGCATGAAATATCTCATAAAATTACAAAAATATGAGTAATCATTCATGACTTATTTACATGAAAACAAAATTACATATCCTTTATATCTAATCCATATACCAACGACCAAAAACACCTACAAACACTTTCATTCTTCAATTTTTTTCATCTAATTGATCTCTCTCAAGTTCTATCTTCAAGTTCTAAGTGTTCTTCATAAATTCTACAAGTTCTAGTTTCATAAAATCAAGAATACTTCCAAGTTTGCTAGCTTACTTCCAATCTTGTAGAGTGATCATCCAACCTTAAGAAATCTTTCTTATTTACAGTAAGATATCTTTCTAATACAAGAACTTTCAAGCCATCCAAGGATCCTTTGAATCTAGATCCATTTTTCTCATTTCCAGTAGCTTTATCCAGAAAACTTGAGGTTCGTGAATCGATCAGTGGCCAAGTCTTACTTCCCGACGAAGTAAAAATATGTGAAAGTGAGTTATAGTCCCACTTTTAAAATCTAATATTTTTGGGATGAGAATACATGCAGGTTTTATAAATGATTTACAAAATATACACAAGTACGTGAAACTACATTCTATGGTTGAATTATCGAAATCGAATATGCCCCTTTTTATTAAGTCTGGTAATCTAAGAATTAGGGAATAGACACCCTAATTGACGCGAATCCTAAAGATAGATTTATTGGGCCTAACAAACCCCATCCAAAGTACCGGATGCTTTAGTACTTCGAAATTTATATCATATCCGAAGGGTGTCCCGGAATGATGGGGATATTCTTATATATTCATCTTGTTAATGTCGGTTACCAGGTGTTCACCATATGAATAATTTTTATCTCTATGTATGGGATGTGTATTGAAATATGAAATCTTGTGGTCTATTGTTACGATTTGATATATATAGGTTAAACCTATAACTCACCAACATTTTTGTTGACGTTTAAAGCATGTTTATTCTCAGGTGAATGCTAAGAGCTTCCGCTGTTGCATACTAAAATAAGGACAAGATTTGGAGTCCATGTTTGTATGATATTGTGTAAAAACTGCATTCAAGAAACTGATTTCGATGTAACATATTTGTATTGTAAACCATTATGTAATGGTCGTGTGTAAACAGGATATTTTAGATTATCATTATTTGATAATCTACGTAAAGCTTTTTAAACCTTTATTTATGAAATAAATGTTATGGTTTGTTTTAAAAATGAATGCAGTCTTTGAAAAACGTCTCATATAGAGGTCAAAACCTCGCAACGAAATCAATTAATATGGAACATTTTTAATCAATAAGAACGGGACATTTCAATGATCATGTTGATTGATGATTCGTACACGATGGTTTTGTACGGGGCATCACACTAGGTGTCGTTTGGAATTTGAACTCTTATGGTCGAAACTTGCATTTTGAACGAAATTCGTAAACGGGTCGATGTGGGCCCGGTGATGTAAAACTCGGTTTTATTGTGAAAACTTCTTAGTTTTACTGATTATAAAGTGTTGTGATATTGGGTTTTGTGAAAAGTGTCGGGAAGCGGGTTTTCCGCTCGCGTGAAATTGGAAAACAGGTCAGAAACTTGCAGTTCATTTTGACGCCGTCCAAATTGCTTGGACGCCATCCTGGCTTTCAGTACTGGACGCCGTCAAGATAATTGGACGTCGTCCAGATACACTGTCTCAGAATATTTTTTTTTGGGTCGTGTTTTTGGTAAAACGATGTCGGGTCGTTAAAGATCTTATCTTTAAATTAAGCTCGGCATTCAATTTGAACTGCAAGTTGCATAGCGATTGTGGTGGGTCGCGACGTGACCTCTTACTGGGTCAAGTTCTGCTATTTGCAACGATTTTAAACCCAAGTGTTGTCCAATATCACAAGTCTTAATTTGCGTTAACCTGCTCGAATGTTAAATACGATACAAAATACAACAAGTCATAAGTTTACACAACCGGGAACTCAAGTCCCATAATTGAACCAAGTGTATATTACAACCCAATACACTAAAATGACCCAATTTAGAGCATAACCGTCGAGACCATTACCAAAGCATTTCTTCCCAAAACCGCCAACACGTGAGCTAAGCCAAGCCCTTACCCTTAGCCTTCGAAGTGCAAGAAACTATAAAAAGAGTAAAACAATGAGGATAAGCAATGCTTAGTGAGAAGAATAAATATAGATATATGCATACAACTTGTAACATCCCGCCTTTTTCCGTTTACTTGCTGTTTATTTATTTAAAGTCCGTTATAGAATTATAACATCTTCCGTTAATACGCGTTTTAAATTATCTCGTTTAGGTAATTCACGCACCTGCTTTTAAACTAGAGGGACTAAAGTTGCCAAATAACCAAAGTTTTGACTAGGTCAAAGTGGTCAACCTCACTCTCATCCATTCATTCCCTCCTTCTCTCTTTCAATACTTCAACTTCTTACTCTCAAACCCTCAATCAAAGAATCATCATCCATTTTAAATCTAGTAAGCGTTCTTCAAAATAAATTGCATATTTAGAATCCTTGCGACTTCCTCTTCGAATTCATACCAACTTTATTGCATTTGGGTAACTTTCTAAAATCACTAGATTCTTTGTTCTTGATGTTTTTAACTTATAAAAGTGTTAATTAGTGTCTATGGCTCAAGTCTAACATGAATATATGATTTGTATGCTCGATCTCGTGTTTTAGTGTAACTAACATGAACTTGAAAGTTAGTGTGTTTGATTGTATGATTTGGTTGCTTAAATGTTGTTAAATGTTAAAAGTTCATGTATTAAATGTGTTACTAGCATCACTAGCTTCAATTTGATGTGTAGGTTGACTTGGAAAGACTCCATAAAACTTCATTGCTAAATTTGTGATTTTGGGTTAGGGTTTGATAGAAGTAAAATGGAATTTAAATGCATTGAATGCTTTGAAAGGTTAATTGTAAGTGTTTATTAGCATTGTATGCATGATTACCTACAAAACGGCATATTATATGTGTGCATTTAATTCCCGAATCATAAATGTGCATTTATGAACTTAAAGGTAATTATGATGAACAGTAAATGAGCATTCAACTTGGATTTTTGATTTTTATGAATGATGTTTTTAATTGATGAAAGGTGTTTAGTTGTATTCCTCGTTAAATTACCTTTCCAACGATGTATGGTATGCATTTTAGGTATTTACGGTTAATGAGTTATGATAAATTGAAGTTTGAATGAGACTTGAACACTTGCACCAGCCCAGGTACCAGCTCACGTTGAGTGTTGCGGCGTGGCCATCCTTGGTCGCGGCGCGGCATTAGGCGTGTTTGGATTCTGATCAAACTTACACTTTTACGAAAAATGTTTGCTATGCTACGCACCTCCGATCCACATGTAACTTGTTCTAACATGCTTATATATGATTAAAAACCTCAGAAAAATAGTTCGGGACCCGACCCGAACGTGTTGACTTTTTCGTTGACTTTGACTTGACCAAAGTTGACTTTTTTTTAACTCAACCAAATACTTATGCAATCATCCTAACATGCTTTTATATTTGTATCATGCATGAAACTTGGCAACGTGATTCACATGCTATATGTAATCGAGTCGTAACGAGCCATAGGACTAATTGAACAACTTTGACCCATCGTGTTTACCGTTATTGATACGAACCTATTGTTTAGGTCAAGACTAGCATTCGTTCTTACACACGTTACTTTGTGAAGTACAAATTACTATTCGTGCAACCAAGGTGAGATCATAGTCCCACCTTTACTCTTTTAAACTTACATTGGGATGAGAAAACATAAACGTTTCATTTTACAAAGTGAACACAAGTATAAAAACAAACATTCTACATACGAGTTAGAACAAAAATCCTCAATTCGATTATCATTAGTTACACTTGCCGGGTGTAAGCGAGAACTTATGTTGTATGGCCATATGGGTTTGACAAACCCTCATTCGAACTGTTCGCTACCGTTATTCGGGTGAAATATATTTTCGAGAAACAGTGTATGTTCTAACACTATTGTGATGGGGTTCTATTGATGGAAAGTTAAGCCTTGATAATTGGGTGCTCGTGATAACAAATTTTAGAATGGTTAACTATTATTCAATGATACAAATCTTGTGGTTCATTTGTACTTACTTACTTACTTAAACCTATGATTTTACCAACGTTTTCGTTGACAGATTTCTATGTTTTTCTCAGGTCCTTGAACGTGTTGTGATACATGCTTCCGCTCATTATTTTTGATAATTGCATTGGATGTCAAGTATATATGCATACATGGAGCGTCTTTTGGCTACTTTTAAATTGTGTCGCATATGTTTCAATTGTACTTTAAACTTTGTAATGTAACTAGTTGTCGAACTACTTTCTAAACCTTGAAACATCCTTACTTTTGAAATGAATGCGACATACTTTTGGTCAAATGTTGTTTTAAAGACTTATGACCACGTAAAGGGACCAAAGTAGACGGCGCCATCAATAACGATTTTGTCGGGTCGCTACAGATGGTATCAGAGAATTGGTTGTAGGGATTTAGAGTTCATTGGTGTCAACCCCGAGTCATAGGGTACATTAGTGAGTCTAGATTACAACCGGCATATAGACTTGAAGTAGGAATTACTTGACTACTTGTGCATTTATAATTGGAGTTTCTACTCATAACTACTCTTATTTCATCTTAATCTCACGTTGTCTAATTTGATTGACACGCCACCTTGACTATATGAAATAATGTCGAATGCACATATGAATCAGGGTAATATAATTTCCGGGATTATATTACGGTGACTCTTATGAAAGTTCCGACATTATGACAAAGAATTTAAGGTGAGTCAAGGAAAATTTTCTCTCTATCCTTATTCCATATCATGATTAGTATTATTGAAAATACTAATCAATGGTATTCTTGTGTTTTGAAGGGAACAATGCCTCCTCGCCGTGTACCACGCCATGAAACACCCAAACAAGCTCTACAACGAATGAAAGCCACCACCGTAGATGCGGCCATGGCCGGACATTCATCCAACAACAACAACAACAATAACAACAACCACAACAACAACCACAACAACAACAACAATGGAGCCGGTAATTCAAATGAAGGATGCTCCTATAAATCTTTCATGGTGTGCAAACCTCACACTTTCGATGGAACCGGAGGACTGGTTGTGCTCACCCGATGGTTTGAGCAAACGGAAGCCGTCTTTAGCATAAGCGGTTGTCGGGACCAAGACAAGGTCAAGTACTCCACTCACACATTCGCCAGCGTCGCGCTCACTTGGTGGAACACTTATGTACAATCGGTGGGTACCAATGAAGCCCACGTCCTCTCTTGGGCCGATTTAAGGGAAAAGATGATCACCGAATATTTCCCTCGCGAAGAAACCCGAAGGCTTGAACAAGAGCTAAGAACTTTAAAAGCGGTCGGAAACGATCTCAAGGCCTATAATCAATGATTTTCCGAACTAGCCTTGATGTGCCCAAACCTTGTGAACCCCGAATCCTTAAGGGTTGAACTTTACATGGATGGTCTTCCAAAGAGCATCAAACACAGAGTCATGTCATCTAAACCCACTAATCATCAAGAAGCTTTGAACATGGCCCGTAAATTGATAGAAACGGTGGACGAAATTGTAGTACCGGCACCTAAAGCCGAGGATAAGTCGGGTAACAACATAAGAAAATGGGAAGCCCCCCAATCAAGCAACAACAACTTTGCCAAGAAGCCTTTCACCTCTGACGGCAAGAAGGGTTATGCCGGAAACCTACCTCTTTGCAACAAATGCAACAAGCATCACTTTGGTGAATGTGGCAAGCTAATTTTCCATCGGTGCCAAGGAATTGGTCATAAGGCCAACGAATGTAAAAGTGCTGCCCCCGTCGCTAGAAAGGGATCCAATGCACCAAAGATGGTCACTTGTTACGAATGTGGCCAAACGGGTCATTATAGAAATGCATGCCCGAAGAAGAAAGATAACCACAACACGCGCGACCGAGCTTTCAACATTAACACCGAGGAAGTCCGAGATGATAATGAACTAGTCATGGGTACATTTCTTCTCAACAATTCTTATGTCTCATGCTTATTCGATTAGGGTGCCGATAAGAGTTTTGTATCCAAGACTTTGACTCATTCATTTGGCACTCCACCACTTCCACTAGATACTATTTATACCATTGAAGTGGCCAACGGAAAACTATTGAGTGCCGACAAATTTTATCGGGGGTGTACGTTAAACTTAATGGGTAAAGAGTTTGAAATTGATTTGATACCTATAGAACTAGGGAGCTTCGATGTAATCATTGGTATGGATTGGTTATCCAAAACGAAATCTCACATCCTTTGCGATCTTAAAGCGATTCAAATTCCTATCGAGAATGGTGAACCCTTGATTGTCTATGGCGATAAGAGTTGCACCGGACTCAACCTCGTCTCGTGCCTTAAAGTTGAAAAATACCTTCGTAAAAGTTGTTTCGCGATTCTAGCCCATGTTAAGAAAGTCGAGATTGACGAGAAGTATATCGATGATGTGCCAATTATTAGTGAATTTTCCGATGTATTCTCCGACGAATTGCCGGGTCTTCCACCTCATCGACCGGTAGAATTTCAAATCGATCTTATTCCGGGAGCCGCACCCGTAGCACGTGCACCATATAGACTTGCTCCATCCGAAATGCAAGAATTGCAAAGTCAACTCCAAGAACTACTTGACCGTGATTTTATCCAACCTATCCATTCACCTTGGGGCGCTCCGATTTTATTCGTTAAGAAGAAAGACGAATTCCTACGAATGTGTATTGACTATCGTGAACTAAACAAATTGATGGTTAAGAACCGATATCCTCTTCCACGCATCAATGACTTCTTTAATCAATTACAAGGATCTCGTGTATATTCGAAAATCGATCTCCGCTCGGGTTATCATAAATTAAGGGTTAAGGGGGAAGATGTCTCCAAAACCGCTTTTCGGACTCGTTATGGTAGTTATGAATTTCTTGTAATGCCATTTGGTCTCACTAACGCACCGGCGGTGTTCATGGATCTTATGAACCGCGTATGCAAACCATACCTCGACAAATTCGTTATCATGTTCATTGATGATATTTTGTTCTATTCTAAAAGCGAAGAAGAGCACGAACAACATCTCCGACTTGTGCTTGAACTCTTGAGACAAGAACGACTCTATGCCAAATTCTCCAAGTGTGAATTTTGGTTGAAAGAAGTTCAATTTCTTGGTCATGTTGTAAGTGATCAAGGTATTAAAGTCGATCCCACAAAAATCGAAGCCATTAGTAAATGGGAGACTCCTACTACTCCTACTCACATTCGTCAATTTTTGGGTCTCGCCGGGTACTATCGTAGATTCATCGAAAAATTCTCTTTGGTTGCATGTCCTCTAACTGCGTTAACCCACAAGGGAAAGAAATTCATTTGGGCGACCGAACAAGAGTCCGCGTTTCAAATCTTGAAGACAAAGCTAACCACCGCTCCTATCTTGTCTCTTCCTGAAGGCAATGATGATTTTGTGGTATATTGTGATGCCTCGAAACATGGTTTTAGGTGTGTATTGATGCAATGAAATAAAGTCATTGCTTATGCCTCTCGACAATTGAAAATTCATGAACGGAACTACACGACACATGATCTCGAACTCGGAGCCGTTGTCTTTGCACTTAAAATGTGGAGACACTATCTTTATGGAACCAAGAGTACTATCTTCACCGATCACAAAAGACTTCAACACATCTTCGATCAAAAGCAACTAAACATGAGACAACGACGGTGGATTGAAACTTTGAACGATTACGATTGTGAGCTTCATTACCATCCGGGAAAGGCAAATGTAGTAGCCGATGCCTTAAGTCGAAAAGAAAGGGCGGTGCCTCTTCGTGTCCGAGCTTTAAACATCACCATTCACACCAACCTCAATAGTCAAATTCGTGTAGCCCAAGACGAGGCTCTCAAGGATGAAAACATCTCTCTAGAACACTTGAACGTCCTCACCTCTCGATTCGAAGTTAAGGAGACTGGACTCCGATATTTCGCCGGAAGAATTTGGGTGCCTAGTTATGGGGACTTGTGAAGCCTTATCTTAGACGAAGCCCATAAGTCAAGATATTCGATTCACCTCGGTGCCAATAAGATGTACCACGACCTCAAAGAACAATATTGGTGGCCGAACATTAAAAGGGACGTTGCTATTTATGTTGGAAAGTGCCTAACTTGCTCCAAAGTCAAAGCCGGATATCAAAGACCATCCGGACTACTTCAACAACCCAAAATCCCACAATAGAAGTGGGAAAGGATAACGATGGATTTTATTACCAAAATACCAAAGACGGTGGGCGGTTATGATACTATTTGGGTTATTGTTGACCGTCTCACCAAATCCGCACACTTCCTAGCCATGAAGGAAACCGGCAAAATGGAAAAACTTGCACAACTTTACATTAAAGAGATCGTGGCCCGTCATGGTGTGCCTTTATCGATTATTTTCGACCGAGATGGCCGTTTTGTTTCTAGATTTTGGCGTACCTTACAAGAAGTGTTGGGGGCGCGTTTAGACATGAGCACCGCATATCATCCACAAACCGAGGTACAAAGCGAACGCACAATTCAAACCTTGGAAGACATGCTACGAGCTTGTGTTATCGATTTTGGAAAAGCTTGGGACAAGCATTTTCCTCTCGCCGAATTCTCTTACAACAATAGTTACCACGCGAGTATCAACGCCGCACCTTTCAAAGCTTTTTATGGCCGAAAATGTCGTTCTCCTCTTTGTTAGGCCGAAGTAGGCGACACACAAATCACCGGACCTGAACTCATCCATGAAACAACCGAGAAGATCGTTCAAATCCGAGATAGGCTCCGGACGGCCCGTAGTCGTCAAAAGAGCTACACCGAAAAAAGACTCAATGACCTCGAATTTCAAGTCGGTGATCGTGTAATGTTAAAAGTCGCGCCTTGGAAAGGTGTAATCCATTTCGGGAAGCGGGGGAAACTAAATCTGCGGTATATTGGTCCTTTCAAAATCTTGGAGCGTGTTGGAACCGTTGCTTATCGTTTAGATCTTCCGACTCAACTGAGCTCCGTTCATCCTACTTTCCGTGTATCGAACTTGAAGAAGTGTTTTGCCGAACCCAAACTCGTCATCCCTCTCGAGGAACTTACTATTGATGACAAACTTCATTTTGTGGAGGAACCGGTTGAAATTGTGGACACCTCCTTCAAGACGCTAAAACAAAGTAGAATCCCGATCGTTAAGGTCCGTTGGAATGCCAAAAGGGCACCCGAGTTTACTTGGGAAAGGCAAGATCAAATGCAAAAGAAATACCCGCATTTATTCGTGGATTCGGAAACGCAAGATCCCGAGGAAGAAACAACGACCACTACGCCTACTTAAATTTCGGGACGAAATTTCTTTTAAGGAGTAGGTAATGTAACATCCCGCCTTTTTCCATTTACTTTCCGTTTATTTATTTAAAGTCCGTTATAGAATTATAACATCTTCCGTTAATACGCGTTTTAAATTATCTCGTTTAGGTAATTCACGCACCTGCTTTTAAACTAGAGGGACTAAAGTTGCCAAATGACCAAAGTTTTGACTAGGTCAAAGTGGTCAACCTCACTCTCATCCATTCATTCCCTCCTTCTCTCTTTCAATACTTCAACTTCTTACTCTCAAACCCTCAATCAAAGAATCATCATCCATTTTAAATCTTGTAAGCGTTCTTCAAAATAAATTGCATATTTAGAATCCTTGCGACTTCCTCTTCGAATTCATACCAACTTTATTGCATTTGGGTAACTTTCTAAAATCACTAGATTCTTTTTTCTTGATGTTTTTAACTTATAAAAGTGTTAATTAGTGTCTATGGCTCAAGTCTAACATGAATATATGATTTGTATGCTCGATCTCGTGTTTTAGTGTAACTAACATGAACTTGAAAGTTAGTGTGTTTGATTGTATGATTTGGTTGCTTAAATGTTGTTAAATGTTAAAAGTTCATGTATTAAATGTGTTACTAGCATCACTAGCTTCAATTTGATGTGTAGGTTGACTTGGAAAGACTCCATAAAACTTCATTGCTAAATTTGTGATTTTGGGTTAGGGTTTGATAGAAGTAAAATGGAATTTAAATGCATTGAATGCTTTGAAAGGTTAATTGTAAGTGTTTATTAGCATTGTATGCATGATTACCTACAAAACGGCGTATTATATGTGTGCATTTAATTCCCGAATCATAAATGTGCATTTATGAATTTAAAGGTAATTATGATGAACATTAAATGAGCATTCAACTTGGATTTTTGATTTTTATGAATGATGTTTTTAATTGATGAAAGGTGTTTAGTTGTATTCCTCGTTAAATTACCTTTCCAACGATGTATGGTATGCATTTTAGGTATTTACGGTTAATGAGTTATGATAAATTGAAGTTCGAATGAGACTGGAACACTTGCACCAGCCCAGGTACCCGGCCATCCTTGATCGCGGCGCGGCATTAGGCGTGTTTGGATTCTGATCAAACTTACACTTTTACAAAAAATGTTTGCTATGCTACGTATCTTCGATTCACATGTAACTTGTTCTAACATGCTTATATATGATTAAAAACCTCAGAAAAATAGTTCGGGACCCGACCCAAACGTGTTGACTTTTTCGTTGACTTTGACTTGACCAAAGTTGACTTTTGTTTAAACTCAACCAAATACTTATGCAATCATCCTAACATGCTTTTATATTTGTATCATGCATGAAACTTGGCAACGTGATTCACATGCTATATGTAATCGAGTCGTAACGAGCCATAGGACTAATTGAACAACTTTGACCCATCGTGTTTACCGTTATTGATACGAACCTATTGTTTAGGTCAAGACTAGCATTCGTTCTTACACACGTTACTTTGTGAAGTACAAATTACTATTTGTGCAACCAAGGTGAGATCATAGTCCCACCTTTACTCTTTTAAACTTACATTGGGATGAGAAAACATAAACGTTTCATTTTACAAAGTGAACACAAGTACAAAAACAAACATTCTACATACGAGTTAGAACAAAAATCCTCAATTCGATTATCATTAGTTACACTTACCGGGTGTAAGCGAGAACTTATGTTATATGGCCATATGGGTTTGACAAACGCTCATTCGGACGGTTCGCTACCATTATTCGGGTGAAATATATTTTCAAGAAACAGTGTATGTTCTAACACTACTGTGATGGGGTTCTATGGATGGAAAGTTAAGCCTTGATAATTGGGTGCTCGTGATAACAAATTTTAGAATGGTTAACTATTATTCAATGATACAAATCTTGTGGTTCATTTGTACTTACTTACTTACTTAAACCTATGATTTCACCAACGTTTTCGTTGACAGATTTCTATGTTTTTCTCAGGTTCTTGAACGTGTTGTGATACATGCTTCCGCTCATTATTTTTGATACTTGCATTGGATGTCGAGTATATATGCATACATGGAGCGTCTTTTGGCTACTTTTAAATTGTGTCGCATATGTTTCAATTGTACTTTAAACTTTGTAATGTAACTAGTTGTCGAACTACTTTGTAAACCTTGAAACATCCTTACTTTTGAAATGAATGCGACATACTTTTGGTCAAACGTTGTTTTAAAGACTTATGACCACGTAAAGGGACCTAAGTAGACGGCACCGTCAATAACGATTTTGTCGGGTCGCTACACAACTTACCAACTCGAGTTACCACAACAATTCAATACGTATGTATATAGACATAACACCACAACCACATAGCACAAGTAATCCTAAATAGCATGCTAAACACAACATTATAATCCCTCACTTCATGGTTAACCATTAGCACAAGGGAGTGGTTCTTTCAAAGGACTATTGATTATTCACAACAAGCGTTGGTGACACGAACACATGATATACATGGTGATACAAACACACAATATACACCTTTAAACTCATGGTGATACGAACAAACGCTATACACCTTTAACTCCATGGTGATACGAACACACGGTATACACCATAAAATCCATGTGGTATCGAACACACGAACTTGAGTGAAACCGACACACTTGGAAATCACTCTAGTGAAACCGACACACTTGGATTCACTAAACCACATCAAACTCAAGCAAGTAAACTATATAAATAGATGCATAAGTATTTCACTCACCTCAATCAACTTGATGAGTTACAACAAAAGCTTGAGCTTCACAATCAACCAACTTCAAGTCACCTAAATCAAATTACTCGTAACAAGCTATAATCAACTATAGCTCTTGCAACCCAAAAAACCCCAAGTGCAATTTCCACCCCATTTTACACTTGGCTACTAAATCAAGTCATGACCATGAACTTAACACCCTAAAACACTAATAGCTAGTGATTTAGTCCCAAAGTCCACCAATTAAACTCTAGGTCTAGTACTTGAAGTAATCTTAGACCCATTTTGACACCAAAACCCATTTGAACCAAATTAGGGTTTACACCAAAAACCTAGTTCATACAACAACAACCCACCAAATTACAAGTGTTCTAGTGAACATCTAGCTTTTGCAAGGTCATGCACTTGCAAATTCGTCATTCAACTCAAAAATCACAAATTGGGGTTCATACACCCAAATCATAAAGTATAATTTGGTCATTCTTCTTATGAGAATCAAGTGAAAATGATAAAAAGAAAAGAGGTGAAATCACAGACGAGCTCTTCATTGTATCAGGCAATTGGATTGGCCAATTTATAGGAAGCTAAACTACAAGATAGAAGTAGTATTCACTGTGCGAATGATAGACAACAAGGTGTTTTGGTTGTGACTGGTGCACAAGGGGCACATGTGTCAGTTTTAACAATTTCACAGGATGATGAAAATACCAAAATTTTTGTGGAATCACTTTCTTTAAGGGTAAAAGATTTAAGTCTTGAAAGAATGAGTGACCATCATAGAGAGATTGAGTCTTAGCAGGTGTTCGTAGAAGAGGATATTCACAATGCAATTACAGTTAGCAATAAACTAACAGATGAAAAAGTGAGTGCCTCAGAATTGGACAATGAGAAAAATGAACACATATTAACATCATATGAGCAACAAACTACAGTCAGTTTACATTCTTTTTTGGGTCAAGATAGTACGAGGGCATTAAAGATAGAATGACTAGCCTTAAAACAATCTGATCAGTTTCAAGTAATGAGGGTAAAGGTCAACATTTGAAGTGTCTTGAAAAGTGTATAAGGGTTTTGGTAGCTACTCAGAATTTCATGATAGGATTGCCTATTTCTGGTGGTTATGGGTGGCGGTAGATAGATTGTCCAAGGGTGTTCATTTTGAGAGTTTAAACACACAATATACTACAGCTACTGGATTTAGCTCTTTTGAGGCAATTTATCGCAGAAAAGCACTTCATGATTCCACAAAAGTAGAAGATGTTCTTCATACCGTTCTTTGGAAAATGCATGAACATATCAGAGTTTTAAGAGAGGTACTTATCCAAGTAAATGCAAAAATGACAACTCCAATGCATTATAACAATAACCGTGAGGACATGGTTACTTTCGAAGGGGGATGCAATGATAGGACTGAAAGTCAGTCAAACAATGAGGTCAACCCATTAAATAAGAAGAGCTGGCCCATAAGATCAAATGACCCACCTAAATGGATCATAGACTATTAACTAGCAAAGTGGAAAGGAAAGTTGTTCAGAGTAGTTAAGTCAGATAGATCTTCTGTTAAGTGATTGTACACTTTTCATAATCACAATAGTTCAGTTGTTAGAGATTAACGGATAGGTTAGCAGAGTTTGAGGTATAAGTAAGAAGTGTATATGTTGTAATGAGCATCATGAAAATTCAGCATTGAAATTCTTAATTCTCTTTCTAATTAAATTCTTAAAGAGACTAGTCCATCTCGAATAGGACATATCATCAAATTAGACCGTTTCCCTTAATCTAAAAATGAATCAAACTAGGCGAAATAGTTGTCTACTTTTGAAAAACTCACTCTGACATTATTTATTGTTATATTTTTGAACGCCAACGCACATACCAATACGAATTATCCATGAATATGTTCATGACGGGGCTTGAAACCTCAAACTCTACCTCTTTGGTTTGAAAGACTACTTGAATACCAATAGATTTTAATCTCTTGATTCTAACATTATTTATTTATAAAAGAAAGAGAGTTGAAAATGTCTATTTAAGAAATTTCTGCTAAGTGGGTGAGCGGGTATCTCATTTGGAGGAATCGGAACTAAAAAGTGTTCAATCGCACATGTTGGACTCCTCCGGTTGCTTTAAGTGAGATCCAAGTTAAAAGCTATGAATGTATATCAAAACGGTGTAGGATCATGAGAATCGATTGGCATTGGTGGGTTCATAATTCGATGTCAATCTTCGTATAACTTGTGAGACTAGGCATATGCATTCGCATGGTTTTGATTATGGATGCAGTCTTTGCATCCTTCTCTTCTCTCTTGCAGTGAATAGGTTAGTTTTTATTATATAGTGGGACTAGATAGTGGCACAATGTCATCCTGTGAAGCTTATGTACATCATTGTTTGTAAATTTTGGGAATGAATAAAAGTTTGCTTTTTTTCAAAAAAAGATAAAAAGAAATTTTCTCTAAAGTTTATATAAATAACATTACTATTAAATTCATGTGTAAGAATTTTATACAAAACTACTTGAAAGTGACTTGGTGGCATCTCATGTCAAATGTAATTTAGATTCTCTCCTATTTTTCTGTGTTTATTACCCACTGTTCAAGAAAATCTCCCTTTTTGGCCCCACATTTTTGTAATTTTCCACCTTACAAAATTCCGTTTATAAAAACGTTTAATCCACAAAGTTATATACATATGCGAACAAAACATTGTCCAGTTTAATCACAGAGGTCGTTTTGTGTAAATCATTGGTGACTATGCTATGGTCTACGGAGAGAAAACAAAATGTTAATATCAAAATCACGATGAATAAGTAATAACATGAATCAAGTTAAGCATTTTCACACATACCCGCGGATTTAAGGATGTGTTTTGAGAACTTTATAGTCTCAACAGAGTAAACCTAAGTTTAATTATGAGGGTAAGAAACTTTATGACCATTTTGGATGCTCAATTATGTTTAATTTATTTCAGATTGATTTACTTAATTTGCTTACATTAACCCCGTATATTGTACATTACTACATTACTACTCTTACTAGAGGCCGTTGAGTCATTATGAAATGTATGCTCTCCTGCTCATGACCTTCAACAAGCTACGGTGAAGACAATCTATGTGAACCGATCATGTTATTGATTAGCAACATTCAGAGGTAATGTATGACCTAAGTATCCTAAAAATCGATTATTCAAGGCGCCAAATTGAAGAATTTTTCAATTTTCGTTAAATACATATGAGTTTTGGTTGCTTGTTTGCATTTGTGTGTTTTTTTAGTTGTTTGGGTTGGAGATGATTTCTAATCAAGTCGTCTAGTCTCGATTATGAGCCCTCTTATTTTTTCTTGTTGCTAGTGTTTTTGTTTGGTTCTTGTCGAAGGTTCGTTTAGCTCTCGGTTCTAGCTTAGTTCGAGTTTTTGTTTGGGCTCTTGGTTTAAGCTGAACCCGTTTGTTGTTGCTAGTTAATTGTTAGTTTGTTCGCTTGGTTGTATGGTTTGTTGGAGTCTTCATCAATTTGATGAGATGTCTCAGTTATATTCAAGTTATGTTCGCCAAAATAAATATTATTCCTTCTGTCCGAATTTTATAGTCACCAGATTGATCTTTTGGTTTACTTTACAATTTTATCACTAACTTTTTATGTATCTTTTTATCTTACATTATAAGAATATATAAGAACTTTACCTCCTTATTTTTATTTATTTATGGATGTCAATAATTAATTTGATACAACCGAAAAAAATAATGGTCAATAAAATTGAAACATAGACAATTGAAACAAGCCAATCTTTTAATGTTTGTATAATATAATTTGCACTAATACTCATGAGTCATGACTTAACACTTATAATGTATGCATCCTCAAAACTTCATCTGTTATTGCAAAATAATACGAGTAACTTAAACAAGCCCATCTTTTTTTTTTTTTTTTTTTTTTTGAAAAGCAAAAATATTATTATTATTATATGGAATATTACAATACAAGTCCCTATATGCTTTTATACAATGCTATAAACGAAACGGATCAGCTGAGAAAATATGGAATAATTATCTGAACTTATGATCGGGGGAGACGTAGACTAGATAACACTACGAGGGACGAACTTGCGTAAAAGAACAACAAGCGGGGAAGGAGGGGACAACCGTGCCGATCAAGCGACTACAAAGTTGACACACAACCAACCCATTTAATCTAACCCACATAGGCTATATAGAATAACGAAACCATCCCGATTTGAATTAAGTTATGTTAACCGACGCCTATGCGGTTTGAAGGAGGTGACACGTAAAATGACGGGTTGAGTAGCCATTGATGCCAATCGATAGGTGTTTTCTTCCGTGAACGATTTGAGATCCAGCTAAAGCTTTGAGATTGGATCTCGGAGATTATCACAGCGGGGTTCCATATTTTTCCGGAAAAAATCTTTAAGTTCCTATGTTTCCAAATAATGTAGCACGCAATCCATTTAGCAGCTTGCCATATTGAAGAACCAATGGAATTATGTGATATGCCTTGATCCGAGATGATGGCATCATTGATGTTAGAGATACTTATGTTGTTTTGATTCCACCAATCGAGAAATTGTATCCATATTGAAGATACTTTTTGACAATTTAACAACGCGTGATCAATGGTTTCAATTTGGTGCTCACATAAGGGACATAAGATGGTGTGAAGGTCAATTCCTTTTTTATCGAGTTCGCTTCTAACCGGGATTTTTTGTTGAACGGCCCTCCATGAGAAAATGAATATCTTTTGTGGAACGAATTTGTTTTGAGGTAGTGAAAGGTTTCTAGAGTTTGTGCCGTATTTAAGCTTATTGATCAGATTTGACAGTGCTGCTGAAGTGTAGATGCCGGATGTGTCAAGGGAACATTTCCATGAGTCGGGGCGATCTGAAATAATAACAGATGTTATTAGGTTGTTGAGCTCCGTGAGATAATCCTTTGCACGACCACTAGGAGGGCGGGACCAATCCCAATTACCGATCGAGGTAGAGTTAACGTTCATTATTCTATCAGCAACAGTTGCTTCTTTGCGGGATTCCAACATGAATAGTCTATGAAATGTATCTTTTAAGCACTCAGATCCGATCCATATATCATGCCAGAAGCTTATTGATGTGCCATTTCCTATGCGCTTTGAAATCGAGGATGTGAAGGTTGTGCCTATATTGTCAGCAACTTTTCCAGCTTTAATAATCTCTTTCCAAATGGTGCGACCTGAAATGTTCCTGCATAAAAAGTTAGTATCCAACCCTCCCCCCGGCCCATAAATGCTTTTGATTATTTTTACCCATAATGCATTATCTTCGTTTTTAAAACGCCACCACCATTTACAAAGTAATGATATGTTTTTAGCAAAGAGGGACCCCACGTTTAAACCCCCACAATCGTATGGCAAAATTATTTGGTCCCATTTGATCCAATTAATTTTATTATCGTTTGAAGATCCTCCCCAGAAGAATTTCCGTCTTTTAGATTCAAGTACCTTAAGGATAGCGGATGGTGCATGAAATAAGGAGAAGTAGTATAATGGGATACTACTAAGAATTGATTTGATGGTCGTAAGTCGACCTCCGAAAGAAATAGATTTAGCAGCCCAATCTGAAAGCCTTTTGTCGAATTTCTCAACAATCGGCTGCCACGAGGAGGCGTGAGATGTGGGTACACCAATAGGAAGTCCAAGATAGGAGAACGGGGTATGACCCGCAGAGCAGTTCATGTAGCAAGCCATTTGTTCGGTTTCGGTCGTAGATGTACCTATACCGTAAAGTTTGCTTTTACGGAAGTTAACTTTGAGGCCTGAAATATTTTCAAAACATTTTAGTAATTTGGAGATATATTTGGCGTTTCTTTTATTCCATTCGCCGAAGAAGATTGTATCATCAGCATATTGGAGGTGTGTAATATTGAGATTGTCATGTCCGATCTTTAATCCTTGCAAATGACCATTGGCTAATGCTCTTTTGACAAGTATGTTAAGACCTTCAGCAACAATGATGAACAGGAATGGCGAAATGGGGTCACCTTGTCGAATTCCCCTTTCAGGGGAAAATTCTTTGGTGGGAGAGCCATTGATTAGTACAGAAATAGATGATGACCAAAGGCATGCCCGAATGAAACCAATCCATTTTGGACCAAAACCCATGAAGTGCATGGTTTTAAATAGAAAGTCCCACTCAATGCAGTCAAATGCCTTTTCGAAGTCAACTTTAAAGATTAAACCTTTTTGTTTTTTACGTTTTAATTCATCAATTATTTCGTTTGCAATTAGGACACTATCTAGGATATTTCGACCTTTGAGGAAAGCTGTTTGTTCACTACCAATGATTTTATGAATGACCATGGCAAGGCGATTGGAGAGTATTTTGGTGAGAATTTTATAGTAGCTACCTATTAGACAGATTGGGCGATATTCATTTAATCCGATTGGGTTGGGTTTTTTCGGGACTAATGTGAAGAAAGATGCATTACATCCTTTGGAGATTTCTGAGTTTTCCCAGAACCAATCTAGAGATTTAATGAGGTCGGTTTTAATCAGTTCCCAATGTTTTTTAAAGAATCTCATGTTGAAACCGTCCGGCCCAGGAGCTTTAGAGCTATCGCAATTACATATGGCTTCCCATATTTCTTTTTCGTTAAATTTAGCTTCTAGGAGTTGATTGTCCAAGGAAGAAATGTATTCAAGATGTGAAACATGATCGAAAGGGCATTCGTCACGTAAGTGTTTGGATCGGAAGATGTTGTTAAAATAGGAATATGCTTCTTGTTTTATTAGATTAGGATCTTCAGTCCATGTACCATTAATTGAAAGCCCGTGGATGTTGTTTTTACTTGTTCTTCTTTTGATATAGTTATGAAAGTATTTCGAATTTTCATCACCCTCAAGCGCCCATTTGATTCTAGATTTTTGTTTAAGCATGTTTGTTTTCTTTTTTTCTTTGACGATGTGATGCATTTTTTCATCGATCCATTTTTGTTTTTCAGTTTCGGATAAAGGTCTAGTTTCGGCGGTTTGTTCCCAATTATTACATTCAGTAAGATGATCACGTATTTGGGAGTCTAAGTTATCAAGTTGATTACTATGTTTTTTAAGTTCTAATTTAACGTTTTTTAGTTTGTTACGGAAAATGCAGTCAGGCCTATTCCCACTAATTGGGATCAACCAAGCCTTTTCTATGATGGTGTCGGCATCTTTTAAATCTAGCCATGTGTCAAAGACACGTATTGGCTTAGGGCCAGAATCGAGGAGGTTATTTCTTAGGATAATGGGACAGTGGTCAGAAAGGTCCCGATCAAGAGTTTTGGAGGATGTGTTGGGCCAGATAGTGAAGATGCCATCGGAAATGAGGAATCGGTCAAGTTTACTAAACTTCATTGTTTTTTCACAAATCCTTGTGAACCTTTTACCGCCTAAAGGAAGATCAATTAATCCAGAGTTATTTATAAAGTTATTAAAATTATCTGCCCAATTTTGATTATACTCTGTGTTCATGCGTTCTGTTTTGTTTCTTACTTCGTTGAAGTCGCCAAAAACAATGTGTGGGATATTAAGGGAGTTAGTAAGGGATGAGAGTTCGCTCCAAAGTCTAAGTTTTTTTGAATGGGAATGGGGGCCATAAACATTAATGAATGCAATTTCAGAGTCATGACCCGCCCACGTGCCACAAATTGCAAGAAAGAATTCACCCTCAATAGCATAGTTGAACGAAAAGATATTAGTATCCCAAATAGTTAGGATACCTCCGGAAGCACCATCCGAATCCTTTTGGACGAATTTAAAATCAGAATTACCCCAGAAAGATTCAATGGTGTTGTCACGTGTTTGGCCGCATTTGGTTTCCTGGAGGCCTAGAATTGATGGTTTTTCTTTATAGCAAATACGTTTAAGCCAGCTTATTTTACCCGTTTGTCCAATACCCCGAATATTAAGAGAAATCGTACACATGAGAAAAAACTTACAGAATCGATGTGACGGAGGTGGATTCATGGGTTGTTGCGACGAATCCCGATGCTCTTCCCGAATTCGAACGTATTCAAGCTTTTGCTAGAGGTAGAACCTGTCTTTTTAGTCTTTTTGTTATGTACCATGTCCATATGAGATCCCTTCGAGAAGTAGGATGTGCTACCACCACCGTTAGACGAGGACTTACAACGTTTAGCCAGTTGAGAGATTCTAAGCTTTTGGCCACTTCTAGCTAGATGTTTGATGTAAAGCATATTGGATCTAGGTCTTTTAAAATCTGGGTTTTGAGAGGTGTTTTTTGACTTAATGATAGGTTTGACGATGGTGCTAGAAATTTTTCTCTTTTTAGAAATTTCTTTACCCGTATAAAGTAAAGGTTCGAGGTTGAAAGGATCGGAATTTGTTTGTTGTGTAGCGTTAGGGGCAGGCATAAAATTTAATGGAGAGTTGGATTGAGGGTTTAAAGGGGTAGTACAGGGGGTGTCGTTTGTGGTATGGTGAGGGAGGGTTTCGGGAACAGAATCTGCATGTTCTTGTGTCACTATTGGTGAGCATAAATCATTTGTTAGAATGTGTTGAGGTGAGCTGTCCATATTAGATTTACCCGAGATGTGGCTAGGTGTAACAGGGGTATCATTTACATGATTCGATGGGCCGTTAATAACGGTGTTGGGCTGCGGGATTGCAAGGGTATCCTCTCTTGGTGGGCTTGGGGGGGTATTGGTGGTAATGGGCTGCGTGATTACAGTGGACTCCAAAGGGATGGTTTTTGGTTTTGGTTGATATGAGGTGGTATTATATGGCCTTGCTGTATTAAAATCAGGAATAGGAGGTGGTTCAATTGGATCAGTTTCATTCGATGGGCTAGTTTCTTTTGTAGAGCTAGTATTATTTAAAACAGTTTCGGGATTGGAAGGATTATGGGTGTGAGGGTTTGTGGTGTCAAAGTGGTTGATGGGTTTCGATATGCTAGGAGATTGGAGAGATTGGTTATCGGCATTATTATTAAAGGGACGAGTATCCATTCGTTTAGAGGAATTAGAGGAGGTTTGGTGAGGAGGCGTGGGATCGTGGTTGTTGTTACGGGTGGTCTTTTCAGCGTTTCCTTCAACTCGATTTTCACAATCCAAGTGGGACTCTTCGTCAGAAATGTGATCGTCCGAAAGAATTTCATCATCCCAATTCGACGAATTATCGATATCACCATAAGTGTTAAACATAGAAAAGTTTTGAACTTCAGTGATGTAAGCCTTAGATTGATTGACGTCACCGGGGTTGATAATAACTTGGCCGTTTATCGGTGAGAAATTGTTTGTTTTGATAATTACCGAGCCATGCGATAAATCTTGGTTGTTCTCATTGGTTATAGAGCAATTAAACGTTTCAATTACCTCGCCCCAATTTTTTGCTATGTCAATGAATGTGGATTCTAACCAACAAGTAATAGGTACCCCGAATATGTTAACATAAACAAGTCTACCAGAGGTTTTGTAAATTTCGGGATCCCATGGGTTTATATCTTCAAGCCATTTCCATAATGGGTGTTCCGAATTGTTAATCAAGTCTAGGGCCGGGTTGGGTTCCTCAAATATAAGCATTAGATCATGCCCGCCCAGGTATTTGGTAGTAAACCCACCAAGGTTTTCACTTTCACATATTTCATTAAAATATTCAAGGAATTCAAGATCTTTAACTTTGGCAATAACCGCTTGACCAAGTATTTGGATAAGATCATCATTAGAATTTACCTTAATCGAGGGGATGCCGTAGTTTGTAGCCTGCTTGTTTAGGACCACTTCTTTGAAATTCCTTTCGTCTACAGGTGAGTTAAATGCAACCTTAACATTGTTCCTAGAACCCGATTTTGCATTGTTAGGCTGTGGAGCTTGTTTCTTTCCTTCGGGATCACGGGCCTTGTATACTTTGAGTAAATTGTCACCCGCAACAATGAGACTTAGTCTCCTCGCAAGAGAATCTTTGTGGTAATCTGGAACGTCTAAGAATCTAACAAAACCAAACTTCCTTCCGTTTTTTAAGGTCTTCCTGGGGATGTAAACCTCGTGGATATTGCCATATTTTTTGAAAACATCCCATAAGTCCGTTGAACACCAGTGTTCGGGAAAGTTGTGGAAGAGGTATGAAGTAATTCTAGACTTGTCGATCGGTTTTGGCAATTGATTTGTTTTAGAATTATTCGCATCTGGAAAAGGCTTGCCATAACGATTGATAAGGTTGGTGGCTGATTCCCGTATTTTGAAGTTGTTGTATAATTGATTGTAGGATGAGTTTAACCTTGTCGAGTGATGATTGAGACCAGATTTGGATCGGACAAGGTGGGTTGGATTCTGCTGATTATAGTAATTAGGGTTAGGGTTTTTTGAAGGTGAGTTTTGCTTATTATGATCAATTTTAACCCAAATACCCTGATTGATAGGCTGATATCGGATATGCTTGTTATCAGCAAAGAAAGATTGTTTCGACTGGGATTGGTTGTTCGATGCTTTTGGTGTAAAAGGGGATGTCGGTATGTTTGACATGATAAAAGAGTATTTCAAATAGAATAGCACGTAGAAGAAGAAAACAAAAAACAGAAATTAGAATCAAAAAATCGAAAGCAGAATGTTTAGATTAGGGTTTCTAACCAAGAAGAAGATGAACAGACATGAAGGAGAGAGCGTCATGGGAGAGAGCCGTTTGAGTTTATTTGGCAACTTTTAAATAGAATTAATCTACATGATAGTAAGTGATTTTGAAATAAAATACGCATATATTGATAGATCTGAATAGATACCTTGATCGGAAGCAAACAGAGGATCTAAAAGACGAAGCTGATCATCGGCAAAAGGTGATTTTTTTAAAAATAGATCTGGTGACTCCTTTGAGTGTTGAAGGCAAGACTATCCGAATACACTGAACTGATCGGAGTATTATATATCTCTGATAGTAAAATAATTCCAGTTATTCAAATCAGTTACCTGAAAATTCAATTTCCCCAAAATGACCGGACCGGAGCGACCACAAATAGTACTTTTCGGATCATAGTAGAAACGGTAGTGATGATTTTAGTAGAATAAACTTGATTGTGCGACGCCGCCGTTGTGGTGATGGTGCGATGGCAGTGAGATGGTGGTGTACGGTGGTTGTGGATCGATGCTTGTGGTGGAACGATGGTGGTGATTGAAACAGTGATGTGATTGTGATGACCGGTACGATGTTTATTAAAGATGGTGCGGTGATTAGCGTTGCGGTGGTGATTACCGATGCGGTGGTGATTACCGGAGCGGCGGTGATGAGCGGTGGTGGCGTGCGGTGATGGTGTGCGGTGGTGGTGAGTGCAATCCTGAACAATAATTATTTTAAACAAGCCCATCTTTTATATATCAAGGAGGTATTTAGAAGTGCCTTTTTATAATAAGAATAAGTAATAATTAATAATTAAATTAAAGTTAGTGCATGGTAGCTACCTCTATAGTTTTATACATTCTAGATCTAGATTATACATTATACATATCTTTTAACTTTAGAGTTATTAAAGCGACTATTTACCTGCAAAAAACCTGAACATTTGTATTCCAAATACTATAGTAGTCAAAATCTAGAACATAATGTACCCAAAAAAAATTATATGCAAAAGAACATGTAATATTTTTATGGAACATGTCTTGGACAACCTAAGCAGGGACCAACTGGTTTGTTATGCTGGAGGAAGGTTCAGTAGGGGGTAGTGTAAAGTAGGGTAGTAGTGGGCTACATGGGTTGTGTTTGTTCTCAATTTTTTTTGTATAAGTTGGCTATATGTGTATTTAATAGAGTTTAGCACCTTTTATTTTTATTTTTCAAAAGTACAGAGTATTAATCAAGAGTTTGAGGCAGTAGTATTGGGTGCTGATTCGTACACCACTAAAATTATCCATACACCACTAAATGTGCAATACAGTGTTGTACTGTACAACTCTCTAAAGCATATTTAGTGGTGTATGGATAATTTCAAGTGGTGTACGAATCAGTCCCCATCTGATTAATGTTTAGATTCAAGTTCCTTGGTTTAAGGACCAAACACAGTCTCCCACATGCATCATGTGATATTAGAATATTAGAGATTTCCCATAACCATGTGTTAGAACTTGGATTAGTCCAAGATATAGCTTTGTTAATACCTAGCTAAGCTAAGATTAATAATATTTAAATAAGTTATACAGCCCATGACCCGAAATTCTAAGTAGTCGCATTCACAGTTTGTAACAATTCGTCTCACATCGGATAGAGCAAAAAGTGTGAGTCTTTATAAGTTCAAAGTAGTGGTAACTAATATCTCCAATCATGGTTTTTAATTGAAATATGAAGATACTCGATTAGTTTACTGCTTTAATTTGTAAGGGACATTTGTCTCTCAAAGTGTGATGGACACTCATCTTGTGCTTCTTTTGGAGTCGATTTGAGGGCCGTTTCATAGTTCTTGACAGTAACGAAGTTTTGAACACGTTTATTGTGGTGCCGAAGCATTATGTGGAAATTTTATTTCTAGTTTCTTCAGAGGATCGAAACATTTAAAACATAAAATTACCGTTATATTATCAAAAAATTATAATGATACCACAAGAATTTAGTGGGTCATGATGTCATTTCTTATCGTTCTTGATTATCACTGAACTTCTCTCCTCCACATCAGCACAAACACTTTAACATTCCTTTCACCCTCCTTTCACTAAACCCTCATTATCTTACACTCCATTTCAAACTGTAACAAATTTAAATTATATACGATAAATAAATACAAATAATGCTTTACTAAATATTTTAAAATGTTAAATAAAAATAAATTTATTAATAAAATAAAATATAAGTAAATTTAATAATAAAAGAAACTCAAATAAATGAAAAATTAATACTCCTATATTTATTCATCTTCCCAAATTGATGCCCCACCCACCGACACCCACCCACCCATCCCAAAAAACTCCTGCAATCCATCCAAAATATTTCTTCATCTTTTGGATCACCATTATCACCATTAAAAGAAAAGGAGAAAAAGAAAAGGAAGTAAAGAAAGAAGAAGAAAAGAAGAAAAAGAAAAGAGTGGGACCCACAAAATTCGTGAATGGCTACCGCTGCAGGTGCCACTGGCGGAGCCATTCCGCCAGTGGCGGGTTGCTAGTGGTGGTCGTCACTCGCTGGCAGTTGTTAACAACTCCTTTCATGACACCATAGCATGTGGCCTGACCCTTCTCCGCCCTTTAAAGCTCTGTCTCTTATTCTTGGGTTAATTTTATTTTCTCGTTAGGAAAGTTAAATGTTCGTCAAATAATGGATTCAATTCTTTAGAGGTCGTGTGTGAGTATCACAAGAGGTTACATGTAATGGTAAAATATGCTCAACTGCTTGGATATTGCGTTCGTGTGTCGATTATGGTTTATGACTTGGACGATTAAATGATATAAACACATGCAAACCATAGCTCAAGCCTTATGAGAATGTAGCTAGGAACAATGAATGTTATATGAACAAATACTTTTTTTACGGCGGTTAGGAGTCATTGACGAGGGGGTCGAACAAGATGTCGATACTCACACACCCGATCATTTTCTTGGTACGAATCATTACGATCCTACTACTCATCAGGAGGAAACCCCAACGACGAATCTATACAGACATCGCGTGTAGTAAAACCCCGTCCAGTGATGCTTTAACAGAAAGACGTCCGCAACCTCCGAGACCTATGAAAAGAACGCTTAATAAGGGAAATTTTTACAATGAGTGGAAGTCGAACCTCTAATCTCATATGAAAAAGCAAGTCACCACCGTTACGTCATATAATGAATTTTACTAGAAGATATGCGTATTTATATATTGTTATTAAGTGTTTAAATGAATCTTGTGAAGTGGACTTGGGACCATTTGTTGCTTTTGCTTCTATAAAGACAAATTTCTTAATCTAGCAAATGGTAAATAACGCATTGTGGGGTTGCTTGCATTAAAAAAAGGGAGGCTTTAAAGAGATTGTAAACTAACATTTTCTTAAACCAACAAAAAGCTAAAACCCTAAAAGAAATACTTACTCTACAAAATCTCTCAAAACCCCATAAAACTACTACTACTACATTGTTTCTTATGCCAATTGAACCCTAGAAAGACATGTAGTTTTCATACCCCAATGAATATCTACTAGACAATTTTTTTTATTATGAACATATATTCCCTACAATATTCAAAGCAAGATTCAAACAAACCCACCACAGATAAAGTAAATCTTGAAATGCAATGTTAAACCCAAGATCTATCAAGGGTTTGACCAAGGATGGTCAAAAACCTGAAAAGAGATGGTCAAAGTACATAAGTTATCAGCTCAAAGCCTCAAACATTCCAATCCAATTGTTATTTTATGTGATTAATATTTGTAGATTTGTAGATCATGATAAAATATCCAATTTTATCAAGATTTTTTTTTTTTTACCAAAAACATTTATATATTGTGATTAATTACTGAAAAATTAAACCACCTTTAAGAAATACATTTGTGGCCAAGGTTACAAAATTCTCTATTTGGGGATTAATCGGTCGAAACTTTGAAAGGATTAATCGGTGATTCGGAGATTAATCGGATTGTACTGTATACATTTAAATATTAAGTTTTAAAATTATATGTGTAAATATAGAAAAAACTATAAATATAATAATAAACTTTAATATAATTGTCTAAAATTGTTCATTTTGCTCCAAAACTATAAAGTTCTGGTTTAAATTCATGTTAAAATGTTAACCATTTTTTTTACTTTGACCGACTTTGATTACCAAATTCGATTTTGACTCATCAATTGACGTTGACCGTTTAATTAAACGGATTTTTAGAAATCGGAACGGATTGCTCATAAAAATGATTAATCGGGGATTAATCGGCGTGTAATTGGGTTTTTCACAACACTGCTTGTGGCTACGTGTACATAAGTGTACATAGGGGCGGATCCACATAGGGTCAACTGGGGGCAGTTGACCCCAGTGGAAAAATTATATTTAGTGCTACTGATTGATTTTGGATCTTATAAATTCAGCCCAAGAAGAAAAATGCCCCCAGTGGGCTAAGCAAAAATAACTTATTAAGATGGATACTTCTAATTGTCTTTATATAAAGAATAAATTGCGAGACAAATGTGTATATGTGGGACTGGTTTCATCCATATGTGTATATTTAAACATGGAATGGTGCGAAGAGTATGTGTATGCATCGATGTGGGACTTCTTTTCAAACTTCACTGATATTATGTATGCACTTTATTTTTTTCCTTTTGAAGGCCAATAAGTGCATTTATTAATTAGATGAATAATTACATGAATGTATGTTAGCCGGAGAGCTAAGGAGTTTTTCAAACAATCATACATTCATACTCACTAATAGCTACAGCACATAGTAATGAAATAACCCGACCCGTTTTGTCGTACGTAACTAGACCCGTTTCGGTTTCAGTGAATTAATGCCCCCGGTAAAAATATTTTCTGGATCCCCACTGAGTGTACATCATATTTATTGCTCATCATCATTGTTTGTGATGAGTTTTCAATTCTTACTCACTTGTCGTATAACGTTCAAGCATATGACTTATCAATTAGGATGACATAACGATTTATATGGTAGTTATCTTTAGCAGAGGACCATAAAATATTTTTCGATGAAGAAAAACGTTAAAAAATGAAGAAAAAACATTATGCATAATAAGACCCTGAATTTTTAGATAGAAGTACACTAATTTTTTTTTTTGGGGCAGTTTGACTTGGTTCCTTTACACCCCATCTTAAATTATATAGTTGTCACATCTATAATTCTAATCTATAATTCTTTTTAATTAAATTTATATCGTAACTTTTTACTAATGTGATGAAATGTTATTCACATTAATACATCACCAAAAGTTAGTGTCAACTACATCACTGTCAAGGAACACTATATACAAAAATAACTATAAATCACAAGATTTGGAAATAAAAATAATCCTTTGTAAATATTAAAAAAACGAAATCAAACCCAAGATTTGGAAAGCAAATAAAAATAAAAATAAAATAATCCTTTATAAATATAAATAAATTCGTTTGCTATTAAACAAAATTATTCCCATAATCCCATGTCATTAATTAGACATCATCTTTACTCATTAAACACTCGTACGTATGGGTCGGCCTAGAGTTTGGGATAAAGAACCTCGATTGCTGAAGAAATAGAACAACCCCCCCCCCCCCCCCCCCCCCCAATCTTTATTATTCTCTTAAATTTCCATACTTTGATGTAACTCAGAACAAGGTTTTTAACAGAGAAGAAAACCCACTTCCCCAATTCTCTCAAAATGCAAGCTTTACATTAGTAACATTACCCCTGTTTTAATTTCACATTTTCTTAAAATTTCCCCATTGTTAATTTTAATTAAAAATTAAAATTCTGTTTTTATCGTGTACAAAAAAATAGGTGCAAGTGAGAGAAAAATAAATATAAATATTGATATATTGATAGAATAGAGTCCTACAAAAAAGAAAAACAACAAACTCAACTGCAATTTCTCTTTGATTTGACTCTTTGTTTGCAAAATTTGAAACCATAATGCCAAGAAACTGCCACTTTCTTCTCCTCTTTATATTGTGACATTCAACCCATCTCTCTGTTTTCTTTTTTTCTCTTGTGGGTATCCATAAAAACACAATATTTACTCTTTACATTTACTATTCCTAATTGTTTATAACAAAAAGATTCAATTTTTAGACTTTTTTCATAGAATTAGTTATTGGGTAGTTATATTTATGAGGTTTTGAGACAATGAGAGATGAAAACTGCAAGAAATACAAGGTTGGTTTTTCTTATTTTATGTAATTAATTGTTTTAATGTATAAAGTTGTTAACTTTTTATACTAATGGTGATGAATTTAAGGTTTCTTGGCCTAAAACACTTAAGAGATGGTTTAATGTTAAGAGCAAAGCTGAAGATTTTCATGCTGATGATTTCAGTTTTAGAGGTAATTTGTGCTTTTATTCTTCATTGAAATGTTAATTTGGGCTTTTTTTTGTTTTGGTTTTATGTGTTACATATTCATCATTTGTAAATTTGGGATTTTTTGTTTGTTTTTGTAAGTTAGGGAACACTAATTGACTTTCAATTTTTGCTTTATTTCTACATCAATGACTGTATGTTTCTGTGCATATTATAAATAGAATCTCAATGGCTTTTTTTAATCTACTTTTTCTCTTTTTAGTTCAAGATCTGTTCTTTGTTTTCTTCTTCCTTTTTTGGTCTTCAATTGTTCTTCTATAATCATTTTATTTTATCTGTGTTTATTGAGAGGTTTAATTTTTTTGTTTTATTATATTTTTTGGGTTGAAATGTACTAAATTTATGATTTATGATCATTTTTACTAGTGGGGTACATGCTAACAGCAAAAGTAGAAGGTGCTATTACATTATTTATTTTGGTTGAAAATTTAATTTTTTTTATATTTTATTTCACATCTATGAGAAATCTAAAGTGAAGAGGCTGAAGAATTTTTTATTTTATGATATTGTTTATGTTTATAAATTTATGTTTATGTTAAGAAGAAAATTCTAAGGGAAAAGTTTTTTGATGCATCATTAAGTAATATTTTTATTGTTAACTTTTATTTTATGCATATCTAATTTGGTCCTTTTTGTTGTGCTTAATTTTTCTTTTTGACAACTTTTTGTAATGATTAAGATATGCTATTTTTTTTATGAAATTTAAAATAGTTATGGCAATTACTGCATCTTTAAGCTGTTTTATTGATTCGATTTCGTTTTACAGGTAGAAATGAAGATTTGATTAACAATTTCAGTGAAAGAGAAGCTTGTACCATCAAGAAAAACAAAAGAACAGGTTTATTTTCAGATTAATTAATAAAATCCTTAATATTTACATGATCATAACTTGAACTATGCTACAATATTATACTAAAGTTCTAAACTTTTTCATGATTGTGCAGAAAGATCAAGTAAAAAGAATGCTAATCGTCGTAGCAGAAGTAAGATTGATCTTGATACTGCTCAAGTGAGAGATGTTGATAATTATAGGTTTGTTCATTGCTTTGTTTGTTTTTCTTTTAGAAAAATCTTAGTTTGATGTTTATATGATGTATTGATGTTAATTATTTTTCAACAATGTAATAGGATCTTTGTGGCCACATGGAATGTGGCTGGAAAATCGCCTCCGAATTGTTTGAATCTTGAAGATTGGTTACACACTTCGCCTCCTGCTGATATTTATGTTCTTGGGTGAGTATTTAAGGTTCAGATCAACAGATCTAACAAACATTAATTTATTATCTTTATGGTGGCGGTTACGTAATTGCAAAAGTCTTTTATGCGTGTTAACGACAGCTGGCGTTAGCAAAATCCTTAAATTTATTGGTAATTTACACCATGAATTTGATTGCATACACCAAAATTTGATTGCGTGTAGTGATCTTGCTTGAAAGTTATCCGTGATTACGTTATCTGATTATGCGTGTATGATCTTGTTTGAATTTCAGGTTTCAAGAAGTCGTACCTCTAAACGCTGGGAACGTTTTAGGAACAGAGGATAACGGTCCCGCAAAAAAATGGCTATCACTAATTCGAAAAACGCTCAATAGTCTTCCAGGAACGAGTGGCGGGTTCCAAACCCCGTCACCCGTTCCAGATCCCATAGTGGAATTAGACTCCGATTTTGAAGACGGGACTCGACAAAAATCAAACCCTTTTTTCCAGCGCCGATCTTTTCAATCGTTAAGTCGTAGTTTGAGAATGACCGAGAGTGAAATGTCGGTCCCACGGCCCCATTTCGAACGTAGATATAGTGTTTGTGATCGAGCAATGTTTGGAAACCGACCAAGTGATTATGACCCGTACTGTAAATGGGGCGGCGGGTCGTCGGATGAAGATAATGGTCCGGACGATTCTCCTAGCTACACAAATTACTCACAAATCCCGTTTAGTGGATCGTTTTCGATGGAAGAAAACGATAAAACGAGCGGAAGTTCGCGGTATTGTTTGGTTGCAAGTAAGCAGATGGTTGGGATATATCTTACGATTTGGGTAAAAAGTGATCTTAGAGACGCTGTTCGTAACATGAAAGTATCGTGTGTTGGTCGAGGATTAATGGGTTACCTCGGAAACAAGGTGAAGTTTTAACTTCAAGAAACTGATTATATGTTTTAAAAACGTGATTTATTACACGTTACAGACCTTTCGTTTATATAAAGTTCTATTTTTTTCACAAAAAAAAGTAATCATTATGTGAAATGATTGCAGGGTTCGATATCAATTAGCATGTCGTTGCACAAAACGAGCTTTTGCTTTATATGTAGTCATTTGACTTCGGGTCAAAAAGAAGGTGATGAATTGAGACGAAACTCAGATGTAATGGAAATTCTTAGAAAAACACGGTTTCCGAGAGTTCAACGAATGGGCGATGAGAACTCGCCTCAAACGATCCTCGAGCATGAGTATGTTAAACTATAAGACTTCGACTTTGATTTTTCGTTTCTGAATGTAAAATGATATGCTAAAAGTTTGCATCTTTATGCATGCAGTCGAATTATATGGCTTGGTGACTTGAATTATCGGATTGCCCTTTCATACCGAGCTGCAAAAGCGCTTGTTGAGATGCGAAATTGGAAGGCTTTGTTAGAAAACGACCAGGCAAGCAATTTAGTAAAATTAGGATGATATTACATTAAATGTCTCTAATTAAACGATACGTAAATGCTTTTTCTTCACGTGTTTGTGATGTTTCAAAGTGAGCCAATGTAAGATACTCGGTGAGTACTCAGTTTTTGAAAGTCGGAGAGTACTCATTCAAACTATGTCAAAACTCGGGATTACTCAGAAAATCGGCCAGGACTCGGCCAAAACTCGGAAAATCGGTTAAAACTCGGTTAAAAACGGTCAAAGTCAAACTTGCTCAACATTCGAGTACTCCGCGAGTACTCTCTGAGTTTCCGAGTGCTCTTAAAAAGTCCACCCGAGTAGCGATTTTTGCAACCTTTACCATGTTTATTTGTAATTTGTATAGATTCATGAAATCATAATATAATTAATATTTTTATTATTATTACAGCTTCGGATAGAACAAAGAAGAGAGCGTGCCTTTGTGGGATGGAACGAAGGGAAGATATATTTCCCCCCGACGTACAAATATTCAAATAATTCCGACCGGTATGCAGGTGACGATATGCACCCTAAAGAAAAACGAAGAACTCCTGCATGGTATATATTTATTTTTATTTATTAATAATAATAATAATAATAATAATAATAAAGCTACTTCGTATTAATAAAGTATAGCATTGATGAGCTTTGTTAACAAATAAATTGAAATGTTTTTTTGTTCTTTTGAAGGTGTGATCGAATATTATGGTATGGTAGAGGGCTCCATCAAATGTCATATGTTAGAGGGGAATCGAGATTTTCAGATCATCGACCCGTTTATAGCATTTTTATAGCAGAAGTTGAATCTATAAACCGTAACAGAATCAAAAGAACTACAAATTGTTCTTCACGAATTGAGGTTGAAGAACTACTACCTTACTCGCAAAGATATGGTGATCTTAACTTTAACCATTGTAAGATAAGATATCTCTTGTGCTTTCTTTTATAAAGATTTTTTACTTTGATAGATTTTTTATTCAAGATTCTTGCTTTTTTTATCAGGAAAGCAAGCATTTCGAATTTGTTGAACGAATCTAAGAAAAAGTTCTGATTTTTAGATTTCCCAGATTCAAAATTTTTCGATCAGGTATGTACCAAGCCACCAGCGTTATAAGTTTAGCGTGTTCATAAACGATTTTACCAGAAAACATTGTTTCAGAACCACATTATGTAGATTGATTCCCTTTTTAGAGGTTAGAAACTCATATTTCTGGTTTGAAACCGTTGTAACGATCGCTTAATTGTGTCTTTATTGCTTCAGTTTTTAACACCTGACTACAGAATGTGACATGGGTAAAGATTTCAAGTTCTTAATGAAAAAGGTTTGATCTTTTGCTTTGTTTAAAGTTCCAAAAATTTAAACTTTATTAATTGATCTAACACAATTCGTTTCTTGATTACAGAACTCGTGTGCCATGATGTTATTACATTTGCAATCAATGATTAAAGCTAAAGCGTTAGCCGATCAGGTACTCAATAGTAATGATATGTTTACATGTTTCTTGATGACACTTTTATGATCAAAGTTTCATATTGCTTGTGCAGAATGGGGATCAAGGCATCAAAAGTAGCTTGACATGAGTGCTCATCATTCTTTTGAAATGTACCCAAATCAAGAACAATGCAGTATATATACTTGTACATTGTGCATTAAGAGTTGTACATTGGTCATGATTATGGAATATATGCTCAAAATTGAGGGACAGATATGGGATTTGAAGCTTTTGTTGTTTGGTTTGAGAGGTTGATGGTTTAATACTGAAAAGGTGGAATTTTTACTGAAAAAAGATAAAGTTAAAGACTATTGATAGTGTCACTGATATTTCATTTTCCTTAGGGTTGTAATTTGTAAATAACATTTAAAAAAATAAAGAAAACATCCCAATTTCCACTTTATTATTGGAATGTCAGTGTTTGGGTCTGTGGGTGTACATTGTTACCTTTTTTCAGGTATTTGAGTATTTTTTTATATTTTTATTTTGCTTTTTAAGTCTGAATAGGGAGTAAATTGGGTAGGTTAGAAGATTCAGAGATACATGAATGTACAATTGTTAACTTATTATTATATGTAAGTTATTGAAGCATTGCTGTTTTATTTTCAGCTACGAGATGGAAATCAATATACTGTTATGCTTACTACATGTTTCCTTTACTAGTTTAATTTCAATGGTACAATGGAAAAAGCATATGTATGTGTTATGCAGAAACATTAATTTTGGATTTACACAATATTACGGTGGTTATCAAAATGTACAATGTTAGTGACAGTCTCGTTAGCAAAATCCTTTATTCAATTTTGTTTTTTAGTTGGATGTTTTTGCATGTTAGGTCCTTTAACGACATGTTTCATTTGATTTTCAATCCCTTGTCCATATGATGAAGTTACGTAAAAATATAAATGGACAATTATACACATGGCACCTATATATTGTTACTCATCTTTGTTCGACTTATTAATTAATGTCAAAATAGTTTTAAATAGTTCATTTGTTTGCCGCTATACAAGTATTAGAGAGTATAATTAGAGCATGTGTGTTAAATAATAACAAGTTATATACGTAGGTTATCTTGTTTAGTTACTTATGTATGTGGTATTGTGCAGGTTGTGATGCATTGATTTGATGGTGATCTTGGATAAAAAAGGATGTTAACTGCAAAGGTTCAAGTCTAATGATGCAAGAAGCTAAAGATTCAAAAGTTGAAGGTGGTTTGCTGCAATTCTATCCATGAAGGACCAGAATTGAAATATTAATCAAGTATAGGGTTGGTAACTTGGTATTGTGTTAGTATACGTAGTATACGTCGGATCTAATCAATCGTTCAATACTTCTCTCTCAGATTGTAGCGATTTTGATGCTTTAGTGATTCTTTCTTGTTAATCATTCGGTGATCGACGAATAGTTGATTGTGTATCTGTTCAGTTTCGATTGAGAGTTATTTGTAATTGTGGTTGAATATATTTATGGGATAAGTTTGTGAATAATAATAATCGTTATTTGGATGTTGTTGATTATGACCGGATTGTTGTCTTGTGGTATTGAGTTTTATAAATCTTCACAATAAAGAATTGTTAAGGTTTCTTTCGTTTTTGTTTCGAAGTTCCATTTCAAATTCATGGATCGGACGTTCCACCATTCTGCTCTAACATTTCCTCTACGTTTCGCGTCGGTGTTCATATCAAAGTCTTACTTTGACGGGCACCCAAATGTTATATGCTTTTTCATTATATCTTTCTCCATTTTTTCCTTATTGATTTATACTTCGTACTCCTTAGCACTTGCCTGACCACTGACAATCACTGCCAAATTTTTAACTTCAACTTTTTAACTTTCGTGTCACTGAAGAACACGAGGTTGAGACTCTAAATTAAACTCGTCATTACTTCTTGTGCTATAAAAGTATGATTCTTTATTGTTTTAAATTCAAATTATGGTTAAGTATCTAGTTGATGATCAAGCTACTTCCTAAGTAGTACTTTTTACGTTTCATTATAAATGTTCATTTACATTTTGTACACAGTTTTAGAAAATACTACTCCCTTCCACCCAATATTTATTGTTCATTAATCTTTTTTAGGATATCTCAAATTAATTGTCCACTTCTATACATGTAAAATAATAATGCAATAATGTTTATTTGTGCCCCTACTTTCTATATAAAAAAAAAATAGGTAAAAAAGAGTGTTAAAACAGAAAGTTAACAAAAAAGTATACGTGACAGGTACTTTTTCTTAAACTGTGTATTTTTTGTCTAGAGACAATAGATTAGTGAGTACCAACTTTATTCTCCACCAATTAAATATATTCTTCCAGCTATAACCTCTTCTGATTCGTTGATTTATTGAAAATCTAACGAGTATTATTATATAATAAACTCGAATATTACAATAATTCTTACAAGACTCATACTCTCAAGCATGGATATATACACACGAAACATAATACATCAGAATTATATGAGAACTATTATCGAAAGCACGAGGCTAATTTAAAACGGAAACAAAGTAGCCGCGCAACATGTACCAGAATGCTGAAAGGGCATGCAGAAATAATAGACTTGAGTCCAATTCAACTTCAAAAGTTAACTCAAAGGTATAAGGAACCCAAGCTATTATAAGCACCTTATTATTTGGATCCGTAGCTGATGTGGGATGAGATGAGACAACTCAATACTCAACACGCCCCTCTCACACGAGGTACAGATTACTACGGGCGCGATCCCAACTCATTTCCTTAGCTCTGATACCATGCACAATAGACTTTGCCCAATTCAACCTCAAAAGTTAACTAAAATGGATGAGGAACTCAAGCTATTATAAGCAACTTATTATTTGGATCTTTAGCCGATGTGGGATGAGATGAGACAACTCAACACGCCCCTTCACACGAGGCGCAGATTACTGCGGGCGTGATCCCAACATCATTTCTTTAGCTTTGATACCATTCGAAAATAATAGACTTGAGCCCAATTCAACTCAAAAAGTTAACTCAATTGGATGAGGAACTCAAGCTATTATATGTAGCTTAATATTTGGATCCTTAGCCGATGTGGAATGAGATGAGACAACTCAATACTCAACACGTCCCCCTCACACGAGGCGCAGATTACTGCGGGCGTGGTCCCAACATCAATACCTTAGCTTTGATACCATGCGAAAATAATAGACTTGAGCTCAATTCAACCTCAAAAGTTAACTCAATGAGATGAGGAACCCAAGCTATTATAAGCAACTTATTATTTGAATCTTTAGCCAATGTGGGATGAGACAGCCAAGACATCCTGGAACATAACCACACTTATGCAAGATACGATTGAGGGTTCAAAAGTCATTCATGCCACTCGATTTTTCTTTCTTTCATTCTCTTGGATATCCACTCGAAGCTAGTAACTTGAATGTCGTGGAGGGCTGTAGGGCTACTCTAACTTTTGTTCTTATAAACCTTACAATTTCGGTTCTTCCATATTAGATATCTGCACATTCATTCAACCGCTTGCAGAATCTTTTGAACCAAGCTACGAAGATGCGCGATTGGAATTTCTGACATAGATTTTGCTCAAACTAAGATTTGTGTAGTTTTTGAGTCCCCACCACGACAAAGATTTCTGATTGGTTGAAATATAAAGTGAACACTTGAAATATCACGTTATATAATAGTACTGTAAACACTTAAAGTAGGACGGGTAAAGTATAATTTATTCAAGTAGTGACATTACAAAAATTAAGAAAAAAAAATGATCAAATTTTATAGTTTTCAAGACAAAATAAAACAGGATAAATTTACTAAAAGTGGAAGAGACGATGGCATTCAAAAAGTAAAACAGCTTTTTATTGCTTATGATAAGTATGAGAATAATCTTCCAAATCCAACAAATAAACATGCTGTTTTGGTGAAAATGAGGTAAGAACCAAAGGTTACTTTGCTATTAGCATTATTACAAACACTAGGAAATTGCACTCAAAACTAGAATGTATATTTATACTTTTATATATATATATATATATATATATATATATATATATATATATATATATATATATATATATATATATATATATATATATATATATATATATACTAATAGACAAAACACTATTTCACTATTCATCAATAGTAACTAATTTATATTTATTTATATATATACTAATAGACAAAACATTATTTTACTATTCATCAATAGTAATTAGGAGTATTTTCGTTATTTTACCTTTTTTTGCCCCCAACAATAAAATAAGCAATTTTCGTAAAAGAACTAACCCTTCAATGTTCCCAAAAGATGTAAAAAAAAAATTCTTTTTTACAAAAAAATCAACTAACTTTTTTTTCCCCTTCTTTCTTTTCTTCTTCAACGATAAAGGAGACAACTTTCATAAAATGAACAACCCTTCAATGCTATCAAAAGATGTCGAAAAATAATTTTTTTTACAAAATAGATCAACTAACTTAAAAAAAAAAATAACGAACGCTAAAAGAAGCAACTTTCACAAAAGGAACAACCCTTCAATCTTAGATGTCGAAAAAAATTCTTTTTTACAAAATAGATCAAGACTTTTTTTTTAACTCGCATTCAAAACGGAGTCTCCGGCGCAAAGCGAGAACTCCACAACTAGTTAAAATCATGGGTCAAGTTTTTTTGAAGTGCTCATGAATCTTCAACATAATATGCCCAATTATTACTGCACCATTTTAGCATGCTTACCCTTCAAACTCCATTAGGCTGTTTGTAATAGTGCAAAGTGACACCGTCACTTGTCCATGTGGCAACGAAGAAACGCCAATTTTTGCTGTAATGGAGTGTCACTTTGTGACGTTACTTTGGTGTGAGTTGGAAAGTGACACCAAAAGAAACTTGGTGTCACTTGTTTATTTTTTTTTTATTGATTTAAAAATATTTGGTGTCACTTGTTTATTTATTTTTTATTGATTTAAAAATATTATTTTTATTCTCTTTTAATACTTAACCCAATTATATTTTAACACATCATCACAATACTCTAATTAACACCAAAAAGCATCACAATACTCCTAACTAACACAAAAAAGAAACAGCATCACTACTCCACCTAAAAAAGAAACACATCCTACTCAGCAAAAAAGTGCAGAAAGGCAAGTGACACTATAAAGAAACGTCACAACCGTTACAAATAGTCTTACAAACAGGGGCGGAACTTAGTTATATCCGGAGGGGGTGCCCGCCCACTGCGGATTTGAAAAAAAAAAAAAAATTTACACTAAAAAAAATTTTTTTTACTAACAAATAAGGTTTTTTTTAGTGTTTACCCTCCTGGCATTGAAACTTTTATTAAATTTTTACATTCGCCACACCTGTGTCCGGGTTCAAGTTCCGCCACTGCTTACAAACTTAGTCTTACAAACTTATTGAATGCTTACCTTTCAAATTCAATACAAACTGTTGAATAGTAGGTTCAAATACATGATTAGACCTTATCAATATGTTACTCAATTAAATCGTCCATGTCTATTACGTAGTAGAATTTTAATATATATATTTTTCCGTAAAAAAAACAAACTGTTGAATAATTTATATATTACAAAACCAGTCCGATACATTAACATATGATCATTAATTAATCAAATATTTTTAACTAAAAAGGAAGTCTTTGTTTTTAGTACAATGAGTTTAGGATGATTTGGCATTGTGCGAAGCATGAAATTGTACGGTTAATGGGTGCATTTGTCATCAATTATTTAGGATTCCAATAGCACCAGGAGTCGTTCAGTGTTAAATTTAACACTGGATTTAACACTGAGGTCAAAACAGGTGAAATAGTTCAGTGCTAAATCTCGGTGTTAAATTTATTAATTAAATATTTTTAATATTACTAAAACAGAAAAACAAAGAAAAAAAAGAAAAAGAAAAAAAAGAAACCACAGCGTTGCGGTGGTAACGGTGAAGCATAACGGCGGGATATAACATCGAATTAACGCCGGGACGGAGTAAAAAATGTCGACGGAGCCGGCGTTAAATGATTTAATGGTGGGAAACTTGGTCGACTCCCACAGCTCTAAGACCACCTATGCTAAGGGGCAGACCATATAAGAGTCGATTCGGGTAGGTCGCCCCCATGACCCAAAACTGAGTATATATGTGTTAAAGTTTGACGTTTAGTATATTTATATGTTCAGTCCTCATCTTTTTTTTTCTTTATTAACATTTTACGCCCGACGAAAAAAATTCTTGAATCTCTCACTGCCTGTAGTGGTGATTATATCGTGACAAGCATCTGAGAAGATTTTTTATGAGATGATTCCGACGTAACTAAATTGTGTGATAAGACCAGGGCAATCTTGTCCGAGGTGAACGAAGTATGACGCTAAAACAATCCTAGTGGAGCATTCTCTGGACTGGGGCATGCAACGAGGAAGACCATGCCAAATATGGCGTTCATAATTAAATAATTTCTTTTTTTTCATTCTCTTCGATACACACATATCTATGAGCCCACCTCTGTAAACTTCTCACAACCACTACTCATTTATTCCACAAACTTGTTACGTCAAAAATTATAAGCACATCAACTATTGTCACGACACGATCACCAAACGTGATCTAAAAAAGGGGCAGAGTCATCAAGTTTTGTGAGAGATGATGGTGAGAAGGTAAGCCCCACTCTAAAATAATAATAAGCATTAACCTCTTATATTTATTATACGCTCTCATCTTCTACCTTGTTACACGCCCTGCACAAACATTGTCATAAACGCCTCACTAGGGGCATTATAACGCCGTGCCTTGTGCACATCCCGTCAGAACTCATCGATACATTATTATTATTATTATTATTATTATTATTATTATTATATATATATATATATATATATATATATATATATATATATATATATATATATATATATATATATATATATATATATATATATATATATATATATATATATATATGTGATGACCCGGAAATTTCTGACCAAATTTAAACTTAATTTTTGTATGATTAACATTTCCGACACGATAAGCAAAGTCTGTAAAACTGAATCTCAAAATTTTTGAACTACTTTTATATATTTAAATACCCTTCGGTTGTTTTCGACGATTCGCGAACAATTATATGTAAATAGATACATATATACTATAACTTGAAAAGTTAACAATGTATTAATTGTTTGATACCGTACATTAAACTTATTGGTTTAAATATCTATTTGAATATACATGATAAGTTGAAATACTTATTATTAAAATTTATTTATAAATAACTTCTAATGTGTATTTAAAAACTGATTTATGTATATTAAAAAGATATATACATATATATAATTTCAAGTTATTTAGTAAACGATAGTAACATTCGTTTATTGATTCGATTGATATTCAGATAAGTTAACTAAAGCGTTTAAGATGAACCAGTATGCTACAGTATTTTCAAATTGCTACAGTACCCAAAATGCTACAGTGTTTTCGAAAATCACTACTTGCTACAGTGAAATTGAATTTGCTACAGTGAATTGCTACAGTAAAAATTGACTTTGCTACAGTAACTTTGCTACAGTAAACACTATTTTAAAATGTATTTTAACAAATAGCGAGACGATGATTTATAGAAGTAAATGACCAAAACATTTGAAAGTTTAAGTTATACTATGAGTGGTATAGTTTATGAATAATTTAAGACTATATTTTGACAAAGGTACGATTCACGAAACGTAAAGTACAAGTTTTCTCAGCGTACGAAAGGGCGTTCGAAAAACCGAAACCGGGACATAAGTCGAGTGACAACGTACGACTTATCGGAACAAAAATTACAAGTCAACTATGCACGTGAATTTAATATAATATATAATTAATTAATTTAAATTATATATATTATATTTATATTTATTTTATATTATGTCGACAAGCTAGGAGCCAAAACAATGTGAGCTGTCCCTGGTCCTCATGCGAGTCGCATGGCCAGAAGGCCATTTCCATGCGAGTCGCATGACTCCAGATTCCAGGCCAGGTACTATAAATTCAGGTGTTTTGCTCGAATGAAAAATCAAACACACATACACAAATATATATTACTCCGTATAATTATTATTATTATTATTATTATTATTATTATTATTATTATTATTATTATTATTATTATTATTATTAAGATTATTATTACTCTTATTAATCTTATTATTAGTATTATTATTTTTGCGATACAAAAATAATAATGTACATAAAATATTACGACGGAGTACTGTCCAAGTAATTTTCAAAACGAGTTTCCGAGCGAGCTAGAGCTAAGGATAATATGGGTTATTGCCAAGGAGGTTATGGGTAATGTTCGGGGGTATTTTTGTGAATCAAACCTCGTGTTTATTATCTCCGATGCGTCTACGTGCTTTCCTGCAATAATGTATATCAATATTAAACAGTGAGTTTCATATGATCCCTTTTACTCTCTACATTTTTGGGCTGAGAATACATGCAAATGCTTTATAAACTGATTTACAATATTTATATGCGTGAGTTTCATAAGATCCCTTTTACTCTCTACATTTTTGGGCTGAGAATACATGCAAATGCTTTATTAACCGATATACAATATTTATATGCGTGAGTTTCATTGCTCCCTTTTTAATTGCTTTTGCAATATATATTTTTGGGCTGAGAATACATGCACTTTATTTTAAACGCAATGGATACAAGTACATACTAAATTCTACACTGAGTTTGAACCGAAAATCCCTTAGCTTTGGTAACTAGTAACTGCCGGTTATAAGAACTGGTGGGCGCGAGTAGTAGTATATGGATCCATAGGGCTTGATATCCCCGTCCGAGCTAGAGCACTAGCCTTTTAACGGACGTATGCTATTTGAGAAGCGTACACGTTGGTTTACGTGTGTTATTAAGATGATTATACAAAGGATACAAATTATATATACGTTAAGTTTAGTTACCAGGGTGCTCAATTTCGTAGAATATTTTGATAAACGTTTCTGGATGAAACAACTGAAATCTTGTGATCCACCTTTATGTACAGATTATATGATACATTAAAACTATGAACTCACCAACCTTTGTGTTGACACTTGTTAGCATGTTTATTCTCAGGTTCCCTAGAAGTCTTCCGCTGTTTGCTTATATATTAGACAAGCTATGTGCATGGAGTCTTACATGGCATATTTTTCCACGGAAACGTTGCATTCACCAAATCATCACCAAGTATCTTATTTTGACTGCATTGTCAACGGAAGTACTGTTGTAAACTATTATTTATGGTGATTGTCTATATGAAGAAATCATCATATGTCGAAAACCTTTGATTTAAATATTCATTTATGGTGTGTCTTTTCAAAAGAATGCAATGTTTACAAAACGTATTATATAGAGGTCAAATACCTCGCAATGAAATCGATGAATGACGTGTTCGTCCATATGGATTTGGAGCGATCGTCACAATATATATACACGTACATATATACATATCATAATAGAAGTTAAGATGGTCACACTAATATCTAAAATAGAATATTATTAGACTTTGTTTGATATAATTCTTCGATTACAAAACAGAGATTAAATATGTACATAAAAATATGTGGAAGCCTCAAATGATAAAGAAAATATGTTATCAATTTCAAAATATGAATAACACATAAGATACGAATAAATGTGTTACACATTAGGTAAGTATATGCACGCTTTCATTAACACAATATGGTCTAGCATCTCAAAGTGGGAGTGAACTAAAAGTGATATCATGCATGTGACACGTGTCAACTTCTGATTGAGTGAGTTGACACACCTGACAACTGACGACTGATACCACTTGTCAGTCATTGGGTAACTCGAATGAAAGACAGTGCACGTGATGATCACGTGATATCAATGGTGATGCTGGATGACTAAAGAAGAAGAAACCTCCTGTCCTAGTACACTTTGATTTCAAAAAACTTTCCATAAACGGAAACAAGTTAATCGCATAAGACAAAATGTGAAACGTGTTTATATATATATATATATATATACACAGGAGCGTCCCGTCGATTTCAATTTTTCATATGGGCCCTGTTCAATCAACAAAAAATAGGCCTTTTGTATATACAAAAATTATGCCAAGTTTTTCATTAGTACTACATATTTTTGAATTATGGGCCCTGTGCAAACGCACGTGTTGCACGCCTTCAAATCCGCCCCTATATATATATATATATATATATATATATATATATATATATATATATATATATATATAGTCATGTATACAGTTTTCTATTCATATGTGCATATTTGTTTATGATACATGTGAACATTTCATATAATTAACAATTTAACATGTAATTTGTGGTAATGAACATATGTTTGTTAATGATATGAGCATTAGTTAACATTTCCATTAATTTGTTGCATTTGAATGCAAAAAAAGAATAGAATTAAAAAGTTCTCGCCCTTTTTGTGGTTTTCGTTAGAACATGCCCCTGCAAATATTAACTAATGCTCATATCATTAACAAACATATGTTCATTACCACAAATTACATGTTAAATTGTTAATTATATGAAATGTTCACATATATCATAAACAAATATGCACATATGAATAGCAAACTATATATATGATTATATAGGTAAGGGCAGGTTCAAACGAGAACCACAAAAAGGGCGAGAACTGCGAGAACTTTTTAATTATGTTGTTTTTATGCATTCAAATGCAACAAATTAATGCAAATGTTAACTAATGCTTATATCATTAACAAACATATGTTCATTACCACAAATTACATGTTAAATTGTTAATTATATGAAATGTTCACATGTATCATAAACAAATATGCACATATGAATAGGAAACTATATATTTGATTATATAGGTAAAATATAGGTTCTCTCAAACTATTTTATGTTCATTCTTACTCTCAATCAACATTTTTGGGTGATTCAATCTACTCACAATTGAAAATCTTTGTAAATTAAAAGTTCTCGTAGTTCTCGCCCTTTTTATGATTCTCGTTTGAACTTCTGACTATATATATATATATATATATATATATATATATATATATATATATATATATATATATATATATATATATATATATATATATATATATATAGTAAAGGGATCAAATGAGAACTTTTTGTATTTAAGAACTGTGAGAACTTACGCGGGAGAACAAAAAAAGTGAAGGGCGAACAAAAATCGATTTTGTTCGAATTATTTTTTATCACCTTAATTTCCAGCAATTTGATTCGATCGATATGTGTTGTTTTTGGTTCAATTGATGATTGACGAAGGTTATCATGATGATACTAAGCATTTTTCATGAAGGATTTGATTCCTAAAAACGTCAAAAATTCGATTTTGATTTTGGAGTTCATATGAAGAAAAAAGTCCTCTGTTCATCAATGATTCTTCATTTTGATGTTATTTTGGCCCTTGATTCATCAAAAAATTTTCTAAATTGCAGCATAAGGATAATATTTCAATCATTTATCAAACTCAATTTTATCAAATTCGAATTTGACAAAATTTGGTCTTCATCTTCTTCATGAAGAGCTGCTACTGCTCATCTTTGATTCATGATGTCTGCTACTGTTTTGTTGGATGTTGCTTCACAAAAGACTTAAATCGCTGCATTAGGAAGCTATTTTGATCGATTTCAAGCATTTATTTGATCGATTGATATTTTTGAGAAAAAAGTTGATTTTCATGTAGAACAGATGCAATTATACATCTATCTTTTATACATCTTTTTGTTCTAAACCAAAAAAGATGCAACTCCATTAGTATCTACATAAAATGTAGAACATGCGGTAGAACAGCATGTAGAACATGTTGTTCTACACTTGTTTTTCATCAATTTTCATCAAATTAAGTTTAGGGTTTAGATTTAGGGTTTTGGGTTTAGGGTTTATATTTAGGGTTAAGGGTTTAGATTTAGGGTTTAGAATGAGTTTTTTACACGAACGGTTTAGAGTTTAGGGTTTAGGGTGTAGAGTTTAGGGTTTGAGGTTTTAGGTTTACAGAGTAAACCCTAAACCCTAAACTCTAAATCGGGCTAAATAAAAAAAGAGTTGATTTTGATGTAGAACACGTGAAATTCGAACAAAAATGGTGAAATTCAAACAAATTTGGAGAAACTCGAACTTATTTATGTTCTACAAAATTATAATTAGAACAAAATCATGTCCAATTTGAACAAATTTTGAAAATTTGAACATGTTCAACATTTTTCCGTTCTACCAGGTATGTTCTACATCCATGTTCTACATTTTGAGCAGCTCACAAAATTGCTCGAATTTCAACATTTTTGCTCGAATTTCCCATTTTTTGTTCGCCCGCCATTTTCTTTTGCTCGAATTTCACCAAAATTGCTCGAATTTCTTGTTTTTGTTCGCCCGCCAATTTTTTTTGCTCGAATTTCACCAAAATTGCTCGAATTTCACCAAAAATTGCTCAAATTTCACTAAAATTGTTCTAATTGGAGTTCTCAGGTTCTCACACATGCTGAGTTCTCACTGGATCCTCTCCCTATATATATATATATATATATATATATATATATATATATATATATATATATATATATATATATATATATATATATATATATAATCAAGAGGGAAACACTTTTTTTGGAGGAAGTAAGGGAAGTAATTTTTTTTTCGTTTTTTTCAAATATTTTTTTTCATGCATCAAGATCACATGAAAATATGAACATTTAAAAAAGACATTTTGTGGTGAATGTTATTATTTTGGCGGGAAAATGCTTGAAGAAAAAAAATGAAAACATGCATCATGTGTAATATTATTCTTCTGAGTTTTTTTAGAGTTTAAAAATTAGGGTTTAGTAATTAGGGTTTATAAATTATGTTTCAAAAATTAGGGTTTAGCTATTAGGGTTTAGAAATTAGGGTTTAGGGTTTATGGTTTAGAAATCAGGGTTTAGATATAATTTTTAACACGAACGGTTTAGAGTTTAGGGTTTTGGGTTTAGGGACTAAACCCAAAACATTAAACCCTAAACTCTAAAGCAAGCTAAATTTTAAAAAAAACTTCATATAAGATGAAAGAAAACAACGTTCCAGAAATATTATTAGGAATAACATTACTCGTGATGAATGTTATCAATTATTTCTTCGATCGTTTTCCCACATAAATAATAACATTTATCACAAAGTTTTTTTTAAATGTTCATATTTTCACCTAAACTTGATGTCTGAAAAAATAAAAAATTTCACTTGCCCCCATTTCGCCAAAAAAAGTGCTTCTCTCTTGATAATGTATGTATGTATATGTATATATATATATATATATATATATATATATATATATATATATATATATATATATATATATATATATATATATATATATATATATATGGGTAGGATCGATGGGGAAGTAACTAATCGGGGGGAAGCAAAAAAAAAAATTCTTCGTTTTTTTGGATTTTTTTTCAGGCATCAAGATCACATGAAAATTTGATCATTTAAAAAAGACACTTCATGATGAATGTTATTATTTAGGCGGGAAAACGATCGACAAAAATAACATTCAAGATAATATTGATCGTGAAGAATGTTAACGTTTTTTCTTCTTCATGTTTTGTGAAGTAAAATTTAGCCCGATTTAGAGTTTAGGGTTTATGGTTTAGTGTTTTGGGTTTAGTCCCTAAACCCTAAATCCTAAACTCTAAATCGTTCGTGTTCAAAACTCAATCTAAATCCTAAATCTAAACCCTAAATCTATATATATATATATATGGGCAGGATCAATGGGGAAGTAACCAATCGGGGAGAAGCGAAGGGAAGCAAAAATTTATTTATTTATTTTTTTCGTTTTTATGGATTTTTTTTCAGGCATCAAGATCACACGAAAATATGAACATTTAAAAAAGACACTTCGTGATGAATGTTATTATTTAGACGAGAAAACGATCGACAAAAATAACATTCAAGATAATATTGATCGTGAAGAATGTTAACGTTTTTTTTCTTCATGTTTTGTGAAGTAAATTTAGAGTTTGGGGTTTAGGGTTTAGGGTTTAGAGTTTAGTCCCTAAACCCAAAACTCAAAACCCTAAACCCTAAACCGTTCGTGTTAAAGACTCAATCTAAATCTAAACCCTAATATCTAAAACCTCAACATACGCTCAAAAAACATGATAATTGTTATATATTAATTCTTCGAGCGTTTTCCAGCCAAAATAAAAACATTTATCACAAAATGTCATTATTAAATATTCATATTTTCATCCAATCTATAATGTTCGTGAACAAAGTTTTTTTTAAAAACGGAAAAAAAAAGTTTTGCTTCCCCCCGCTTTCATAGAGAACTTACGGAACCTATTTATGTGCAAAGTATTTTTGACATTTTTATCATTAATTTATAGTCTAAATTTTTTATTTAAATAAAAAACATATAGTTTTACGGTTTTTCTGCAATCAAAAGCTCTCCATATATCCTATTACTATATATATATATATATATATATATATATATATATATATATAGTGGCGGAACAGAAAAGTTTTTAACCGGGGCAAAAAAAATTATAAAAGGGTAGCAATTTTTTAGAGAAAATATGGATGCTTTTGGGTAAAATATGAAGATTTTTAGGTAAATTATGGAGGTTTTTGGAAACGTTAGTAAGACTTTTGGGCAAAATATGGAAGTTTTGGGGTGCAAAATAGGAAGACTTTTGGACCAAAAAAATCCATAGGGGGACAAAATCAAAAAATTCAAAATTTTTGCCCTAAAAATTTTGAATCCACTGGGGGTAAGTGCCCCCGCTTGTCCCTTACCACTAGGGGAGAGATCAAGAAATAAGCACATTTTTTGGGGACAAGAGGATAAGTAATTTTTTATTTTTATAACATTAAAATTAGAGTTTAAAATTTAGATTTTTTAATTTTTGGAGTTAGTATTCATTGTGTAAAATTAGAAAAAAATAAAAAATATATATTTTTTTTACCGGGCGTTAACGTACATCATATGTATGATAACAAATTACTAACATCTAATCTGATGTATGATAACTAATTATCATACATCTAATGTATGTTAACGTGCTGTAAAAATTTTATTTTTTATTTTTTTCTAAATCTACACAATAAATACTAAACTCATAATTTTTGTTTAAATCTAAACCATAATTTTGATGTTATAAAAATAACAATTTACTTATTTCCTTATCCTTAAAAAATGTGCTTAGCTCTGGATCTTCTGTATATATATTGAGACGATGAGAGCGAATCATTCATAAGAATCTTGAGAACTATGGGTTCGAACCATTTTTTGATAATGACGAACATTTTTAAGCAGGCTCGTTTTATTAGTTTCTAAGGTCATGTTTAATCTATAAAAATAGGCTTTCATAGATTTTAAATATTTTGATACACATATAAAAATTTAATATTGCAAAAGTAACCAGTAAATAGTAAATTTTCAAAAAATCACATCAAAATATCTTATTCTTAAATATGTATTCTCATTATACTTGCTCTATTATTTCAAAATATTAAATACTTTCAAAATTATGGTCCCTTGCCCCATGTACTCGCACTCTGTACACATCGCCCTTCACACTCTAAGAATAGGTTTCGCTCGAAACATCAGACCAATGATCATTCATGAATTTTGTGTACCACTAGTGCGACAAAGGCTTTTGATGTGTAACATTTCGCTTTTTCTTCATACTTGTCCTAAGTACGTACTTAATCCCTACTACGTTTATATTCGTTTGCGTGTGTGATTAAATGATTTGAGAATTTAGTTTGGGAGCTTACTGTTAAATGTCGCGTATTAGAGTGATGCATCGAGTCTGGGACCATCGCGATACGCGACACATGAGTCTGAAAAGCGACGTGTGCAAAACCCCACCTCCTGATCACAATATTGCATTTAAGCAAGTTTTGTCGCGTCCTGGTGTCGTGAAACGCGACGGAGTGTCGCGAAATGCGACAAAGTCGCCGTATTGACAAAATTGACCCGTTTTTAATGGGATCTTTTGGGGTATTTTGGTCTTTTCACTTGAAGCCGGTTTTGGGGACTTAAAAGCTGATACAAGCTTATCCTAACTCATTAAACACTCTTCCAACCATATCACATTCAATTTTAGAGAGAGAGTTAGGGTTTTAGTGAGAGAAAGCTCACTTTGAGGAAGAAGGAGACCAAATCTCGCCCGAGCCCAAGTTTTAAAGTTGTTCCCTACGTCTCTAGCTACGTCTTGATAGTATTGGTAAGTCTTAACTCCGTGTTTTGAGTTTAAGTTTGATTTATGGCTAGGGTTTTGTTATTTAAGACTTGTAAGACCCATTTGGAGGTTAAATGGGCGAATTTGGGTTAAGTTGATGTAAGAAAACCCTAAGGTGTTGTAATCTAGGGTTTGGTCTTGTAATTTGGTGTTTAAAGTGCAATTGAGTTATTAAATCACTAATACATTTATGTGTTGGTGAAAGTTTTGTTAATGGGTTCAAGTTTGACCAAATTATGAGTTTTGATGATAAAATGGGTCAAATGGGTAATTGTTGACCTAGTTGGGCAAGATGGGTATGAAATACCCTAAGTTTGTGTTAGTTGGTGTTGTGGGACCTTAATCACTAGCTTTTAGTGATTTATGATGAGTCTTGGCCTCGAATGGGCGGTTTTAGTGTAAATGGGTCATTTAATGCAATTGGGTCATTAAATGCACAAGAGTTAATTGTTGGTGTTTAGACCAACAAGTTGTATGTTAATTATATACATAATGTAATAGGTACGTTACATTGAAGGTTGCAAGCTTGATTTCTAATTCACCGAAGGCGTTAAGGTGAGTGGAATAATTATATATGTATGTATATGATTTATTTGCTTGTGGGATATGGGTTTAAATTTCGATGTTGACGATACCATATCCTAGGGTATGTTGTTTGTTTTGATGAGGGTTTAAAGTTCGATGTTGACGATACCTCATGTATGGATTTAAAGTTCGATGTTGACGAAGCCATACCACTATTGTAGTGACATTCGATGAGGGTTTAAAGTTCGATGTTGACGATACCTCATATGTGGGTTTTAAGTTTGATGTTGACGATACCACATAAATTGTGACGGAATGGAATTTAAGTTCGATGTTGACGATACCATTCGTTGGGCTAGCCTTGAAATCTTGGATACTAATGGATGTTGCGAACATCAATGTTGTTGTGTTTAGTGTAGTATATTGTATTGTTTGTGTTATATGCTATTGTTGTACTAGCTTGTGTTATCGAAGATCTAGCGTTATACTTTATGATGGTAAGCTAATTACATTGCTAGTACGTATGCAGAAATTATGTAAGTGACTGCAAGTAAATAGGTTATATATGCATATGTATAATTATTGCATTCACTAAGCATTTTGCTTACCCCTCTCGTTGTTTACATTTTTTAGGTGCGATTATGGAGAAGGGGAAAGGGGTTGCCGGGAATTATATATTCCCATGTTAGTTGCTAGATGAAGCTTTTGGTAGTCGACCTAGTGTTTTGGGTAGTTTAGCGCCAAACCATGCTCGAGTGTTGTTTGGTTTAAAACTATCTTTTAATGGTCTAACTTGTAACATTTGATTAAAGGCCCTTGTGCCTCTTATGCAAACGTTAAACTTGTTGTATGTTTAAACGGGTGGCATGAAATGGTTTACATCATGTAACCATTTAAATTGCGCGTTAATGGTTTATTATTTAAAAAAATAATTGTCGGGTTAAATACGGGTTGGGTTGTTTCAAGTGGTATCAGAGCATGGTCTAAGGGATTTAGGTGACTTGAGATAGGTGCCTAGACTTAGGGTGCGTTTGATAAAACTGAATGATTTAGTGCTGAATGGTTCATAATCTGAATGGTTCAGAGTCTCTGAATGAATTTAGTTCTGAATGACAATAAGCTGTTTGATAATCATTTTGAATAAACAATATGAATCAATTAAATCAACTTGTTATCATTTAACATTAACAAAAACTTCAATATACTTATTTGATAAGTGTTCTGGATACGATTTAAGAAAAATATTACATAAAATTTAGCCTCTTAATGGTTAAGAGAGTGTTTTAACTCTGAATGGTTCAGCACTGAATACTGAACCATTCAGCACCATATCTCATTCAGAGGTCAGAAAAAAACGCACTGAATGCTGAATGGTTCAGCATTCAGTGCTGAACCATTCCATTAAGAGGTAAACAAACGCACCCTTAGACTTTATTATGTATGCGTTTTATGCGGGACTTCTAGGAGACGGGTCGGACTGGGTTTGGTTAGTGCCTATATTTAAGTGAACTAACTTTGCGTTAATTGTTTGTTTTGTGTTTGCAATCATCGAGCGAGATAGACGTTGTACTAGCAAGTTGATGCGACGTGCTTGCGTAACAATGACTAGCTACCATTGTTACGGGTGCAAATCGTGTTAAGCAAGCAATGTACGACGAGTATTGAGCAAGATGGGGTGGTGTGGTGCACGTATGCCGTTCTCGTTTGTTCCGTTGTTTAACTTATTTTGTTTTATAGAATGAAGATGAGAAACGAGCATGATACCGAAAATGGAGGCCCGAGCGAGGACTCCGAATTCACGACCAAAGTTGAGGCCATCTTTAAACGTCAAAAAGCAGAATTTCTCGCGGATGCTAAAAAGGTCTTTCAAGAATCGGTTGATGGGCAAGTAACCGAATTAATCAATGAGCGAATGAATGCCGCGATCGAAGAGGCATTAGAAGCTAGAAATATTTATCCTCGTGGTGAAGGGGCTGATGGCATGGAAGGCGAGACTTCCATTACAAGAATTTCAAGGATGCTCAACCTCCTATGTTTAATGGGGTGAGAGATCTGTTGAAGAGCACATGTTGGATTTTCGACATCGAAGGGGCTTTCCGTACCGGGGAATGCCCTCCCGAGAAGAAAACGAGATACAGTTCTAGTATGTTGCGTGAAGAGGCTAAGTTGTGGTGAGATGATAAAATTCAAGTATATGGTGAAGAACAATGTATGAGCTTGTCATGGGAAGAGTTTGAAAAGGGAATTCTTCAAAGAATACCGAACTCCTGCCGACCTTAGTAGAATCCAAAACGAGTTGCACAATTTGCGACAAGGTTTGATGAACTTGGTTACTCTCAAGTCTACTTTCTTGGAAAAGACTCGTTTTTTTCTGGAGTATGTTGGTGATGATCAAAATTTGATGCAAGATTTCTATCGTACCATGAGCGATGAGTTGAAGGGTAAGATTAGTCGGGGAATGGCTAAGTCTTTTGAAGAGTTATTTGAGTTGGCCTGGGGTTTCGAACCGGAGGTTCCAAAAAGAAGCGATTTCTCTTTCTTTAAGAGAAAATTCGAAGGTTCGAGTCATTCGAACTTTTCCAACAAGAAAAACAAGAAGGGTTCCGAAAGTGTTAATAGCGTGAAGAAGGGTGGTTTCGGGAGTTTTATCCCTACTTGCTACAATTGTGGGGTACGGGGTCATATGTCTCGAGATTGTACAAAGCCTTCTTTAACAAACAAGCTCACTTGTTTTAATTGTAATAAAGAAGGACACCGAAAGTCGGAGTGTCCCGAATTGAGCACCGAACAAGTTAAAAGGTTAGAGAAGACGGCGGGTACGGCTAGAGGATGAAATTATTTAATGACCAATGATGAAGCCAAGCAATCAAATGAAGTTGTCTCATGTACTTTCATGGTTAACTCTAATTCGGTGAGGATACTATTTGATAGCGGTGCTAATTTGTCGTTTGTGTCACCTCAATTTGTGCCTAAACTTAATAAACTGCTAGATAAGTTAAGTCATCCGGTAGAAGTCGAAATAGCGGACGGTAAGACGGTGCTAGGGGTTGATGTTTGTAAAGGTTGTAATGTTGTGTTTGGTACCAAAACGTTCAAAATCGATCTTATCCTGATAACTTTGGGTGAGTTTGATATTGTTGTGGGTATGGATTGGCTCGATCGTTATAGAGCCGATATTGCATGCCACGAAAAGTTCATTCGTGTGAAGACCCCAAGTGGGGGAGAGTTAATCATTCATGGCGATAAGCGAAGGAGACTTGTGCCATTATGCACTTATGCACGAGCACGTCGTTTTCTTAGTAGCGGTGGCAGGGCTTTTCTTACCCATGTAGTTGATACTCGCGAAGAGCCACCATCCATTCGTGAAATTCCAGTGGTTAATGAATTTGAAGACGTTTTTCTGGACGAGTTACCGGGTGTTCCGGCGGAAAGACAAGTTGAATTTCGCATTGAGTTGGTTCCTGGGGCTACTCCCATTGCTAAAACTCCTTATCGTTTAGCACCAACAGAAATGCAAGAGTTGTTAAATCAAACCCAAGAGTTGCTTGAAAAGGGTTTTATCCGACCGAGTGCTTCACCATGGGGCGCTCCGGTTTTATTCGTGAAGAAGAAGGATGGTAGTATGCGGATGTGCATCGAGTATCGGGTGTTGAACAAAGTGACGATCAAGAATCGCTATCAATTCCCTCGGATTGACAATTTGTTTGACCAACTCCAAGGTGCAACGTATTTTCTAAGATTGAGTTACGGTCTGGCTATCACCAAGTGCGGGTCCTTGAGGAAGATATCGAGAAAATGACTTTTCGAACTCGTTACGGGCATTTTGAGTTTGTAGTTATGCCCTTTGGTCTTACGAATGCACCGACGGCATTCATGGATCTTATGAACTGAGTGTGCCAACCTATGTTGGACAAGTCGGTGATTGTGTTCATTAATGGCATACTTGTCTATTCTAAGAGTATGTAGGAACATGAACACCATTTGCGTGAAGTGTTGAAGACATTGCGGAAGGAGAAGTTGTATGCTAAATTCTCCAAGTGCGAATTTTGGCTAAGGGAAGTGCAATTCCTTGGCCATATTATGAACAAAGAAGGCATTCAAGTAGATCCGGGGAAGATAGAGACGGTGAGGAGTTGGGGACAACCGACTACGCCTACGAAAATTCGAAGTTTTTTCGGATTGGACAGTTATTATCGTCGGTTTATCCAAGACTTTTCTAAGATCGCTTCTCCTTTGACGAAGTTAACGAGGAAGAACGTGAGGTTTACTTGGGAAAATGAGCAAGAAATTGCTTTCCAATTGTTAAAGGAGAAATTGTGTCAAGCTCCGGTATTGGTATTACCGGAGGGAATTGAAGATATGACGGTTTATTGTGATGCCTCATTAAATGGAATCGGGTGTGTTCTAATGCAACGGGGTAAAGTCATCACTTACGCCTCACGACAATTAAAGGAACATGAAAAGAGATACCTGACTCATGATCTTGAATTGGCGGCGGTGGTTCATGCGTTGAAAATTTGGCGCCACTACTTGTATGGTGTCAAGTGTACGATTTATTCAGATCACAAGAGTTTAAAACATCTCTTTGACCAACGAAATGTGAATTATCGTCAACGTAGATGGATGGATGTGGTAAAGAACTGTGATTGTGAGATACTTTACCATCCGGATAAGGCGAATGTGGTCGCGGATACGTTGATTCGAAAGAGTCAACATCCGGTGATACGAGTAGGATCGCTAAGCATGATTATTACTAACGATTTTCTTATAAAGCTTGGTGAGATTCAAATTGAGGCTTTTGTTAACAACAAGCATGAAGAACGAATCATGGGGCAAACGGAGTCCATTACTTTAGGCCTGCATGGTTTGTTGTTGATAATGCTAAAAACGAACATATATTTCATAGCATTATCCCTCAAGAAAGACAAGCTTTTAGTTGCAATTGTTCTATTTACAAGTGATATTCATTTAAATAATAAAAGGTGAAGACAAAAGACAGATTCGACGAATTGAAGACGCAAACGACCAAAAAGCTCAAAAGTACAAAGTACAATCAAAGAGGTTCCAATTATTGATAAGAAACGTCTCAAAATTACAAGAGTACAAGACGCGAAACGCAAAATACAAGATATTAAATTGTACGCAAGGACGTTCGAAAAACCGAAACCGGGACCAAAGTCAACTCTCAACGCTCGACGCAACGGACTAAAAATTGTGAGTCAACTATGCCAAGAATATAATATAATATTTAAATAATTATATAAATTATTTATATATTATATTATATATTATAAACGTCGACAAACAAGAAAATAAAGAATTTTGAGCTGATACCTACCACCATGCGATCGCATGGCCTGGAGGCACAAAAGCCATGCGATCGCATGGCCCTGAAATCCAGCCCACAGGCCTATAAATTCGCAGCTTTGGTTCATCATATATCAATCCATCTCTCTATCTACAAACGTAAATATATATATATATATTTATATTATAATTTTAATTTTAATTTTAAATTCTAATAATAAGGGTATGTTAGCGAATGTTGTAAGGGTGTAAGTCGAAATTCTGTCCGTGTAACGCTACGCTATTTTTAATCACTGTAAGTTATGGTTAATGTTATTTTTAATTTAATGTCTCGTAGCTAAATTATTATTATGCTTATTTAAGATGAAGTAATCATGATGTTGGGCTAAATTATTAAGATTGGGTAATTGGGCTTTGTACCATAATTGGGGTTTGGACAAAAGAACGACACTTGTGAAAATTAGACTATGGGCTATTAATGGGCTTTATATTTGTTTAACTAAATGATAGTTTGTTAATTTAATATAAAGATTTATAATTGGACGTACCTATAAATAACCATATACACTCGATCGGATACGATGGGCTGGATATTTATATGTACGAATAATCATTCATTTAACCGGACACGGGAATGGATTAATAGTTAATAGATTTATTAAAACAGGGGTGAAATTATGTACAAGGACGCTTGGCGTAATTGTTAACAAAGTATTAAAACCTTGGGTTACACGTAGTCGATATCCTGGTGTAATTATTAAACAAAGTATTAAGACCTTGTTACAGTTTAAGTCCCCAATTAGTTAGAATATATGACTTTGGATATAATGATAATTTGATGAGGACACTCGCACTTTATATTTATGACTGATGGACTGTTATGGACAAAAACCAGACGGACATATTAAATAATCCAGGACAAAGGACAATTAACCCATGGGAATAAACTAAAAATCAACACGTCGAACATCATGATTACGGAAGTTTAAATAACCATAATTCTTTTATTTCATATTTAATTGCACTTTTAATTTATCGCACTTTTATTTATTGTCATTGTATTTAATTGCACTTTTAATTATCGTACTCTTTAATTATCGCAATTTTATTTTATCGCACTTTTATCACAATTTCATTATCGTTATTTACTTTACGCTTAAAATTAAGTTATATTTATATATTTTACATTAGATTTTAACTGCGACTAAAGTTTTAAAATCGACAAACCGGTCATTAAACGGTAAAAACCCCCCTTTTTATAATAATAATATTACTTATATATATTTGTATTTTTATAAATTTAAAACTAATACAGCGTTAAGCTTGTTTAATTTTCCCTGTGGAATGAACCGGACTTACTAAAAACTACACTACTGTACGATTAGGTACACTGCCTATAAGTGTTGTAGCAAGGTTTAGGTATATCCATTCTATAAATAAATAAATATCTTGTGTAAAATTGTATCGTATTTAATAGTATTTCATTGTAAAAATAATACTATTTCCTAGTACACCTCGCACACATCAAGTATTTTTGGCGCCGCTGCCGGGGACATTCTTGCTTAAACGCCGGAAGCGCAACGCTAATTTAAAAAAAAAGATTTTTATTTTTAGTTTACTTTTATAAAAATACGTTTTTGTAAAAATACGTTTTAAATATACGAAAATATAAAAAGAAAAACAAAAATATAAATATTTTTAAGAGTTTGTTAAATATATAAGTTCTATAAAGTTTCTTTATCTTTATTTTATAAAAATATAAGTTTTATTTAATTTATATAAATATATTATATAAATATATAAAACAGAAAAAAAAAATTACTCGAGGCCCGATACTGTTACAGCCCAAAGCTTGGCCCGAAATCCCTATCCATGCGATTGCATGGATTATTAACGTGAGGACCATGCGATCGCATGGCCCTGTCTGACACGCCAACTGTTGACCTAATTAAGCATTAATTACGGAGTATTATTTATTATTATTATTTAAACCCTAATTAGGTTTTATTTATTTATTATTTAGTTTAGTGTTATTTAATTAATTTGTTTTATTTAGTTTAATAAGTTTTAATAAATTATAAAATTAATAGTTTTATAAAATAAATAATATAAAAGTAATATTTTTATAAAAATTGTACTTTTTACAACTTTAAGTATATTTTTATATTTTGTACCTTTTTATTCGTTTTAGCGTAATATTTGTATTTTTCGCTCGTTTTTAGTTTCAAGTCATAGTTTTTGCCATAGTTATTTTTTTTTACTTCTAGATTTTTTGGCTTTGCCGTAAAATCCCTTAAGTGCTTTTTCTTTAGACTAAGATTTAAGTGCTTTAGAATTTTGCGAAGCCTTTTTTATATTTTAGTACCTTTTTAAGTTATTGCCATTTGGGATATAGAATTTCTTTTAAGCTTTAATATTTTTAGACGCAACTTTTAATTTTTAGTTTTTAGTTCCTTTTTAAGTTTCGACGCGCTACATTCTTATTTTTATTTTTCGACTTTTTATTTTTTGACGTTTTTCGACGCGCTCTTTTTCTTTCTTATTTCTCGACATTCTAGTTTTTAGGACATAGAATTTTTCTATTTCTTCTCTCTAAATTTCTTTAAACTTTAACGAAAAATTATTTTAAGTGGTTAAATTGATAGACATCAAAATTTTCTGGTTCGTAGTAATAGTTAGATTTGTACGTGGACCGGGTTATTGGAGCCAAACAGTACTCAATTATATTGAGACCAAACGAATCCTGCCCCTCTGTTGCATCTTTTGGCTATTCGAAATATGGGCAAAATTATAAAAGTCTATTAATTTGATAACTTATATAATTTTTCTTATTTTTATAACTAATAGGATATTCAGTGAATGCACCGAGCAAAACGTTCACCACGTTTTGTACGTTCACCACCTGTAACTCGATCAAGACATCTAGCAAATATTGTCGCCGTTGATTTTTCTTTAGAATCGTCATCCAGTCGACCAAGTACTCCAATTCAAATTTTCGATAATCCATTTTTTGAACCCGACCTCACAATTGAGAATCCGGAGAATATTCAGGGACAATTCATAGATCCTGAACCATTAATCTTTCCTCCGGAAAAACCAATCATTCAAACAGAGATTGTTGAGGAACCTACAATTAAATCAGAATCCTATAGTGATTCAGATTCAACAAATTCAATCATGGAGAATCTGGAACCTCTAAGTATGGAAGACCGAATGAGAGCTAAACGCACTGGTCAAGGTCACGCAATTACTCAACCTGACATAAATGCGCCAGATTATGAAATCAAGGGACAAATTCTACACATGGTAACTAATCAATGCCAATTTAGTGGTGCGCCGAAGGAAGATCCAAATGAACATCTTCGTACCTTTAATAGGATCTGCACACTATTTAAAATAAGAGAAGTGGAGGATGAACAGATATATCTCATGTTATTTCCCTGGACTTTAAAGGGAGAAGCCAAAGATTGGTTAGAATCGTTACCTGAAGGGGCGATTGATACATGGGACGTTTTAGTTGAAAATTTTCTTAAACAATTCTTTCCGGCATCTAAAGCCGTAAGACTTCAAGGAGAAATTGTTACGTTCACACAGAAGCCAAACGAAACTCTATATGAGGCTTGGACAAGATTTGGAAAGTTATTAAGAGGATGTCCGCAACATGGGTTAGACACCTGTCAAATAGTACAAATATTCTACCAAGGATATGACATCACTACACGAAAAGACATCGATATAGCAGCTGGAGGTTCTATTATGAAGAAAACCGCAACTGATGCTTATAAAATTATTGATAACACTGCTTCCCACTCACATGAGTGGCACCAAGAAAAAGATATCGTTAGATCATCTAAAGCAGCTAGAGCCGATTCTAGCCATGACTTAGATTCCATTTCCGCAAAGATAGATGCTGTTGAGAGACGAATGGAAAAGATGACTAAAGATATTCACTCAATACGAATTAGTTGTGAGCAGTGTGGAGGACCACATTTGACAAAAGATTGTCTCAGTATTGAACTAACAATGGAACAAAGAGAGAATGTTTCATACATAAACCAAAGGCCTGGAAATAATTATCAGAATAATTATCAACCGCCAAGACCAAATTACAATCAAAACCAGAATTATAACCGAAATGTTCCATACAACAACCAACAAGGTCCTATCAATCAACAAGTATCTAACAATACTTATAATCAGCAAAGACCTATTTTTTAAAATAAACCACCACAAACCGATGATAAAAAGCCAAATTTAGAAGACATGATGTCGAAGCTAGTGGAATCTCAAACTCAATTTTTCACATCTCAGAAACAAAACAATGAACAAAATGCTTAAGCATTTAGAAATCAACAAGCTTCTATTCAAAATCTGGAACAAGAAGTGAGCAACCTAGCAAGGTTGATAGGTGAAAGAAAACCGGGAAGTCTACCTAGTGATACTAATGCTAACCCCCAGAATGAAACAGCTAAAGCCATTACCACAAGAAGTGGTATCACACTTAAACCACCTGAAATACCTGTAATTTCTGATGATGCTATTCCTACTCCACAAGAACCACAATCTAATCAAGATAAGGAAAAAGAACCGATAGTTGAAAAGGTTAATGAAGATAACACAGTTAAGGCTAAACTTTATGTTAAACCATACCAACCACCACTTCCTTACCCGAGTAAAATGAGAAAAGAGAGACTTGAAGCCGAGCAATCCAAATTCTTGGATATGTTTAAACAGATAAATGTCAATCTTCCTTTCATTGATGTGATTTCAGGAATGCCTAGATATGCTAAATTTCTGAAAGATCTAATCACAAATAGAAAGAAAATGGAAGAACTCTCGACTGTTACTATGAATGCTAATTGTTCTGCAGTGCTGTTGAATAAGATACCAGAAAAACTATCTGATCCAGGAAGTTTCACAATTTCATGTTTTCTGGGTAGTCTTAGTTCAATAGAAGCATTGGCAGACTTAGGTGCTAGTATAAATTTAATGCCGTATTCACTATACACTAAACTAGGCCTTGGAGAATTGAAACCAACACGAATAAGCATACAACTAGTCGATCGATCAGTAAAATATCCTAGAGGGATAATGGAGAACATGCTAGTTAAAGTTGGTACTTTAGTATTTCCAGTAGATTTTGTTATTCTGGACATGGAAGAAGATTCTCAAGTTCCTCTCATATTAGGAAGACCATTCTTAAACACGGCTAAAGCAATGATAGACGTGTTCGGTAAGAAACTGACCCTAAGTATAGAGAACGAGAGTGTTACCTTTTCAGTTGATAGAGCCATGTAACAACCGCAATCTGCAGATGATACATGTTATTATATTCAAACTATAGAATCACATGCAGAATTGTTAGAAGAATTTCCAGAATTACAAGGAACAGGAGAATGTTCTTTAGGAGAAGGAACTGAACCAATTGATGAAACTGAAATGATAGCTACACTTATGGCTAATGGATATGAACCAACAACAGAAGAAATTCAAATGCTAAAAGAAGAAGACAGATATCGATACAAACCATCGATAGAAGAACCACCGACATTAGAGTTAAAGCCACTTCCAAACCATTTGGAATACGCTTATTTACATGGTGAATCTGAATTACCTGTAATAATATCGTCTTCTCTTACTGAAAATGAAAAATCTCAACTCATTTCTGTGCTAAAAGCTCATAAACCAGCCATTGCATGGAAAATTCATGATATTAGAGGAATAAGTCCTTCGTATTGCACACATAAAATCCTTATGGAAGAAGGTCATAAAACGTATGTGCAATGCCAAAGAAGACTAAATCCGAATATGCAAGATGTTGTTAAGAAAGAAATTATTAAACTGCTAGATGCAGGTCTAATTTATCCAATTTCTGATAGTCCATGGGTAAGCCCAGTTCAATGCATGCCTAAGAAGGGTGGCATGACTGTCATCACAAATGAGAAAAATGAGCTTATTCATACTAGGACTGTAACAGGATGGCGTGTTTGTATTGATTATAGAAAATTAAATGACGTCACCAGAAAAGATCACTTTTCCTTACCTTTCATTGATCAAATGTTGGAAAGATTAGCCGGAAATAGTTACTATTGTTTCCTTGATGGTTTTTCCGGATAATTTCAAATTCCAATAGCACCCGAGGATCAAGAGAAAACCACATTCACGTGCCCTTATGGTACTTTTGCTTACAAACGCATGCCATTTGGACTTTGCAACGCCCCTGCAACCTTTCAAAGGTGCATGATGGCGATTTTTCACGACATGATAGAAGAATGTATGGAAGTTTTCATGGATGACTTTTCAGTCTTCGGTGATACTTTTGAAACATGTCTAGTTAATCTTGAACGAATGCTTATTAGATGCGAACAATCAAATCTAGTACTTAATTGGGAGAAATGCCATTTCATGGTTAAAGAAGGCATCGTTCTTGGTCATAAAATTTCAAAGGAAGGAATTGAAGTGGATAGAGCTAAAGTATATGTAATTGCTAAACTTCCACATCCCACCAATGTTAGAGGAGTTAGGAGTTTTCTAGGGCATGCCGGTTTTTACCGACGTTTCATAAAAGATTTTTCTAAAATTGCCACTCCTATGAATAAACTCCTAGAAAAGGATGCTCCATTCATCTTTTCAGATGAATGCATCAAATCTTTTAATATTCTTAAAGAGAAACTCACTAATGCACCGATCATGATAACTCCAAATTGGAATCTACCGTTTGAACTAATGTGCGATGCAAGTGATTTTGCAATGGGAGCCGTTTTAGGACAAAGGATTGAAAAACGATTTCAACCTATTTATTATGCTAGTAAGATGTTACAAGGAGCACAAACGAATTATACAACTATTGAAAAAGAACTCCTTGCTATTGTCTTTGCTTTTGACAAATTTCGATCATATCTCGTTCTAGCTAAAACGGTGGTCTATACCGACCATTCTGCTCTTAGATACCTATTTTCGAAACAAGATGCAAAACCACGATTAATCCGTTGGATCTTACTCCTACAAGAGTTCGATATTGAAATCCGAGACAAAAAGGGAGCAGAAAATCTCGCCACTGATCATCTTTCTCGTCTTGAAAATCCCGAATTAGAAGTTCTAAATGAATCGGCCATACAAGACAACTTTCCTGATGAATATCTATTGAAGATAGATTATAATGAAATTCCATGGTTTGCAGACTATGCAAACTACTTAGTATGTGGATTCCTTGAAAAAGGATTATCGTACCAAAAACGAAAGAAATTCTTTAGTGATATAAAACACTATTTCTTGGAAGATCCACATTTGTTTAAAAGTTGTCCCGATGGAATAATACGCCGCTGTGTATTTGGGGATGAAGCCAGTCAAATATTAAACCATTGTCACACAGGACCAACAGGAGGGTATTATGGGCCTCAACTAACAGCAAGAAAAGTTTACGATGCTGGATTCTATTGGCCTACAATTTTCAAAGACGCACACATTCTTTGCAAATCCTGTAATGCTTGTCAAAGGGCTGGAAAAATAAGTCAACGTGATGAAATGCCACAAAATGTCATTCAAGTATGTGAAGTATTTGACATTTGGGGTATTGACTTTATGGGTCCATTTCCAAAATTTCATAATAATCTCTACATTCTCGTTGCCATTGATTATGTATCTAAATGGGCGGAAGCACAAGCTCTCCCAACTAACGATGCACGAGTTGTAGTCAATTTTTTAAAACGTTTTTTTGCAAGGTTTAGAACACCGAAAGCTTTAATAAGTGATCGGGGTATTCATTTTTGTAATAATCAACTTGAGAAAGTTCTTAAAAGATATGGAGTAACTCATAAAATCTCCACCGCTTATCATCCACAAACAAGTGGACAAGTTGAAAATACCAACCGAGTTTTAAAATGTATTCTAGAAAAAACCGTAGGATCAAATCCGAAGGAATGGTCCATTAAATTGGAGGATGCACTCTGGGCTTTTAGAACAGCCTACAAAACTCCAATTGGTACCACACCTTTTAGACTCGTTTACGGAAAAGCATGTCATCTTCCAGTAGAAATTGAACACAAAGCATTTTAGGCTTTGAAGACATGTAATCTTGATTTACATGAAGCTAGACGTCTACGATTAAGTTAACTAAACGAATTAGAAGAATTAAGACATGAAGCATACGAAAATTCGTTAATCTATAAGGAAAGAACGAAGAAATGGCATGATAAAAGAATCAGAAGTTCAAAAGAATTTAAGGAAGGAGACAGAGTTTTTCTTTTCAATTCACGATTCAAGCTATTTCCTGAAAAATTGAAATAAAGATGGTCTGGACCATTCATAGTCAAAAGAGTTTTCCCGTACGGAACGGTAGAATTAATAAATTCAAATGGAATTGAATTTAAGGTTAATGGTCACAGAGTTAAACATTACATTGATAGTCCAATGAAAGTTGACAACGAAGTTAATCACAATTTCGACACCACAGCTAACTAAGTGTGGGGAGAATCAAGTCTTTAAAGGATAATATGTATTTTTATTAGAGTTAGATGTTCTGTTTTCGTGTAGTTTCCGAGAATGAAACCCGAATGGTCTTTCCCTAGCAGACCCTAAAGAACTAGTCTTCTCCCCCATTCTGAATTTTTATTTTTATTTTTAGGTTTTACGAGATGAAGACTTCCTGTGAACTAAACCATAGTCTAATGCTACACGCTTTAATCACTAAACGTAATAATGACACCCTTCCAAGTGAAATAGTATCATTAATCAGAGGTAAATTGGACGGAGTAAGAAAAGAATCCAGAAACGAAAATAATAAGTTACAGTTTGGTAAAGGAAAATCAAAATCCGCAGCGAAAAGAAGAGCACGACACCTTGAAAGATGTCACAAATGCGGAAAATGGTCACACGAAGGAAAATGCTCGACGAATCAGACATATTCCAATACCGAATTCGTTACTTTATGCAGAGATGGACCGTTCATATGTTTCGAAGAAAAAACATTAAATGCTCGAGGTTACGCCTATGTAGCTATGGAAAACCAATTAGTCCGACTATCTTATGAGTGGGCTAAAGCAGGTCACTAAGAATTCTATTTCACAGGTAAGTTTGTACAGTTTTCAGTTTTTATTTTTATTTTTATTTTTATTTTTAACCTTTTGATAATAAACGCTAAATCGTTCGCTATAAAGTATTAAATTGGTACTCAATAAAATTAGGTTTTGCGACCGAAATTATTGATATCATACAAAAATTTACTACATCACTGCGAAATTTACCGTTTATTCTTAAGGTATAAATATCTTTAATCAATCAACCCAAAATATTTCAAAAATTCGTCATGAGTTAAACTAGGTTATGAAACCGAAATTACTTTACCGAAAAGAGAGGCGTATGTTTTTGATAATATTTGATTGATTAAAGTGGGATAAAAGACCAAAAAGATTTTTATTTTTATTTTTACTTTGTTTTTAAAATTAATATTAAATTGATATTTTAAACCCTTTTAAAAAAATATATTTAAGTTTGTAAATATTTGAAAAATTAATATTTTTAATATAAGTTTGTATGTATAAAAATAAAAATATAATTTAAGTTTGGTGTGAATTTTTAATATGAATTTTTAATTTTATGCATTTTATATTTAAGTTTGGTGTGAATTTAAAAACAAAAATGTACTTTATTTCGTTAAGTTAAAAATTTGATTTTTAAAATTCGTCGTGAGTTGAAGACTAGGTCGTTGAACCGAAATTGCTCTACCCAAGGGAGTGACGAGAAATTTTATTATCATTATTTTTAATCTTATTGAACTAAAGTATGCCAAAAACATTTAAAAAAACCCAAAAATCTTTACTTTTAAAACCGCGCTTTAAATTTGACAAATTTTAAAATTTTGTCGAGGGACGGACTAGGACAACGATCCGAAACGCTCTCATCCTAAAAAGAAACAAAATTTTAATTTTTAATTAATTTTATGTTTTATTAAGTATAAGGTTAAAAAAAAAAGCCAAAGTACTGTACCCGGATCCCCATGCGATCGCATGGGTTTTGAACTCCAACTCCATGCGATCGCATGGAGCTGGAAAACAGGCCAGATAGAAAAGGTCAGCGAGCTGTGTTCTGCTCTTTTCACAATACACACACACATACACGAAAATCTCTCAAAACCTCACCAAATTTCACCAAATTTTTACCGTAATTCGTCAAATTTCTCGCTCTAATCATGAAATTGTTCAGAAGTTTATCAAAAAAGGTAAAAATTACACCCCTAAACTCTAAAAATTCCTAGTTTTTGTGATAATTACCAATATTTTACCTAATGCAATTTTGTTAATTTCCAGTGTAATTATTGTTAAATTGATAGTATTTTATGCAAGTATAACCTAGATTGATGCTATTTAACATGATTTGAAGCCAAAAACTTCAAAATTTTTAGAAATCTAGGGTTTGTGGTCTTGAGCAATTTGGGGCTTTTTAATATAAACAGGTTATGGCCGATTTTTGTCATGAATTATTGCTAAATTGAGTAGTGTAACATGTTTAGGTAGCTAAATGATCCAAACTTTAATCCTAAACATGATTTTTGAAGATTAAAGTGGACTTTTTAGGTGCAAAATTCATGAACTTGATTAATTTGATATAATTGCCATTTGAGACTTGTTTAATTGTTAGCAAATGTTGTTTTAACATGTTATTTGAGTTAAATGCTTATGAACTTTGTATACATTTTCATATGTGCTTATTTGAAAAAGTGTAAAATTGTAAAAAAATTGTGAAAATGTGTATAAGTTTAATTTTGATTGAACATGTTATTGTGATTGTTTTAAGTTGTTATTTTGCTAACACTAATGCATATTTGAATGCACAAATTTTGTGTTTAATGTGTTTTACAGAGAGCCGATACTGGAGGTTCATCATCATCATCATCTAGACGACCTGCTCCAGAACCAGAACCAGAACCAGAAATGCAATATGAACCTGAACAAGTACCACAACAAGAACAACAACATCAGCCTGATCAACACGTACCTTATTATGATCCGCTACAGTTTGTTAATGAATTCATAGTATTTCCGATGCATCCGCCTGTAGAATACCCAACGATTCCTGAACATACGTTGCATCCTAATCTGAGATTCGATAGACGATGGAGAGATTACCCAGCATATCAAAGTAATAAATTCAAATTAGTAACGAAAGATGTAGAGGTGCCTAGGGTAATTGATTGGGATCCTTTGGAAAGGGTCTAACTAGCTGACCGTGTTAGGGAGCACCTGATTCAAAGGTATGGCAGTTCTTCTTTTACCGATTGGGAACGTCTATTCACCATTCGTAGACCTGTATATAAGGAATGGTGTGTTGAGCTGATGAGTACTATAGCATTAAATGTAGATGTAGATAGATTAGATGATAGAAGTTTTCTTAGGTTTATACTTGGCGGTAGGATGTACAGGATGTCCGTGCTGGACATGGCCAGGGCATTACAGATATATACGCCCGCTGAATTACTACTACCCGATTGTATGAATTTGATTTATCGTGGTGAAAGGGTAGATAGGAATTTTGATGCGAACGCCGTTTGGAGGCGTATGTTCGATTATAATGTTTTTGGGCGGGGAGGAACACATACCTACTTACATATTAACAGAGCCGAGCTTCGTATAATTCATAGATTTTTGGCTAACTCGATTACACAGAGAGGTCACAACAAGGAAAAATTAACCTTACATGATTTATTTTACCTAAAGTGTATTCGAGACCCAAAAGGCTTTGTTAATATCCCTTACTGTGTTGGTTTTTATTTATCTAAGATGGTTGAAGGAATACAGGAAGGGGGGATTATTGGAGGAGGTATTTTTGTTACTCTCATTGGAGAGTATTTAGGTGTAGATAAGGACCAAGGGGTCCACTTTTGGAATGTAGGGAACAGGTTGAGCTTTTAGGATTGAGAGTTTATGCGGGTGCTAAGGTATTGAAGAGTAGACGTAACCAGGCAATACCCTATGAAGGTAGTCATCTGCAGGTAGAAAGAGGCTCAGATGAGGAGATGGAGGAAGCGAGTGACATTAGGGATGTCATTCGGGAGGCTATGACTGATGTCTACCAGCGTGTAGATGAGGTAGATATGACAAACGCGGAGAGATTTAGACGGATGGAGCAGCGGCAAGCCCGGAATGATTACGAACATTCCAGGAAATGACAGCATGATAGATGGGACTATCATCAGCGTCAGATTATGAGCCGGCTATCACCTCAGGATCACTGCGTTCCGACCCGACCCGCTTACTATCCTCAACACCAGCCTGAAATGAGACCACCTTATACTCTCTACGACCCTAACCAGGCATACCAGTACACCTATCACCAACCATGGAACCCGGATGACGACATGAACTGGAACCCCTATCCAGATTGATTTAGTTCCGGTTGGTAATTTATATGATTTTTAATTTTTATTATTTCTGTTTATTTATGTTTAAACACATTATATTATGATATTTTTATTGTAATGTTTAATATTTTTATTTGTTGTACTAATGTTTCATATTTGATTTGAAAGTGGGATTTTAAGTCCCATTTCAAATTGCCATGCTTGTTTATATTTGTATGTATGTATATTGTCAATTGTACAAAACAGGGTAAAACAGCGCATTTTCAAAGACTGGCATTAAGTTCAGTAAAAGCTAGTACTTTTGACGACAAAAAGAAAAAGAAATGTAATGTAACAACAAGACGGAATGAACAAATGATGTGCACCATTTATCATTCAACAAACAAACGCCAATATGTTTGGAAACTTTGGTAAAATTTAATCATTTTTCTACGCTAATTACCCTCAATAATTTAAATTGTTACTGATTTCTTGCAAATGAGGGCATTGCAAGATCTTAAGTGTGGGAAGGGGTTAAATTCTTTTGGATTTTTAAAATTTTAAACTTATACACTTGGTTACCATTAAAAATACTAGTAAAGCAGTAGTTGTATTAGAATCTAGTGCTCTCTGATAATAAAGAACAGCCCTAGTCTTATATACTGACTACCCAATTCTAGTAAAAATTTTCAAAATTTTCAATTAAATGAATTCAAAATCATGTTTATACATATTTATGAACGATAAAACTAGGTGTTAAACACCGAAATTATTGTTACCTCGGAAAGGACATAAATTGAGAAACAAACCAAAATGTTAGAATTCATTTAAAATGGAATAGAGGACAATAAAAAGGAAAATAAAAGCCAAGTGTGGAAAAATTTACCAAGTTATTTTGAACATATATCACATATTTCTGTAACAAATAACTGAAGATGCTTTTGCTTTAGACTAAACTAATCAGTTTCACCCGATTTACTATAATATATTTGAAAGAACAGATGGGTCTACACGATGAATCAATTCCATAATTAAAAGGAAGTAAAGTCTTTCGAAAAAGAAACGCGCTTATTGATTTAGGTCATGAAGTTGTCGTCCAGACCAGCTGTAGGTTGACGAAAAATCTAGAAAAGTCATCACTAAAATCAGCAGGAAATCCACGGACCTCAGCATCAAACAGGGTCGCCAAGTGGTCAGACTTATCCTAACCATGAGAGGATCTGTCTAGTAAAATGGGGAGGACGCCGTGCAAATTAGCTTGATAAGACTAATGAATCAGACCCCCAGAAAGGATAATCTCCTTAAAGATTAAAAATCAGCTTTTAAGACTGATATTACTCAATCCTTGAGATTGACCTTAAAGATTGAGAATTACAAACTCAATTAAACTCGAGCTTGAACGAGAAAATATTTTGATCAAAATTACAAACCAATTTGTTTTCTGAAAAACCCATTTTTAATGCGTTCATTACCATTGAACGTAAAATCCTAAGAATTCACCTGAAATTCATTAGGTCACCTGAACTAAATCGGGTGACAACCGTAAGAATGATGGTTGCATAGTATGATCAAAGACAGGATCTTGTGCCAAACTGAAAAATTATAGGGTGAGCTTTACTATTGCTCCTACCAAGGATAGTAATTGCATCCGACACGTTATAGACCATAATTAAAAGCATGTCAGAGGACATTGCCTTAACAGTTGCTACAACGCTTTCCTTTACAACCGGACGGTAGTTTACCGAAAAGTAATATACGGAGCAAGTATACTGGACGTGTTGCTTTCCCAATACAAGGATAGCAAGTGGGTGACACAAAATCACAAGTTTTGAGCTAAAATTTTCAAATCTGAAACCCACCAAACCCACAAAAACAATTTGCAAACACCGGTGAAGGGTTATTCCAGAAAACTTATCTAGGGTAAAAGCTAGATTTAATTTTCAAAAGATCAAATGTTTTCATAAAGATCCAATTTCCTTAATGGATCTAAATTTTCATAGTCATGTATGACTGTAAACCACATCGTTACTACCATTGTTTATACCGCCGTATAGAAATCACTGATGTACAAAGTGTGAAGAATAAATAAGTGATTCTAGTATATTTATTTCAAGACTATATTGCTTGAGGACAAGCAACGCTCAAGTGTGGGAATATTTGATAATGCTAAAAACGAACATATATTTCATAGCATTATCCCTCAAGAAAGACAAGCTTTTAGTTGCAATTGTTCTATTTATAAGTGATATTCGTTTAAATAATAAAAGGTGAAGATAAAATACAGATTCGACGAATTGAAGACGCAAACGACCAAAAAGCTCAAAAGTACAAAGTACAATCAAAGTTCCAATTATTGATAAGAAACGTCTCAAAATTACAAGAGTACAAGACGCGAAACGCAAAATACAAGATATTAAATTGTACACAAGGACGTTCGAAAAATCGAAACCGGGACCAAAGTCAACTCTCAACGCTCGACGCAACGGACTAAAAATTATGAGTCAACTATGCACAAGAATAAAATATAATATTTAAATAATTATATAAATTATTTATATATTATATTATATATTATAAACGTCGACAAACAAGAAAACAAAGAATTTTGAGCTGATACCTACCACCATACGATCGCATGGCCTGAAGGCACAAAAGCCATGCGATCGCATGGCCCTGAAATCCAGCCCACAGGCCTATAAATTCGCAGCTTTGGTTCATCATATATCAATCCATTTCTCTATCTACAAACGTAAATATATATATATTTATATTATAATTTTAATTTTAATTTTAAATTCTAATAATAAGGGTATGTTAGCGAATGTTGTAAGGGTGTAAGTCAAAATTCTGTCCGTGTAACGGTACGCTATTTTTAATCACTGTAAGTTATGGTTAATGTTATTTTTAATTTAATGTCTCGTAGCTAAATTATTATTATGCTTATTTAAGATGAAGTAATCATGATGTTGGGCTAAATTATTAAGATTGGGTAATTGGGCTTTGTACCATAATTGGGGTTTGGACCAAAGAACGACACTTGTGGAAATTAGACTATGGACTATTAATGGGCTTTATATTTGTTTAACTAAATGATTGTTTGTTAATTTAATATAAAGATTTATAATTGGACGTACCTATAAATAACCATATACACTCGATCGGACACGATGGGCGGGATATTTATATGTACGAATAATCGTTCATTTAACCGGACACGGGAATGGATTAATAGTAAATAGATTTATTAAAACAGGGGTGAAATTATGTACAAGGACACTTGGCGTAATTGTTAACAAAGTATTAAAACCTTAGGTTACACGTAGTCGATATCCTGGTATAATTATTAAACAAAGTATTAAGACCTTGTTACAGTTTAAGTCCCCAATTAGTTGGAATATTTGACTTTGGATATAAGGATAATTTGACGAGGACATTCGCACTTTATATTTATGACTGATGGAATGTTATGGACAAAAACCAGACGGGCATATTAAATAATCCAGGACAAAGGACAATTAACCCATGGGAATAAACTAAAAATCAACACGTCGAACATCATGATTACGGAAGTTTAAATAAGCATAATTCTTTTATTTCATATTTAATTGCACTTTTAATTTATCGCACTTTTATTTATTGTCATTGTATTTAATTGCACTTTTAATTATCGTACTCTTTAATTATCGCAATTTTATTTTATCGCACTTTTATCGCAATTTCATTATCGTTATTTACTTTACGCTTAAAATTAAGTTATATTTATATATTTTACATTAGATTTTAACTGCGACTAAAGTTTTAAAATCGACAAACCGGTCATTAAACGGTAAAAACCCCCTTTTTATAATAATAATATTACTTATATATATATTTGTATTTTTATAAATTTAAAACTAATATAGCGTTAAGCTTGTTTAATTTTTCCTGTGGAATGAACCGGACTTACTAAAAACTACACTACTGTATGATTAGGTACACTGCCTATAAGTGTTGTAGCAAGGTTTAGGTATATCCATTCTATAAATAAATAAATATCTTGTGTAAAATTGTATCATATTTAATAGTATTTCATTGTAAAAATAATACTATTTCCTAGTACACCTCGCACACATCAGTTGTCCTTTCAAGGAAGGGTGTGGGTGCCTAGAATGGGAGATTACCGACAAGTGCTACTTGATGAAGCACATAAGTCAAAGTATTCCATTCATCCGGGTGCGACGAAGATGTATCTTGACTTAAAGAAAGAGTATTGGTGGCCCGACATGAAGCGTGATGTTGTTAAGTATGTTGAACAATGCGTCACGTGTTTGCAAGTTAAGGCCGAACACCAAAAGCTGTATGGTATGTTGCAACCGTTAGAAATTCCAAAATGGAAATGGGAGCACATTACCATGGATATCATTACAAAGTTACCAAAGACTGCGAGAACCCAATTTGATACGATTTGGGTGATAGTTGATCGATTGACGAAAAGTGCCTTGTTTCTTCCCATTCGAGAAACGATATCGTCGGAGACCTTATCAAGGTTGTTTATCAAGGAAGTGATATCAAGGCATGGGGTTCCTATATCTATTGTTTCGGATCGAGATACTCGTTTCACGTCTCGGTTTTGAAATAAGTTTCATGAAGATATGGGTACTCAATTGAAAATGAGCACGGCGTATCATCCTCAAACGGACGGTCAAACAGAAACGTACAAATCAAACATTGGAGGATATGTTACGAGCATGTGCTATTGATTTCGGTGGTGGTTGGGATGAGCACTTACCTTTGGTGGAATTCTCGTACAACAATAGCTATCACGCTAGTATTGGAATGCCACCGTATGAGATGCTTTATGGGCATAGGTGTCGAACTCCTATTTGTTGGGGTGAAGTGGGATAAAGGGAAATCGGGAGTACTGATTTGGTTTTGGAGACGAATAGTAAGATCGAGATGATTCGTGCTCGACTTAAGGCGGCGCAAGATAGACAAAAACCTTATGCCGATTAACGAAGGTGATCGATTGAGTTCCAAGAAGGTGACATGGTGATGCTTAAAGTTTCGCCATGGAAAAGTGTTATTCGTTTTCGAAAACGAGGAGAGTTAGATCCTCGGTTTATTGGTCCATTCAAAGTTTTGGCTCGTGTTGGCGAGGTTGCTTATAGGCTAGAGTTACCTGAAGAGCTTGCGGGAATCCATAACACATTTCATGTTTTCCATCTCCGTAAGTGTCTTGCGGATGACTCGACTTGAGTGCCGTTAGATGAGATTACTCTAAACAACAAGTTAGAGTATGTTGAAGAGCCGATAACTATTCTTGATGAGAAAGTAAAGACGTTGAAAAACAAAGAGGTTAAAACCTACAAAGTGCAATGGCGTCACCGAAGGGTTCCGAGTTTACGTGGGAATTCGAAGAGTTTGTTTTGGTTTATCTTCCGGCTTGTCATGCGGCTTGGATCGTGAGGACGCGCTCTGATTCAAGTGGGGGAGAGTTGTAACATCCCGTTTTTTCTTCATACTTGTCCTAAGGTACGTACTTAATCCCTAGGATGTTTATATTCGTTTGTGTGTGTGATTAAATGATTTGAGAATTTAGTTTGGGAGCTTACTGTTAAATGTCGCGTATTAGAGTGATGTATCGCGTCTGGGACCATCGCGATACGCGACACATGAGTCTGAAACGCGATGTGTGCAAAACCCCACCTCCTGATCAAAATATCGCGTTTAAGCAAGTTTTATCCCGTCCTGGTGTCGCGAAACGCGACGGAGTGTCCCGAAACGCGACAAAGTCGATGTATTGACAAAATTGACACGTTTTTAATGGGATCTTTTGAGGTATTTTGGTCTTTTCACTTGTGGCCGGTTTTGGGGAATTAAAAGCTGATACAAGCTTATCCTAACTCATTAAATACTCTTCCAACTACATCACATTCAATTTTAGAGAGAGAGAGAGAGTTAGGGTTTTAGTGAGAGAAAGCTCACTTTGAGGAAGAAGGAGACCAAATCTCGCCCGAGCCCAAGTTTTAAAGTTGTTCCCTACGTCTCTAGCTACGTCTTGATAGTGTGGTAAGTCTTAACTCCCTGTTTTGAGTTTAAGTTTGATTTATGGCTAGGGTTTTGTTATTTAAGACTTGTAAGACCCATTTGGGGGTTAAATGGGCGAATTTGGGTTAAGTTGATGTAAGAAAACCCTAAGGTGTTGTAATCTAGGGTTTGGTCTTGTAATTTGGCGTTTAAAGTGCAATTGAGTTATTAAATCACTAATACATTTATGTGTTGGTGAAAGTTTTGTTAATGGGTTCAAGTTTGACCAAATTATGAGTTTTGATGATAAAATGGGTCAAATGGGTAATTATTGACCTAGTTGGGGAAGATGGGTATGAAATACCCTAAGTTTGTGTTAGTTGGTGTTGTGGGACCTTAATCACTAGCTTTTAGTGATTTATGATGAGTCTTGGCCTCGAATGGGCGGTTTTAGTGTAAATGGGTCATTTAATGCAATTGGGTTATTAAATGCACAAGAGTTAATTGTTGGTGTTTAGACCAACAAGTTGTATGTTAATTATATACATAATGTAATAGGTACGTTACATTGAAGGTTGCAAGCTTGATTTTTAATTCACCGAAGGCGTTAAGGTGAGTGGAATAATTATATATGTATGTATATGATTTATTTGCTTGTGGGGTATGGGTTTAAAGTTCGATATTGACGATACCATATCCTAGGGTATGTTGTTTGTTTTGATGAGGGTTTAAAGTTCAATGTTGACGATACCTCATGTATGGATTTAAAGTTCGATGTTGACGAAGCCATACCACCATTGTAGTGACATCCGATGAGGGTTTAAAGTTCGATGTTGACGATACCTCATATGTGGGTTTTAAGTTCGATGTTGACGATACCACATAAATTGGGACGGATGGGATTTAAGTTCAATGTTGACGATACCATTCGTTGGGCTAGCCTTGAAATCTTGGATACTAATGGTTTTGATACTATTTGGGTAATAGTTGGATATATGAGAGAAATGGTACTTAGAGAAGCTCATAAAACCAGATACTCAATACATCCTGGAACAGGGAAGATGTACAAGGATCTCAAGAAATATTTTTGGTGGCCGGGTATGAAAGCTGATGTTGCTAAATACGTAGGAGAATGTTTGACGTGTTCTAAGGTCAAAGCGGAGCATCAGAAACCATCAGGTCTACTTCAACAACCCGAAATCCCGGAATGGAAATGGGAAAATATTACCATGAGTTTCATCACTAAATTGCCAAGGACTGCCAGTAAGAGAAGATGACAAGATGGAGAAGTTAGCACGACTATATTTGAAGGAAGTCATCTCCAGACATGGAATACCAATATCTATTATCTCTGATAGGGATGGCAGATTTATTTCAAGATTCTGGCAGACATTACAGCAAGCATTAGGAACTTGTCTAGACATGAGTACTGCCTATCATCCACAAACTGATGGGCAGAGCAAAAGGACTATACAAACGCTTGAAGACATGCTACGAGCATGTGTTATTGATTTCGAAAACAGTTGGGATCGACACCTTCCGTTAGCAGAATTTTCCTAAAACAACAGCTACCATTCAAGCATTGAGATGGCGCCGTTTAAAGCACTTTATGGTAGAAAGTGCAGGTCTTCGATTTGTTGGAGTGAAGTGGGGGATTGACAGATTACGGGTCCAGAGATAATACAAGAAACTACCGAGAAGATCATCCAAATTCAACAACGGTTGAAAACCGCCCAAAGTCGACAAAAGAGCTACGCAGACATTAAAAGAAAAGATATAGAATTTGAAATTGGAGAGAGGGTCATGCTTAAAGTTGCACCTTGGAAAGGCGTTGTTCGATTTGGTAAACGAGGGAAATTAAATCCAAGGTATATTGGACCATTCAAGATTATTGATCATGTCGGACCAGTAGCTTACTAACTTGAGTTACCTCAACAACTCGCGGTTGTACATAACACTTTCCACGTCTCGAATTTGAAGAAATGTTTTGCTAAAGAAGATCTCACTATTCCGTTAGACGAAATCCAAATCAACGAAAAACTTCAATTCATCGAAGAACCCGTCGAAATAATTGATCGTGAGGTTAAACGACTTAAGCAAAACAAGATACCAATTGTTAAGGTTCGATGGAATGCTCATAGAGGACCCGAGTTTACCTGGGAACGAGAAGATCAGATGAAGAAGAAATACCCGCACTTATTTCCAGAAGATACGCCAACACCTCCAACTGCTTAAAATTTCGGGACTAAATTTATTTAACGGGTAGGTACTGTAGTGATCCAAACTTTTCCATGTTTATATATATATTAAATGAAATTGTTATTTACATGATTAAGTGTTTCCAACATGTTAAGCAATCAAACTTGTTAAGACTTGATTAATTTAAATAGGTTTCATATAGACCATTTGTAGTGACCTGAACTTTTCCATGTTTATATATATTAATTGAGATTGATATTTACATGATTAAATGTTTCCAACATGTTAAGCAATCAAACTTGTTAAGACTTGATTAATTGAAATATGTTTCATATAGACAATTGACCACCCAAGTTGACCGGTGATTCACGAACGTTAAAACTTGTAAAAACTATATGATGACATATATATGGATATATATATAGTTAACATGATACTATGATAAGTAACATATCATTAAGTATATTAATAATGAACTACATATGTAAAAACAAGACTACTAACTTAATGATTTTTAAACGAGACATATATGTAACGATTATCGTTGTAAAGACATTTAATGTATATATATATATCATATTAAGAGATATTCATACATGATAATATCATGATAATATAATAATTTAAAATCTCATTTGATATTATAAACATTGGGTTAACAACATTTAACAAGATCGTTAACCTAAAGGTTTCAAAACAACACTTACATGTAACGACTAACGATGACTTAACGACTCAGTTAAAATGTATATACATGTAGTGTTTTAATATGTATTTATACACTTTTGAAAGACTTCAATACACTTATCAAAATACTTCTACTTAACAAAAATGCTTACAATTACATCCTCGTTCAGTTTCATCAACAATTCTACTCGTATGCACCCGTATTCGTACTCGTACAATACACAGCTTTTAGATGTATGTACTATTGGTATATACACTCCAATGATCAGCTCTTAGCATCCCATTTGAGTCACCTAACACATGTGGGAACCATCATTTGGCAACTAGCATGAAATATCTCATAAAATTACAAAAATATGAGTAATCATTCATGACTTATTTACATGAAAACAAAATTACATATCCTTTATATCTAATCCATACACCAACGACCAAAAACACCTACAAACACTTTCATTCTTCAACTTTCTTCATCTAATTGATCTCTCTCAAGTTCTATCTTCAAGTTCTAAGTGTTCTTCATATATTCTACAAGTTCTAGTTACATAAAATCAAGAATACTTTCAAGTTTGCTAGCTCACTTCCAATCTTGTAAGGTGATCATCCAACCTCAAGAAATCTTTGTTTCTTATAGTAGGTTATCATTCTAATACAAGGTAATAATCATATTCAAACTTTGGTTCAATTTCTATAACTATAACAATCTTATTTCAAGTGATGATCTTACTTGAACTTGTTTTCGTGTCATGATTCTGCTTCAAGAACTTCGAGCCATCCAAGGATCCGTTGAAGCTAGATCCATTTTTCTCTTTTCCAGTAGGTTTATCCAAGGAACTTAAGGTAGTAATGATGTTCATAACATCATTCGATTCATATATATAAAGCTATCTTATTCGAAGGTTTAAACTTGTAATCACTAGAACATAGTTTAGTTAATTCTAAACTTGTTCGCAAACAAAAGTTAATCCTTATAACTTGACTTTTAAAATCAACTAAACACATGTTCTATATCTATATTATATGCTAACTTAATTATTTAAAACCAGGAAACACGAAAAACACCGTAAAACCGGATTTACGCCGTCGTAGTAACACCGCGGGCTGTTTTGGGTTAGTTAATTAAAAACTATGATAAACTTTGATTTAAAAGTTGTTATTCTGAGAAAATAATTTTTATTATGAACATGAAACTATATCCAAAAATTATGGTTAAACTCAAAGTGGAAGTATGTTTTCTAAAATGGTCATCTAGACGTCGTTCTTTCGACTGAAATGACTACCTTTACAAAAATGACTTGTAACTTATTTTTCCGACTATAAACCTATACTTTTTCTATTTAGATTCATAAAATAGAGTTCAATATGAAACCATAGCAATTTGATTCACTCAAAACGGATTTAAAATGAAGAAGTTATGGGTAAAACAAGATTGGATAATTTTTCTCATTTTAGCTACGTGAAAATTGGTAACAAATCTATTCCAACCATAACTTAATCAACTTGTATTGTATATTATGTAATCTTGAGATACCATAGACACGTATATAATGTTTCGACCGATCATATTGACACATCTATATATATTTCGGAACAACCATAGACACTCTATATGTGAATGTTGGAGTTAGCTATATAGGGTTGAGGTTGATTCCAAAATATATATAGTTTGAGTTGTGATCAATACTGAGATACGTATACACTGGGTCGTGGATTGATTCAAGATAATATTTATCGATTTATTTCTGTACATCTAACTGTGGACAACTAGTTGTAGGTTACTAACGAGGACAGCTGACTTAATAAACTTAAAACATCAAAATATATTAAAAGTGTTGTAAATATATTTTTGAACATACTTTGATATATATGTATATATTGTTATAGGTTCGTGAATCAACCAGTGGCCAAGTCTTACTTCCCGACGAAGTAAAAATCTGTGAAAGTGAGTTATAGTCCCACTTTTAAAATCTAATATTTTTGGGATGAGAATACATGCAGGTTTTATAAATGATTTACAAAATAGACACAAGTACGTGAAACTACATTCTATGGTTGAATTATCGAAATCGAATATGCCCCTTTTTATTAAGTCTGGTAATCTAAGAATTAGGGAACAGGCACCCTAATTGACGCGAATCCTAAAGATAGATCTATTGGGCCTAACAAACCCCATCCAAAGTACCGAATGCTTTAGTACTTCGAAATTTATATCATATCCGAAGGGTGTCCCGGAATGATGGGGATATTCTTATATATGCATCTTGTTAATGTCGGTTACCAGGTGTTCACCATATGAATGATTTTTATCTCTATGTATGGGATGTGTATTGAAATATGAAATCTTGTGGTCTATTATTATGATTTGATATATATATAGGTTAAACCTATAACTCACCAACATTTTTGTTGACGTTTTAAGCATGTTTATTCTCAGGTGATTATTAAGAGATTCCGTTGTCGCATACTTAAATAAGGACGAGATTTGGAGTCCATGCTTGTATGATATTGTGTAAAAACTGCATTCAAGAAACTTATTTTGTTGTAACATATTTGTATTGTAAACCATTATGTAATGGTCGTGTGTAAACAGGATATTTTAGATTATCATTATTTGATAATCTACGTAAAGATTTTTAAACCTTTATTAATGAAATAAAGGTTATGGTTTGTTTTAAAATGAATGCAGTCTTTGAAAAACGTCTCATATAGAGGTCAAAACCTCGCAACGAAATCAATTAATATGGAACGTTTTTAATCAATAAGAACGGGACATTTCAGTTGGTATCCGAGCATTGGTCTTAGAGAACCAGAATTTTGTATTAGTGTGTCTTATCGAGTTTGTTAGGATGCATTAGTGAGTCTGGACTTCGACCGTGTTTACTTGAAAAATGATTGCTTAACAAATTTTGTTGGAAACTATATATTTTTAACATGTGAATATTATGTGATATATTAATCTCTTAACGCGTTTAATATTATGTGATAGATGTCTACCTCTAAAACAAGTCCCATTGAATCACCTAATAATAATGAAGAGTCAAATGTAAATTGGAATGATTCGTGGACTGATTAACAAGTTCCCGAAGAGGAACCGGAAGAAGAGTCGGAACCGGAAGAAGAATCGGAACCGGAAGAAGAATCGGAACCGGATGAAGAAATAGAACCGGTGGGGGAAATAATAAAATGGTTAAGTAAAAGAAAATCCTCAACCAACCGACCAAGGTTAATTATGGTCAATGGTGTTTCCGCCAAGGAAGCAAAATATTGGGAGGATTACCAATTCTCCGATGAATCGGATTCCGACGATAATTCCGATGATGTTATAGAAATTACCCCAACTGAATTTAAAAAGGCAAAAGAAAATAATAAGAGAAAGGTCATAAAAATAGAGAAATCTAATTCCAACCCCGATGAACTTTATATGTATCGTCAACCCCCGAAGTCTTTAAGTTGTAACAATGACCCGGGAACCTCTAAACCACCAGGTTTTTCTAAACCAATGTGGAAAATGACGGCTCGTATTAGGGGAACATCATATATCCCTAGAAACTTGGCAAAACGATCCAAAACTGAAGAAGAAGAAGAAACAAGCGAGTCGGAATAAGATAGTTGTATTCGTTTGGTGTAATATATGTAATATAGTGTGCTTATGCTTTATGATATATGTAAAAATTGCTTGTATTAATAAGTATTTTTTTTATGAATCTAACTCTTGTCTATTTTACAGTATAAAAACACAAAATGGATAGATAACCCAATATTTTAAGAGACCTACCCGGAGACATGATTGATGAAATCTTGTCTAGAGTCGGTCAGAATTCTTCGGCACAACTATTTAAGGCGAGATCAGTTTGTAAGACATTCGAAGAACGTTCCAAGAATGCCTTGGTTTATAAAAGGCTTTCGTTCGAAAGATGGGGGATATCACATTGGGAAATCCATAAGTTACGATGTGTTTACTTTGACGCATATATTGCGGGGAACCCAAATGCTATTTTACGCAATGGGTTAAGAAATTATTTTGACTCAATATATTCAAATATTGGACTTCATGATTTAGAAAAAGCGGCTAACATGCAACATAAAGAATCATGTTATGCTTACAGATTAGTAATGTTCGCTTCTCACCAAAGTGAGAACAAGAACATCGAGCTACAACTATTAAACAAAACGTTCCCACAAGTGACGGAGTCCGTAATTGGGGTAAGAAATGAGGTTTTTAGATTGTTACGGGACTGTTGGACATTACGTAACCCTCGTCCCTTTGACGACGTTACAACACGCTGTCTTATCAACGACCATAACGGTTATGTTCCACAAGACCAAGGATGGGAAGTAATCCTAGTAAAACCAGAATGCATGACTTGTTTCTGGACGTATGAATTACGTGTCTTTATTGCCTTTGCTGAACGACTTGTGTACTAGCTAGAATTATCTTCACAACTATCTTGTATCAAATTTATTGTGTGCTATATTTCATGCTATATGTAAAATAAGCGGTATTGTAAGTTTGTAAAATATTGTGTAAAAGTTTGAACGCGAAATATTATTATAATCAGTTTTTCATATAGAATTGTAGTAGTTGAATTGTATATTAGCTACTAAGTATGAACTTAACGGGTAGGTACTACCCGAATTTAAACTTATAAAACGCTAATATGAAGAAAAAGCTTTTATAAATGAGTTCATATTATGCTACGAAATACTATTAACTACTCTTAATATTCTGTATGATTAACTTGTTCCATTTGACTATTTTGAAGGAAATGGCACCGACTACTCGACACACCGTGAATATGAATGAAGAGGAATTCCGTACTTTTCTAGCTTCAAACATAGCCGCAGTACAGGCTGCGCTACATACCAATAATAACCTTGGATCTAGCAGTACAGGAAATCGTGTAGGATGCACCTACAAAGAATTCACTGCCTGCAAACCTTTGGAATTTGATGGAACCGAAGGACCGATCGGATTGAAACGGTGGACCAAGAAGGTCGAATCGGTGTTTGCCATAAGTAAGTGTACTAAAGAGGACAAAGTGAAGTATGCTACGCATACCTTCACAGGTTCTGCGTTAACATGGTGGAATACCTATCTAGAGCAAGTGGGATAAGACGATGCGTACGCACTACCGTGGTCAGCATTCAAGCACTTGATGAACGAGAAGTACCGTCCCAGAACCGAGGTCAATAAGCTCAAGACAGAACTTAGAGGGTTACGAACCCAAGGATTTGATATTACCACGTACGAAAGACGATTCACAGAATTGTGCCTATTGTGTCCGGGAGCATTCGAAGATGAGGAAGAGAAGATCGACGCGTTTGTGAAAGGATTACCGGAAAGAATCCAAGAAGATATAAGTTCACACGAGCCCGCCTCCATACAACAGGCATGTAGAATGGCTCACAAACTAGTGAACCAGATTGAAGAAAGAATTAAAGAACAGACTGCTGAAGAGGCCAATGTGAAGCAAGTCAAAAGAAAGTGGGAGGAAAACGGTGATAAGAATCACCAATACAACAACAACAGCAATTACAACAATAATCGCAACAATTATCCCAACAATCGCAACATCAATCGCAACTACAACAAACGGCCCAACAACAACAACAACAACAACAACAACAACAACAACAACAATCATCCCAACAACAATAATAACCGCAACAACAACAACAATCAGAAGCAGCTATGCCAAAGGTGTGAAAAGTATCACTCGGGGTTCTGCACCAAATTTTGCAACAAGTGTAAAAGAAATGGTCATAGCGCGGCGAAGTGTGAGGTCTACGGACCAGGGGTTAATAGAACGAAAGGAACAAATGGTGTCAGAATGAGTAATGGCGGAGCAAGTAGTGTCGGAGCAAGTTATGCCAATGTAGTTTGTTATAAATGTGGAAAACCGGGCCACATTATTAGAAATTGCCCGAACCAGGAGAACACGAATGGACAAGGCCGCGGAAGAGTTTTCAATATTAATGCGGCAGAGGCACAGGAAGACCCGGAGCTTGTTACGGGTACGTTTCTTATTGACAATAAATCTGCTTACGTTTTATTTGATTCGGGTGCGGATAGAAGCTATATGAATAGAGATTTTTGTGCTAAATTAAGTTGTCCATTGACGCCTTTGGATAATAAATTTTTACTCGAATTAGCAAATGGTAAATTAATTTCAGCAGATAAAATATGTCGGAATCGAGAAATTAAACTGGTTAGCGAAACATTTAAGATTGATTTGATACCAGTAGAGTTAGGGAGTTTTGATGTGATAATCGGTATGGACTGGTTGAAAGAAGTGAAAGCAGAGATCGTTTGTTACAAAAATGCAATTCGCATTATACGAGAAAAAGGAAAACCCTTAATGGTGTACGGAGAAAAGGGCAACACGAAGCTACATCTTATTAGTAATTTAAAGGCACAAAAACTAATAAGAAAAGGTTGCTATGCTGTTCTAGCACACGTCGAGAAAGTACAAACTGAAGAAAAGAGCATCAATGATGTTCCCATTGCAAAAGAATTTCCCGATGTATTTCCGAAAGAATTACCGGGATTACCCCCACATCGATCCGTTGAATTTCAAATAGATCTTGTACCAGGAGCTGCACCAATAGCTCGTGCTCCTTACAGACTCGCACCCAGCGAGATGAAAGAACTGCAAAGCCAATTACAAGAACTTTTAGAGCGTAGTTTCATTCGACCAAGCACATCACCGTGGGGAGCTCCTGTTTTGTTTGTCATGAAGAAAGATGGTACATTCAGGTTGTGTATCGACTACCGAGAGTTGAACAAACTTACCATCAAGAACCGCTACCAACTGCCGAGAATCGACGACTTATTTGATCAACTACAAGGCTCGTCTGTTAATTCAAAGATTGTCTTACGTTCCGAGTATCATCAAATGCGGGTGAAAGAAGATGATATTCCAAAGACTGCTTTCAGAACACGTTACGGTCATTACGAGTTTATGGTCATGCTGTTTGGTTTAACTAATGCACCAGCTGTGTTCATAGACCTTATGAACCGAGTGTGTGGACCATACCTTAACAAGTTTGTCATTGTTTTCATTGATGACATACTTATTTATTCAAAGAATGACCAAGAACACGGTGAACATTTGAGAAAGGTGTTAGAAGTATTGAGGGAAATTTAAAGGATGAAATACCCAAAGGATCGGAGAAGCATCTTAATATTCGGGAAGACAGAACCCGGTATAGGGCTGAAAGGATTTGGGTACCAAAATTTGGAGATATGAGAGAAATGGTACTTAGAGAAGCTCATAAAACCAGATGCTCAATACATCCTGGAACGGGGAAGATGTACAAGGATCTCAAGAAACATTTTTGGTGGCCGGGTATGAAAGCCGATGTTGCTAAATACGTAGGAGAATGTTTGACGTGTTCTAAGGTCAAAGCTGAGCATCAGAAACCATCAGGTCTACTTCAACAACCCGAAATCCCAGAATGGAAATGGGAAAACATTACCATGGATTTCATCACTAAATTGCCAAGGACTGCAAGTGGTTTTGATACTATTTGGGTAATAGTTGATCGTCTCACCAAATCAGCACACTTCCTGCCAATAAGAGAAGATGACAAGATGGAGAAGTTAGCACGACTGTATTTGAAGGAAGTCGTCTCCAGACATGGAATACCAATCTCTATTATCTCTGATAGGGATGGCAGATTTATTTCAAGATTCTGGCAGACATTACAGCAAGAATTAGGAACTCGTCTAGACATGAGTACTGCCTATCATCCACAAACTGATGGGCAGAGTGAAAGGACGATACAAACGCTTGAAGACATGCTACGAGCAAATGTTATTGATTTCGGAAACAGTTGGGATCGACATCTACCGTTAGCAGAATATTCCTACAACAACAGCTACCATTCAAGCATTGAGATGGCGCCGTTTGAATCACTTTATGGTAGAAAGTGCAGGTCTCCGATTTGTTGGAGTGAAGTGGGGGATAGACAGATTACGGGTCTGGAGATTATACAAGAAACTACCGAGAAGATCATCCAAATTCAACAACGGTTGAAAACCGCCCAAAGTCGACAAAAGAGCTACGCTGACATTAAAAGAAAAGATATAGAATTTGAAATTAGAGAGATGGTCATGCTTAAAGTTGCACCTTGGAAAGGCGTTGTTCGATTTGGTAAACGAGGGAAATTAAATCCAAGGTATATTGGACCATTCAAGATTATTGATCGTGTCAGACCAGTAGCTTACCGACTTGAGTTACCTCAACAACTCGTGGCTGTACATAACACTTTCCATGTCTCGAATTTGAAGAAATGTTTTGCTAAAGAAGATCTCACTATTCCGTTAGATGAAATCCAAATCAACGAAAAACTTTAATTCATCGAAGAACCCGTCGAAATAATGGATCGTGAGGTTAAAAGACTTAAGCAAAACAAGAAACCAATTGTTAAGGTTCGATGGAATGCTCGTAGAGGACCCGAGTTCACCTGGGATCATGAAGATCAGATGAAGAAGAAATACCCGCATCTATTTCCAGAAGATTCGTCAACACCTTCAACAGCTTAAAATTTCGGGACGAAATTTATTTAACGGGTAGGTACTGTAGTGACCCGAACTTTTCCATGTTTATATATATTAATTGAGATTGATATTTACATGATTAAATGTTTCCAACATGTTAAGCAATCAAACTTGTTAAGACTTGATTAATTGAAATATGTTTCATATAGACAATTGACCACCCAAGTTGACCGATGATTCACGAACGTTAAAACTTGTAAAAACTATATGATGACATATATATGGATATATATATATAGTTAACATGATACTATGATAAGTAAACATATCATTAAGTATATTAACAATGAACTACATATGTAAAAACAAGACTACTAACTTAATGATTTTTAAACGAGACATATATGTAACGATTATCGTTGTAAAGACATTTAATGTATATATATATATCATATTAAGAGATATTCATACATGATAATATCATGATAATATAATAATTTAAAATCTCATTTGATATTATAAACATTGGGTTAACAACATTTAACAAGATCGTTAACCTAAAGGTTTCAAAACAACACTTACATGTAACGACTAACGATGACTTAACGACTCAGTTAAAATGTATATACATGTAGTGTTTTAATATGTATTTATACACTTTTGAAAGACTTCAATACACTTATCAAAATACTTCTACTTAACAAAAATGCTTACAATTACATCCTCGTTCAGTTTCATCAACAATTCTACTCGTATGCACCCGTATTCGTACTCGTACAATACACAGCTTTTAGATGTATGTACCATTGGTATATAAACTCCAATGATCAGCTATTAGCAGCCCATGTGAGTCACCTAACACATGTGGGAACCATCATTTGGCAACTAGCATGAAATATCTCATAAAATTACAAAAATATGAGTAATCATTCATGACTTATTTACATGAAAACAAAATTACATATCCTTTATATCTAATCCATACACCAACGACCAAAAACACCTACAAACACTTTCATTCTTCAATTTTCTTCATCTAATTGATCTCTCTCAAGTTCTATCTTCAAGTTCTAAGTGTTCTTTATATATTCTACAAGTTCTAGTTACATAAAATCAAGAATACTTTCAAGTTTGCTAGCTCACTTCCAATCTTGTAAGGTGATCATCCAACCTCAAGAAATCTTTGTTTCTTACAGTAGGTTATCATTCTAATACAAGGTAATAATAATATTCAAACTTTGGTTCAATTTCTATAACTATAACAATCTTATTTCAAGTGATGATCTTATTTGAACTTGTTTTCGTGTCATGATTCTGCTTCAAGAACTTCGAGCCATCCAAGGATCCGTTGAAGCTAGATCCATTTTTCTATTTTCCAGTAGGTTTATCCAAGGAACTTAAGGTAGTAATGATGTTCATAACATCATTCGATTCATATATATAAAGCTATCTTATTCGAAGGTTTAAACTTGTAATCACTAGAACATAGTTTAGTTAATTCTAAACTTGTTCGCAAACAAAAGTTAATCCTTCTAACTTGACTTTTAAAATCAACTAAACACATGTTCTATATCTATATGATATGCTAACTTAATGATTTAAAACCAGGAAACACGAAAAACACCGTAAAACCGGATTTACGCCGTCGTAGTAACACCGCTGGCTGTTTTGGGTTAGTTAATTAAAAACTATGATAAACTTTGATTTAAAAGTTGTTATTCTGAGAAAATGATTTTTATTATGAACATGAAACTATATCCAAAAATTATGGTTAAACTCAAAGTGGAAGTATGTTTTCTAAAATGGTCATCTAGACGTCATTCTTTCGACTGAAATGACTACCTTTACAAAAACGACTTGTAATTTATTTTTCCGACTATAAACCTATACTTTTTCTATTTAGATTCATAAAATAGAGTTTAATATGAAACCATAGCAATTTGATTCACTCAAAACGGATTTAAAATGAAGAAGTTATGGGTAAAACAAGATTGGATAATTTTTCTCATTTTAGCTATGTGAAAATTGGTAACAAATCTATTCCAACCATAACTTAATCAACTTGTATTGTATATTATGTAATCTTGAGATACCATAGACACGTATACAATGTTTCGACCGATCATGTCGACACATCTATATATATTTCGGAACAACCATAGACACTCTATATGTGAATGTTGGAGTTAGCTATATAGGGTTGAGGTTGATTCCAAAATATATATAGTTTGAGTTGTGATCAATACTGAGATACGTATACACTGGGTCATGGATTGATTCAAGATAATATTTATCGATTTATTTCTGTACATCTAACTGTGGACAACTAGTTGTAGGTTACTAACGAGGACAGCTGACTTAATAAACTTAAAACATCAAAATATATTAAAAGTGTTGTAAATATATTTTGAACATACTTTGATATATATGTATATATTGTTATAGGTTCGTGAATCAACCAGTGGCCAAGTCTTACTTCCTGACGAAGTAAAAATCTGTGAAAGTGAGTTATAGTCCCACTTTTAAAATCTAATATTTTTGGGATGAGAATACATGCAGGTTTTATAAATGATTTACAAAATAGACACAAGTGATGAAACTACATTCTATGGTTGAATTATCGAAATCGAATATGCCCCTTTTTATTAAGTCTGGTAATCTAAGAATTAGGGAACAGACACCCTAATTGACGCGAATCCTAAAGATAGATCTATTGGGCCTAACAAACCCCATCCAAAGTACCGGATGCTTTAGTACTTCGAAATTTATATCATATCCGAAGGGTGTCCCGGAATGATGGGGATATTCTTATATATGCATCTTGTTAATGTCGGTTACCAGGTGTTCACCATATGAATGATTTTTATCTCTATGTATGGGATGTGTATTGAAATATGAAATCTTGTGGTCTATTATTATGATTTGATATATATAGGTTAAACGTATAACTCACCAACATTTTTGTTGACGTTTTAAACATGTTTATTCTCAGGTGATTATTAAGAGCTTCCGCTGTCGCATACTTAAATAAGGATGAGATTTGGAGTCCATACTTGTATGATATTGTGTAAAAACTGCATTCAAGAAACTTATTTTGTTGTAACATATTTGTATTGTAAACCATTATGTAATGGTCGTGTGTAAACAGGATATTTTAGATTATCATTATTTGATAATCTACGTAAAGCTTTTTAAACCTTTATTAATGAAATAAAGGTTATGGTTTGTTTTAAAATGAATGCAGTCTTTGAAAAACGTCTCATATAGAGGTCAAAACCTCGCAACGAAATCAATTAATATGGAACGTTTTTAATCAATAAGAACGGGACATTTCACCATTGACCACCCAAGTTGACCGGTGATTTACGAACGTTAAAACCTGTAAAAACTATATGATGACATATATATGGATATATATATATATATATATATATATATATATATATATATATATATATATATATATATATATATATAGTTAACATGATATTATGATAAGTATGTATCTCATTAGGTATTTTAACAATGAGTTATATACACAAAAATGAGACTATTGAATTAAGAAACTCGAAAACGATATATATAACGATTATCATTATAACAACGTCTTACTAAATACATATGAATCATATTATGATATTGATACACTATGTTTAATCATGACAAATGATAAGTAAACATATCATTAATTGTATTAACAATGAACTACATATGCAAAAACAAGACTACTAACTTAAGGGTTTCGAAACGAGACATATATGTAACGATTATCGTTGTAACGACATTTAAATGTATATATATCATATTAAGATATATTAATTCATCATATTATTATGATAATATAATAATTTAACATATTATTAGATATAATAAACAATGGGTTAACAACATTTAACAAGATCGTTAACTTAAAGGTTTCAAAACAACATTTACATGTAACGACTAATGATGACTTAACGACTCAGTTAAAATGTATATACATGTAGTGTTTTAATATGTATTCATACACTTTTGAAAGACTTCAAGACACTTATCAAAGTACTTCTACTTAACAAAAATGCTTACAATTACATCCTCATACATTTTCACCAACAATTCTACTCGTATGCACTCGTATTTGTACTCGTACAATACACAGCTTCTAAACATATTTACTATTGGTATATACACTCCAATGATTAGCTCTTAGCAGTCCATGTGAGTCACCTAAGCATGTGGGAACCATCATTTGGCAACTAGCATGAATGATTACACAAAATTACAAACTAATGGAGCCTTTATGAACACCCCATATTCACGTGAAGGAGTACACACACAAACACTTTCATTTTCAATTTTTCTTGAATCAAACTCATCTCTCTCAAGTGTTCTTCAATTGTTCTAAGTGTTCTTCATCATCTTCATCAAAATCTAGCTCAATCTAGTTCATAAACCCATACATAAACCAAGTTATAAAACAACTACTCAAGAACACACCAACAACACTTTCAAGTTTGTTAGCTTACTTCCAATCTTGCAAATCCATTTTGAGTGATCATCCAACCTCAAGAAATCCTTCTTATTTACAGTAAGATATCTTTCTAATACAAGGTAATACTCATATTCAAACTTTGATTCAATTTCTATAACTATAACAATCTTATTTCGAGTGAAAATCTTACTTGAACTTGTTTTCGTGTCATGATTCTACTTCAAGAACTTTCAAGTTGATAGTGCTCCAAATGAACATATATTTATGCACAATATCCTTCCAATATGTAAAGCTTTTAGTTGCAATTATTCTATTTTTATGTAATATTCGTTTAAATAAATAAGTGCGAAGAGAAAAGAAGAAAACGACGATTTGAAGATGCAAATGACCAAAAAGCTAAAATGTACAAGATATAATTCAAGTGGTTCAATTTCATGATGAGAAACGTCTAAAAATTACAAAAGTACAAGCCACGGAAAGCAAAGTACAAGATATCTCCGCGTACGAAAGGACGTTCGAAAATCCAGAACCGGGACATGAACCAACTATCAACGCGCAACGCAACGGAGCTAAAATTACAAGTCAACTATGCACATAAATATAATATAATATAATATATAAATAATTCTTAAAATTATATATATATTATATTATATATTAATAAAACGTCGGCAAAACTAGAAAACAAAGTGATGTATGCTGGCCAGCCTGTCCATGCGATCGCATGGAAATAACAAAGGGAACCCATGCGATCGCATGGCTCCAAAACTCAGCTCACATCTATAAAAGGCAGCGAATTGGACGAGTAATATACATCTTTTTCTCTTCCTTTCTCTGTAAGAAATATATATATATATATATATATATATATATATATATATATATATATATATATATATATATATATATATATATATATATATATATATATATATATATATATATATATATATATATATAATTTAAAGTTTAATTTAAGTTTAATAATAATTGGGTTATGGTAAGAAATGTTTTAAGGTTTTGTAAGTCGAAATTCTATCCGTGTAACGCTACGCGATTAATCACCACTGTAAGCTATGTTCTTCCTTTTTAAATTAATGTCTTGTAACTAAGTTATTATTATGATTATTTGAGCCAAAGTAATCATGATGTTATACTAAATATTAAGACGGGGTTATTAGATTTTGTACCATAATTAAGGTTTGGACAAAAGACCGACACTTGTGGACATTGGACTATTGACTATTAATAGATAGGGGGTATTGTCTAATCGAACGACAACTCATTAGAATCTGTCGAACCTATCTTCAAATTATTTAATCTAATAATTATTAAAATGATTATGTATGTTCTATTTAGTGACGTTTATACGACATCTTTTACGATCATTTAATTAATTATTCGGGTTGGGTAATTGATTATTCATTCTGATCAAGTGGGTAAATTAATATTCATATCTCATTAAAACAGGGATGGATTACATAAAAGGATAAATGGTGTAATTGTTAACAAAGTATTAAAACCTTGGATTACACGTAGTCGATAACCTGGTGTAATTATTAACAAAGTATTAAAACCTTGTTACAGTTCGAATCCCTAATTAGTTGGAATATTTGACTTCGGGAATAAGGTTAATTTGACGAGCATTTTATAATTATGACCGATGGACTATTATGGACAAAAACCAGATAGGTATCAAATAAATCCAGGACAAAAGACAATTAACCCAGATAAATAAATTAAAATCAAAACATCAAACATAATGATTACGGAAGTTTAAATAAGCATAATATTTTTATTTCATATTTCATCGTACCTTTATTTACTGTCATTTTAAATTACTGCAATTTACTTTATCGTAATTTGAATTCTGTCATTTATATTATCGTCATTTATCTTTACGCTTTATTTAAAATTGACAAACCGGTCATTAAACGGTAAAACCCCCTTTTATAATAATAATATTACTACTTATATAATTATATATATTTTATATAAATATAGTTGTTAAAAATATAGTACGTAATCACTAACTCCCTGTGGAATGAACCAGACTTACTAAAAACTATACTACTCTACGATTAGGTACACTGTCTATAGTGTTGTAGCAAGGTTTAGGTATATTTCATCCGTAAATAAATAATAAAACTTGTGTAATATTTCGTCATATTTCGTAGTGAACAATAATAGTATTTCGTATATACACCGTTGCAAACATCAAGTTTTTGGCGCCGCTGCCGAGGACGCTAAAACGCTATATTTTGTTAAAAAATATATTTTTGTAAAAATATATTATTTCTTATTTCGTAAAATTATTTTGTTATTTATTATAAGTTTTAAAAAAATTTAATATATATATATATATATATATATATATATATATATATATATATATATATATATATATATAAGATTTTGTCTTTAAAAGTATTTTTATTTTTAATACAAATTATATTTTATATAAATATTCTATAAATATTTTCTATAATTTAAATTCAAAAAATTAATAAGAAAAAAAATATATATATATATAATTAAGTTTGGGCCGAGTCAGTTAAGAAGTCCAAAACGTTTCTGGAAAATTGGGCCATGTGATCGCATGACCCAGATGGCAAAACTCATGCGGTCGCATGAGTGAATGTGACAGGCCACAAACCTCAGACGCATTAATTACTTAGGGTTTAATTTTTATTATTATTTTTATTATTAGGGTTTATATTAAATATTAATAATTTGTATCTAGTTTTAATTTATATTTTGTAATATTAAGTTTTAATATTATTATTAGATATATAGATTAATACTTTTATAAAATATAATATAAAAATAATATTTTTATAAAATTTGTATTTTTATCATTTTATTTTATATTTTGTATCTTTTTATCTTTTATTCGTAGTTTTTAATATTTGTCGTTAGTAATATTAATTTTGTAGTTATAAATTTGCCGTAGATTTTTAGCTTTTAAGACTTTGCCGTAAAATCCCTTAAGTACTTTTTCTTTAGACTAAGTATTAGGTGCTTTAGAATTTTGCGACGCCATTTTAAAATTTTAGTACCTTTTAAGTAATTGCCGTTTTTCGTTTAGAATTCCTTTTAAGTTTCGACGCGTTACTTTCTTATTATTTTTCGACCTTTTATTTTTCGACGTTTTTCAACGCGCTCTTTTTCTTTCTTATTTCTCGACGCTCTAGTTTTTAGGACATAGAATTTTCTATTTCTTCTCTAAAAATTTCAAAACGAAAAATTATTTTAAGCGGTTAAATTGATAGACATCCAAAATTTAATAGGTTCCTAGTAATAGTTGGATTTGTTAGTGGCGAGTTGTGGGCTTCCGATTTAAATGGTCCTGACTACCTGCTGCATCTATTGGCTATTCGAAACGTGGGTAAAATCAGAAAAGTCTATTAATTTGATAGCTTATATAATTTTTATTTTTTATAACTAATAGGATATTCAGTGAATGCACCGAGCAAAACGTTCACCACCTTTCATACGTTCACCACCTGTAACTCGATCAAGAAATCTAGCCAATATTATCGCCGTTGATTTTTCTTTAGAATCATCATCTAGTCAAACAAGTACTCCAACTCAAAATCCCGATAATCCATTTTTTGAACCCGACTTCAAAATTGAAAACCAGGAGGATATTCAAGGACAATTCCAAGATCCAGAACCACTAATCATTCCTCCTGAACCACAAATCACTCATCCAGAGATTGTCGATGAAGAAACCATTAAATCAGAATTCTCTAGTGATTCAGATTCAACAAATTCAATCATGGAAAATCTGGAACCTCTAAGTATGGAAGACCGAATAAGAGCTAATCGCACTGGTCAAGGACACGCCATTATTAAGCCAGACATTAATGCACCAGATTATGAAATCAAAGGACAAATCCTACACATGGTAACTAGTCAATGCCAATATAGTGGTACGCCAAAAGAAGATCCAAATGAACATCTTCGAACCTTTAATAGGATCTGTACATTATTCAAAATCAGAGAAGTTGAGGATGAACAGATCTATCTCATGTTGTTTCCCTGGACTTTAAAGGGAGAAGCCAAAGATTGGTTAGAATCGTTACCTGAAGGGGCGGCGATTGACACATGGGATGTCTTAGTTGAAAATTTTCTTAAACAATTCTTTCCGGCATCTAAAGCCGTGAGACTTCAAGGAGAAATTGTTACGTTCACATAAATGCCAAATGAAACTCTATATGAAGCGTGGACAAGATTCGAAAAGTTGTTGAGAGGATGTCCTCAACACAGTTTAGACACTTATCAAATAGTGCAAATATTCTACCAAGGATGCGACGTTGCTACTAGAAAAGACATCGACATAGCAGCTGGTGGTTCCATTATGAAAAAAACCGCAACTGAAGCTTACAAAATCATTGATAACACAGCCTCCCACTCGCATGAGTGGCACCAGGAAAAAGATATCTTTCGTTCATCTAAAGCGGCTAGAGCTGATTCTAGCCATGACTTTGATTCCGTTTCCGCAAAAATAGATGCTTTCGAGAGACGAATGGAAAAGATGAATAAAGATATTCACGCAATATGAATCAGTTGTGAGCAATGCGGTGGACCACACTTAACGAAAGATTGCCACATTGAGCAAACGATGGAACAACGTGAGAATGTTTCTTACATGAACCAAAGGCTGGGAAATAATTATCAACCGCCAAGGCCAAACTTCAATCGAAATCAAAATATTCTTTACAATCCAAATGGGCCAAACAATAACTCGCACAACCAACAAGTCTGAATAACCAACCAACTCAAAACAACACTTTCAATCAACAAAGACCTGGCTTATATAAACCACCATAATAAACCGAAGAGAAAAAGTCAAATCTGGAAGAAATGATGGCAAAGCTAATGGAATCTCAAACACAATTTATTACATCTCAAACCCAAACAAATGAGAGGTTTGATCAGTCATTAAGAACTCAACAAGCTTCCATTCTGAATCTAGAAAAACACGTAGGTACTCTTGCTAGCATGATGAGTGAGAGGGAACAAGGAAAGCAACCAAGTAATACTGAAGTAAATCCTCAGAATGAGAATGTTAATATGGTTTCAACAAATTCTAAAAAACTAGCATCAGAAGATAGGAAGGTTTTTGATGTGAGTAACAAAGAAGAAGTTACAACATCACCACCACCCGAGTATGTAAAACCAGTAGTGGCACCATACAAACCACCCATCCCATTTCCAAGAAAAGGAGTTGAGTATGAGCAAGTGATAGGTAATAAAGTTTGTGATACCTCTGGAAAGAAGAAGAAGAATAAGAAAGTGCAAGAAACAAAAACCGTAAAAGTAAACCCGGTGAAGACAGTTCCACCAAAACCTCCACCCAGGGTGGGTGATCCGGGTGAATTTATTGTTCCTTGTCTACTTAGTGATTGTGTCATGTATGATGCACTAGCAGATTTAGGTGCGAGTGTGAGTGTTATGCCTCTTTCATTATATAAGAGATTAGGAGTAGGTGAGTTAAGTCCAACGAACATGAGTGTTAGACTCTTTGATCAAACCATTAAGCACCCAGTTGGAATTGCTGACAACCTACCCGTTCAAGTAGGTAATTTAACCTTTCTAGTCGAATTTATTGTCATTGACATAGAAGAGGACTCAAACATTCCTCTAATTTTAGGTCGACCATTCTTAGCGTCCACCGGGGCGTTATTTGATGTAAGAGAGGGTAGAATGACACTTAGTAATAATGAAAAATCTATCACCTTTGTGAGTCGAAAGTCTAAATCTCCACCAACCAAAATCATTGAACCAATAAAAACGATTGGTAAGAACCATGTTGTTTTACCAACTCCAACGGTAGTGCTTAACAATAATAAAATTCCTAAGTGTGGGGAAGATAAAGTAACACATAATGATGACTTGATAACAAAGAACCCCGTTGTTGATACGAAATTAAATGACTCCATTATTAACAGTTCAATGAAGAAACTTATTAAACGGATTCGCGATGCTAGAACCAAGGGGAACTTTAAGTTATGTAACCGGTTAGTATCCAATCTATCGCCCATAGAAAATGTGAAACTAGTTGAATTTGTGGATATTACACAGGAATCCGACCAATGGCTTAAAGCAAAAGTCACAGATATACAAGTTGATTATGGTTCAAGAGAAATTGACGATGAGGTTAATCACAAATTCGACACCACAACTACATGAGTGTGGGGAGATTCAAATGTTCTAAGAAATAATGATGTCTAGGGTTAGTTGTTCTGTTTTCATGTAGTTCCGAGAATGGAATCCGATTGGTCTTTTCCGCTAGCAGACACTAAAGAACTAGTTTTCTCCCCCCATTCTAAAATTTTTGTTTTATAAGTTTTATATGAAATTTATATGCATTTTTAAATTTAAGTTTTGTGTGAATTTAAAAACAAAATTTACTTTATTTCATTACGTTTAAAAAAATAATTTCTAAAATTCGTCGTAAGTTAAAGACTACGTCATAGAACCGAAATTGCTTTACCCAAGGGCGGGGCGAAAAATTTTGTTATCATTATTTTTAATATTATTGATCTAAAGTATACCAAAAAAATTTAAAAACCCAAAAATCTTTGCTTTTAAAACAATCGCTTTAAAAACGACAAATTTTAAATTTTGTCGAGGGACGAACTAGGTAAACATACATAAACTACCTAAAGTAAAAGGAAACAAAATTTCAAAAAATTATTCATTTAAATTGTTTTAATAAATAAAGGTTTTATAAAAAAAATATAATGAAAATATTATGTATGTTTGTAGTTTATCTTATGTACAAAACAGGGTAAAACAGCGCACTTTCAAAGACTGCCATTAAAGTTAAGCAAAAGCTACTAATTTTGACGACAAGACGCAAAATATCAAATGTGATATAAAATAATATGTTTGCAAACTCGGTATTTTTAATCACTTTTCTACACTAATCACCCTCATGAATTTATAATTATAGTCTGATTTTATGCAAATGAGGGCATTGCATGATCTCAAGTGTGGGGAAGGGTTATAAATTCTCTCGGGTTTACACTTAGTTTAATTGCCAAATTTTGTGAAAATTTGAAAAAAATTTCAAATAAATGAATTCAAAATCATGTTTATACATATTTATGAACGATAAAACTAAGTGTTAATACCGAAATTATTGTTACCTTGGAGAGAACATAAATGGAGAAACAACCCAAAACGTTAGAATTCAATTAAAATGAAATAGAGGAGAATAAAAAGGCAAAGAAAAAAATAAATAAAAGCTAAGTGTGGGAAGAATTTACCAAGTTATTTAAAACACATATCACATATGTTTATACAAGATTATTACAGGTACTTTTGTTTTGGACGATTTTAATCAGTTTTACCTAATTTACTGTAATATATATTTGAAAGAAAGATGGATCTGCACGATGAATCAATTCCATCATTAAAAGAAAGTAAAGTCTTCTGAAAAAAACACGCGCTTCTTGATTTAGGTCAGGAAGTTGTCGTCCAGACCAGCTGTAGGTTGATGAAAAATCTAGAAAAGTCATCTCTAAAATCAGCAGGAAATCCACGGACCTCAGCATCAAACAGGGTCGCCAAGTGGTCAGACTTATCCTAACCATGAGAGGATCTGTCTCGTAAAATGGGGAGGGCGCCGTGTAAATTAGCTTGATAAGACTAATGAATCAGACCTCCATAAAAGATAATCTCCTTAAAGATTAAAAATCAGCTTTTAAGCCTGATATTACTCAATCCTTGAGATTGACGTTAAAGATTGAGAATTCAAACTCATGAAATTCAATGATATCTAAACTCGAGCTTGAACGAGAAAATATTTTGATTAAATTACAAACCGATTTGTTTTCTGAAAACCCTATTTTCAATGCGTTCATTATCATTGAACGTAAAATCCTAGGAATTCACCTGGAATTCATTAGGTCACCTGAACCAAATCGGGTGTCAACCGTAAGAACGGTGGTTGCATAGCATGGTCGAAGACAGGACCTTGTGCCAGACCGAAAAATTATAGGGTGATCTTTACTATTGCTCCTACAAAGGATAGTAATTGCATCCGACACATTTTTGACCATAATTATCTGCATGTCACGGGACATTGCCTTAACAGTTGCTTGTTCAACGCTTTCCTTTATAACCGGACGGTAGTTTACCGAAAGGTAATATACGGAGCAAGTATACTGGACGTGTTGCTTTCCCAATACAAGGATAGCAAGTGGGTGACACAAAACCATACGTTTTGAGCTAAAATTTTCAAATCTGAAACCCACAAAACCCCCAAAAACATTTTGCAAATACCGGTGAAGGGTTATTCCGGAAAACTTATCTAGGGTAAAATCTAGAATGAATTTTCAAAAGATCAAATGTTTTCATAAAGATCTAATTTCCTTGAAGGATCTAAATTTTTATAGTCATGTGTGACTGTAAACCACATCGTTACTATCATTGTTCATACCGCCGTACTAAAATCACTGATGTATAAAGAGTGAGAATAAAAAAAGTGATTCGAGTGAAGTGTGATTTAATTTCAAGTTCTGTATTGTTTGAGGACAAACAATGCTCAAGTGTGGGGATATTTGATAGTGCTCCAAATGAACATATATTTAGGCACAATATCCTTCCAATATGTAAAGCTTTTAGTTGCAATTGTTCTATTTTTATGTAATATTCGTTTAAATAAATAAGTGCGAAGACAAAAGAAGAAAATGACGATTTGAAGACGCAAATGACCAAAAAGCTCAAATGTACAAGATATAATTCAAGTGGTTCAATTTAATGATGAGAAACGTCTAAAAATTACAAGAGTATAAGCCGCAGAATGCAAAGTACAAGATATCTCCGCGTACGAAAGGACGTTCGAAAATCCGGAATCGGGACATGAACCAACTATCAACGCGCGACGTAACGGAGCTAAAATTACAAGTCAACTATGCACATAAATATAATATAATATATAAATAATTCTTAAAATTATATATATATTATATTATATATTAATAAAACATCGGCAAAACTAGAAAACAAAGTGATGTATGCTGGCCAGCCGGTCCATGCGATTGCATGGAAATAACAAAGGGAACCCATGCGATCGCATGGCTCCCAAACTCAGCTCACATCTATAAAAGGCAGCGAATTGGACGAGTAATATACATCTTTTTCTCTTCCTTTCTCTGTAAGAAATATATATATATATATATATATATATATATATATATATATATATATATATATATATATATATATATATATAATTTAAAGTTTAATTTAAGTTTAATAATAATTGGGTTATTGTAAGAAATGTTTTAAGGTTTTGTAAGTCGAAATTCTGTCTGTGTAACGCTACGCGATTAATCACCACTGTAAGCTATGTTCTTTCTTTTTAAATTAATGTCTTGTAACTAAGTTATTATTATGCTTATTTGAGCCAAAGTAATCGTGATGTTAGACTAAATATTAAGACGGGGTTATTAGATTTTGTACCATAATTAAGGTTTGGACAAAAGACCGACACTTGTGGACATTGGACTATTGACTATTAATAGATAGGGGGTATTGTCTAATCGAATGACAACTCATTAGAATCTGTCGAACCTATCTTCAAATTAGTTAATCTAATAATTATTAAAATGATGATGTATGTTCTATTTAGTGACGTTTATACGACATCTTTTACGATCATTTAATTAATTATTCGGGTTGGGTAATTGATTATTCATTCTGATCAAGTGGGTAAATTAATATTCATATCTCATTAAAACAGGGGTGGATTACATACAAGGATAATTGGTATAATTGTTAACAAAGTATTAAAAACTTGGATGACACGCAGTCGATAACCTGGTGTAACTATTAACAAAGTATTAAAACCTTGTTACAGTTCGAATCCCTAATTAGTTGGAATATTTGACTTCGGGAATAAGGTTAATTTGACGGGCATTTTGTAATTATGACCGATGGACTATTATGGACAAAAACCAGATAGGTATCAAATAAATCCAGGACAAAGGACAATTAACCCAGATAAATAAATTAAAATCAAAACGTCAAACATCATGATTACAGAAGTTTAAATAAGCATAATACTTTTATTTCATATTTCATCGTACCTTTATTTACGGTCATTTTAAATTACTGCAATTTACTTTATCGCAATTTAAATTATGTCATTTATATTATCGTCATTTATCTTTACGCTTTATTTAAAATCGACAAACCGGTCATTAAACGATAAAACCCCCCTTTTATAATAATAATATTACTACTTATATAATTATATATATTTTATATAAATATAGTTGTTAAAAATATAGTACGTAATCACTAGCTCCCTGTGGAACGAACCAGACTTACTAAAAACTACACTACTCTACGATTAGGTACACTGCCTATAGTGTTGTAGCAAGGTTTAGGTATATTCCATCCGTAAATAAATAATAAAACTTGTGTAATATTTCGTCGTATTTCGTAGTAAACAATAATAGTATTTCGTATATACACCGCTGCAAACATCACAAGTCATCCAAGGATCCTTTGAAGCTAGATCTATTTTTCTCATTTCCAGTAGGTTTATCCACAAATCCTGAGGTAGTAATGATGTTCATAACATCATTCGATTCATATATATAAAACTACCTTATTCGAAGGTTTAAACTTGTAATCATTAGAACATAGTTTAGTTAATTCTAAACTTGTTAGCAAAAAAAAGTTAATCCTTCTAACTTGACTTTTAAAATCAACTAAATACATGTTCTATATCTATATGATATGCTAACTTAATGATTTAAAACCTGAAAACACGAAAAACACTGTAAAACCGGATATACGCCGTCGTAGTAACACCGCGGGCTATTTTGGGTTAGTTAATTAAAAACTATGATAAACTTTGATTTAAAAGCTATTCTTCTAGGAAAATGATTTTTCTTATGAACATGAAACTATATCCAAAAATCATGGTTAAACTCAAAGTGGAAGTATGTTTTCCAAAATGGTCATCTAGACGTCGTTCTTTTGACTGAAATGACTACGTTTACAAAAATGACTTGTAACCTATATTTCCGACTATAAACTTATACTTTTTATGTTTAGATTCATAAACTTAAGTTCAATATGAAACCATAGCAACTTGAATCACTCAAAACGGAATTAAAACGAAGAAGTTATGGGTAAAACAAGATTGGATAATTTTGCTTGTTGTAGCTACGTGAAATTTGTAATAAATCTATACAAATCCAAACTTAATCAACTTATATTGTATTATACATGTATTCCAACATATATTATGTAATCTTGGGATACCATAGACATGAATACAATGTTTTGACATATCATATCGACCTATCTATATATATATTTCGAAACAACCATAGACACTCTATATGCAGTAATGTTTGAGTTAGCTATACAGGGTTGAGGTTGATTCCAAAATATTATATATACTTTGAGTTGTGATCTAGCCTGAGACTTGTATACACGAGGTCATGTATTGATTCGAGATAAAATATATTGCTCTATTTCTGTACATCTAACTGTGGATAATTAGTTGTCGGTTACTAACGAGGACTGCTGACTTAACACACCCAAATCATTAAAATGTAATAAAAATGTTGTAATTATATTTTGATCATACTTTGATATATATGTACATATTTGTTATAGGTTCGTTAATCAACCCGTGGCCAAGTCTTACTTCCCGACGAAGTAAAAATCTGTGAAAGTGAGTTATAGTCCCACTTTTTAAATTTAATATTTTTGGGATGAGAATACATGTAGTTTTCTAAATGTTTTACAAAATAGACATAAGTACGTGAAACTACATTCTATGGTTGAATTATTAAACCGAATATGCCCATTTTTAGTCTGGTAATCTAAGAATTAGGGAACAGACAGCCTAATTGACGCGAATCCTAAAGATAGATCTATCGGGCCCAACAAGCCCCATCCAAAGTACCAGATGCTTTAGTACTTTGAATTTATCATGTCCGAAGGGAGTCCCGGAATGATAGGGGATATTCTATATGTATCTTGTTAAGGTCGGTTACCAGGTGTTCACCATATGAATGATTTTTTATCTCTATGTATGGGATGTATATTAAAATATGAAATCTTGTGGTCTATTATTACGATTTGATAAATATATAGGTTAAACCTATAACTCACCAACATTTTTTTGTTGACGTTTAAAGCATGTTTATTCTTAGGTGATTATTAAGAGCTTTCACTGTTGCATGCTAATATATGGACAAGATTTGGTGTCAGCATGCTTGTATAATTTTGTTTAAAACTGCATTCGAGATTTATTTTGTTGTAACATATTAATATTGTAAACCAATATGTATTGGTAGTGTGTAAGTGTGATATTTTTAGATTATCATTTCTGGATAATCTAGGTGGTGTCTTTTTAACCTTGACGATAAATAAAGGTTATGGTTTGTTTTAAAAATGAATGCAGTCTTTGAAAAACGTCTCATATAGAGGTCAAAACCTCGCAACGAAATCAATTAATATGGAACGTTTATAATCAATATGAACGGGACATTTCAGTTGGTATCCGAGCGTTGGTCTTAGAGAACCAGAAATTTACATTAGTGTGTCTTATCGAGTTTGTTAGGATACATTAGTGAGTCTAGACTTCGACCGTGTTTTCTTTAAAAAACGATTGCTTAACACTTTTATTGGAAACTATATATTATTAACATGTAAATATTATGTGATATATTAACCTCTTAATGTGTTTGATATTGTGTGATAGAAGTCTACCACTAGTACAAATTCCATCGACTCACCTAATAATAATGAAGAGTCGAATATATTTTGGGAAGATTCACAAATTCCCGAAGAAGAACCGGAAGAGGAGGAACCGGAAGAGGAGGAACAGGATGAAGAGGAACCGGAAGAGGAGGAACCGGAAGAGGAAGAACCAGAAGAAGAAGAGGTTCCGGAGGAAGAAATATTGATACCTACAGTAAATCGATTAAATAAAAGAAAATCCTCAACCAACGGACCAAAGTTAAAAATGGTCAATGGTGTTTCCGCCGAGGAAGCAAAATATTGGGAAGATTACCAATTTTCCGATGAATCGGATCTCGATGAGGATTCCGATGATGTTATAGAAATTACCTCGACCCAACTTAATAAAGCAAAAGAAAATAATAAAGGAAAAGGTATAAAAATAGAGAAACCTGATTCCAACCCCGATGAGCTTTATATGTATCGGCAATATCCGTATTTCCTAAATTGTAACAATAACCCGGGAACCTCTAAACCACCAGGTTTTTCTAAACCATTATGGAAAACGACGGCTCGTATTAGAGGAACACCATATATCCCTAGAAAATTAGGAAAACGAACCAAGTCCGAAGAAGAAGAAACCAGTGATTCAGAATAGAGGGTTGAAATCATGTTGTGTATTATATGTATTGTAGTGTGCTTATACTTTTAAGTTTTATGTAAAAATTGCTTGTATTGTTTATTAATTATCTCTTACGAATCTAATCCTTGTCTATTTTACAGTATAAAAACACAAAATGGACGTTAAGGGTAGACAATCGAATATTTTAGAAGACCTACCAGAGGATATGATTGATGAAATCTTGTATAGAGTCGGTCAGAATTCATCATCACAATTAGTTATGGCGAAATTAACTTGTCAAACATTTGAAAGACTTTCCAGAAATGCCTTAGTTTATAAAAGATTTTCCTTTGATAGGTGGGGTATATCACATTGGGAAGACCGTAAGTTACGCCGTGTTTTTTTTAAAGCGTTAAATGCGGGGAACCCAAATGCAATTTTACGCTACGGGTTAAGAACCTATTTTGACTCAACGTATCCCAACATAGGATTTCGTGAGTTAGAAAGAGCTTCTAACATGTAACATAAAGAAGCATGTTATACTTACGGGTTAGTGATGTTTGCTTCTTACCAAAGTGAGAAAAAGAACATCGGATTACAAATTTTAAATAAAACCTTCCCACAAGTGACGGATTCAGTAGTTGGGGTGAGAAACAAGGTTTTTAGATTATTACGGGGCTGTTGGACATTACGGGTTAGTGATGTTCGCTTCTTACCAAAGTGAGAAAAAGAACATCGGATTACAAATTTTAAATAAAACCTTCCCACAAGTGACGGATTCAGTAGTTGGGGTGAGAAACAAGGTTTTTAGATTATTACGGTTACTTTTCACAAGATCAAGGATGGGAATTCGTCTTAGTAAAACCAGAATGCATGACTTGTTTTTGGACTTATGAATTACGTGTCTTTATTGCCTTTGCTGAACGACTTGTGTATTAATTAGAATTACCTTTATAGCTGCCGAGTAGCAAAGTTATTATGTGTTATATTTCATCCTATACATATAATAAGTCGTATTGTATGTTTGTAAAATATTGTATAAAAGTTTGAACGCGAAATATTATTGTAATAAGTTTTTCATATAGAATCGTAGTAGTTGAATTGTATAATAGCTACTAAGTATGAACTTAATGGGTAGGTACTACCCGAATTAAAACTATAAAATGCTAATATGAAGAAAAAGCTTTTATAAATAAGTTCATATTATGCTATGAAATACTATTGACTACTCTTAAATTCTATATGATTAACTCAATTCTTTTGGCTATTTTTTAAGGAAATGGCACCGACGACTCGTCAGAACTTGAACATGAGTGAGGAAGACTTTCGTGTTTTCCTTGCAGCAAACATAGCTGCAGTACAGGCTGCGATGCAAAATAACAATAACTCTGGATCTAGAAGTGAAACTAATTCCACAAGAAATCGTGTAGGATGCTCCTACAAAGAATTCACTTCCTACAAACCTTTGGAATTTGATGAAACCGAAGGACCAATTGGATTGAAACGGTTGACCGAGAAAGTCGAATCGGTGTTTGCCATAAGTAAGTGTACTGAAGAGGAAAAAGTTAAGTACGCTACGCATACCTTCACAGGTACTGCGTTAACGTGGTGGAACACCTATCTTGAACAGGCAGGACAAAATGATGCTTACGCACTACCGTGGTCGGCATTCAAGCAATTGATGAACGAGCAGTACCGTCTTAGAAACGAAGTCAATAAGCTCAAGGTAGAGCTTAGAGAGTTACGAACACAAGGGTTCGACATTACAACATATGAATGACGATTCACAGAGTTGTGCCTATTGTGTCCAGGAACGTTCGAAGATGAAGAAGAGAAGATCGACGCGTTTATAAAAGGGTTACCAGTAAGGATTCAAGAAGATGTGAGTTCACACGAGCCCGCTTCCATATAAAAGGCAAGTCGAATGGCTCATAAACTCATAAATCAGATTGAGGGAAGAATTAAAGAGCAGGCGGCCGAAGAAGCCAACACGAAATAAATCAAGAAAAAGTGGGAAGAAACCAGTGACAAGGGTCACAATTTTAACAATTAACACAGCAATCACAACTTCAATCGCACCAAACTTCGCAACAACAACCTCAACAACAACCATCTCAACAACAATAACCATTACAACCACCGTCCCAACAATAATAACAATCGCAACAATAACCATTTCAATAACAACAAACAACAGAAACAACCATGCTTCAGGTGTGCAGAGTATCATCCGAATGTGTTCTGCACAACATTTTGCACCAAGTGTAAGAGAAGTGGTCATGGCGTGGCAAAATGTGAGGTTTACGGACCAAAGAACAATAAAAATAAAGAAACAAATAATTTCGGAACAAATAATTCCGACGTAGTTTGTTATAAATGTGGAAAACCGGGCCACATTATTAGAAATTGCCCAAACTAAGGGAATACTAATGGGCAAGGCCGCAGAAGAGTTTTCAATATTAATGCGGTAGAAGCGCAGGAAGACCCGGAGCTTGTTACAGGTACGTTTATTATTGACAATACATCTGCTTATGTTTTATTTGATTCGGGTACGGATAGAAGCTATATGAGTAGAGATTTTTGTGCTAATTAAGTTGTCCACTGACGCCTTTGGATAATAAATTTTTACTCGAATTAGCAAACGGTAAATTAATTACAGCAGATAATATATGTCGGAATTGAGAAATTAAGCTGGTTAGTGAAACATTTAAGATTGATTTGATACCAGTAGAGTTAGGAAGTTTTAATGTGATAATTGGCATGGACTGGTTGAAAAAGGAGAGAGCAGAGATCGTATGTTACAAAAATGCAATTCGCATTGTACGAAAAAAGGAAAACCCTTAATGGTGTACGGAGAAAAGAGCAACACGAAGCTAAATCTTATTAGTAATTTGAAGGCGCAAAAGCTAATAAGAAAAGGTTGCTATGATGTTTTAGCACATGTCGATAAAGTACAAACCGAAGAAAAGAACATCAATGATGTTTCCGTCGCAAGAGAATTTCCCGATGTATTTCCGAAAGAATTACCGGGACTACCTCCACACCGATCCGTTGAATTTCAAATAGATCTTGTACCAGGAGCTGCACCAATAGCTCGTGCTCCATACAGACTCGCACCCAGTGAAATGAAGGAACTCCAAAGCCAATTACAAGAACTTTTAGAGCGTGGTTTTATTCGACCAAGCACATCACCATGGGGAGCTCCTGTTTTGTTTGTCAAAAAGAAGGATGGTACATGTAAGACCCAAATATTTCATAGTACATATGTGTGAATAAGTGATTCAAGTTGTGGGGTTTACGTTGTATATAATTAAAAGGCAAAAGAAGCTGAACTGGGCATTTGGCGCACCGCGCGGTCTTATGGCGCGCCGCGCTATTACGGGCTGACAGATTCCTTTTTCTTTTTAAATTAGATATTTTAAGGGTATTTTGGTAAAACCACTTAAGGTCCGACTTTATGGATTGGATCAGTTGTTTGGAGTGTCATTTACTCTATATTCACCCACCTTATCATCTTCCAATCAATTCTAGAGAGAGAGTTAGATTCTAGAGTGAGAGAGCTCAAATTAAGGAAGAAGAAACTCGAATCGGGTCAAAGTGCAAGCACTAAAGTTGTTCATCTCCTCATTTACTACGTTTTGATAGTTGTGGTAAGCCCTAAACCTAATTTCCTTGTTTTAATTGTTTAAGAGTTAGGGTTTGTGTAGGTAATGAACACTAAGACCCATTTGTTAGTGAATTTGGGTGTTTTGGGTGAATTTGGGTCATGTAGACCCAAAGATGATTAACTAGGGTTTTCAAAGTAGTAAAGTATGTTTATGAGCCTAAATTGGTTAGTTAAAGTACTAACACACTTATATATATGTAAATGGGTGTTAAGTGGGTTAGTGGATGACCCGAAATGGGTGTATTGACTTTTAAGTGGTCAAATGGGTCATAATGGACCTAAGATAGTTAGTGTATGTTTAAGATGCATAGACCTTGTGTTGAAAAGTGTTTTAAGACCTAATTTGGCAAATGTTAGGGTTTTGGTTATGATTGACCCAAATATTAGGGTTAAGGGTACAAATGGGTCGAGATTGAACCATGGGTCAAAATGACTATAGAATGGAGTTTGAGTTGGTTGACCAACTTGAGTTTGTGATTGATATTATGTATAATGTAATAGGTACGTTACATAGAAGATTTCCAAGCTTGTCTATCTCTCATCAAGACTTTGAGGTGAGTGGAAAAACTATATATGTATGTATATGATTTACGTGCCATATTAATGGTGTCACATAGCCGTTTTGTGACCGTAGTTGTGAGACATAGCCGTTTTGTCCACTTTTTATATTTATGCACATAGCCGTGTTTGTGCATATAGTGGCGAGTAATAGCCGTGTTTTACTCCCACATTATTATCCGATTTATTGTGCACATAGCCGTGTTTGTGTACATGCTTGTGAGTAATAGCCGTGTTTTACTCACAAGTTGATCAAGTGATGCCATAGCCGTTTTTGGGAACACTTGGGGGTGATGCCATAGCCGTTTTTGGAACACCTCGGGGGTTAGCATACCATAGCCGTTTTTGGGAGCTAACGGTTGTTATGAACATCGATGACTTGTTTTGCAAAGTCATTCCCTTGCGAAGATATTGGTTAAACATGGTTTATAGTAGTTGACGTTAGCATTAAATTATTATTATGAATATTATGCTATTGATGTTGCTAGTTGTACGATTTGATGGTACTAGCTTGTTTATTGAGGCGTTATGCGTTTGTATGCGTTATATGATATCATGGATGCGAGTAGGTAAGTCTTATATGCATGTATATATTTATTCTACTCACTAAGAGTTAGCTTACCCTCTCGTTGTTTACCATTTTATAGGTTCCGGCGTGGATAAGGGTAAGGGCATACGGTTGGATTAGAGATCTCGCTTGTTAAGGGACGCCTCTTGGATGTGTTAGCTTTTGGAGTTTGACCATGACTTGGGTAGTTTAATCCCAAACACCATGCTCATCGTGTCGTTTGGTACTTAAACTTTTTGGTGGTCGAAACTCACGTTATATATTAAACTCGTAAAACGGCTAAAGTGGGCCCTGCTTTGTAAAACTTATTTTAAGTTTGAATTGTGTTAGTTTTACATGTTTGAATATGTTGTTAAAAGCGTATTGTCTAATTATGTCGAGAAGTGGCCGATATTTTTTGCATTTCATGACTTTTGGGACAGACCAGTTTGGCGCGCCACGCGGCCATATGGCGCGCCGCGCCATATGCTGTCCCAGCAAAAAAATTTTTTTTTTTGAGATTTTAACGCGGGTCGTTCGTGGTTTGGTATGGGTTGTTACAAGTGGTATCAGAGCCTGGTTTAAGGGATTTAGGTGACTTGAGATAGGTGCCTAGACTTAGACTTTATTGTGTGTACGCTTTATGCGGGACTTGTAGGACTTTGGGTCTAATCGAGAATTGTTAGTACTTTGGTTTATGTGAACTAACCTTGTGCTAATGGTTTTGTGTTGTGTTTAGCAATCATCAAGCGAGATGGACATGGTACTAGCAAGTTAATTCGACGTGCTCGCGTAACAATGATTAGCTACCGTTGTTACGGGTGCAAATCATGTCAAACAAGTAATGTACGATGATTGTCGAGCAAGATGGAGTAGTGTGGTGTATATGTATATACATATATGTTAAGTCCTTTCGTTTCGTTGTTTAAATCTTTTCCGTTTTATAGAATGAAGATGAGAAATGGACACGACACCAATGACGGAAGTACGAGTGAGGACGTTGAGTTCACGGCCAAAGTTGAGGCCCTCTTTAAACGTCAAAAGGCGGAGTTCCTCGAGGATGTTAAGAAAATGTTTCTAGATACGATTGACGAGCAATTAGTCAATGTAGTCAAGGAGCAAGTGAAGGTCGTTCTTCAAGAGGATAATGTGGGGAGACGGGACTTCTTCTATAAGAATTTCAAGGACTCTCAACCTCCCACCTTTGATGGTGAATGAGACCCACTTAAGAGTGCCCGTTGGATCCCCGACATGGAGGGGGCTTTTCGTACGTGTGAATGCCCTCATGATAAAAAGAGGAGATATGGTTGTAGCATGTTAAGAGGTGATGCTAAATTGTGGTGGGACGCGAAGATCCGACTTTATGGCGAAGAACAATGAATGGAGTTCACATGGGATGAATTCAAGGCAGAGTTTTTCGATGAATACCGAACTTCGGCCGATCTTACAAGGCTTAAGGATGAACTACGTTCCTTGAGGCAAGGGTCGATGGATTTGAACACTCTCAAATCCGTGTTTTTGTCCAAGACCCAATTTTGCCCGGAGTATGTCAGGAATGATAAAATGTTGAAAGAAGATTTCTATCGAATCTTGAATGATAACTATCAAGAGAAAATTAGTGTGAACGTGGTGAAGAGCTTTGATAAATTGTTCAATATAGCAAAGGGTTTTGAAGCGCTTGTGTTGAGAAAGAGTAGTTTTACTTTTAGAAAGAGGAAGTTCGAGAATTCGAGTCAATCGAGCTTTTCCCACAAAAAGAACAAGAAGGGGTCTGAAAGCGTCGGAAGTGTGAAGAAGGGTGGTTCAAATACTTTTTGCGCCTACTTGTTATAGTTGTGGGAAGTCGAGTCATTACCCCCGTGATTGTTTGACCAAGTCGGTCACGTGTTTTAATTGTGGGAAGGAGGGGCACAAGAGGCCGGAATGTCCCGATTTGAATAATGATCATGTCAAGAAGTTAGAAAAGGCAACGGGTACGGCTAGGGGTCGCAACTATTTGATGACCAATGATGAAGCCAAACAATCGAACGAAGTTGTCTCAGGTACTTTCATGGTTAATTCTAATCCGGCAAGGATTCTCTTCGATAGTGGTGCAAATTTGTTGTTTGTGTCTCCTAAATTTGTGCCTAAACTTAATAGACCGTTAGCTAAGTTAAGTCGTCCGGTAGAAGTCGAAATAGCGGACGGCAAGACAGTGCTAGTGGTCGATGTGTGCAAAAATTGTGATGTTGTGTTTGGTGCCGAAAACTTTAAGATAGATCTCATTCCAATGACTTTGGGCGATTTTGATATTGTTGTGGGTATGGATTGGCTCGATCATAATAGAGTCGATATTGCATGCCATGAAAAATTTATTCGTGTGAAGACCCCAAGTGGGGGAGAGTTAATTATTCACGGTGATAAGCGTAGAAGACTTGTGCCGATATGCACTTTTGCACGGGCACGTCGTCTCCTCGATAGTGGTAGCATGGCTTTTCTTGCCCATGTTGTTGATACTCGTGATGAGTCACCACCCATTCGTGAAATTCCGGTGGTTAGTGAATTCGAAGACGTTTTTCCGAACGAGTTACCGGGTGTTCCGACGGAAAGACAAGTTGAATTTCGCATTGAGTTGGTTCCGGGGGCTACCCCCATTGCTAAAACTCATTATCGTTTAGCGCCGACGGAAATGCAAGAATTGTTAAATCAAACCCAAGAGTTGCTTGAAAAGGGTTTTATCCGACCGAGTGCTTCGCCATGGGGCGCTCCAGTTTTATTCGTAAAGAAGAAGGATGGTAGTATGCGGATGTGCATCGATTATCGGGAGTTGAATAAAGTGACGATCAAGAATCGTTATCCATTACCTCGGATTGACGATTTGTTTGACCAACTCCAAGGTGCAACGTATTTCTCTAAAATCGACCTACGAGCCGGCTATCACCAAATGTGGGTCCGTGAGGAAGACATCGAGAAAACGGCTTTTCGAACGCGTTATGGGCATTTTGAGTTTGTAGTTATGCCTTTCGGTCTTACGAATGCACCGGCAGCATTCATGGATCTTATGAACCGAGTGTGCCAACCTATGTTGGACAAGTCGGTAATTGTGTTCATTGACGACATACTAGTATACTCGAAAAGTATGAACGAACATGAACGTCATTTGCGTGAAGTATTGAAGATGTTACGAAAGGAAAAGTTGTATGCTAAGTTCTCCAAATGTTAATTTTGGCTAAGGGAGGTTCAATTCCTTGGCCACATTGTGAACAAAGACGGCATTCAAGTAGATCCGGGGAAGATTGAGACGGTGAAGGGTTGGAGACAACCGACTACGCCTACAGAAGTCCGAAGTTTTCTCGGATTGGCCGGTTATTATCGACAGTTTATCCAAGACTTTTCTAAGATCGCTTCTTCATTGACGAAATTGACGAGGAAGAACGAGAGGTTTGTTTGGGAGAACGAGCAAGAAATTTCTTTTCAATTGATAAAAGAGAAGTTGTGTCAAGCTCCGGTGTTAGTGTAGCCGGAAGGAGTGGAAGACATGACGGTTTATTGTGATGCTTCATAAATGGGCTCGGGTGTGTTCTAATGCAAAGAGGTAAAGTCATCGCTTATGTCTCTCGACAACTAAAGGAACACGAAACGAGATATCCGACTCATGATCTTGAGTTGGCGGCGGTTGTGCATGCGTTGAAAATTTGGCACCATTACTTTTATGGTGTCAAGAGTACAATTTATTCGGATCATAAGAGTTTGAAACACCTCTTTAATCAATGAGATTTAAATTATCGTCAACGTAGGTGGATGGATGTAGTGAAAGATTATGATTGTGAAATACTTTATCATCCGGGCAAGGCGAATGTGGTCGCGGATGCGTTAAGTCGAAAGAGTCATCACCCGGCGTTACGATTGGGATTGTTACGTATGATTATTACTAACGATTTTCTTGAAAAACTTGGTGTGATTCAAATAGAGGCTTACGTTCACAACAAGCATGCGGAGCGAATTGTGGGCAATCGGAATTCATTACTATGGGTTCGCGTGGTTTGTTGTCCTTTCAGGGAAGAGTGTGGGTGCCTAAGATGGGTGAGTATCGACAAGTGCTACTTGATGAAGCACATAAGTCAAGGTATTCCATTCATCCGGGTGCAACGAAGATGTATCTTGATTTGAGGAAGGATTATTGGTGGCCGGGCATGAAACGTGATGTTGTAAAGTATGTTGAGCAATGCGTCACGTGTTTGCAAGTTAAGGCCAAGTACCAAAAGCCGTATGGTAAGTTATAACCGTTAGAAATCCCGAAATGGAAATGGGAGCACATTACCATGGATTTCATCACAAAGTTACCTAAAATGGCGAGAACCCAATTTGATTCAATTTGGGTGATAGTTGATCGATTGACGAAAAGTGCTTTGTTTCTTCCCATTAAGGAAGCGATATCGTCAGAGACTTTGGCTAAGTTGTTTATCAAGGAAGTCGTCTCTCGACACGGAGTTCCTATATCTATTATTTCGGATCGAGATACCCGTTTTACATCTCGGTTTTGGGAAAAGTTTCATGAAGATATGGGAACACAATTGAAATTGTGCACGGCGTATCATCCTCAAACGGACGGTCAAACCGAACGTACGAACCAAACATTGGAGGATATGTTACGAGCGTGTATTATTGATTTCGGTTGTAGTTGGGATGAGCACTTCCCTTTGGTGGAATTCTCATACAATAATAGTTATCACACTAGTATTGTAATGCCACCTTACGAGATGCTTTATGGGCGGAGGTGTCGAACTCCGATTTGTTGGGGTGAAGTGGGACAAAAGGAAATCGGGAGCACCGATTTGGTTTTGGAAACAAATAGCAAGATTGTTACAATTCAAGAGCATTTGAAAAAGGCTCAAGATAGACAAAAGTCGTATGCCGACAAGCGTAGACGAACGATCGAATTTCAAGAAGGCGACATGGTAATGCTTAAGGTTTCGCCATGGAAAGGTATTATTCGATTTCGAAAATGGGGAAAGTTAGCTCCTCGGTTTATTGGGCCATTCAAGGTTTTAGCTCGTGTTGGAGAAGATGCATATCGATTGGAATTACCCGAAGAGCTTGCGGGGATCCATAACACGTTTCATGTTTCCCATCTCCGTAAGTATCTTGCGGATGATTCTTCATGGATGCCAATAGACGAAATTGAGCTGAACAATAAGTTGGAGTATGTTGAAGAGCCGATTGCTATACTTGATGAGAAAGTGAAAATGTTGCATAACAAGGAGGTGAGAACTTTTAAGGTTCAATGGCGTCGGAGTAAAGGTTCCGAGTTTACTTGTGAATCCGAAGAATTCGTGTTGGTTTATCTTCCCTCTTGTCATGCGGCGTGGATCGCGAGGACGCGCTCCGAATTAAGTAGGGGAGAGTTGTAAGACCCAAATATTTCATAGTACATATGTGTGAATAAGTGATTCAAGTTGTGGGGTTTACGTTGTATATAATTAAAAGGCAAAAGAAGCTGAACTGGTCATTTGGCACGCCGCGCGGCCTTAGGGCGAGCCGCGCGGCCTTATGGCGCGCCGCGCCATTACGGGCTGACAGATTCCTTTTTCTTTTTAAATTAGATATTTTAAGGGCATTTTGGTAAAACCACTTAAGGTCCAACTTTAAGGCTTGGATCAGTTGTTTGGAGTGTCATTTACTCCATATTCACCCACCTTATCATCTTCCAATCAATTCTAGAGAGAGAGTTAGATTCTAGAGTGAGAGAGCTCAAATTAAGGAAGAAGAAACTCGAATCGGGTCAAAGTGCAAGCACTAAAGTTGTTCATCTCCTCATTTACTACGTTTTGATAGTTGTGGTAAGCCCTAAACCAAATTTCCTTGTTTTAATTGTTTAAGAGTTAGGGTTTGTGTACGTAATGAACACTAAGACCCATTTGTTAGTGAATTTGGGTTTTTTGGGTGAATTTGGGTCATGTAGACCCAAAGATGATTAACTAGGATTTTCAAAGTAGTAAACTATGTTTATGAGCCTAAATTGGTTAGTTAAAGTACTAGCACACTTATATATATGTAAATGGGTGTTAAGTGGGTTAGTGGATGACCCGAAATGGGTGTATTGACTTTTAAGTGGTCAAATGGGTCATAATGGACCTAAGATAGTTAGTGTATGTTTAAGATGCATAGACCTTGTGTTGAAAAGTGTTTTAAGACCTAATTTGGCAAATGTTAGGGTTTTCGTTATGATTGACCCAAATATTAGGGTTAAGGGTACAAATGGGTCGAGATTGCACCACGGGTCAAAATGACTATAGAATGGAGTTTGAGTTGGTTGACCAACTTGAGTTTGTGATTGATATTATGTATAATGTAATAGGTACGTTACATTGAAGATTTCTGAGCTTGTCTATCTCTCATCAAGACTTTGATGTGAGTGGAAAATCTATATATGTATGTATATGATTTACGTGCCGTATTAATGGTGTCACATAGCCGTTTTGTGACCGTAGTTGTGAGACATAGCCATTTTGTCCACGTTTTATATTTATGCACATAGCCGTGTTTGTGCATATAGTGGCGAGTAATAGCCGTGTTTTACTCCCACATTATTATCCGAGTTATTGTGCACATAGCCGTGTTTATGTACATGATTGTGAGTAATAGCCGTGTTTTACTCACACGTTGATCAAGTGATGCCATAGCCATTTTTGGGAACACTTGGAGTGATGACATAGCCGTTTTTGGAACACCTCGGGGGTTAGCATACCATAGCCGTTTTTGGGAGCTAACGGTTGTTATGAACATCAATGACTTGTTTTGCGAAGTCATTCCCTTGCGAAGATATTGGTTAACCATGGTTTATAGTTGTTGACGTTAGCATTAAATTATTATTATGAATATTATGCTATTGATGTTGCTAGTTATACGATTTGATGGTACTAGCTTATTTATTGAGGCGTTATGCGTTTGTATGCGTTATAAGATATCGTGGATGCGAGTAGGTAAGTCTTATATGCATGTATATATTTATTCTACTCACTAAGCGTTAGCTTACCCTCTCGTTGTTTACCATTTTATAGGTTCCGGCGTGGATAAGGGTAAAGGCATACGGTTGGATTAGAGATCCCGCTTGTTAAGGGACGCCTCTTGGATGTGTTAGCTTTTGGAGTTTGACCATGACTTGGGTAGTTTAATTCCAAACACCATGCTCATCGTGTCATTTGGTACTTAAACTTTTTGGTGGTCGAAACTCACGTTATGTATTAAACTCGTAAAACGGCTAAAGTGGGCCCCGCTTTGTAAAACTTATTTTATGTTTGAATTGTATTAGTTTTACATGTTTGAATATGTTGTTAAAAGCGTATTGTCTAATTATGTCGGGAAGTGGCCGATCTTTTTCGCATTTCATGACTTTTGGGACAGACTAGTTTGGCGCGCCGCACGGCCATATGGCGCGCCGCGCCATATGCTGTCCCAGCAAAAAAAAAAAATTATTTTGAGATTTTAACGCGGATCGTTCGTGGTTTGGTTTGGGTTGTTACAAGTGGTATCAAAGCCTAGTCTAAGGGATTTAGGCGACTTGAGATAGGTGCCTAGACTTAGACTTTATTGTGTGTACGCTTTATGCGGTACTTGTAGGACTTTGGGTCTAATCGGGAATTGTTAGTACTTTGGTTTATGTGAACTAACCTTGTGCTAATGATTTTGTGTTGTGTTTAGCAATCATCAAGCGAGATGGACGTGGTACTAGCAAGTTAATGCGACGTGCTCGCGTAACAATGATTAGCTACCGTTGTTACGGGTGCAAATCGTGTCAAACAAGTAATGTACGACGCTTGTCGAGCAAGATGGAGTAGTGTGGTGTATATGTATATACATATGTGTTAAGTCCTTTCGTTTCGTTGTTTAAATGTTTTCCGTTTTATAGAATGAAGATGAGAAATGGATACGACACCAATGACGGAAGTACGAGTGAGGACGTTGAGTTCACGGCCAAAGTTGAGGCCATCTTTAAACGTCAAAAGGCGGAGTTCCTCGAGGATGTTAAGAAAATATTTCTAGATACGATTGACGAGCAATTAGTCAATGTAGTCAAGGAGCAAGTGAAGGTCGTTCTTCAAGAGGATAATGTGGGGAGACGGGACTTCTTCTATAAGAATTTCAAGGACTCTCAACCTCCCACCTTCGATGGTGAATGGGACCCACTTAAGAGTGCCCGTTGGATCTCCGACATGGAGGGGGCTTTTCGTACGTGTGAATGCCCTCTTGATAAAAAGACGAGATATGGTTGTAGCATGTTAAGAGGTGATGCTAAATTGTGGTGGGACGCGAAGATCCGACTTTATGGCGAAGAACAATGCATGGAGTTCACATGGGATGAATTCAAGGCAGAGTTTTTCGATGAATACCGAACTTCGGCCGATCTTACAAGGCTTAAGGATGAACTACGTTCCTTGAGGCAAGGGTCGATGGATTTGAACACTCTCAAATCCGTGTTTTTGTCCAAGACCCAATTTTGCCCGGAGTATGTCGGGAATGATAAAATGTTGAAAGAAGATTTCTATCGAATCTTGAATGATAACTATCAAGAGAAAATTAGTGTGAACATGGTGAAGAGCTTTGATGAATTGTTCAATATGGCAAAGGGTTTTGAAGCGCTTGTGTTGAGAAAGAGTAGTTTTACTTTTGGAAAGAGGAAGTTCAAGAATTCGAGTCAATCGAGCTTTTCCCAAAAAAAGAACAAGAAGGGGTCCGAAAGCGTCGGAAGTGTGAAGAAGGGTGGTTCAAATACTTTTGCGCCTACTTGTTATAGTTGTGGGAAGTCGGGTCATTACGTCCGTGATTGTTTGACCAAGTCGTTTTAATTGTGGGAAGGAGGGGCACAAGAGGCCGGAATGTCCCGATTTGAATAATGATCATGTCAAGAAGTTAGAAAAGGTGGTGGGTACGGCTAGGGGTCGCAACTATTTGATGACCAATGATGAAGCCAAACAATCGAACGAAGTTGTCTCAGGTACTTTCATGGTTAATTCTAATCCGGAAAGGATTCTCTTCGATAGTGGTGCAAATTTGTCGTTTGTGTCTCCTAAATTTGTGCCTAAACTTAATAGACCGTTAGCTAAGTTAAGTCGTCCGGTAGAAGTCGAAATAGCGGACGGCAAGACAGTTCTAGTGGTCGATGTGTGCAAAAATTGTGATGTTGTGTTTGGTGCCGAAAACTTTAAGATAGATCTCATTCCAATGACTTTGGGCGATTTTGATATTGTTGTGGGTATGGATTGGCTCGATCATAATAGAGCCGATATTGCATGCCATGAAAAATTTATTCGTGTGAAGACCCCAAGTGGGGGAGAGTTAATTATTCACGGTGATAAGCGTAGAAGACTTGTGCCGATATGCACTTTTGCACGGGCACGTCGTCTCCTCGATAGTGGTGGCATGGCTTTTCTTGCCCATGTTCTTGATACTCGTGATGAGTCACCACCCATTCGTGAAATTCCGGTGTTTAGTGAATTCGAAGACATTTTTCTGGACGAGTTACCGGGTGTTCCGGCGGAAAGACAAGTTGAATTTCGCATTGAGTTGGTTCCGGGGGCTACCCCCATTGCTAAAACTCCTTATCGTTTAGCACCGACGGAAATGCAAGAATTGTTAAATCAAACCCAAGAGTTGCTTGAAAAGGGTTTTATCCGACCGAGTGCTTTGCCATGGGGCGCTCCGGTTTTATTCGTAAAGAAGAAGGATGGTAGTATGTGGATGTGCATCGATTATCGGGAGTTGAATAAAGTGACGATCAAGAATCGTTATCCATTACCTCAGATTGACGATTTGTTTGACCAATTCCAAGGTGCAACGTATTTTTCTAAAATCGACCTACGATCCGGCTATCACCAAATGCGGGTCCGTGAGGAAGACATCGAGAAAACGGCTTTTCGAACGCGTTATGGGCATTTTGAGTTTGTAGTTATGCCTTTCGGTCTTACGAATGCACCGGCGGCATTCATGGATCTTATGAACCGAGTGTGCCAACCTATGTTGGACAAGTCGGTAATTGTGTTCATTGATGACATACTAGTCTACTCGAAAAGTATGAACGAACATGAACGTCATTTGCGTGAAGTATTGAAGGCGTTACGAAAGGAAAAGTTGTATGCTAAGTTCTCCAAATGTTAATTTTGGCTAAGGGAGGTTCAATTCCTTGGCCACATTGTGAACAAAGACGGCATTCAAGTAGATCCGGGGAAGATTGAGACGGTGAAGGGTTGGAGACAACCGACTACGCCTACGGAAGTACGAAGTTTTCTCGGATTGGCCGGTTATTATCGACGGTTTATCCAGGACTTTTCTAAGATCGCTTCTTCATTGACCAAATTGACGAGGAAGAACGCGAGGTTTGTTTGGGAGAACGAGCAATAAATTTCTTTTTAATTGATAAAAGAGAAGTTGTGTCAAGCTCCGGTGTTAGTTGTAGTGACCCGAACTTTTCCATGTTTATATATATTAATTGAGATTGATATTTACATGATTAAATGTTTCCAACATGTTAAGCAATCAAACTTGTTAAGACTTGATTAATTGAAATATGTTTCATATAGACAATTGACCACCCAAGTTGACCGGCGATTCACGAACGTTAAAACTTGTAAAAATGACATGACGATATATATATGGATATACATATGGTTAACATGAGATTATGATAAGTAAGTATCTCCATAAGTATATTAACAATGAGTTATATACATATAAACAAGACTACTAACTTAAGGATTTCGAAACGAGACATATATGTAACGATTATCGTTGTAACGACATTTAAATGTATATATATATCATATTAAGATATATTAATATATCATAATATCATGATAATATAATAATTTAACATCTCATTAGATATAATAAACAATGGGTTAACAACATTAATTGAGATCGTTAACTTAAAGGTTTCAAAACAACACTTACATGTAACGACTAACGATGACTTAACGACTCAGTTAAAATGTATATACATGTAGTGTATTTAGATGTATTAAAATACTTTTGGAAGACTTCAAGACATATATCAAAACACTCATACTTAACGAAAATGGTTACAGTTACTTTCCCATTCTTTTCTTTCATCAAGAATTCTAGTCGTATTCTTACCCGTATTATACACAGCTTCAAAATGTACTTACTATGGGTATATACCAATAGGAACTAGCATGGGATTCCACTCTTGATTATGTCATGTATGACTAATCAATTTTAACTTCTACCATGAGCTAGTCAACTAACTAGAACTCCTTTTAACCCCACTCACCACTCACCAATTACCACTCATCATTCACTCCATTTCACTTCCAATTCTCTTTCTAATTCTCTCTCAACACACACACACTATTATGAAAGTATTTTTCCAGTATTTAATCATCATCTTCATCAAAAATCACTTCAAGAATCAAGCTATAATCATCATAGGAAGAACACTTCAAGAACACTTCAAAAATCCCTTCAAGTTTACTAATTTACTTCCAAGCTTTCTAATCCATTCCAAGTAATCATCTAAGATCAAGAAACCTTTGTTATATACAGTAGGTTATCTTTCTTATTCAAGGTAATATTCATATTCAAACTTTGATTCAATTTCTATAACTATAAACTATCTTAATTCGAGTAAAAATCTTACTTGAACTTGTTTTTGTGTCATGATCCTACTTCAAGAACTTTCAAGCCATCCAAGATCCTTTGAAGCTAGATCATTTCTTGTCACTTCCAGTAGGTTTACCTACTAAACTTGAGGTAGTAATGATGTTCATAACATCATTCGATTCATATATATAAAACTATCTTATTCGAAGGTTTAAACTCGTAATCACTAGAACATAGTTTAGTTAATTCTAAACTTGTTCGCAAACAAAAGTTAATCCTTCTAACTTGACTTTTAAAATTAACTACACACATGTTCTATATCTATATGATATGCTAACTTAATGATTTAAAACCTGGAAACACGAAAAACACCGTAAAACCGGATTTACGCCGTCGTAGTAACACCGCGGGCTGTTTTGGGTTAGTTAATTAAAAACTATGATAAACTTTGATTTAAAAGTTGTTATTCTGAGAAAATGATTTTTATTATGAACATGAAACTATATCCAAAAATTATGGTTAAACTCAAAGTGGAAGTATGTTTTCTAAAATGGTCATCTAGACGTCGTTCTTTCGACTGAAATGACTACCTTTACAAAAATGACTTGTAACTTATTTTTCCGACTATAAACCTATATTTTTTCTGTTTAGATTCATAAAATAGAGTTCAATATGAAACCATAGCAATTTGATTCACTCAAAACGGATTTAAAATGAAGAAGTTATGGGTAAAACAAGATTGGATAATTTTTCTCATTTTAGCTACGTGAAAATTGGTAACAAATCTATTCCAACCATAACTTAATCAACTTGTATTGTATATTATGTAATCTTGAGATACCATAGACACGTATACAATGTTTCGACCTATCATGTCGACACATCTATATATATTTCGGAACAACCATAGACACTCTATATGTGAATGTTGGAGTTAGCTATACAGGGTTGAGGTTGATTCCAAAATATATATAGTTTGAGTTGTGATCAATACTGAGATACGTATACACTGGGTCGTGGATTGATTCAAGATAATATTTATCGATTTATTTCTGTACATCTAACTGTGGACAACTAGTTGTAGGTTACTAACGAGGGCAGCTGACTTAATAAACTTAAAACATCAAAATATATTAAAAGTGTTGTAAATATATTTTGAGCATACTTTAATATACATGTATATATTGTTATAGGTTCGTGAATCAACAGTGGCCAAGTCTTACTTCTCGACGAAGTAAAAATCTGTGAAAGTGAGTTATAGTCCCACTTTTAAAATCTAATATTTTTGGGATGAGAATACATGCAGGTTTTATAAATGATTTACAAAATAGACACAAGTACGTGAAACTACATTCTATGGTTGAATTATCGAAATCGAATATGCCCCTTTTTATTAAGTCTGGTAATCTAAGAATTAGGGAACAGACACCCTAATTGACGCGAATCCTAAAGATAGATCTATTGGGCCTAACAAACCTCATCCAAAGTACCGGATGCTTTAGTACTTCGAAATTTATATCATATCCGAAGGGTGTCCCGGAATGATGGGGATATTCTTATATATATGCATCTTGTTAATGTCGGTTACCAGGTGTTCACCATATGAATGATTTCTATCTCTATGTATGGGATGTGTATTGAAATATGAAATCTTGTGGTCTATTGTTACGATTTGATATATATAGGTTAAACCTATAACTCACCAACATTTTTGTTGACGTTTAAAGCATGTTTATTCTCAGGTGATTACTAAGAGCTTCCGCTGTTGCATACTAAAATAAGGACAAGATTTGGAGTCCATGCTTGTATGATATTGTGTAAAAACTGCATTCAAGAAACTTATTTTGTTGTAACATATTTGTATTGTAAACCATTATGTAATGGTCGTGTGTAAACAGGATATTTTAGATTATCATTATTTGATAATCTACATAAAGCTTTTTAAACCTTTATTGATGAAATAAAGATTATGGTTTGTTTTAAAATGAATGCAGTCTTTGAAAAACGTCTCATATAGAGGTCAAAACCTCGCAACGAAATCAATTAATATGAAACGTTTTTTATCAATAAGAACGGGACATTTCAGTTGGTATCCGAGCATTGGTCTTAGAGAACCAGAATTTTGCATTAGTGTGTCTTATCAAGTTTGTTAGGATGCATTAGTGAGTCTGGACTTCGACCGTGTTTACTTGAAAAATGATTGCTTAACAAATTTTGTTGGAAACTATATATTTTTAACATGTGAATATTATGTGATATATTAATCTCTTAACGCGTTTGATATTATGTGATAGATGTCTACCTCTAGAACAAGTCCCATTGACTCATCTAATAATAATGAAGAGTCAAATGTAAATTGGAATGATTCGTGGACTGATTCGCAAGTTCCCGAAGAGGAACCGGAAGAAGAGTCGGAACCAGAAGAAGAATCGGAACCGGAAGAAGAATCGGAACCGGATGAAGAAATAGAACCGGTGGGGGAAATAATAAAACGGTTGAGTAAAAGAAAATCCTCAACCAACCGACCAAGGTTAATTATGGTCAATGGTGTTTCCGCTAAGGAAGCAAAATATTGGGAGGATTACCAATTCTCCGATGAATCGGATTCTGACGAGAATTCCGATGATGTTATAGAAATTACCCCAACTGAATTTAAAAAGGCAAAAGAAAATAATAAGGGAAAGGGCATAAAAATAGAGAAATCTAATTCCAACCCCGATGAACTTTATATGTATCGTCAACCCCCGAAGTCCTTAAGTTGTAACAATGACCCGGGAACCTCTAAACCACCAGGTTTTTCTAAACCAATGTGGAAAACGACGGCTCGTATTAGGGGAACATCATATATCCCTAGAAACTTGGCAAAACGAACCAAAACCAAAGAAGAAGAAACAAGCGAGTCAGAATAAGATAGTTGTATTCGTGTGGTGTAATATATGTAATATAGTGTGCTTATGCTTTATGATATATGTAAAAATTGCTTGTATTAATAAGTATTTTTTTTTATGAATCTAACTCTTGTCTATTTTACAGTATAAAAACACAAAATGGATAGACAACCCAATATTTTAAGAGACCTACCCAGAGACATGATTGATGAAATCTTGTCTAGAGTCGGTCAGAATTCTTCGGCACAACTATTTAAGGCGAGATCAGTTTGTAAGACATTCGAAGAACATTCCAAGAATGCCTTGGTTTATAAAAGGCTTTCGTTCGAAAGATAGGGGATATCACATTGGGAAATCCATAAGTTACGATGTGTTTACTTTGACGCATATATTGAGGGGAACCCAAATGCTATTTTACGCAATGGGTTAAGAAATTATTTTGACTCAATATATCCGAATATTGAACTTCGTGATTTAGAAAAAGTGGCTAACATGCAAAATAAAGAAGCATGTTATGCTTACGGATTAGTAATGTTCGCTTCTCACCAAAGTGAGAACAAGAACATCGGCCAACAACTATTAAACAAAACGTTCCCACAAGTGACGGAGTCGGTAATTGGGGTAAGAAATTAGGTTTTTAGATTGTTACGGGACTGTTGGACATTACATAACCCTCGTCCCTTTGACGACGTTACAACACGCTGTCTTATCAACGGCCATAACGGTTATGTTCCACAAGACCAAGGATGGGAAGTAGTCCTAGTAAAACCAGAATGCATGACTTGTTTCTGGACGTATGAATTACGTGTCTTTATTGCCTTTGCTGAACGACTTGTGTACTAGCTAGAATGATCTTCACAACTATCTTGTATCAAAGTTATTGTGTGCTATATTTCATGCTTTATGTAAAATAATAGGTATTGTAAGTTTGTAAAATATTGTATAAAAGTTTGAACGCGAAATATTATTATAATCAGTTTTTCATATAGAATTGTAGTAGTTGAGTTGTATATTAGCTACTAAGTATGAACTTAACGGGTAGGTACTACCCGAATTTAAACTTATAAAACGCTAATATGAAGAAAAAGCTTTTATAAATGAGTTCATATTATGCTACGAAATACTATTAACTACTCTTAATATTCTGTATGATTAACTTGTTCCATTTGACTATTTTGAAGGAAATGGCACCGACTACTCGACACACCGTGAATATGAATGAAGAGGAATTCCGTACTTTTCTAGCTTCAAACATAGCCGCAGTACAGGCTGCGCTACATACCAACAATAACCTTGGATCTAGCAGTACAGTAAATCGTGTAGGATGCACCTACAAAGGAATTCACTGCCTGCAAACCTTTGGAATTTGATGGAACTGAAGGACTGATCGGATTGAAACGGTGGTCCGAGAAGGTTGAATCGGTGTTTGCCATAAGTAAGTGTACTGAAGAGGACAAAGTAAAGTACGCTACGCATACCTTCACAGGTTCTGCGTTAACATGGTGGAATACCTATCTAGAGCAAGTGGGACAAGACGATGCGTACGCACTACCGTGGTCAGCATTCAAGCACTTGATGAACGAGAAGTACCGTCCCAGAACCGAGGTCAATAAGCTCAAGACAGAACTTAGAGGGTTACGAACCCAAGGATTTGATATTACCACGTACGAAAGACGATTCACAGAATTGTGCCTATTGTGTCGGGAGCATTCGAAGATGAGGAAGAGAAGATCGACGCGTTTGTGAAAGGATTACCGGAAAGAATCCAAGAAGATATAAGTTCACACGAGCCCGTCTCCATACCACAGGCATGTAGAATGGCTCACAAACTAGTGAACCAGATTGAAGAAAGAATTAAAGAACAGACTGCTGAAGAGGCCAATGTGAAGCAAGTCAAAAGAAAGTGGGAGGAAAACGGTGATAAGAATCACCAATACAACAACAACAGCAATTACAACAATAATCGCAACAATTATCCCAACAATCGCAACATCAATCGCAACTACAACAAACGGCCCAACAACAACAACAACAACAACAACAACAACAGCAACAACAGCAACTACAACAATCATCCCAACAACAATAATAACCGTAACAACAACAACAATCAGAAGCAGCTATGCCAAAGGTGTGAAAAGTATCACTCGGGGTTCTGCACCAAATTTTGCAACAAGTGTAAAAGAAATGGTCATAGCGCGGCGAAGTGTGAGGTCTACGGACCAGGGGTTAATAGAACGAAAGGAACAAATGGTGTCGGAACGAGTAATGGCGGAGCAAGTAGTGTCGGAGCTAGTTATGCCAATGTAGTTTGTTATAAATGTGGAAAATCGAGCCACATTATTAGAAATTGCCCGAACAGGAGAACACGAATGGACAAGGCCGCGGAAGAGTTTTCAATATTAATGCGGCAGAGGCACAGGAAATCCCAGACCTTGTTACGGGTACGTTTCTTATTGACAATAAATCTGCTTACGTTTTATTTGATTCGGGTGCAGATAGAAGCTATATGAGTAGAGATTTTTGTGCTAAATTAAGTTGTCCATTGACGCCTTTGGATAGTAAACTTTTACTCGAATTAGCAAATGGTAAATTAATTTCAGCAGATAATATATGTCGGAATCGAGAAATTAAACTGGTTAGCGAAACATTTAAGATTGATTTGATACCAGTAGAGTTAGGGAGTTTTGATGTGATAATCGGTATGGACTGGTTGAAAGAAGTGAAAGCAGAGATCGTTTGTTACAAAAATGCAATTCGCATTATACGAAGAAAAAAAAAGGAAAACCCTTAATGGTGTACGGAGAAAAGGGCAACACGAAGCTACATCTTATTAGTAATTTGAAGGCACAAAAACTAATAAGAAAAGGTTGCTATGCTGTTCTAGCACATGTCGAGAAAGTACAAACTGAAGAAAAGAGCATCAATGATGTTCCCATTGCAAAAGAATTTCCCGATGTATTTCCGAAAGAATTACCGGGATTACCCCCACATCGATCCGTTGAATTTCAAATAGATCTTGTACCGGGAGCTGCACCAATAGCTCGTGCTCCTTACAGACTCGCACCCAGCGAGATGAAAGAACTGCAAAGCCAATTACAAGAACTTTTAGAGCGTGGTTTCATTCGACCAAGCACATCACCGTGGGGAGCTCCTGTTTTGTTTGTCAAGAAGAAAGATGGTACATTCAGGTTGTGTATCGACTACCGAGAGTTGAACAAACTTACCATCAAGAACCGCTACCCACTACCGAGAATCGACGACTTATTTGATCAACTACAAGGCTCGCCTATTTATTCAAAGATTGACTTACGTTCCGGGTATCATCAAATGCTGGTGAAAGAAGATGATATTCCAAAGACTGCTTTCAGAACACGTTACGGTCATTACGAGTTTATGGTCATGCCATTTGGTTTAACTAATGCACCAGCTATGTTCATGGACCTTATGAACCGAGTGTGTGGACCATACCTTGACAAGTTTGTCATTGTTTTCATTGATGACATACTTATTTACTCAAAGAATGACCAAGAACACGGTGAACATTTGAGAAAGGTGTTAGAAGTATTGAGGAAGGAAGAATTGTACGCTAAGTTTTCAAAGTGTGCATTTTAGTTGGAAGAAGTTCAATTCCTCGGTCACATAGTGAACAAAGAAGGTATTAAGGTGGATCCGGCAAAGATAGAAACTGTTGAAAAGTGGGAAACCCCGAAAACTCCGAAATACATACGCCAGTTTTTAGGACTAGCTGGTTACTACAGAAGGTTCATCCAAGACTTTTCCAGAATAGCAAAACCCTTGACTGCATTAACGCATAAAGGGAAGAAATTTGAATGGAATGATGAACAAGAGAAAGCGTTTCAGTTATTGAAGAAAAAGCTAACTACGGCACCTATATTGTCATTGCCTGAAGGGAATGATGATTTTGTGATTTATTGTGATGCATCAAAGCAAGGTCTCGGTTGTGTATTAATGCAACGAACGAAGGTGATTGCTTATGCGTCTAGACAATTGAAGATTCACGAACAAAATTATACGACGCATGATTTGGAATTAGGCGCGGTTGTTTTTGCATTAAAGACTTGGAGGCACTACTTATATGGGGTCAAAAGTATTATATATACCGACCACAAAAGTCTTCAACACATATTTAATCAGAAACAACTGAATATGAGGCAGCGTAGGTGGATTGAATTGTTGAATGATTATGACTTTGAGATTCGTTACCACCCGGGAAAGGCAAATGTGGTAGCCGATGCCTTGAGCAGGAAGGACAGAGAACCCATTCGAGTAAAATCTATGAATATAATGATTCATAATAACCTTACTACTCAAATAAAGGAGGCGCAACAAGGAGTTTTAAAAGAGGGAAATTTAAAGGATGAAATACCCAAGGGATCGGAGAAGCATCTTAATATTCGGGAAGACGGAACCCGGTATAGGGCTGAAAGGATTTGGGTACCAAAATTTGGAGATATGAGAGAAATGGTACTTAGAGAAGCTCATAAAACCAGATACTCAATACATCCTGGAACGGGGAAGATGTACAAGGATCTCAAGAAACATTTTTGGTGGCCGGGTATGAAAGCCGATGTTGCTAAATATGTAGGAGAATGTTTGACGTGTTCTAAGGTCAAAGCTGAGCATCAGAAACCATCAGGTCTACTTCAACAACCCGAAATCCCGGAATGGAAATGGGAAAACATTACCATGGATTTCATCACTAAATTGCCAAGGACTGCAAGTGGTTTTGATACTATTTGGGTAATAGTTGATCGTCTCACCAAATCAGCACACTTCCTGCCAATAAGAGAAGATGACAAGATGGAGAAGTTAGCACGACTGTATTTGAAGGAAGTCGTCTCCAGACATGGAATACCAATCTCTATTATCTCTGATAGGGATGGTAGATTTATTTCAAGATTATGGCAGACATTACAACAAGCATTAGGAACTCTTCTAGACATGAGTACTGCCTATTATCCACAAACTGATGGGCAAAGCGAAAGGACGATACAAACGCTTGAAGACATGCTACGAGCATGTGTTATTGATTTCGGAAACAGTTGGGATCGACATCTACCGTTAGCAGAATTTTCCTACAACAACAGCTACCATTCAAGCATTGAGATGGCGCCGTTTGAAGCACTTTATGGTAGAAAGTGCAGGTCTCCGATTTGTTGGAGTGAAGTGGGGGATAGACAGATTACGGGTCCAGAGATTATACAAGAAACTACCGAGAAGATCATCCAAATTCAACAACGGTTGAAAACCGCCCAAAGTCGACAAAAGAGCTACGCTGACATTAAAAGAAAAGATATAGAATTTAAAATTGGAGAGATGGTCATGCTTAAAGTTGCACCTTGGAAAGGCGTTGTTCGATTTGGTAAACGAGGGAAATTAAATCCAAGGTATATTGGACCATTCAAGATTATTGATCGTGTCGGACCAGTAGCTTACCGACTTGAGTTACCTCAACAACTCGCGGCTGTACATAACACTTTCCACGTCTCGAATTTGAAGAAATGTTTTGCTAAAGAAGATCTCACTATTCCGTTAAATGAAATCCAAATCAACGAAAAACTCCAATTCATCGAAGAACCCGTCGAAATAATGGATCGTGAGGTTAAAAGACTTAAGCAAAACAAGATACCAATTGTTAAGGTTCGATGGAATGCTCGTAGAGGACCCGAGTTCACCTGGGAGCATGAAGATCAGATGAAGAAGAAATACCCGCATCTATTTCCAGAAGATTCGTCAACACCTTCAACAGCTTAAAATTTCGGGACGAAATTTATTTAACGGGTAGGTACTGTAGTGACCCGAACTTTTCCATGTTTATATATATTAATTGAGATTGATATTTACATGATTAAATGTTTCTAACATGTTAAGCAATCAAACTTGTTAAGACTTGATTAATTGAAATATGTTTCATATAGTCAATTGACCACCCAAGTTGACCGGCGATTCACGAACGTTAAAACTTGTAAAAATGACATGACGATATATATATGGATATACATATGGTTAACATGAGATTATGATAAGTAAGTATCTCCATAAGTATATTAACAATGAGTTATATACATATAAACAAGACTACTAACTTAAGGATTTCGAAACGAGGCATATATGTAACGATTATCGTTGTAACGACATTTAAATGTATATATATCATATTAAGATATATTAATATATCATAATATCATGATATTATAATAATTTAACATCTCATTAGATATAATAAACAATGGGTTAACAACATTAATTGAGATCGTTAACTTAAAGGTTTCAAAACAACACTTACATGTAACGACTAACGATGACTTAACGACTCAGTTAAAATGTATATACATGTAGTGTATTTAGATGTATTAAAATACTTTTGGAAGACTTCAAGACATATATCAAAACACTCATACTTAACGAAAATGGTTACAGTTACTTTCCCACTCTTTTCTTTCATCAAGAATTCTAGTCGTATTCTTACCCGTATTATACACAGCTTCAAAATGTACTTACTATGGGTATATACCAATAGGAACTAGCATGGGATTCCACTCTTGATTATGTCATGTATGACTAATCAATTTTAACTTCTACCATGAGCTAGTCAACTAACTAGAACTCCTTTTAACCCCACTCACCACTCACCAATTACCACTCATCATTCACTCCATTTCACTTCCAATTCTCTTTCTAATTCTCTCTCAACACACACACACTATTATGAACGTATTTTTCCAGTAGTTAATCATCATCTTCATCAAAAATCACTTCAAGAATCAAGCTATAATCATCATAGGAAGAACACTTCAAGAACACTTCAAAAATCCCTTCAAGTTTACTAATTTACTTCCAAGCTTTCTAATCCATTCCAAGTAATCATCTAAGATCAAGAAACCTTTGTTATATACAGTAGGTTATCTTTCTTATTCAAGGTAATATTCATATTCAAACTTTGATTCAATTTCTATAACTATAAACTATCTTAATTCGAGTAAAAATCTTACTTGAACTTGTTTTTGTGTCATGATCCTACTTCAAGAACTTTCAAGCCATCCAAGATCCTTTGAAGCTAGATCATTTCTTGTCACTTCCAGTAGGTTTACCTACTAAACTTGAGGTAGTAATGATGTTCATAACATCATTCGATTCATATATATAAAACTATCTTATTCGAAGGTTTAAACTCGTAATCACTAGAACATAGTTTAGTTAATTCTAAACTTGTTCGCAAACAAAAGTTAATCCTTCTAACTTGACTTTTAAAATTAACTACACACATGTTCTATATCTATATGATATGCTAACTTAATGATTTAAAACCTGGAAACACGAAAAACACCGTAAAACCGGATTTACGCCGTCGTAGTAACACCGCGGGCTGTTTTGGGTTAGTTAATTAAAAACTATGATAAACTTTGATTTAAAAGTTGTTATTCTGAGAAAAAGATTTTTATTATGAACATGAAACTATATCCAAAAATTATGGTTAAACTCAAAGTGGAAGTATGTTTTCTAAAATGGTCATCTAGACGTCGTTCTTTCGACTGAAATGACTACCTTTACAAAAACGACATGTAACTTATTTTTTCGACTATAAACCTATATTTTTTATGTTTAAATTCATAAAATATAGTTCAATATGAAACCATAGCAATTTGATTCACTCAAAACGGATTTAAAATGAAGAAGTTATGGGTAAAACAAGATTGGATAATTTTTCTCATTTTAGCTACGTGAAAATTGGTAACAAATCTATTCCAACCATAAATTAATCAACTTGTATTGTATATTATGTAATCTTGAGATACCATAGACACGTATACAATGTTTCGACCTATCATGTCGACACATCTATATATATTTCGGAACAACCATAGACACTCTATATGTGAATGTTGGAGTTAGCTATACAGGGTTGAGGTTGATTCCAAAATATATATAGTTTGAGTTGTGATCAATACTGAGATACGTATACACTGGGTCGTGGATTGATTCAAGATAATATTTATCGATTTATTTCTGTACATCTAACTGTGGACAACTAGTTGTAGGTTACTAACGAGGACAGCTGACTTAATAAACTTAAAACATCAAAATATATTAAAAGTGTTGTAAATATATTTTGAGCATACTTTAATATACATGTATATATTGTTATAGGTTCGTGAATCAACAGTGGCCAAGTCTTACTTCTCGACGAAGTAAAAATCTGTGAAAGTGAGTTATAGTCCCACTTTTAAAATCTAATATTTTTGGGATGAGAATACATGCAGGTTTTATAAATGATTTACAAAATAGACACAAGTACGTGAAACTACATTCTATGGTTGAATTATCGAAATCGAATATGCCCCTTTTTATTAAGTCTGGTAATCTAAGAATTAGGGAACAGACACCCTAATTGACGCGAATCCTAAAGATAGATCTATTGGGCCTAACAAACCCCATCCAAAGTACCGGATGCTTTAGTACTTCGAAATTTATATCATATCCGAAGGGTGTCCCGGAATGATGGGGATATTCTTATATATATGCATCTTGTTAATGTCGGTTACCAGGTGTTCACCATATGAATGATTTTTATCTCTATGTATGGGATGTGTATTGAAATATGAAATCTTGTGGTCTATTGTTACGATTTGATATATATAGGTTAAACCTATAACTCACCAACATTTTTGTTGACGTTTAAAGCATGTTTATTCTCAGGTGATTACTAAGAGCTTCCGCTGTTGCATACTAAAATAAGGACAAGATTTGGAGTCCATGCTTGTATGATATTGTGTAAAAACTGCATTCAAGAAACATATTTTGTTGTAATATATTTGTATTGTAAACCATTATGTAATGGTCGTGTGTAAACAGGATATTTTAGATTATCATTATTTGATAATCTACATAAAGCTTTTTAAACCTTTATTGATGAAATAAAGGATATGGTTTGTTTTAAAATGAATGCAGTCTTTGAAAAACGTCTCATATAGAGGTCAAAACCTCGCAACGAAATCAATTAATATGGAACGTTTTTAATCAATAAGAATGGGACATTTCATTAGTGTTGCCGGAAGGAGTGGAAGACATGACGATTTATTGTGATGCTTCGTAAATGGGCTCGGGTGTGTTCTAATGAAAAGAGGTAAAGTCATCGATTATGCCTCTCGACAACTAAAGGAACACGAAACGAGATATCCGACTCATGATCTTGAGTTAGCAGCGGTTGTGCATGCGTTAAAAATTTTGCGCCATTACTTGTATCGTGTCAAGAGTACGATTTATTCGGATCATAAGAGTTTGAAACACCTCTTTAATCAACGAGATTTAAATTATCGTCAACGTAGGTGGATGGATGTAGTGAAAGATTATGATTGTGAAATACTTTATCATCCAGGCAAGGCGAATATGGTCGCGGATGCGTTAAGTCGATAGAGTCATCACCCGGCGTTACGATTGGGATTGTTACGTATGATTATTACTAATGATTTTCTTGAAAAACTTGGTGTGATTCAAATAGAGGCTTACGTTCAAAACAAGCATGCGGAGCGAATTGTGGGGCAATCGGAATTCATTACTATGGGTTCGCGTGGTTTGTTGTCCTTTCAAGGAAGAGTGTGGGTGCCTAAGATGGGTGAGTATCGACAAGTGCTACTTGATGAAGCACATAAGTCAAGGTATTCGATTCATCCGGGCGCAACGAAGATGTATCTTGATTTGAGGAAGGATTATTGGTGGCCGGGCATGAAACGTGATGTTGTAAAGTATGTTGAACAATGCGTCATGTGTTTGCAAGTTAAGGCCGAGCACCAAAAGCTGTATGGTAAGTTACAACCGTTAGAAATCCCGAAATGGAAATGGGAGCACATTACCATGGATTTCATCACAAAGTTACCTAAAACGGCGAGAACCCAATTTGATTCAATTTGGGTGATAGTTGATCGATTGACGAAAAGTGCTTTGTTTCTTCCCATTAATGAAGTGATATCGTCAGAGACTTTGGCTAAGTTGTTTATCAAGGAAGTCGTCTCTCGACACGGAGTTCCTATATCTATTATTTCGGATCGAGATACCCGTTTTAGATCTCGATTTTGGGAAAAGTTTCATGAAGATATGGGAACACAATTGAAATTGAGCACGGCGTATCATCCTCAAACGAACGGTCAAACCGAACGTACGAACCAAACATTGGAGGATATGTTACGAGCGTGTATTATTGATTTCGGTGGTAGTTGGGATGAGCACTTTCCTTTGGTGGAATTCTCGTACAATAATAGTTATCACACTAGTATTGGGATGCCACCTTACGAGATGCTTTATGGGCGGAGGTGTCGAACTCCGATTTGTTGGGGTGAAGTGGGACAAAAGGAAATCGGTAGCACCGATTTGGTTTTGGAAACAAATAGCAAGATTGTTACGATTCGAGAGCATTTGAAAAAGGCTCAAGATAGACAAAAGTCGTATGCCGACAAGCGTAGACGAACGATCGAATTTCAAGAAGGCGACATGGTAATGCTTAAGGTTTCGCCATGGAAGGGTATTATTAAATTTCGAAAACGGGGAAAGTTAGCTCCTCGGTTTATTGGGCCATTCAAGGTTTTAGCTCGTGTTGGTGAAGTTGCATATCGATTGGAATTACCCGAAGAGCTTGCGGGGATCCATAACACGTTTCATGTTTCCCATCTCCGTAAGTGTCTTGCGGATGATTCTTCATGGATGCCAATAGATGAAATTGAGCTGAACAATAAGTTGGAGTATGTTGAAGAGCCGATTGCTATACTTGATGAGAAAGTGAAAATGTTGCGTAACAAGGAGGTGAGAACTTTTAAGGTTCAATGGCGTCGGAGTAAAGGTTCCGAGTTTACTTGGGAACCCGAAGAATTCGTGTTGGTTTATCTTCCCTCTTGTCATGCGGCGTGGATCGCGAGGACGCGCTCCGAATTAAGGAGGGGAGAGTTGTAAGACCCAAATATTTCATAGGTGTGAATAAGTGATTCAAGTTGTGAGGTTTATGTTGTATATAATTAAAAGGCAAAAGAAGTTGAACTGGGCATTTGGCGCGCCGCGCGGCCTTATGGCGCGCCGCGCCATTACGGGCTGACAGATTCCTTTTTCTTTTTAAATTAGATATTTTAAGGGCATTTTGGTAAAACCACTTAAGGTCCGACTTTAAGGCTTGGATCAGTTGTTTAGAGTGTCATTTACTCCATATTCACCCACCTTATCATCTTCCAATCAATTCTAGAGAGAGAGTTAGATTCTAGAGTGAGAGAGCTCAAATTAAGGAAGAAGAAACTCGAATCGGGTCAAAGTGCAAGCACTAAAGTTGTTCATCTCCTCATTTACTACGTTTTGATAGTTGTGGTAAGCCCTAAACCTAATTTCTTTGTTTTAATTGTTTAAGAGTTAGGGTTTGTGTAGGTAATGAACACTAAGACCCATTTGTTAGTGAATTTGGGTGTTTTGGGTGAATTTGGGTCATGTAGACCCAAAGATGATTAACTAGGGTTTTAAAAGTAGTAAACTATGTTTATGAGCCTAAATTGGTTAGTTAAAGTACTAGCACACTTATATATATGTAAATGGGTGTTAAGTGGGTTAGTGGATGACCCGAAATGGGTGTATTGACTTTTAAGTGGTCAAATGGGTCATAATGGACCTAAGATAGTTAGTGTATGTTTAAGATGCATAGACCTTGTGTTGAAAAGTGTTTTAAGACCTAATTTGGCAAGTGTTAGGGTTTTGGTTATGATTGACCCAAATATTAGGGTTAAGGGTACAAATGGGTCGAGATTGCACCATGGGTCAAAATGACTATAGAATGGAGTTTGAGTTGGTTGACCAACTTGAGTTTGTGATTGATATTATGTATAATGTAATAGGTACGTTACATTGAAGATTTTCGAGCTTGTCTATCTCTCATCAAGACTTTGAGGTGAGTGAAAAATCTATATATGTATGTATATGATTTACGTGCCGTATTAATGGTGTCACATAGCCGTTTTGTGACCGTAGTTGTGAGACATAGCCGTTTTGTCCACGTTTTATATTTATGCACATAGCCGTGTTTGTGCATATAGTGGCGAGTAATAGCCGTGTTTTACTCCCACATTATTATCCGAGTTATTGTGCACATAGCCGTGTTTGTGTACATGATTGTGAGTAATAGCCGTGTTTTACTCACACGTTGATCAAGTGATGCCTTAGCCATTTTTGGGAACACTTGGGGGTGATGCCCTAGCCGTTTTTGGAACACCTCGGGGGTTAGCATACAATAGTCATTTTTGGGAGCTAACGGTTGTTATGAACATCGATGACTTGTTTCGCGAAGTCATTCCCTTGCGAAGATATTGGTTAACCATGGTTTATAGTTGTTGACGTTAGCATTAAATTATTATTATGAATATTATGCTATTGATGTTGCTAGTTGTACGATTTGATGGTACTAGCTTGTTTATTGAGGCGTTATGCGTTTGTATGCTTTATATGATATCGTGGATGCGAGTAGGTAAGTCTTATATGCATGTATATATTTATTCTACTCACTAAGCGTTAGCTTACCCTCTCGTTGTTTACCATTTTATAGGTTCCGGCGTGGATAAGGGTAAGGGCATACGGTTGGATTAGAGATCCCGCTTGTTAAGGGACGCCTCTTGGATGTGTTAGCTTTTGAAGTTTGACCATGACTTGGGTAGTTTAATCCCAAACACCATGCTCATCGTGTCGTTTGGTACTTAAACTTTTTGGTGGTTGAAACTCACGTTATGTATTAAACTCGTAAAATGGCCAAAGTGGGCCCCGCTTTGTAAAACTTATTTTATGTTTGAATTGTGTTAGTTTTACATGTTTGAATATGTTGTTAAAAGCGTATTGTCTAATTATGTCGGGAAGTGGCCGATCTTTTTCGCATTTCATGACTTTTGGGACAGACCAGTTTGGCGCGCCACGCCATATGCTGTCCTAGCAAAAAAAAAAATTATTTTGAGATTTTAACGCGGGTCGTTGATGTGGTAGCGGAGTGGTATAAATTAGCTATTAATTTACTATGAAATACTATTAAATACCATACAATTTTACACAAGATATTTATTTATTTATAGAATGGATATACTTAAACCTTGCTACAACACTTATAGGCAGTGTACCTAATCGTACAGTAGTGTAGTTTTTAGTAAGTCCGGTTCGTTCCACGGGGAATCTTTTTAAACAAAGCTTAACGCTATATTAGTTTACTTTTATAAAAATACAAATATATATATATATAAGTAATATTATTATTATAAAGGGGGGTTTTTACCGTTTAATGACCGGTTTGTCGATTTTAAAACTTTAGTCGCAGTTAAAACCAAATGTAAAATATTAAAAATAAATACAAGACTTAAATTAAAGCATAAAGTAAATAACGATAATGAAATTTCGAATAATAAAAGTGCGATAAAATAAACTTGCGATAATTAAAAAGTACGATAATTAAAAGTGCAATTAAATACAATAACAATAAAAATGCGATAATTAGAAGTGCAATTAAATATAAAATAAAGGAAATTAAATATGAAATAAAAGAATTATGCTTATTTAAACTTCCGTAATCATGATGTTTAACGTGTTGATTTTAGTTTTATGCCCATGGGTTAATTGTCCTTTGTCCTGAATTATTTAATATGTCCGTCTGGTTTTTGTCCATAACAGTCCATCAGTCATAAATATAAAGTGCGAGTGTCCTCGTTAAATTATCCTTATACCCGAAGTTAAATATTCCAACTAATTGGGGACTTAAACTGTAACAAGATTTTAATACTTTGTTTAATAGTTACACCAGGATGTCGACTGAGTGTAACCCAAGGTTTTAATATTTTGTTATCAATTATACCAAGTGTCCTTGTACATAATCTCACCCCTGTTTTAATTATTCTAGTGGCTATTAATTCATTCCCGTGTCCGTTTAAATGAACGATTATTCGTACATATAAATACCCCGCCCATCGTGTCCGATCGAGTGTAAATGGTTATTTATAGGGACGCCCAATTGTAAATCTTTATATTAACATTAACAAACTATCATTTAGTTAAACAAATATAAAGCCCATTAATAGCCCATAGTCTAATTTCCACAAGTGTCGTTCTTTTGTCCAAACCCCAATTATGGTACAAAGCCCAATTACCCAATTTTAGTAATTAGCCCAACATCATGATTACTTCGGATTAAATAAGCATAATAATAACTTAGCTACGAGACATTAATGTAAAAAGGTTGAACATAACTTACAATGATTAAAAATAGCGTAGCGTTACACGGACAGAATTTCGACTTACACCCTTACAATATTCGCTAACATACCCTTATTATTAGGATTAAAATTAAAATTAAAATTAAAATATAAATTATATATATATATTTTACGTATATATGAGAGAAGAGAAAGATGGATGGATGTTTTTGGTGCACCAAAGCTCGATTTTTATAGGCATGTGGGCTGGAACTGGGGCTCATGCGATCGCATGGATTTATGCCTTCCAGGCCATGCGATCGCATGGCCAGCTGGGGAGGCTCATTTTTGGTTGTTTTCTTCTGCCGACGGTTTTATAAATAATATAATATATTAAATAATTATAAGAATTATTTAAATATTATATTATATTTATGTGCATAGTTGACTTGTAATTTTTAGTCCGTTGCGTCGAGCGTTGAGAGTTGACTCCGGTCCCGGTTCCGGATTTTCGAACGTCCTTGCGTACAATTTTATATTTTGTACTTTGCGTTTTGAATCTTGTACTCTTGTAATTTCGAGACGTTTCTTATCAATAATTGGAACCTCTTTGATTGTATTTTGTACTTTTGAGCTTTTTGGTCGTTTGCGTCTTCAATTCGTCGAATCTGTCTTTTGTCTTCACCTTTTATTATTTAAACGAATATCACTTGTAAATAGAACAATTGCAACTAAAAGCTTGTCTTTCTTGAGGAATAATGCTATGAAATATATGTTCGTTTTTAGCATTATCAAATATTCCCACACCTGAGCGTTGCTTGTCCTCAAGCAATATCGTCTTGAAATACTAGAATCACTTCTTTATTCTTCACACTTTGTACATCAGTGATTTCTATACGGCGGTATAAACAATGATAGTAACGATAGAACCATGGTTAAAGGTGGGTGTGTCATCCACAGTTGCCTCGAGTTTAGGTCAACGACACTTGCAATCAAATAGCCGATTTACTTTCGGTTTCCAAAGCAAAGTGCACATTTGAAAGGCGGTTTACAGTCCCACATGACTATGAAAATGTAGATCCTTAAGGAAATTGGATCTTTATGAAAATATTTGATCTTTTGAAAATTCAATCTAGCTTTTACCCTAGATAAGTTTTCCGGAATAACCCTTCACCGGTGTTTGCAAAATATTTTTGTGGGTTTGGTGGGTTTCAGATTTGAAAATTTTAGCTCAAAACTTGCGGTTTTGTGTCACCCACTTGCTAACCTTGTATTTGGAAAGCAACACGTCCAGTTTACTTGTCCCGTATATTACCTTTCGATAAACTACCGTCCGGTTGTAAAGGAAAGCGTTGAACAAGCAACTGTTAAGGCAATGTCACCTGACATGCTTTTAATTATGGTCTATAACGTGTCGGATGCAATTACTATCCTTGGTAGGAGCAATAGTAAAGCTCACCCTTATGATTTTTCGGTCTGGCACAAGGTTCTGTCTTTGACCATGCTATGCAACCACCGTTCTTACGGTTGACACCCGATTTGGTTCAGGTGACCTAATGAATTCCAGGTGAATTCCTAGGATTTTACGTTCAATGGTAATGAACGCATTGAAAATGGGTTTTCAGAAAACAAATCGGTTTTAATTTGATCAAAATATTTTCTCGTTCAAGCTCGAGTTTAGATATCATCGAATTCCATGAGTTTGTAATTCTCAATCTTTAAAGTCAATCTCAAGGATTGAGTAATATCAGTCTTAAAAGCTGATTTTTGATCTTTTAAGGAGATTATCCTTTCTAGAGATCTGATTCATTAGTCTTATCAAGCTAATTTGCACGGTGCCCCCCATTGTACGAGATAAATCCTTCTCATGGTTAGGATAAATCTGACCACTTGGCGACCCTGTTTGATGCTGAGGTCCGTGGATTTCCTGCTGATTTTAGAGATGACTTTTCTAGATTTTTCGTCAACCTACAGCTGGTCTAGACGACAACTTCTTGACCTAAATCAAGAAGCGCGTGTCTTTTTCGGAAGACTTTACTTCCTTTTAATGATGGAATTGATTCATCGTGTAGATCCATCTCTTCTTTTCTTTCATCGGGTAAAATGGTTTAGTTTAGTCCAAAGCAAAAGTATTTTCAGTTATTTGTTACATATATATGTGACATATGTTTAAGATAACTTGGTAAATTTTCCCACACTTGGCTTTTATTTTCCTTTTTATCGTCCTCTATTCCATTTTAAATGAATTTCAACATTTTGGTTTGTTTCTCAATTTATGTCCTTTCCGAGGTTACAATAATTTCGGTGTTAACACCTAGTTTTATCGTTCATAAATATGCATAAACATGATTTTGAGTTCATTTAATTGAAAATTTTGAAAAATTTTACTAGAATTGGGTAGTCAGTATATAAGACTAGGGCTGTTCTTTATTATCAGAGAGCACTAGATTCTAATACAACTACTACGTTACTAGTATTTTTAATGGTAACCAAGTGTATAAAGATAAAAATTTTAAAAATCCGAAAGAATTTAACCCCTTCCCACACTTAAGATCTTGCAATGCCCTCATTTGCAAGAAATCAGTACAATTTAAATTATTGAGGGTGATTAGCGTAGAAATGATTAAATTTTACCAAAGTTTCCAAATATATTGGCGTTTGTTTGCTGAATGATAAATGGTGCATAGCATTGTTCATTTCGTCTGTTGTTACATCACATTTATTTGTCATCTTGTCGTCAAAATTAGTAGCTTTTGCTGAACTTAATGCCAGTCTTTGAAAATGCGCTGTTTTACCCTGTTTTGAACAATCGACAATATACATACATACAAGTATAATCATGCATGGCAATTTGAAATGGGACTTAATATCCCACTTTCAAATTCTAAATATGAAATATTAGTACACAATAATAATAAAATAATAAAAATTACACAAATTTATCCAATAACATAAGTTTAAACATGAAAAAGTCAAAAGATAAAAACATAATAATCATAAAAATAACCAAATGGAACTAAATCAGTCTGGATAGGGGTTCCAGTTCATCTCATGGGGTGGGTTCCATTGTTGGTTATAGGTGTTCTGATAGGCTTGGTTATAGTCATACCGGTTAAAGGGTGGTCGGATATCGGGGCTATGTGGCGGAAAATGAGCAGGTCGAGTAGGTACATAGTTATTTGGTACCTGATATGATAGCTGGCTCATGATTTGGTGCTGATGAACTAACCAGCTATCGTGTTGGCGTCGCCTATAATCCTCGTATACTCGCTCGGAGTTCCACTGCTCATACATACTATGTCTTGCCGCGTTCGTCATTGCTTCCTCATCTATACGAATGTGGACGTCAAGAATAGCATCTCGAAAGACATCCCTAATGTCTTCCGCCTCCTCCATTTCCTCGTCTGAGCCTCTCTCTACCTGAGGATGAGATCCCTCATAGGGTACTTCCTGGTTACGTCTACTTTTCAATACCTTAGCACCCACATAGACTTTCAATCCTAAGGGCTCAACCTGTTCTCTACAAATCTGTAATGGACCCCCTTGGTTCCTATCAACACCTAAATACTCTCCAATGAGAGTAACAAAAATACCTCCTCCTATTATACTCCCGTCCTGCATTCCCTCTACCATTTTAGATAAATAAAAAGCAACACAGTAAGGGATATTGACAAAGCTTCTAGGATCCCGAATACACTTTAGGTAGAATAAATCATATAAGGTAATTTTTTCTTTATTATGACCTCTTTGTGTAATCGAGTTAGCCAAAAATCTATGAATAATACGAAGCTCGGCTCTGTCAATATGTGTATAGGAGTGTCCTCCTGCTCGTGTAAAAACATCAAAATGTGACATACGCCTCCAAATGGCGTCAGCGTCAAATTTACTATCTACCCGTTCACCATAATGAATCAAGTTTGTACAATCGGGTAATAGCAACTCACCAGGAGTATATATCTGTAAGGCCCTGACCATGTCCAGCATGGACATTCTGTACATCCTACCGCCAAGGATAAACCTAAGAAATCTTCTATCATCTATCCTAACTATATTTGTATCAAGTGATACAGTACTCATCAACTCAACACACCATTCCTTATATACAGGTCTACGAATGGTGAAAAGACGTTCCCAATCTGTAAAAGAAGAACTGCCATACCTTTGAACTAAAAGCTGTCTAACACGGTCAGCAATATGGACCGTTTCCAAAGGGGCCCAATCAATTACCCTTGGCACCTCTACATTTTTTGTTACCAATTTGAATTTGTTCCTTTGATATGTCTCGTAATCTCTCCATCTTCTATCAAATCTCAGATTAGGATGTAGAGTGTGCTCAGGAATCGTTGGGAATTCTACTGGCGGCCTCATTGGGAATACTATGAATTCATCAACAAACTGTACTGGATCATAATAAGGTATGTGCTGATCAGGCTGTTGTTGTTCCTGTTGTGGTTCTTGTTCGTGTTGCATTTCTGGCTGTGGTTCTTGTGCTGGTGCTGGTTGTCTAGATGATGATGCTCCTGAACCTCCAGTATCGGCTCTCTGTAAAACACATTAAACACAAAAATTGTGCATCCAAATATGCATTAGTGTTAGCAAAATAACAACTTAAAACAATCACTATAACATGTTAAATCAAAATTAAACTTATACACATTTTCACAATTTTTCACAATTCTACACTTTTCAAATAAGCACATATGAAAATGTATACAAAATTCATAAGCATTTAACTCAAATAACATGTCAAAATATTCATTATTAATAATTAAACAAGTCTCAAATGGCAAATATATCAAATTAATCAAGTTCATGAATTTTGGACTTAAAAAGTCCACTTTAATCTCCAAAAATCATGTTTAGGATCATTGTTTGGATCATTTAACTATCTAAACATGTTACACTACTCAATTTAGCAATAATTCATGACAAAAATCGGCCATAACCTGTTTATATCAAAAAGCCCCAAATTGCTCAAGAACACAAACCCTAGATTTCTAAAAATTTTGAAGTTTTTGGCTTCAAATCATATTAAATAGCATCAATCTAGGTTATACATGCATAAAATACTAACAATTTATCACTAATTACACTAGAAATTAACAAAATTGCATTAGGTAAAAAATTGGTAATTATCACAAAAACTAGGAATTTATAGAGTTTAGGGGTGTAATTTTTACCAATTTGCTGAAGAATGAGAATCTAGGTATGATTAGAGCAAGAAAAATGACGAATTACGGTGGAAAAATGGCGAAAATTGGTGAATTTTTGGGTGAGTTTCGTGAATGTGTGTGTGTTGTGGTGAAGAACAGACCCGCTGCTGTTATTTGTTTCTGACCTGCATTTGGTCCCCATGCGATCGCATGGGTTCCAAGTGCAAACCCCATGCGATCGCATGGGGTGCCGGCTACAGTATTTTCAGGTTTTTTTTTTTTTAAAACCTAATGCTTTATAAAACTTATAATTAATTAAATTTTAAAAATTTTGTTTTCCTTTAGGATCGAGGGCGTTTCGGATCGTTGTCCTAGTCTGTCCCTCGACAAAATTTTAAAATTTGTCAAATCAAAATGCGGTTTTTAAAAGTAAAGATTTTTGGGTTTTTTAATGTTTTTGGCATACTTTAATTCAATAAGATTAAAAATAATGATAATAAAAGTTCTCGTCCCTCCCTCGGGTAAAGCAATTTCGGTTCAAATACCTAGTCTTCAACTTACGACGAATTTTAAAAATCATATTTTTAACTTAATGAGATAAAGTAAATTTTTGTTTTTAAATTCACACAACTTAAATATAAAATTCAAAATTAATATTAAAAATTCACACCAAACTTAAAATTTGAAATGCATAAAATTAAAAATTCATATTTTAAAAATTAAAAATTCACACCAAACTTAATTTTAAAAATTCACATTATAAATTCACACCAAACTTAATTTTAAAAATTCACATTATAAATTCACACCAAACTTATATTAATTTTTCAAATATTTACATTTTTTTTTTAAAATATTGTTTTTACAAAGTTTACAATATTAATTTAAGATTTAAATATTAATTTTAAAAAAAACATGGTAAAAATAAAATTAAAAATCTTTTTGGCTTTTTATCCCACTTTAATCAATCAAATATTATCAAAAATATGCACCCCTCTTTTCGGTAAAGTAATTTCGGTTCCAAGACCTAATTTAACTCATGACGAATTTTTGAAATATTTTGAGTTGATTGATTAAAGATATTTATACCTTAAGAATAAACGTTAAATTTCGCAGTGATGTAATAAATTTTTGAATGATATCAATAATTTCGGTCGCCAAACCTAATTTTATTCAATACCAATATAATACTTTTTAGCGAACAAATTAGCGTTTATTATCAAAAGGTTAAAAATAAAAATAAAAATAAAAACTGTACAGACATACCTGTGAAATAGATTTCTTAGTTATATGATCTATCCCATTCATAAGATAGTCGGTTTAATTGGTTTTCCATGGCTACATAGGCGTAACCTCGAGCATTCAGTGTCTTTTCTTCTAAACATATGAACGGTCCGTCTCTGCATAAAGTAACAAATTCGGTATTTAAATAGGTTTGATTATTTGAACATTTACCTCCATGTGACCATTTTCCGCATTTGTGACATCTTTCTAGGTGTCGTGCTCTTCTTTTCGCTGCGGATTTTGATTTTCCTTTACCAAATTGTAATTTATTATCTTCGCATCTGGATTCTTTTCTAACTCCGTCCATTCTTTCTCTGATTACTGATACTAATTCACTCGGTAGTATGTCATTATTACGTTTAGTGATCAAAGCGTGTAGCATTAGACCATGGTTTAGTTCACAGGCAGTCTTCATTTCGTAAAAACCTAAAAAAAAATAAAAATTCAGAAAGGGGGGAGAAGACTAGTTCTTTAGGGTCTGCTAGGGAAAGACCATTCGGGTTCCATTTTTGAGAACTACACGAAAACAGACAATCTAACTCTAACAGAAATACATATTATCCTTTAAAGACTTGATTCTCCCCATACTTAGTTAGCTGTGGTGTCGAAATTGTGATTAACTTCGTTGTCGACTTCCATCGGACCATGTATGTAATGTTTAACTCTGTGACCATTAACTTTAAATTCAATCCCATTTGAATTTATTAATTCTATCGTTCCGTATGGGAAAACTCTTTTAACTATGAATGGTCCAGACCATCTTGATTTCAATTTTCCAGGAAATAGCTTGAATCGTGAATTGAAAAGAAGAACTCTGTCTCCTTCTTTAAATTCTTTTGAACTTTTGATTCTTTTATCATGCCATTTCTTCGTTCTTTCCTTATAGATTAATGAATTTTCGTATGCTTCATGTCTTAATTCTTCTAATTCGTTTAGTTGACTTAATCATAGACGTCCAGCTTCATGTAAATCAAGATTACATGTTTTCAAAGCCCAAAATGCTTTGTGTTCAATTTCTACTGGAAGATGACATGCTTTTCCATAAACAAGTCTAAAAGGTGTGGTTCCAATTGGAGTTTTGTAGGCTGTTCTAAAAGCCCAGAGTGCATCCTCCAATTTAATGGACCATTCCTTCAGATTTGATCCTACGGTTTTCTCTAGAATACGTTTTAAAGCTCGGTTGGTATTTTCAACTTGTCCACTTGTTTGTGGATGATATGCGGTGGAGATTTTATGAGTTACTCCATATCTTTTAAGAACTTTCTCAAGTTGATTATTACAGAAATGAGTACCCCGATCACTTATCAAAGCTTTCGGTGTTCCAAACCTTGCAAAAAGACGTTTTAAAAAGTTGACTACAACTCGTGCATCGTTAGTTGGGAGAGCTTGTGCTTCCGCCCATTTAGATACATAATCAATGGCTACGAGTATATATAGATTATTATGAGATTTTGGAAATGGACCCATAAAGTCAATACCCCAAATGTCAAATACTTCACATACTTGGATGACATTTTGTGGCATTTCATCACGTTGACTTATTTTTCCGGCCCTTTGACAAGCATCACAGGATTTGCAAAGTAGGTGTGCGTCTTTGTAAATTGTAGGCCAATAGAATCCAGCATCATAAACTTTTCTTGCTGTTAGTTGAGGCCCATAATGCCCTCCTGTTGGTCCTGTGTGATAATGGTTTAATATTTTACTAGCTTCATCTCCAAATACACATCGGCGTATTATTCCATCGGGACAACTTTTAAACAGATGTGGATCTTCCCAAAAATAGTGTTTTATATCACTGAAGAATTTCTTTCGTCTTTGGTACGATAATCCTTTTTCAAGGAATCCACATACTAAATAATTTGCATAGTCTGCAAACCATGGGATTTCTTTATAATCTATCTTCAATAGATATTCATCAAGAAAGTTGTCTTGTATGGCTGATTCATTTAGAACTTCTAATTCGGGATTTTCAAGACGAGAAAGATGATCAGCGGCGAGATTTTCTGCTCCTCTTTTATCTCGGATTTCAATATCAAATTCTTGTAAGAGTAAGATCCAACGAATTAATCTTGGTTTAGCATCTTGTTTTGAAAATAGGTATCTAAGAGCAGAATGGTCGGTATAGACCACCGTTTTTGCTAGAACGAGATATGATCAAAATTTGTCAAAAGCAAAGACAATAGCAAGGAGTTCTTTTTCAGTAGTTGTATAGTTCGTTTGTGCTCCTTGTAACGTCTTACTAGCATAATATATAGGTTGAAATCGTTTTTCAATCCTTTGTCCTAAAACGGCTCCCATTGCAAAATCACTTGCATCGCACATTAGTTCAAATGGTAGATTCCAATTTGGTGTTATCATGATCGGTGCATTAGTGAGTTTTTCTTTAAGAATATTAAAAGATTTGATACACTCATCTGAAAAGATGAATGGAGCATCCTTTTCTACGAGTTTATTCATAGGAGTGGCAATTTTAGAAAAATCTTTTATGAAACGTCGGTAAAAACCGGCATGCCCTAGAAAACTCCTAACTCCTCTAACATTGGTGGGATGTAGAAGTTTAGCAATTACATCTACTTTAGCTCTATCCACTTCAATTCCTTCTTTTGAAATTTTATGTCCAAGAACGATGCCTTCTTTAACCATGAAATGGCATTTCTCCCAATTAAGTACTAGATTTGATTGTTCGCATCTAAGAAGCATTCGTTCAAGATTAGCTAGACATGATTCAAATGTATCACCGAAGACTGAAAAGTCATCCATGAAAACTTCCATGCATTCTTCTATCATGTCGTGAAAAATCGCCATCATACACCTTTGAAAGGTTGCAGGGGCGTTGCAAAGTCCAAATGGCATGCGTTTGTAAGCAAAAGTACCATAAGGGCACGTGAATGTGGTTTTCTCTTGATCTTCGGGTGCTATTGGAATTTGAAAATATCCGGAAAATCCATCTAGAAAACAATAGTAACTATTTCCGGCTAATCTTTCCAACATTTGATCTATGAAAGGTAAGGAAAAGTGATCTTTTCTGGTGGCGTCATTTAATTTTCTATAATCAATACACACACGCCATCCTGTTACAGTCCTAGTAGGAATAAGCTCATTTTTCTCATTTGTAATGACAGTCATGCCACCCTTCTTAGGCACGCATTGAACTGGGCTTACCCATGGACTATCAGAAATTGGATAAATTAAACCTGCATCTAGCAGTTTAATAATCTCTTTTTTAACTACATCTTGCATATTAGGATTTAGTCTTCGTTGGCGTTGCACATACGTTTTATGACCTTCTTCCATAAGGATTTTATGTGTGCAATACGAAGGACTTATTCCTTTAATATCATGAATCTTCCATGCAATGGCTGGTTTATGAGCTTTCAACACAGAAATGAGTTGTGATTTCTCATTTTCAGTAAGAGAAGACGATATTATTACAGGTAATTCAGATTCACCATGTAAATAAGCGTATTCCAAATGGTTTGGAAGTGGCTTTAACTCTAATTTCGGAGGTTCTTCTATCGATGATTTGTATCGATATCTGTCTTCTTCTTTTAGCATTTGAATTTCTTCTGTTGTTGGTTCATATCCATTAGCTATAAGGGTAGCTAACATTTCAGCTTCATCAATTGGTTCATTACCTTCTCCTAAAGAACATTCTCCTGTTCCTTGTAATTCTGGAAATTCTTCTAATAATTCTGCATGTGCATCTATAGTTTGAATATAATAACATGTATCATCTGCAGATTGTGGTTGTTGCATTGCTCTATCAACTGAAAAGGTAACACTCTCATCCTCTATACTTAGGGTCAGTTTCTTATCGAACACGTCTATCATTGCTTTAGCCGTGTTTAAGAATGGTCTTCCTAATATGAGAGGAACTTGAGAATCTTCTTCCATGTCCAGAACAACAAAATCTACTGGAAATACTAAAGTACCAACTTTAACTAGCATGTTCTCCATTATCCCTCTAGGATATTTTATTGATCTATCGGCTAGTTGTATGCTTATTCTGGTTGGTTTCAATTCTTCAAGGTCTAGTTTAGTGTATAGTGAATACGGCATTAGATTTATACTAGCACCTAAGTCTGCCAATGCTTCTATTGAACTAAGACTACCCAGAAAACATGGAATTGTGAAACTTCCTGGATCAGATAATTTTTCTGGTATCTTATTCAACAGCACTGCTGAACAATTAGCATTCATAGTAACAGTCGAGAGTTCTTCCATTTTCTTTCTATTTGAGATTAGATCTTTCAAGAATTTAGCATATCTAGGCATTCCTGAAATCACATCAATGAAAGAAAGATTTACATTTATCTGTTTAAACATATCCAAAAATTTGGATTGCTCGGCTTCAAGTTTCTCTTTTTTCATTTTACTCGGGTAAGGAAGTGGTGGTTGGTATGGTTTAACATAAGGTTTATCCTTAGCTGTGTTATCTTCATTAACCTTTTCAACTACCGGTTCTTTTTCCTTATCTTGATCAGGTTGTGGTTCTTGTGGAGTAGGAATAGTTTCATCAGAAGTTACAGGTATTTCCGGTGGTTTAAGTGTTGTACCACTTCTTGTGGTAATGGCTTTAGCTGTTTCATTCCGGGGGTTAGCATTTGTATCACTAGGTAGACTTCCCGGTTTTATTTCACCTATTAACCTTGCTAGGTTACTTACTTCTTGTTCCAGATTTTGAATAGAAGCTTGTTGATTTCTAAATGCTTGAGCATTTTGTTCATTGGTTTGTTTCTGAGATGTGAAAAACTGTGTTTGAGTTTCAACTAGCTTCGTCATCATATATTCTAAATTCGGCTTTTTATCATCGGTTTGTTGTGGTGGTTTGTTTTGAAAATTCGGTCTTTGCTGATTGTAAGTATTATTGGATACTTGTTGATTGCTAGGACCTTGTTGGTTGTTGTATGGAATATTTCGGTTATAATTTTGGTTTTGATTGTAAATAGGTCTTGGCGGTGGATAATTATTCTGATAATTATTTCCAGGCCTTTGGTTTATGTATGAAATATTCTCTCTTTGTTCCATTGTTAATTCAATACTGAGACAATCTTTTGTCAAATGTGGTCCTCCACACTGCTCACAACTAATTCGTATTGAGTGAATATCTTTAGTCATCTTTTCCATTCGTCTCTCCACAGCATCTATCTTTGCGGAAATGGAATCTAAGTCATGGCTAGAATCGGCTCTAGCTGCTTTAGATGATCTAATGATATCTTTTTCTTGGTGCCACTCATGTGAGTGGGAAGCAGTGTTATTAATAATTTTGTAAGCATCAGTTTCGGTTTTCTTCATAATAGAACCACCAACTGCTATATCTATGTCTTTCCTTGTAGTGATGTCGCATCCTTGGTAGAATATTTGTACTATTTGACAGGTGTCTAAACCATGTTGCGGACATCCTCTTAACAACTTTCCATATCTTGTCCACGCCTCATATAGAGTTTCATTCGGCTTCTGTGTGAACGTAACAATTTCTGCTTGAAGTCTTACGGCTTTAGATGCAGGAAAGAATTGTTTAAGAAATTTGTCAACTAAAACATCCCATGTATCAATCGCCCCTTCAGGTAACGATTCTAACCAATCTTTGGCTTCTCCCTTTAAAGTCCAGGGAAATAACATGAGATATATCTGTTCATCCTCCACTTCTCGGATTTTAAATAGTGTGCAGATCCTATTAAAGGTACGTAGATGTTCATTTGGATCTTCCTTCGGCGCACCACTAAATTGGCATTGATTAGTCACCATGTGTAGAATTTGTCCTTTGATTTCATAATCTGGCGCATTAATGTCTGGATGAGTAATTGCGTGACCTTGGCCAGTGCGTTTAGCTCTCATTCGTTCTTCCATACTTAAAGGTTCCAGATTCTCCATAATTGAATTTGTTGAATCGGAATCACTAGAGGATTCTGATTTAATGGTTCGTTCCTCAACAATCTCTGTTTAAATGATTGGTGGTTCCAGGGGAAAGTTTAATGGTTCAGGATCTACGAACCGTTCCTGAATATTCTCCGGATTCTCAATTGTGAGGTCGGGTTCAAAAAATGGATTATCGGAAATTTGAACTGAAGTACTTGGTCGACTGGATGACGATTCTAAAGAAAAATCAACGGCGGTTATATTTGCTAAATGTCTTGATCTAGTTACAGGTGGTGAACGTACAAAAGGTGGTGAACGTCTTGCTCGGTGCATTCACTGAATATCCTATTAGTTTTTAAAAGGAAAGAAAAATTATAATAAGTTATCCAATTAATAGACTTTTCTGATTTTGCCCACGTTTCGAATAGCCAAAAGATGCAGCAGAGGGGCAGGATTCGTTTGGTCTCAATATAATTGAGGACTGTTTGGCTCCAATAACCCGGTCCACGTACAAATCCAACTATTACTACGAACCAGAAAATTTTGATGTCTATTAATTTAACCACTCAAAATAAATTTTCGTAATTTTAAGAAATTTAGATAAGAAGTAGAATAAAAATCTATGTCCTAAAACTAGAATAGCGAGAAATAAGAAAGAAAAAGAGTTCGTCGAAAAAGGTCGAAAAAGAAAAATGGTTGAAAAATAAAAGGTGACGGAAAAATAAAAGAAACTTATAAAACTTAAAAATACTTGACTAACCTAACCTTATTACTACAACTAACTTAAAATTATAATCGCAAATTGAAATTACTAATTGGAATGATAATTGATACATAGGTAAAAGTCGTCTAAAAATATTAAAGCTTACAGGAAAAACTAAATCCCAAATGGTAATATCTTAAAAAGAAACTAAAACTTAAAAAGGCGTCGCAAAATTCTAGAGTACCTAAATCTTAGTCTAAAGAAAAAGCACTTAAGGGATTTTACGGCAAAGCCTAAAAATCTAGAAGTAAAAATAACTATGGCAAAAACTATGAATTAAAACTAAATATGAGCTAAAAATACAAAAGTTACGCTAAAACGATTAAAAAGGAAAAAAAATATAAAAATATATAAAAAGTTGTAAAAAGTACAATTTTTATAAAGATATTATTTTTATATTATTTATTTTATAAAACTATTAATTTTACAATTTAAATAAACTAATTAAACTAAAAATACAAATTAAACTTAAACTAATAACTAATTAAATAATAAAACTTAATTAGGGTTAATAATAAAATTAATAATTAATTAAAACCCTAATCGCATTAATTGCTGTACGATGATGGCCTGTCAGATACGCTCATGCGATCGCATGAGTTCTAAGTTACCCAGCCATGCGATCGCATGGGCTAGGGTTTCGGGCCAGAGTTGGGCTGCTACAGTACAGGCCGATTAAAATTTTTTTTTTTTTTTCTGTTTTTGCTGTAAAATATAAAATATATTTATTAATTAAATAAAACTTATATTTTTACAAAATAAAAAAAAATAGAAATAAAGAAACTTTATAAAACTTAAATATTTACCAAACTCTAAGAAAAAATATTTATATTTTTGTTTTTTCTTTTTTTTTATTTTTGAATATTTAAAACGTATTTTTACAAAAGCGTACTAAAAGTAAAATTTTTTTTTTTTTTTTTATAGCGTTGCGCTTCCGGCTTTTAAGACGATCCCCGACAGCGGCGCCAAAAATACTTGATGTGGTAGCGGAGTGGTATAAATTAGCTATTAATTTACTATGAAATACTATTAAATACGATACAATTTTACACATGATATTTATTTATTTATAGAATGGATATACTTAAACCTTGCTACAACACTTATAGGCAGTGTACCTAATCGTACAGTAGTGTAGTTTTTAGTAAGTCCGGTTCGTTCCACAGGGAATCTTTTTAAACAAAGCTTAACGCTATATTAGTTTACTTTTATAAAAATACAAATATATATATATAAGTAATATTATTATTATAAAGGGGGGTTTTTACCGTTTAATGACCGGTTTGTCGATTTTAAAACTTTAGTCACAGTTAAAACCAAATGTAAAATATTAAAAATAAATACAAGACTTAAATTAAAGCATAAAGTAAATAACGATAATGAAATTTCGAATAATAAAAGTGCGATAAAATAAACTTGCGATAATTAAAAAGTACGATAATTAAAAGTGCAATTAAATACAATAACAATAAAAATGCGATAATTAGAAGTGCAATTAAATATAAAATAAAGGAAATTAAATATGAAATAAAAGAATTATGCTTATTTAAACTTCCGTAATCATGATGTTTGACGTGTTGATTTTAGTTTTATGCCCATGGGTTAATTGTCCTTTGTCCTGAATTATTTAATATGTCCGTCTGGTTTTTGTCCATAACAGTCCATCAGTCATAAATATAAAGTGCGAGTGTCCTCGTCAAATTATCCTTATACCCGAAGTTAAATATTCCAACTAATTGGGGACTTAAACTGTAACAAGATTTTAATACTTTGTTTAATAATTACACCAGCATGTCGACTGAGTGTAACCCAAGGTTTTAATATTTTGTTATCAATTATACTAAGTGTCCTTGTACATAATCTCACCCCTGTTTTAATTATTCTAGTGGCTATTAATTCATTCCCGTGTCCGTTTAAATGAACGATTATTCGTACATATAAATACCCCGCCCATCGTGTCCGATCGAGTGTAAATGGTTATTTATAGGGACGCCCAATTGTAAATCTTTATATTAACATTAACAAACTATCATTTAGTTAAACAAATATAAAGCCCATTAATAGCCCATAGTCTAATTTCCACAAATGTCGTTCTTTTGTCCAAACCCCAATTATGGTACAAAGCCCAATTACCCAATTTTAGTAATTAGCCCAACATCATGATTACTTCGGATTAAATAAGCATAATAATAACTTAGCTACGAGACATTAATGTAAAAAGGTTGAACATAACTTACAATGATTAAAAATAGCGTAGCGTTACACGGACAGAATTTCGACTTACACCCTTACAATATTCGCTAACATACCCTTATTATTAGGATTAAAATTAAAATTAAAATTAAAATATAAATTATATATATATATATTACGTATATATGAGAGAAGAGAAAGATGGATGGATGTTTTTGGTGCACCAAAGCTCGATTTTTATAGGCATGTGGGCTGGAACTGGGGCTCATGCGATCGCATGGATTTATGCCTTCCAGGCCATGCGATCGCATGGCCAGCTGGGGAGGCTCATTTTTGGTTGTTTTCTTCTGCCGACGGTTTTATAAATAATATAATATATTAAATAATTATAAGAATTATTTAAATATTATATTATATTTATGTGCATAGTTGACTTGTAATTTTTAGTCCGTTGCGTCGAGCGTTGAGAGTTGACTCCGGTCCCGGTTCCGGATTTTCGAACGTCCTTGCGTACAATTTTATATTTTGTACTTTGCGTTTTGAATCTTGTACTCTTGTAATTTCGAGACGTTTCTTATCAATAATTGGAACCTCTTTGATTGTATTTTGTACTTTTGAGCTTTTTGGTTGTTTGCGTCTTCAATTCGTCGAATCTGTCTTTTGTCTTCACCTTTTATTATTTAAACGAATATCACTTGTAAATAGAACAATTGCAACTAAAAGCTTGTCTTTCTTGAGGAATAATGCTATGAAATATATGTTCGTTTTTAGCATTATCAGTCGTTCGTGGTTTGGTTTGGGTTGTTACAGTACATTCAAGTTGTGTATCGACTACCGAGAGTTGAACAAACTTACCATCAAGAACTGTTATCCACTACCGAGAATCGATGACTTATTTGATCAACTACAAGGCTCGTCGGTTTATTCGAAGATTGATTTACGTTCTGGATATCATCAAATGCGGGTGAAGGAGGATGATATTCCGAAAACAGCCTTTAGGACGCGTTACGGTCATTACGAGTTTATGGTTATGCCATTTGGTTTGACTAACGCACCAGCTGTGTTCATGGACCTCATGAACCGAGTGTGTGGACCATACCTTGACGAGTTTGTCATTGTTTTCATCGATGACATACTTATTTACTCAAAGAATGACCAAGAGCACGAAGAACATTTGAGAAAAGTGCTAGAGTTGTTAAGGAAAGAAAAACTGTACGCTAAGTTTTCTAAGTGTGCATTTTGGTTGGAAGAAGTTCAATTCCTCGGTCATATAGTGAACAAAGAAGGTATTCAGGTGGATCCAGCAAAGATTGAAACCGTTGAAAAGTGGGAAACCCCGAAAACTCCGAAACATATACGCCAATTTTAGGACTAGCTGGTTACTACAGAAGATTCATCCAAGATTTTTCTAAAATAGCAAAACCCTTGACTGCATTAACGCATAAAGGGAAGAAATTTGAATGGAAAGATGAACAAGAGAAAGCGTATCAATTGTTGAAGAAAAAGTTAACTACGGCACCTATATTGTCATTACCTGAAGGGAATGATGATTTTGTGATATATTGTGACGCCTCAAAGCAAGGTCTCAGTTGTGTATTAATGCAACGAACGAAAGTAATTGCTTATGCGTCTAGACAATTGAAGATTCACGAGCAGAATTATACGACGCATGATTTGGAATTAGGCGCGGTTGTTTTTGCATTAAAGACTTGGAGGCACTACTTATATGGGGTCAAAAGTATTATATATACCGACCACAAAAGTCTTCAACACATATTTAATCAGAAACAACTGAATATGAGGCAGCGCAGGTGGATTGAATTGTTGAATGATTACAACTTTGAGATTCGTTACCACCCGGGGAAGGCAAAATGTGGTAGCCGACGCCTTGAGCAGAAAGGACAGAGAACCCATTCGAGTAAAAGCTATGAATATAATGATTCACACTAACCTTACTACTCAAATAAAGGAGGCGCAACAAGGAGTTTTAAAAGAGGGAAATTTAAAGGATGAAATACCCAAAGGATCGGAGAAGCATCTTAATATTCGGGAAGACAGAACCCGGTATAGGGATGAAAGGATTTGGGTACCAAAATTTGGAGATATGAGAGAAATGGTACTTAGAGAAGCTCATAAAACAAGATACTCAATACATCCTGGAACGGGGAAGATGTACAAGGATCTCAAGAAACATTTTTGGTGGCCGGGTATGAAAGCTGATGTTGCTAAATACGTAGGAGAATGTTTGACATGTTCTAAGGTCAAAGCGGAGCATCAGAAACCATCAGGTCTACTTCAACAACCCGAAATCCCGGAATGGAAATGGGAAAACATTATCATGGATTTCATCACTAAATTGCCAAGGACTGCAAGTGGTTTTGATACTATTTGGGTAATAGTTGATCGTCTCACCAAATCAGCACACTTCCTGCCAGTAAGAGAAGATGACAAGATGGAGAAGTTAGCATGACTGTATTTGAAGGAAGTCATCCCCAGACATGGAATACCAATCTCTATTATCTCTGATAGGGATGGCAGATTTATTTCAAGATTGTAGCAGACATTACAGCAAGCATTAGGAACTCGTCTAGACATGAGTACTGCCTATCATCCACAAACTGATGGGCAGAGTGAAAGGACGATACAAATGCTTGAAGACATGCTACGATCATGTGTTATTGATTTCGGAAACAGTTGGGATCGACACCTTCCGTTAGCAGAATTTTTCTACAACAACAGCTACCATTCAAGCATTGAGATGGCGCCGTTTGAAGCACTTTATGGTAGAAAGTGCAGGTCTCCGATTTGTTGGAGTGAAGTGGGGGATAGACAGATTACGGGTCTAGAGATAATACAAGAAACTACCGAGAAGATCATCCAAATTCAACAACGGTTGAAAACCGCCCAAAGTCGACAAAAGAGCTACGCTGACATTAAAAGAAAAGATATAGAATTTGAAATTGGAGAGATGGTCATGCTTAAAGTTGCACCTTGGAAAGGCGTTGTTCGATTTGGTAAACGATGGAAATTAAATGCAAGGTATATTGGACCATTCAAGATTATTGTTCATGTCGGACCAGTAGCTTACCGACTTGAGTTACCTCAACAACTCGTGGCTGTACATAACACTTTCCATGTCTCGAATTTGAAGAAATGTTTTGCTAAAGAATATCTCACTATTCCGTTAGACGAAATCCAAATCAACGAAAAACTTCAATTCATCGAAGAACCCGTCAAAATAATGGATCGTGAGGTTAAACGACTTAAGCAAAACAAGATACCAATTGTTAAGGTTCGATGGAATGCTCGTAGAGGACCCGAGTTCACCTGGGAATGAGAAGATCAGATGAAGAAGAAATACCCGCACTTATTTCCATAAGATACGCCAGCACCTCCAACTGCTTAAAATTTCGGGATGAAAATTTATTTAACGGGTAGGTACTGTAGTGACCCGAACTTTTCCATGTTTATATATATTAAATGAAATTTTTATTTACATGATTAAGTGTTTCTAACATGTTAAGCAATCAAACTTATTAAGACTTGATTAATTGAAATAGGTTTCATATAGACCATTGACCACCCAAGTTGACCGGTGATTCACGAACGTTAAAACCTGTAAAAACTATATGATGACATATATATTGATATATATAAATAGTTAACATGATATTATAATAAGTATGTATCTCATTAGGTATTTTAACAATGAGTTATATACACAAAAATGAGACTATTGAATTAAGAAACTCGAAAACGATATATATAACGATTATCATTATAACAACGTCTTACTAAATACATATGAATCATATTATGATATTGATACACTATGTTTATTCATGAAAAATGATAATTAAACATATCATTAAGTGTATTAACAATGAACTACATATGTAAAAACAAGACTACTAACTTAAGGGTTTCGAAACGAGACATATACGTAACGATTATCGTTGTAACGACATTTAAATGTATATATATCATATTAAGATATATTAATTCATCATATTATTATGATAATATAATAATATAACATATCATTAGATATAATAAACAATGGGTTAACAACATTTAACAAGATCGTTAACTTAAAGGTTTCAAAACAACATTTACATGTAACGACTAACGATGACTTAACGACTCAGTTAAAATGTATATACATGTAGTGTTTTAATATGTATTCATACACTTTTGAAAGACTTCAAGACACTTATCAAAGTACTTCTACTTAACAAAAATTCTTACAATTACATCCTCATTCATTTTCACCAACAATTCTACTCGTATGCACTCGTATTTGTACTCGTACAATACACAGCTTCTAAACGTATTTACTATTGATATATACACTCCAATGATCAGCTCTTAGCAGCCCATGTGAGTCACCTACCATGTGGGAACCATCATTTGTCAACTAGCATGAATGATTACAAAAAATTACAAACTAATGGAGCCTTTATGAACACCCCATATTCACGTGAAGGAGTACACACACAAACACTTTCATTTTCAATTTTTCTTGAATCAAACTCATATCTCTCAAGTGTTCTTCCATTGTTCTAAGTGTTCTTCATCATCTTCATCAAAATTTAGCTCAATCTAGTTCATAAATCCATACATAAACCAAGTTATAAAACAACTACTCAAGAACACACCAACAACACTTCCAGGTTTGCTAGCTTACTTCCAATCTTGCAAATCCATTTTGAGTGATCATCCAACCTCAAGAAATCCTTCTTATTTACAGTAAGATATCTTTCTAATACAAGGTAATACTCATATTCAAACTTTGATTCAATTTCTATAACTATAACAATCTTATTTCGAGTGAAAATCTTACTTGAACTTGTTTTCGTGTCATGATTCTACTTCAAGAACTTTCAAGTCATCCAAGGATCCTTTGAAGCTAGATCTATTTTTCTCATTTCCAGTAGGTTTATCCACAAAACCTGAGGTAGTAATGATGTTCATAACGTCATTCGATTCATATATATAAAACTACCTTATTCGAAGGTTTAAACTTGTAATCACTAAAACATAGTTTAGTTAATTCTAAACTTGTTCGCAAACAAAAGTTAATCCTTCTAACTTGACTTTTAAAATCAAATAAACACATGTTCTATATATATATGATATGCTAACTTAATGATTTAAAACCTGAAAACACGAAAAACACCGTAAAACCGGAAATACGCCGTCGTAGTAACACCACGGGCTGTTTTGGGTTAGTTAATTAAAAACTATGATAAACTTTGATTTAAAAGCTATTCTTCTGGGAAAATGATTTTTTTTATGAACATGAAACTATATCCAAAAATCATGGTTAAACTCAAAGTGAAAGTATGTTTTCCAAAATGGTCATCTAGACGTCGTTCTTTCGACTGAAATGACTACCTTTACAAAAATGACTTGTAACCTGTATTTACGACTATAAACTTATACTTTTTCTGTTTAGATTCATAAACTTAAGTTCAATATGAAACCATTGCAACTTGAATCACTCAAAACGGATTTAAAACGAATAAGTTATGGGTAAAACAAGATTGGATAATTTTGCTTGTTGTAGCTACGTGAAATTTGTAACAAATCTATACAAATCCTAACTTAATCAACTTATATTATATTATACATGTATTCCAACATATATTATGTAATCTTGGGATACCATAGACACGAATACAATATTTTGACATATCATATCGACCCATCTATATATATATTTCGGAACAACCATAGACACTCTATATGCAGTAATGTTGGAGTTAGCTATACAGGGTTGAGGTTGATTCCAAAATATTATATATACTTTGAATTGTGATCTAGCCTGAGACTTGTATACACGAGTGTGGATTGATTCGAGATAAAATATATTGCTTTATTTCTGTGCATCTAACTGTGGATAACTAGTTGTAGGTTACTAACGAGGACTGCTGACTTAACACACCCAAATCATTAAAATGTAATAAAAAATGTTGTAATTATATTTTGATCATACTTTGATATATATGTACATATTTGTTATAGGTTCGTGAATCAACCCGTGGCCAAGTCTTACTTCCCGACGAAGTAAAAATCTGTGAAAGTGAGTTATAGTCCCACTTTTTAAATCTAATATTTTTGGGATGAGAATACATGCGGTTTTATAAATTTTTTACAAAATAGACACAAGTACGTGAAACTACATTCTATGGTTGAATTATTAAACCGAATATGCCCCTTTTTAGTCTGGTAATCTAAGAATTAGGGAACAGACACCCTAATTGACGCGAATCCTAAAGATAGATCTATCGGGCCCAACAAGCCCCATCCAAAGTACCGGATGCTTTAGTACTTCGAATTTATCATGTCCGAAGGGAGTCCCAGAATGATAGGGGATATTCTATATGCATCTTGTTAAGGTTGGTTACCAGGTGTTCACTATATGAATAATTTTTTATCTCTATGTATGGGATGTATGTTGAAATATGAAATCTTGTGGTCTATTATTACGATTTGATAAATATATAGGTTAAACCTATAACTCACCAACATTTTTTTATTGATGTTTAAAGCATGTTTATTCTCAGGTGATTATTAAGAGCTTCCGCTGTTGCATGCTAATATATGAACAAGATTTGGTGTCAGCATGCTTGTATAATATTGTTTAAAACTGCATTCGAGATTTATTTTGTTGTAACATATTAATATTGTAAACCAATATGTATTGGTAGTGTGTAAGTGTGATATTTTTAGATTATCATTTCTGGATAATCTAGGTGGTGTCTTTTTAACCTTGTCGATAAAATAAAGGTTATGGTTTGTTTTAAAAACGAATGCAGTCTTTGAAAAACGTCTCATATAGAGGTCAAAACCTCGCAACGAAATCAATTAATATGGAACGTTTATAATCAATATGAACGGGACATTTCAGTTGCGAACATCAATGTTGTTGTGTTTAGTGTAGCATATTGTATTGTTTGTGTTATATGCTATTGTTGTACTAGCTTGTGTTATCGGAGATCTAGCGTTATACTTTATGATGGTATGCTAATTATATTTCTAGTACGTATGCGGAAATTATGTAAGTGACTGCAACTAAATAGGTTATATATGCATATGTATAATTATTGCATTCACTAAGCATTTTGCATACCCCTCTCGTTGTTTACATTTTTTAGGTGCGATTATGGAGAAGGGGAAAGGGGTTGTCGGGAATTAGATATTCCCATGTTAGTTGCTAGATGAAGCTTTTGGAAGTCGACCTAGTGTTTTGGGTTGTTTAGCGCCAAACCATGCTCGAGTGTTGTTTGGTTTAAAACTATCTTTTAATGGTCTAACTTGTATCATTTGATTAAAGGCCCTTGTGCCTCTTATGTAAACGTTAAACTTGTTGTATGTTTAAACGGGTGGCATGAAACGGTTTACATCATGTAACCATTTAAATGGCGCGTTAATGGTTTATTATTTAAAAAAAAAAATTTGTCGGGTTAAATACGGGTTGGGTTGTTTCATGATGGTCTTATTGGCGCATACCACGATGGGGTCTTCGACTAGGGTGAAGTCAAGCCTCTAAGACGCCCCTGATTTTAGGATGTGTTCGAATAATTTTTGTTCTACATTACGATTTTACAAATTCTGAGTTCGAACATTTCACATTGAGTTCGAACACAAAATTATACTGTGTTTGAACATTTTTGTTCTACAATTTGTCGAGTTCGAACATTTTATACTGAGTTCAAAACAAAAAAGTTCTCATGAGGATAAGCAAAATTTCAAAAAAAAAATTTTAAATTATACTTTTAGGGTTTCTTAATATGAAAATAGAAGAAAATGTAAAAATTACAAAAAAAGTATAACCAAATAATTAAAAAATCGGTGATGAATGATAAAAATCGTTGATTAATGATAATAACCGTGATTAATGATAAATTGATGAATGATAAAGTGATGAATGATTATCATTCATCACTTTATCATTCATCACGATTATTATCATTCATCGCCGATTTTTGAACGATTTTGAACGTTTTTGCCTTATTAAATTATAGATTATGAGAGAATTTTCATGCATATTTATGAATCTAAAAAATATTTTTTTTTATATAAAAAAAACGTGATTTTACTTATTCTCACTTAACCAAGTTGCTTATCTCTATATCTGTTCAATATGTGTGTGTGTGCGCGCGCGCGCACTTATCAACTCAAAATAAAATAATGAATTATCGATATGAAACGGAAAGAGTAAGTAACATTCATCATATATACGTGTAGTTAATAATTATTAAGAAGTTTGTAGATATGGTATAAAGCGAATCATTTAATATAACATCTATGAAAATGTTGTTTTTTCTTTCTTAAAATGATTTTTAAAACTTTTGTTGAATATTATTTGTATCGGTCGTGGATGTACGCATTTCTGCTTCAACATAGAGACATTCTCTGCTCGTTAGATTAGATTTATCGTATCTAGATAGATGTATCAAAATTCAAAACCATAATAAATAAAATATTAAAAAAATATATATCATAAACAAAATGGCCTTTGCCCCGTTTTTGTAAAAAACTTGTGGCTCTGGGTTTAAGTTGGGCCTTTGTTGGCCCAAATTACATTTTCTGCTGCTACAATCCATTTCGTCATCGTTTATTTATTTATTTATTGAATTGAATGGTTCGTCATCTCATGATTACTTGTTTAAATGATGATAAATTATAATGATACATAAATCTACGTATAGATACAACTAAATACTCCCTCCTCCCATATTAATAGGCCAGTATTTCATTTTTGGATGTCCCAAATTAATAGTTCACTTCCATAAATAGAAAAAAAAAACAAGAAGCTTAAGTTCTATTATGCTCTTAATGTATGTGGATATGATTAAAGGAGAAAGAAAATGTAAGGGTAAAACTGGAAAATAAATAGAAAGTACAGTACTTTTATGATATTTCCTTAAACTGTGTGTTTTTTGTCTGTGAACTATTAATATGGAACGGAGGGAGTACTAGTTATAAGACTCGTGAAATTACGGGTTTAGTAAAAAATTAATTTATTGATATATTATTAAAATAATTGGTGGAAAAATCTCTATCATAATATGAAAGCAATTTATACTTGGTAAGTTGAGGTTTACTAAAGTAGCGAGTAACAAAATTATAAATCTTGCATAATTAACATATGAGTCTAGATATCATATATTCCCTTTAATACTCCAACGGCAAACAATTTGTACAAATCCTTGTCTTTACCGTGCCAAATTATTCTTTACTTAATATTTTGTCATCTAAACTTGATGTATCATTTTATTTGTCAATCATTCAACCTGTTCAAAGCAAAAATACATATTGTACAACTGAATATAACTGAAAAAAATTAAGTAACTTTAAACTATGACAACAATATTGTGCATTTTTTATAACTATACATCAGGGTGTGTATAATCTTTTACATTGATAGAGATTTAAAAAGTAAACTAAAACTAAATGGATCATATAGTAGCCTTAACAACCTTAGCAAGATACTCTTGAAGTAGTCATCTCAATAATAGCATGAATCTATAATCAAATCAACCATTCAAACACAATTAGATCTTTAAAATAGGCCTTTATATATATGTAGCTAAATGATTGATGTCTCTAACATACAGTTTTTATATCACCATCATTATATTTAATTCCATTGAAGTTACTCAAGCTCACCTCAAAGTAACGAACTCTAGAAAAGATATGAAGTCAAGTTAATAAAACAACGATGATAGAAACAACTAAGCCTTTTCGGTTCACTTTTTAATTTACATGGGAGTTTAAAATCATATTAGATCAAGGAAATTACATGAACCCATCAAAAGGGACATAGATATAGGAATACAACACGGACCTCCTTATGTCGTACCAGAAACCTTAAACCCAAGATCCGATTGAATTTGTAGACTGCACTTACATTGATTTATTAATAAAACATTGGCATGATCAATCTGACCCAAACAAACTATGTAGTGACAAACTTGACCCACTTCATGAAGAGTGCAATCATGTCTAACCAAATCACTGATAAATAACAGCAACTTCACCCAAGCCAATTTTGCAGTACTAATCTTGACCCAAATCATAGATAAACTTGCAAATCAGACCCGAGCAACCAAGAGCCAAGCTATCCAATATTTATCTAACATGAAGCACCAACAAATATACTATATAACTTTTGACATGCTAAAATCCTTAACCTGCTGCCACACACTGTGGAATTAGAAGCATTAAAATCAACTTTTATAAACTCTCAACTCATTTTGACATGTTTCACATTCAACTAACTCTTAAACATTACTCGTTTGACTTGATTAACCAAACTAAATCAGCACCCTTAAAGTAAATGGTTCAAAAGGGATTTCAGTACCTTGCTTTCATATGAGCATAATTTCTCGATGAACTACTTTGAAGCTTTTTTCATTCCCATTGAAATATGAGTTCAGTAGATGCAAGTTCATTTAGCTTTGGATCCCATAAGTCTTCTTTAAATCTCTTCATCAGTTTCACCATCTACATCAAAATACACATTGGTCGTATCTGAATGTGATTATCCAAAGCCACACATAATATAAAAATCACAAGCAGAACTCTTTACCTACACACTATGAAAGGCTCCAGACCCGACAAACCGCTGAACCTAAAAGAACCACCATTATCCTACAACAACAACAACATCACGAGCTATCGCTCTTGGGAGACTGATGATGGTGATGATGATAATGATGATCAACCTGTATTTTGCTTAACACCGATCTACATATGGTATCTTAATTTGGTGTACAAAGAAATATTAAGATTTTTTGAAAATATTTCAACATTATAAAAAAAGAGTAAAGCTAAATTAAACTGAAGGTGTAACAAAATGTCAACACGATCAATGTAATGAATATAATTATAAACCAAATATGATGAAAATAATTCGAATTTTAGTAAACACAAGAAGTCAAACTAATTACCTGAGAACACAATAACATCAGTTAGCATGATTTGCACTTGGTTTTTCAACCTCTTCTAACCCCAAATTGACAATACCGTTTCTTAGTTGCACTGATCACCACAAAATACCATTTCTTATCTGCAAGTTATGTCCAAATAAACAATAAAGCAAAAGAAATCATCAGCTCAAATACCTTGTATCACCCAACGGTTTCGACTTCATCTAATCAAGGTTTACAAACCTGGAATCTTCGTTTGAACCACCACCATCTGTTCTGTTAAATTTCGTCGGGGAAACCTCGTCGGTTTTTGATTGAAGAAAAGAAACCATAACCTGAAAGGAATAAGAATAAATTATTGAGGATTCATTAGGAAATGTGTAAAGCTGAAAATATCAAAACCTTCACACAATCGACCTTCAATCCACTTTCTTATACCTTCTTCGTAAACTGAACTTTCGATTGAATATCAAAACCTTTATCTTAAATACTTTTCTAATTACCGAGTCAATAAAGTAACTTATAATCCTAAATCAAGTTTACAAAAGTAAAATAACTTGGGCAAGCATTATGCCATCATAGTTTTATGATATATCTATCTCCTTATGTACCAAATCTTACCAATGTTAGAATTTATAAGTAACAACAATTGATATAACATATACTCAATATCATATAGTAATTTTCGTATTATATAAAAATCTTTGTAACTACCTGCAGATAATCAGATACAAAATCAAAAGCTCATCCATACCTTTTAGTAAAAATCTCAACCTTCTTGAGTGCTGATTTGAAGCTTCGATATCACTGTAAGCACTACATCTCAAACAACACCAATGAAATATAGTAGAATACTCCCAAAATATTATTTTGTTTGTAGGCGGGACTATCAAATTTACTCAGAATGAACAAATGCAGCTTCTTCTAATTGGTACTCAAATTCAGGATATAATGCTTCCAACTGTAAGCACTGTCCAAATATAAGAAAATAAAAGAAACACATATAAGTTGGTTGATCAAAAATTTAATATTATTATTTTCCATCCATGTCTTCTACTCTTATGCATCTATACATTTTACATCCATTAACAGTGAACCCTTCCAAGCTATTAAACCCTAACAATTTCAGATCTAACAGAAATGAACAATTGAAAACCAAACTTAATCATAGTGCAGTAGAATCAATTTATACATAACCATAACACCAGTGCACCAATCACCCATTGGTACTCCAAAATTTAAACCAAACATAATAATAACAAAAACAAGTTCATTCATTCAAGCATTATAGCAAACAGTTAATGTGCATAACCAAATAAGATAATATTAGTTATACAAAAAGTAGAGATTAGCACCTTATGGTCAATACCTCTAACCAAAACCACAGGTTTCAAAGTCTCATTCTTCAAACCTGCAAAAACCATAAACTCAAAAGATTGATTACTTGCTGAAGCTCATAGAAAGAAGGATGATTAAGATTACCTTTGAGAAGATGAAGAAGAAATAGTATTAATCCTAACAAAACGAAAAAGTGAACAAAATAAATTCATCGAAGGTAATCAAAGAAAAAGGGTGAAATCAAAGGATTCAACCCTAAGCGCACACACCAAAATAGCAGATTCAAGAACATAAAAGCAACAATTCAAAAACCCTAATTATTTTACACTCGCAATCAATTTAAGAAATATGGAATAGGCAAAGCTCGGAATAGTTTAAATTTGAATTAGAGATTTGAAAGATGAAAGATCTAATTTTTGATCCTGAAGAAGCATAATTTATCCCTGCAAGTTCATTGGAAAAAATGACTGTACCAATTTTATTGAGAGCAGGCGTAATTTTGTGAGGCCATTGGTAACTTAAAAAGTAGATTTTCTAAAGCATGAGGTACTGGCAAACTATAAAATTGTGAGGCCCGTGTTTTAGGATTTAACTGTGTTTTTTTGATTGAAAAAATGTGCCGCATAGTTTTTTGAAATGGTGGAGTAGTAATCTCTTTCTCTTTTATATATAACTAGAAAAAATTCGACCGCGCGTTGCTGCGGTTGTATTCGACGCGCGGTCGAATTTGGATATACGTTGTTTGGTACCTAATATATCTAGTAGGTTGGGTTGTTTGTTGGACGTGTATGTATATGTATGTAAAGCTTTTTTAACGATGTCCGTTTCGCGTAAAGTTAGTCGCGTTGTGTTCGTAAAATTATTTCGAGTTGAACGGTGGTCTCGGAAAAATTTAACGCGCACCGAGCGAGAATATAGGGCCCGTTATTTAGTGTTTTTTTAACGGAAACTAAAATATCGATATGATGTAGTTAGTTTGGGTAGTTTATTAGAGGGGTGTGTATGTATTGAATATAGTCCGAGGTATTTAGCGTTTTTTTAGAAGTGTCCGTTTCGCGTCTAGTTAGTCCCGTTGTGTTCGTTAGATTTTTTTGAGTTGAACGGTGGGATCGAAAAAATTTAACGCGAGCCGGGCGGAAAGATATGTCCCGCTGAAAATATGGGTGGAGTTTGTTTAAGATTTTTAATTAAAATATGTATTTTACACTTTACACCCCTGTTTTGAGGGTTTGGGTGTAAGTTGTCACATTTTTTAGGGGGTTTTTTTGGTTTTTTTCCCCCTTTTTTCCCTCCTTGTCGTTTTGGCCGAGATTTTTGGGGGGGATGGGGTCAAACGACCAAATTCTGGGTGTTGATTAGTATGCAGTGGTAATAACAAAATCAAAAATAGGTCATGTAAACTAATAATAATTAATCCTAGCCCTTCATTTAATATTTCAAAAATAATCTAAACCATTTATTTTTCCTGAACTTCCTAATGACATCATAATCATCTCCATTAATTGTTTGATTACCAAAACACCCTTACCCCTAAATAAAAAAAACTAACTAAGTACTTTTCAAGGGTCACTTTGTTCTATACAAAAAAAAAACCCTAAAATTCTCTCCACCATCAAACACCTTCATGCGAGTGTACCCTTACCCAATACGGAAATCGTTTTCATCAAACATTAATCTGTGAATATCGTAATGAATTAATGATTCTGATATCTAATTTGAGTGGGTTTTACGTATCTGATTTCAATTGAAAAAAAAACCCTGATTTGATCTCAATGCAGGAATTACGAAAATCAATCCTTCCTATGTATATTAGGTATATTTTGATTTCCTTTTGGGGTATTCACGATATTTTTTTTAAAGTGTTGTATGTGTTTAGATTTTTTTAACTACAATTTTATTAAGACTACGTGTTTAGATTGTTGATATGGGTTTCTTATCTATTTGTATATGTTTTCAGAATCTACTGAATTATTATCAATTTGATATTGTTTTATTTTCAATTTGATTGTGTTCCAGTTTATGAACAAATAAATTTGTATATCTTTAGAATCTACTGCATTATTATGTGTTGTATGTGTTTGGATTGTGGTAATCTTAGTGTTTGTATGGTAAATTGATATGATAAAAAGGTTTGCAACAAGATATAGTGAAGTGACTGTTTTGGCTTTGGCTATAAGTTTGTGAGTAAATTTGGTTAAATTGAAATTAATAATTGTGGATTATATTGAAACTGTAAAGAAAACAAGATTCATGGGACTTTTGGTTCATGAAAGGTAGGAGATTAAGAGGATGTTGGATAATTTTTTTGAAGGTTATTATGTTCTATTGAATAATGACAATATGATAAATTGCTATGAGAATAATTGTCGGGAGATAGTGCCATAGTGATTTTATTTCTTAGTGTTGTGATAAACAAGCTGGTTTGGGTGTGACAGACATGCCAAAAGAACATGAAATTGTTAGTGAGTGAATATGTAGGTTCTATATGATTGTTGTTTTTATTTTGCTACTCGACTGACACTCTTCGATTGTGTTTCTATAGGCCCTGATAGCAGCAAAGTACTTGTATATACTAAAAGTGAAAGGTTCAGATGCCATATTTGGATCATATTGGAGAGTGTCAATGCCTATACAAGACTGAGGAATACTATTCATAAGTGGTTTTTTGATTATTTATTAATAATTTAATAATTACACCATGGCAACAACAACAACTTAAAGTGTTTACAGACCAAAGTTTTTGTTTTTGTCTAATGTTTCAGGTGAGAAAGATGGTTTGTGCATGGACATGTATAAGGCAACTCCGCATTTAAAAGAACCTTATGAATAGGTTTTGCATATCTTTGCATGATTTAGATACTGGTACTGTTGGAGTGATTGATCCTTCTGAGTCTTCACCGATAGTAGAGGTCTTGAGTACGAACAATCTAAATCTGATTTACGTTTTAAAGACTCGCCCTCACTATGATCACACCAGTGGGAAATTCGATTTGAAAGCGAGATATGGGCATAGGTATAGTACAATGTTCAGCACATTGGTAATTAATTAAACTTTTTGATTAGTATAATACTTAATTTGCAGAAATTCTTTATGTATACGAGTCATGTAAGTCATAGCTAAGACATATGATAAAAAGAATTTATAGTACTATTTGGTTTACTGAAAGTACATGATTTTGACCATTTTGCAGGCTATGAAATTTGAAACTTCAGGGTTAGTTCAACTCATCTTCATGGAAGAGCGTCTTTCTCTAGGCTGTTTATGTAATTTTTTAGCATGAATTATAATTCGGTTTATATTTTGTCAAAAATTTAGTTACACAATAGTCTCTAACCCAAGTTATTCTTCGACACCACACCATAGGTACATTGCTATCACAATTTCTTGATGCCTATTGCTTATTTGGATTCAATTATGAATTGTGTAGTTATAAAAGTTGTATTTTGATCTTAGAAAAGTGTTTTGCATAGTAATGTGCAAAGGTGAAATCTTATTAGGCTATTATTTTGATGTATGCCACTGAAATATATGCAGCTGAATTTCAAATGGAGCACACATTCATTAAAAAGATGTTGTTGCAAAAGGTGTTCACTATTTTCAGGGTTAAGGTTTTCATCTTCAAAAAGTAATCATTTAAAGTCAACTTTGGAAACTAAATCCTAATTTCTTATTAATTTGGTATTGGAAGATGGTATGTATGAAGAGTTAGATCCTTAACCAATACAAAATATGCCAATACCTTATTCTAAGTGCAAATTTCCTTATGTGTTTGTGAATTCAGTATCGAGATCGTCACGCTATACGAAAATCGTCACGCTATACATGGCAAAACCTACATGGCAGTGGAATCGGTGCCTTAGTGCCTCAAAATAAGCTTTCAGGTAACTAAATGTTTTTATTTTTGATATATAAGTACTTGGTTAATCGCTTGGTTTGAATCATTACATATTAGTTGTATTTGGGGATTTGTTATAATTAAATACTTCTGTACCAAATTTGTTGATCAAACTGTAGAGAAATCACTTTAAGCTTAGGTCTTCGCATCAAATCAAATATAATGAATTATTGTGGGACTAGCACCCTTTTGGTGGAAGTGAGTTTTGTAGATTGACAACAGATAGCCACACATCATGATTTTCTTAGTCTTATGTTAAACTTCATCGGGTTATGATTGACTTTTCTTTGGTCAAATCTACACTTCTACATCTACATCTACATCTACACTATACATTATAAGAAAAGTTTAATTGAGATATCATTTTAAAGAACTTTTAATCTAAACCATTAGATCACACAAATGACAGTCACTACCCTTACCTCTAAACCATTGATCTGATTATAACTCAATAAGTCTTTCTTAATTAAGATTATACCCTTAATACCCCTTTAAAAAAGAACGCGGACCTAAAATCCTTCTATTCGGATCCTCAGTTCAAACACACGCATTAGGGCTGTATCTCAAGCGATTTCTGATACGTTGATTTCATCTTTTAATATCAAAGAAGGAATCGACGATTTTGAACAACAATTTTGATACGTTTACTAATCTGATTACGGCAGGTACAATTTTGAACTACAATTTTGATACGTTTAATAATCTGAATTACGGCAGGTACTTTTTATATCAAAGACGGAATCGGCGAATCATGGATTGATAGCCTTTTTTCATCATCCAATCGTAGGTACTTTTCTGAGTAACTACTCAGTGTTATTTAATTTTCAGTTGTTTTTTATAGGACCTTTAGGGTTCCGATTTCATTTTTCAAAACTATCGTTTTAGGGCTGCTGTTTCTTTTTTCCATTTTACGTTTTTAACTGGTATATTGCACGTGTACGTGTCTATTATTGTTGAATAATTAAGTTAAGTTGAATAGATTGATATGCCATTTAGTGACTGCTGTTATGATCACTTAATATGGTTTTGTTAATATTTTAATAGGTTACAATGCTAGCAACTCAGATTCAGATGAAGTGAAAACTAAGGCAAAGCAAAGTTAATGGTCACCAAAACTGATGCTAAAAAAGTGAGTTTCACTATTCAATTTCATTGTTATTAGTTTTTTGAGCTATTGAGTTTGAATCATTTGATTTCACGTTTCTTATATTAGTTAACAGAAAGAAATAAAGAGTATCAGTTAGTTGTTTGAAATTTTTAGTGTTTTGTGACAATCAGGAATAGTGAATTTGCGCCTGTCTTGGATGTAGACTAGGTGTTCATTTAAATGTCGGTCAAGGCTCCAAGGTTCTTATCTCGATGTAATATATATTATTTCAGTTTGGTTGGTTTGCATATTATTATTTGTATGATATGATGGTGATATAATGTTCAACGATTGCTTAAATCTTGTGTCTTGCTTTGTTTAACGACGAATGTTGTTCATGGCATTTCAAATGTTCAAACTATGGTACCCATATCAAATTTGATCATGTGTTTGGTGTGTTCTAATTTGCACGTTTTGTTGACATCAATAAAGTGCAGGTTGAACAAATTTTTATCAAACAACATTTTATTCTTCAAGTGAACTTCATGTTCTGGTATGAATTTTCTATTTACTTCAGCTATTGATGGAATATACATGTATATTCCTGTATCTATTTTGTATCTTTATGTATATACATGTATCTGTATTTTTTTTTTCTCATTATACCCCTCCATGTGATATCTATTTTATTCAAACTTTTTCTTTTATATGTTTGAGGTGGTGTCTAAATTTATTAGGGTGGAGCACATTTACATGGCAATGCAAAATTATTAAATCTAGGTGTGTTCTTAAGCTGATAAAAGATATATCATCAATCTCTATGTTCTTATTTACATTTGAACATTCTAGATACAGCCTGTAAATATATGAGATAGGAAGCTCTCGAAACTGAACTTTAGATAGAAAACCAACTAAAAGCTTAACTAAATATGAGTAAGCCAACTTTTCATTTTCTCTTCAACAGATTGATAATGTTATCTTGACTCCCGATGTTGGTGCAGAACCTTTTTCTCAAAAAACTTTTTATAACTAAGTTGTATAACATAAATTTCATTTTTATAGAATTCGCGAGTTTTAAACTATTACAATTTATATTAAACATTTAATTAATTATTAACCTTAACGTACTAACAGAGATGACAAATGTTGTAGTTTTAGTTTTACCCAATTGTAGTTTTGAGTTTGCGTCAGAGTTTTAGTTTTACCCAATTGTAGTTTTGAGTTTGCGTCTACATTACAAACGGTCCCTCAACTTTGCCTATATTTCCACAACGGTCCCTATAGTTTACACTTTTTAAGGGGTAAAAAGTGTAAATATATAATTTAATTAAAATATAAAAAACTAATTTCCCCCGAATTTATAACGGGCCCTATCTTCTCGCTGGGTACGAGTTAAATTTTTCAGAGACTACCGTTCAACTCGGAAAAATCTTACGAACCCAACGGGACTAACTATACGCGAAACGGACACTTCTAAAAAACGCTAAACACAACGACAACCCGTATCTTCCAGATCGGCATGAGTTAGATTTTTTCGATGACAGCGTCAGTATCGAAATAATTTTATGAACAGAACGATACTAACTACGTTCGAAACGGACACTTTTTAAAAAACATTAAACACAACGACAGCCCGTATCTTTCTGCTCGTCGCGAGTTAAATTTTGTTTCCAGCACCATTATGCTCGAAATAATTTTATCAACAAAACGAAACTAACTACGTTCGAACCGGACAGATTTTAAAAAACACTAAAGACGACGACACCAACAACGACGCATAACACATGGCCCGTTTTCCCTTCTGTAAGTAAAACTGCGTTAAATATGAATGCGCCGGCCGAAAGCCCCGCCGCATCGCGCGGGCTGATCCGGACTAGTTAATTAGTATTATCACGTCATCAAGATGCCTTCTAATTTTTTCTTTTTTTTTTGATTTTTTTAAAGAAAGAAATTTATTGTTTAATGATTTCATCAAATTAGTCTTTTATAAGATAGTATAGAAACGTCTTTTGTTAGGCCACTTTCATGATCACATATTTAGTTACCATGGCACTGTCAAATCAACAACGTCATGTTAACAATTTTTCCTACCATGACACAATCGCTTTACTAACCATCACACTTCTTTACTATCAGGTGAACACACTAATTAATTAACACAAAATTTAAGTATTAAATCTAAATGTACAAGAAATAATTAGTTGGCATTCTTCCTCAAAAGTTTCATCGCATGGTGAGCACCATCATGAATCAACCAGCACGAGCACATGCCAAAGAAACCTCAAGCTTACAACAGCTTTACCCCCCCCCCCCCCCCCCCCCCCCCCCCCCCCCCCACACCACCCACACACCACACCAGCGTACTTTATTTTAAATAATCATCAGTTCAACTAAAAGTTTACTAACTGATTGACACATCCAGAACAAAACAATAAATTCATAGACATAACTAATACCATTAGTGATTCAGCTTTCCGAAAAAAAACATATAGTACAACTAAACTTTCAAACTTATACGTTAAATATTATATTTGAACTCTTAAAAACGTGTGTGTTGCTAAGTGTGGATAACTCTTCCACCTTTGATAGCTTATCTCTTTTTTATATATTAAAAGAGGAGTATCATCTCTCCTCATTAAAAACTGAACCCCTTTATGACCATAATAATATCACTCCAAAAATATAATCCTAGCCATTCATTCAAGTCATCAACTAGCAAATAATGTTCAGTAGCTAACCAAGTGATTCAAAACAAGATACACCACATCAAAACAACACAACGATTTAGATATTGAAGATCAAAACATCCTCACTTCATCACCGGTTTGACTATTTTGCGCCTTGTTCTTCTCCATCGCTAAGCTAGAGAAATAAAAACATCAGCCATTTACCTGGATAGATGTTTATCTTTGACAAAATTAATAAATAGTATAGTCCAACAACATGTTTAACATATAAGTCAAGAGTCCATCATTTTCTAAAACCAATTGGTGATAGAGGGACTTCCCCTTTGACTTATATCCTCACTTCATCACCGGTTTGACTATTTTGCGCCTTGATCTTCTCCATCGCTAAGCTAGAGAAATAAAAACATCAGCCATTTACCTGGATAGATGTTTATCTTTGACAAAATTAATAAATCATATAGTCCAACAACATGTTTAACATATAAGTCAAGAGTCCATCATTTTCTAAAACCAATTGGTGATAGAGGGACTTCCCCTTTGACTTATATGCATACATTTGTTTTTGTCCATGACTGATGTGGGATAACTTCCCAACATGTCCCCTCACATCGAGACGTGGAACGGTTGTAGAGATAGCGGCGACCTCTAATACCATGACAGAATTAATAAATCGTATAGTCCAACAACATGTTTAATATATAAGTCAAGAGTCCATCATTTTCTAAACCAATTGGTGACAAAAGGACTTTCCCTTTGACTTATATGCATACATTTGTTTTTGTCCTTGACCGATGTGGGATAACTTCCCAACAATCTTTCTTTTTATTATTGTTTATATACAAATATACAATATATAACTTTGATTTTGATTATGTATTTTAGCGTTCAGTATGATTCTGAAAAAATCTGCTATTTACCAGTATTGATCTTCACCTTTTTTATTGTTTAATAAATCTTTAATTATGTATTTTGGGGTCTAAAATAATTCTGTAAGTATTACGAACAAAATCTGCTATTTTAATTTTTTCCAATTAAATAAACAGGCTAGGCCTTTTATTTCAACAAATATGCCATCTATTATCCACACATGTGATAAGTGTGGCTTTGAAATGCCATCTCTTGCAGGTCCATTTCATCATCGTCTGTTCATGACTATTTATTTGTTTGTTTTGTCTCTGTATAATGTTGTAAGTATATTATGTTAAACTCATTATCGGGTTGCGAAGTAATATTTTCTCAAAATAATAATCTCAAAGACAAACTATTTACCTCATATCTAATATAAATTGTACATATTGACTATTTGATCCAAAAGGCCAAATTAGTGTTAAAATGGGCAATTATTACTTTCTGCACATAAACTGTGCTGTATTGAGTGTATTACAAGGTTTTGGGTTTTTTGAAAATAAGTTGTTGGTATATTTTTGTTAAAGAAGCAATTTTGACATATTTAAATAAATTAGTTACATTTTGACCCGTTTGGGTATATTTGGGGTTTTGAACTTACTATTACTTTTAATTAAAAAAATTTGTAGCTTTGAAATGATTACGGGTTACTAGGGTAAAGTAGACATGAAAATACTTTACAACAATAACAAAACCCAATACCACATGAGTGGTGTATGGGAGAGGTGAAATGTAGACAATCCTTCCTCTACCCGAGAAAAAAAACAAGTCATTTCTCCACCCAGAAAAGATAGAGAAAGTCGTCCCTCTCTTTATTCGACGGATAAAGAGATTGCTTCCGAGTGGACTTCCAGCAAAAAAGTAGGACTTTTTTTTAAATAAAAAATAAGAAATAGTAAAATAAAATAAAAAAAATAGTAAAATAAAATAAAGACGCCATGAAAATGGTAGAATCAGATTTTCATAGGTTTAAAAGCCAGCCAGAAAATCAAATTAGGCTCTAAGCGGCATTCAAGACGCCACTTAGTCGACGCTTGGTGTTGCCTCAATAAATAGAGCCAAGGGACCTTGAAAACAGAACTCGAAAGGCATGCCAGGTGGGAGTTGTTGCGCAAGCAAGGAGTCAACCACCCGTAACAAACCAAACACAACACATGCATCTTGACGGTAGACATCCCCGAAGACACACAGCTAAAAGAATACCAATCACGCTCAGGAGCAAAGAATGGTCGTCCTCAGCCATAATGACCCCAGGATGCACCGAACGATACGAGACACACACACCCGCCCACCACGCACATACGCCCCTCCCCCCACCCACCCACCCATATTGTGCCATTTTTTGTTAAAAGTGTCGAAATGACTCTCGGGTTTATACCGTTGATTTATAGTGAAAAGTGTCAACTACACATTATTGCTACACGTTTTTTTTTTTTTTTTTTCTTCCTTCACAAGTGGACTCCTTAGATGATTATATTCAACATATAAGCCTCGTCAATTTATAGTTACATACCTTCACAAATTAGCCTATAATTTTTTTGTGATTTTTTTAGGTATAGATTTCTATGCCGTACATCTGAAGTTCTATTTTTTTTTTGTGATTTTTTGCTAATGTTCTTATTGACTAATTGTTAGGTGGTAATACATACTATTAGATTGCCAAAGCAAATCACAGTCGGGGATGTAATTAATGATCTTCAGACGAAGGTAAGTATAGCAAATTTTGTACTATTAATATTTTAAACAAATTGTTGGTCACATATTATACTAACTTTGATACCTAACTACTTGTCACATATGCAGATCTTTCCCCTAAATGAAGAAGTCTAGAATATTAATGACCAACATTGGACCTTGTGTGCTGAGGAGGTATGTACTTAATCACTAATCACATTAGTGATCCCACTTTTTTTATATATTTTTTGTTGAGGTTTTTTTACTTCCCCGCCAGGTGTCAAGTGTTTAAAATAAGAATTGAAAGTGAATCATCCAGTTGTGTTACCTGAAATTATTAGTGTTACAGGTGGACTTTGAGGTATGGGAAGGTCATCAATGTATGGATGATTTCTTTCGTAAACATCTTTTGGGCGTAACCTTTGGTGATGTTTACAAATGGTATATATTTGCATCCATACTGTAGTTATTTAAATTCATATGTAAAGATTAGTAATTTGATTTTGTATCCAAGTTAGAGTCTGTTTGAAGTTTAGCAACTAAATTATATTAACCCTGTATATGAAGGTGGGCTGGATTTTTAGTGTGCTTGTGTAATCGAATATTATATTTGTCACTAGACAACAAAACCGGAATGGATCATCCAGGTATACGGGTCATACATGTCAGTGGACTTTTAGCTAATGACTACTTCGCTCTAGGTTATCTTGTTTGGGTTTTTTAGATTGCGAACTTGGCCTTTGTAGTGTGTGGTTGTGTCGGACACGGTGAGAAAAATATGTATAAGAGACTCACATTTCTAAAGACAACGGTAGCTTTACTTTTTGTTTAGCCTTCAGTTACATCCCTAATGTTGTTGCTTCTCATCATCAATGGAAAATGGGCGGGTCAGGTAATGGGGTCGAATTATTTCTCTTTGACCCAATACAACCCACGAAGACCCATTTATGACCAAATGGGTCGAAGTTTCCATTTCAACATTATATATAGTTCAAAACATCACATTTTATCCTGTGCAGGTAAGAAACCAAAAATTAAGCGGAATAAAGAGAAATATATTAATATATAACTGATGGTTGCTACAAACGGTGGTGAAAAGGTGGTTATCATTCCACATTCAATGGGTTTATATCAATTGTTATTCATCGGTTTTCAGTTTCTGTGCCGTTTAACATAAATGGAAGTTTGTAATGGAATACCAAACGAAAGTGTCAGTCCATGTTACAGGAGTCCTTGCCAACGTTGTATCCTTTGACGGCGATATTGTGGAGTCAGTAAAGAAGTATGTCTCTCTAAACTCTAAACTTTTGCTGAATGTACATAATGAGTGAAAAGCAACCCTAACAATAGTGAACTTGTAACTCAAATGTGCACTTGGAAATACAGTAAACTTAAATGAGAGAATAAATACTTCATAATAATGTCTTGTTTGATCATTGCAACTGGAACCTTACACTTTTTGTACTACATCATCGATTTGTAGGCTTGATTTATGTGGAAATATTGATAAAAAAACACCTTCAAAAGTTGCTCTTATTTTTTGAGTCATAAACCCATTTGGCAAACCATGCAAGCGTCACCAGGTCTATGACAAGTTTCTAGACTAATTTTACGTGATCACTTTTTGTCTATTTAACTAATTTAATATTCATTGATGTCTTTATTATGAGACAGAACATGAAACTGAGCTTGGGCTTATCTTTGATGTGGAAAACTGGAAGCAATCAGTAATACAATTCTGGTTAATTTCTTTTATGTGTTCATGCTGTTAATCGTTGTTTTGATATAGATGGATTGGTCTACGGGTTACGTAAAAGGCCAAAAATTGTCAATTTTATCAATAGTCAGTCTACTGTTATATATCATACTGTTGAAATGGGTAAAACAAAAGGTGAGTTAACAATGTGACGTGTAGTTCTTTAAATGTGTTACTCTATCAAATCAAATTTTCCTACATATGCCTGTGAGATTGTTGGTATATGAGATTTGAAATTCAGTCATGTTTGAGTAATATGTTGGTTAGTGGTCGCCGTGTAGACATTGACATCAAGTTCACCTTGATATATTTTTCAGATGCTAGAGACGCAAGTGCTTAATATAACTTTACTTAAATGAATTGGGTTGAAAGGGTTTGGATTAAACCCTGTATAGAATCAATTTTCAAGCTCATGATGTCATCATAGAGGGGTATACTACGTTGGTGCTTTCTGACAGAGGTAACTTTCATTACTATTGAGTATAGTGTACTGAGCTCGGTTCTAGCTTTTCAATTCTGAGTATCTCATTATGTTATCACAATTTTTTTCAGTTCCGACTTGTAGCTAAACTGAGAATATACTTCATTATGTTATCACAGTTAATCAATAACCACATCGAAATGATTGGCAGTCAAATTCAAAGCATGAAATCTTACAAAACTGCTATCTTAGAAGAAGGGATTACACTAACTACGGATCTTAACAAGTTAGAAGTCACTATAGCTGGATTTTTTTTTTTTTTTTTTGGATAAAGGTGATAAATCTGTCATGTCAAATTACGGAAATTGTTTGTCAAGTTTAGTTAGTAAACTAAGTAGCCTTCTTCTCAATCATATGATGATTGAGAAGAACTTTTTGATTGTGAAATATGTAGCTTGGTGCACTCCAGGATTTCAACTTGTGTACCTATCGACACCATTGTTGGTTTTGAAATTGGTGTTGATTTAGCATGTTCAGACGTGCGATGACTATTTTCAGCTTGAAGAGTTTGAATTGTCTGAGTTGAAAAATCATTTTCTGATTTAAGCCGATCATTTTCTTGTCGTAGTTTCTTATTTTGTTCTTCAAGTGTCCGAAGTTGAACAGATTTTAATGTGAAGTTTTGTTCTAGAATGTCGTCATACCAAGTTGCATCCTTGATGAACTAATCTTTTGTGTCTTTGTAACTTTGCTTGATGCTTTGTTTTACTTTCCTTGTACGACTGGATTTGAGTCTTCAAGTCGTTCTGAAGAGTAGACATTTTCTTTTGTAAGAGCTCCTCCCATGATTTGCTTTATAAAAGTTGAGATTCCAGTTGATAAATTTCTGATGTTTTTTTCCGCTGAGCAGTTAATTCATTCTCCAACATGTGAATCCGCCTTTTCATGTTATTTTCAATTATTTCTTGCTGAATTTTTGACTTTCGATAATCTTCATATATCTTAACTGTACACATCCGGTCTTTATATTCTTCTAAATCGGGACCTCTCATCCCACATGTACACAAATCATGTAAATGATTTTGATCCCATGTTGGTTTTGAAGGTGTAACAGAAGAAGTACTCGTCATTTGAAGTCATTGATGCGAGAAACCGTATACATTTTTGACCTTGTTGCGAAAAATCGAACATGAAGTTCTTCACAAATTGCTAAATCCTGATGAAATGTCAAGTAGCCCTTTGTACTTGCCACTTGATCCAGGGGCTTCAAGATTAAACCAATAAGTTGAACCTTTGCAAATGATATGATAATTTTGGGCCAGCAATAAATTCTCCCTTTATCTTTAAAATGAATTTGGGCTTGATGGATCTAATCTTTATAATGAGTATTTTTTTTTAAAAACAATTCTTGGACTTGTACACTTCTACACATGCATTAACCCAATACCACTTGTTCTTGTATACGTCTTCTTCCTAAATCAAACCAAAAGAACCCTAATAAAAAAATAAATGACCGTACGGATGATACTCGATCGTATCGGATTCAAACCAAAATAATTTTCCAACAGTGCGTTCCAAACATGAACCGTGCGAGTGAGAAATTTCGATCGTGCATTTCAGTCGTGTATAATCTCAATCGTGTGAGACAAATCAAGCATGAGAAGCAATTGATTGACTTCCGTTGTGTCTAAGAGTAAAATGGAGACTTTCAGTGACATGTTTGAAGATTACGTTCGTGTGAAGATTCGTAACAGAATTTCACGATGAATACAAGGTTTTTTCCGGTGGAAATTCCGGTAAAAATTTCGGCGACCTGCAATTTTGAGTTTCAGATGAAACTTGAACTTGAAATGATTCTAACACTTATCTACACCTCCATTGATCGTCTAGGAATCCATTTTTGTGGCAATAACACATTTTATTTCTAACGACTGCGGAATCATAGTAAGAACTCCATTGACGAAGCACAAAAATCCAAAATTAGTTCTGATGAGTTTCACGCTATTATATATGAATCAAATATGCTCCAATTGATTAACTACCGTTCCAATTTGATTCGATCCAAATGTTGACCGAAACTTTGACTTGAGATCTATGAATCTGTGGTGGTTCCAAATTCTATTTGAAGGTAGTCGAAGCTTAAACTTAATAGGTGAATTACGAATCAATGATCAATTGTATCTAACATCACCTATTATGATCCTTTGCATGTAATAGTTGACTTTTTGGTCAACCGATGAAGAACGGGACAACAAACGAGCTTGAAGCTGTAAACATGAATTTTCAAGAGCTGGATCGATTAGAACAAGTCTATTTCGCTCTGATACCAATTGAAAAGGTACGATTTCGCTGTTTGATTCGTGTTCTAGTGTTAGTGATGATGATCAGTGAGTATATATGTATTGTGTGTGTGTGTATATATATATATATATATATATATATATATATATATATATATATATATATATATATATATATATATATATATATATATATATATATATATATATATATATATATATAAAGACGAATAAGCAACAATGATAATGATGAAAATCAGATTTAGTTTGTAACACAACTTATTGCCAAAATTCACTAAGTGTAAGTTGCACAAGGTAGAGAGGATTTGTTACATGTGTGTGAGGGTGAAGGTTTGGGTGTTAGCGACATATGACTATATGAGAGGAAATGTTAATGAACTAAGGGAGGTGATGGTATTTATATGTCCATACGACCATACCATCATCATTACATCACTTATTTTATCAACAATGTACATCATAATATTTGGATTTAACAATGTGGCAAAAGTCATGTCTTATTTTGATGTTACGAGGCCTGAGATTCAGGCATGAGTGAGTTGGGCATTAGTGATTCTGATTGATTGATTTTTCAATCAATATAAATATATTTGTTTTATCATTTCTTTTATCGAATTATATTTTATCACATCAATATCACACTTCTCAGTTCTCACCCACATTTCAGCCCATGTGGCTAATACTTTATAGTTTCAACTTACATTGTCAAGTCATAAAAAAACCTCAACTCATACTTAGACCATCACCCCACCCCACGCCACAACATAACTTATAGTCTTAAAACATTAAAGGATGGTTGGGGAGCATTATTTTTCATAATCATATCTGATATTTGATGATATCGTTAATTTTAACCTGTGATAAAAATTGTTTCATTTAATACTAAGAGATAATGTTAATTTTAATAAGTATTACTCCCTCCGTCCCGGATTAATTGTCCAGTATTCCTTTTTTGGACGTCCCAAATTAATTGTCCACTTCCAAATATGGAAAGTAAATTTGATGATGTTTACAATATTGTCCCTAATGAATTAATTAAATTACAAATGTGAGAGAGATTTCTAATTAATTAGTTGAGGGTAAAACAATAAAGTAAGAAAAAAGTACAGAAAAAATACAGTGAGATAATGACATTTCTTAAACTGTGTGTTTTTTGTCTGTAGACAATTAATCTGGGACGGAAGGAGTATGTGTTAATTGTTAACGTTCATTTGGATTAATATCTTTCGTCTAAAACAAGTTTTAATCTTACTATTTATATATATTCAAAAATAATTGTTTATTGTTTACTTGCATTAGAAAAACTACTAAATATCATTAAACTTTCAATATTGATCTCATTAATATTACCATACTAACTACTAGACAAAGGTTACGAATAGTAAAGGGGTACAATCGTCATTTCACTACAAAAGGTTAAAATTGTCTTTTCACGCCTCATTCTACACGCTCTCCAAGAAATAATTATCTAATATGATCTTCTTACTAACAAAATTTCTCAACAACCTAACATGATAAACTACATCTTCAAACAAAATTGAAACCTAAAATTAATAACCGACACACATTCATAATCAACTACTTTCGTCAACAATCACCGCCATCAACCACGACGACTTCAGGTAACAACCAATAACTACCACCAGGACCGACATCTGTAAAAAAAAAATTAAAGAGCTTTAAATCAATAACAAAAAATGTAATCAAAACACACACAAAAACAGATCTGAAAAAAATAATAATAATCAGATCCTAAAAAAAAAACTTATACATAAGGAAAGTCAACTAACCTAAACATCAAAAAATGAGAGTGCTTTGTTGACGATTAATTTCGCCGCCGGAAAATAGATGTTTGACGAATACCATCGTTGGCCAACAAAAAATTACCTGAAGCGTAGAGAAAACCACATTATATTTCAGATCTATACTTTTGTCGTGGTTCACTTTGTGATTTGTTGGTGTTTTCTGGTGGTTCACTAACGGTGGTTAGATAAGGAATGAGGGAGACGATGGTTACGAACAATAGAAACGTAAAAGTTTGGCGGACTTCGAACCACGGCAGCCGTAGTCAGTGGTAGTGGTGGCGGTGCAGACGGGAGGAGATGGAGTGGGAGAGTTTTTTTGATTTAAGGGTTTGGTGGATGAATATTAGATTGGGGTGGTTGAATTTGAGGAGAGAGACTCAAGATGACGTACTTGTAGTTCATAATCTCATATAGACCCTTTATTTATTATAGTACTCCGTAATTACTTAACTTTTTATGATATAAAAGATCACAGTAACGTTTTTTATTTGAAGTGTCATCATATTTACTTCATAACCAACCGTTTTTTTTTTTTATGATTATAAATAATAAATATAAATAAATATATTAATATTTCTTATTATGATTAATAGTAAAGATAAAAGATAAAAACAAACTGTAATTATAAATGTATGGAACAACTCTTTGTAACTATAAATGTATACTATGAGTTATAATTATTTATTAAATTATTGGTGCGCATTTCAATACCATATTCAAATTCAATTATTTAAAATTTGAACCGAACGTCAACCTAAATACAAACAATCGACGACTCACAAATCCGGCGCAACGCAAGGCGCAACCACTAGTTTATTACTATTAAACAATTTTTCTATAAATAAATTTAGTAAAAATTACATGGAGTGTACGGGCAAATATGACATTCATTCACTTTATCTTAAATTAAAAAAAATAAAAATAAATTTCTATAAGATATTTGAAATGGAACTGAAGTAATATTCATTTAGTTAATATTAAGCGATAAAATTTTTTTTGGTTAATATTAGGTGATACGGATCATATTCTCTGACAATAATAATTGTTATATGTACCGAAATCTCGAATAATCTTGATGACTTTTGATGTTTCGCAAGGTGTATATAAAATAGCTTATATTTTTACAGGAAATACTATTAAATACAATACAATTTTACACAAGATATTTATTTATTTAGAGAATGGATATACTTAAACCTTGCTACAACACTTATAGGCAGTGTACCTAATCGTACAGTAGTGTAGTTTTTAGTAAGTCCGGTTCGTTCCACAGGGAATCTTTTTAAACAAAGCTTAACGCTATATTAGTTTACTTTTATAAAAATACAAATATATATATAAGTAATATTATTATTATAAAGGGGGGGTTTTTACCGTTTAATGACCGGTTTGTCGATTTTAAAACTTTAGTCGCAGTAAAAACCAAATGTAAAATATTAAAAATAAATACAAGACTTAAATTAAAGCGTAAAGTAAATAACGATAATGAAATTTCGAATAATAAAAGTGTGATAAAATAAACTTGCGATAATTAAAAAGTACGATAATTAAAAGTGCAATTAAATACAATAACAATAAAAATGCGATAATTAGAAGTGCAATTAAATATAAAATAAAGGAAATTAAATATGAAATAAAAGAATTATGCTTATTTAAACTTCCGTAATCATGATGTTTGACGTGTTGATTTTAGTTTTATTGCCCATGGGTTAATTGTCCTTTGTCCTGGATTATTTAATATGTCCGTCTGGTTTTTGTCCATAACAGTCCATCGGTCATAAATTTAAAGTGCGAGTGTCCTCGTCAAATTATCCTTATACCCGAAGTCAAATCTTCCAACTAATTGGGGACTTAAACTGTAACAAGATTTTAATACTTTGTTTAATAATTACACCAGGATGTCGACTGAGTGTAACCCAAGGTTTTAATATTTTGTTATCAATTATACCAAGTGTCCTTGTACATAATTTCACCCCCTGTTTTAATTATTCTAGTGACTATTAATCCATTTCCGTGTCCGGTTAAATGAACGATTATTCGTACATATAAATACCCCGCCCATCGTGTCCGATTGAGTGTATATGGTAATTTATAGGGACGCCCAATTGTAAATCTTTATATTAACATTAACAAATTATCATTTAGTTAAACAAATATAAAGCCCATTAATAGCTCATAGTCTAATTTCCACAAGTGTCGTTCTTTTGTCTAAACCCTAATTATGGTACAAAGCCCAATTACCCAATTTTAGTAATTAGCCCAACATCATGATTACTTCGTTTTAAATAAGCATAATAATAACTTAGCTACGAGACATTAATGTAAAAAGGTTGAACATAACTTACAATGATTAAAAATAGCGTAGCGTTACACGGACAGAATTTCAACTTACGCCCTTACAATATTCGCTAACATACCCTTATTATTAGAATTATAATTAAAATTAAAATTAAAATATAAATTATAAATATAAATTTTACGTATGAATGGAGAGAAGAGAAAGATAGATGGATTTTGTGGTGCACCAAAGCTCGATTTTTATAGGCATGTGGGCTGGAACTGGGGCTCATGCGATCGCATGGATTTATGCCTTCCAGGCCATGCGATCGCATGGCCAGCTGGGGAGGCTCATATTTGGTTGTTTTCTTCTGCCGACGGTTTTATAAATAATATAATATATTAAATAATTATAAGAATTATTTAAATATTATATTATATTTATGTGCATAGTTGACTTGTAATTTTTAGTCCGTTGCGTCGAGCGTTGAGAGTTGACTCTGGTCCCGGTTCCGGATTTTCGAACGTCCTTGCGTACAATTTAATATCTTGTACTTTGCGTTTTGAATCTTGTACTCTTGTAATTTCGAGACGTTTCTTATCAATAATTAGAACCTCTTGGATTGTATTTTGTACTTTTGAGCTTTTTGGTCGTTGCGTCTTCAATTCGTCGAATCTGTCTTTTGTCTTCACCTTTTATTATTTAAACGAATATCACTTGTAAATAGAACAATTGCAACTAAAAGCTTGTCTTTCTTGAGGAATAATGCTATGAAATATATGTTCGTTTTTAGCATTATCAAATATTCCCACACTTGAGCGTTGCTTGTCCTCAAGCAATATCGTCTTGAAATACTAGAATCACTTCTTTATTCTTCACACTTTGTACATCAGTGATTTCTATACGGCGGTATAAACAATGGTAGTAACGATATGGTTTACAGTCCCACATGACTATAAAAATTTAGATCCATTAAGGAAATTGGATCTTTATGAAAACATTTGATCTTTTGAAAATTAAATCTAGTTTTTACCCTAGATAAGTTTTCCGGAATAACCCTTTACCGGTGTTTGCAAAATATTTTTGTGGTTTTGGTGGGTTCAAATTTGAAAATTTTAGCTCAAAACTTGCGGTTTTGTGTCACCCACTTTCTAACCTTGTATTTGGAAAGCAACACATCTAGTTTACTTGTCCCGTATATTACCTTTCGGTAAACTACCGTCCGGTTGTAAAGGAAAGCGTTGAACAAGCAACTGTTAAGGCAATGTCCCCTGACATGCTTTTAATTATGGTCTATAACGTGTCGGACGCAATTACTATCCTTGGTAGGAGCAATAGTAAAGCTCATCCTTATAATTTTTCGGTCTGGCACAAGGTCCTGTCTTTGACCATGCTATGCAACCACCGTTCTCACGGTTGACACCCGATTTAGTTCAGGTGACCTAATGAATTCCAGGTGAATTCCTAGGATTTTACGTTCAATGGTAATGAACATATTGAAAATAGGGTTTTCAGAAAACAAATCGGTTTGTAATTTTGATCAAAATATTTTCTCGTTCAAGCTCGAGTTTAGATATCATTGAATTCCATGAGTTTGTAATTCTCAATCTTTAAGGTCAATCTCAAGGATTGAGTAATATCAGGCTTAAAAGCTGATTTTTGATCTTTTAAGGAGATTATCCTTTCTGGGGATTTGATTCATTAGTCTTATCCAGCTAATTTGCATGGTGCCCCCCCATTTTACGAGATAAATCCTTCTCATGGTTAGGATAAATCTGACCACTTGGCGACCCTGTTTAATGCTGAGGTCCGTAGATTTCCTGCTGATTTTAGTGATGACTTTTCTGGATTTTTCGTCAACCTACAGCTGGTCTGGACGACAACTTCCTGACCTAAATCAAGAAGCGCGTGTCTTTTTCGGAAGACTTTACTTCCTTTTAATGATGGAATTGATTCATCGTGTAGATCCATCTCTTCTTTTCTTTCATCGGGTAAAATAGTTTAGTTTAGTCCAAAGCAAAAGTATTTTCAGTTATTTGTTACAGAAATATGTGACATATGTTTAAGATAACTTGGTAATTTTTCCCACACTTGGATTTTATTTTCCTTTTTATTGTTCTCTATTCCATTTTAAATGAATTTTAACATTTTGGTTTGTTTCTCAATTTATGTCCTTTCCGAGGTAACATTAATTTCGGTGTTAACACCTAGTTTTATCGTTCATAAATATGTATAAACATGATTTTGAGTTCATTTAATTGAAAATTTTGAAAAATTTTACTAGAATTGGGTAGTCAGTATATAAGACTAGGGCTGTTCTTTATTATCAGAGAGCACTAGATTCTAATACAACTACTGCTTTACTAGTATTTTTAATGGTAACCAAGTGTATAAAGATAAAAATTTTAAAAATTCGCAAGAATTTAACCCCTTCCCACACTTAAGATCTTGCAATGCCCTCATTTGCAAGAAATCAATACAATTTAAATTATTGAGGGTGATTAGCGTAGAAATGATTAAATTTTACCAAAGTTTCCAAACATATTGGCGTTTGTTTGCTGAATGATAAATGGTGCATAACATTTGTTCATTTCGTCTGTTGTTACATCACATTTATTTGTCATCTTGTCGTCAAAATTAGTAGCTTTTGCTGAACTTAATGCCAGTCTTTGAAAATGCGCCGTTTTACCCTGTTTTGAACAATCGACAATATACATACATACAAGTATAATCATGCATGGCAATTTGAAATGGGACTTAATATCCCACTTTCAAATTCTAAATATGAAATATTAGTACACAATAATAATAAAATAATAAAAATTACACAAATATATCCAATAACATAAGTTTAAACATGAAAAAGTCAAAAGATAAAAACATAATAATCATAAAAATAACCAAATGGAACTAAATCAGTCTGGATAGGGGTTCCAGTTCATCTCATCGGGTGGGTTCCATTGTTGGTTATAGGTGTTCTGATAGGCTTGGTTATAGTCATATCGGTTAAAGGGTGGTCGGATATCGGGGCTATGTGGCAGAAAATGAGCAGGTCGAGTAGGTACATAGTTATTTGGTACCTGATATGATAGCTGGCTCATGATTTGGTGCTGATGAACTAACCAGCTATCATGTTGGCGTCGCCTATAATCCTCGTATACTCGCTCGGAGTTCCACTGCTCATACATACTATGTCTGGCCGCGTTCGTCATTGCTTCCTCATCTATACGGACGTGGACGTCAAGAATAGCATCTCGAAAGACATCCCTAATGTCTTCCGCCTCCTCCATTTCCTCGTCTGAGCCTCTCTCTACCTGAGGATGAGATCCCTCATAGGGTACTGCCTGGTTACGCCTACTTTTCAATACCTTAGCACCCACATAAACTTTCAATCCTAAAGGCTCAACCTGTTCTCTACAAATCTGTAATGGACCCCCTTGGTTCCTATCAACACCTAAATACTCTCCAATGAGAGTAACAAAAATACCTCCTCCTATTATACTCCCGTCCTGCATTCCCTCTACCATTTTAGATAAATAAAAAGCAACACAGTAAGGGATATTGACAAAGCTTCTAGGATCCCGAATACACTTTAGGTAGAATAAATCATATAAGGTAATTTTTTCTTTATTATGACCTCTTTGTGTAATCGAGTTAGCCAAAAATCTATGAATAATATGAAGCTCGGCTCTGTCAATATGTGTATAGGAGTGTCCTCCTGCTCGTGTAAAAACATCAAAATGTGACATACGCCTCCAAATGGCGTCAGCGTCAAAGTTACTATCTACCCGTTCACCATAATGAATCATGTTTGTACAATCGGGTAATAGCAACTCACCAGGAGTATATATCTGTAAGGCCCTGGCCATGTCCAGCATGGACATTCTGTACATCCTCCCGCCAAGGATAAACCTAAGAAATCTTCTATCATCTATTCTAACTATATTTGTATCAAGTGATACAGTACTCATCAATTCAACACACCATTCCTTATATACAGGTCTACGAATGGTGAAAAGACGTTCCCAATCTGTAAAAGAAGAACTGCCATACCTTTGAACTAAAAGCTGTCTAACACGGTCAGCTAGATGGACCGTTTCCAAAGGGGCCCAATCGATTACCCTTGGCACCTCTACATTTTTTGTTACTAATTTGAATTTGTTCCTTTGATATGTCTCGTAATCTCTCCATCTTCTATCAAATCTCAGATTAGGATGTAGAGTGTGCTCAGGAATCGTTGGAAATTCTACTGGCGGCCTCATTGGGAATACTATGAATTCATCAACAAACTGTACTGGATCATAATAAGGTATGTGCTGATCAGGCTGTTGTTGTTCCTGTTGTGGTTCTTGTTCGTGTTGCATTTCTGGTTCTGGTGCTGGTGCTGGTCGTCTAGATGATGATGCTCCTGAACCTCCAGTATCGGCTCTCTGTAAAACACATTAAACACAAAATTTGTACATCCAAATATGCATTAGTGTTAGCAAAATAACAACTTAAAACAATCACTATAACATGTTAAATCAAAATTAAACTTATACACATTTTCACAATTTTTCACAATCCAACACTTTTCAAATAAGCACATATGAAAATGTATACAAAATTCATAAGCATTTAACTCAAATAACATGTCAAAATATTCATTACTAATAATTAAACAAGTCTCAAATGGCAAATATATCAAATTAATCAAGTTCATGAATTTTGGACTTAAAAAGTCCACTTTGATCTCCAAAAATCATGTTTAGGATCATTGTTTGGATCATTTAACTATCTAAACATGTTACACTACTCAATTTAGCAATAATTCATGATAAAAATCGGCCATAACCTGTTTATATCAAAAAGCCCCAAATTGCTCAAGAACACAAACCCTAGATTTCTAAAAATTTTGAAGTTTTTGACTTCAAATCATGTTAAATAGCATCAATCTAGGTTATACATGCATAAAATACTAACAATTTAACACTAATTACACTAGAAATTAACAAAATTGCATTAGGTAAAAAAATTGGTAATTATCACAAAAACTAGGAATTTATAGAGTTTAGGGGTGTAATTTTTACCAATTTGCTGAAGAATGAGAATCTAGGCATGATTAGAGCAAGAAATTTGATGAATTACGGTAGAAAAATGGCGAAAATTGGTGAATTTTTGGAGTTGGTTCGTGAATGTGTGTGTGTTTTGTGGATGAAGAGCAGAACTCGCTGCTGTATTTGTTTCTGGCCTGCATTTGGTCCCCATGCGATCGCATGGGTTCCAAGTGCAAACCCCATGCGATCGCATGGGGTGCCGGCTACAGTGTTTTCAGCTTTTTTTTTTTTTTTTATATAAAACCTTATGCTTTATAAAACTTATAATTAATTAAATTTTAAAAATTTTGTTTTCCTTTAGGAGCGAGGGCGTTTCGGATCGTTGTCCTAGTCTGTCCCTCGACAAAATTTTAAAATTTGTCAAATCAAAGCGCAGTTTTTAAAAGTAAAGATTTTTGGGTTTTTTTAATGTTTTTGGCATACTTTAATTCAATAAGATTAAAAATAATGATAATAAAAGTTCTCGTCCCTCCCTCGGGTAAAGCAATTTCGGTTCAAAGACCTAGTCTTCAACTTACGACGAATTTTAAAAATCATATTTTTAACTTAATGAGATAAAGTAAATTTTTGTTTTTAAATTCACACAACTTAAATATAAAATTCAAAATTAATATTAAAAATTCACACCAAACTTAAAATTTGAAATGCATAAAATTAAAAATTCATATTTTAAAAATTAGAAATTCACACCAAACTTAATTTAAAAATTCAAATATTTACAATTTTAAAAATATTATTTTTACAAAGTTTACAATATTAATTTAAGATTTAAATATTAATTTTAAAAACATGGTAAAAATTAAAAAACTTTTTGGCTTTTTATCCCACTTTAAGCAATCAAATATTATCAAAAATATGCGCCCCTCTTTTCGGTAAAGTAATTTCGGTTCCAAGACCTAATTTAACTCATGACGAATTTTTGAAATATTTTGGGTTGATTGATTAAAGATATTTATACCTTAAGAATAAACGTTAAATTTCGCAGTGATGTAATAATTTTTTTTTTAATGATATCAATAATTTCGGTCGCCAAACCTAATTTTATTCAATACCAATTTAATACTTTATAGCGAATAAATTAGCGTTTATTATCAAAAGGTTAAAAATAAAAAAAATAAAATAAAAACTGTACAAACATACCTGTGAAATAGATTTCTTAGTTATATGATCTATCCCATTCATAAGATAGTCGGTTTAATTGGTTTTCCATAGCTACATAGGCGTAACCTCTAGCATTCAGTGTCTTTTCTTCTAAACATATGAACGGTCCGTCTCTGCATAAAGTAACAAATTCGGTGTTTGAATAGGTTTGATTATTTGAACATTTACCTCCATGTGACCATTTTCCGCATTTGTGACATCTTTCTAGGTGTCGTGCTCTTCTTTTTGTTGCGGATTTTGATTTTCCTTTACCAAATTGTAACTTATTATCTTCGCATCTGGATTCTTTTCTAACTCCGTCCAATCTTTCTCTGATTACTGATACTAATTCACTCGGAAGTGTGTCATTATTACGTTTAGTGATCAAAGCGTGTAGCATTAGACCATGGTTTAGTTCACAGGCAGTCTTCATTTCGTAAAAACCTAAAAAAAATAAAAATTCAGAATGGGGGGAGAAGACTAGTTCTTTAGGGTCTGCTAGGGAAAGACCATTCGGGTTCCATTTTCGAGAACTACACAAAAACAGACAATCTAACTCTAACAGAAATACATATTATCCTTTAAAGACTTGATTCTCCCCACACTTAGTTAGATGTGGTGTCGAAATTGTGATTAACTTCGTTGTCGACTTCCATCGGACTATCTATATAATGTTTAACTCTGTGACCATTAACTTTAAATTCAATCCCATTTGAATTTATTAATTCTATCGTTCCGTATGGGAAAACTCTTTTGACTATGAATGGTCCAGACCATCTTGATTTCAATTTTCCAGAAAATAGCTTGAATCGTGAATTGAAAAGAAGAACTCTGTCTCCTTCTTTAAATTCTTTTGAACTTCTGATTCTTTTATCATGCCATTTCTTCGTTCTTTCTTTATAGATTAACGAATTTTCGTATGCTTCATGTCTTAATTCTTCTAATTCATTTAGTTGACTTAATCGTAGACGTCCAGCTTCATGTAAATCAAGATTACATGTCTTCAAAGCCCAAAATGCTTTGTGTTCAATTTCTACTGGAAGATGACATGCTTTTCCATAAACAAGTCTAAAAGGTGTGGTTCCAATTGGAGTTTTGTAGGCTGTTCTAAAAGCCCAGAGTGGATCCTCCAATTTAATGGACCATTCCTTCGGATTTGATCCTACGGTTTTCTCTAGAATACGTTTTAAAGCTCGGTTGGTATTTTCAACTTGTCCACTTGTTTGTGGATGATATGCGGTGGAGATTTTATGAGTTACTCCATATCTTTTAAGAACTTTCTCAAGTTGATTATTACAGAAATGAGTACCCCGATCACTTATTAAAGCTTTCGGTGTTCCAAACCTTGCAAAAAGACGTTTTAAAAAGTTGACTACAACTCGTGCATCGTTAGTTGGGAGAGCTTGTGCTTCCGCCCATTTAGATACATAATCAATGGCTACGAGAATATAGAGATTATTATGAGATTTTGGAAATGGACCCATAAAGTCAATACCCCAAATGTCAAATACTTCACATACTTGGATGACATTTTGTGGCATTTCATCACGTTGACTTATTTTTCCGGCCCTTTGACATGCATCACAGGATTTGCAAAGAAGGTGTGTGCTTCTTTGTAAATTGTAGGCCAATAGAATCCAACATCATAAACTTTTCTTGCTGTTAGTTGAGGCCCATAATGCCCTCCTGTTGGTCCTGTGTGACAATGGTTTAATATTTTACTAGCTTCATCTCCAAATACACATCGGCGTATTATCCCATCGGGACAACTTTTAAACAGATGTGGATCTTCCCAAAAATAGTGTTTTATATCACTGAAGAATTTCTTTCGTCTTTGGTACGATAATCCTTTTTCAAGGAATCCACAAACTAAGTAGTTTGCATAGTCTGCAAACCATGGGATTTCTTTATAATCTATCTTCAATAGATATTCATCAGGAAAGTTGTCTTGTATGGCCGATTCATTTAGAACTTCTAATTCGGGATTTTCAAGACGAGAAAGATGATCAGTGGCGAGATTTTCTGCTCCTCTTTTATCTCGGATTTCAATATCAAACTCTTGTAAGAGTAAGATCCAACGGATTAATCTTGGTTTAGCATCTTGTTTTTTGAAAATAGGTATCTAAGAGCAGAATGGTCGGTATAGACCACCGTTTTTGCTAGAACGAGATATGATCGAAATTTGTCAAAAGCAAAGACAATAGCAAGGAGTTCTTTTTCAGTAGTTGTATAGTTCGTTTGTGCTCCTTGTAACGTCTTACTAGCATAATATATAGGTTGAAATCGTTTTTCAATCCCTTGTCCTAAAACGGCTCCCATTGCAAAATCACTTGCATCGCACATTAGTTCAAATGGTAGATTCCAATTTGGTGTTATCATGATCGGTGCATTAGTGAGTTTCTCTTTAAGAATATTAAAAGATTTGATACATTCATCTGAAAAGATGAATGGAGCATCCTTTTCTAGGAGTTTATTCATAGGAGTGGAAATTTTAGAAAAATCTTTTATGAAACGTCGGTAAAAACCGCCATGCCCTAGAAAACTCCTAACTTCTCTAACATTGGTGGGATGTGGAAGTTTAACAATTACATCTACTTTAGCTCTATCCACTTCAATTCCTTCTTTTGAAATTTTATGACCAAGAACGATGCCTTCTTTAACCATGAAATGGCATTTCTCCCAATTAAGTACTAGATTTGATTGTTCGCATCTGATAAGCATTCGTTCCAGATTAACTAGACATGATTCAAATGTATCACCGAAGACTGAAAAGTCATCCATGAAAACTTCCATGCATTCTTCTATAATGTCATGAAAAATTGCCATCATACACCTTTGAAAGGTTGCAGGGGCGTTACAAAGTCCAAATGGCATGCGTTTGTAAGCAAAAGTACCATAAGGGCACGTGAATGTGGTTTTCTCTTGATCTTCTGGTGCTATTGGAATTTGAAAATATCCGGAAAATCCATCTAGAAAACAATAGTAACTATTTACGGCTAATCTTTCCAACATTTGATCTATGAAAGGTAAGGGAAAGTGATCTTTTCTGGTGGCGTCATTTAATTTTCTATAATCAATACATACACGCCATCCTGTTACAGTCCTAGTAGGAATAAGCTCATTTTTCTCATTTGTAATGACAGTCATGCCACCCTTCTTAGGCACGCATTGAACTGGGCTTACCCATGGACTATCAAAAATTGGATATATCAAACCTGCATCTAGCAGTTTAATAATCTCTTTCTTAACTACATCTTGCATATTAGGATTTAGTCTTCGTTGGCGTTGCACATACATTTTATGACCTTCTTCCATAAGGATTTTATGTGTGCAATACGAAGGACTTATTCCTTTAATATCATGAATCTTCCATGCAATGGCTGGTTTATGAGCTTTCAACACAGAAATGAGTTGTGATTTCTCATTTTCAGTAAGAGAAGACGATATTATTACAGGTAATTCAGATTCACCATGTAAATAAGCGTATTCCAAATGATTTGGAAGTGGCTTTAACTCTAATTTCGGAGGTTCTTCTATCGATGATTTATATCGATATCTGTCTTCTTCTTTTAGCATTTGAATTTCTTCTGTTGTTGGTTCATATCCATTAGCTATAAGTGTAGCTAACATTTCAGCTTCATCAATTAGTTTATTACTTTCTCCTAAAGAACATTCTCCTGTTCCTTGTAATTCTGGAAATTCTTCTAATAATTCTGCATGTGCATCTATAGTTTGAATATAATAACATGTATCATCTGTAGATTGTGGTTGTTGCATTGCTCTATCAACTGAAAAGGTAACACTCTCGTCCTCTATACTTAGGGTCAGTTTCTTACCGAACACGTCTATCATTGCTTTAGCCGTATTTAAGAATGGTCTTCCTAATATGAGAGAAACTTGAGAATCTTCTTCCATGTCCAGAACAACAAAATCTACCGGAAATACTAAAGTACCAACTTTAACTAGCATGTTCTCCATTATCCCTCTAGGATATTTTATTGATCTATCGGCTAGTTGTATGCTTATTCTGGTTGGTTTCAATTCTCCAAGGTCTAGTTTAGCTTATAGTGAATAGGGCATTAGATTTATACTAGCACCTAAGTCTGCCAATGCTTCTATTGAACTAAGACTACCCAGAAAACATGGAATTGTGAAACTTCCTGGATCAGATAATTTTTCTGGTATCTTATTCAACAGCACTGCTGAACAATTAGCATTCATAGTAACAGCCGAGAGTTCTTCCATTTTCTTTCTATTCGTGATCAGATCTTTCAAGAATTTAGCATATCTAGGCATTCCTGAAATCACATCAATGAAAGGAAGATTTACATTTATCTGTTTAAACATATCCAAGAATTTGGATTGCTCGGCTTCAAGTTTCTCTTTCTTCATTTTACTCGGGTAAGGAAGTGGTGGTTGGTATGGTTTAACATAAGGTTTAGCCTTAACTGTGTTATCTTCATTAACCTTTTCAACTACCAGTTCATTTTCCTTATCTTGATTAGGTTGTGGTTCTTGTGGAGTAGGAATAGCTTCATCAGAAGTTACAGGTATTTCAGGTGATTTAAGTGTTGTACCACTTCTTGTGGTAATGGCTTTAGCTATTTCATTCCGGGGGTTAGCATTTGTATCACTAGGTAGACTTCCCGGTTTTCTTTCACCTATTAACCTTGCTAGGTTACTTACTTCTTGTTCCAGATTTTGAATAGAAGCTTGTTGATTTCTAAATGCTTGAGCATTTTGTTCATTAGTTTGTTTCTGAGATGTGAAAAATTGCGTTTGAGTTTCAACTAGCTTCGTCATCATCTCTTCTAAATTCGGCTTTTTATCATCTGTTTGTTGTGGTGGTTTGTTTTGAAAATTAGGTCTTTGCTGATTGTAAGTATTATTGGATACTTGTTGATTGCTAGGACCTTGTTGGTTGTTGTATGGAATATTTCTGTTATAATTTTGGTTTTGATTGTAAATCGGTCTTGGCGGTTGATAATTATTCTGATAATTATTTCCAGGCCTTTGGTTTATGTATGAAATATTCTCTCTTTGTTCCATTGTTAATTCAATACTGAGACAATCTTTTGTCAAATGTGGTCCTCCACACTACTCACAACTAATTCGTATTGAGTGAATATCCTTAGTCATCTTTTCCATTCGTCTCTCCACAGCATCTATCTTTGCGAAAATGGAATCTAAGTCATGGCTAGAATCGGCTCTAGCTGCTTTAGATGATCTAACGATATCTTTTTCTTGGTGCCACTCATGTGAGTGGGAAGCAGTGTTATCAATAATTTTGTAAGCATCAGTTTCGGTTTTCTTCATAATAGAACCACCAGCTGCTATATCTATGTCTTTCCTTGTAGTGATGTCGCATCCTTGGTAGAATATTTGTACTATTTGACAGGTGTCTAAACCATGTTGCGGACATCCTCTTAACAACTTTCCATATCTAGTCCATGCCTCATATAGAGTTTCATTCGGTTTCTGTGTAAACGTAACAATTTCTGCTTGAAGTCTTACGACTTTAGATGCAGGAAAGAATTGTTTAAGAAATTTGTCAACTAAAACATCCCATGTATCAATCGCCCCTTCAGGTAACGATTCCAACCAATCTTTGGCTTCTGCCTTTAAAGTCCAGGGAAATAACATGAGATATATCTGTTCATCCTCTACTTCTCGGATTTTAAATAGTGTGCAGATCCTATTAAAGGTACGTAGATGTTCATTTGGATCTTCCTTCGGCGCACCACTAAATTGGCATTGATTAGTCACCATGTGTAGAATTTGTCCTTTGATTTCATAATCTGGCGCATTAATGTCTGGATGAGTAATTGCGTGACCTTGGCCAGTGCGTTTAGCTCTCATTCGGTCTTCCATACTTAAAGGTTCCAGATTCTCCATAATTGAATTTGTTGAATCGGAATCACTAGAGGATTCTGATTTAATGGTTCGTTCCTCAACAATCTCTGTTTGAATGATTGGTGGTTCCGGAGGAAAGTTTAGTGGTTCAGGATCTACGAATCGTTCCTGAATATTCTCCGGATTCTCAATTGTGAGGTCGGGTTCAAAAAATGGATTATCGGAAATTTGAACTGAAGTACTTGGTCGACTGGATGACGATTCTAAAGAAAAATCAATGGCAGTGATATTTGCTAAATGTCTTGATCTAGTTACAGGTGGTGATCGTACAAAAGGTGGTGAACGTCTTGCTCGGTGCATTCACTGAATATCCTATTAGTTTTAAAAGGAAAGAAAAATTATAATAAGTTATCCAATCAATAGACTTTTCTGATTTTGCCCACGTTTCGAATAGCCAAGAGATGCAGCAGAGGGGCAGGATTCATTTGGTCTCAATATAATTGAGGACTGTTTGGCTCCAATAACCCGGTCCACGTACAAATCCAACTATTACTACGAACCAGAAAATTTTGATGTCTATCAATTTAACTACTTAAAATAAATTTTCGTAATTTTAAGAAATTTAGATAAGAAGTAGAATAAAAATCTATGTCCTAAAACTAGAATAGCGAGAAATAAGAAAGAAAAAGAGCGTGTCGAAAAAGGTCGAAAAAGAAAAATGGTTGAAAAATAAAAGGTGACGGAAAAATAAAAGAAACTTATAAAACTTAAAACACTTGACTAACCTAACCTTATTACTACAACTAACTTAAAATTATAATCGCAAATTGAGATTACTAATTGGAATGATAATTGATACATAGGTAAAAATCGTCTAAAAATATTAAAGCTTACAGGAAAAACTAAATCCCAAATGGAAATAACTTAAAAAGGTACTAAAATCTAAAAACTGCGTTGCAAAATTCTAAAGCACTTAAATCTTAGTCTAAAGAAAAAGCACTTAAGGAATTCTACGGCAAAGCCTAAAAATTCTAGAAGTAAAAATAACTATGGCAAAGACTATGAATTAAAACTAAATATGAGCGAAAAATACAAAAGTTACGTTAAAACGATTAAAAAGGGAAAAAATATAAAAATATATAAAAAGTTGTAAAAAGTACAATTTTTATAAAAATATTATTTTTATATTATTTATTTATTAAAACTATTAATTTTACAATTTAAATAAACTAATTAAACTAAAAATACAAATTAATAATAAAAACTAAATTAATATATATTATATATAACCCTAATTAGGGTTTAAATATAATAATAATAATTATTATCCGTAATTAATGCAGGCTGCAGTCTGGCGTGTCAGATGGGCTCATGCGATCGCATGAGTCCTTAGTTGCCCAGCCATGCGATCGCATGGGCTAGGATTTCGGGCCACAGAGTGGGCTGCTACAGTACCGGCCGAATTAATAAATTTTTTTTTTCTGTTTTTTCTGTAAAATATAAAATATATTTATAAATTAAATAAAACTTATATTTTTACAAACTAAAGAAAATAGAAATAAAGAAACTTTATAAAACTTAAATATTTACCAAACTCTAAAAAAAATATTTATATTTTTGTTTTTCTTTTAATATTTTTGAATATTTAAAACGTATTTTTACAAAAGCGTACTAAAAATAATTTTTTGTTTTTTTTATATATTAGCGTTGCGCTTCCGGCTTTTAAGCTAGATTGATTCCCCGGCAGCGGCGCCAAAAATAACTTGATGTTTCGCAAGGTGTATATAAAATAGCTTATATTTTTACAGGAAATACTATTAAATACGATACAATTTTACACAAGATATTTATTTATTTAGAGAATGGATATACTTAAACCTTGCTACAACACTTATAGGCAGTGTACCTAATCGTACAGTAGTGTAGTTTTTAGTAAGTCCGGTTCGTTCCACAGGGAATCTTTTTAAACAAAGTTTAACGCTATATTAGTTTACTTTTATAAAAATACAAATATATATATAAGTAATATTATTATTATAAAGGGGGTTTTTTACCGTTTAATGACCGGTTTGTCGATTTTAAAACTTTAGTCGCAGTTAAAACCAAATGTAAAATATTAAAAATAAATACAAGACTTATATTAAAGCGTAAAGTAAATAACGATAATGAAATTTCGAATAATAAAAGTGCGATAAAATAAACTTGCGATAATTAAAAAGTACGATAATTAAAAGTGCAATTAAATACAATAACAATAAAAATGCGATAATTAGAAGTGCAATTAAATATAAAATAAAGAAAATTAAATATGAAATAAAAGAATTATGCTTATTTAAACTTTCGTAATCATGATGTTTGACGTGTTGATTTTAGTTTTATTGCCCATGGGTTAATTGTCCTTTGTCCTGGATTATTTAATATGTCCGTCTGGTTTTTGTCCATAACAGTCCATCGGTCATAAATTTAAAGTGCGAGTGTCCTCGTCAAATTATCCTTATACCCGAAGTCAAATATTCCAACTAATTGGGGACTTAAACTGTAACAAGATTTTAATACTTTGTTTAATAATTACACCAGGATGTCGACTGAGTGTAACCCAAGGTTTTAATATTTTGTTATCAATTATACCAAGTGTCCTTGTACATAATTTCACCTCTGTTTTAATTATTCTAGTGAGTATTAATCCATTCCCGTGTCCGGTTAAATGAACGATTATTCGTACATATAAATACCCCGCCCATCGTGTCCGATTGAGTGTATATGGTAATTTATAGGGACGCCCAATTGTAAATCTTTATATTAACATTAACAAACTATCATTTAGTTAAACAAATATAAAGCCCAGTAATAGCTCATACTCTAATTTCCACAAATGTCGTTCTTTTGTCTAAACCCCAATTATGGTACAAAGCCCAATTACCCAATTTTAGTAATTAGCCCAACATCATGATTACTTCATTTTATATAAGCATAATAATAACTTAGCTACGAGACATTAATGTAAAAAGGTTGAACATAACTTACAATGATTAAAAATAGCGTAGCGTTACACGCACAGAATTTCAATTACACCCTTACAATATTCGCTAACATACCCTTATTATTAGAATTATAATTAAAATTAAAATTAAAATATAAATTATAAATATAAATTTTACGTATGAATGGAGAGAAGAGAAAGATAGATGGATTTTGTGGTGCACCAAAGCTCGATTTTTATAGGCATGTGGGCTGGAACTGGAGCTCATGCGATCGCATGGATTTATGCCTTCCAGGCCATGCGATCGCATGGCCAGCTGGGGAGGCTCATATTTGGTTGTTTTCTTCTGCCGACGGTTTTATAAATAATATTATATATTAAATAATTATAAGAATTATTTAAATATTATATTATATTTATGTGCATAGTTGACTTGTAATTTTTAGTCCGTTGCGTCGAGCGTTGAGAGTTGACTCTGGTCCCGGTTCCGGATTTTCGAACGTCCTTGCGTACAATTTAATATCTTGTACTTTGCGTTTTGAATCTTGTACTCTTGTAATTTCGAGACGTTTCTTATCAATAATTAGAACCTCTTGGATTGTATTTTGTACTTTTGAGCTTTTTGGTCGTTTGCGTCTTCAATTCATCGAATCTGTCTTTTGTCTTCACCTTTTATTATTTAAACGAATATCACTTGTAAATAGAACAATTGCAACTAAAAGCTTGTCTTTCTTGAGGAATAATGCTATGAAATATATGTTCGTTTTTAGCATTATCAACTTTACATATATGTGGGGCTTATTTTCTGAATTATTATGTTTTTTTGTGTGTGCCTGATATCTACCAATCGGTCTTGATTACGTCTTTGTCGGTCTTGATTGTATAGTAGTTTGTTTTTGTAGGTTAATTAACGAGGCTTGTTTTATAGATATTTTGCGTGTAGATGTTGACTTTTAGGTGCGAGCTTCCCTGTACTCCCGTGTGATTTGTTGGTGTTTTCTGGTGGTTCACTAACGGTGGTTAGATAAGGAAGGAGGGAGACGATGGTTACGAACAATAGAAACGTAAAAGTTTGGCGGACTTCGAACCACGGCAGCCGTAGTCAGTGGTAGTGGTGGCGGTGCAGACGGGAGGAGATGGAGTGGGAGAGTTTCATTGATTTAAGGGTTTGGTGGATGAATATTAGATTGGGGTGGTTGAATTTGAGGAGAGAGACTCAAGATGACGTACTTGTAGTTCATAATCTCATATAGACCATTTATTTATTATAGTACTCCGTAATTACTTTAACTTTTTATGATATAAAAGATCACAGTAACGTTTTTTATTTGAAGTATCATCATATTTACTTCATAACCAACCGTTTTTTTTTGTATGATTATAAATAATAAATATAAATAAATAAATTAATATTTCTTATTATGATTAATAGTAAAAGATAAAAGATAAAAACAAACTGTAATTATAAATGTATGGAACAACTCTTTGTAACTATAAATGTATACTACGAGTTATAATTATTTATTAAATTATTGGTGCGCATTTCAATACCATATTCAAATTCAATTATTTAAAATTTGAACCCAACGTCAACCTAAATACAAACAATCGACGACTCACAAATCCGGCGCAACGCAAGGCGCAACCACTAGTTTATTACTATTAAACAATTTTTCTATAAATAAATTTAGTAAAAATTACATGGAGTGTACGGGCAAATATGACATTCATTCACTTTATCTTAAATTAAAAAAATAAAAATAAATTTCTATAAGATATTTGAAATGGAACTGAAGTAATATTCATTTAGTTAATATTAAGCGATAAAATTTTTTTTGGTTAATATTAGGTGATACGGATCATATTCTCTGACAATAATAATTGTTATATGTACCGAAATCTCGAATAATCTTGATGACTTTACATATATGTGGGGCTTATTTTCTGAATTATTATGTTTTTTTGTGTGTGCCTGATATCTACCAATCGGTCTTGATTACGTCTTTGTCGGTCTTGATTGTATAGTAGTTTGTTTTTGTAGGTTAATTAACGAGGCTTGTTTTATAGATATTTTGCGTGTAGATGTTGACTTTTAGGTGCGAGCTTCCCTGTACTCCCGACCCCTCCCCCCACCCCCGTCTTTTTTTAACTTCTGTTTAGGACGTTTTCCTTTGAAAAACGATCTCATTTTATTCGTCATTTTCGAAAAAAAGTCTACCAATCATATTAAAGTTTGATGTCACAAGTTGTAACATTTGAATTAAATCTTTAGATGTTGCAACTACGGGATCCAATGTGGCTAGCTTAAAGTTTTACCCTGTTATACTCTATTCATTCATAAAGTAATATTGGTTGGTAGTTTACACTCAGACACTCGATATTAATCATAAAGCAATGAAAATGAAAAACATAAGCAAAAATAGCATACAACTTTTATTCACTTAAAAGTTTTACAAGATATAACAGACTACAGACTACAGACTTATTAGTAATAAATTAACAAAATTATAAGTTACTTATAACTTAACACGTGAAAGAACTCAACTTTAGATAATTAGATGATCACATAACTTTTTTAGAACTTTGACTGAATTCGATGAATGGTCTTGATGTCCACCCTTAAATAATTTGCAAGAATATCTGCCGGGATACGAGGGTTTGATCCAAACACATCATTTGCAAGGCTAACGACTCCCGGATTTTCACTACTCAATGCTGCAATCGCATACGCATACCCATGTCCGACGTTTTTCAAGTAATGAACGAGTCCTTCTGGGATCACGAAAACATCACCCTTATGAAGTACTGTCGTGAACAGACGTTCTAAAGGGTTTGCAGTCACAAAACCGGCTTCAAGACTGCCTTCTATGACAATCATCATTTGAGTGGCTCGTGGGACCGTGTGTGGAGGAATAATACTTCCGGGAGCAAAGTCAACACGGGCCATTGCGATACCCAAAGTATGGAGTCCCGGCATTTGGTGTACAGTCACCCCCGTCACATAATATCCAAGCACATTTGACGCGTTTAACCTATTGTTTAGACCTCTGTAAACAAAATCTTCTACCGTTACAACTTTCGGATCTTTGCAAACGAAACCGTTCACTCGTACTACAAAAAAAAAAAAAAAGAAAAAAAAAAAAAGGAAAATAATAGTATAAGTTTATTTTATCATTTTTAAATCATGTTTAACATTTCACAAGATGGGAGTAATATTTACCTTTGCTATTTAGATCAGCCACACAATAGTCTTGTAGGGGACTAGGATCATAAGCGAATGCAAGTGAACATGTTGCTAGTAACAGACCGAATAAAAAAAGAAATCGAGACGTCATTAGCGAGATCAACTAGAAAAATTAGTTTGATCTTCAATGAATTCAACTTTGATAGCTCTATAAATTTGTGTGATGAAGTATGTAGCTTGGCACTACTTTTTATAAGGAAATAATAATTGGAACATAAAGCTAATACTCATCATGGTCCATTGCTAGTCATGAACATAAAGTGACGATAGTACATGTGCTATGTTTGTATATTGTCATCTAGTTCTACCAACAAAAGTATTGATTAACACCAACAAACAACTTTCTGACTTAAATAGAGTAAAGCTGTTGATTGCACATATAATTTACTAATAACTTTGTTGTTGCTTGGAAAAGAAAATGGGAAATATAATATGTTTACACTCAACATTAATTCAACATTATTAATAGACGGGTAGCAACCATCACTAAGGCCACGCCCACTCGTATCGGTTGTGTCGTTGATCCGCCATTCGAGCCGCTGTTGAAGGGCGCCGACAGGGGCGGATCCAGGATTTTAGTTTACTGGTGTCACAAAATAATAGCAAAACATATCAAATTAAAATTTTTAATTTGAATACGTAAAGATCAAGTTACTTTTAACACAAATATCTCTTATGATATTTTTTTTACTAAAACCCATCCATAATTGTTTCATCTATAACACTAACAAGTGCTTCATTTTTATGTTAACGTAAACATAAACGTTAAGAAATTGATTATTCATTCGACTACATACTAAGAAAGAAAAAAATTAAGCGATCACTAATCAAACACAAACAAAAACGTATATATCAGCACAAAAGAAATTAAATATCTTTAGAAATAGTTACTTACGAAAATCTATACCCTAAAAGTTTTAAACATCTAAATATTACTGGCACTTCAACGGAGTAATATGTACAGAAAGTTCTTGACTTATCTGTAGTAGGGGTTTATGTTGGTATAGTAATAAAATTGAGGGATTTAAGTTGGTATAGTAATCAAACAGAGGTCTCTAAATGTTTATTTGTATAACAATGAAGGATAACAAAACAAACATTTTAGAAAGATCAAACAAAAGTCTAGAAAACCGGGCCTTCTTCCTCACAAGTCACAACACAGGGACCCCATACCTCAAGCTTAAATGTCTATACAAGTTAATTTCCAAGTTCTTTACAATGACTGATGCCCTCTATGCTTATTGCACTGAAGAGTTGAGTGGTGGCACAGGCCACCCCTACTCAACATGTGGCTCCGCCCCTGGGCGCCGGTATTAGCAACCCGTCAGTTAACCGCCGTTGAGTGACCGTGATCGAAATAGTCGTTGTATGACATTTTGCTTCACGGATTCTTTAACTCAAACCGCTCTTCTTCTTTTTTTGTGTTTTATTCAAACAACTATTTTTTTTCTTCATCTACCCTCTTATTTATATACACACAACATCTATCTCTTTTTCATCAACATTTAACTCTCATTTATCATCAACTTCATCTCAACTTCATCATCTCCATCAACTTCATCACCATGTCATCCAACAAAAAAATCAAAAACAAAAACAACAACATACTACCGTCGATGAAGATATGTGGAAAGAGTCAAAAGAGTTCTTGTTCGTCGGATGCGGCATCTCGTTGTTCTTCGGAGGATGCTAGAGCATCTATATATGGAAGTGCAACTGCTACACGTGAGACCATGAGGGCGATAAACGAGTAGGCTGAAAAATGACAAGAAAGTTGGAGGAGCAAGTCGACACTCATGTGATGTTGGAAAGTTTGAAGCTTCTATCGCAACCGTGTCTTCCGACATTCCACCCGAGCAATACGACTTGTTGATGCGAGCAAGGAGTAATATACCGAAGAAGTATGCGAGCAAGTTTACCGAAGAAGATTAATGTTTATTGTTTTTAACTTTGATGTAATCGTTTTTATATTTTCATGTCTTGTATTGCCGTCTTTTTTAATTCAATAAAATGTTCACTTTGTGATGACCCGAAAATTTCTGACCAAATTTAAACTTAATCTTTATATGTTTCCGACACGATAAGCAAAGTCTGTAATATTGAGTCTCAAAAATTTTAAACTGTTTACATGGATTCATTTATACCTTTGATTATTCCTAACGATTCACGAACAATTGTTTGTAAATAAATATATATATGTATATATATATATATATATATATATATATATATATATATATATATATATATATATATATATATATATATATATATATAAATGTAAGTGTATATAATAAATTGAAATTACAAAATATAATTTAAACATTAAAATTAAATATGTAAAATAGGATACAAAATAATTAAGTGTAAATTTAAAATGAATCTATATATATAAATATATATGAATTCTATGTCTAATTATTATTATAAGTATATGGTAATACTTATAAAATTTATAAACAATAAAAAGGTTATCATATATTATATGATTATTAAATATTACATAATTAATAATATATTATTAACAAGTTAAAATATAATTGATATAGTAATATTATTACTACTTTCATTATTATTATTAATACTAATAATAATATTAATAATTAATCTCAGTATTAGTTATATTATTATAGATAGTATATAGATAGAAAATTTGATCCATAAAATTCGAATTCGTTTATAAAATAAAATAAAATTCTTAACAATTACAAATTTTCGAGTCAAAGTTTATAAAATAAAAGTCAATCGATTGCTCTTCATTACAATTCGAATTCGTTTTTGTGTTTCAAGTTAAATTGAAGGTCCAGAAAGTTTCCAGGAACAATTTAAAACCTTTTTCATTCAGGAATCGTGAGCTATAATGTCCAAAAATTTGATTTTGATTATATGTTCTTCGCGTGAAAAAAAGCTGTGCAGTTTATATTTTTTTATTTTTTTTTCTTTCTCCTGTTCTGGTAATCAAACACTCAAAGATAAACGGTTCTGTTTCAAATATAAGTTATAAAATAATCTGGTAACTCAAATTTATGAGTATCGAATTGTTCCTGGTCGAATGGATTTAAGGAAGAATGAGAGAAATACATAAAACGGGTTATATTAATTAAAAGGGGGTTATAAAACAGAAAATGGGCAATAGCCCAACGGTTAAGGGAGTGTGTAACGAGCAGAAGGTCTTGGGTTTGAGTCCTGGCAGTGGTGTTCTTTTTTTTTTAGCTTTTCTTCAAAGGTTGTAACCCTTTATTATTATTATTATTATTATTATTATTATTATTATTATTATTATTATTATTATTATTATTATTATTATTATTATTATTATTATTATTATTATTATTATTATTATTATTATTATTATTATTATCATCATCATCATTTTCATTATTGTTATTATTATTATTATTGTTGTTGTTATTAATATTATTATTGTTATTATTAGTCATTGTTAATACTACTAGTATTATAATTATTATAAGTATTATAATTAGTATTGTTAACATAGTTATAAGTATTATAACCATTATTATTATTATTTTTATTATTATTATTATTATTATTATTATTATTATTATTATTATTATTATTATTATTATTATTATTATTATTATTATTATTATTATTATTATTATTATTATTATTATTATTATTATCAGGATCACGAATTGATGTTATAGCAGCTTTAGTTATTAGTTTAGAAATTAAACATGAAGACTATGATTATGATTAACATAAGTATTGTTATTAATATTGCTTATTATCAAGTATTATGTATTATTATAAAAGTTATTATTTTCAGTATCATTACTAATAAACTTTTCATTTTATTAAAAATTACTGTTATTTTCTTTATTATAAGATTTATTATTAAAACTAACATTAATATTATTATTGAGCATTAATATTACTATAGTAGGAGAAATCATAAGCATCGATCTAATTGAGCAATTTCCAACCCTATGCTCAGCTGAAGGCTTAACCAACTTCAACATTAAATACCTAGGTGGTCTTGAGCTGTGTCTCATCTTTGATAATGAGGAAACGGTCAAAAATATCCTTAACACATCTGACCATGTTCTACACAATTGGCTACAGAACATCAGAAAATTAGAAAATAAATGCATCCAAACCTCAAGACTCTCCTGGATTAGCATTAAGGGTGTACCAATCTCATGTTAGACAGAAGAGAACTTCAAATCTATTGCAGGTTGGTATGGAAAAGTATTCGACTGTTACAATTGCAATCTCAATGGGAATCAAAATTTGGTTGTCGGAAAAGTACTTGTCAAACTCTGGGACACCAATTATTGAATGAAACAGTCGAAGCTAAGGTTGGGGAGAAGCTTTGTTATGTGCAGATAATAGAAGACATAAAGGGGATTGTGGAAATTGAAATGGAATAATTAGAAAACATAGAATCTGGTGATGATACTTTAGATAATAAAAGTTTTACTAAAAATCAATCGGAAATTGATCCATCGAACTCTGAAGCTTCCGATTCTTTAGATGAAATATTCCCAGATCCATCGAAAAAGATGACCGGAAAACCACAGCCACCGGACACGACATAAAAGCCTGGCCACATTAATGATTGCCTCGAAAATAGCCAAACTCCAAACGGTAACGGTATCGATCCTAACGTTAATGATAATATGGCCTCGGTCAATGCAAAAGACGCCACACCTGATAATAACATTAATTTTGACAACGAATTTGTTTCCTCCAATGCAAACCCCCTTAATGAGGAAGATGAAACGATTGATATTAATTCAGGGAACCCTAATTTTGACCCTATCCCGTCACACCTCACTGCCTCAAACCCTTCTACCCCCTCTAGCCCGATACCCGAAACTTTTGTCCAAAATAATAGCACCCAGTCAAGCCCAACTACAAGCCCACTAGCAAAAAACAACCCAACCCATAATATTAATCCATCAAATAATAACAAAATCGACCCAACTTCTATGGATCCCTTAGGATTAGCCAACCAATGTTTTAATTCCATCCTACACAGCCCATCACCACAGCAAACTAACACTCAGCCTTTTCTATTTCAATCCACCTCTACCAAGAAACATAAGAAAATAAAAGTCCTTAATAAAACCCGTAATAGTTCGCCTATGCATTCCTCCACAGAACCTCCCCAACCTGTAAATAAAAAAAGGAAAAAATCTCACAGCAGCTCTACGTCTCTAAATTCGAAAAAGATACTTTGGTCAAATTTAAGAAGGTGGAACACATCTTCTAGGATCCTTAATGTCAAAGCAAAAGCCATGGCTCTCCCAAAAGCCTATCCAAAAGCATCTACTGTCCATCCTTCTGTTTCGACAAGCAGTAAATCAAAAGGTACCTAATCACTCTCTGATATGTTGTTAAACTGTGATGAGATTGGATCAATTCTGGGCCTCACCAGAAAAGTGGACTCCAATTAAACAGGTTCTCCTTTTTTCGTGTTTTTTTGATTAGTTTCCAATGAAGATACAAGCTCTTAACATTAGAGGATTAGATGTAGATGATAAAATCAAAACAAATTGGTTTAAAAAATTGTGCAATCGAGAAAAACCAAATATAATTGCTTTACAGGAAACAAAATGCAGAAAATTCCAGGAAAATTGGATTGAAAAAATATGGGGAAATAATGATTATAAATTTGCTGTAAAGGACTCTAAGGGATACTCGGGTGGAATTATAACGGTTTGGGATACAAATTTGTTTACCCCTAACCTTTTTATTGAACGTGATTCCTTCATTGCGGTGAAAGGAGAGTGGAAAAATGCAGGTAAGGATCTGATTTTAATCAATGTATATGGCCCTCAAACTGATGAAGATAAAAAGAAAATGTGGTTGGAATTAAGTGAAATTATGGACCGAGATGATGCTATGTGGATTATGTGTGGCGATTTCAATGAGGTGAGTTTTAGCTCGGAAAGAAAAAATACGGATTTCATCGAGAGTAGAACAAACATGTTCAATGATTTCATAAAGAAGAATGATCTAATCGATGTCCCTCTCGGAGGGAGACTCTACACCCGGATTAGCGACAACGATCTAAAATTTAACAAGATAGATAGATTTCTCATCTCAGAGAATTGTTTACAACTTTGGCCAAACATCAATGCGTTAATCCTTGACAAAAAACACTCGGATCACTGCCCGATCATCCTAAAAAACGGGAACACCGATTTTGGACCTAAACCGATAAAGTGTTCGATGAATGGCTAAAGCATAAAGAAGCATATGATGTGGTTAAGAAAGCTTGGGATTCAAAGGTAAGTAGCTATAAACCGGATTGTATCTTCCGAGACAAGCTCAAATCCGTTAAACAAGAACTCGGAAAATGTTTCTCTACTTCTCAATGCAAGCTAAAAAGTGAAATTGAAGAACTTGAAAAAGCCTTGAATGATTGGGAAATTAGGGCAGAAACAACAAATCCGGATGAATTGTCTAGACAAAAATGGCTAGAGGATCATGAAGCGTTAATGCAAAAAGAAAAAACTCAAAGTGAAATGATGAAGCAAAAATCGCGTTTTAAGTGGTCTTTAGAAGGTGATGAAAATAGTAGTTTCTTTCACTCCGTCATCCGCCGAAGACAACACAAAAACAACATTCACGGTGTAAACATAACGGGTATTTGGTCTACATCACCTTCTGACATTAAAAGGAAGCACGAGATCATTTTGCATCACAGTTTAGAAAGTCTGATTCGATTAAATATAAACTTTCGGGTTGGAATGGGCCGAGACTTGAAGCTACTGCTGTTGAACAACTTGAAACTAGATTCAGTGAAGAAGAAACTTTGGAAGCCTTAAAAAGTTGCGGAAAAAATAAAGCGTCAGGACTGGATGGTTTCAACATTCTTTTCTATACCAAATTCTGGGACATCATTAAAGTGGATCTTTTAAATGCTCTAAACTGGTTTTAGGAAACAGGTAACATCTCCAATGGCTGTAATGCATCCTTCATCACACTCATCCCTAAGGTAAATGACCCTTTAAATTTTGCGCATTATCGTGTAACAACCCAACCCAATATACAATCGAATGCGCATAAGAAATTGTTTTTTTTTATTATTACAGGGGAGTGAGCCACGCGCACACCTCAGGATGCGCGGCGCGCACAGGCCCACATTCAGTTCTGTCCGATTTCGTCAATTTTCAATTAAAGATCTCCCACTTCCCGACATATTTAGAAGAAACGCTTTTCACAATATGTTATAATGGTTAAAACTCACACGATTCAATAATAAAATGAGTTTTACAAAACGGGGCCCACATCGGCCATTTTACGAGTTTCATACAAAAGTTCGAGTTTCGACCGCACTAGTTTAAATTCCAAACGACACTAAGAGCATGGTGTTTGGGGTTAAACTACCCATATCTCGGTCAAACTCCAAAAGCTATCACGTCCCAAAAGCGTCCCCTAACAATAAGGCGGGATCTCTAATCCAAACGAATGCTCTTACCCTTGTCCACGCCGGAACCTATAAAATGGTAAACAACGAGAGAGTAAGCAATGCTTAGTGAATGCAATAATTATGCATGCATATATATAACCCATCTATTTTCAATCACAAATACCAAATACCTCGTACGAACATGTAACTCACATAGCAAGTCAATCATACCCGAAATACCAACAAGTCGTACATTGACACAAAATCTCATTAGCATATACTCAACACACAATATATATATATATATATATATATATATATATATATATATATATATATATATATATATATATATATATATATATATATATATATATATTGCTAAACGATCACAACACAATATGGTTAACCATAACGCTATGGTGCTACCGGCACGTGGTTCACACCATACGCATTTGAGTCTCACTCTTTTATAGTGCTACTGGCACATGGTACACACTTTGACGCTACCGGCACGTGGTTCACGCCTCATTTTATAGTGCTACCGGCATGTGGTTCACACTTGATGCTACCGGCACGTGGTTCACATCCTATATCCGTCACATACATGTTATGGCACTACCGGCACATGGTTCATACCATAACATTCACAAATAAACACGCCATATACATGAACGTATAGTTATTCCACTCACCTTAATGATTTGATGACGGTCTTACACTTCCACAAGCTTCAATGCAAAGTACCTAATATAATAAGTACTCAATCAAACACACAAACTAGTTGGGCTAAATACCAACTCTTCACCTATGTGCATTTAGTGACTTAAATGCATTAAATGCCCCATTTTCACTAACAACGCCTCTTTAAGGTCAAGACCATCATAAACCACTAAAAGCTAGTGATTAAGGTCCAACAATGATTACTAAAACATAATTAGGGTAATTCATACCCACATTTTCTAACTAGGTCAATTATTAACACTTTGACCATTTTTAAACCAACACACCCATTTTGAGTCATCCTCAAATCCAAACAACACCCATTTGCTAAATAACTAGGTGTGCTTGAAATTAACTACCCAATTAGGACTTATTAACATCCATTAATACTTTGAAATCCTAGGTTAGTTACCATTTAGTCTTTATAACTCAATTTTACCCAAGAACACCCAAAATTACCAAATATGGGTTTTGTGTTCATCATTTACTCAAACCCTAACCCTTACACAAAATCAAAGTAAGGAAATCAAAGTTAGAACATACCACTAGAACCAAAACGTAGCTAGAGAGGATATGAACAACTTTAATACTTGAACTTTAACCCGAAACAAGCTCCTTCCTCTTGGATTTAAGCTTTCTCACTCAAAAATTCAAACTCTCTCTCTATAATTAAAGTGGAAAGGATAAGGTGGATGAAATGGAGTAAATGAGGCTCCACAATCTGACCAAACTGCCTGTAACTCGTCCACAAGTGCAATTACCAAAATGCCCATCAAAATATCTGAATAAAAGGAAGAAATCCGGCTACAGTAGGGAGTGCGTGGCGTGCTCCCTTTGGTGTGCGCGACGCGCACTAAGCCCAGATCGCTCTCTGACTTCTGTTTAACTGCACAATCATTCCCACACTTTATGTACTATATATACTCTGCTGTACAATGAAGATTGGGGTCTTACAACTCTCCCCCACTTGAATCGGAGCGCATCCTCGTGATCCAAGCCGCATGACAAGAGGGAAGATAAACCAACACGAATTCTTCGGGCTCCCAAGTAAACTCGGAACCCTTACTACGACGCCATTGAACTTTAAAAGTCCTAACCTCTTTATGTCTCAACCTTTTGACCTTCTCATCGAGTATGGCAATCGGCTCCTCTATATATTCTAACCTATTGTTTAGCTCAATCTCGTCTAACGGTATCCATGATGAATCATCCGCAAGACACTTGCGGAGATGGGAAACATGAAATGTATTATGGATCCCCGCAAGCTCTTCGGGTAATTCCAAACGATACGCGACTTCACCAACACGAGCTAAAACCTTAAATGGTCCAATAAACCGAGGAGCTAACTTTCCCCGCTTTCGAAACCGAATAATACCCTTCCATGGCGAAACCTTAAGCATCACCATGTCACCTTCTTGAAATTCGATCATTCGCCTACGTTTGTCGGCATACGACTTTTGTCTATCTTGAGACTTTTTCAAATGAGCCCGAATCATATCAATCTTGCTATTCGTCTCTAAAACCAAATCGGTACTCCCGATTTCCTTTTGACCAATTTCACCCCAACAAATCGGAGTTCGACATCTACGCCCATAAAGCATCTCATATGGCAGCATCCCGATACTAGTATGATAACTATTATTGTACGAGAATTCCACCAAAGGCAAGTGCTCATCCCAACTACCACCGAAATCAATAATACACGCCCGCAACATATCCTCCAATGTTTGATTCGTACGTTCGGTTTGACCGTCCATTTGAGGATGATACGCCGTGCTCAATTTCAATTGTGTACCCATATCTTCATGAAACTTTTCCCAAAACCGAGATGTAAAACGAGTATCTCGATCCTAAATAATAGATATAGGAACCCCATGTCGAGCGACTACCTCTTTGATAAATAATTTAGCCAAAGTCTTCGATGATATCGCTTCTCGAATGGGAAGAAACAAAACACTTTTCGTCAACCGATCAACTATCACCCAAATCGAATCAAATTGGGTTCTCGCCGTCTTTGGTAATTTTGTAATGAAATCCATGGTAATGTGCTCCCATTTCCATTTCGGGATTTCTAACGGTTGCAACTTACCATACGGCTTTTGGTGTTCTGCCTTAACTTGCAAACACGTGACGCATTGCTCAACATACTTTACAACATCACGTTTCATGCCCGGCCACCAATAATCTTTCCTTAAATCAAGATACATTTTCGTCGCGCCCGGATGAATGGAATACTTTGACTTATGTGCTTCATCAAGTAGCACTTGTCGATAATCCCCCATCTTAGGCACCCACACCCTTCCTTGAAAAGACAACAAACTACGCGAACCCATAGTCATTGCCCCACAATTCGTTCCGCATGCTTGTTGTGAACGTAAGCTTCAATTTGAATCACACCAAGTTTTTCCAGAAAATCGTTAGTAATAATCATACGTAACAATCCCAATCGTAACGCCGGGTGATGACTCTTTCGACTTAATGCATCCGCGACCACATTCGCCTTGCCCGGATGATAAAGTATTTCACAATCATAATCTTTTACCACATCCATCCATCTACGTTGGCGATAATTCAAATCTCTTTGATCGAAAAGATGTTTCAAACTCTTGTGATCCGAATAAATCGTACACTTGACACCATATAAGTAATGGCGCCAAATTTTCAACGCATGAACAACCACCGCCAACTCAAGATCATGAGTCGGATATCTCGTTTCGTGTTCCTTTAATTGTCGAGAGGCATAAGCGATGAATTTACCCCTTTGCATTAGAACACAACTGAGCCCATTTAAAGAAGCATCACAATAGACCGTCATGTCTTCCATCCCTTCCAGCAAAACTAGCACCGGAGCTAGACACAACTTCTCTTTTAACAATTGAAAAGCAATTTCTTGCTCGTTCTCCCAATTAAATCTCGCATTCTTTCTCGTCAACTTCGTCAATGGAGAAGCGATCTTAGAAAAGTCTTGGATAAACCGACGATAATAACCGGCCAATCCGAGAAAACTTCGGATTTCCGTAGGAGTAGTCGGTCGTCCCCAACTCTTTACCGTCTCAATCTTCCCCGGGTCTACTTGAATACCATTTTCGTTCACAATATGGCCAAGGAATTGAACTTCCCTTAGCCAAAATTCACATTTGGAGAATTTAGCATACAACTTCTCCTTTCGCAACGTCTTTAACACACTCCGCAAATGATGTTCATGTTCATTCAAACTCTTCGAATAGACAAGTATGTCGTCGATGAACACAATTACCGACTTGTCCAACATAGGTTGGCACACTCGGTTCATAAGATCCATGAATGCCGCTGGTGCATTCGTAAGACCAAAAGGCATAACTACGAATTCAAAATGCCCATAACGTATTCGAAAGGCCGTTTTCTCGATGTCTTCCTCACGGACCTGCATTTGGTGATAGCCGGACCGTAGGTCGATTTTAGAGAAATACGTTGCACGTTGGAGTTGGTCGAACAAATCGTCAATCCTAGGCAATGGATAACGATTCTTGATCGTCACTTTGTTCAAATCCCGATAATCGATGCACATCCGCATACTACCATCCTTCTTCTTTACGAATAAAACCGGAGCGCCCCATGGCGAAGCACTCGGTCGAATGAAACCCTTCTCAAGCAACTCTTGGGTTTGATTTAACAACTCTTGCATTTCTGTTGGCGCTAAATGATAAGGAGTTTTAGCAATGGGGGTAGCCCCCGGAACCAACTCAATGCGAAATTCAACTTGTCTTTCCGCCGGAACACCCGGTAACTCGTCCGGAAAAACGTCTTCGAATTCACTAACCACCGGAATTTCACGAATAGGTGGTGGCTCATCACGAGTATCAACAACATGGGCAAGAAAAGCCATGCCACCACTAACAAGAAAACGACGTGCCCGTGCAAAAGAACATATCGGCACAAGTCTTCTTCGTTTATCGCCGTGAATAATTAACTCTCCCCCACTTGGGGTCTTTACGCGGATAAATTTCTCATGGCATGCAATATCGGCTCTATTTCGATCGAGCCAATCCATACCAACAACGATATCAAAATCGCCCAAAGTCATAGGGATGAGATCAATTTTAAAGTTTTCGGCACCAAAAACAACGTCACAATTCTTACACACATCAACCACTAGCACCATCTTGCCGTCCGCTATTTCGACTTCTACCGGACGATTTAACTTAGCTAACGGTCTATCAAGTTTAGGCACAATTTTGGAGACACAAACGACAAATTTGCACCGCTATCAAATAAAATCCTTGCCGGATTAGAGTTAACCATAAAAGTACCTGAGACAACTTCGTTGGATTGCTTAGCTTCATCATTCGTCATCAAATAGTTGCGACCCCTAGCCGTGCCCGCCGCTCTCTCCAATTTCTTAACATGATCATTATTCAACTCGGGACATTCCGGCTTCTTGTGCCCTTCCTTGCCACAATTATAGCAAGTAAATTTGTTCGGTCCATTGGTACAATCACGGGCCATGTGTCCCCTTTGTTTACAATTAAAACACGTGGGCCCGAAACCCCCGGAAGCACCCTTCTTCACACTATTTACGCTTTCGGAGCCTTTCTTGTTCTTTTTATTTGAAAAGTTCGAATGGCTCGAACCTTCAAACTTTCTCTTTGAAAAAGTGAAATCACTCTTCCTCGGAACCTCTGGTTCAAAACCCCGAGCCAACTCGAATAGCTCTTCAAAAGTCTTAGCCATTCCCCGACTAATCTTACCCTTTAACTCATCGTTCAAGGTACGGTAGAAATCTTTCATTAGCTTGTGATCGTCACCAACACATTCTGGGCAAAAACGAGTCTTTGCCAAAAAGGTAGACTTGAGAGTAACCAAGTCCATTGAACCTTGTTGCAAATGATGCAACTCGTCCCGGATTCTATCAAGATTGGAAGAAGTTCGGTATTCTTGGAAAAATTCCTTCTTAAACTCCTCCCATGTCAAGCTCATACATTGCTCTTCACCATATAAATTGATTTTATCGTCCCACCACAACTTACCTTCTTCACGTAACATGCTAGACCCATACCTCGTCTTCTTCTCGGGAGGACATTCCGCGGTACGGAAAGCTCCCTCGATATCGGAAATCCAACAAGTGATTTTCAATGGATCCCTCACCCCATTAAACATCGGAGGTTGAGTATCCTTGAAATTTTTGTAGTGGAAGTCCCGCCTTCCACCCCCACCATTACCTTCACCCCCTTCGCCTCGAGGATAAATGTTTCTAGCTTCCAAAGCCTCCTCTATTACGGCTTTCATTCGTTCATTTATCATTTCAGTCACTTGTCCATCAACCGACTCTTGGAAAACCTTTCGAACATCATCAAGAAAATCCTTTTTTAGCCTTTTAAAGATGGCCTCAACCTTGGTCGTGAGTTCAACATCCTCACTAGTACTTCCTTCATTGGTGTCGTGTCCATTTCTCATCTTCATTCTATAAAACGAAGTAAATTAAGCGACAAAACGAAAGGACTTAACACACACACACATATATATATATATATATATATATATATATATATATATATATATATATATATATATATATATATATACATATATACATATACACCACACTACCCCATCTTGCTCAACAATCGTCGTACATCGCTTGTTCGACACGATTTGAACCCGTAACAATGGTAGCTAATCATTGTTACGCGAGCACGTTGCATTAACTTGCTAGTACAACGTCCATCTCGCTTGATGCTTGCTAAACACAACACAAATCAATTAGCACAAGGTTAGTTCACATAAACCAAAGCACTAACAATTCCCGTTCCGACCCAAAGTCCTACAAGTCCCGCATAAAGCGCATACACAATTAAGTCTAAGTCTAAGCACCTATCTCAAGTCGCCTAAATCCCTTAGACCATGCTCTGATACCACTTGTAACAACCCAACCCAATATACAATCGAACGCGCATAAGAAATTGTTTTTTTTATTACAGGGAGTGCGCCCGCACACGCACACAGGCCCACATTCAGTTCTGTCCGATTTCGTCAATTTTCAATTAAAGTTCTCCCACTTCCTGACATATTTAGACGAAACGCTTTTCATAATATGTTATAATGGTTAAAACTCACACAATTCAATAATAAAATGAGTTTTACAAAACGGGGCCCACATCGGCCGTTTTACGAGTTTCATACAAAAGTTCGAGTTTCGACCGCACTAGTTTAAATTCCAAACGACACTAAGAGCATGGTGTTTGGGGTTAAACTACCCATATCTCGATCAAACTCCAAAAGCTATCACGTCCCAAAAGCGTCCCCTAACAATAAGGCGGGATCTCTAATCCAACGAATGCTCTTACCCTTGTCCACGCCGGAACCTATAAAATGGTAAACAACGAGAGAGTAAGCAATGCTTAGTGAATGCAATAATTATGCATGCATATATATAACCCATCTATTTGCAATCATAAATACCAAATACCTCGTACGAACATGTAACTCACATAGCAAGTCAACCATACCCGAAATACCAACAAGTCGTACATTGACACAAAATCTCATTAGCATATACTCAACACACAATATATATATATATATATATATATATATATATATATATATATATATATATATATATATATATATATATATATATATATATATATTGCTAAACGATCACAACACAATATGGTTAACCATAATGCTATGGTGCTACCGGCACATGGTTCGCACCATACGCATTTGAGTCTCACTCTTTTATAGTGCTACCGGCACATGGTTCACACTTTGACGCTATCGGCATGTGGTTCACGCCTCATTTTATAGTGCTACCGGCACGTGGTTCACACTTGATGCTACCGGCACGTGGTTCACATCCTATATCCGTCACATACATGTTATGGCACTACCGGCACATGGCTCATACCATAACATTCACAAATAAACACGCCATATACATGAACGTATAGTTATTCCACTCACCTTAACGATTTGATGACGGTCTTATACTTCCACAAGCTTCAATGCAAAGTACCTAATATAATAAGTACTCAATCAAACACACAAACTAGTTGGGCTAAATACCAACTCTTCACCTATGTGCATTTAGTGACTTAAATGCATTAAATGCCCCATTTTCACTAACACCGCCTCTTTAAGGTCAAGACCATCATAAACCACTAAAAGCTAGTGATTAAGGTCCAACAATGATTACTAAAACATAATTAGGGTAATTCATACCCACATTTCCCAACTAGGTCAATTATTAACACTTTGACCATTTTTAAACCAACACACCCATTTTGAGTCATCCTCAAATCCAAACAACACTCATTTGCTAAATAACTAGGTGTGCTAGAAATTAACTACTCAATTAGGACTTATTAACATCAATTAATACTTTGAAATCCTAGGTTAGTTACCATTTAGTCTTTATGACTCAATTTTACCCAAGAACACCCAAAATTACCAAATATGGGTTTTGTGTTCATCATTTACTCAAACCCTAACCCTTACACAAAATCAAAGTAAGGAAATCAAAGTTAGGACATACCACTAGAACCAAAACGTAGCTAGAGAGGATATCAACTTTAATACTTGAACTTTAACCCGAAACAAGCTCCTTCCTCTTGGATTTAAGCTTTCTCACTCAAAAATTCAAACTCTCTCTCTATAATTAAATTGGAAAGGATAAGGTGGATGAAATGGAGTAAATGAGGCTCCACAATCTGACCAAACTGCCTGTAACTCGTCCACAAGTGCAATTACCAAAATGCCCATCAAAATATCTGAATAAAAGGAAGAAATCCGGCTACATTAGGGAGTGCGCGGCGCGCTCCCTTTGGTGTGGGCGGCGCGCAATAAGCCCAGATCGCTCTCTGACTTCTGTTTAACTGTACAATCATTCCCACACTTTATGTACTCTATATACTCTGCTGTACAATGAAGATTGGGGCTTACATATCGGCCCATTAGTCTTATCGGAAGTTACTATAAAATCCTTCCAAAAATTCTTTCAAACAGAATCCGAAAAGTAATTCCAAGACTAATTGGGGTTGAACAAAGTGCTTTTATTCGAGACCGAAACATCCTTGATGGCATTCTTATAGCACTTAAAACTCTTGAAGATTTAAAAAGAAAAAAATCAAAAAGCTACATTTTTAAAGTAGATTTCGAAAAAGCTTTTGATTGTATCGATTGGGATTTTCTCACTGACATTATGCGCTTCATGGGTTTCGGGCAAAATGGGTGAAGTGGATTCATTCTTGTCTAACCTCAACCTCCATATCCGTTCTTGTGAATGGATCCCCAACCGATCAGTTCTTCCCTAAAAGGGGTGCAAGACAAGGAGATCCACTCTCCCCCTTCCTCTTTGTCATAGCAAGTGAAGGTTTAAACTACCTCTTAAATGTGGCCTTAAAAGAAAATCTAATAAAAGGGGTTGAAGTGGGTAATAACAAATTGATCGTGTCTCATCTTCAATATGCGGATAACACGATTATCTTTGGTAAATGGAACAAAATGGAAGTCAAAATATTTTAAAGATTCTTAAATGTTTTGAAGATCTCTCGGGTTTGAAAATAAATCTAAACAAAAGTTGTATCTACGGAATTGCTTTATCTAAAATTGATTTAAACTTAATTGCCTCTTGGTTCGGGTGTAAGGACGGTAACTTCCCACTCACCTACTGTAGTGACCCGTCTTAATCCATCTGGATGAATACATTATATTTGGTTACGTCGCGAGGTACTTGACCTCTATATGATACATTTTACAAATATTGCATTCGTTTTTAAAAGATAAAGTTTCATTTCATCAAAAGTTGACGGCATGCATACCATTTCATAATATATCAAACTATAATTGACTTAATAATAATCTTGATGAATTCGACGACTCGAATGCAACGTCTTTTGAAATAAGTCATGAATGACTCCAAGTAATATCTCTAATATGAGCAAATGCACAGCGGAAGATTTCTTTCATACCTGAGAATAAACATGCTTTAAAGTGTCAATCAAAAGGTTGGTGAGTTCATTAGTTTATCATAATTGATCATTTTCATCATTTTAATAGACCACAAGAATTTCATTTCCAGTTCTCATAAATATACGTCCCATGCATAGAGACAAAAATCATTCATATGGATTGAACACTTGGTAACCGACATTAACAAGATGCATATAAGAATATCCCCTATCATTCCGGGAAATCCTTCGGACATGATAAAAATGAATTCGAAGTACTAAAGCATCCGGTACTTTGGATGGCGTTCGTTAGGCCCAATAGATCTATCTTTAAGATTCGCGTCAATTAGGCGTGCACTAATTCTCAAATTTAGTGATGTTCTCTAATTCTTAGGCTACCAAGCAAAACGGGGCATATTCAGCTTCGATCATTCAACCATATAATGTAGTTTCGATTACTTGTGTCTATTTCGTAAAACATTTATAAAAGCGCATGTATTCTCAGTCCCAAAAACATATATTGCAAAAGCATTTAAAAAGGGAGTAATGAAACTCACTCTACAATATTTTGTAGTAAAAATATTCATACGACGATACTGAACAATGCAAGGTTGGCCTTGGATTCACGAACCTATATCATTTATATATATATTAATACATATAATCGTAATCGAACATATATATATATATATATATATATATATATATATATATATATATATATATATTATTAATGATATATATGTTATTTTAATGATTTATGCATTTCATTAATAATTTAGATATATTTATTTTATATATCATACATATTATAAAAATAATAATAGAGTTAGGTTATATATATTTTAAATATACTTTTATGTAACTAATATTTATTTGGTTGAAATAATACTGATAAATGAAAAGTCGTAATAGCTTTATAATAATATCAGTAGTTATGATAATAATATTAATGATTTTACTAATGATAATAATAATAACGGTTTTAATAGTAAAGATAATCTTATTATAAATGATAATTTTAATACAAATGTTAATTTTAATACTTTAATAATAAGAATGGTAATAATAATAATAATAATAATAGTAATAATAATAACTATGATATCTATAAAAAATACTTTTACTAATAATGATATTAATAATGATAATAATAATAATAATAATAGTAATAATAATAATAATAATAATAATAATAATAATAATAATAATAATAATAATAATAATAATAATAATAATAATGATACTTGAGTTATATACATATATTTATATTTTTATCTTTGTCACTTATAACTTAATTATAATTTTTAGTCATTTTTAATATAATATTCGTTTTCATAAAACTATCTTTTACTATACTTATTTTTATTTCATACAATAGATTTAGTCATACTTTTGTTAAATTTACTTTCATATAGTCACAAAGATATATCCCTAATACTTCAATATTTAATTCATAATCATAATCATAGTCAAAATAATAATGTTTAAGGATAATACTAGTATTCTAATAATAATAACAATAATCATAATAACAATAACAACAACAACAACAACAACAACAACAACAACAACAACAACAACAACAACAATAATAATAATAATAATAATAATAATAATAATAATAATAATAATAATAATAATAATAATAATAATAATAATAATAAAACTTTTGGTGTTGAAAACTACCTCTTAAAGCTTAAAAAGAAATAACTCGCTAGAGCCGGGACTCGAACCCGCGACCTCGCGCTTAGCCAACACCCACTCTAACCAACTCACTGCTTGTTACTTCTTTGTATCGCCTCATACACTTAATTACTTTAAACCGAATCTCGGCCCAACATAACACTTTCGGCCCAACAAAACATAACAGCTTTTCGGCCCAACAGAACCTGCTCTCGGCCCAGCAGAAGATGTACTGATTTTGGCCCAATGTTCAAACAGGTACTCTGCAGCATATCATCATTTTTTAGTGGGGTTTTAAAACAGAAAGCACGCTTATCAGGCCCAACATGAATTCAGTTTTAACGTTTTCAAGTTAAAGCCCACTAAGGGTTTTGGTTTTAAAAAAAGAAATCACAGCCGACGGTCAATTTTAAAAAGGAATGATTCGAGAAGTGCAATAATATACACGTACTATCTATATCTTTATAGATCATCCCCACTACGCATAAAATATTCATCCTAACAGTTCATCTTATCTTCACCGTCATAATACTCGTTAACTATCATTATCATTCACTATCACTGGTTTCGTGATTGTTCAAGTAGGAACACGGCAACAAGTTGCAGTTGTAAAGGGGCCATCGTGCAGTAGCATATTGACGGTGGTTTGCAAGGAGGTGGTGTAAAATAGTAAACAAAAACAGTAGCTGTAGCAGATAGCAATTGTCGATGGTTTATAAGGTTGAAGGTGGTGATGTTACGGTGGTTAGTGGTCATTAGAGTGCTCAATTGTGGTTGGGATTCATGGTGACCAGAGATGGTTATTATGGTGTTCCAGTGGTTTCAAATAAATGGAAAAGAAAACAGATAATGATAGCAGTAGCATCGATCAGTGGTATAAGGTATTCGTTTTAGTTATGATTAGAAACAGAAACAAAAGTAATAAACTTACAGCAGCAGTAATAAACCATGACGACGATAAATATGAAGTAAAAATCGTACTATTGCAGATTTATGATAATGTGTTTAGGTGATTTAACACACACAAAAATAGAAAACTATCTCTGTTGTAGCTGCAGTGTATCACGGTGGGGTTTTCGGGTTAAAAAGAATTCAAGTAGCAGGCTATATGGGTTCGATGATTTGGTGATTTCATGGTGGTTGTCGTTGGTTAGGCTAGGGTGATAACCGATGGTTTTAGTATGAAACAGAAAATATAAAAGGGGTGTCGTGAGGTGGGGTGATTATGGTTTTGAGATGGGTTTAAGATGGGTGTGGTGTGAGCTGTAGGGTGGTGGTTTCAGATAGTGTGGGTGATTGTGGTTGTGACTTCCGGTCTGAAACAGTACTAGAGTAGCAGTCACAGTAGGTACAGCTTAATAATAGTTGTTATGGTGATTCAAAGGTTTAATGATGATGGTGACTCTTGTCTGTACAGCAAAACCGAATGGTGGTGTGTTGGGTCACCTTTCAAGTGTAAACAGAAAGTGAGTAGTGGCACAAAAAGGAGACATGTAGATGTAGCAGTTTGAGTATAGTTGTAGATTTTGCAGGTGGCGATATAGGTGGGTGTTGGAGACGGTGGTGCTGGTTGTCGGTTGATGGCTATAGAAGATGAAGAAGATGGTGTTCTTGAGTGTTTGATGGAATTAGAAATAGAAAACCAAGTAGATAGATGGTTCGGTTTTGTGATGGATTATACGTAACCAAGAATAACAGTAGAGATATATTGATGGAGTTTGTTTGGGTGATAATGAGTTATGGTTTTATCATACACGTAATACGTATATCTATTTACTTTGATAAGTAGTAAACATGGAGATGGTTAATCATCAAATGGGGTGTGGGGTATTAAACAACAAAGAAAAAAAAATCACCTTGCAATTGTCCAAATTGAAAAAGGATACCTTATATCTATCTATATCTATGTATGTAAATGAAAAGGATCAATCAAGCATAGTATTAACAATCAAGCACAGTAAATTATGAGAAGAAAAGGACATAGGAGATGGTTTCACAATAACAAATTGAAAAGATAAGAAAGTGGTGTGCATGTATCATGTATTATATGTATATAGGAGTAAACGTGTGAATTTATCCTAGCAGCCATAAATTTGGCATCTTTATTCGTCGACATATATATTAAGGATATTATTTGTACTCAATTCCACGTAAAATGTACGGAGTATTTAAAATTTATCAAAATAGATTCTAAATATATTTTTAATAAAACTATAATTTATATAACTTATTTTTGGATCACCTATTATTTTAAAATCACATAAGTTCGAATTTAACTCGTTTAATATCGACCGACTGATAATGAGTGCTACAATCGATTACTAACTGAATTCAAAACTATATATATATTCAATATACTTTAATTATATATAAAGCTATGTTTTAAATACTAAATATTATATATATTTATTTTACAATATTAATTCTAGCAATTACACCACATAATATTTCAAATTATATTTCTAATTAATATATATTTATATATATTAATACACACAAACCTATTTACAATTATTTGTTCGTGAATCGTCAGAATTTGTCAAATTTACATGAATGTATAAACACAGTTTAAAATTATTGAGATTCAACTTAACAACTTTGCTTATCGTGTCGGAATAATGTAAAGATAAAGTTTAAATTTGGTCGAAAATTTCCGGGTCATCACATGAAGCGACCCGTCCTCATCCATCCGGACGAATATATTACATTTGGTTACATCGCGAGGTACTTGACCTCTATATGATACATTTTACAAACATTGCATTCGTCTTTAAATGACAAACTTTCTTTACATCAAAAATTGAAGACATGCATACCATTTCATAATATAACCAACTATAATTGACTTATTAATAATCTTGATGAACTCAATGACTCAAATGCAACGTCTTTTGAAATATGTCATGAATGACTCCAAGTAATATCTCTAAAATGAGCAAATGTACGACGGAAGATTTCTTTCATACCTGAGAATAAACATGCTTTAAAGTGTCAACCAAAAGGTTGGTGAGTTCATTAGTTTAACATAAATAATCATTTCCATCATTTTAATAGACCACAAGAATTTATTTTTCAGTTTTCATAAATATACGTCCCATGCATAGAGACAAAATAGCATTCATATGGTGAACACCTGGTAACCGACATTAACAAGATGCATATAAGAATATCCCCTATCATTCCGGGAAATCCTTCGGACATGATAAAAATGAATTCGAAGTACTAAAGCATCCGGTACTTTGGATGGGGTTCGTTAGGCCCAATAGATCTATCTTTAGGATTCACGTCAATTAGTAGATCGGTTTACTAATTCTTAGGTTACCAAGCAAAAGGGGCATATTCGGCTTCGATCATTCACCCATATAATGTAGTTTTAATTACTTGTGTCTATTTCATAAAACATTTATAAAAGCGCATGTATTCTCAGTCCCAAAAATATATATTGCAAAAGCATTTAAAAAAGGGAGTAATGAAACTCACTCTACAATATATTGTAGTAAAAATATTTATACGACGATACTTGAACAATGCAGGGTTTGCCTCGGATTCACGAACCTATATCATTTGTATATTTATTAATATATATAATCGCAATTGAACAAATTCATATATTATAACTTATGTTATATATATATATTATATATATATTTAATCTGTGTATACAAAAAATGATTAGTGTTTAGATAGTTATATTAATATATATTCAGTTAGTTTTATATTAAAAGTACCTGATTTGTTATATATGAATATTCGTATAAAATTCGTTAATATGATTAATACGTACTTTTATGTAATATCTCCTATAAATATATTTTTATATACATAACATTTATTTAGTAAAATAATATTAATAATGGTAAATAAAAGTTGTATTTGATTATAATAATAATATATAAAAAAAATAACAAAACTGCTAACAATAATAATTATGGTAATTTACTGTTAATAATAGTTAGGATAATAGTTTTAATAGTAATAATAACGATACTCATAATATTGATAATAATACTAACAACAATAAAAATATTAATACTTAATAACATTAATAATGATAATAATAATAAAAATTTTGGTAATGAAATCTACCTTCCAAAGCTTTTCTAAAAAAAATATGTCCCAAACAGGGTTCGAACCCGAGACCTCTCGCTCACCCGCAAACACACTTAACCATTCCCTCTGTCTTGTTTATCTGATTTATAATATAACCCAAAGTATTTATCTAGTACATGTTTCAACCCACTTCATCTTCTTCACCAAGATGTAATCGATCAAACAACTTCATTCTTAATAGTCAATCATCAAAATGGTTTTAGTACTTTTAAACAAACATGAAACAAAAAAAATAAGTGTTCTTATAATTAAGAAAATTAAAAAAAAAACTGAAAAAAATCCTACTGCTGAAGCTAGTAGCTTCTTAAAAAAAAATGTTCTTCCATTTCGAATACGTTTTGGACAATTCTTACAACACGAATTTAGTTTTAAATCATTCCTAAAAACTATTGGAATCGTCAATTGAACTTGAAACATCAAAACGACCTCTAATTTCTCGATGAAAAAATTGGTTAACTTTTGACAAAATAACTTTGACTCGCAAATTCGAATTCGTTATGAATAATTGGAACTTGAGATTTTACAGGAAGTTTAAGTAAATGATTCCTAACAACTCTGCATTTTTAGTTTTTGAAATTTGTTTCAAATCTACGTCAGTGTATATCACTGTGAAGAACTCAAGAACTCAAAAATTAATTTTTAGATTAAGAGTATTTTAGGTTATGATTACAACATGAATTGTGTTGAAAATCATTCCTATAATCTTTATGGATCATCAAATTAACTGGAGATATCAAAACAAACTCGAATTTGATTCAAGAACACTTAGTTGACTTTGAAAACCAAAACTTTGACTCTCAAATTAGAAATTCATAGAAAGAATTGAGGATTGAAAACTTACAGGTAGTTTAGATAGACGATTCCTAACAAGACTGCATTAATACTTTTTAGAAATTCATTCGAATTCGAATTTAAAAAAAAAATAGAAACAGAGGTTGGTGTAATATTTCCTGAATTTCTTAGTTTTCATTCTATCTCAAATACAGCTGGATATATATATCTCAGGAACATTTTCAGTTCTTACTAGTGATTGAAAGGTACTCGTAATAAATTCTGACAATTACAAAAAAAAAATCGATCAGGAAAGATATTAAGAAGGAAAGAAAAAAAATAAAAAAAATAAAAATAGTAAATGATTGGAATAAGTTGGTACGATTGATTAAGATCTGTAACTAGTTGGAGAACAAAACAAAAAATGGAAACAAGAATGATAGAAATGGGCAACGTATTTGCTTCTCCCTATTTTTATAAAAATTTAATAATAATAATAATAATAATAATAATAATAATAATAATAATTCTAATAATAATAATAATAATAATAATAATAATAATAATACATTTATTAATAAACAAAAAAAATACTTATATTAATAATATCAGAAATAAAAATAATAATAATACTATTAATAGTCAAAATATTACTAGTAAAACAATATTAGGAAATAATACAAATAATTATAAAATTAATTATAAAAGTAATAATGATAAAAATTTTTAAATGAAAATGGTTATTTTTAGTAACCATAATAGTATATCAATTTAATTGTATCAAATTATATATTAATATTAATGATATTCATAATACTCGTATTAATATTAAAATTTATTTTAATAATAATAATTTTAATATAATAACTATATTTTATCGTATAATTATATATATAATACAACTTGTAATTGATAATTATATCATACATTATATGAATACATCTATTGGATATTTAATATATTTTATACGCAGTAATAATTTTTATTAGAAATCTTATATATATAAATATATATATATATATCTATATGGATTCATAATAATATCATATATCTATTATATAAATTCTTCCTAATGATAACTTATTTATCATGTTATTTTACATTTTTAATTCTAATGATACAATAACCTTTTTATTATTTCCAATACTTACATTTATAATTATGTATATATTTATATATATTTAGTTGTTTACAAACAGTTGTTCGTGAATCGTCAGGAGTTGTCAAAGTCAAATGATTTCATGAATATAGTTCACAGCCATTGAGATTCAATTAAATAGACTTTTCTTAACGTGTCGAAACTATATTAAGATTGAGTTTAAATTTGGTCGGAAATTTCCGGGTTGTCACATCACAGTACTTACCCGTTAAAGAAATTTCGTCCCGAAATTTGATTGGGATGGTCATAGCTGACAATAAGTATGTTTTCATGACGTATATGAGTTGATAAATAAAGTTTTATCATTATTGATTAATATATATGAAACGATTCGATTATGTGAAGCGTACGAGTGAAGCTGTCACAAAAGAGTGAAATGAAGAAATTAAAGATTTGTCTTAACTTTTGAAGTAGTTAGGGTTGAATTTAAAAAATAAGGTGCGTCTTAGCTTTTGATGTTGTCTTGGTTGAATTCCGGAATTCAAAGGATTTAAAAGAATATCTTCGAAATCTATAAAAATTGATTCTTCAATAATTTAGGAAATTAAGATTCTCTTTAATTTAATGTGATCATCTCCTCGATCACTACGTCTGATATTTCACTATAAATCCACCCTCTTTGTTTCCTTTATACTTTGGAGTTCCATTTTTTTTTTGACTTTAAGTCAAGTGAAAAATGATACAGAATTTATAGGTATGAAGTTTGGAATGAACATAACTAATGTTCTGAGAGAGGGATTGCAATAGCATGATCTTGATTGGTCAAATTACTAGAATCTAAGAGAAAAGATTATACTATCAAGAAAATACGTTCTTGATATGTTTGGACATTAGATAGAATATAAGAGTTGTGTAACATGGTACATGATGATGTTATGATTCTGTGAATCATCACGTTCTATTAGAAACTCAGCATGACTTACCGCAATATAATCACGTTGATCAAGTGTCATTATATTATACTAACTCATGCATCAATTCCCAACACTACTTCAAAAACATTCATATTTTAAACTCAAAGGTTTCAAAATTTAAAAACTAAAATAGTTTCTTTTATGATGTAATACAGATAGCGCGAAGAGATAAATAATTTTGGATAAGAATAGTTATGAAAATATCTTCAGAAATATCGAAGATATTTATAATGAAAGATACGATGATATCTTAGAATTTATAATATAGATGGATGATGAAGAAAATTTGACCGTAAAGGTTTAGAGTTAGGAGCAAGGTATTCGTTAATGAATTCAGCAGATACTGAATCATTTGGATTCTTTGAAGGAAAATTTAGTCTCTGTGATTTGTCTACAGCCTTCTTCATGGTTTGCTCAATCCGTTTTCCAGTACCAAATTTTCTATCGAGCGTTCCCAACATTCCATTCTTTATTGTCAAACTTTTGGCTGTTTAGACCATCTACAATTTTGCTGTTTCCTCTGCATTTAATGCTACCATATCCGAGTCATCAGTTATCAATCCGAGGTGGTTTCAAGAGAATTGCGTTTTTAGATGATTAAACGCTGATAGTAAAATGGTGGAATATAAAAGGTTCTCCGGTAACAATAAAAGAGCATGCAGATATATCAAGATTATAATAAGGTTGTTTCGAACGAAAAGTCGAAGTTGACTTGCTGGAGCTGTGACAAATCTGGCTATCTTAAACAGGAATTGCAAAGTTATTTTCGGTAATAATAACGCTAAAGGAATTAGCACAGCTACGTATTAAACGTTTACCCAGTTTCCGAGTGTTTTCAGGTGTATAACTATATGCATCAATCTTTTCTTCCGTAGATGAAGTGCGGTTGGTTCATCCTATCGATTGAAGTGTTTTCAGGATTTATGAAAGGTTTAAATCGGAGATTGTAATCGTCAAGATACAAATGAGGTTTAAGATGAAGTCAAGTGACAAACTTGAAGAAATGTTTAGTTTCATATGTTATAATCAATATTTTATTTCATTTTAATTGTCCAATGTTGGCAGTCCGCAGTTAGCAGTCCACAATAGTAATTCAATAATTCATATATAGTTTAATATATAATATTCAAATTAATTAATACGTATTGTGACCCATTGTATACATGTCTCAGACTCGATCACAACTCAAAGTATATATATTATTATAGAATCAACCTCAACCCCGTATAGCTAATTCGATCATTACAGCATATAGAGTGTCTATGGTTATTCCAAATAATATATATAGATGCGTCGATATGATATGTCAAAATTATGTATACGTGTCCCGATATTTAAAATGCGTAAATAACAGTATTTAAATGATGATAAATAAAGCGCGTAATATAAATAACAGAAATTAAATGACGATAAATAAAATTGCGAGAATATAAATTGCGATAAATAAACTACGATAAATAAATTCCGATAATTAAATTGCGATAAATAAATTGCGGTAAAATAAAATGTAATACGGAATTAACAGTTAGCTAGGAACAGTTAGCTAGGATCTTGTTAGCGTGGTTTCTTAATAAAATTTCATATTGTTAATTAGTCTGTTTCTAATCAATTTTTATTGTGTCCATTATTTCTTAATTATGCCACTTGTTGGATTCTGATAGGTCAAAATCAAAATATGAAATTGAATTTGAATGAAAATAGTTATTCTTTGGTGAACGGATACGTATATCGGTGGATGTAAGTAGTACAGTTAATGACGGTTGAATCTGAATTGAAGAATGTACAGTATAACATATTAATGTGAAATCTAAATATTCCTCGGGTATTACCTACCCGTTAAAATATTTTCACCATTAACAGTTTGTACGAAAGAATTTTTAATTACAATCTTTATAAAAATATATATACATATATATTTTCTTCAGATGTAATCATGGATTTAATGAATTAATATGATATTAAACTCATTTGATTTACCGTTAGAACAAGAATATATAATCTCTAAAACATTAGAGATTACATAATCGCCATGTCGAACGAAGATAAATGATGTAGAACGATTCGCAGATTGATGATTATGCTCGAGGTACATAATGAGATGTTGAGGTGGATTGTTGATGGTACTGTTGGTGCCGATGATATTGCTAAAGCTGGTACATTTTGCACCATATTTTCCAAGGCTATAACTCGGGCGCGAAGCTCGTTTACTTCTGCTATTACTCCGAGATGATTGTCGGTTCGGCGAGTGGATGAATAAGGTTTAGAATTTTAGATAGAATATAATCGTGGCGAGATATTCGTGAAATGAGAGAGAAAATGGTGTCTCGAACATGTTCGCCGGTAAGTGCTTTAGGTTCTTCGCCAAGAGGGAAATGTGGTGGATGGAAAGGATCGCCTTCTTCTTGTCTCCAATGATTAAGGAGGCTACAAACCCATCAGATGAATTGGGGATGGCTGATTAATTCTGGTGACGTTGCTTCTGGAGCTTAGGTGAACATCCATGTCGAAATAGCTGTCGGGTTTCGAAGAACTTGAACTAGTGACGAGCTCCATTTCGTACGATTTAGTAAAGGATTTTTCGATAAGAATTAGATTATATGATGTAGATTAGTACCCTGCAATACATAATTTACATATGCATATATAATACTAAAATCCCATAAGTTACGGAGGAATCTACGGAAGCTGTCAGGCAAAGGTAACAATAACAGATATGCTAAGATATGAATTTATCTATACACTGTCTATGCAATAGAGGCAGTAAGATGTGTCTAGACTTTAAGGATGATAAGTAAATAATTTTCGACACTAAATGATAAGCAAAACTTTTAACATGCAGACACGGTCGAAGTCCAGACTCACTAATGTATCCTAATGACTATCAGTTAAACACACTAATGCAGACATGGTTCCCTAAGACCACCGCTCTGATACCACCTGTAGTGACCCGTCCTAATCCATCTGGACGAATACATTACATTTGGTTACATCGCGAGGTACTTGACCTATATATGATACATTTTACAAACATTGCATTCGTTTTTAAAAGATAAACTTTCATTTCATCGAAAGTTGACGGCATGCATACCATTTCATAATATATCCAACTATAATTGACTTAATAATAATCTTGATGAATTCGACGAATCGAATGCAACGTCTTTTGAAATATGTCATGAATGACTCAAAGTAATATCTCTAATATGAGCAAATGCACAGCGGAAGATTTCTTTCATACCTGAGAATAAACATGCTTTAAAGTGTCAACCAAAAGATTGGTGAGTTCATTAGTTTATCATAATCGATCATTTTCATCATTTTAATAGACCACAAGAATTTCATTTCCAGTTCTCATAAATATACGTCACATGCATAGAGACAAAAATCATTCATATGGATTGAACACCTAGTAATCGACATTAACAAGATGCATATAAGAATATCCCCTATCATTTCGGGAAATCCTTCAGTCTTGATAAAAACGAATTCGAAGTACTAAAGCATCTGGTATTTTGGATGGGTTTCGTTAGGCCCAATAGATCTATATTTAGGATTCGCTTCAATTAGGCGTACACTAATTCTCAGGCTACCAAGCAAAAAGGGGCATATTCGGCTTTGATCATTCAACCATATAATGTAGTTTCGATTACTTATGTCTATTTCGCAAAACATTTATAAAAGCGCATGTATTCTTAGTCCCAAAAATATATATTGCAAAAGCATTTAAAAAGGGAGTAATGAAACTCACTCTACAATATTTTGTAGTAAAAATATTCATACGACGATACTGAAAGGGGCATATTCGGCTTTGATCATTCAACCATATAATGTAGTTTCGATTACTTGTGTCTATTTCGTAAAACATTTATAAAAGCGCATGTATTCTTAGTCCCAAAAATATATATTGCAAAAGCATTTAAAAAGGGAGTAATGAAACTCACTCTACAATATTTTGTAGTAAAAATATTCATACGACGATACTGAACAATGCAAGGTTGGCCTTGGATTCACGAACCTATATCATATATATATATATATTAATACATATAATCGTAATCGAACATATATATATATATATATATATATATATATTATTAATGTTATATCTGTTATTTTAATGATTTATGCATTTCATTAATAATTTAGATATATTTATTTTATATATCATACATATTATAAAAATAATAATAGAGTTAGTTTATATATATTTTAAATATACTTTTATGTAACTAATATTTATTTGGTTAAAATAATACTGATAAATGAAAAGTCATAATAGCTTTATAATAATATCAGTAGTTATGATAATAATATTAATGATTTTACTAATGATAATAATAATAATGGTTTTAATAGTAAAGATAATCTTATTATAAATGATAATCTTAATACAAATGTTAATTTTAATAATTTAATAATAAGAATGATAATAATAATAATAATAATATTAATAATAATAACTATGATATCTATAAAAAATACTTTTACTAATAATGATATTAATAATGATAATCATAATAATAATAATAATAATAATAATAATAATAATAATAATAATAATAATAATAATAATAATAATAATAATAATAATGATACTTGAGTTATATACATATATTTAAATTTTTATCTTTGTCACTTATAACTTAATTATAATTTTTAGTCATTTTTAATATAATATTCGTTTTCATAAAACTATCTTTTACTATACTTATTTTTATTTCATACAATAGATTTAGTCATACTTTTGTTAAATTTACTTTCATATAATCACAAAGATATATCCCTAATACTTCAATATTTAATTCATAATCATAATCATAGTCAAAATAATAATGTTTAAGGATAATACTAGTATTCTAATAATAATAACAATAATCATAATAATAATAATAACAACAACAACAACAACAACAACAACAACAACAACAACAACAATAATAATAATAATAATAATAATAATAATAATAATAATAATAATAATAATAATAATAATAATAATGATAATTATAATAATAATAAAACTTTTGGTGTTGAAAACTACCTCTTAAAGCTTAAAAAGAAATAACTCGCCAGAGCCGGGACTCGAACCCGCGACCTCGCGCTTAGCCAACACCCACTCTAACCAACTCACTGCTTGTTACTTCTTTGTATCGCCTCATACACTTAATTACTTTAAACCAAATCTCGGCCCAACATAACACTTTCGGCCCAACAAAACATAACAGCTTTTTGGCCCAACAGAACCTGCTCTCGGCCCAGTAGAAGATGTACTGATTTCGGCCCAATGTTCAAACAGGTACTCCGCAGCATATCATCATTTTTGAGTGGGGTTTTAATACAGAAAGCAGGCTTATCAGGCCCAACATGAATTCAGTTTTAATGTTTTCAAGTTAAAGCCCACTAAGGGTTTTGGTTTTAAAAAAAGAAATCACAGCCGACGGTCAATTTTAAAAAGCAATGATTCGAGAAGAGCAATAATATACACGTACTATCTATATCTTTACAGATCATCCCCACTACGCATAAAATATTCATCCTAACAGTTCATCTTATCTTCACCATCATAATACTCGTTAACTATCATTATCATTCACTATCACTGGTTTCGTGATTGTTCAAGTAGGAACACGGCAGCAAGTTGCAGTTGTAAAGGGGCCATCGTGCAGTAGAAGATTGACGGTGGTTTGCAAGGAGGTGGTGTGAAACAGTAAACAAAAACAGTAGCTGTAGCAGATAGCAATTGTCGATGGTTTATAAGGTTGAATGTGGTGATGATACGGTGGTTAGTGGTCATTAGGGTGCTCAATTGTGGTTGGGATTCATGGTGATCAGAGATGGTTATTATGGTGTTCCAGTGATTTCAAATAAATGAAAAAGAAAACAGGTAATGATAGCAGTAGCATCGATCAGTGGTACAAGGTATTCGTTTTAGTTATGATTAGAAACAGAAACAAAAGTAATAAACTTACAGCAGCAGTAATAAACCATGACGACGATAAATATGAAGTAAAAATCGTACTATTACAGATTTATGATAGTGTGTTTAGGTGATTTAACACACACAGAAATAGAAATCTATCTCTGTTGTAGCTGCAGTGTATCACAGTGGGGTTTTCGGGTTAAAAAGAATTCATGTAGCAGACTATATGGGTTCGATGATTTGGTGATTTCATGGTGGTTGTCGTTGGTTAGGCTAGGGCGATAACCGGTGGTTTTTGTGACAACCCGTAAATTTCCGACAAAATTTAAACAAAAATCTTTATATGATTTCATTTAACCTCGACTAATTCCGACGATTCACGAATAATTATTTGTAAATAATTACGCATTAATCTGATATATTAATATTATTATTATTATTATCCTTTTTAAACAAGATATCAAAAATTAATATCTTTATTATCAGTATTGTTATTATGAATAAAAAAAATATTGACAAATATTCTTGGAAAAGTAGTAAATCAATTTGTGTATTTAAAAAAAATATAAAAAAATCCTTAAAATAAATGATTTTTTTAATAAAATAAATAAATAAATAAATAAATTACTTTTTAATTAAAAATTATAATGAAAAACTACTTTTATTATTTTATTTTGTGCATTATTCCATGACCTAACATTTAATACTTTTGAATTTTAAAATCCCATTAAAAATTAAAATATTTCTTTTTCTTTTAATTATTTTATTCTTTTTATCTAATTTTTTCAAGTATAAATACCCCTCATTTCTCATTCAAACTCACACCAAAATTTCTCTCATTCTCTCTTTGAAGAATTACTACTAGTAAGTATTATTTTCTTACTTTTTACTTTTTACTATTTACTTCGGTTTATTATTTTTTTACCGAAACATGTAAATAATGTTATAAATTATATGCAATTAAAATTAAAATAAATAACATGTTATAATTAGTAATATATGTTACTAAAAATTATAAAAGTATTTTTATGAATTAATATATAGGAGTTATAATTAAAATCAAATTAATGAATATATATGTATATACGCACCTAACGTGAAGGTTATAATTAAAGATAGCGTACAAATACTACAAACATCACCGCTACTTGTGGCCTAGGGTGATCCTTGTTACCATTATGGGACGTTTGTGGATCTCAAATGCCAAGACTTAGATTCTGGTCAAGAGATCCTGGGCCTCTCGGTAACAATAGATCATTCGAGTGACTTGCATGTTAGCGACGAAGTTTGGGCGAGATTGTACAACATCTTTGTTAAGAATTATAACCCGAACATTCTTAAACTAGAAGCTTACTATAAGTGAAATTTTTTCATAAATAGTAGGTTTTCAAAAATAGAAACTTTTGAGAAATAGGAACTTTTCTCGAAAACCGTCACTGTCAATATAGTTGCTATATTAATAAACATACTTTATGTCAAGTTAGACATTAACTAATCAAACGTTATACCTCAAGGTTGATATCCAGATCACTTACTTGTTTACTTTCCTTCTTGCGTGGAATACTTCAACTGCTATTTAAGGTGAGTTTTCATATGCTCCCTTTTACTCTTTACATTTTTGGGCTGAGAAAACATGCGCTACTTTTATAACTGTTTTTATGAAATGAATACAAATACTAAAACTGATTTTTCGTGAGTTCATCTGCTCCCTTTTTATATATTTTTGGGCTGAGAATACATGCGCAACTTTTATAACTGTTTTACACGTATCAAATATTAAACTGTGATATGTTGGGCTATGACCAGCAAGTCCCCAACCGACAAGTATAAACAATAACTTGTACGGGGCAAACTTGAAAGTCTAGTCTAAATATCAGTACCAACTATTAAACTGTGATATGTTGGGCTATGACCAGCAAGTCCCCAACCGACAAGTATAAACGATAACTTGTACGGGGTAAACTTGAAAGTCTAGTCTAAATATCAGTACCAACTGTTAAACTATGCTATACCCGGCTATGTCCGACTAAGTCCCTACAGTGATATTTTTAATTGCTGCGGCATTCTTAATTATTGGGGATAGGCCTATCGGGAGTAACGTCCCCGATACATTTGACTAAGTCTTTGTATTACTTGATAATGAAATTAAAACGACAAGGACAGAACAACTTGTCACGGGGCAAACAACGTTTAGTCTAAATATCACGCACTGGCATAACTTTTTGATCCTGCGGGAGATCAACTTGACTGGATCTGAGTGATCTACTTTTGAAAACAAATCTTGTGGTCTAATACTATTACTGAAATCATTATTTATGACAAACCTATGAACTCACTCAACCTCGTGTTGACTTTTTAAGCATGTTTATTCTCAGGTACTTAATATTGCTTCCGCTGTATATCTGCTGCTTTGATGATGATTGCTTGCCATGCTTGGAGTCTTCATGCATTACTTACCAATTCATTTAAAAACATTTAATGTAATCTATTTATCTTCCGCTGCAAAATTCAATAAATCGTCTCATATAGAGTCGTTCTCGTTTATACAACTGTAATTTGATATAATTAGTCACAAATACCCCAAGCCCTATTTGGGGGTGTGACAGATTGGTATCAGAGCAGGTTGTTGTAGAGAACCAGGATTGCATTTTATGTGTGCCTTATACAATTAGGTACCTTAGCAATGTAGGACTACAACTTTCCTTGACCATAATGCCTTTACTTGTTGCCTTTAACTGTTAAATGTTACACTATACTTTAGAAACTTTACTTATCTTAGAATGCCGAGCCAACCTAAGAACTCCGCTTACTTTTTTAAGTATTATCCAATTACGCCACCGCATTTAAATGTGACACCATGATTTCTGAAATTCTTGACATTCCTATGTCATCTATCATGGTTTTATGTATTACATATGTATTACATGAAATATTATCCATGATTTTTGAAACTCCTATAATTGTTACTATTCATACTCAAACGTATATAACTCCCTGTTATATCATGTACCTATATGCCTTATACCTTTATGCATCGGTTTGCGAATCGGAAAATGTCATTGGGTTATCACAGTATACGAATTGAAAGTCTTTAATCGAAAGATTATTAGATTACATACTTATCATTTTATAATCTCGACACGTCATACTGCTATTATTGCATACGTGGAGTATATTTTATCATATCTAACTCAATAGACTTTGTCTAACACTTTTCCTAAATTTCTTCCGTAAATGACGGAAATCTTTTTGTTATATATACTATTCGAGGAGACGAAGATATCATTCAATATTCAATACCCATTTCATATCAAACCCTATTCCAAACACATAATATGAATTTCTCGAACTCCTCGAGCTCCAACGGTAGCGTAACCGGAACAAACGAACCAATCAGCCATCATCTATTCTGGATGAATTGGGGATGGGTTCGTAGCCGACTCAATCAATGGAGGCAAGAAGAAGGTGATCCCTTCCACCAACCGAATTCACCTCTTGGCGAAGAACCTGAAGCACTTACCGGCGAACCAGTCCGAAACACCATTTTCTCTCTTCTTTCCAGGGTATCCCGTCACGAATATATAATATTAAAGATTTTAGATCTTATTCACCCCCTTGTTCCAACCGCCAATCATCCCGAAATAGTAGAAGTCAACGAGCTTCGCGCTCGAGTGGTGGCATTGGAGAATACGGTGCGATATCTACAAGCATCAGCAGCACCAGCAGCATAACCAGTATCATCAGCATCACAACCAACATCATCAGCTTCATCAATAACAACATCCGCATCTCACTCAGTACCTCGGATATCAACATCATACGTCCCATAGATACCAAGGAATATTAATGAGTTAAGATGTATTGACTCATTCTTCGTGAAGAATTATATATGTATACTTTATATATATATATATATATATATATATATATATATATATATATATATATATATATATATATATGATTTGGAACAATAATAAATCTTGTCGTACTAAGCAATTACGTGAGAATCTCAACTAGTATGTACTACTTGGTTAATTCATATCACTAATATGCTATGATGTAATCCCTTCGTTAAGGACTTAACAATTGTTAATCACTGCTTCAACACAATAAACTCCATTTCATAATAAATCAAGTGTAACGATGAATGTATTGATTCATAACTTCATTAGCGAAATATTTCGCGACAATTATGAAATCTCTAAGGTTTTGGAGATTATTTACTCTCGTTCCAAACTGCAAATCAGAAGAGTTTAATATATATTAACTCATTAAATCCATGATTATATCTGAAGAATACATATATGAACGTATATCTTCATAAAGATTGTAAATTCTGTTGTACAAACTGTTAATTGTGAAAATATTTTAACGAGTCGGTAATACCCGAGAAATATTTACATCTCACATTAATACATTGTACATTCTTCAATTTCGATTCATAAATCATTAATTATACGCACTACCTTCACAATGATACACAATCATCTTCATACAAAATCAATTACACATTCTGAAATTAACATATCGGAATTCAAGTAAAGCTTTAGCAGGTGTTATCTTCCTAAAGATTACTACATTCATGAATTATATTCATTCGTATTCTATGATGAATTATCACATCAAACTACCGAAATTATCATTCATTACTTTTGAAATCAACAACACCTATTCGTCAACCATTAGATCCGTTGACGATTACAGTCAGCGTTTAATCATCTAAAAATAAAATTTCTTGAAACCATTGATAACTGATGATTCAAATATAGATGCATTAAATGCAGAGGAAACATTGTAGAAGGTCTTAAGGGCCACAAGTTTGATGATAAAGAATGGTATAAGCTCATATTTGGGACTGGAAAATGGATTGAGCAAAGTATGAAGGAGGCTGTGGATAAATCACAAAGATTAAACCTGCCTTCAAAGAATCCAAATGATTCAGTATCTGCTGAGGTCATTAACGAATACCATGCTCCTGACTCTAAACCTTTACGGACAAATCTTCTTTATCATCCTTCGATCTTAGAAATTCTAAGATATCACTGTATCTTTCGTTATAAATATCCTCTATATTTCTGAAGATATCTTTATAACGATTCTTATCCGCAATTAATTATCTCTTTGCAATAACTTTATTACATCATAAAGGAAACTGTATTAGTTTCTATATTCTAAAAAAATTCAAGTTTAAAATGTTTTGAAGAAGTGTTGAGAATTGAAGCATGAGTTAGTATAATATAATGACGTCAGGCCAACATGATTATATTACAGTAAGTCATGCTAAATTTTTAATGGAAGATGATGATTCATAGACTTTATAATCATCATTTGCCATGTTACAGGACTCTTACATTCTATATAATCTCTAAACATATCAAGAACATATATTCTTGATAGTTTTATCTGGTAATTTGACAAATCAAGATCGTGCTATTGCTTTCTTAGAACATTAAATATGTTCATTTGAAACTTCATACCTACAAATTCTGGACCATTACTCGCTTTACTTAGAGTCGAGAGGAGAATAAAAAGACAAAGAGCTCCGACATATAAGGGAAAATATAAAGCCCGATAACAACACTGAAATTACAAACCTTGTATATCAATGCGTATAGCAATATAAAGACACGGGAGAACTAAAAACACAATAATTCCTAGAGCATAATAGAAGTAAACAGACTCCTCTGGTGGGAGTTGGAAAAGAAGGAAGATTGTGGCGATAACCAATATAAGGTCAAGAACAAGAACTGGATTGAGCATATTAACAAATCTTTTGGAAATATGAATTGAGGAAAGAAAGTATAGAAGTGATGAAGATAATGAAACGGAAGAAGCTAATTTATAGCGAAATTCCAGACACAGCAATAGAGGCAATTCACCGCATTTAATTAAAGAAAATCCTAATTTCCTTAATTACCGGAGAATCAAATCCTATAGACTACGAAGATTTCCTCTAATTCCTTGAATCCTGGAAATCAATCGTGACTACGTCAAAAGTTAAAGCGAACATTTAATTTCCTCATTTCAATCTTTTGCGATAGCTTCGTTTATACTCTTTCTATAATCGAATCGTTTTATCCACATTATTCAAAGGTGATAAAACTCTATTTTTCAACTCATATTCATCATTACAATATCCATGTTGTAAACAATGATGATCTCTATCAAATTTCATGATTATGATTTTCATGAACTCCTCTCTATTTTGTCTACCCTAATATTATGGCATAAACGCTCAAGGTTTAAATAAGCTCACTATTATTCATTTCATGTGTATTGAAATGCCTACATAGTGTCATCATCTCCTTCTGAGGAAACCTAATCAATGACACTCTTGTTAAATCCTTTAGATAACCTCCGCATTAATAATAAAATGCACTTCGTAGAATTTACGGATCGTAAGATTTAAACGCTAGAAACAAAACAATATCCTATTAGTTGGAATTCACGAAAGGCCCCGAGCATACCTGGGAACGTGAAGACCAAATAAAAAGAAAATATCCTCACCTGTTTACAAACAACGCCGACTGATGGCAACAACTAAATTTCGGGACGAAATTTCTATTAACAGGGGGATACTGTGACAACCCGTAAATTTTCGACAAAATTTAAACAAAAATCTTTATATAATTTCATTTAACCTCGACTAATTCCGACGATTCACGAATAATTATTTGTAAATAACTACGCATTAATTTGATATATTAATATTATTATTATTAATATCCTTTTTAAACAAGATATCAATAATTAATATCTTTATTATCAGTATTGTTATTATGAATAAAAAAAAATATTGACAAATATTCTTGGAAAAGTAGTAAATCAATTTGTGTATTTAAAAAAAAATATAAAAAAAATCCTTAAAATAAATGATTTTTTTAATAAAATAAATAAATAAATAAATAAATTACTTTTTAATAAAAAATTATAATAGAAAACTACTTTTATTATTTTATTTTGTGCATTATTCCATGACCTAACATTTAATACTTTTGAATTTTAAAATCCTATTAAAAATTAAAATATTTCTTTTTCTTTTAATTATTTTATTCTTTTTACCTAATTTTTTCAAGTATAAATACCCCTCATTTCTCATTCAAACTCACACCAAAATTTCTCTCATTCTCTCTTTGAAGAATTACTACTAGTAAGTATTCTTTTCTTACTTTTTACTTTTTACTTTTTACTTTTTACTTTTTACTATTTACTTCGGTTTATTATTTTTTTACCGAAACATGTAAATAATGTTATAAATTATATGCAATTAAAATTAAAATAAATAACATGTTATAATTAGTAATATATGTTACTAAAAATTATAAAAGTATTTTTATGAATTAATATATAGGAGTTATAATTAAAATCGAATTAATGAATATATATGTATATACGCACCTAACGTGAAGGTTATAATTAAAGATAGCGTACAATTACTACAAACATCACCGCTACTTGTGGCCCAGGGTGATCCTTGTTACCATTATGGGACGTTTGTGGATCTCAAATGCCAAGACTTAGATTCTGGTCAAGAGATCCTGGGCCTCTCGGTAACAATAGATCATTCGAGTGACTTGCATGTTAGCGACGAAGTTTGAGCGAGATTGTACAACATCTTTGTTAAGAATTATAACCCGAACATTCTTAAACTAGAAGCTTACTATAAGTGGAAATTTTTCATAAATAGTAGGTTTTCAAAAATAGAAACTTTTGAGAAATAGGAACTTTTCTCGAAAACCGTCACTGTCAATATAGTTGCTATATTAATAAACATACTTTATGTCAAGTTAGACATTAACTAATCAAACGTTATACCTCAAGGTTGATATCCAGATCACTTACTTGTTTACTTTCCTTCTTGCGTGGAATACTTCAACTGCTATTTAAGGTGAGTTTTCATATGCTCCCTTTTACTCTTTACATTTTTGGGCTGAGAATACATGCGCTACTTTTATAACTGTTTTTATGAAATGAATACAAATACTAAAACTGATTTTTCGTGAGTTCATCTGCTCCCTTTTTATATATTTTTGGGCTGAGAATACATGCGCAACTTTTATAACTGTTTTACACGTATCAAATATTAAACTGTGATATGTTGGGCTATGACCAGCAAGTCCCCAACCGACAAGTATAAACAATAACTTGTACGGGGCAAACTTGAAAGTCTAGTCTAAATATCAGTACCAACTATTAAACTGTGATATGTTGGGCTATGACCAGCAAGTCCCCAACCGATAAGTATAAACGATAACTTGTACGGGGTAAACTTGAAAGTCTAGTCTAAATATCAGTACCAACTGTTAAACTATGCTATACCCGACTATGTTCGACTAAGTCCCTACAGTGATATTTTTAATTGCTGCGGCATTCTTAATTATTGGGGATAGGCCTATCGGGAGTAACGTCCCCGATACATTTGACTAAGTCTTTGTATTACTTGATAATGAAATTAAAACGACAAGGACAGAACAACTTGTCACGGGGCAAACAACGTTTAGTCTAAATATCACGCACTGGCATAACTTTTTGATCCTGCGGGAGATCAACTTGACTGGATCTGAGTGATCTACTTTTGAAAACAAATCTTGTGGTCTAATACTATTACTGAAATCATTATTTATGACAAACCTATGAACTCACTCAACCTCATGTTGACTTTTTAAGCATGTTTATTCTCAGGTACTTAAATATTGCTTCCGCTGTAAATCTGTTGCTTTGATGATGATTGCTTGCCATGCTTGGAGTCTTCATGCATTACTTACCAATTCATTTAAAAACATTTAATGTAATCTATTTATCTTCCGCTGCAAAACTTAATAAATCGTCTCATATAGAGTCGTTCTCGTTTATACAACTGTAATTTGATATAATTAGTCACAAATACCCCAGGCCCTATTTGGGGGTGTGACAGTTTTAGTATGAAACAGAAAATATAAAAGGGGTGTCGTGAGGTGGGGTGATTATGGTTTTGAGATGGGTTTAAGATGGGTGTGGTGTGAGCCGTATGGTGGTGGTTTCGGATGGTGTGGGTGATTGTGGTTGTGGCTTCCGGTCTGAAACAGTACTAGAGTAGCAGTCACAGTAGTTACAGCTTAATAATAGTTGATATGGTGATTCAAAGGTTTAATGATGATGGTGACTCTTGTCTGTACAGCAAAACCGAATGGTGGTGTGTTGGGTCACCTTTCAAGTGTAAACAGAAAGTGAGTAGTGGCACAAAAAGGAGACGCGCAGCTGTAGCAGTTCGAGTATAGTAGCAGATTTTGCAGGTGGAGATATAGGTGGGTGTTGGAGACGGTGGTGCTGGTTGTCGGTTGATGGCTATCGAAGATGAAGAAGATGGTGTTCTTGAGTGTTTGATGGAATTAGAAACAGAAAATAAAGTAGATAGATGGTTCGGTTTTGTGATGGATTATACGTAACCAAGAATAATAGTAGAGATATATTGATGGAGTTTGTTTGGGTGATAATGAGTTATGGTTTTATCATACATGTAATACATATATCTATTTACTTTGAAAAGTAGTAAACATGGAGATGGTTAATCATCAAATGGGGTGTGGGGTATTAAACAACAAAGAAAAAAATCACCTTGCAATTGTCCAAATTGAAAAAGGATACCTTATATCTATCTATATCTATGTATGTAAATGAAAAGGATCAATCAAGCATAGTATTAACAATCAAGCACAGTATATTGTGAGAAGAAAAGGACATAGGAGATGGTTTCACAATAACAAATTGAAAAGATAAGAAAGTGGTGTGTATGTATCATGTATTATATGTATATAGGAGTAAACGTGTGAATTTATCCTAGCAGCCATAAATTTGGCATCTTTATTCGTCGACATATATATTAAGGATATTATTTGTATTCAATTCCACGTAAAATGTACGGAGTATTTAAAATTTATCAAAATAGATTCTAAATATATTTTTAATAAAACTATAATTTATATAACTTATTTTCGGATCACCTATTATTTTAAAATCACATAAGTTCAAATTTAACTCGTTTAATATCGATCGACTGATAATGAGTGCTACAATCGATTACTAACTGAATTCAAAACTATATATATTAATTATATATAAAGCTATGTTTTAAAAACTAAATATTATATATATTTATTTTACAATTTTAATTCTAGCAATTTCACCACATAATATTTCAAATTATATTTCTAATTAATATATATTTATATATATAAATACACACAAATCTATTTACAATTATTTGTTCGTGAATCGTCGGAATTGGTCGAATTTACATGAATGTATAAACACAGTTTAAAATTATTGAGATTCAACTTAACAACTTTGCTTATCGTGTCGGAATAATGTAAAGATAAAGTTTAAATTTGGTCAGAAATTTCTGGGTCGTCACCCCACCTTGGTCTTCCAATCGGAGCAAACCTAAAATTACATCATAATTGGAATCCCATTTTTGATAAATTCAATAAGCATTTGTCAAATTGGAAAGTAAAAGCTATTTCTTTTGGTGGAAGACTTACTCTAATCAAGTCGGTACTAAGTAGTCTCCCTTTATACTACTTCTCGCTTTTCAAAGCCCCGGTAAGTGTGATTAATGAACTTGAAAGCATACGTCGGGATTTCTTTTGGGGCGGGTCTTCTGAAAACCGAAAAATGGCTTGGGTAAAATGGTCCCAAATTTTATTACCTTATGATTCGGGGGGTCTTGAAGTGGGCTCGCTAAAGTTTAAAAACCTTGCAGTTCTTATTAAGTGGTAGTGGAAATTTTTGAATAACAAACATGCTTTATGGGTTCGGGTTATAAAAAGTATTTACGGGGAAAACGGGGGATTAAGTTGCATTTCCACTATCCTCGAAAACTCCTTGAAAAAACATTCGGGTAGAACTTGGTTTAACATTATCAATATTGAACACACCCTAAGAAAATTAGGGTGTGATATCTCTAATGCTTTTTTTAAAGTGATAGGTAAAGGTTTCGAAACAAGCTTTTGGTATGATAAATGGTATGGAGATAATCCCTTAAAAGATAAGTGCCCAAGATTATTTCGGCTTGAAACTTACAAATCAACCTTTGTCGCGGACAGGCTAAATTGGAATGGTGATACTCCTGGATAGGCCGAATCCTTTAATTGGGCCTGGGCCTCAGAGCCCAAGTGGAGGGCAGCCGATGACCTGCTACTTCTTTGCGACGAACTCAAATCCATCTTCTGTACAGGAAAAGCTACGGATGAATGGGTGTGGAGGTTTTGTCAGAGCAACAATTTCTCTCCAAAATACTTGGTTACCATGTTATCTCAGCTCTAATGTTCCAGCCTCCCCGCGGTTACTCCAACAGTGATTAACAAACTCATTCCCCAAAAAATTGGGATCTTGGTGTGGCGTGCTTCTCTAAACAAACTTCTGGTCAGAGCGGAACTTGATGCTAGAGGCATTGACCTTCACTCATTAAGATGCCCGATATGTGACGAAGACATTGAAACCCTCCATCACACCTTAATAAATTGCAACACCGCGAAAGATATTTGGGAAAGAATCCGGAAATGGTGGAAACTTGACCAAATACAATTCTCAAACCATTCGGATTTCGCAAAAGCTTATAACTCAGATTTTACCACTCACACCGGTGCTAGTATCTGGCAAGCCATCGTCTGGATTACATGTTATTACATTTGGAAAAACTGAAATGAAATTGCATTTGGTAGAGCCAATTCGAGTTGCCCAAAAATCATCTCGGACATCCAAGGAAAAAACTTTGAACAGCTAAACTGTCGAGGAAAAAACATTATACTTGAATGGCTAAATTGGGTATACAATCCGTTGATATATGATGCAAACCCTTCCGAAAAAATGGGAATCGGTTAATTACAGGTTTTTTTGCCCGAATGCTTAGTCGCTCTTTGATGGAGATAAAATGAGATGCCTCGATGTACTTTGTCGCTGTGTAAATAGCACTGTATGTAGTTGCCATCACAGCTTGTTTTCTCAAGTAACGTTCGCCATCTAAGAGTTGATGAAGCTTCTAGGGTGTTTTCCTGTTTTATCGACCCTTCATTGTGTTCCTCATTGTATAGTTTCATCGAGTCTTTAGTTTATCGTTACTAGGTGTAGCCTACATGTGTTCGAGTCTGTATCTAGGCCATGGCCTCTCAGATTGTATATTGTTTTATTCTTTAATAATAGTTGATCTTTCAAAAAAAAAACATTAATATTATTATTAATAGAATCATTAATATTATTATTAATACTAGTATTATCATTATTATTATTTTAATCACTATCACTACTAATATTATTTTGGTATTATTATAATTACTATTTTAACAAACAAATGAAATATATATATATATATATATATATATATATATATATATATATATATATATATATATATATATATATATAATATTTAATACATATAACATAACAAAACTAATATTTTTATATACAAAATGAAAATATAAAACACACACACAAGCACACACATACACACACACACACACACACACACACACACATATATATATATATATATATATATATATATATATATATATATATTCAATATAAAAATAATATAACTAATAAAGTTATATGTAGTGACCCGAACTTTTCCATGTTTATATATATTAAATGAAATTGTTATTTACATGATTAAGTGTTTCCAACATGTTAAGCAATCAAACGTGTTAAGACTTGATTAATTGAAATAGGTTTCATATAGACAATTGACCACCCAAGTTGACCGGTGATTCAAGAACGTTAAAACTTGTAAAAACTATGTGATGGCATATATATGATTATATATATAGTTAACATGATATTATGATAAGTAAGTATCTCATTAGGTATTTTAACAATGAGTTATATACATAAAATTGAGTTTATTGAATTAAGAAACTCGAAACGATATATATAACGATTATCGTTATAACAACGTCTTACTAAATACATATGAATCATATTAAGATATTGATACACTATGTTTAATCATGATAAATGATAAGTAAACATGTCATTAAGTGTATTAACAATGAACTACATAGGTAAAAACAAGACTACTAACTTAATGATTTCGAAACGAGACATATATGTAACGATTATCGTTGTAACAACATTTAACTGTATATATATCATACTAAGATATATTAATATATCATAATTTCATGATTATGTAATAATTTAACATCTCTTTAGATATAATTAACAATGGGTTAATAACATTTAACAATATCGTTAACCTAAAGGTTTCAAAACAACATTTACATGTAACGACTAATGATGACTTAACGACTCAGTTAGAATGTATATACATGTAGTGTTTTAATATGTATTCATACACTTTTGAAAGACTTCAATACACTTATCAAAATACTTCTACTTAACAAAAATGCTTACAATTACATCCTCGTTCAGTTTCATCAACAATTCTACTCGTATGCACCCGTATTCGTACTCGTACAATACACAGCTTTTAGATGTATGTACTATCGGTATATACACTCCAATGATTAGCTCTTAGCAGCCCATGTGAATCACCTAACACATGTAGGAACCATCATTTGGCAACTAGCATGAAATATCTCATAAAATTACAAAAATATTAGTAATCATTCATGACTTATTTACATGTAAACAAAATTACACATCCTTTATATCTAATCCATATACCAATGACCAAAAACACCTAAAAAAACTTTCATTCTTCAATTTTCTTCATCTAATTGATCTCTCTCAAATTTTATCTTCAAGTTCTAAGTGTTCTTCATAAATTCTATAAGTTCTAGTTTCATAAAATCAAGAATACTTCCAAGTTTGCTAGCTTACTTCCAATCTTGTAAAATGATCATCCAACCTCAAGAAATCTTTCTTATTTATAGTAATATATCTTTCTAATACAAGTTAATACTCATATTCAAACTTTAATTCAATTTCTATAACTATAACAATCTTATTTCGAGTGGAAATCTTACTTGAACTTGTTTTCGTGTCATGATTCTGCTTCAAGAACTTTCAAGCCATCCAAGGATCCTTTGAAGCTAGATCTATTTTTTTTATTTCCAGTAGGTTTATACACAAAACCTGAGGTAGTAATGATGTTCATAACATCATTCAATTCTTATATATAAAACTACCTTATTCGAAGGTTTAAACTTGAAATCTCTAGAACATAGTTTAGTTAATTCTAAACTTGTTCACAAACAAAAGTTAATCCTTCTAACTTGACTTTTAAAATCAACTAAATACATGTTATATATCTATATAATATGCTAACTTAATGATTTAAAATCCTGAAACACGAAAAATACCGTAAAACCGGATATACGCCGTCGTAGTAACACCGCGGGCTGTTTTGGGTTAGTTAATTAAAAACTATGATAAACTTTGATTTAAAAGTTGTTCTTCTGGGAAAATAATTTTTCTTATGAACATGAAACTATATCCAAAAATCATGGTTAAACTCAAAGTGGAAGTATGTTTTCCAAAATGGTCATCTAGACGTCGTTCTTTCGACTGAAATGACTACCTTTACAAAAATGACTTATAACCTGTATTTCTGACTATAAAAATATACTTTTTATGTTTATATTCATAAACTTAAGTTTAATATGAAACCATAGCAACTTGAAACACTCAAAACGGATTTAAAACCAATAAGTTATGGGTAAAACAAGATTGGATATTTTTGCTTGTTGTAGCTACGTGAAAATTGGTAACAAATTTATATTAATCATATCTTAGCTAACTTATATTGTATTATACATGTATTCTAATATATTATGTAATCTTGGGATACCATAGACACGTATGCAAATGTTTTGACATATCATATCGACCCATCTATATATATTATTTGGAACAACCATAGACACTCTATATGCAGTAATGTTGGAGTTAGCTATACAGGGTTGAGGTTGATTCCAAAAATATATATACTTTGAGTTGTGATCTAGCCTGAGATGTGTATACACTGGGTCATGGATTGATTCAAGATAATATATATCGATTTATTTCTGTACATCTAATTGTGGACAACTAGTTGTAGGTTACTAACGAGGACAGCTGACTTAATAAACTTAAAACATTAAAACGTATTAAAAATGTTGTAAATATATTTTGAACATACTTTGATATATATGTACATATTTGTTATAGGTTCGTGAATCGACCAGTGGCCAAGTCTTACTTCCCGACGAAGTAAAAATCTGTGAAAGTGAGTTATAGTCCCACTTTTAAAATCTAATATTTTGGGATGAGAATACATGCAGTTTTATAAATGTTTACGAAATAGACACAAGTAATTGAAACTACATTATATGGGTGAATGATCGAAGCCGAATATGCGCCTTTTGCTTGGTAACCTAAGAATTAGTAAACCGATCTACTAATTGACGCGAATCCTAAAGATAGATCTATTGGGCCTAACGAACCCCATCCAAAGTACCGGATGCTTTAGTACTTCGAATTCATTTTTATCATGTCCGAAGGATTTCCCGAAATGATAGGGGATATTCTTATATGCATCTTGTTAATGTCGGTTACCAGGTGTTCACCATATGAATGAATTTTATCTCTATGTATGGGATGTATATTGAAATATGAAATCTTGTGGTCTATTATTATGATTTGATAATATATAGGTTAAACCTATAACTCACCAATATTTTTGTTGACATTTTAAGCATGTTTATTCTCAGGTGATTATTAAGAGCTTCCGCTGTTGCATACTAAAATAAGGACAAGATTTGGAGTCCATGCTTGTATGATATTATGTAAAAACTGCATTCAAGAAACTTATTTTTGATATAATATATTCTTATTGTAAACCATTATGTAATGGTCGTGTGTAAATGGTATATTTTAGATTATCATTATTTGTTAATCTACGTAATGCTTTTTAAACCTTTATCGATAAAATAAAGGTTATGGTTGTTTTAAAAATGAATGCAGTCTTTGAAAAACGTCTTATATTGAGGTCAAAACCTCGCGACGAAATCAATTAATATGGAATGCTTATAATCAATATGAACGGGACATTTCATTATATATATATATATATATATATATATATATATATATATATATATATATATATATATATATAAATTTGATCGATTACGATTATGTATATTAATAAATATACAAATGATATAGGTTCGTGAATCCAAGGCCAACCCTGCATTGTTCAGTTTCGTCATATGTATTTTTACTACAAAATACAGTATTGTGAGTCCATTTGATTCCCTTTTACTCTTTACATTTTTGGGACTGAGAATACATGCGCTGTTTTTATAACCGTTTTATTAAATGCTTTTGTAATCTATATTTTTGGACTGAGAATACATAAATGCTTTTATAAATGTTTAACGAGATAGACACAAGCAAAACATTCCTCGAATGAATTATTATACAGACAGAAGTTCTGTTGATTATTATTGAATTAGTTTGACATTATAATTGCCACTAATTGATGTGAATATTTCCCCTTGATTATTATAGCTTGGTAACCTAAGAATTAGGAAACGGGTATGGCCCCTAATTCACGCGAATCCTAAAGGTAGCTACCGAGTTTAACACCCCCACTCAGAATGTTCACTAGACAGAAGAGCTAGTGGGCATGGTGTTTAGTACTTTGAGGTTTAAATATTATACAGATGAGATGTTCTGTTTTGGGGATATTATTGATGCGCATTATATGTTAAGGTCGGTTACCAAGCCAAGCAATGAAAGCAAAGTGAATGTTATGTATCGAGAGAATGATTTTTATACACAGGTTATGTGTATGATATTTTGTACACGAGATATGTGTACGGTTACTAAGATTTATGAAAATGGTTTTGTACACGAGAAAGGTGTACTGTATTTAAAATATATCGCATGTACATTACAGGTGGGTATAGGATTCGGGCCCATTTGTACCATGCACATTTAAATCTTGTGGTCTATCAAAATGATGAATTTTATTGTTTATGATAAACCTATGAACTCACCAACATTTTGGTTGACACTTTTAAGCATGTTTATTCTCAGGTATGAAAGAAATCTTCCGCTGTGCATTTGCTCATTTTAAAGATATTACTTGGAGTCATTCATGGCATATTTCAAAAGACGTTGCATTCGAGTCGTTGAGTTTATCAAGATTATTATTAAGTCAATTATAGCTGGATATATTATGAAATGGTATGCATGCCGTCAACTTTCGATGTAATGGAAGTTTATCTTTTAAAAACGAATGCAATGTTTGTAAAATGAATCATCTAGAGGTCAAATACCTCGCAATGAAATCAACTATTGTGAATTGTTTATAATCGGTATGAACGGGGCATTTCAGTTGGTATCAGAGCGATGGTCTTATTTAACCAGGTCTTGCATTAGTGTGTCTAACAGATAGTCATTAGGATACATTAGTGAGTATGGACTTCGACCATGTCTGCATGTCAAAAAGTTTTGCTTATCATTTTTTGTTGAAAATTATCTGCTTATCATTCTTAGGGAATCATTTCCTTATCATTCTTAATCTAGACATATCTTACTGCCTGGATTGCATGAATAGTGTACAGAAAAAAATTCATATCTTAGCGTATCTACTAATCCATATCTTAGCGTATCTGATGCCATAAACTTTGCCTGATATATTTCGTAAATTCCTCCGTAATCTAAGAAATCTTTTGTTCTATATATATAGATATTCTTTGTAATTAGAATACCATCCAATATTCGAAAATCATTTCATACTGAAAAACCCTTTACTCAATCGTACGAAATGGAACTCGCCACTAGTTCAAGTTCTTCGAAATCCGACAGCTATTCTGACATAGATGTTCACCTAAGCTCTGAAAGCAGTGTGACTGAAATGGATCAACCAATTAGCCATCATCTATTCTGGATGAATTGGGGATGAGTTCGTACTCTACTTAATCATTGGAGACGCGAAGAAGGCGATCCCTTCCACCAACCGAATTCACCTCTTGGTGAAGAACCTGAAGTACTTACCGGTGAACCTGTTCGAAACACCATATTCACCCTCATTGCTAGGATATCTCACAATGATTATATGACATCCCAAATTCTGAACCTTATTCATCCGCTTGTTCCAACCGCTAATCATCCCGGAATAATCGAAGAAGTCAACAAGCTTCGCGCTCGAATAGTGACTTTGGAAAATATGATGCACAACTTGCAGGCATCACAACACCACCATCCATACAGCAGCACTACCAGCACCAGTAGTATCACCAACAACAACATCCGCATCACACACCTCAACATCATAATCTATACCTTAAACATAATCCTCGTTCTACATATCGTTCTACGTACTGTTCTACACCATCTAGCTTGTTCTACATATCTCTCTACATCAATACGCCTCATGGAATATTCACAACAATAACCGATGAAGTATTGATTTATAACTTCATTGGAGAAATATTTGGCGGTGATTATGTAATCTATAAAGTTTTAGAGATTATTTATTCTAGTTCCAACCAAAAAGCAAATGAGATTAATATCATATTAACTCATTAAATCCATGATTACATCTGAAGAAAATATATATGTATATATGTTTTCATAAAAATTGTACTTAAAAATTCTTTTGTACAAACTGTTAATGGTGAAAATATTTCAACGGGTAGGTAATACCCGAGGGATATTTAGATTTCACATTAATAAGTTACACTGTACATTCTTCGAATCTGATTCAACAGTCATTTACTATCCTACTTACATCCACAGATATACGAATCCGTTCTCCACAGAATAACAATTTTCATTCAATTTCATATTTGGATTTTGACCTATCAGAATCCAACAAGTGGCATAATGAAGAAAATATTGGACAAAATAAAATTTGTTAGAAACAAACAAATTAATTATGAGAAATTCTGTTAAGAATCCACGCTAACAAAATCCTAGCTAACTGTTCCTAGCTAACTGTTAATTCCTTATTACATTTATTTATCACAATTTTAGTTCTCGCAATTTTATTTATCGTCATTTAATTTCTAATATTTATTTTTCGCACTTTAAATATCGTCGGATAAATCGGGACACATATACAATGTTTTGACATATCATATCGACGTCATATATATATATTATTTGAAATAACCGTAAGTCACTCTATATAGCGGTAATGCTCGAGTTAGCATATATAGGGTCGAGGTTGATTCTAAAATAATATATATACTTTGAGTTGTGATCGAGTCTGAGACATGTATACAATGGGTCACGATGAAATGTCCCGTTCATATTGATTATAAACGTTCCATATTAATTGATTTCGTTGCGAGGTTTTGACCTCTATATGAGACGTTTTTCAAAGACTGCATTCATTTTTAAAAAACAACCATAACCTTTATTTTATCAATAATGGTTTCAAAAGCATTACGTAGATTATCAAATAATGATAATCTAAAATATACTGTTTACACACGACCATTACATAATGGTTTACAATAGAAATATATTACATCGACATATGTTTGTTGAATGCAGTTTTTACATAATATCATACAAACATGGACTCCAAATCTTGTCCTTATTTTAGTATGCAACAGCGGAAGCTCTTAGTATTCACCTGAGAATAAACATGCTTTAAACGTCAACAAAAATGTTAGTGAGTTATAGGTTTAACCTATATATATCAAATCGTTACAATAGACCACAAGATTTCATATTTCAATATACATCCCATACATAGAGATAAAAATCATTCATATGGTGAACACCTGGTAACCGACATTAACAAGATGCATATATAAGAATATCCCCATCATTCCGGGACACCCTTCGGATATGATATAAATTTCGAAGTACTAAAGCATAAGGTACTTTGGATGGGGTTTGTTAGGCCCAATAGATCTATCTTTAGGATTCGCGTCAATTAGGTTGTCTGTTCCCTAATTCTTAGATTACCAGACTTAATAAAAAGGGGCATATTCGATTTCGATAATTCAACCATAGAATGTAGTTTCACGTACTTGTGTCTATTTTGTAAATCATTTATAAAACCTGCATGTATTCTCATCCCAAAAATATTAGATTTTAAAAGTGGGACTATAACTCACTTTCACAGATTTTTTACTTCGTCGGGAAGTAAGACTTGGCCACTGGTCGATTCACGAACCTATAACAAATATGTACATATATATCAAAGTATGTTCAAAATATATTTACATCACTTTTAATACATTTTGATGTTTTAAGTTCATTAAGTCAGCTGTCCTCGTTAGTAACCTACAACTAGTTGTCCAACGTTAGATGTACAGAAAAAAATTGATATATATTATCTTGAATCAATCCACGACCCAGTGTATACACGTCTCAGTATTGATCACAACTCAAACTATATATATTTTGGAATCAACCTCAACCCTGTATAGCTAACTCCAACATTCACATATAGAGTGTCTATGGTTGTTCCGAAATACATATAGATGTGTCGACATGATAGGTCGAAACATTGTATACATGTCTATGGTATCTCAAGATTACATAATATACAATATAAGTTGATTAAGTTATGGTTGGAATAGATTTGTTACCAATTTTCACGTAGCTAAAATGAGAAAAAATTATCCAAATCTTGTTTTACCCATAACTTCTTCATTTTAAATCCGTTTTGAGTGAATCAAATTGCTATGGTTTCATATTGAACTCTAATTTAAGAATCTAAACAGAAAAGTATAGGTTTATAGTCGGAAAATTAAGTTACATGTCAATTACTAAAGAGGTAGTCATTTCCGTAGAAAAACGACATCTTGATGACCATTTTGGAAAACATACTTTCACTTTGAGTTTAACCATGATTTTTTGGATATAGTTTCATGTTCATAAGAAAAATCATTCTCGAAGAAGAACAACTTTTAAATCAAAGTTTATCATAGTTTTTAATTAACTAACCCAAAACAGCCCGCGGTGTTACTACGACGGTGTATGTCCGGTTTTACGGTGTTCTTCGTGTTTCCAGATTTTAAATCATTAAGTTAGCATATCATATAGATATAGAACATGTGTTTAGTTGATTTTAAAAGTCATGTTAGAAGGATTAACTTTTGTTTGTGAACAAGTTTAGAATTAACTAAACTATGTTCTAGTGATTACAAGTTTATAACGTTGAATAAGACAGCTTTTTATGTAAGAATAGAATGATGTTATGAACATCATTACTACCTCAAGTTCCTTGGATAAACCTACTGGAAATGAGAAAAATGGATCTAGCTTCAAAGGATCCTTGGATGGCTTGAAAGTTCTTGAAGCAGAATCATGACACGAAAACAATTTCAAGTAAGATTTCCACTCGAAATAAGATTGTTATAGTTATAGAAATTGAATCAAAGTTTGAATATGATTATTACCTTGTATTAGAAAGATAACCTACTGTAAGTAACAAAGGTTTCTTGATCTTGGATGATTACTTGGAATGGATTTAGAAAACTTGGAAGTAAACTTGCAATCTTGGAAGTATTCTTGATTTTATGAAACTAGAACTTTTAGAATTTATGAAGAACACTTAGAACTTGAAGATAGAACTTGAGAGAGATCAATTAGATGAAGAAAATTGAAGAATTAAAGTGTTTGTAGGTGTTTTTGGTCGTTGGTGTATGGATTAGATATAAAGGATATGTAATTTTGTTTTCATGTAAATAAGTCATGAATGATTACTCATATTTTTGTAATTTTATGAGATATTTCATGCTAGTTGCCAAATGATGGTTCCCACATGTGTTAGGTGACTCACATGGGCTAGTAAGATCTGATCATTGGAGTGTATATACCAATAGTACATACATCTAAAAGCTGTGTATTGTACGAGTACGAATACGGGTGCATACGAGTAGAATTGTTGATGAAACTGAACGAGGATGTAATTGTAAGCATTTTTGTTAAGTAGAAGTATTTTGATAAGTGTCTTGAAGTCTTTCAAAAGTGTATGAATACATATTAAAACACTACATGTATATACATTTTAACTGAGTCATTAAGTCATCGTTAGTCGTTACATGTAAGTGTTGTTTTGAAACCTTTAGGTTAACGATCTTGTTAAATGTTGTTAACCCAATGTTTATAATATCAAATGAGATTTTAAATTATTATATTATCATGATATTATGATGTATGAATATCTCTTAATATGATGTATATACGTTAAATGTCGTTACAACGATAATCGTTACATATATGTCTCGTTTCAAAATCATTAAGTTAGTAGTCTTGTTTTTACATATGTAGTGAAAGGACCCGTTCATATACATTATAAACGATTCACAATAGTTGATTACATTGCGAGGTATTTGACCTCTATATGATACATTTTACAAACATTGCATTCGTTTTTAAAAGACAAAATTTCTTTACATCGAAAATTGACAGGCATGCATACCATTTCATAATATCCACTATCCAACTATAAATTGATTTAATAATAATCTTTGATGAACTCAATGACTCGAATGCAACGTTCTTCGAAATATGCTATGAAAGACTCCAAGTAATATCTTTAAAATGAGCAAATGCACAGCGGAAGATTTCTTTAACACCTGAGAATAAACATGCTTTAAAGTGTCAACCAAAAGGTTGGTGAGTTCATTAGTTTATCATAATCATTTATTTCCATCATTTTAATAGACCACAAGAATTTCATTTCCAGTTCTCATAAATATACTTCCCATGCATAGAGACAAAAATAATCATTCATATGGTGAACACCTGGTAACCGACATTAACTAGATACATATAAGAATATCCCTTATCATTCCGGGATCCTCCTTCGGACATGATATAAATTTCGAAGTACTAAAGCATCCGGTACTTTGGATGGGGTTTGTTAGGCCCAATAGATCTATCTTTAGGATTCGCGTCAATTAGGGTGTCTGTTCCCTAATTCTTAGATTACCAGACTTTAATAAAAAGGGGCATATTCGATTTCGATAATTCAACCATAGAATGTAGTTTCAATTACTTGTGTCTATTTCGTCAAACATTTATAAAAGCGCATGTATTCTCAGTCCCAAAAATATAAAGGGTAAAAAGGCAAATGAAACTCACCATACTGTATTTCGTAGTAAAAATACATATAACGTCATTGAACAAGTGCAAGGTTGGCCTCGGATTCACGAACCTAAATTAATTATATATAATTATGTGTTGGTCAATATTTGTCTAACAAATTAGGCCAAGTCATAGTGTACCACAATCCTAATGCTCGAGACTAATATGCAAAAGTCAACAAAAGTAAATTTGACTCAAAATAATTTTCAAAAATCTATACATGATTAATATATAGTTTAAATATCGTCGTTTTATATTTTTAAATATTTTTAAAAGATTTATTAGAGTAAATAATATAATTTATTTATTAATAAATAAAATTTTATATTAAATTTATATAATATAATATACTTTTATATATATTAAGTAATAAAATTTATAGGGTTCATTTAATATCATAAAGATAATATGATAGGTATTATTAAAGTAAGTTATTACACGTAGTAAAATATGTTTGTATCACATATTTATTTGATAAAATAATATCTATAATGATAGTAAGTAAAAGTTGTATTATTTTGTAATAATAATAATTATTATAAAAATATCAATATTTATAATTACTAAGATGACATTATGATAAAACGATAATTCTAATTATGATAACTTTAATATTTACGATAATTTTTAATATTATCTTTAAAATAATAATTCTATTTAAAATAATAATAATAATAATGATATTTTATAGTAACAATGACATTTCTATTAAAATGATAATTTTTGTTAAAATGATAGTTTTAATACTAACGATATTTTTAATAATAATAGTAATGATAAAAATAATAAGAACGATAATTTTATCTAAATCAATATCTTATAATATTTTAATTTCATCATGATACTCTTACTCATTATTTCCTAATTGTTTCATTTAATAGCTTTTAATCGTCTTTTATATCGTGTTCATAATAATGATAATAATAGTAATCAAAATAATTAGGTGTTACAAATATTTGTTTTAATTACACTAATATTAATAATGATAGTTACTATAATATTTTTAACGATAATACTAATAATTATCTTAATGATAATATAGTAATAATAATAATAACAATGACAATATCCATTTTTAAATAATGATATATATATTAATAATGATAATAATAATAATAATACTAATAATAATAATAATAATAATAATAATAATAATAATAATAATAATAATAATAATAATAATAATAATAATAATTGGATAATAATAATAATAATACTAATTATAACTTTAACAATAATAACGATAGTAATAAAAAAAAATAACAATTTTTAATGATAAATCCATTTTATTGATAAAGATAATAATAATGATAATAATAAGATAAAACTAGAACGACGATAAAAACGACGATAATAATAATCATTTTTAATAAAAATATAGAAAATTCAATTGATTATAACTTCTAATCCGTTCATCGAAACCATTCGATATCTAAAGGAAAAGTCCTTAATTTTTCGCTAGCTTTCCAAGGACATGCATATCTTATACCTTATCTCAACCGCAAGTGTAACTAATTCAATATTCAACCTAACCTGTCTAAGGGCAATATCAAAAGTACAAGCATGTATAACCTAAATACTCGAGCACTAGTCAGGGATACACTATTAGTATGTAAAAGTTAAATTATGAGTACTCACATATCAATATTGAGATTCAATATTGCAGGAAAGGTACGTAGACGCAACGGAAATGATAAACACTATATTGACCTCACGAGCATACCCATGAACCATACTCAATCACCTCCATAGCTATAACCCATAATTTCCTTAATCCTATCCTACTCGAAAAACAATTTCGAAATCACTCGGACAGCACTCCGTCGTAATATTTTATGTATACTAATAATATCTTGAAATAATATGGAGTAAATATATATATGTAAATCGATTGAGAGAGTTTAGAGAAAAATATTTTCAAGTTTCTATGAAATAATGAAACCTATTGAATTCTATTTATAATAGATTTTTAAATTATTAAAGTGAATTATTAAAGTATGAATTATTAAAGTGAATTATTAAAGTATGAATTATTAAAGTGAATTATTAAAGTATGAATTATTAAAGTGAATTATTAAAGTATGAATTATTAAAGTGAATTATTAAAGTATGAATTATTAAAGTGAATTATTAAAGTTAAAGTAAAGTAAAAATAAAGTAAATGTAAAGTTTAAGTATAGTAAAAGTATAAAACTATGTACGTATAATACGCGTATAAATATATATAATATTAATTTAAATCGTTATATATATTTAATAAAATAAAATATAAATATCGTTATCTTTATCATACTAGTTAAGTAATGAGTTGTCAAAAGTGGTTCTAGATATTTATAAAAGTTATATACGTTTTAATAATAAAGTTCTTTTTAAACTGAAAACGTTTTTGTACGTTTGAAACTAAATAGATCAATCGAGTCTTTATGAGATTCAATCTTCCACTATCCTTTGTCTAGTTCTCAATGATTGACAATTTGTTCTTATTTATAAATCACTTTACCATTTTTCGAATATTGTTAAAACGGAAAGATTTCTCAAATCAACGTGGGCCTTTTAACAGAGACTTGTAATCATAAATCAATATATCTGATAATTCAATCATTTGATCTTATCTTCTAATTCCATTGATAAATATTTTGAAACAGATACAATCATATAAAGTATTTAATCTAATATTTTGTTTACGTTTCAAGTTATAATATATATACACATATACATATATAATCATATTCGTTTAATGGTTCGTGAATCGTTGGAACATGGTCGAGGTTGAATGAATGTATGAACATAGTTTAAAATTCTTGCAATTTAACTTAACAAATATTGCTTATCATGTCGGAAACATATAAAGATTAAAGTTTAAATTTGGTTGAAAATTTCCGGGTTGTCACAGTACCTACCCGTTAAAGAAATTTCGTCCCGAAATTTGAGTGGAAAGGTCGTGAATGATAATAAGTATGTTTTCATGATGCATACGGGCTGAAAATTAGAGTTTTATCATCAGCGAATAATTTGGATAAACAATCCATTTATATGAAGAGTACGAATGAAGCTAACATAGAAGAGTGAAATGAGTAAGTGTAGATTCATCTTATCATTTAACGTAGATATGATTGATTCCCAAATTTCAAGGGATTTGAAGAAAATCTTCTTAATAAGATTTGACTCTCCGGTAATCAAGGGAATTAGGATCCGCTTTAAATGTGATCGTCCATTTTAATTGTTCTGTAGGAGATTTTCTTATAAATTCACCTCCTTCGTTTCCTTACAACTCACACCTTCTGTTGATGCATTTTATGCAAGTTCCTAGACATCTACCCGCGTCCATTGCAGGTACAACAGTTTACAGGCCACCATGATTGCTCGTTATTATCCTATCCGTGTTTGTATGTCGTTACAGGAACTGCAGGAACGAGATTTAGATGTTTAACTATGTTAGACTTAGTCAGACGTACGAGTGAAGCCTCACTAGTACAGCTGACAGGCTCATACGCACGGTTGATGCTGAGCTAAGTCACAATTACAACCTAAATGAGAAGACACGAGTGAGTGATCACCCGTACGACTGATGAAGCCAACTCGTACGTGTGATGAATGAATCGTATAGGTGAGTCAACAGCAGGGGTATATAAAGTCTTATGTTCTTCATTTTAGGTTAAGCCTCTCATTTGTTACACACACTCAGATCTAGTGAGCTCCTCCGATTCTCTCTCAGTCCAAATCACCCAGGTGGTGAATAATAGCTCTAGGTGTTGATCTAATCACACTTGATTTAGTTGTGGTTTGACTAAATTAATCAAAAAAAAACTTAACCTATTCACTAGAGGGTTTGATTCACTTATTCCGCCATTGTGTGATTTAAATCTGTTGATTTCTAAGTTCCTAGTCATGTTTCATCACCTTCTATTCTTTCCCCCTCAACTCATATTTTAAAGTATTCATCAATATGCTCCATCCAGTTCTGATTCTCGATATACTTCTAACTTTCGTATCGGTCATTCTTCTTTTTCATCTACCGCCGAAAGAATCTATTTACTTCTACTATACTCTTGGTTTTATAGTGTTTTTAGTTCTCCCGTGTCTTTATGTTGCTATATGCATTGATATATACGGTTTGTGATTTCTGGGTTGTTGTTGGGTTTTATATCTTCCCTTATATTTCAAAGTCCTTGCTTCTTCTATAATCCTTGTCATCCACAGTTAATGCTCTCTTCTATTTGCTATGATTTATACTCCCATTTCTAGTTCGGAGCTTTGTCCTTCCGTTTCTTCTTCTTGCGATTAAGCACCGCTTGTAATGGTCCAGAATTCGTAGATATAAATTTCGGAATGAACATTGTTAATGTTCTAGGAAGGAAATTGTAATGACACGATCTTGACTTGTCAAATTACCAGAATACCTCGGAAAAGGCCGAATCATCAAGAAATATTTTCTTGATATTTAGAGATCAAAGAGAATACAAGAGTCGTGTAACATAGCACATGATGACGTTATGATCTGTGAATCATTATGTTTCATTTAGAAACTCAGCATGAATTACTGTAATATAATCACGTTGATCAAGTGTCATTATATTATACTAACTCATGCTTCAGTTTCCAACACTACTTCAAAAACATTCATATTTTAAACTCAAAGGTTTACAGAGTATAGGAACTAAACAGTTTCCTTTTTGATGTAATACATATAGCGCAAAGAGATAAATGATTCCAGATAAGAATAGTTATGGAAATATCTTCAGAAATATGGAGGATATTTATAATGAAAGATACGATGATATCTTAGAATTTCTAATATCAGAGGATGATGAAGAATATTGTCTGTAAGGGTTTAGTGTCAGGAGCAAGGTATTCGTTAATGACTTCAGCAGACACTGAATCATTTGGATTCTTTGAAGGCAGGTTCAGTCTTTGTGATTTGTCCACAGCCTCCTTCATACTTTGCTCAATCCGTTTTCCAGTTCCAAAACTTCTCTATTTCTGAGCTTTGTTAATACACTAATCTTTATCATCAAACTTTTTACTGCTAAGGTCGTTTACAGTTTTTGTTGCTTCATCAGCATTTCGAGAACTAGTTCTCGGTTCAGAGTGTTTTTCAGAAACTTCACATTTGAAGTATATAAGCCTTGGAAATAGACGTTATGTATAACTGTTGGCGTCAACATGCTGTGAGATTTCAAAATACTGATTGCTAATTCCCAATGATTCGTATGGCAATTCTCGTTACAAGAGGCAGATGAGTAAATGATGAGGTTTCGATAAATATAAAGATTCTTCGGAATGCCCAAGATCAGTGAAGTTGTTGGTAAGTTTATTGCTAATGTGGTGGAATATGAAAGGTTCTCCGGTAACAAAAGGGTAATCACATATATCAAAATTATGATAAGGCTACCCCGAATAATAAAATCGAAGTTGTCTTGCTGGAGCTGTGATATAATTTGCTACTTTGCAAAGGAATTGCAAGGTTATTTTTTGCTAATAAATGCCAAAAGATCTGACACAGATATGTGTTGAATTATGACTTTGGTTTCGAGAACTTTTTAAGTACATAACTGTGGGTAATATGTGGTTGGATCATCATCTCGATTGCTCATTATTTGAAGTGTCTTCAGAGATTTTCGAAGGGTTTGAACACAGATTGTAATTGTTTGTATACGTTTGATGTTCTAACACACTTTTGAAGTCAAAGTATAGCTTTGAAAGATGTAGGAATCTAAAAGTGATGGTACCGGTTATATCTCGAATTGAATTCTGAGATTTTAAAATCAGAATATGTAATTGGGTTTGAATGAGTATGGTTGTTTTGATTTCTGTGAAAGAATGTATATTATTGTGAAAGTAGGAAGTATAATTGATAATTTGCTTGATCTGATTCGATGAATGTAACATATTAATTGTGAATTTATATATATCTCTCGGGTATTACCTACCCGTTAAAAAATTTTCACAATTAATATTTTGTACATAAGAATTTTATTACAGTCTTTATGAAAATATATATATATATATATTCTCCTCAGATGTAACATAGATTTTAATGAGTTAATACTAAATTAAACTCATTCGATTTACGGTTGGAACTAGAATTGAATAATTCCTTAAAGGCTTTAGAGGTTACATAAGTATTTCTTCAATAATATTGAAATTATGAATCAATACTTCGTTATTTGTTGAGATGTGATGTTGGTTTTCGTTAAATTCTTGTGAACTTCTCAAAGTACGAATGATGTTATCTGAAAAGTTTCGGTTACATCAATGATGAAGTGTAAAATCAAATATATACTTGATTTATTAGGAATTGGAATTTGTTGAATTGAGACAGAGATTGTAGTTAACGATGGTTAAGTCGCGAGCGAGGGACGTACATTATTGCATATTTGTAATATGAATTAACCGAGTAGTTAAGATTCACACACAATAGCTTAGCACGGAAAGATTTATTTTTTATTTCAAAATATATATATATATATATAAAATATATATATAATTTCTTCAGAGGGAATGAGTTAATTCTTCATAACTTGTTGATACAATATACACGTTATTGATTCGTAATGATGTCCACAGTGATTCTTGAACTGACGGAGTTTGTGATATTATAGGTGTTGTTGATTCTGATGTTGACTGTACTGACGATGCTGGTGACGTTGACGGTACTGTTGATGCTGTTGGTAAAACAAGTTTAACTTGTTAATCACACACCATTTTTGTCAGGGTTTCTACTCTTCCTTCTATCATTTTGGTTCGCTTAACTGATTTATGGTTAGTGCTAGATTAGATAATCTCTAAGACTTTAGAGATTATATAATCGCCGCGGAATGTTTCTCCAATGAAGTTATGAATTATTGCTTCGTCAGTTATTGTTGTTGGTACTCCTTGGTATCTATGGTGCGTATGACATTGATGCTAGTGGGACAGATTGTGAAGTTGAGGTTTACAACGCGGTTGTGGTTGGAGGTGGTAATGGTACTATTGGCATTGATGATGGTGGTACTGGTTATGCTGCTGGTGTTTGTAATCTCTGCACCATATTCTCCAAAGCCACTACCCGAGCGCGAAGTTCGTTGACTTCTTCTATTATTCCAGGATGATTGTCGGTCGGAACGAGAGGATAAATAAAATCTAGAATTTGATGTAGTATATAATCGTGACGAGATACCCTGGAAATGAGAGAGAAAATGGTGTCTCGAACAGGTTCGCCGGTAAGTGCTTCAGGTTCTTCGCCAAGAGGGCAATGTGGTGGATGGAAAGGATCGCCTTCTTCTTGTTTCCAATGATTGAGGAGGCTAAGAACCCATCCCCAATTCATCCAGAATAGGTGATGACTGATTGGTTGATCCATTCCGGTCACACTGCTTTCGGAGCTTGAGTGAGATTCAATTTCAGAATCCGAGTGACTTGAACTGATGACAAATTCCATTTCGTACGATTGGATAAAGGATTTTCGATATAAAATGATTTTTCGACTATCGGGTGGTATTCTATTTACATAGGATATCTATATATAGAGATCAAAAGATTTCATAGATTACGGAGGAATTTGCGGGGTATGTCAGGCAAAGTTTAAAGTAACAGATACGATAAGATATGATTTAGCAGATGATTTCCGACTAGAAATGATAAGCAAAACTTTTGACATGCAGACACGGTCGAAGTCCAGACTCACTAATGCATCCTAACGACTTATCAGTTAGACACACTAATGCAGACCTGGTTCACTAAGACCACCGCTCTGATACCAACTGAAAGGACCCGTTCATATACATTATAAACGATTCACAATAGTTGATTACATTGCGAGGTATTTGACCTCTATATGATACATTTTACAAACATTGCATTCGTTTTTAAAAGACAAAATTTCTTTACATCGAAAATTGACAGGCATGCATACCATTTCATAATATCCACTATCCAACTATAAATTGATTTAATAATAATCTTTGATGAACTCAATGACTCGAATGCAACGTTCTTCGAAATATGCTATGAAAGACTCCAAGTAATATCTTTAAAATGAGCAAATGCACAGCGGAAGATTTCTTTAACACCTGAGAATAAACATGCTTTAAAGTGTCAACCAAAAGGTTGGTGAGTTCATTAGTTTATCATAATCATTTATTTCCATCATTTTAATAGACCACAAGAATTTCATTTCCAGTTCTCATAAATATACTTCCCATGCATAGAGACAAAAATAATCATTCATATGGTGAACACCTGGTAACCGACATTAACTAGATACATATAAGAATATCCCTTATCATTCCGGGATCCTCCTTCGGACATGATATAAATTTCGAAGTACTAAAGCATCCGGTACTTTGGATGGGGTTTGTTAGGCCCAATAGATCTATCTTTAGGATTCGCGTCAATTAGGGTGTCTGTTCCCTAATTCTTAGATTACCAGACTTTAATAAAAAGGGGTATATTCTATTTCGATAATTCAACCATAGAATGTAGTTTCAATTACTTGTGTCTATTTCGTCAAACATTTATAAAAGCGCATGTATTCTCAGTCCCAAAAATATAAAGGGTAAAAAGGCAAATGAAACTCACCATACTGTATTTCGTAGTAAAAATACATATAACGTCATTGAACAAGTGCAAGGTTGGCCTCGGATTCACGAACCTAAATTAATTATATATAATTATGTGTTGGTCAATATTTGTCTAACAAATTAGGCCAAGTCATAGTGTACCACAATCCTAATGCTCGAGACTAATATGCAAAAGTCAACAAAAGTAAATTTGACTCAAAATAATTTCCAAAAATCTATACATGATTAATATATAGTTTAAATATCGTCGTTTTATATTTTTAAATATTTTTAAAAGATTTATTAGAGTAAATAATATAATTTATTTATTAATAAATAAAATTTTATATTAAATTTATATAATATAATATACTTTTATATATATTAAGTAATAAAATTTATAGGGTTCATTTAATATCATAAAGATAATATGATAGGTATTATTAAAGTAAGTTATTACACGTAGTAAAATATGTTTGTATCACATATTTATTTGATAAAATAATATCTATAATGATAGTAAGTAAAAGTTGTATTATTTTGTAATAATAATAATTATTATAAAAATATCAATATTTATAATTACTAAGATGACATTATGATAAAACGATAATTCTAATTATGATAACTTTAATATTTACGATAATTTTTAATATTATCTTTAAAATAATAATTCTATTTAAAATAATAATAATAATAATGATATTTTATAGTAACAATGACATTTCTATTAAAATGATAATTTTTGTTAAAATGATAGTTTTAATACTAACGATATTTTTAATAATAATAGTAATGATAAAAATAATAAGAACGATAATTTTATCTAAATCAATATCTTATAATATTTTAATTTCATCATGATACTCTTACTCATTATTTCCTAATTGTTTCATTTAATAGCTTTTAATCGTCTTTTATATCGTGTTCATAATAATGATAATAATAGTAATCAAAATAATTAGGTGTTACAAATATTTGTTTTAATTACACTAATATTAATAATGATAGTTACTATAATATTTTTAACGATAATACTAATAATTATCTTAATGATAATATAGTAATAATAATAATAACAATGACAATATCCATTTTTAAATAATGATATATATATTAATAATGATAATAATAATAATAATACTAATAATAATAATAATAATAATAATAATAATAATAATAATAATAATAATAATAATAATAATAATAATAATAATAATAATAATAATAATAATTGGATAATAATAATAATAATACTAATTATAACTTTAACAATAATAACGATAGTAATAAAAAAAAATAACAATTTTTAATGATAAATCCATTTTATTGATAAAGATAATAATAATGATAATAATAAGATAAAACTAGAACGACGATAAAAACGACGATAATAATAATCATTTTTAATAAAAATATAGAAAATTCAATTGATTATAACTTCTAATCCGTTCATCGAAACCATTCGATATCTAAAGGAAAAGTCCTTAATTTTTCGCTAGCTTTCCAAGGACATGCATATCTTATACCTTATCTCAACCGCAAGTGTAACTAATTCAATATTCAACCTAACCTGTCTAAGGGCAATATCAAAAGTACAAGCATGTATAACCTAAATACTCGAGCACTAGTCAGGGATACACTATTAGTATGTAAAAGTTAAATTATGAGTACTCACATATCAATATTGAGATTCAATATTGCAGGAAAGGTACGTAGACGCAACGGAAATGATAAACACTATATTGACCTCACGAGCATACCCATGAACCATACTCAATCACCTCCATAGCTATAACCCATAATTTCCTTAATCCTATCCTACTCGAAAAACAATTTCGAAATCACTCGGACAGCACTCCGTCGTAATATTTTATGTATACTAATAATATCTTGAAATAATACGGAGTAAATATATATATGTAAATCGATTGAGAGAGTTTAGAGAAAAATATTTTCAAGTTTCTATGAAATAATGAAACCTATTGAATTCTATTTATAATAGATTTTTGAATTATTAAAGTGAATTATTAAAGTATGAATTATTAAAGTGAATTATTAAAGTATGAATTATTAAAGTGAATTATTAAAGTATGAATTATTAAAGTGAATTATTAAAGTATGAATTATTAAAGTGAATTATTAAAGTATGAATTATTAAAGTGAATTATTAAAGTTAAAGTAAAGTAAAAATAAAGTAAATGTAAAGTTTAAGTATAGTAAAAGTATAAAACTATGTACGTATAATACGCGTATAAATATATATAATATTAATTTAAATCGTTATATATATTTAATAAAATAAAATATAAATATCGTTATCTTTATCATACTAGTTAAGTAATGAGTTGTCAAAAGTGGTTCTAGATATTTATAAAAGTTATATACGTTTTAATAATAAAGTTCTTTTTAAACTGAAAACGTTTTTGTACGTTTGAAACTAAATAGATCAATCGAGTCTTTATGAGATTCAATCTTCCACTATCCTTTGTCTAGTTCTCAATGATTGACAATTTGTTCTTATTTATAAATCACTTTACCATTTTTCGAATATTGTTAAAACGGAAAGATTTCTCAAATCAACGTGGGCCTTTCAACAGAGACTTGTAATCATAAATCAATATATCTGATAATTCAATCATTTGATCTTATCTTCTAATTCCATTGATAAATATTTTGAAACAGATACAATCATATAAAGTATTTAATCTAATATTTTGTTTACGTTTCAAGTTATAATATATATACACATATACATATATAATCATATTCGTTTAATGGTTCGTGAATCGTTGGAACATGGTCGAGGTTGAATGAATGTATGAACATAGTTTAAAATTCTTGCAATTTAACTTAACAAATATTGCTTATCGTGTCGGAAACATATAAAGATTAAAGTTTAAATTTGGTTGAAAATTTCCGGGTTGTCACATGTAGTTCATTGTTAATATACTTAATGATATGTTTACTTATCATAATATCATGTTAACTATATATATAACCATATATATGTCAGCATATAGTTTTTACAAGTTTTAACGTTCGTGAATCACCGGTCAACTTGGGTGGTCAATTGTCTATATGAAACCTATTTCAATTAATCAAGTCTTAACAATTTTGATTGCTTAACATGTTGGAAACACTTAATCATGTAGCGACCCGACCAAATCGTCATTGACGGCGCCGTCTACTTAGGTCCCGTTACGTGGTCATAAGTCTTTAAAACAACGTTTGACCAAAAAATATGTCGCATACATTTCAAATGTAAAGGTTGTTCAAGTTTTACAAGAATAGTTCCACCACAAGTTACGATACAAAGTTTTAAGTACAAATGAAACTTATGCGACACAATTTAAAAGTATCCAAAAGACGCTCCATGTATGCATGTATACTCGACATCCAATGCAAGTATCAAAATAATGAGCGGAAGCATGTATCACATATCGTGCAAGACCTGAGAAAAACATAGAAATCTGTCAACGAAAAACGTTGGTGAAATCATAGGTTTAGTAAGTAAATTGTATTGAACCACAAGGTTCTTTAAGAATTGCTCAACCAGAATCATTCACATTCCAAAATAGTATTTGTATCACGAGCACCCAATTATCAAGGCTTAACCGAATCTTCCCTCTGAATTTTGAATTTAGTGTTAGAACTTACACTATACTTTGTTGAAATTATATTTCATTCACTAACGGTAGCGAACCGTCTGAATGAGGGTTTGTTAAACCCGTATGGCCACACAACATAATTACACGCTTACACTTACACCCTGCAAGTGGAACTAATGATAATTGGATTGAGGACTTTTGTTCAAACTCGTATGCATCTTTGTATTCGTATTTGTTCACAATGTAAAAGCATGAAAAGTAAATAAGTATGAAATGTATGTGTTTCTCAGCCCACGATGTAAAGAATAAAAGTGATTGAAAAAGTGGGACTATGATCTCACCTTGAGTGCAAGAGTTAATAAAGTACTTTGACAAGTAAACGCGTGCAAAGACAAAGCTAGGCTTGACCTAAACAAATAGGTTGTATCAATAACGATAGTCACGAAGGGTAAAGATGTTCAATTAGTCCTATGGCTCAATACGACTCGATTATGTAGCATGTGCAATCAAATTGTCAAGTTTCATGCAAGGTACAAGTATATAAACAAGTTAGGAGGGTTGCATAATTAATTGGTTAAGTTTGACAAAAAGTCAAACTTTGGTCGGTCAAAGTCAACGAAAGTCAACACGTTCGGGTCGGGTCCCGAACTATTTTTCTAAGCTTAGAAGTCATATATGAGCATGTTGGCCAAGTTACATGTTAATCGGAGGTGCGTAGCATAGCAAACATTTTTCGAAATTTGACAAAGTAGGTCAGAACCCAAACACGGCTATTGCCGCGCCGCGGCCATAGGTGTCGCGCCGCGACCTAACACGTGGTCTGGCACCTGGTCAGTTTCAAGGTTCAAGTCTTGGTCAAAACTTCAAACAACCACAAAACGCAAACCGTAAACAACTAGAGGACGTATCTTATACCGTTGGAAAGCTCTTTTGACAAGGAACACAACTAAGCACTTATCATCAAATGACAACATCATTTACAATAGCCGAAAACTCATCAAGTGATCATTAAACGTTCATTTCAAAGTTTCAAGTTCATCAAATGCAATTTGAGTTTCGGGAAACCAATTCACACATATGATATGCCGTTTTGAAGGTAATGGAGCATACATTACTACTAAACACTAACAATTAACATTCCATGACATTCAAGCATCCAAAAATTCATGTCAAGAACTATCAAACCCTAGTCAAACATCTCAAAATCAATAATCATGTTTTTGAAGTTTTCTTAATCATCCTCCACATCAAATTGAAGCTAATGATGCTAGTAACACATTTAATACATGAACTTTAACAATTAAACAACTTTTAATCATCCAAAATCAAAGATTTAGCAAGCAATTTTCATAATGAACTAGTTACACCAAATACAACAAATCAAGCATACAAATTACATACACGATATCACAATGAGCCATAGACACTAACTAACACCATTTTAAGTCAAAAACACGAATTTAGAGAAATCTAGAGTTTTAGAAATGTTACCCAAAATCGATGAAGTTAGTATCAAATCGTAGAGAATGACGAGAGGATTAAGAATATGTAGTCGGATTTGTTGTGAGCTTCCAAGATTGAATTTAGATGATGAATGAATGGAATGGGTTTGTGTGTGTGTTCTTGAGATGGAGAGAAAAGAGATGAGGGAGATGATGGAATGAAAAATGGGTTGACTAGTTGACCTAGTCAACTAGTTTGCCCATTTGGCAACTCCGGTCCCTCGAGTTTCAAAGCGGGTGCGGGATTTAACCGATCGAATATTTTTAAAACGCAAGTTAACGAGAGATGTTGTAATCGAATAACGGGGTTATCAAGAACATTAGTTAACGAAGTGTACGAGTATAGGTAAGGAGAGATGTCATTTAAAAAAAAAGACGGCGTTAAAATAAATTTAACGAAAAACGCGGGATGTTACATTATCCACACCTCAAAAGAAATTTCGTCCCGAAATTTAGTTGGAAGTAATAGTCGATGTCTCTTACTCGAGACTTAGTGTAGTAACTCTACGAATGATTGAAGGTACTTTCTTGGACATTCCACGAATCCGGATAGTCGGGGTGTTACGTTGTATTGAGGTTCGATTTCACGATCCATGATTTCAACCAGTTTTCCCATGAAGAGGAGTTTGTCATCAATAGTTGGTGCATCTAGAAGGATTGCACATTCCTGTTCCGCATGACACATTTGTAAGTTTGTTACACGAAATGTAGGATAAACGGAAACTTAATTGAGTCGGAAGTTCTAAACGATAGGAAGCGGTTCCAATACGCCCCAAGGTTTCAAAAGGTTCGATATTGCGGATATAGCCTTTCTCGATTTTCCAAAATGGATTACACCTTTCCAAGGTGCGGTTTCTCAATATTACGCGGTTACACACTGGGATTTGTGAGGTTCTCATCTAAGTTTGGTATGACTCTTTTGGGTGACTACGGGTCGTCTCGAGCCCTTCTCGGACTTGGATTATCTCAATTGCTGTTTCTTGATGGAGTCCAGATTTCGGTGGTTGATGCTTTGGTTAAATGAACAGGGGTATGACATTAGCGGTCATATAGGGTTTCGGAAAGTGCTGCGTTAATATACGAGTGATAGCTGTCATTGTAAGAGGAACTACTAAAGGTGACAATACCAGTCTGTAACATGTCTTTCCAAGATTGAATCGTACGTTTGCTCGGTTCGTCGGTTGTGGGAGATACGCGGTACATGTGTCTAAGCGGGTTCCCAAGGTTTCTTGTAACACTAGAAGTGAAACGAGTATTTCGATACAGGATAAATGACGAAGATACACCGTGTTGGAATAGAATCTCTTAAGATACGTTTGAACAAGTTAGTTAGGGTTCGAAAAATGTTCGTTAGGACTATTCACCCTCGTGGCGAATACTTATGTAATATGAGGAGTTTCTCTATCCATGGAGAAATGTTACAAGGAGTTTCTTTAAACGGAAATGCGAACGGTAAAGATAGTAGTGAAATGAGGACTTAGAGTAGGATGAGTTTACATCTCGAGGTTGCCATAACGTGCCTCTAGTTGTCAAAAGTTGAAGTCTGAAATAGAAACGAGGTAGTACACGTAGTTGTATAGTTCGGGGTTGAATAATAGTTGACCGATTATCAGAAACACAAGGGCGTTAAGTCAAAGAAAAGTGAAGTATCGTTGGATTGTGTGTTATCTTAAATTCCAGTAATATCAGACAGTAACGGTGAAATAACAGAGGTATGTGTGTGGTACGTGATGACGAGAAAGTTGATCGGATCCACAATTTAGTATTCGAATTCTTCGTGTAAAATAACGAATTTCAGTTCCGTTGATTTCGAGTCGAGAGAGTATGCCTTTCGGGCGTTTAAGTAGAATTATTTCCATGTTTGAGTTCCATCTGTTGCTATACGATTTTAACTAGAAATGTTGGTGTGAAGAATCACGCTCAAGGTTCGAACACGGAGAGGTTTAAAGTTTTCCCTTAGTGAGTTAACGAGTGTAAAAGTCGGGTAACACGAGAAAAGTCAGAAATGAATCTTCGGTGATAACAGGCGAGATCTAAGATTTTACGAATACAAGTCTGAGTTGGGAGAGTTTCCTGATTACATGTGGCTTGATTTCGAGATTGATTGTAATGCCTTGACCATTAACATCATGGTCCAGAAAATTGGACTTCGTTCAACAGAAATTCTCACTCGGAGAATTTGGTATAAAGTTGCTCTTTTCTCAAAAGTTCGAGCGTAAGATGGTGATGTTGTTCGTTTTCCTTCTTTACTTAAATAAGTTAAGATGTCATCTATAAATACGATAACAGATTAGTCTATATGAATTTGCATACGCGGTTCAAGAGGTTTATGGATACGGGCGAGCCCTAAATAAATCAAACGGTACTAAGAGAGTTTTACAACTAACGTTGCGAGTTCGGAAAGTGGCTTAGGAGACATCGTCTCACTTAACCCCCAATTGATGATAACCGGAACGGAGGTCGATTTGGAACATACGGGATTCGTGCAAATAATCATGAGGTCATGGATGCGAGGGAGAGGGTATCGGTTTCCAACCGAAAATTACTCAGTTCACAATAATCTATACAAGATGATGGGGAAATATATATATATATATATATATATATATATATATATATATATATATATATATATATATATATATATATTTTTTTTTTTAACGAATAGGTTCCGAGCTCCCTAGTTCTATAGGTGTCAAGTCAAAAGTCTTAACGTATATCATCCAATAAAATTCATAGGCACACAATATTTTCCGTCGGTCACTTAAATTGCCTAAGTAGTGTCTAGGGGAAAAAGGTGAAGTGCAAAGAGTATGAGTCAGAGCCTTGTTTATAAAACGTCTAACGGTAACCGAATCGAATAAACATGAAACGTGAGAATTTCGAGAAGAAACATACCCGTGACTAGTCCATCGTCGTCTCGGGCATCCTAGGCGTTGATGTTGAAAGTTTAACGGCGTGCGTTGGGGTTGATTTTCTTATTTGGGCACGCACTCCTAAAATGACCCGGTTGGCCACATTCAAAACAAACACCCGTCTTGGGTGCATTGGGCTCCTTTTGAGCGACGGGAGCGGTATTCCTACAATCGTGGGCTACATGGCCACTTCTTTGACACTTCAAGCAAAATGGTTTGCCACATTCGCCTAAATGATGTTTGTAGCACTCGTTACAATACGGTAGGTGTCCGGTATAACCTTTCTTGCCGTTGGGGATGAAGGGCTTCTTGGCGAGGTTGTTGTAATTGCTTGATTGGGGGGCTTCCCATTTTCTTTTGTTGTCACCCGACTTATCCTCGGCTTTAGGTGCCGGCACTTCAATCTCGTCCACTGTTTCAATCAATTGGCGGGCCATATTCAAAGCCTCTTGATGGTTAGCGGGTTTGGATGACATTACTCCTTGTTTGATGCTCTTGGGGAGACCATCCATGTAAAGTTCAACCCTTAAAGATTCGGGGTTCACAAGATTTGGGCACATCAAAGCAAGTTCGGAGAATCGTTGATTATAGGCCTTAAGGTCGTTCCCGACCGCTTTCAGAGCTCTTAGTTCTTGTTCGAGCCTTCGGGTTTCTTCGCGAGGAAAATATTCGGTGATCATCTTTCCTCTTAAGTCGGCCCAAGAGAGAGCGTGGGCTTCGTGGATACCCACCGATTGTACATACGAATTCCACCATGTGAGAGCGATACCGGCGAAGGTGTGAGTGGAATATCTAACCTTGTCTTGGTCTCGACAACCGCTTATGCTAAAGACGGCTTCCGTTTGCTCAAACCATCGGGTGAGCACAACCGGTCCCCCGGTTCCATCGAAAGTGTGAGGTTTGCACCCCATGAAATTCTTATAGGAGCATCCTTCGTTGGAATTTCCGGCTCCATTGTTGTTGTTGTTGTGATGATTGTTGTTATTGTTGTTGTTGGAGGAGTGACCGGCCATGGCCGCATCCACGGCAGTGGCTATCATACGTTGGAGGGCTTGTTCGGGAGTTTCGGGAGGAGCGCGTCGACGAGCCATTGTTCCTTCATGACACAAGAATATCGTTGGTTAGTATTTTCAACAATACTAACCGGAGTATGGAATAAGGATAGAGAGAAAGTTTTCCTTGACTCGCCCTAAATTCTTTATGTCATAATGTCGGAACGTCCATGTGAATCACCGTAATATAATCCCGGAAATTATATTACCCTGATTCTCATGTGCATTTAACATTACTTCATAAAGTCAAGGTGGCGCATCAACAAAATTTATCAACGTAAGATCAAGATCGAATACGAGTTAGATATGATAGAAGAGTTCGAGTATAAATGCACAAATAGTCAAGTAATTCCTACTTCAGTCTATATGCCGGTTGTAGTCTAGATTCACCTATGTACCTTATGACTCGGGGTGGACACAAATGAACTCTAAATCCCTACAACCAAGGCTCTGATACCATCTGTAGCGACCCGACCAAATCGTCATTGACGGCGCCGTCTACTTAGGTCCCGTTACGTGGTCATAAGTCTTTAAAACAACGTTTGACCAAAAAATATGTCGCATACATTTCAAATGTAAAGGTTGTTCAAGTTTTACAAGAATAGTTCCACCACAAGTTACGATACAAAGTTTTAAGTACAAATGAAACTTATGCGACACAATTTAAAAGTATCCAAAAGACGCTCCATGTATGCATGTATACTCGACATCCAATGCAAGTATCAAAATAATGAGCGGAAGCATGTATCACATATCGTGCAAGACCTGAGAAAAACATAGAAATCTGTCAACGAAAAACGTTGGTGAAATCATAGGTTTAGTAAGTAAATTGTATTGAACCACAAGGTTCTTTAAGAATTGCTCAACCAGAATCATTCACATTCCAAAATAGTATTTGTATCACGAGCACCCAATTATCAAGGCTTAACCGAATCTTCCCTCTGAATTTTGAATTTAGTGTTAGAACTTACACTATACTTTGTTGAAATTATATTTCATTCACTAACGGTAGCGAACCGTCTGAATGAGGGTTTGTTAAACCCGTATGGCCACACAACATAATTACACGCTTACACTTACACCCTGCAAGTGGAACTAATGATAATTGGATTGAGGACTTTTGTTCAAACTCGTATGCATCTTTGTATTCGTATTTGTTCACAATGTAAAAGCATGAAAAGTAAATAAGTATGAAATGTATGTGTTTCTCAGCCCACGATGTAAAGAATAAAAGTGATTGAAAAAGTGGGACTATGATCTCACCTTGAGTGCAAGAGTTAATAAAGTACTTCGACAAGTAAACGCGTGCAAAGACAAAGCTAGGCTTGACCTAAACAAATAGGTTGTATCAATAACGATAGTCACGAAGGGTAAAGATGTTCAATTAGTCCTATGGCTCAATACGACTCGATTATGTAGCATGTGCAATCAAATTGTCAAGTTTCATGCAAGGTACAAGTATATAAACAAGTTAGGAGGGTTGCATAATTAATTGGTTAAGTTTGACAAAAAGTCAAACTTTGGTCGGTCAAAGTCAACGAAAGTCAACACGTTCGGGTCGGGTCCCGAACTATTTTTCTAAGCTTAGAAGTCATATATGAGCATGTTGGCCAAGTTACATGTTAATCGGAGGTGCGTAGCATAGCAAACATTTTTCGAAATTTGACAAAGTAGGTCAGAACCCAAACACGGCTATTGCCGCGCCGCGGCCATAGGTGTCGCGCCGCGACCTAACACGTGGTCTGGCACCTGGTCAGTTTCAAGGTTCAAGTCTTGGTCAAAACTTCAAACAACCACAAAACGCAAACCGTAAACAACTAGAGGACGTATCTTATACCGTTGGAAAGCTCTTTTGACAAGGAACACAACTAAGCACTTATCATCAAACGACAACATCATTTACAATAGCCGAAAACTCATCAAGTGATCATTAAACGTTCATTTCAAAGTTTCAAGTTCATCAAATGCAATTTGAGTTTCGGGAAACCAATTCACACATATGATATGCCGTTTTGAAGGTAATGGAGCATACATTACTACTAAACACTAACAATTAACATTCCATGACATTCAAGCATCCAAAAATTCATGTCAAGAACTATCAAACCCTAGTCAAACATCTCAAAATCAATAATCATGTTTTTGAAGTTTTCTTAATCATCCTCCACATCAAATTGAAGCTAATGATGCTAGTAACACATTTAATACATGAACTTTAACAATTAAACAACTTTTAATCATCCAAAATCAAAGATTTAGCAAGCAATTTTCATAATGAACTAGTTACACCAAATACAACAAATCAAGCATACAAATTACATACACGATATCACAATGAGCCATAGACACTAACTAACACCATTTTAAGTCAAAAACACGAATTTAGAGAAATCTAGAGTTTTAGAAATGTTACCCAAAATCGATGAAGTTAGTATCAAATCGTAGAGAATGACGAGAGGATTAAGAATATGTAGTCGGATTTGTTGTGAGCTTCCAAGATTGAATTTAGATGATGAATGAATGGAATGGGTTTGTGTGTGTGTTCTTGAGATGGAGAGAAAAGAGATGAGGGAGATGATGGAATGAAAAATGGGTTGACTAGTTGACCTAGTCAACTAGTTTGCCCATTTGGCAACTCCGGTCCCTCGAGTTTCAAAGCGGGTGCGGGATTTAACCGATCGAATATTTTTAAAACGCAAGTTAACGAGAGATGTTGTAATCGAATAACGGGGTTATCAAGAACATTAGTTAACGAAGTGTACGAGTATAGGTAAGGAGAGATGTCATTTAAAAAAAAAGACGGCGTTAAAATAAATTTAACGAAAAACGCGGGATGTTACAAATCATGTAAATAACAATTTCATTTAATATATATATATAAACATGGAAAAGTTCGGGTCACTACAGTACCTACCCGTTAAATAAATTTCGTCCCGAAATTTTAAGCAGTTGGAGGTGTTGATGTATCTTCTGGAAATAATTGCGGGTATTTCTTCTTCATCTAATCTTCTCATTCACAGGTGAACTCGGGTCCTCTACGAGCATTCCATCGAACCTTAACAATTGGTATCTTGTTTTGCTTAAGTCTTTTAACCTCACGATCCATTATTTCGACAGGTTCTTCGATGAATTGAAGTTTTTCGTTGATTTGGATTTCATCTAATGGAATAGTGAGATCTTCTTTAGCAAAACATTTCTTCAAATTTGAGACGTGAAAAGTGTTATGTACAGCCGCGAGTTGTTGAGGTAACTCAAGTCGGTAAGCTACTGGTCCGACACGATCAATAATCTTGAATGGCCCAATATACCTTGGATTTAATTTCCCTCGTTTACCAAATCGAACAACGCCTTTCCAAGGTGCAACTTTAAGCATGACCGTCTCTCCAATTTCAAATTCTATATCTTTTCTTTTAATGTCAGCGTAGCTCTTTTGTCGACTTTGGGCGGTTTTCAACCGTTGTTGAATTTGGATGATCTTTTCGGTAGTTTCTTGTATTATCTCCGGACCCGTAATCTGTCTATCCCCCACTTCACACCAACAAATCGGAGACCTGCAATTTCTAACATAAAATGCTTCAAACGGCGCCATCTCAATGCTTGAATGGTAGCTGTTGTTGTAGGAAAATTCTGCTAACGGTAGATGTCGATCCCAACTGTTTCCAAAATCAATAACACATGCTCATAGCATGTCTTCAATCGTTTGTATCATCCTTTCGCTCTGCCCATCAGTTTGTGGATGATAGGCAGTACTCATGTCTAGACGAGTTCCTAATGCTTGCTGTAATGTCTGCCAGAATCTTGAAATAAATCTGCCATCCCTATTAAAGATAATAGAGATTGGTATTCCATGTCTGGAGACGACTTCCTTCAAATACAGTCGTGCTAACTTCTCCATCTTGTCATCTTCTCTTATTGGCAGGAAGTGTGCTGATTTGGTGAGACGATCAACTATTACCCAAATAGTATCAAAACCACTTGCAGTCCTTGGCAATTTAGTGATGAAATCCATGGTAATGTTTTCCCATTTCCATTCCGGGATTTCGGGTTGTTGAAGTAGACCTGATGGTTTCTGATGCTCAGCTTTGACCTTAGAACATGTCAAACATTCTCCTACGTATTTAGCAACATCGGCTTTCATACCCGGCCACCAAAAATGTTTCTTGAGATCCTTGTACATCTTCCCCGTTCCAGGATGTATTGAGTATATGGTTTTATGAGATTCTCTAAGTACCATTTCTCTCATATCTCCAAATTTTGGTACCCAAATCCTTTCAGCCCTATACCGGGTTCCGTCTTCTCGAATATTAAGATGCTTCTCCGATCCTTTGGGTATTTCATCCTTTAAATTTCCCTCTTTTAAAACTCCTTGTTGCGCCTCCTTTATTTGAGTAGTAAGGTTATTGTGAATCATTAAATTCATAGATTTTACTCGAATGGGTTCTCTGTCCTTCCTGTTCAAGGCGTCGGCTACCACATTTGCCTTCCCCGGGTGGTAACGAATTTTAAAGTCGTAATCATTCAACAATTCAATCCACCTACGCTGCCTCATATTCAGTTGTTTTTGCTTAAATATGTGTTGAAGACTTTTGTGGTCGGTATATATAATACTTTTGACCCCATATAAGTAGTGTTTCCAAGTCTTTAATGCAAAAACAACCGCGCCTAATTCCAAATCATGCGTCGTATAATTTTGCTCGTGAATCTTCAATTGTCTAGACGCATAAGCAATTACCTTCGTTCGTTGCATTAATACACAACCGAGACCTTGCTTTGAGGCGTCACAATATATCACAAAATCATCATTCCCTTCAGGCAATGACAATAGAGGTGCCGTAGTTAGCTTTTTCTTCAATAACTGAAACGCCTTCTCTTGTTCATCCTTCCATTCAAATTTCTTCCCTTTATGCGTTAATGCAGTCAAGGGTTTTGCTATTTTGGAGAAATCTTGGATGAATCTTCTGTAGTAACCAGCCAATCCTAAAAATTGACGTATATGCTTCGGAGTTTTTGGGGTTTCCCACTTTTCAACGGTTTCGATCTTTGCCGGGTCCACCTGGATACCTTCTTTGTTCACTATATGACCAAGGAATTGAACTTCTTCTAACCAAAATGCACACTTTGAAAACTTAGCGTACAGTTTTTCTTTCCTCAATACTTCTAGCACTTTTCTCAAATGTTCTTCGTGCTCTTGATCATTCTTTGAGTAAATAAGTATGTCATTGATGAAAACAATGACAAACTTGTCAAGATATAGCCCACACACTTGGTTCATAAGGTCCATGAACACAGCTGGTGCGTTAGTCAATCCAAACGGCATAACCATAAACTCGTAATGACCATAATGCGTCCTAAAAGCAGTTTTTGGAATATCATGCTCCTTTACTCGCATTTGATGATATCCAGAACGTAAATCGATCTTCGAATAAACCGACGAGCCTTGTATGTAGTGACCCGAACTTTTCCATGTTTATATATATTAATTGAGATTGATATTTACATGATTAAATGTTTCCAACATGTTAAGCAATCAAACTTGTTAAGACTTGATTAATTGAAATATGTTTCATATAGACAATTGACCACCCAAGTTGACCGGTGATTCACGAACGTTAAAACTTGCAAAAACTATATGATGACATATATATGGATATATATATAGTTAACATGATACTATGATAAGTAAACATATCATTAAGTATATTAACAATGAACTACATATGTAAAAACAAGACTACTAACTTAATGATTTTTAAACGAGACATATATGTAACGATTATCGTTGTAAAGACATTTAATGTATATATATATCATATTAAGAGATATTAATACATGATAATATCATGATAATATAATAATTTAAAATCTCATTTGATATTATAAACATTAGGTTAACAACATTTAACAAGATCGTTAACCTAAAGGTTTCAAAACAACACTTACATGTAACGACTAACGATGACTTAACGACTCAGTTAAAATGTATATACATGTAGTGTTTTAATATGTATTTATTCACTTTTGAAAGACTTCAATACACTTATCAAAATACTTCTACTTAACAAAAATGCTTACAATTACATCCTCGTTCAGTTTCATCAACAATTCTACTCGTATGCACCCGTATTCGTACTCGTACAATACACAGCTTTTAGATGTATGTACTATTGGTATATACACTCCAATGATCAGCTCTTAGCAGCCCATATGAGTCACCTAACACATGTGGGAACCATCATTTGGCAACTAGCATGAAATATCTCATAAAATTACAAAAATATGAGTAATCATTCATGACTTATTTACATGAAAACAAAATTACATATCCTTTATATCAAATCCATACACCAACGACCAAAAACACCTACAAACACTTTCATTCTTCAATTTTCTTCATCTAATTGATCTCTCTCAAGTTCTATCTTCAAGTTCTAAGTGTTCTTCATATATTCTACAAGTTCTAGTTACATAAAATCAAGAATACTTTCAAGTTTGCTAGCTCACTTCCAATCTTGTAAGGTGATCATCCAACCTCAAGAAATCTTTGTTTCTTACAGTAGGTTATCATTCTAATACAAGGTAATAATCATATTCAAATTTTGGTTCAATTTCTATAACTATAACAATCTTATTTCAAGTGATGATCTTACTTAAACTTGTTTTCGTGTCATGATTCTGCTTCAAGAACTTCGAGCCATCCAAGGATCCGTTGAAGCTAGATCCATTTTTCTCTTTTCCAATAGGTTTATCCAAGGAACTTAAGGTAGTAATGATGTTCATAACATCATTCGATTCATACATATAAAGCTATCTTATTCGAAGGTTTAAACTTGTAATCACTAGAACATAGTTTAGTTAATTCTAAACTTGTTCGCAAACAAAAGTTAATCCTTCTAACTTGACTTTTAAAATCAACTAAACACATGTTCTATATCTATATGATATGCTAACTTAATGATTTAAAACCCGGAGACACGAAAAACACCGTAAAACCGGATTTACGCCGTCGTAGTAACACCGCGGGCTGTTTTGGGTTAGTTAATTAAAAACTATGATAAACTTTGATTTAAAAGTTGTTATTCTGAGAAAATGATTTTTATCATGAACATGAAACTATATCCAAAAATTATGGTTAAACTCAAAGTGGAAGTATGTTTTCTAAAATGGTCATCTAGACGTCGTTCTTTCGACTGAAATGACTACCTTTACAAAAACGACTTGTAACTTATTTTTCCGACTATAAACCTATACTTTTTCTGTTTAGATTCATAAAATAGAGTTCAATATGAAACCATAGCAATTTGATTCACTCAAAACGGATTTAAAATGAAGAAGTTATGGGTAAAACAAGATTGGATAATTTTTCTCATTTTAGCTACGTGAAAATTGGTAACAAATCTATTCCAACCATAACTTAATCAACTTGTATTGTATATTATGTAATCTTGAGATACCATAGACACGTATACAATGTTTCGACCTATCATGTCGACACCTCTATATATATTTCGGAACAACCATAGACACTCTATATGTGAATGTTGGAGTTAGCTATACAGGGTTGAGGTTGATTCCAAAATATATATAGTTTGAGTTGTGATCAATACTGAGATACGTATACACTGGGTCGTGGATTGATTCAAGATAATATTTATCGATTTATTTCTGTACATCTAACTGTGGACAACTAGTTGTAGGTTACTAACAAGGACAGCTGAATTAATAAACTTAAAACATCAAAATATATTAAGTTCGATGCATTTGTGAAAGGATTACCGGAAAGAATCCAAGAAGATATAAGTTCACACGAGCCCGCCTCCATACAACAGGCATGTAGAATGGCTCACAAACTAGTGAACCAGATTGAAGAAAGAATTAAAGAACAGACTGCTGAAGAGGCCAATGTGAAGCAAGTCAAAAGAAAGTGGGAGGAAAACGGTGATAAGAATCACCAATACAGCAACAACAGCAATTACAACAATAATCGCAACAATTATCCCAACAATCGCAACATCAATCGTAACTACAACAAACGGCCCAACAACAACAACAACAACAACAGCAACTACAACAATCATCCCAACAACAATAATAACCGCAACAACAACAACAATCAGAAGCAGCTATGCCAAAGGTGTGAAAAGTATCACTCGGGGTTCTGCACCAAATTTTGCAACAAGTGTAAAAGAAATGGTCATAGCGCGGTGAAGTGTGAGGTCTACGGACCAGGGGTTAATAGAACGAAAGGAACAAATGGTGTCGGAACGAGTAATGGCGGAGCAAGTAGTGTCGGAGCAAGTTATGCCAATGTAGTTTGTTATAAATGTGGAAAACCAGGCCACATTATTAGAAATTGCCCGAACCAGGAGAACACGAATGGACAAGGCCGCGGAAGAGTTTTCAATATTAATGCGGCAGAGGCATAGGAAGACCCGGAGCTTGTTACAGGTACGTTTCTTATTGACAATAAATCTGCTTACGTTTTATTTGATTCGGGTGCGGATAGAAGCTATATGAGTAGAGATTTTTGTGCTAAATTAAGTTGTCCATTGACACCTTTGGATAGTAAATTTTTACTCGAATTAGCAAATGGTAAATTAATTTCAGCAGATAATATATGTCGGAATCGAGAAATTAAACTGGTTAGCGAAACATTTAAGATTGATTTGATACCAGTAGAGTTAGGGAGTTTTGATGTTATAATCGGTATGGACTGGTTGAAAGAAGTGAAAGCAGAGATCGTTTGTTACAAAAATGCAATTCGCATTATACGAGAAAAAGGAAAACCCTTAATGGTGTACGGAGAAAATGGCAACACGAAGCTACATCTTATTAGTAATTTGAAGGCACAAAAACTAATAAGAAAAGGTTGCTATGCTGTTCTAGCACACGTCGAGAAAGTACAAACTGAAGAAAAGAGCATCAATGATGTTCCCGTCGCAAAAGAATTTCCCGATGTATTTCCGAAAGAATTACCGGGATTACCCCCACATCGATCCGTTGAATTTCAAATAGATCTTGTACCAGGAGCTACACCAATAGCTCATTCTCCTTACAGACTCGCACCCAGCGAGATGAAAGAACTGCAAAGCCAATTACAAGAACTTTTAGAGCGTGGTTTCATTCGACCAAGCACATCACCGTGGGGAGCTCCTGTTTTGTTTGTCAAGAAGAAAGATGGTACATTCAGGTTGTGTATCGACTACCGAGAGTTGAACAAACTTACCATCAAGAACCGCTACCCACTACCGAGAATCGACGACTTATTTGATCAACTACAAGGCTCGTCTGTTTATTCAAAGATTGACTTACGTTCCGGGTATCATCAAATGCGGGTGAAAGAAGATGATATTCTAAAGACTGCTTTCAGAACACGTTACAGTCATTATGAGTTTATGGTCATGCCGTTTGGTTTAACTAATGCACCAGCTGTGTTCATGGACCTTATGAACTGAGTGTGTGGACCATACCTTGACAAGTTTGTCATTGTTTTCATTGATGACATACTTATTTACTCAAAGAATGACCAAGAACATGGTGAACATTTGAGAAAGGTGTTAGAAGTATTGAGGAAGGAAGAATTGTACGCTAAGTTTTCAAAGTGTGCATTTTGGTTGGAAGAAGTTCAATTCCTCGGTCACATAGTGAACAAAGAAGGTATTAAGGTGGATCCGGCAAAGATAGAAACTGTTGAAAAGTGAGAAACCCCGAAAACTCCGAAACACATACGCCAGTTTTTAGGACTAGCTGGTTACTACAGAAGGTTCATCCAAGACTTTTCCAGAATAGCAAAACCCTTGACTGCATTAACGCATAAAGGGAAGAAATTTGAATGGAATGATGAACAAGAGAAAGCGTTTCAGTTATTGAAGAAAAAGCTAACTACGGCACCTATATTGTCATTGCCTGAAGGGAATGATGATTTTGTGATTTATTGTGACGTATCAAAGCAAGGTCCCGGTTGTGTATTAATGCAACGAACGAAGGTGATTGCTTATGCGTCTAGACAATTGAAGATTCACGAACAAAAGTATACGACGCATGATTTGGAATTAGGCGCGATTGTTTTTGCATTAAAGACTTGGAGGCACTACTTATATGGGGTCAAAAGTATTATATATACCGACCACAAAAGTCTTCAACACATATTTAATCAGAAACAACTGAATATGAGGCAGCGTAGGTGGATTGAATTGTTGAATGATTATGACTTTGAGATTCGTTACCACCCGGGGAAGGCAAATGTGGTAGCCGATGCCTTGAGCAGGAAGGACAGAGAACCCATTCGAGTAAAATCTATGAATATAATGATTCATAATAACCTTACTACTCAAATAAAGGAGGCGCAAAAAGGAGTTTTAAAAGAGGGAAATTTAAAGGATGAAATACCCAAAGGATCGGAAAAGCAACTTAATATTCGGGAAGACGGAACCCGGTATAGGGCTGAAAGGATTTGGGTACCAAAATTTGGAGATATGAGAGAAATGGTACTTAGAGAAGCTCATAAAACCAGATACTCAATACATCCTGGAACGGGGAAGATGTACAAGGATCTCAAGAAACATTTTTGGTGACCGGGTATGAAAGCCGATGTTGCTAAATACGTAGGAGAATATTTGACGTGTTCTAAGGTCAAAGCTGAGCATCAGAAACCATCAGGTCTACTTCAACAACCCGAAATCCCGGAATGGAAATGGGAAAACATTACCATGGATTTTATCACTAAATTGCCAAGGACTGCAAGTGATTTTGATACTATTTGGGTAATAGTTGATCGTCTCACCAAATCAGCACACTTCCTGCCAATAAGAGAAGATGACAAGATGGAGAAGTTAGCACGACTGTATTTGAAGGAAGTCGTCCCCAGACTTGGAATACCAATCTCTATTATCTCTGATAGGGATGGCAGATTTATTTCAAGATTCTGGCAGACATTACAGCAAGCATTAGGAACTCGTCTAGACATGAGTACTGCCTATCATCCACAAACTGATGGGCAGAGCAAAAGGATGATACAAACGCTTGAAGACATGCTACGAACATGTGTTATTGATTTCGGAAACAGTTGGGATCGACATCTACCATTAGCAGAATTTTCCTACAACAACAGCTACCATTCAAGCATTGAGATGGCGCCGTTTGAAGCACTTTATGGTAGAAAGTGCAGGTCTCCGATTTGTTGGAGTGAAGTGGGGGATAGACAGATTACGGGTCCGGAGATTATACAAGAAACTACCGAGAAGATCATCCAAATTCAACAACGGTTGAAAACCGCCCAAAGTCGACAAAAGAGCTACGCTGACATTAAAAGAAAAGATATAGAATTTGAAATTGGAGAGATGGTCATGCTTAAAGTTGCACCTTGGAAAGGTGTTGTTCGATTTGGTAAACGAGGGAAATTAAATCCAAGGTATATTGGACCATTCAAGATTATTGATCGTGTCGGACCAGTAGCTTACCGACTTGAGTTACCTCAACAACTCGCGGCTATACATAACACTTTCCACGTCTCGAATTTGAAGAAATGTTTTGCTAAAGAAGATCTCACTATTCCGTTAGATGAAATCCAAATCAACGAAAAACTTCAATTCATCGAAGAACCCGTCGAAATAATGGATCGTGAGGTTAAAAGACTTAAGCAAAACAAGATACCAATTGTTAAGGTTCGATGGAATGCTCGTAGAGGACCCGAGTTCACCTGGGAGCATGAAGATCAGATGAAGAAGAAATACCCGCATCTATTTCCAGAAGATTCGTCAACACCTTCAACAGCTTAAAATTTCGGGACGAAATTTATTTAACGGGTAGGTACTGTAGTGACCCGAACTTTTCCATGTTTATATATATTAATTGAGATTGATATTTACATGATTAAATGTTTCCAACATGTTAAGCAATCAAACTTGTTAAGACTTGATTAATTGAAATATGTTTCATATAGACAATTAACCACCCAAGTTGACCGGTGATTCACGAACGTTAAAACTTGTAAAAACTATATGATGACATATATATGGATATATATATAGTTAACATGATACTATGATAAGTAAACATATCATTAAGTATATTAACAATGAACTACATATGTAAAAACAAGACTACTAACTTAATGATTTTTAAACGAGACATATATGTAACGATTATCGTTGTAAAGACATTTAATGTATATATATATCATATTAAGAGATATTCATACATGATAATATCATGATAATATAATAATTTAAAATCTCATTTGATATTATAAACATTGGGTTAACAACATTTTGTAGGTTTTTCTTATGCCCAAGAGACATATTAAATTAATGTGGCTAATACGTTATGACCCCAAGTCGGGTCATACCCAATAACAAGCTTACCGACACTCTATATGTATTTAATCTCAACGGTTGGATCATTAAATAAATACGTAACACTTGAACTTTAGAAAATCGGTTTTCTAAAATATTATCACTTGAGATAAATTATTTGGATAATTTATATTTAATTATTTATAGGTTTAAATAATTATATTGTGTTATATTTTATAAAAGGTTTATAAAATAAGCAAGTAACTTAATAAAATACATGGTTTTATATAAATATAACAAGTTTTATATATATTAAGACATTGTTATTTTATTAAACATGTGCAGAATTTTGTGTCTCCAAGGATGACACACCCATGCCTATTTTGTTACTTTTAACACAATATTCCTTATGTACATGCAAGGGTCTTAAAACCAAGGCTTGACTCAAGTTGTAGGACACATAAGTGATAAAAAAAACTGCATTCAGCTCATTTTTTTGGGCATTTCTGGCTGAACTGTTTTAACAAAAAAAAGGGAGCATTTTGCTTGTAAAATCAAATGATTAAGTGTTCTAAATCCTAACCAATTTGTTGGTTTTGTTGGTGCATCAAAAGCTTGGGGTATTACACACTTGAGGCTTCAAGTTAGAAGCTTTCTTGCCTTCATCTTCATCATCATCTTGCAACTTTGAAAACAACCCTCAACTAGCTTGAGGAGGTATAACCTCTAAACCCACTCTTAGTTTGTAAGTATGTTTCACAACTTGATCCTAATTGGGATTTAACTTTAATTGGTTAAAGTTTAACAAGACTAAAATTGGTAATTAACGTGCTTCCGCTTTCTTAATTCTTAAAATGGTTTAAGTATATTATGAACTTGTTAAATCCCAATAATGGTATCAGAGCCGAAGTTGTTGAAATATGCTTCGAGATGGTTATTAAACCCACTATAATTTTGCATTCTATGAACATGCATGAAGTAGAATGTAAAATTTTCGGTTTTGGGTGGTTTGTCATTTTGGCCAAAATCACTTGTGATTCTGCATTCTGTACTGCCAATCACTTGTGATTCTGTACTGTCAATCACTTGTGATTCTGTACTGCCAATCACTTGTAATTCTGTGTTGCCGATCACTTGTGATTCTGTATTGCCAATCACTTGTGATTCTGTGTTGCAGATCACTTGTGATTTTGTGTTTCCAATCACTTGTGATTCTGTATTGCCTATCACTTATGTTGATGATGTTCACAATCTAAGCCTTGACCTTGTGTTTTGTTGCATGCATGGTTGATTGATATTTATTCAATTGGTTTGTAATAATATTTATTCATTTGGCATGTAATAATTCATTTGATTATGTAATTTATTTTATATTTGGTATGTAAAATAGATTAGGTTGTAATTTCATTTTTTAGACAAAATGTATTAGGATATATTTTGTAAAATGATGAAGAATGATGAAAACTTGAAGAACACATGAAGAAGCATTTGGATGCAAGGTTAAGTGGGAGATTTGAAATCTCCTACTTTGTGTTATAACCCCTTATCCGGTGGCATTTGTTTTCGGCTAAACAAATGTCTACCAAAATGGCTTGATTGTGAACATATTTGTTTTGCATGCATGGTTGTTTATTGTGTGATTGTGGATTGTATGGTTGTATGCTACAAGTTAATCACACAAGTTAACAACAAGCAAAATGGCAATTTAATTGGTTAAATTATACATTAATTAACGACATGCAAAAAGACAATTTAATTGGTTAAATTAAAAATGGCTAAAAGGACATTAATAAACGGTTATTAAGAACATGATTAGGATCGTATATATAAAATGGTTTATAGACATGAAAATGGATTTCAAATGAACCATACACTAAATGCATGTTGGTGTATGGCATAAAAGTTTTCTCAAACTAGAATTAATGAAAACTTAAAATCCCTTATTAACAAGGCAAACAAGTTAAACACCATCCTTTTGTGCAACACTTAAAAATATTAGGGAACTCACAATGAGATAAAGGTCACCTAACCGTTATGAGCAAACTAATATGATTAAGGTAAATTTCACACACTTGTGGGATAAAGGTCACCTAACCACTTGTATGTTAAGTTTACATGTCTAAACAAGTAGGACGACTTGATTTGGAAATCATGAACTGAGGGTCACCGAAGCATGATGAACAAATAGGCGTTGATGGGATAATATGTCATGCAAAAGGATTGCATGATCCCATAACTTAGAAGTTACAAAAGGATTGCAATTGTCATATAATGACTACCTAGCTAAATCAAATGACGGGATAAAGGTCACCTAACCGAAATTTGGTTTACCGTTGGATTCTAAAATTTAATATATATCAATTGGATTTAAAGGGTATTGATTGTTAAATTTAAAATCGATACTTAAATGAACTTTGTTAAATTTTGTAGATGGCCGCCAATAACAACAACATGCAAAACGCACCTATTAACTTGAACAACCTATCGTTAAGGTCTCTCCTCGAGAAAGACAAACTCAACCATACGAACTTTATGGATTGGTTCCGCAATCTTAGGATTGTCCTCAAACTTGAGGATAAGGCGTATGTGTTGGAAGACCCCATTCCCGATCAACCCGAAGAGGATGATACGGAAGGCATGGCTTATTGGGATAAGTATTGCGCCGATTCGGTGCAAGTTGCTTGCCTAATGCTTGGGACTATGATACCTGAACTCCAAAAGGATTTCGAGCATCATACTGCATACGACATGATCACGCAATTGAAGGAGATGTTCCTTCAACAAGCTCGTGTCGAGCGCTTTGAAATGGTCCGAGCGCTTCATGCATGTCGTATGGACGACTCCCAATCCGTTTCATCTTATATCCTTAAGATGAAAAGCCTCATTGATCGCGCAAACCGTCTTAATCTCAACATATCTAATGAGCTAGCCACGGATCTTATCCTAAACTCCTTGTCAAAGAGGTTTGACCAATTTGTAATTAATTACAATATGAATGGGATGGATAAGACCATTGCCGAACTTCATGGCATGCTTAGGACGGCAGAAACTAGCATGGGTAAGAGGGCTTCACCCGTGCTAATGATCAATGATGGTGGGTCCAAAGGTAATAACACCTCTAAGCCAAAGGCGACTAAGAGGAAAGGACCCGCCCATCAAGGCAAGGGAAAGGGGAGGATGGTTACCCCAACCAAAAACAAGAACAAGAAGCAAAAGGTTGCCGGACAAGCAAACCCCAAGGAAGACCCGTGCTTCAGTTGCGGTGAAATGGGTCACTGGAAACGAAACTGCCCGGTCTACCTTAAGGAGTTGAAGGAAAAGAGGGATGCGGGGCAAACCTCAGGTAATATATATATGGTATATATAGAGCTTAGTATTACTTCTTCTAATGCATGGGTATTAGACACTGGATGTGGAACTCACATTTGCAATTCTTTGCAGGAGTTCAAAAGAAGTAGCAAGCAAACGGGAACATCAAGTCTCTTTATGGGTAATGGAGCCAAAGTGCAAGTGAAGGCTCAAGGAGACTTTGTATTAAAGCTTCCAAGTGGTTTGGAACTTATTTTGAACAATGTTTTGTATGCACCGGATTTATGTCGAAACATTATTTCAGTTTCCCGTTTAAAACAATGTGGTTTTTATCTTAATTTTGTTAATGATGATATCTACGTTTATTTAGATAATGTATTCTATTTTAAGGCTTCGCCTTCAAATGGAATTTATGAATTGGTTCATGATGACACATCATCTAGTAGCTCAATATACCATACTAGCACCAAGAAACTCAAAAGGGATTTGAGTGATTCCTACTTATGGCATTGTCGCCTTGGTCACATAAACAAGAATCGAATGCATACACTTCAAAAGAATGGCCTTTTGAAATCAAATGAACTAGACTCGTTTGATGTATGTGAATCTTGTTTACAAGGCAAAATGACTAAAGCACCTTTCAAAGGGACCTATGAAAGGGCTAATGACTTATTGGGATTAATACATTCGGATGTATGTGGACTGATATTGCCCATCTTTCATATATTTATTAGGGCAATATCCTTCATTTTTGGTCCTTCGGATACGGTTTTTAGCTATTATTCACGAGTATTTGGAAGATTATGGTTTGAGAGCCGAGAAGCGATAAATTGAGGGTTTTATGGTGTTTATTGCGCGTTTACAGCTGTTCATATGATAGTGGGTGATTTTGGTTGTGTTTTTATCAAGTTACAAGTAAAAAAGGCGAAGAATTGCTGGATATCAGAGTGCGCGCCGCGCAATCACTTGCGCACCGCGCAATTAGTGCAAATTCAGAACAGGGCTTTTGTAATTTGGCGAAGCATTGTTGTTTTGTGATCCGCGCGCCGCGCATATTGTGCGCACCGCGCAAATTTGGCCGACCAGCTATTTTTGGGGTATTTAAAGGCTGCAGTTTTTATTTTTAGGGGTTATCTTTTGGCAGCCGATTTTGGGAGTTTTGAGGTGCAATTTTCTGCAACTTTTGGGGAATTCCAAGGTTCTTATAACGCTCCAATCATTACGATTTCAAGGATCGATCCAACCATTCTTCAAGATTCATCGTGTTAGGTTGATTCTTAATTATCCAAAGATGTTTTCTCTATTATTTATTACTTTGATTTCTATTGTTGCCATGGTTATTGGCTAAGTATTTAATGCTTGTTTAGACTTATAAACCTATGTATTGGATGCTACTTATCAGTTTATTGTTTGATTTATGATGATTTGATGTTTGAACTAAAGAACCATTCTTGTTGAAGCTAGACTTTTCGATTCAATTGATTGTGTACTTGTTTGATAGGATGAGAGTTCATTAATTTAGTGCATTAATTTATAATTGGTTTGTCTTAATTGATTGTTTGCCTACTCGAAGACGAGGGTAAATTGAATTCAAAAGGCTAGACGAGATAGGGGTGAATTACTCGCAACGAGAGTTGGTGTGATTGTGATTTAAGTCTTCATATCAGTTGAGCTGTTTAGTCACAATTAGGAGGTCTTAGGCTACGGGGAATTCCGTGTCGTGTAATCTTGATTGAAGTGTTTGCGCTGGGGAATTCCAGGTGAACCGACTAGATAATTCGCATAAGTTAGATAATAACTGGGGCTTAATTTAAATGCATCCAATACTAGGTGAAAAAGGTCTAGACAAGCATTCGTTTCTCTAATTGTTTACAACTATCTTTATTTACTCTTTTGTTTGCTTTAAAGCTTAAACTGAAAACACCAAAAATATTGTTATTTCTTGTTTTTAATTGAATCCATCCTGATTTGGCTAATCGTTAAATAGCCAACAAAACAAATTATCTCGTAATTTCCATTTTCTAGATTAACTTAGTTTAATTTCATTAGTTACAATCTTAATTTTCACGTCTAAACTGTCCTTGGAACGATCTTGGATTTACCAACTTAATACTATTGCACGATCGGGTACACTGCCCGTTAGTGTGTAGTAATCCTTTTAACCGGTATTTCCCATTATAAATTTATAGACGCGATTTTACACATCAAGTTTTTGGCGCCGCTGCCGGGGACAGTTGTGTTGAAAATTAAGTTTGATAATTAAGTTTGTTCTTAGTTAATTTTAACTGTTTAGTTTAATTTAATTCTAATTGAGTCGGTGCGTTTAATCGGTTTGTTAGCTGTGTTCTTGCAGTTACAGGTAGTGCATGCAACATACGCGTTCTTCAGATTCTCCAATTTTTAAACCATTTGACGAGCCTGAAAGAGAGTTGTTTAAAGCTTTAAGTCAGAAGCAAAAGTTAACAGTGGATTCATCAGTTTTATCGGGTGATACTTACGTTAATTTGGGTAGTACTTCTGAGACTGTGGTGCCCGAGACACCACCTGAAATTTTTAACGAAGAAGACTCTTACGCTTCGTCTGATACTACAGAAACTGAAGAAATGGCTGAAGGAGAAGCACCCCGTCCTCAGACTATGGCTGAAAAGTTAAAGGCCACCCGAGGAGGCCAAGGCAATTTGATTACTCAACCGGATATTACTCAGCCTTTTCAAATCACAGGGCCAATCCTGAGTTTGATTCAATCTGATTGCCGATTCTATGGCAAGGATGATGAGGATGCTAACGAGCATCTTCGTAATTTTAATGATGTTTGTAACTTGTTTAAGCTACATGAGGTTGCCGATACTTCTATTAAGACTAGGCTGTTCCCTTGGACTATTAAGGGAGACGCCAAGAGATGGTTAGACAAGCAACCTGAGGGTACGATTAGATCTTGGGAGACTTTGGAGGATAAGTTTTTGTCGAAGTTTTTCCCTGTTTCTCGAGCTGCTCGACTACAAGCCGAAATTTCTCAATTTAGACAGAAGAGCAGTGAGACATTGTTTGATACTTGGGACCGATTTTCCACTTTGTTACGCTCGTGTCCGCAACACGGGTTGAATGATTTACAGAAAGTTCAGATTTTCTACAAAGGTTGTGATATTCCAACGCGTCAAAGTATTGACCAAGCTGCAGGTGGATCATTGATGGATAAGACCGAAGAAGATGCGCTAGCGATCATTGAAAAGCAAGCTGCTTATTCTCATGAGTGGCATCAGGATCATGAGTCTTTCCATTCTGCTTCAGTTAAGAGAACAGAGACTACAGGTTCAGGTGCTTATGATGATTTTGGGTCTTTCAGTGCTAAGTTGGATTCGTTTGGTAGGAATTTGGAGAAGATGAACAAGGATATTCATGGGATGAAGGTTGGTTGTGAGTACTGTGGGGGTTTACATCTGGGCAAGGATTGTGATGCAGGTTTGACTATGAATCAGAAAGAAGAGATTAACTACATTAGTCAGCAGAATAATAATCAGTTTCAGGGACGTGCTCAGTTTAACAGGAATTTCAATAATCCTTATAATCCGCAAGGTAATCAGGGTTCGAGGTTCCAACCGGGATCTAGTGGAGGTTTTCAGCAACAAGCTCCCGGGTATTTTCAGAAACCACAGGCCGAGGAGAAAAAGTCCAACCTTGAGGCTATGCTTGAGAAGTTAGTGATATCTCAGACTCAACTTGTTAATACCGTTACTCAGAATAATGAAAAGAATGACCAAATGTTCCGAAATCAGCAAGCAGCTATTCATAATCTTGAACAGCAGATTGGTCAACTTGCAAGTAAGAGTAGTGAGAGGAAACCGGGGGAGTTACCGAGCAAGACGGACACTAACCCGAAAAACGGGCATGTTAATGCTATCACCACCCGAAGTGGTTTAGCATATGATCCACCGAGGAAGCCCGATGAGTATGATTTAAGGGTACCGTTAGTTAATGATAGTGAGCCGGTTGTTGAAAGTGAACCGGAAGGGGAAAAGGAGCCGGAACAGGTGGCTGAAAAGGTTGTTAAGGAACCGGTTACTGTTGCTGCTAAACCGGTGGTTAAAGAGTATCAACCACCGCTCCCATTCCCGAGGAAACAGCGTTTGGAGAAGCTAGAGGCCGAAAAGTCCAAGTTCATGGACTTGATTAAAAAAGTTAACATAAATATGCCTTTTATTGATGTTATTGCAGGTATGCCTAAGTATGCGAGGTTTCTTAAGGATTTGCTGACTAACAGGCAGAAACTGGAGAACGTGTCTTCAGTCAGGTTGAATGCCGCATGCTCAGCGGTAGTTGCAAACAAGCTTCCCGAGAAGCTTGAGGATCCTGGAAGTTTTACAATTCCTTGTTTACTTGGTAATCTAGACTGTATGAGGGCTTTGGCGGATTTGGGGGCTAGCATTAACTTAATGCCTTATTCTATTTATCTTAAGCTAGACCCCGGGGAGTTAAAACCCACGCGTATGGCTGTTCAGCTAGCGGACCGCTCTATTAAATTCCCTCGTGGAATCATAGAGAATATGCTAGTTAAGACCGGGTCGTTAGTTTTTTCGGCGGATTTCGTGGTTTTAGATATGGAAGTGGATGAAAGGATTCCACTTATTTTGGGTCGGCCGTTTTTGAATACTGCTAGGTGTATGATTGATGTTTATGGCCAAAAGTTGACCCTTAGGATAGACGATTTGAGTGCAACATTCTCAATCGACCATGCTCTAAAATACCCTGGCCACACTGATGATACATGTTATTTTCTTAACACTATGAATGTCCAGTCTGAGTTTTTGCAGGAATTCCCAGAGTTACAGGGTTCAGGAGAGTGCTCTTTGGTTGAGATTGATGAAGAGTTGCAGGTTGAGGAGGTGGATCTTTTAACCACCTTGATGGAAAACGGCTATGAGCCGACTGAAGAGGAGTTCAAAGAACTCGAACGTGATGTTAATTACCGGAGCAAGTCTTCAATTGAAGAACCTCCCGAGCTTGAATTGAAGCCACTTCCAGATCATTTGGAATACGCTTACTTGCAAGAGGAATCTAAGCTTCCGGTAATTATTTCTTCTTCTCTTTCAGCAGGTCAGAAAAATGAGCTTATTACCATGCTAAAGGCCCATAAACCGGCCATTGCATGGAAGATTCACGACATTAAGGGTATTAGTCCCTCCTATTGCACCCACAAAATCCTAATGGAGGATAACTCCAAACCCGTGGTGCAACGCCAAAGGAGGTTGAACCCGCACATGCAAGATGTCGTGAAGAAAGAGATAATAAAGCTCCTTGATGCAGGTCTGATTTACCCGATTTCTGACAGTCCATGGATTAGCCCGGTACACTGTGTACCTAAGAAAGGTGGTATGACTGTTACCACTAATGATAAAAATGAGTTAATTTCCACTCGGACTGTCACGGGGTGGCGTGTTTGTATCGACTACCGTAAGTTGAACGACGCCACACGTAAAGACCACTTTCCGCTACCTTTCATGGATCAAATGCTAGAGAGGTTGGCGGAAAACAGTTTCTATTGCTTTCTCGATGGTTTCTCGGGGTATTTTCAAATTCCTATCTCGCCCGAGGACCAAGAGAAGACTACTTTCACGTGCCCGTATGGCACGTTTTCTTATCGACGCATGCCCTTTGGCCTTTGCAATGCTCCGGCCACTTTTAAAAGGTGCATGATGGCCATATTCCATGACATGATTGAAGATTGCATGGAGGTGTTCATGGATGACTTCTCGGTTTTCGGTGACACTTTTGATTCATGCCTTCTTAATTTAGAACGGATGTTGGTCAGGTGCGAAAAATCCAATCTTGTGCTCAACTGGGAGAAGTGCCATTTCATGGTTCAAGGGGGCATAGTTCTCGGGCACAAGATTTCTAAGAACGGTATAGAGGTGGATCCCGCCAAGGTTACCGCTATTAAGAACCTTCCACCACCTACCGATGTTAAGGGTGTTAGGAGTTTTCTCGGGCACGCCGGTTTTTACCGGCAATTCATTAAAGATTTTTCTAAGATTGCCAACCCGATGAATAAACTCCTTGAAAAAGACACCCCGTGGAACTTCTCCGACGAGTGCCAAAAGGCATTCGAGCTTTTGAAGGAGAAACTCATCAATGCACCGATCATAATTGCTACGAATTGGTCCTTACCGTTCGAGCTTATGTGCGATGCATCTGATTTCGCTGTTGGCTCAGTGTTGGGTCAAAGGGTCGAGAAGCATTTCCGACCCATCTACTATGCAAGCAGGACCTTGCAAGGAGCGCAATTGAATTATACTACCACTGAAAAAGAGCTCCTTGCGGTGGTCTTTTCGTTTGATAAGTTCCGGTCCTACTTAGTCTTGTCTAAGACTATTGTTTTTACGGACCATTCTGCTTTAAAGTACCTTTTTGCCAAACCGGATGCAAAACCCCGACTTCTTAGATGGATCTTGCTTTTGCAAGAATTTGATGTTGAGATCCGGGACAAAAAGGGTGCCGAGAACTTAGCGGCCGATCACCTTTCACGTCTTGAGAACCCCTCCCGTGAGGTTCTCGATGAGACTACTATTCATGATGATTTTCCCGATGAATATCTCATGAAGGTGGAAGAGTGTGAAGACCCTTGGTTCGTTGATTTTGCGAATTACTTGGTTGGTGGATTCTTAGAGAAGGGTTGGTCACATCATAAGCGTAAGAAGTTCTTTAGTGACCTTAAGTATTATTTTTGGGAGGACCCTTATCTCTTTAGGCGGTGTTCCGATGGAATGATCCGCCGGTGTGTTTCGGGAGAAGAATGTGAACGCATTCTTATCCAATGTCATTCTGGTCCGACAGGTGGGCATTATGGTCCCCAAGTTACGGGGCGAAAAGTTTTTGAGGCCGGTTTTTATTGGCCTACTATCTTCAAGGATGCCCACCGGATTTGTCAATCGTGCGATGCGTGTCAACGGGCGGGCCAAATCACCCAACGAGACGAGATGCCTCAAAATGTCATCCAAGTTTGTGAGGTTTTTGATATTTGGGGGATTGATTTCATGGGCCCGTTCCCGAAGTCGAATAATAAACTCTACATTCTTGTCGCTATCGATTATGTTTCAAAATGGGTTGAAGCACAAGCTTTGCCCACTAATGATGCAAGGGTTGTAGTTTCGTTCTTAAAGCAACTCTTTTCTCGGTTTGGTGCCCCGAAAGCTTTGATTAGTGATCGGGGAACTCACTTTTGTAACGCCCAACTTGAAAAGGTGTTGAAGCGATATGGGGTAACCCATAAAGTTTCGACATCTTACCATCCTCAAACGAACGGGCAAGTCGAAAATACCAACCGAGCTTTGAAGAGAATTCTTGAGAAAACTATTGGTTCTAATCCTAAGGAGTGGTCGTTTAAACTCGATGATGCCTTATGGGCGTTTAGAACGGCGTACAAAACGCCAACCGGAACCACTCCTTTTAGGTTACTTTATGGGAAAGCGTGTCATCTCCCGGTGGAGATTGAACACAAAGCTTTTTGGGCTCTAAAGACGAGCAATCTTGATCTAAAGGAGGCGGGTCGCCTTCGGTTGAGTCAATTGAACGAGTTAGAAGAGCTAAGGCTCGATGCGTATGAGAACTCGTTGATTAGTAAGGAAAGGTCAAAGAAGTGGCACGATAGTCGTTTGAAAGATCCTAAAGAATTTAAGGAAGGGGATCGTGTGCTTCTTTTCAATTCGAGGTTTAAGTTGTTTCCCGGAAAGTTGAAATCAAAATGGTCGGGACCTTTTGTTGTTCGAAAGGTATATTCTCACGGGGCGGTTGATTTGGTAAATTCGAAGGGAGAAGAGTTCAAGGTTAACGGTCATCGGTTGAAACACTATGTCGATGGACCACAAGAGGTGGAAGATGAGATTAAACTCATCTTTACCTCTAACGATGCGTAATGCTCTTGGATGAAATTATTATTGTAAATTTTTGTATATTATTTTTGTAGTTGCGTTTTCATGCTTGAAACAGGTACAATTTGATCTACGGTAATGTATTGGCTCATGGAGAATGGATTAAAATGAGTAAAAATGAGTTTTATGTGAAAAAAAGAGGAAAAATACGAGTTCCAGGATCCGCGCGCCGCGCAGATTGTGCGCACCGCGCAAAATGTCACGTTCCAGAACTGGCAATTTTCTGATAAGAATTTACACTAAACGCGCACCACGCAACCGTTTGCGCACCGTGCAGTATTTCAAAGCGTGATTGCGCGCCGCTCGATTTTTGCGCACCGCGCATATGGGCCATCTGCAGCCGTCGCTCTTTTTTTATTAATCCGAACCGAATTTTATAACCCGAATTTCACACGGGCTCTGTCGTATTTAGGGGGTTTTAAAACCTATTTTATCCCACTTTTCACCTACTCTAACACACACAAACACAAACAACGATCTCCAAGCTAGGGTTTTCAATTTTTCAAAAGTTTTTCTTGTGATTTTATCTCAAACAACTTGTGAATCATGCCTCCTAGGGTCCGTTTCTCTTACTCTTCCACTTAATTTCATCTTTAATTGTGATAGTTATGCTTTAAATTGATGATTAATTGAAATTCAAGTGTGGGGTTAACCCTAAGTTGCTTAATGCTTAATTGTTCACATGATTAGTGTTGATAATGCTTAATATGCTTAATTTGTGAGTTGTTTGCATATGATTAGTGCATATCATTGTTGCTAGAGTTTGTGTCAAGATTAAATCCGAATTTTGATCTTTAATTTTGGGGATTTTGTGTGTGAGGTGATTAATTGATTTATTGGAAGTAGTTCATGATAGTGTGGGGTAATTTGGGCGGGTCAAGTATAAAGTTTCTTGATTTTGGATGTTGTGAGTTGAATTTGCTTAATAAATTGATAGTTTTGAGTTTGTTGGAGTTTGTTAAGAGTTGTTCATGTGTTAAAGTTGTTTTCTGAGATGTTTTTGCGTTGGTCAAGTATTATGTTTATGAATGGTTAAGTCTAGTTAATTTGGAAAAGTGAAATTCATTGTTAATCTTTATGCTAGCTTTCCATGTCATATGAGTTGTTATTGATTTTGTGGGATTAGTTGGTTTTGTTTGAAATGAAAGTTAGTGCTAATTGGAAAACATACTCTTATATGTTGTTTAATTGGAAAAGATGCAATATTAAATAAGGGGATGTTTGCGAGATTTTATTTAGCTAACGCTAACTTTTGAGTTTTTGTGGTTGTTTTGTGGTTTAAAATTATGAATGCAGGGACAACCTAAGCGTTCTAGAACGGGTCCAAGTACCTCAGAAATACCACAACAAGAGGATCCAAGGGATTGGATCGAGTTTGTTAGGAATGAGTATCCAACCGAGTTTTCAAGGGTTGATAGAAGAGTTATTGGGTTGACTTGGTATTTTGAATGGAGCTTCCTTGAGCAAGCCGAATGTCGTCGGGAATTTGAGCAGTTATTGATGGTGTCCTACAACAACACGATTCTCCGCCCATGGGAGAGAGTGTTTTCGCTTTATGACGATATTTATCCGGTTTTGGTTAAAGAATTCTTTTCTTCGTTAGCGGTTTCGGGTACACGAAACCCACTTGCCAGTACTTATATGCAGTTTCGTCTTGGAGGTAAAAATCAATCGTTAAGTCGAGCTCAAGTGGCAAAAGCTTTGGATTTATATCCGGAGTTAAATGATATACGACTTAAAAATTATTTGGCAATAACCGAGTACTACAAGCAAGAACCATTTGATGATAATGCGTTTTGGGGAAGTATAACCGGGGGTGAACAATTCAATGCGGGACGAATCGGTTATGAAAGAATCAAGCTTCCGTTTGATAGGTTGTTACAGAGGTTGATTGCAACTACCTTTAACGCGCGGGTGAATGGTAATGAGAAGCCGAATAAGAAGGATCTTTGGTTCATGGATCAAATTAAGAGAGGTAAGCATACCGATATCGTTGGTTCTATCGGTTCTTATTTGAGTAAGTGTGCAAATGAGACGGCGAGTGGTAAGAAGCTTCTTGGGTGTCATTACATTACGAAGTTTGCAAGAGCTTTGAATGTTGATTTGAGTTTGTTGGTTCCTACGGATCAGAGTATGCCTGTTTTTGGGTCGTTGTTCTACACGAATGGGAGAATTTTGATGCCTGGTTTTAATAATCGTTTGGTCTTGTATCGGGAGCCCGTAGGTACTAGTGCAGCGGGTACAAGTGCAGCTGGGGCTGCAGGGGGTTCAGTGCCGGGCCCGAGTGCGGGTTCGTCGGCAGGTGCATATGTTGCGGGTTCTTGGTACCCAAGTCAGCAAAGTTGGGATAGTTTGGTTGGCGGGGTGAGTCAAATACGGTTGGATTATGGTGATCTTTCAGGACAGTTGGAGAACCATGTGGTTCAGTATGGTATTGATCGTTCAGATAACATAGACTTTCAGGAAGAGGTGCGTAGGCATCATTCAGCGGTTGAGCGACATAATACCGACGTTAGTGTGCATAATGATCGAATGTGGCAAAGTCAGCAACGCATAGAGGATAGGATGAATGAGTCGGTCCACGATCAGCAGTGGATAGCATATGGTAATGACTGGCAACGCCACAACGATCGCCTCTACTACCACGATCCAGAGAACTATTTTGGTACCATTGCTCAGCAGCCAGTTTACTATCGGAGTGAGGTTAGGCCTCGAGTTGAGGCCCCAATTTATGATGAGAGGGAGAGATTGCAGGATGCTCAGCGCAGATATGAGCAGCAGTACCCATACGGCAGCTGGCCGTATGATGGGTTTCAGTGATGAGGGCCTGCGTGCCCGTAGATCTTGTTGTATTTGTCTTAGACTATTTCTATTTCGATTTGGTTGTACTTGACTATTTTTATTTTTCGTATGATGTACTTTGAGACCTATTAAGGGCAAGGCGTTTCGGTACCGGGTGGTACCACCTTGCCCATTTATGTATTTGGTGTGTTTTTGTTTTTCATAGGTTGTTGGTGAAACGGTTTTTCAAGTCTGGCATTAAGTTCAGCAAAACTACTTGAGTGATGATATTGGTGTGAGGATCGGGAATGGACGATGTTCTTATGCTGGCAGTCAGTTCAGCGTCATCTATCACTGTCATTCCACGATCTGTGGTTAAGCTCGATAAGTTTTTATTTTTCTTACCCTTTTGATTTTAATCCATTTTTGATCTCAAATAATGGGGACATTACTTGATCTCAAGTGTGGGGTGGGGGATGTAAAATCTCTCGGGTTGGTTATTAATAGAATCATCATCATTATTTTGGTTTTGATATTTAAAGGACTTGACGTTTCACGGGGTTTTGGTCATAAAAAAAAATTGAAAAATTTAGGGGAAAATAAAAAATATGAAAAATTAGTTAGTTAAAAAAGAAAAAAAAATATATAAAAGTAGTTAAAAATTCGACCAAAACCCTTGTTTAAGTATGGCTTGGTATTTTTATTTCATGATGTTTAAAGAAGCCAAAGTTGTTCCACATGTTCATTACCTTTGAACATGAAATCCTACTGGTTCGGGGAACTAAATAGTAGGTTACCTGTACCAAAACGGGTGTAAACCGTGAGAGAGCGGTGATTGCATAGCGTGATTGTGACCGAATCACGTGCCAGATCAAAAACTTTTGGTTACTTGGTATAGCAGACTTCCGAAACTATATCATTTTATTATTACATCATCTAATGATGTGATACTGTGGGAAGAGGAGCCTTGAGCTTCACCAGTGCTGTCCTTTTCAGGAGCAATAGCTACGTGCTTGTGTTTGCTTAGACAACACAAACCATAGCCAAAAGCTATGGAACCCGAAGGTTTTTGGGATTTTTAAAACCGGTGTCAATTGAAACAGATTGACACTTCCGAGTGACTCAGATCCACTCATTAAGGAAGTAAAGTCTTCCGACCGTCCTACTTGGTACGTATACCTCTTAAGCGTGCCATTTCATTACCCATCATTTCACGATGAGGTACTGTTAGAGGAGAAAGTCTTGAACTTTCAAAACACATTCATTATTTTGAATGTGAAATCCTACATGAACATTCAGTTCATACGTAGGTCACTTGTACAAAAACGGGTGTCAACCGTATGAACGGTGATTGGATCGTGTGGTCGAAGCCGGGCCATACGCTAGATCGAAAACTTTATAGGGCGGTCTTCATTGTTTCTCCTAACAAGGACAATATATGCGCTCGACCACCTTTTATGACCATACAGGATGAATCCACTCCATCCTAAAGGGAGTCAAGTCTCCCGAACGACACACTTGCTGATTCATTTCAGAAGTTGTAGTCCAGACCAGTTGTAGGGTGACGAAAAATCTTGAAAAGTCATTGCTAAAATCGACTGGAAATCTACCAGGCCTCAACATCAAACAGGGAAACTGGTAGTCGAAGCTTATCTTAATGAGGGAGATTTGCTAGCTTAATGGGAAGCGCACCATGATACACAAAATGTCAGTGATTGATCAGATTCCCAGTGGATAACCTCCGGAAAGGTAAGATATCAGCTTTTAAGCCTGATGAACCTCAATCTTTATGGTTGACTTAACGGATTAGACGGTTACCTCATAACCATCGATGATATCCGGACGTAATGTGTATCCTCCTAAGCACATTATTTTCTACCGACATCTCGCGATGTTAGGTACTGTGGGAGGCATTGGCTTGACCAATCGCGGGGTAGCCCGTACGGTTCTTTGGTTCGTTGGTTTCGCCTTCTCGGCTCATGACTTCCATTTGTATCCCTTGTTTCACATATTTGAAGACATTATCAGGTTCGAGATCCTCTACATTTACTTGGATTATATTTTTGGTACATTTGTTCAAGTTATCATTATTGAGCCGATTGCTTTATTTGGGGATTTTTGGAGATTTTGGGGATTACAAGTGGAAGTCATGTTGTTATTATGTTCTTATTAAACCGTGCCCACGCTAGTTGTCTTTTTGGTTCATGTTCGTTGGTTCTTCTTACACTTGTGAAGACGTTATTATTGAGTTGAAGATTATTTTCGAGTCGACTTTGCGTGAGGACAAGCAAGACTCTAGTGTGGGGTGATTTGATATTGCCCATCTTTCATATATTTATTAGGGCAATATCCTTCATTTTTGGTCCTTCGGATACGGTTTTTAGCTATTATTCACGAGTATTTGGAAGATTATGGTTTGAGAGCCGAGAAGCGATAAATTGAGGGTTTTATGGTGTTTATTGCGCGTTTACAGCTGTTCATATGATAGTGGGTGATTTTGGTTGTGTTTTTATCAAGTTACAAGTAAAAAAGGCGAAGAATTGCTGGATATCAGAGTGCGCGCCGCGCAATCACTTGCGCACCGCGCAATTAGTGCAAATTCAGAACAGGGCTTTTGTAATTTGGCGAAGCATTGTTGTTTTGTGATCCGCACGCCGCGCATATTGTGCGCACCGCGCAAATTTGGCCGACCAGCTATTTTTGGGGTATTTAAAGGCTGCAGTTTTTATTTTTAGGGGTTATCTTTTGGCAGCCGATTTTGGGAGTTTTGAGGTGCGATTTTCTGCAACTTTTGGGGAATTCCAAGGTTCTTATAACGCTCCAATCATTACGATTTCAAGGATCGATCCAACCATTCTTCAAGATTCATCGTGTTAGGTTGATTCTTAATTATCCAAAGATGTTTTCTCTATTATTTATTACTTTGATTTCTATTGTTGCCATGGTTATTGGCTAAGTATTTAATGCTTGTTTAGACTTATAAACCTATGTATTGGATGCTACTTATCAGTTTATTGTTTGATTTATGATGATTTGATGTTTGAACTAAAGAACCATTCTTGTTGAAGCTAGACTTTTCGATTCAATTGATTGTGTACTTGTTTGATAGGATGAGAGTTCATTAATTTAGTGCATTAATTTATAATTGGTTTGTCTTAATTGATTGTTTGCCTACTCGGAGACGAGGGTAAATTGAATTCAAAAGGCTAGACGAGATAGGGGTGAATTACTCGCAACGAGAGTTGGTGTGATTGTGATTTAAGTCTTCATATCAGTTGAGCTGTTTAGTCACAATTAGGAGGTCTTAGGCTACGGGGAATTCCGTGTCGTGTAATCTTGATTGAAGTGTTTGCGCTGGGGAATTCCAGGTGAACCGACTAGATAATTCGCATAAGTTAGATAATAACTGGGGCTTAATTTAAATGCATCCAATACTAGGTGAAAAAGGTCTAGACAAGCATTCGTTTCTCTAATTGTTTACAACTATCTTTATTTACTCTTTTGTTTGCTTTAAAGCTTAAACTGAAAACACCAAAAATATTGTTATTTCTTGTTTAACTTAGTTTAATTTCCAACAAAACAAATTATCTCGTAATTTCCATTTTCTAGATTAACTTAGTTTAATTTCATTAGTTACAATCTTAATTTTCACGTCTAAACTGTCCTTGGAACGATCTTGGATTTACCAACTTAATACTATTGCACGATCGGGTACACTGCCCGTTAGTGTGTAGTAATCCTTTTAACCGGTATTTCCCATTATAAATTTATAGACGCGATTTTACACATCATGGACCCTTTAAGCCCATAACTAGGAATGGTGAAAGATACTTCGTTACTTTCATTGATGACTTCAGTCGTTTCGGATATGTCTACTTGTTAAGACATAAGGACGAAACTTTTGAAGCATTCAAAGAATATCAAAACGAAGTACAAAATCAACTCAATAAGACAATCAAGGTACTTCGTACCGATAGAGGAGGTGAATACCTAAGCGATGCTTTCCAAGATCATCTTAGAAGTTGTGGGATTATCTCACAACTTACTCCACCCGGGACACCACAGCTTAATGGTGTATCCGAAAGGAGGAACCGAACCTTAATGGATATGGTTCGATCTATGATGGCTAGAAGCTCCTTACCTCTATTATTCTGGGGTCATTGTCTATGCTCCGCGGCTCGTATTCTAAATATGGCCCCAACCAAGAAAGTGGAACGAACTCCTCATGAGATGTGGTTTGGAAAACCTCCATCTCTATCATACTTAAAGGTATGGGGATGTGAAGTTTACCCTAAGCGTTACGTCCCTAATAAGTTGAATGCTCGATCCACGAAGTGTATCTTCATAGGATATCCCAAGGATGATATGGGATATTATTTCTATGATCCATCCGAGCAGAATGTATTTGTTGCTCGAAAGGCTGAATTCCTTGAAACTAAGTTCCTAATGGAAGGAAATAGTGAAAGGAAGATAGATCTTGAAGAGGTTCAAGATCAAGTAGATGATACATAATTGGTTGACACTAGCACTCAACATGAAAATGTTGAGAGTGATCAAATGGATGATCAAAATACACAAGACGTTCGCAGATCTGGTAGGATTAGTAATCCTCCTGAGAGATATGGGTTTCTCATAGATGGTTGCTATGTGGTTGATTTGGATGAACCAATAAACTACCAAGATGATTTATCAAGGATTGATAAGGATAAATGGCAGGAAGCCATGAACGCTGAGATGCAATCCATGTATGACAACCAAGTTTGGGAACTGGTTGTACAACCTACTGGCTCAAGGATGGTTGATTGTAAATGGCTTTTCAAAATGAAAACAGACATACATGGAAACTTGGATACATATAAAGCTAGACTTGTAGCAAAAGGTTTCACTCAAACTCAAGGGGTTGACTATGATGAAACTTTTTCTCCTGTGGCAATGCTAAAGTCTATTAGGATATTACTTACCATTGCTGCTCATTATGATTATGAAATATGGAAAATGGATGTCAAGACCGCTTTCCTAAATGGACATCTTGTGGAAGATGTCTATATGGTTCAGCCTGAAGGTTTTGTTGATCCGAAATATCCTAAAAAGGTATGCAAGTTAAAGAAGTCAATCTACGGATTGAAACAAGCATCTAGAATGTGGAATCATCGTTTTAATGAGGAAGCCGTGAAATTTGGCTTCATTAAAAATGGTGATGAAGCTTGTGTATATAAGAAAGCTAGTGGGAGCACTATCATGTTCCTTGTACTATATGTGGATGATATATTGTTATTTGGAAACGATATTCCGGCAATGCAAGGTGTTAAAACTTGGCTAAGTAAATATTTCTCCATTAAGGATCTTGGAGAAGCACAATACGTTTTGGGGATTGGGATCTACAGGGATAGATCCAGGAAACTGATAGGTTTGAATCAAAGTGCATACATTGAAAAGATCTTGAAAAGGTTCAAGATGGAGAACTCTAAGAAAGGTTTGGTACCTATTCAAAGAGGAACACTCCTTAGTTCATCTCAGTGCCCCACCACGAAAGATGAACAAGAGAGAATGAAGAAAGTCCCATATGCATCTGCCATTGGGTCAATCATGTATGCAATGATATGCACTAGACCGGATGTGTCATGCACTCTTAGCCTGACAAGTAGATACCAGAATAACCCAGGAAATAGTCATTGGATTGCTGTCAAAAGTATATTGAAATACCTTAGGAGGACTAAGGATATGTTTCTGATATATGGGTCTGGTGAGGAGGAACTCGCTGTAAAAGGTTACGTGGATGCGAGCTTCCAAACTGATCGAGATGATTCTCGATCACAATCCAGCTATGTCTTCACATTAAATGGAGGTGCGGTCTCTTGGAAGAGTTCAAAACAGGATGTTGTTGCTCTATCCACTACAGAGTTGGAGTACATCGCCGCATCATTGGCAGCTCAGGAAGCTGCATGGATGAAGAAATTCATCGACGACTTAGGAGTAGTCCCTTCCATTCAGGACCCTCTTGAGATCTTTTGTGACAACGAGGGTGCGATTGCTCAAATCAAGGAACCTCGTGCTCACCAAAAGACCCGTCACATTGAGCGGAGATTCAACTACATAAGGGATGAAGTTGAAAAGGGAAAGATATGTATTCGCAAAGTTCACACAGATCTTAATATAGCGGATCCACTCACGAAACTCTTACATGGTGCAAAACATCAAGGGCATGTAAGTGCATTAGGGCTTCGATATTCTAGTGATTGGTAATGATCTGTTTTAAGTATTATAACGGAACGAAATTGTTCAAACTCATTAATATAATTATGGTATTAATTTATTTTGAGTTATGTTCCTATTTTGCATATTTTATCCACGAATAAGTAATTATTCTAAATTCCGTAGTCGATCACATTTGTGGGAGCAAATGTGAGGTTTAGACTATTATGAACTTGGATTGGTATACATTCACGGGATGAATGTGGGGCAAGGTTGCAACCAAGGTTCACAGATATTTGTGGGACACAAATATTGGAAGAGCCGCCCTCAAGACTTACTAAATGGAGCCTTTGTGGTTGATCACATGTAATCTTGAGTAAAGGCGAATATCATTGTATCCTCTGACCTGAGATACATATTGGGTTCGGATATTCACTAAGTATTATGCCTTGATTATTTCCTTCGCTATTCTGAAATATGGTAGTTCATAAGGAAGAGCTCAGGTGTAATACAAAGTATATATCTAGGACGTATGTAATCAAGATGGAATTTGTCCCTCTTATTCGTTGAGAGTCAGATGTCTAAGGCCTGATAAAGTTAAATCTAAAAGAGAGTGATCACTCTGTGTCTCTTGGATTTAACATGACATCTAGGACAAAAGGATGTGATGAAAGATTCACCTATTCATATTTGAGGTGGAAACTCTAAAGGGATGATGTTATTGAATGGCACATAGTCATAACATGTTGGGGGTGATGGACGGTCGTTAGGTGGTATCCGTCACTTGCATTAATTTCTTATGTTCTCGTGCAAGTGGGAGATTGTAGGTTTTTCTTATGCCCAAGAGACATATTAAATTAATGTGGCTAATACGTTATGACCCCAAGTCGGGTCATACCCAATAACAAGCTTACCGACACTCTATATGTATTTAATCTCAACGGTTGGATCATTAAATAAATACGTAACACTTGAACTTTAGAAAATCGGTTTTCTAAAATATTATCACTTGAGAAAAATTATTTGGATAATTTATATTTAATTATTTATAGGTTTAAATAATTATATTGTGTTATATTTTATAAAAGGTTTATAAAATAAGCAAGTAACTTAATAAAATACATGGTTTTATATAAATATAACAAGTTTTATATATATTAAGACATTGTTATTTTATTAAACATGTGCAGAATTTTGTGTCTCCAAGGATGACACACCCATGCCTATTTTGTTACTTTTAACACAATATTCCTTATGTACATGCAAGGGTCTTAAAACCAAGGCTTGACTCAAGTTGTAGGACACATAAGTGATAAAAAAAAACTGCATTCAGCTCATTTTTTTGGGCATTTCTGGCTGAACTGTTTTAACAAAAAAAAGGGAGCATTTTGCTTGTAAAATCAAGTGATTAAGTGTTCTAAATCCTAACCAATTTGAAGGTTTTGTTGGTGCATCAAAAGCTTGGGGTATTACACACTTGAGGCTTCAAGTTAGAAGCTTTCTTGCCTTCATCTTCATCATCATCTTGCAACTTTGAAAACAACCCTCAACTAGCTTGAGGAGGTATAACCTCTAAACCCACTCTTAGTTTGTAAGTATGTTTCACAACTTGATCCTAATTGGGATTTAACTTTAATTGGTTAAAGTTTAACAAGACTAAAATTGGTAATTAACGTGCTTCCGCTTTCTTAATTCTTAAAATGGTTTAAGTATATTATGAACTTGTTAAATCTCAATACATTTAACAAGATCGTTAACCTAAAGGTTTCAAAACAACACTTACATGTAACGACTAACGATGACTTAACGACTCAGTTAAAATGTATATACATGTAGTGTTTTAATATATATTTATACACTTTTGAAAGACTTCAATACACTTATCAAAATACTTCTACTTAACAAAAATGCTTACAATTACATCCTCGTTCAGTTTCATCAACAATTCTACTCGTATGCACCCGTATTCGTACTCGTACAATACACAGCTTTTAGATGTATGTACTATTGGTATATACACTCCAATGATCAGCTCTTAGCAGCCCATGTGAGTCACCTAACACATGTAGGAACCATCATTTGGCAACTAGCATGAAATATCTCATAAAATTACAAAAATATGAGTAATCATTCATGACTTATTTACATGAAAACAAAATTACATATCCTTTATATCAAATCCATACACCAATGACCAAAAACACCTACAAACACTTTCATTCTTCAATTTTCTTCATCTAATTGATCTCTCTCAAGTTCTATCTTCAAGTTCTAAGTGTTCTTCATATATTCTACAAGTTCTAGTTACATAAAATCAAGAATACTTTCAAGTTTGCTAGCTCACTTCCAATCTTGTAAGGTGATCATCCAACCTCAAGAAATCTTTGTTTATTACAGTAGGTTATCATTCTAATACAAGTTAATAATCATATTCAAACTTTGGTTCAATTTCTATAACTATAACAATCTTATTTCAAGTGATGATCTTACTTGAACTTGTTTTCGTGTCATGATTCTGCTTCAAGAACTTCGAGCCATCCAAGGATCCGTTGAGACTAGATCCATTTTTCTATTTTATAGTAGGTTTATCCAAGGAACTTAAGGTAGTAATGATGTTCATAACATCATTCGATTCATACATATAAAGCTATCTTATTCGAAGGTTTAAACTTGTAATCACTAGAACATAGTTTAGTTAATTCTAAACTTGTTCGCAAACAAAAGTTAATCCTTCTAACTTAACTTTTAAAATCAACTAAACACATGTTCTATATCTATATGATATGCTAACTTAATGATTTAAAACCCGGAGACACGAAAAACACCGTAAAACCGAATTTACGCCGTCGTAGTAACACCGCGGGCTGTTTTGGGTTAGTTAATTAAAAACTATGATAAACTTTGATTTAAAAGTTGTTATTCTGAGAAAATGATTTTTATTATGAACATGAAACTATATCCAAAAATTATGGTTAAACTCAAAGTGGAAGTATGTTTTCTAAAATGGTCATCTAGACGTCGTTCTTTCGACTGAAATGACTACCTTTACAAAAATGACTTGTAACTTATTTTTCCGACTATAAACCTATACTTTTTCTGTTTAGATTCATAAAATAGAGTTCAATATGAAACCATAGCAATTTGATTCACTCAAAACGGATTTAAAATGAAGAAGTTATGGGTAAAACAAGATTGGATAATTTTTCTCATTTTAGCTACGTGAAAATTGGTAACAAATCTATTCCAACCATAACTTAATCAACTTGTATTGTATATTATGTAATCTTGAGATACCATAGACACGTATACAATGTTTCGACCTATTATGTCGACACATCTATATATATTTCGGAACAACCATAGACACTCTATATGTGAATGTTGGAGTTAGCTATACAGGGTTGAGGTTGATTCCAAAATATATATATAGTTTGAGTTGTGATCAATACTGAGATACGTATACACTGGGTCGTGGATTGATTCAAGATAATATTTATCGATTTATTTCTGTACATCTAACTGTGGACAACTAGTTGTAGGTTACTAACGAGGACATCTGACTTAATAAACTTAAAACATCAAAATATATTAAAAGTGTTGTAAATATATTTTGAACATACTTTGATATATATGTATATATTGTTATAGGTTCGTGAATCAACCAGTGGCCAAGTCTTACTTCCCGACGAAGTAAAAATTTGTGAAAGTGAGTTATAGTCCCACTTTTAAAATCTAATATTTTTGGGATGAGAATACATGCAGGTTTTATAAATGATTTACAAAATAGACACAAGTACGTGAAACTACATTCTATGGTTGAATTATCGAAATCGAATATGCCACTTTTTATTAAGTCTGGTAATCTAAGAATTAGGGAACAGACACCCTAATTGACGCGAATCCTAAAGATATATCTATTGGGCCTAACAAACCCCATCCAAAGTACCGGATGCTTTAGTACTTCGAAATTTATATCATATCCGAAGGGTGTCCCGGAATGATGGGGATATTCTTATATATGCATATTGTTAATGTCGGTTACCAGGTGTTCACCATATGAATGATTTTTATCTCTATGTATGGGATGTGTATTGAAATATGAAATCTTGTGGTCTATTATTACGATTTGATATTTATAGGTTAAACCTATAACTCACCAACATTTTTGTTGACGTTTTAAGCATGTTTATTCTCAGGTGATTATTAAGAGCTTCCGCTGTCGCATACTTAAATAAGGACGAGATTTGGAGTCCATGCTTGTATGATATTTTGTAAAAACTGCATTCAAGAAACTTAATTTGTTGTAACATATTTGTATTGTAAACCATTATGTAATGGTCGTGTGTAAACAGGATATTTTAGATTATCATTATTTGATAATCTACGTAAAGCTTTTTAAACCTTTATTGATGAAATAAAGGTTATGGTTTGTTTTAAAATGAATGCAGTCTTTGAAAAACGTCTCATATAGAGGTCAAAACCTCGCAACGAAATCAATTAATATGGAACGTTTTTAATCAATAAGAACGGGACATTTCATTGTAGTTGATCAAATAAGTCGTCAATTCTCGGCAGTGGATAAAGGTTTTTGATGGTAAGTTTGTTCAACCTTCGGTAGTCAATACACAACCTAAATGTACCATCCTTCTTCTTGACAAACAAAACAGGAGCTCCCCATGGTGACGTGCTTGGTCGAATGAAACCACGTTCTAATAGTTCTTGTAGTTGGCTTTGCAGTTCTTTCATCTCGCTGGGTGCGAGTCTGTAAGGAGCACGAGCTATTGGTGCAGCTCCTGGTACAAGATCTATTTGAAATTCAACGGATCGATGTGGAGGTAGTCCCGGTAATTCTTTCGGAAATATATCGGGAAATTCTTTTGCAACAAAAACATCATTGATGCTCTTTTCTTCAGTTTGTACTTTCTCGACATGTGCTAAAATAGCATAGCAACCTTTTCTTATTAGTTTTTGTGCCTTCATATTACAAATAAGATGTAGCTTCGTGTTGCCCTTTTCTCCGTACACCATTAAGGGTTCTCCTTCTTCTCGTACAATGCAAATTGCATTTTCGTAATATACATTCTCTGCTTTCATCTTCTTCAGCCAGTCCATGCCAACTATTACATCAAAACTCCCTAACTCTACTGGTATCAAATCAATCTTAAATATTTCGCTACCCAGTTTAATTTCTCGATTCCGGCATATATTATCTGCTGAAATTAATTTACCGTTTGCTAATTCGAGTAAAAATTTACTATCCAACGACGTCAATGGACAACTTAATTTAGCACAAAAAACTCTACTCATATAGCTTCTATCCGCACCCGAATCAAATAAAACGTAAGCAGATTTATTGTCAATAAGAAACGTACCCGTAACAAGCTCCGGGTCTTCCTGTGCCTCTGCCGCATTAATATTGAAAACTCTTCCGCGGCCTTGTCCATTCGTGTTCTCCTGGTTCAGGCAATTTCTAATAATGTGGCCCGGTTTTCCACATTTATAACAAAGTACATTGGCATAACTTGCTCCGACACTACTTGCTCCGCCATTACTCGTTCCGACACCATTTGTTCCTTTCGTTCTGTTAACCCCTGGTCCGTAGACCTCACACTTCGCCGCGCTATGACCATTTCTTTTACACTTGTTGCAAAATTTGGTGCAGAACCCCGAGTGATACTTTTCACACCTTTGGCATAGCTGCTTCTGATTGTTGTTGTTGTTGTTGCGGTTATTATTATTGTTGGGATGATTGTTGTTGTTGTTGTTGTTGTTGTTGTTGTTGTTGTTGTTGTTATTGTTGTTGTTGTTGGGCTGTTTGTTGTAGTTGCGATTGATGTTGCGATTGTTGGGATAATTGTTGCGATTATTGTTGTAATTGCTGCTGTTGTTGTATTGGTGATTCTTATCACCGTTTTCCTCCCACATTCTTTTGACTTGCTTCACATTGGTCTCTTCAGCCGTCTGTTCTTTAATTCTTTCCTCAATCTAGTTCACTAGTTTGTGAGCCATTCTACATGCCTGTTGTATGGAGGCGGGCTCGTGTTGAAATGTCCCGTTCTTATTGATTAAAAACGTTCCATATTAATTGATTTCGTTGCGAGGTTTTGACCTCTATATGAGACGTTTTTCAAAGACTGCATTCATTTTTAAAACAAACCATAACCTTTATTTCATAAATAAAGGTTTAAAAAGCTTTACGTAGATTATCAAATAATGATAATCTAAAATATCCTGTTTACACACGACCATTACATAATGGTTTACAATACAAATATGTTACATCGAAATCAGTTTCTTGAATGCAGTTTTTACACAATATCATATAAACATGGACTCCAAATCTTGTCCTTATTTTAGTATGCAACAGCGGAAGCTCTTAGTATTCACCTGAGAATAAATATGCTTTAAACATCAACAAAATGTTGGTGAGTTATAGGTTTAACCTATATATATCAAATCGTAACAATAGACCACAAGATTTCATATTTCAATACACATCCCATACATAGAGATAAAAATCATTCATATGGTGAACACCTGGTAACCGACATTAACAAGATGCATATATAAGAATATCCCCATCATTCCGGGACACCCTTCGGATATGATATAAATTTCGAAGTACTAAAGCATCCGGTACTTTGGATGGGGTTTGTTAGGCCCAATAGATCTATCTTTAGGATTCGCGTCAATTAGGGTGTCTGTTCCCTAATTCTTAGATTACTAGACTTAATAAAAAGGGGCATATTCGATTTCGATAATTCAACCATAGAATGTAGTTTCACGTACTTGTGTCTATTTTGTAAATCATTTATAAAACATGCATGTATTCTCATCCCAAAAATATTAGATTTTAAAAGTGGGACTATAACTCACTTTCACAGATTTTTCCTTCGTCGGGAAGTAAGACTTGGCCACTAGTTGATTCACAAACCTATAACAATATATACATATATATCAAAGTATGTTCAAAGTATGTTCAAAATATATTTACAAAACTTTTAATAGATTTTGATGTTTTAAGTTTATTAAGTCAGCTGTCCTCGTTAGTAACCTACAACTAGTTGTCCACAGTTAGATGTACAGAAATAAATCAATAAATATTATCTTGAATCAATCCATGACCCAGTGTATACGTATCTCAGTATTGATCACAACTCAAACTATATATATATTTTGGAATCAACCTCAACCCTGTATAGCTAACTCCAACATTCACATATAGAGTGTCTATGGTTGTTCCGCAATATATATATATATATAGATGGGTCGACATGATAGGTCGAAACATTGTATACGTGTCTATGGTATCTCAAGATTACATAATATACAATATAAGTTGATTAGGTTATGGTTGGAATAGATTTATTACTAACTTTCACGTAGGTAAAATGAGTAGTTTTTATCAATCTTGTTTTACTCGCCATTTCTTCGTTTCTAATCCGTTTTGAGTGATTCCAGTGGCCACGGTTTTGTATTGAACTTAACTTTATGAATATAAATAGAAAAAGTATAAGTTTATAGTCGGAAATACAAGTTACAAGTCATTTTTGAAAGAGGTAGTCATTTCCGTCGAAAGAACGACATCTTGATGACCATTTTGAAAAACATACTTTCACTTTGAGTTTAACCATATCTTTTTGGATATAGTTTCATGTTCATAAGAAAAATCATTTTTTCAGAAGTATAGCTTTTAAATAAAATTTCTTCTTAGCTTTTAATTATCCCAACCAAAACAGCCCCCGGTTTTACTACGACGGCGTATATCCAGTTTTATGGTGTTTATCGTGTTTTCGGGTTTTAAATCATTAAGTTAGCATATCATATAGATATAGAACATGTGTTTAGTTAATTTTAAAAGTCTAGTTAGAAGGATTAACTTTATTTTCGAACAAGTTTAGAATTAACTAAACTATGTTCTAGTGATTACAAGTTTATAACGTTGAATAAGATAGCTTTTTATGTATGAATAGAATGATGTTATGAACATCATTACTACCTCAAGTTCCTTGGATAAACCTACTCGAAATGAGAAAAATGGATCTAGCTTCAAAGGATCCTTGGATGGCTTGAAAGTTCTTGAAGCAGAATCATGACACGAAAACAATTTCAAGTAAGATTTCCAGTCGAAATAAGATTGTTATAGTTATAGAAATTGAATTAAAGTTTGAATATGATTATTACCTTGTATTAAAAAGATAATCTACTGTAAGTAACAAAGGTTTCTTGATCTTGGATGATTACTTGGAATGGATTTAGAAAACTTGGAAGTAAACTTGCAATCTTGGAAGTATTCTTGATTTTATGAAACTAGAACTTTTGGAATTTATGAAGAACACTTAGAACTTGAAGATAGAACTTGAGAGAGATTAATTAGATGAAGAAAATTAAAGAATGAAAGTGTTTGTAGGTGTTTTTGGTCTTTGGTGTATGGATTAGATATAAAGGATATGTAATTTTGTTTTCATGTAAATAAGTCATGAATGATTACTCATATTTTTGTAATTTTATGAGATATTTCATGCTAGTTGCCAAATGATGGTTCCCACATGTGTTAGGTGACTCACATGGGCTGCTAAGAGCTAATCATTGGAGTGTATATACCAATAGTACATACATCTAAAAGCTGTGTATTGTACGAGTACGAATACGGGTGCATACGAGTAGATTTATTGATGAAACTGAACGAGGATGTAATTGTAAGCATTTTTGTTAAGTAGAAGTATTTTGATAAGTGTCTTGAAGTCTTTCAAAAGTTTATGAATACATATTAAAACACTACATGTATATACATTTTAACTAAGTCGTTAAGTCATCGTTAGTCGTTACATGTAAACGTTGTTTTGAAACCTTTAGGTTAACGATCTTGTTGAATGTTGTTAACCCAATGTTTATAATATCAAATGAGATTTTAAATTATTATATTATCATGATATTATGATGTACTAATATCTCTTAGTATGATATATATACATTAAATGTCGTTACAACGATAATCGTTACATATATGTCTCGTTTCAAAATCATTAAGTTAGTAGTCTTATTTTTACATATGTAGTTCATTGTTAATGCACTTAATGATATATTTACTTATCATTTAACATAATTAACCAAGTGTATCAATATCTTAATATGATTCATATGTACCTAGTAAGACGTTATAACGATAATCGTTATATATATCGTTTTCGAGTTTCTTAATTTAATAGTCTCATTTTTATTTATATAACTCATTGTTAAATTACCTAATGAGATACATACTTATAATAAAATCATGTTAACTATATATATAACCATATATATGTCATTGTATAGTTTTTACAAGTTTTAACGTTCGTGAATCACCGGTCACCTTGGGTGGTCATTTGTCTATATGAAACCTATTCCAATTAATCAAGTCTTAATAAGTTTGATTGATTAACATGTTGGAAACACTTAATCATGTAAATATCAATTTCATTTAATATATATAAACATGGAAAAGTTCGGGTCACTACACGTGTGAACTTATATCTTCTTGGATTCTTTCCGGTAATCCTTTCACAAACGCGTCGATCTTCTCTTCCTCATCTTTGAACGCTCCCGGACATAATAGGCACAATTCTGTGAATCGTCTTTCGTACGTGGTAATATCAAATCCTTGGGTTCGTAACCCTCTAAGTTCTGTCTTGAGCTTATTGACCTCGGTTCTGGGACGGTACTTCTCGTTCATCAAGTGCTTGAATGCTGACCACGGTAGTGCGTACGCATCATCTTGTCTCACTTGCTCAAGATAGGTGTTCCACCATGTTAACGCAGAACCTGTGAAGGTATGCGTAGCGTACTTCACTTTATCCTCTTCAGTACACTTACTTATGGCAAACACCGATTCGACCTTCTCGGTCCACCGTTTCAATCCGATCGGTCCTTCGGTTCCATCAAATTCCAAAGGTTTGCAGGCAATGAATTCTTTGTAGGTGCATCCTACACGATTTCCTGTACTGCTAGATCCAAGGTTATTGTTGGTATGTAGCGCAGCCTGTACTGCGGCTATGTTTGAAGCTAGAAAAGTACGGAATTCCTCTTCATTCATATTCACGGTGTGTCGAGTAGTCGGTGCCATTTCCTTCAAAATAGTCAAATGGAACAAGTTAATCATACAGAATATTAAGAGTAGTTAATAGTATTTCGTAGCATAATATGAACTCATTTATAAAAGCTTTTTCTTCATATTAGCGTTTTATAAGTTTAAATTCGGGTAGTACCTACCCGTTAAGTTCATACTTAGTAGCTAATATACAATTCAACTACTACAATTCTATATGAAAAACTGATTATAATAATATTTCGCGTTCAAAATTTTATACAATATTTTACAAACTTACAATACCGCTTATTTTATATAAAGCATGAAATATAGCACACAATAACTTTGATACAAGATAGTTGTGAAGATAATTCTAGCTAGTACACAAGTCGTTCAGCAAAGGCAATAAAGACACGTAATTCATACGTCCAGAAACAAGTCATGCAATCTGGTTTTACTAGGACTACTTCCCATCTTTGGTCTTGTGGAACATAACCGTTATTGCCGTTGATAAGACAGCGTGTTGTAACGTCGTCAAAGGGATGAGGGTTACGTAATGTCCAACAGTCCCGTAACAATCTAAAAACCGCATTTCTTACCCCAATTACCAACTCCGTCACTTGTGGGAACGTTTTATTTAATAGTTGTAGCCCGATGTTCTTTTTCTCACTTTGGTGAGAAGCGAACATTACTAACCCGTAAGCATAACATGCTTCTTTATGTTACATGTTAGCCACTTTTTTTAAATCATGAAGTCCTATGTTTGGATACATTGAGTCAAAATAATTTCTTAACCCGTTGCGTAAAATAGCACTTGGGTTCCCCGCAATATATGCGTCAAAGTAAACACATCGTAACTTATGGGTTTCCCAATGTGATATCCCCCATCTTTCAAACGAAAGTCTCTTATAAACCAAGGCATTCTTGGAACGTTCTTCGAATGTCTTACAAACTGATTTCGCCGTAAATAGTTGTGCTGAAGAATTCTGACCGACTCTAGACAAGATTTCATCAATCATGTCTCCGGGTAGGTCTCTTAAAATATTGGGTTGTCTATCCATTTTGTGTTTTTATACTGTAAAATAGACAAGAGTTAGATTCATAAAAAAAAAATACTTATTAATACAAGCAATTTTTACATATATCATAAAGCATAAGCACAATATATTACATATATTACACCACACGAACACAACTATCTTATTCCGACTCGCTCGTTTCTTCTTCTTCGGTTTTGGTTCGTTTTGCCAAGTTTCTAGGGATATATGATGTTCCCCTAATACTAGCTGTCATTTTCCACAACGGTTTAGAAAAACCTGGTGGTTTAGAGGTTCCCGGGTCATTGTTACAACTTAAGGACTTCGGGGGTTGACGATACATATAAAGTTCATCGGGGTTGGAATTAGATTTCTCTATTTTTATGCACTTTCCATTATTATTTTCTTTTGCCTTTTTAAATTCAGTTGGGGTAATTTCTATAACATCATCGGAATTCTCGTCGGAATCCGATTCATCGGAGAATTGGTAATCCTCCCAATATTTTGCTTCCTTGGCGAAAACACCATTGACCATAATTAACCTTGGTCGGTTGGTTGAGGATTTTCTTTTACTTAACCATTTTATTATTTCCCCCACCGGTTCTATTTCCTCCTCCGGTTCCTCCTCTTCCGGTTCTGATTCTTCTTCCGGTTCCTCTTCGGGAACTTGTGAATCAGTCCAATATATATTCGACTCTTCGTTATTATTAGGTGAGTCAATGGGATTTGTGCTAGAGGTAGACATCTATCACAAAATATCAAACATGTTAAGAGATTAATATATCACCTAATATATACATGTTAATAATATATAGTTTCCAACAAAAATGTTAAACAATCATTTTTAAAGAAAACACGGTCGAACTCCAGACTCACTAATACATCCTAACAAACTCGATAAGACACACTAATGCAAATTTTCTGGTTCTCTAAGACCAACACTCTGATACCAACCGAAATGTCCCGTTCATATTGATTATAAACGTTCCATATTAATTGATTTCATTGCGAGGTTTTAACCTCTATATGAGACGTTTTTCAAAGACTGCATTCATTTTTAAAAAACAACCATAACCTTTATTTTATCAATAAAGGTTTGAAAAGCATTACGTAGATTATCAAATATTGATAATCTAAAATATACTGTTTACACACGACCATTACATAATGGTTTACAATAGAAATATATTACATCGACATATGTTTCTTGAATGCAATTTTTACATAATATCATACAAACATGGACTCCAAATCTTGTCCTTATTTTAGTATGCAACAGCGGAAGCTCTTAGTATTCACCTGAGAATAAACATGCTTTAAACGTCAACAAAAATGTTGGTGAGTTATAGGTTTAACCTATATATATCAAATCGTAACAATAGACCACAAGATTTCATATTTCAATATACATCCCATACATAGAGATAAAAATCATTCATATGGTGAACACCTGGTAACCGACATTAACAAGATGCATATATAAGAATATCTCCATTATTCCGGGACACCCTTCGGATATGATATAAATTTCGAAGTACTAAAGCATCCGGTACTTTGGATGGGGTTTGTTAGGCCCAATAGATCTATCTTTAGGATTCGCGTCAATTAGGGTGTCTGTTCCCTAATTCTTAGATTACCAGACTTAATAAAAAGCGGCATATTCGATTTCGATAATTCAACCATAGAATGTAGTTTCACGTACTTGTGTCTATTTTGTAAATCATTTATAAAACCTGCATGTATTCTCATCCCAAAAATATTAGATTTTAAAAGTAGGACTATAACTCACTTTCACAGATTTTTTACTTCGTCGGGAAGTAAGACTTGGCCACTGGTCGATTCACGAACCTATAACAAATATGTACATATATATCAAAGTATGTTCAAAATATATTTACATCACTTTTAATACATTTTGATGTTTTAAGTTCATTAAGTCAGCTGTCCTCGTTAGTAACCTACAACTAGTTGTCCAACGTTAGATGTACAGAAAAAAATTGATATATATTATCTTGAATCAATCCATGACCCAGTGTATACACGTCTCAGTATTGATCACAACTCAAACTATATATATTTTGGAATCAACCTCAACCCTGTATAGCTAACTCCAACATTCACATATAGAGTGTCTATGGTTGTTCCGAAATATATATAGATGTGTCGACATGATAGGTCGAAACATTGTATACATGTCTATGGTATCTCAAGATTACATAATATACAATACAAGTTGATTAAGTTATGGTTGGAATAGATTTGTTACCAATTTTCACGTAGCTAAAATGAGAAAAAATTATCCAAATCTTGTTTTACCCATAACTTCTTCATTTTAAATCTGTTTTGAGTGAATCAAATTGCTATGGTTTCATATTGAACTCTAATTTAAGAATCTAAACATAAAAGTATAGGTTTATAGTCGGAAAATTAAGTTACATGTCAATTACTAAAGAGGTAGTCATTTCCGTCGAAAAAACGACATCTTGATGACCATTTTGGAAAACATACTTTCACTTTGAGTTTAACCATGATTTTTAGATATAGTTTCATGTTCATAAGAAAAATCATTTTCCCAGAAGAAAAACTTTTAAATCAAAGTTTATCATAGTTTTTAATTAACTAACCCAAAACCGCCCGCGGTGTTACTACGACGGTGTATGTCCGGTTTTACGGTGTTCTTCGTGTTTCCAGATTTTAAATCATTAAGTTAGCATATCATATAGATATAGAACATGTGTTTTGTTGATTTTAAAAGTCATGTTAGAAGGATTAACCTTTGTTTGTGAACAAGTTTAGAATTAACTAAACTATGTTCTAGTGATTACAAGTTTATAACGTTGAATAAGATAGCTTTTTACGTAAGAATAGAATGATGTTATGAACATAATTACTACCTCAAGTTCCTTGTATAAACCTACTAAAAATGAGAAAAATGGATATAGCTTCAAAGGATCCTTGGATGGCTTGAAAATTCTTGAAGCAGAATCATGACACGAAAACAATTTCTAGTAAGATTTCCACTCGAAATAAGATTGTTATAGTTATAGAAATTGAATCAAAGTTTGAATATGATTATTACCTTGTATTAGTAAGATAACCTACTGTAAGTAACAAAGGTTTCTTGATCTTGGATGATTACTTGGAATGGATTTAGAAAACTTGGAAGTAAACTTGCAATCTTGGAAGTATTCTTGATTTTATGTAACTAGAACTTTTAGAATTTATGAAGAATACTTAGAACTTGAAGATAGAACTTGAGAGAGATCAATTAGATGAAGAAAATTGAAGAATGAAAGTGTTTGTAGGTGTTTTTGATCGTTGGTGTATGGATTAGATATAAAGGATATGTAATTTTGTTTTCATGTAAATAAGTCAGGAATGATTACTCATATTTTTGTAATTTTATGAGATATTTCATGCTAGTTGCCAAATGATGGTTCCCACATGTGTTAGGTGACTCACATGGGCTGCTAAGATCTGATCATTGGAGATTATATACCAATAGTACATACATCTAAAAGCTGTGTATTGTACGAGTACGAATACGGGTGCATACGAGTAGAATTGTTGATGAAACTGAACGAGGATGTAATTGTAAGCATTTTTGTTAAGTAGAAGTATTTTGATAAGTGTCTTGAAGTCTTTCAAAAGTGTATGAATACATATTAAAACACTACATGTATATACATTTTAACTGAGTCGTTAAGTCATCGTTAGTCGTTACATGTAAGTGTTGTTTTGAAACCTTTAGGTTAACGATCTTGTTAAATGTTGTTAACCCAATATTTATAATATCAAATGAGATTTTAAGTTATTATATTATCATGATATTATAATGTATGAATATCTCTTAATATGATGTATATACGTTAAATGTCGTTACAACGATAATCGTTACATATATGTCTCGTTTCAAAATCATTAAGTTAGTAGTCTTGTTTTTACATATGTAGTTCATTGTTAATATACTTAATGATATGTTTACTGATCATAATATCATGTTAACTATATATATAACCATATATATATCATCATATAGGTTTTACAAGTTTTAACGTTCGTGAATCACCGGTTAACTTGAGTGGTCAATTGTCTATATGAAACCTATTTCAATTAATCAAGTCTTAACAATTTTGATTGCTTAACATATTGGAAACACTTAATCATGTAAATAACAATTTCATTTAATATATATATAAACATGGAAAAGTTCGGGTCACTACAACAGTTCAAGTAAGATTTTCACTCGAAATAAGATTGTTATAGTTGTAGAAATTGAATCAAAGTTTGAATATGAATATTATATTGAATTAGAAAGATAACCTACTGTAAATAACAAAGGTTCCTTGATCTTAGATGATTACTTGAAATGGATTAGAAAGCTTGGAAGTAGACTTGCAAACTTGGAAGTATTCTTGATTTTTATGAAACTATACTTATGGAATTTATGAAGAACACTTAGAACTTGAAGATGGAACTTGAGAGAGATCAATTAGATGAAGAAAATTGAAGAATAAAAGTGTTTGTTGGTGTTTTTGGTCGTTGGTATATGGATTAGATATAAAGGATATGTAATTTTGTTTTCATGTAAATAAGTCATGAATGATTACTAATATTTTTGTAATTTTATGAGATATTTCATGCTAGTTGCCAAATGATGGTTCCCACATTTGTTAGGTAACTCACATGGGCTGCTAAGAGCTGATCATTGGAGTGTATGTACCAATAGTACATACATCTAAAAGCTGTGTATTGTACGAGTACGAATACGGGTGCATACGAGTAGAATTGTTGATGAAACTGAACGAGGATGTAATTGTAAGCATTTTTGTTAAGTAGAAGTATTTTGATAAGTGTCTTGAAGTCTTTCAAAAGTGTATGAATACATATTAAAACACTACATGTGATGTGGTAGCGTGAGGGTACGAAATAGTATTATTTTTAATACAAAATACTACAAAATATGACACAAGTTTTATTAATTTACGGATGGGATATACCTAAACCTTGCTACAACACTATAGGCAGTGTACCTAATTGTAGAGTAGTATAGTTTTTAGTAAGTCCGGTTCGTTCCACAGGGAGCGGGCTTATTGCACACTATATTTTTAAACAACTATATTTGTACAAAATATATATAATTATATATAATAATATATAAAAGGGGGTTTACCGTTTAATGACCGGTTTGTCGATTTATATTTTAAACGAAGCGTATAGTAAATGATGATATTTAAATAACAATATAAAATAAATAACAATGATTAAAATGACAATAAATAAAAGTACGAGGAAAAATGAAATAAAAGAATTATGCTTATTTAAACTTCCGTAATCATGATGTTTGACGTGTTGATTTTAGTTTTATGCCCATGGGTTAATTGTCCTTTGTCCTGGATTATTTAATATGTCCGTCTGGTTTTTGTCCATAACAGTCCATCAGTCATAAATATAAAGTGCGAGTGTCCTCGTCAAATTATTATTATACCCGAAGTTAAATATTCTAACTAATTGGGGATTCGAATTGTAACAAGGTTTTAATACTTTGTTTAATGAATACACCAGGTTATCGACTGCGTGTAAACCAAGGTTTTACTACTTTGTTAACAATTACACCAATTACCCTTGAATGTAATTTCACCCCTGTTTTAATTATTCTAGTGGCTATTAATCCATTCCCGTGTCCGGTTAAATGAACGATTATTCGTACATATAAATACCCCGCCCATCGTGTCCGATCGAGTGTATATGGTAATTTATAGGGACGCCCAATTGTAAATCTTTATATTAACATTAACAAACTTTCATTTAGTTAAACAAATATAAAGCCCATTAATAGCCCATAGTCTAATTTCCACAAGTGTCGTTCTTTTGTCCAAACCCCAATTATGGTACAAAGCCCAATTACCCAATTTTAGTAATTAGCCCAACATCATGATTACTTCGTTTTAAATAAGCATAATAATAACTTAGCTACGAGACATTAATGTAAAAAGGTTGAACATAACTTACAATGATTAAAAATAGCGTAGCGTTACACGGACAGAGTTCCGACTTTAAAACCCGAAAAATAACATTTACATAACCCAATCTAATCTAATATACCACTAATCTATATATATATATATATATATATTTGTTTATTATTATTATTATTACACACGGAGTATTATTATTATTTTTTTTTATATCTTTTACATGCAGAACTCGAGAGCTTTTATAGCCAGAACTGAAATTCACTGCTCCGCGAGTCGCGGCCATTTTGGCCTTCCAGCTCCGCAAGTCGCGAAGGTTCCTAAACCAGCCCACAAGTTCAAGATCCAAGGCTGCCGACGGTTTTTATTTAAATATATATAATATATAAATAATTTTTATAATTATTTATATATTATATTATATTTATATACATAGTAGACTCGTAATTTTTTTTTTTTTTGCGTCGAGCGTTGAGAGTTGGTTCATGTCCCGGTTCTGAATTTTCGAACGTCCTTGCGTACGCTGAGATATTTTGTACTTTGCGTTTCGTAACTTGTACTCTTGTCATTTTTAGACGTTCCTTATCAATAAATTGAACCTTTTTAATTGTATCTTGTACTTTTGAGATTTTTGGACCTTTGCGTCTTCAATTCGTTGTTTTCGCCTTTTGTCTTCGCACTTATTTAACATAAACGAATATTACATGAAAATGGAACAATTGCAACTGAAATCTTTACATATCGGAGGGATATTGATACTAAATATATGTTCATTTGGAGCACTATCAAATATCCCCACACTTGAACGTTGCTTGTCCTCAAGCAATACAGTCTTGAAATAAAACACACTAGAATCACTTCTTTATTCTTCACACTTTGTACATCAGTGATTTTGATACGGCGGTATAAACAATGATAGTAGCATTTGTGGTTTACAGTCCCACATGACTATGAAAATTTAGATCCGTTAGGAAATTTGATCTTTATGAAAATATTTGATCTTTTGAAAATTCATGCTAGATTTTACCCTAGACAGGTTTTCCGGAATAACCCTTCACCGGTGTTTGCAAAATATTTTTGTGGGTTGGTGGGTTTCAGATTTGAAAATTTTAGCTCAAAACTTATGGTTTTGTGTCACCCACTTGCTAACGTTGTATTAGGAAAGCAACACGTCCAGTTTACTTGTCCCGTATATTACCTTTCGGTAAACTACCGTCCGGTTGTAAAGGAAAGCGATGAACAAGCAACTGTTAAGGCAATGTCCCGTGACATGCTTTTGATTATGGTCTTTAACGTGTCGGATGCAATACTATCCTTTGTAGGAGCAATAGTAAAGATCACCCTATAGTTTTTCGGTCTTGGCACAAGGTCATGTCTTCGACCAATATGCAACCACCGTTCTTACGGTTGACACCCGATTTGGTTCAGGTGACCTAATGAATTCCAGGTGAATTTCTAGGATTTTACGTTCAATGAACGCATTGAAAATGGGTTTTCAGAAAACAAATCGGTTTTATTTTTGATCAAAATATTTTCTCGTTCAAGCTCGAGTTTAGATATCATCGAATTCCATGAGTTGTAATTCTCAATCTTTAAAGTCAATCTCAAGGATTGAGTAATATCAGGCTTAAAAGCTGATTTTTAATCTTTGAGGAGATTATCCTTTCTGGGGGTCTGATTCATTAGTCTTATCAAGCTAATTTGCACGGCGCCCTCCCCATTTTACGAGACAGATCCTCTCATGGTTAGGATAAGCCTGACCACTTGGCGACCCTGTTTGATGCTGAGGTCCGTGGATTTCCTGCTGATTTTAGAGATGACTTTTCTAGATTTTTCGTCAACCTACAGCTGGTCTGGACGACAACTTCCTGACCTAAATCAAGAAGCGCGTGTCTTTTTCCGAAGACTTTACTTCCTTTTAATGATGGAATTGATTCATCGTGTAGATCCATCTTTCTTTCAAGTATGTTACAGTAAATAGGGTAAAACAGTTAATTTAGTCCAAACAAAAGCACCTGCAATAAACTTTACAGAAACATGTGATAGATAGTTTTTAATTGAATAACTTGGTACATTCTCCCCACACTTAGTTTCTTTCTTTGCCTTTTTATTCTCCTTTATTCCATTTTAAATGAATTCAAGCATTTTGGGTTGTTTCTCAATTTATGTCCTTTTCGAGGTATCGATAATTTCGGTATTAACACTTAGTTTTCATCGTTCATAAATATGTATAAACATGATTTTGACTTCATTTAGTTGAAAATTTTTCAAATTTTCACAAAATTTGGCAAATAAACCAAGTGTAAATCCGAGAGAATTTATAACCCTTCCCCACACTTGAGATCATGCAATGCCCTCATTAGCATGAAATCAGACTATAATTATAAATTCATGAGGGTGATTAGTGTAGAAAAGTGATTGAAAATACCCAGTTTGTAATTACACAGCTCGTCGAATGATAGATGGCGCGCCTCATCGTTCATTCCTTTTGTTGTTTTATCACACATGTTTTTTTTCAAAAACGGTTGGTTTTCTGAACTGTTTACTAATATTTGGAAAACCGTCTTTTACCCTAACTCATCGTGTATTTTTATTAACGAGTTATGTATTAACCCGAACCCCGAATTTAACATTAAGTGGGGTTAGACTTCCCCACACTTAGCTGACGACATGTGAAGTCGGTGGAATAAGTTCCACGAATTAAAATAGTGAGCCAGTTATTTGCATCTCGGGTGGTATATATTATATCAATAGGTTTAGAGTTTAGACTCACCCGATCGTCACTACTTAATTCTTTTTTAAGTGTAGCTTTTAGTAAATGGATATGTCTCTTTTCTGGTTCTTGGTCAAATGGATCGATATATACCGACATACATATTTCTATAGGGTGGACAATTCCTAATATTTCCTTCCGTTTATTCTCGGGATCAAAGTTTTCACCTCTATTACCCAATTGGGTGAAATCTGAGGTGTCATTATCTATTACAACTCGTAGTTCATCTTCGGTAGATGACTCTTCTATAGAGAATATTGGGTTGGAAGGTTGTGGAATGGTGAAGTTCGGTTTGGTCTCGGGGTTAAAATTTTCAACGTTATCGTTTTCCCAAGAGTACCAATTTGTCACCCTTATTTCTTCTTCATCATTCATTGATGGATTGATGATTTTGTCGGTAGAGGCTAATGTGTCGATATGTTGTGAATTTGGTAAGACTGAATAAAAAGTATCATCGGGGTAGTTGGTGATTTCGGAGCTCTCGAATTCATCAAAATTCGATGATATGGGATTTTTTTGAACATGTCTCCTCAGATCAACAGGTGTGTAATTTGATAGAGTTTCAGCTTGCCGGTTTACAAACTCTCTCATTTGTTCATTTTGAGCATCGAATTCTTCGAGTTTGATTTTTATAATGTTTAAAGAATTTTCGGACACGTAATTTTCCTCGTCTTCTGGTTGTTGAGTTTGGATATATTCTTGGGAATAATCCCAATTTGAATTGTGTTCTTCGTAATCGTTCCATTCAGGTTCCGTGGGTGCGTAATTTTCCATAGGAACGTAATAGTAATATTCCCATGTTGAGTGATAATCTCCACAGATTTCACAACCAGTTATTGTTTCGTCGTTCGCGATCCAAGATTGACCGAATGAATTGTTATCAACACTCGTTTGAGGGTATTGATTTAATTGATTTTGGAGTTCAAAAAGAGTTTCCAAGGCCCTGTTTTCAAAATTTTCCATTTTATTGCGATGGCCAAATTTTTAGCTACAATGTGGTGCGTTCACTAATTATCCTATTAGTTATAAAAATAGAAAAACTTATATAAGTTGTCCAATTAATAGACTTTTCTGCTTTTGCCCACGTTTCGAATAGCCAAAAGATGTAGCAGGGAGCCAGGCACCTTTAAATCGGAAAAGCCACAACTCAGCCACTAACAAATCCAACTATTACTACGAAGCAGAAAAATGTCAACGTCCATTAATTTAACCGCTTAAATAATTTTTCTTTCCGTTTGAGATATTAGATAAGAAATAGAGAAAATTCTAAGTCCTAAAAACTAGAGCGTCGAGAAATAAGAAAGAAATAGATTGCATGTCAAAAAACGTCGAAAAATAAAAAGGTAGAAAAATAGGCGTCGAAAAATAAAAATAAGAAAGTAGCACAAAAAACGGCGTCGCAAAATTCTAAAGCACCTAAATCTTAGTCTAAAGGAAAAGCACTTAAGGGATTTTACGGCAAAGCCTAAAAATCTAAAAATAAAAATAAGCTACGGCAAAATACTAGAACTTAAAACTAGCTACGAACAATAACGATACAAATATTACACTAAAAAAATATTATTTTTTATACAAATAAAAATAAACTTAAAGTTGTAAAAAGTACAATTTTTATGAAAATATTATTTTTATATTTTTATTTTTATATTTTATAAAAGTATTAATTTTTTATATATTAAAATTAAATATAATTATTTATAACTAATTAATTAAAACTTAAAACTAAATTATATTAATAATAAACTAATTAGGTTTAAATAATAATAAATAATAATCCGTAATTAATGCGATTTTAGGGTTTCTGTCAGCTCGTCAGGGCGGCTCCGCGAGTCGCGGTTCCACTTGCCTTACAACTCCGCAAGTCGCGGAGGATGTAAAACGTTTTTTTTTTTTTTTTTTTTTTTTTGTTTATAAAAAATATATTTATACAAATATATATTAAAAATATAGCGTTTCACCGATTCCCCAGCAGCGGCGCCAAAAACTTGATGTGGTAGCGTGAGGGTACGAAATAGTATTATTTTTAATACAAAATACTACAAAATATGACACAAGTTTTATTAATTTACGGATGGGATATACCTAAACCTTGCTACAACACTATAGGCAGTGTACCTAATCGTAGAGTAGTATAGTTTTTAGTAAGTCCGGTTCGTTCCACAGGGAGCGGGCTTATTGCACACTATATTTTTAAACAACTATATTTGTACAAAATATATATAATTATATATAATAATATATAAAAGGGGGTTTACCGTTTAATGACCGGTTTGTCGATTTATATTTTAAACGAAGCGTATAGTAAATGACGATATTTAAATAACAATATAAAATAAATAACAATGATTAAAATGACAATAAATAAAAGTACGAGGAAAAATGAAATAAAAGAATTATGCTTATTTAAACTTCCGTAATCATGATGTTTGACATGTTGATTTTAGTTTTATGCCCATGGGTTAATTGTCCTTTGTCCTGGATTATTTAATATGTCCGTCTGGTTTTTGTCCATAACAGTCCATCAGTCATAAATATAAAGTGCGAGTGTCCTCGTCAAATTATTATTATACCCGAAGTTAAATATTCAACTAATTGGGGATTCGAATTGTAACAAGGTTTTAATACTTTGTTTAATGAATACACCAGGTTATCGACTGCGTGTAAACCAAGGTTTTACTACTTTGTTAACAATTACACCAATTACCCTTGAATGTAATTTCACCCCTGTTTTAATTATTCTAGTGGCTATTAATCCATTCCCGTGTCCGGTTAAATGAACGATTATTCGTACATATAAATACCCCGCCCATCGTGTCCGATCGAGTGTATATGGTAATTTATAGGGACGCCCAATTGTAAATCTTTATATTAACATTAACAAACTTTCATTTAGTTAAACAAATATAAAGCCCATTAATAGCCCATAGTCTAATTTCCACAAGTGTCGTTCTTTTGTCCAAACCCCAATTATGGTACAAAGCCCAATTACCCAATTTTAGTAATTAGCCCAACATCATGATTACTTCGTTTTAAATAAGCATAATAATAACTTAGCTACGAGACATTAATGTAAAAAGGTCGAACATAACTTACAATGATTAAAAATAGCGTAGCGTTACACGGGCAGAGTTCCGACTTTAAAACCCGAAAAATAACATTTACATAACCCAATCTAATCTAATATACCACTAATCTATATATATATATATATATATATATATATATATATATATATATATATATATATATATATATATATATATATATATATATATATATATATAATATATATATATATATATTTGTTTATTATTATTATTATTACACACGGAGTATTATTATTATTATTTTTATATCTTTTACATGCAGAACTCGAGAGCTTTTATAGCCAGAACTGAAATTCACTGCTCCGCGAGTCGCGGCCATTTTGGCCTTCCAGCTCCGCAAGTCGCGGAGGTTCCTAAACCAGCCCACAAGTTCAAGATCCAAGGCTGCCGACGGTTTTTATTTAAATATATATAATATATAAATAATTTTTATAATTATTTATATATTATATTATATTTATATACATAGTAGACTCGTAATTTTTTTTTTTGCGTCAAGCGTTGAGAGTTGGTTCATGTCCCGGTTCCGGATTTTCAAACGTCCTTGCGTACGCTGAGATATTTTGTACTTTGCGTTTCGTAACTTGTACTCTTGTCATTTTTAGACGTTCCTTATCAATAAATTGAGTCTTTTTAATTGTATCTTGTACTTTTGAGATTTTTGGACCTTTGCGTCTTCAATTCGTTGTTTTCGCCTTTTGTCTTCGCACTTATTTAATATAAACGAATATTACATGAAAATGGAACAATTGCAACTGAAATCTTTACATATCGGAGGGATATTGATACTAAATATATGTTCATTTGGAGCACTATCAACATGTATATACATTTTAACTGAGTCGTTAAGTCATCGTTAGTCGTTACATGTAAATGTTGATTTGAAACCTTTAATTTAACGATCAGGTTAAATGTTGTTAACCCAATGTTTATTATATCTAAAGAGATGTTAAATTTTTACATTATCATGATATTATGATATATAATATATCTTAGTATGATATATATACAGTTAAATGTTGTTACAACGATAATCGTTACATATGTCTCGTTTCGAAATCATTAAGTTAGTAGTCTTATTTTTACATATGTAGTTCATTGTTAATATACTTAATGATATGTTTACTTATCATAATATCATGTTTACTATATATAATCCATATATATGTCATCATATAGTTTTTACAAGTTTTATCATTCGTAAATCACCGGTCAACTTGGGTGGTCAATTGTCTATATGAAACCTATTTCAATTAATCAAGTCTTAACAAGTTTGATTGCTTAACATGTTGGAAACACTTAATCATGTAAATATCAATTTCATTTAATATATATAAACATGGGAAAGTTCGGGTCACTACAGTACCTACCCGTAAAATAAATTTCGTCCCGAAATTTTAAGCAGTTGGAGGTGTTGACGTATCTTCTGTATATAAGTGCGGGTATTTCTTCTTCATCTGATCTTCTCATTCCCAGGTGAACTCGGGTCCTCTACGAGCATTCCATCAAACCTTAACAATTGGTATCTTGTTTTGTTTAAGTCTTTTAACCTCACGATCCATTATTTCGACGGGTTCTTCGATGAATTGAAGTTTTTCGTTGATTTGGATTTTGTCTAACGGAATAGTGAGATCTTCTTTAGCAAAACATTTCTTCAAATTCGAGACGTGGAAAGTGTTATGTACAGCCGCGAGTTGTTGAGGTAACTCAAGTCGGTAAGCTACTGGTCCGACACGATCAATAATCTTGAATGGTCCAATATACCTTGGATTTAAATTTCCCTCGTTTACCAAATCGAACACCGCCTTTCCAAGGTGCAACCTTAAGCATGACCATCTCTCCAATTTCAAATTCTATATCTTTTCTTTTAATGTCGGCGTAGCTCTTTTGTCGACTTTGGGCGGTTTTCAATCGTTGTTGAATTTGGATGATCTTCTCGGTAGTTTCTTGTATTATCTCTGGACCCATAATCTATCTATCCCCCACTTCACTCCAACAAATCGGAGACCTGCACTTTCTACCATAAAGTGCTTCAAACGGCGCCATCTCGATGCTTGAATGGTAGCTGTTGTTGTAGGAAAATTCTGCTAACGGTAGATGTCGATCCCAACTGTTTCTAAAATAAATAACACATGCTCGTAGCATGTCTTTAAGCGTTTGTATCATCCTTTCACTCTGCCCATCACTTTGTGGATGATAGGCAGTACTCATGTCTAGACGAGTTCCTAATGCTTGTTGTAATGTCTGCCAGAATCTTGAAATAAATCTGCCTTCCCTATCAGAGATAATAGAGATTGGTATTCCATGTCTGAAGATGACTTCCTTCAAATACAGTCGTGCTAACTTCTCCATCTTGTCATCTTCTCTTATTGGCAGGAAGTGTGCTGATTTGGTGAGACGATCAACTATTACCCAAATAGTATCAAAACCACTTGCAGTCCTTGGCAATTTAGTAATGAAATCCATGGTAATGTTTTCCCATTTCTATTCAGGGATTTCAGGTTTTTGTAGTAGACCTGATAGTTTCTGATGTTCATCTTTGACCTTAGAATACGTCAAACATTCTTCTACATATTTAGCAATATCGGCTTTCATACCCGGCTACCAAAAGTGTTTCTTGAGATCTTTATACATCTTCCCCGCTCCGGGATGTATTGAATATCTGGTTTTATTTGCTTCCTTAAGTACCATTTCTCTCACATCTCCAAATCTTGGTAACCAAATTCTATCAGCCCTATATCGGGTTCCGTCTTCCCGAATATTAAGATGTTTCTCTGATCCTTTGGGTATCTCATTCTTCAACTTTCCTTCTTTTACAACCCCCTGTTGCGCCTCCTTTATTTGAGTAGTAAGGTTAGTACGAATAATTATATTCATAGCTTTTACCCGTATAGGTTCTCTGTCCTTTCTACTCAAAGCATCAGCTACCACATTCGCCTTCCCTGAGTGGTATCGAATCTCAAAATCATAATCATTCAACAGTTCAATCCACCTGCGTTGTCTCATATTCAGTTGATTCTGATTAAATATATGTTGGAGACTTTTGTGGTCGGTATATATAATTCTTTTGACTCCATATAAATAATGCTTCCAAGTCTTTAATGCAAAAACAACATCACCCAATTCCAAATCGTGAGTCGTATAATTTTGCTCGTGAATCTTCAATTGTCTAGACGCATAAGCAATCACCTTCGTTCGTTGCATTAATACACAACCGAGACCTTGTTTTGATGCATCACAATAAATCACAAAATCATCATTCCCTTCAGGCAATGGCAATATAGGTGCCGTAGTTAGCTTTTTCTTCAATAACTGAAACGCCTTCTCTTGTTCATCCTTCCATTCAAATTTCTTCCCTTTATGCGTTAATGCAGTCAAGGGTTTTGCTATTTTGGAGAAATCTTGGATGAATCTTCTGTAGTAACCAGCCAATCCTAAAAATTGACGTATATGCTTCGGAGTTTTTGGGGTTTCCCACTTTTCAACGGTTTTGATCTTTTCCGGGTACACCTGGATACCTTCTTTGTTCACTATGTGACCGATGAATTGAACTTCTTCCAACCAAAATGCACACTTTGAAAACTTAGCGTACAGTTTTTCTTTCCTCAATACTTCTAGCACTTTTCTCAAATGTTCTTCGTGCTCTTGATCATTCTTTGAGTAAATAAGTATGTCATCGATGAAAACAATGACAAACTTGTCAAGATATGGCCCACACACTCTGTTCATAAGGTCCACGAACACAGCTGGTGCGTTAGTCAATCCAAACGGCATAACCATAAACTCGTAATGACCATAACGAGTCCTAAAAGCAGTTTTTGGAATATCATCCTCCTTTACTCACATTTGATGATATCCAGAACGTAAATCGATTTTCGAATAAACCGATGAGCCTTGTAGTTGATCAAATAAGTCGTCAATTCTCAAAAGTGGATAACGGTTTTTGATGGTAAGTTTATTCAACTCTCTGCAGTCAATACACAACATAAATGTACCATCCTTCTTCTTGACAAACAAAACAGGAGCTCCCCATGGTGATGTGTTTGGTCGAATGAAACCACGTTCTAATAGTTCTTGCAGTTGGCTTTGCAGTTCTTTCATCTCGCTGGGCGCGAATCTGTAAGGAGCACGTGCTATTGGTGCAGCTTCTGGTACAAGATCTATTTGAAATTCAACTGATCGATGTGGAGGTAGTCCCGGTAATTCTTTCGAAAATACATCAGGAAATTCTTTTGCGACGGGAACATCATTGATGCTCTTTTCTTCAGTTTGTACTTTCTCGACGTGTGCTAGAACAGCATAGCAACCTTTTTTTATTAGTTTTTGTGCCTTCAAATTACTAATAAGATGTAGCTTCGTGTTGCCATTTTCTCCGTACACCATTAAGGGTTCTCCTTCTTCTCGTACAATGCGAATTGCATTTTTGTAACATACGATCTCTGCTTTCATCTCCTTCAGCCAGTTCATGCCAACTATTATATCAAAACTCCCTAACTCTACTGGTATCAAATCAATCTTAAATATTTCACTACCCAGTTTAATTTCTCGATTCCGGCATATATAATCTGCTGAAATTAATTTACCGTTTGCTATTTCGAGTAAAAATTTACTATCCAATGGTGTCAATGGATAACTTAATTTAGCACAAAAATCTCTACTCATATAGCTTCTATCCGCACCCGAATCAAATAAAACGTAAGCAGATTTATTGTCAATAAGAAACGTACCCGTAACAAGCTCCGGGTCTTCCTGTGCCTCTGCCGCATTAATATTGAAAACTCTTCCGTGGCCTTGTCCATTCGTGTTCTCCTGCTTTGGGAAATTTCTAATAATGTGGTCCGGTTTTCCACATTTATAACAAACTACATTGGCATAACTTGCTCCGACACTACTTGCTCCACCATTACTCATTCTGACACCATTTGTTCCTTTCGTTCTGTTAACCCCTGGTCCGTAGACCTTACACTTCGCTGCGTTATGACCATTTCTTTTACACTTGTTGCAAAATTTGGTGCAGAACCCCGAGTGATACTTTTCACACCTTTGGCATAGCTGCTTCTGATTTTTATTGTTGTTGCGGTTGTTATTTGAAATGTCCCGTTCTTATTGATTAAAAACGTTCCATATTAATTGATTTCGTTGCGGGGTTTTGACCTCTATATGAGACGTTTTTCAAAGACTGCATTCATTTTTAAAACAAACCATAACCTTTATTTCATATATAAAGGTTTAAAAAGCTTTACGTAGATTATCAAATAATGATAATCTAAAATATCCTGTTTACACACGACCATTACATAATGGTTTACAATACAAATATGTTACATCGAAATCAGTTTCTTGAATGCAGTTTTTACACAATATCATACAAACATGGACTCCAAATCTTGTCCTTATTTTAGTATGCAACAGCAGAAGCTCTTAGTATTCACCTGAGAATAAACATGCTTTAAACATCAACAAAAATATTGGTGAGTTATAGGTTTAACCTATATATATCAAATCGTAACAATAGACCACAAGATTTCATATTTCAATACACATCCCATACATAGAGATAAAAATCATTCATATGGTGAACACCTGGTAACCGACATTAACAAGATGCATATATAAGAATATCCCCATCATTCCGGGACACCCTTCGGATATGATATAAATTTCGAAGTACTAAAGCATCCGGTACTTTGGATGGGGTTTGTTAGGCCCAATAGATCAATCTTTAGGATTCGCGTCAATTAGGGTGTCTGTTCCCTAATTATTAGATTACCAGACTTAATAAAAAGGGGCATATTCGATTTCGATAATTCAACCATATAATGTAGTTTCACGTACTTGTGTCTATTTTGTAAATCATTTATAAAACCTGCATGCATTCTCATCCCAAAAATATTAGATTTTAAAAGTGGGACTATAACTCACTTTCACAGATTTTTACTTCGTCGGGAAGTAAGAATTGGCCACTGGTTGATTCACGAACCTATAACAATATATACATATATATCAAAGTATGTTCAAAATATATTTACAACACTTTTAATATATTTTGATGTTTTAAGTTTATTAAGTCAGCTGTCCTCGTTAGTAACCTACAACTAGTTGTCCACAGATAGATGTACAGAAATAAATCGATAAATATTATCTTGAATCAATCCATGACCCAGTGTATACATATCTCAGTATTGATCACAACTCAAACTATATATATTTTGGAACCAACCTCAACCCTGTATAGCTAACTCCAACATTCACATATAGAATGTCTATGGTTGTTCCGAAATATATATAGATGTGTCGACATGATAGGTCGAAACATTGTATACGTGTCTATGGTATCTCAAGATCACATAATATACAATACAATTTGATTAAGTTATGGTTGGAATAGATTTGTTACCAATTTTCACGTAGCTAAAATTAGAAAAATTATCCAAACTTGTTTTACCCATAGCTTCTTCATTTTAAATCCATTTTGAGTGAATCAAATTGCTATGGTTTCATATTGAACTCTATTTTATGAATCTAAAAAGAAAAAGTATAGGTTTATAGTCGGAAAAATAAGTTACAAGTCATTATTGTAAATGTAGTCATTTCAGTCGAAAGAACGACGTCTAGATGACCATTTTAGAAAACATACTTCCACTTTGAGTTTAACCATAATTTTTTTGGATATAGTTTCATGTTCATAATAAAAATCATTTTCTCAGAATAACAACTTTTAAATCAAAGTTTATCATAGTTTTTAATTAACAAACCCAAAACAGCCCGCGGTGTTACTACGACGGCGTAAATCCGGTTTTACGGTGTTTTTCGTGTTTCCAGGTTTTAAATCATTAAGTTAGCATATCATATAGATATAGAACATGTGTTTAGTTGATTTTAAAAGTCAAGTTAGAAGGATTAACTTTTATTTGCGAACAAGTTTAGAATTAACTAAACTATGTTCTAGTGATTACAAGTTTAAACCTTCGAATAAGATAGCTTTATATGTATGAATCGAATGATGTTATGAACATCATTACTACCTCAAGTTCCTTGGATAAACCTACTGGAAATGAGAAAAAATAGATCTAGCTTCAAAGGATCCTTGGATGGCTTGAAAGTTCTTGAAGCAGAATCATGACACGAAAACAATTTCAAGTAAGATTTCCACTCGAAATAAGATTGTTATAGTTATAGAAATTGAATTAAAGTTTGAATATGATTATTACCTTGTATTAGAAAGATAACCTACTGTAAGTAACAAAGGTTTCTTGATCTTGGATGATTACTTGGAATGGATTTAGAAAACTTGGAAGTAAACTTGCAATCTTGGAAGTATTCTTGATTTTATGAAACTAGAACTTTTAGAATTTATGAAGAACACTTAGAACTTGAAGATAGAACTTGAGAGAGATCAATTAGATGAAGAAAATTGAAGAATGAAAGTGTTTGTAGGTGTTTTTGGTCGTTGGTGTATGGATTAGATATAAAGGATATGTAATTTTATTTTCATGTAAATAAGTCATGAATGATTACTCATATTTTTGTAATTTTATGAGATATTTCATGCTAGTTGCCAAATGATGGTTCCCACATGTGTTAGGTGACTCACATGGGCTGCTAAGAGCTGATCATTGGAGTGTATATACTAATAGTACATACATCTAAAAGCTGTGTATTGTACGAGTACGAATACGGGTGCATACGAGTAGAATTGTTGATGAAACTGAACGAGGATGTAATTGTAAGCATTTTTGTTAAGTAGAAGTATTTTGATAAGTGTATTGAAGTCTTTCAAAAGTGTATGAATACATATTAAAACACTACATGTATATACATTTTAACTGAGTCGTTAAGTCATCGTTAGTCGTTACATGTAAATGTTGTTTTGAAACCTTTAGGTTAACGATCTTGTTAAATGTTGTTAACCCATTGTTTATTATAACAAATGAGATGTTAAATTGTTATATTATCATGATATTATGATATATAATATATCTTAGTATGATGTATATACAGTTAAATGTCGTTACCACGATAATCGTTACATATATGTCTCGTTTCGAAATCATTAAGTTAGTAGTCTTATTTTTACATATGTATTTCATTGTTAATACACTTAATAATATATTTACTTATCATTTAACATAATTAACCAAGTGTATCAATATCTTAATATGATTCATATGTACCTAGTAAGACGTTGTTATAACGATAATCGTTATATATATCGTTTTCGAGTTTCTTAAATTAATAGTCTCATTTTTATGTATATAACTCATTGTTAAAATACCTAATGAGATACATACTTATAATAAAATCGTGTTAACTATATATATAACCATATATATGTCATCGTATAGTTTTTACAATTTTTAACGTTCGTGAATCACCGGTCAACTAGGGTGGTCAATTGTCTATATGAAACCTATTTCAATTAATCAAGTCTTAACAAGTTTGATTGCTTAACATGTTGGAAACACTTAATCATGTAAATAACAATTTCATTTAATATATATATAAACATGGAAAAGTTCGGGTCACTACAGTACCTACCCGTTAAATAAATTTCGTCCCGAAATTTTAAGCAGTTGGAGGTGTTGACGTATCTTCGGGAAATAAATGCGGGTATTTCTTCTTCATCTGATCTTCCCATTCCCAGGTGAACTCGGGTCCTCTACGAGCATTCCATCGAACCTTAACAATTGGTATCTTGTTTTGCTTAAGTCTTTTAACCTCACGATCCATTATTTCGACGGGTTCTTCGATAAATTGAAGTTTTTCGTTGATTTGGATTTCATCTAACAGAATAGTGAGATCTTCTTTAGCAAAACATTTCTTCAAATTCGAGATGTGGAACGTGTTATGTACAGCCGCAAGTTGTTGAGGTAACTCAAGTCGGTAAGCTACTGGTCCGACACGATCAATAATCTTGAATGGTCCAATATACCTTGGATTTAATTTCCCTCGTTTACCAAATCGAACAACGCCTTTCCAAGGTGCAACTTTAAGCATGACCATCTCTCCAATTTCAAATTCTATATCTTTTCTTTTAATGTCAGCGTAGCTCTTTTGTCGACTTTGGGCAGTTTTCAACCGTTGTTGAATTTGGATGATCTTCTCGGTAGTTTCTTGTATTATCTCCGGACCCGTAATCTGTCTATCCCCCACTTCACTCCAACAAATCGGAGACCTGCACTTTCTACCATAAAGTGCTTCAAACGGCGCCATCTCAATGCTTGAATGGTAGCTGTTGTTGTAGGAAAATTCTGCTAACGGTAGATGTCGATCCCAACTGTTTCCGAAATCAATAACACATGCTCGTAGCATGTCTTCAAGCATTTGTATCGTCCTTTCGCTCTGCCCATCAGTTTGTGGATGATAGGCAGTACTCATATCTAGACGAGTTCCTAATGCTTGCCGTAATGTCTGCCAGAATCTTGAAATAAATCTGCCATCCCTATCAGAGATAATAGAGATTGGTATTCCATGTCTGGAGACGACTTCCTTCAAATACAGTCGTGCTAACTTCTCCATCTTGTCATCTTCTCTTATTGGCAGGAAGTGTGCTGATTTGGTGAGACGATCAACTATTACCCAAATAGTATCAAAACCACTTGCAGTCCTTGGCAATTTAGTGATGAAATCCATGGTAATGTTTTCCCATTTTCATTCCGGGATTTCGGGTTGTTGAAGTAGACCTGATGGTTTCTGATGCTCAGCTTTGACCTTAGAACACGTCAAACATTCTCCTACATATTTAGCAATATCGGCTTTCATACCTGGCCACCAAAAATGTTTCTTGAGATCCTTTTACATCTTCCCCGTTCCAGGATGTATTGAGTATCTGGTTTTATGAGCTTCTCTAAGTACCATTTCTCTCATATCTCCAAATTTTGGTACCCAAATCCTTTCAGCCCTATACCGGGTTCCGTCTTCCCGAATATTAAGATGCTTCACTGATCCTTTAGGTATTTCATCCTTTAAATTTCCCTCTTTTAAAACTCCTTGTTGCGCCTCCTTTATTTGAGTAGTAAGGTTATTGTGAATCATTATATTCATAGATTTTACTCGAATGGGTTCTCTGTCCTTCCTGCTCAAGGCGTCGGCTACGACATTTGCCTTCCTCAGGTGGTAACGAATCTCAAAGTCGTAATCATTCAACAATTCAATCCACCTACGCTGCCTCATATTCAGTTGTTTCTGATTAAATATGTGTTGAAGAATTTTGTGGTCGGTATATATAATACTTTTGACCCCATATAAGTAGTGCCTCCAAGTCTTTAATGCAAAAACAATCGCGCCTAATTCCAAATCATGCGTCATATAATTTTGCTCGTGAATCTTCAATTGTCTAGATGCATAAGCAATCACCTTCATTCATTGCATTAATACACAACCGAGACCTTGCTTTGATGCGTCACAATAAATCACAAAATCATCATTCCCTTCAGGCAATGACAATATAGGTGCCGTAGTTAGCTTTTTCTTCAATAACTGAAACGCTTTCTCTTGTTCATCCTTCCATTCAAATTTCTTCCCTTTATGCGTTAATGCAGTCAAGGGTTTTGCTATTCTGGAAAAGTCTTGGATGAACCTTCTGTAGTAACCAGCTAGTCTTAAAAACTGGCGTATGTGTTTCAGAGTTTTCGGGGTTTCCCACTTTTCAACAGTTTCTATCTTTGCCGGATCCACCTTAATACCTTTTTTGTTCACTATGTGACCGAGGAATTGAACTTCTTCCAACCAAAATGCACACTTTGAAAATTTAGCCTGAAATTCTTCCTTCCTCAATACTTCTAACACCTTTCTCAAATGTTCACCGTGTTCTTGGTCATTCTTTGAGTAAATAAGTATGTCATCAATGAAAACAATGACAAACTTGTCAAGGTATGGTCCGCACACTCGGTTCATAAGGTCCATGAATACAGCTGGTGCATTAGTTAAACCAAACGGCATGACCATAAACTCGTAATGACCGTAACGTGTTCTGAAAGCAGTCTTTGGAATATCATCTTCTTTCACCCGCATTTGATGATACCCGGAACGTAAGTCAATCTTTGAATAAACAGACGAGCCTTGTAGTTGATCAAATAAGTCGTCGATTCTCGGTAGTGGGTAGCGGTTCTTGATGGTAAGTTTGTTCAACTCTCGGTAGTCGATACACAACCTGAATGTACCATCTTTCTTCTTGACAAACAAAACAGGAGCTCCCCACGGTGATGTGCTTGGTCGAATGAAACCACGCTCTAAAAGTTCTTGTAATTGGCTTTGCAGTTCTTTCATCTCGCTGGGTGCGAGTCTGTAAGGAGCACGAGCTATTGGTGCAGCTCCAGGTACAAGATCTATTTGAAATTCAACGGATCGATGTGGGGGTAATCCCGGTAATTCTTTCGGAAATACATCGGGAAATTCTTTTGCGACGGGAACATCATTGATGCTCTTTTCTTCAGTTTGTACTTTCTCGACGTGTGCTAGAACAGCATAGCAACCTTTTCTTATTAGTTTTTGTGCCTTCAAATTACTAATAAGATGTAGCTTCGTGTTGCCCTTTTCTCCGTACACCATTAAGGGTTTTCCTTTTTCTCGTATAATGCGAATTGCATTTTTGTAACAAACGATCTCTACTTTCACTTCTTTCAACCAGTTCATACCGATTATCACATCAAAACTCCCTAACTCTACTGTTATCAAGTCAATCTTAAATGTTTCGCTAACCAGTTTAATTTCTCGATTCCGACATATATTATCTGCTGAAATTAATTTACCATTTGCTAATTCGAGTAAAAATTTACTATCCAATGGCGTCAATGGACAACTTAATTTAGCACAAAAATCTCTACTCATATAGCTTCTATCCGCACCCGAATCAAATAAAACGTAAGTAGATTTATTGTCAATAAGAAACGTACCCGTAACAAGCTCCGGGTCTTCCTGTGCCTCTGCCGCATTAATATTGAAAACTCTTCCGCGGCCTTGTCCATTCGTGTTCTTCTGGTTCGGGCAATTTCTAATAATGTGGCCCAGTTTCCCACATTTATAACAAACTACATTGGCATAACTTGCTCCGACACTACTTGCTCCGCCATTACTCGTTCCGACACCATTTGTTCCTTTCGTTCTGTTAACCCCTAGTTCGTAGACCTCACACTTCGCCGCGCTATGACCATTTCTTTTACACTTGTTGCAAAATTTGGTGCAGAACCCCGAGTGATACTTTTCACACCTTTGGCATAGCTGCTTTTGATTGTTGTTGTTATTGCGGTTGTTATTATTGTTGGGATGATTGTTATAGTTGATGTTGTTGTTGTTGTTGTTGTTGTTGGGCCATTTGTTGTAGTTGCGATTGATGGGATAATTGTTGCGATTATTATTGTAATTGCTGTTGTTGTTGTATTGGTGATTCTTATCACCGTTTTCCTCCCACTTTCTTTTGACTTGCTTCACATTGGCCTCTTCAGCTGCCTGTTCTTTAATTCTTTCCTCAATCTGGTTCACTAGTTTGTGAGCCATTCTACATGCCTGTTGTATGGAGGCGGGCTCGTGTGAACTTATATCTTCTTGGATTCTTTCCGGTAATCCTTTCACAAACGCGTCGATCTTCTCTTCCTCATCTTCGAACGCTCCCGAACACAATAGGCACAATTCTGTGAATCGTCTTTCGTACGTGGTAATATCAAATCCTTGGGTTCGTAACCCTCTAAGTTCTGTCTTGAGCTTATTGACCTCGATTCTGGGAAGGCACTTCTCGTTCATCAAGTGCTTGAATGCTGACCACGGTAGTGCGTACGCATCATCTTGTCCCACTTGCTCTAGATAGGTATTCCACCATGTTAACGCAGAACCTGTGAAGGTATGCATAGCGTACTTCACTTTGTCCTCTTCAGTACACTTACTTATGGCAAACACCGATTCGACCTTCTCGGTCCACCGTTTCAATCCGATCGGTCCTTCGGTTCCATCAAATTCCAAAGGTTTGCAGGCAGTGAATTCTTTATAGGTGCATCCTACATGATTTCCTGTACTGCTAGATCCAAGGTTATTGTTGGTATGTAGCGCAGCCTGTACTGCGGCTATGTTTGAAGCTAGAAAAGTACGGAATTCCTCTTCATTCATATTCACGGTGTGTCGAGTAGTCGGTGCCATTTCCTTCAAAATAGTCAAATGGAACAAGTTAATCATACAGAATATTAAGAGTAGTTAATAGTATTTCGTAGCATAATATGAACTCATTTATAAAAGCTTTTTCTTCATATTAGCGTTTTATAAGTTTAAATTCGGGTAGTACCTACCCGTTAAGTTCATACTTAGTAGCTAATATACAATTCAACTACTACAATTCTATATGAAAAACTGATTATAATAATATTTCGCGTTCAAACTTTTATACAATATTTTACAAACTTACAACACCGCTTATTTTACATAAAGCATGAAATATAGCACACAATAACTTTGATACAAGATAGTTGTGAAGATAATTCTAGCTAGTACACAAGTCGTTCAGCAAAGGCAATAAAGACACGTAATTCATACGTCCAGAAACAAGTCATGCATTCTGGTTTTACTAGGACTACTTCCCATCCTTGGTCTTGTGGAACATAACCTTTATGGCCGTTGATAAGACAGCGTGTTGTAACGTCGTCAAAGGGACGAGGGTTACGTAATGACCAACAGTCTCGTAATAACCTAAAAACCTCATTTCTCACCCCAATTACCGACTCCGTCACTTGTGGGAACGTTTTGTTTAATAGTTGTAGCCCGATGTTCTTTTTCTCACTTTGGTGAGAAGCGAACATTACTAACCCGTAAGCATAGCATGCTTCTTTATGTTGCGTGTTAGCCGCTTTTTCTAAATCATGAAGTCCTATATTCGGATACATTGAGTCAAAATAATTTCTTAACCTGTTGCGTAAAATAGCATTTGGGTTCCCCGCAATATATGCGTCAAAGTAAACACATCGTAACTTATGGGTTTCCCAATGTGATATCCCCCATTTTTCAAATGAAAGTCTCTTATAAACCAAGACATTCTTGGAACGTTCTTCGAATGTCTTACAAACTGATTTCGCCGTAAATAGTTGTGCCGAAGAATTCTGACCGACTCTAGACAAGATTTCATCAATCATGTCTCCGGGTAGGTCTCTTAAAATATTGGATTGTCTATCCATTTTGTGTTTTTATACTGTAAAATAGACAAGAGTTAGATTCATAAAAAAAATACTTATTAATACAAGCAATTTTTACATATATCATAAAGCATAAGCACACTATATTACATATATTACACCACACGAATACAACTATCTTATTCCGACTCGCTCGTTTCTTCTTCTTCGGTTTTGGTTCGTTTTGCCAAGTTTCTAGGGATATATGATGTTCCCCTAATACGAGCTGTCGTTTTCCACAACGGTTTAGAAAAACCTGGTATTTTAGAGGTTCCCGGGTCATTGTTACAACTTAAGGGCTTCGGGGGTTGACGATACATATAAAGTTCATCGGGGTTGGAATTAGATTTCTCTATTTTTATGCCCTTTCCCTTATTATTTTCTTTTGCCTTTTTAAATTCAGTTGGAGTAATTTCTATAACATCATCGGAATTCTCGTCGGAATCCGATTCATCGGAGAATTGGTAATCCTCCCAATATTTTGCTTCCTTGGCGGAAACACCATTGACCATAATTAACCTTGGTCGGTTGGTTGAGGATTTTCTTTTACTTAACCGTTTTATTATTTCCCCCACCGGTTCTATTTCCTCCTCCGGTTCCTCCTCTTCCGGTTCTGATTCTTCTTCCGGTTCTAATTCTTCTTCCGGTTCTTCTTCGGGAACTTGTGAATCAGTCCAATATATATTTGACTCTTCGTTATTATTAGGTGAGTCAATGGGATTTGTGCTAGAAGTAGACATCTATCACACAATATCAAACATGTTAAGAGATTAATATATCACATAATATATACATGTTAATAATATATAGTTTCCAACAAAAATGTTAAGCAATCATTTTTAAAGAAAACACGGTCGAAGTCCAGACTCACTAATGCATCCTAACAAACTCGAAAAGACACACTAATGCAAATTTTCTGGTTCTCTAAGACCAACGCTCGGATACCAACTGAAATGTCCCGTTCTTATTGATTAAAAACGTTCCATATTAATTGATTTCGTTGCGGGGTTTTGACCTCTATATGAGACGTTTTTCAAAAACTGCATTCATTTTTAAAACAAACCATAACCTTTATACACGACCATTACATAATGGTTTACAATACAAATATGTTACATCGAAATCAGTTTCTTGAATGCAGTTTTTACACAATATCATACAAACATGGACTCCAAATCTTGTCCTTATTTTAGTATGCAACAGCAGAAGCTCTTAATATTCACCTGAGAATAAACATGCTTTAAACGTCAACAAAAATGTTGGTGAGTTATAGGTTTAACCTATATATATCAAATCGTAACAATAGAGCACAAGATTTCATATTTCAATACACATCCCATACATAGAGATAAAAATCATTCATATGGTGAACACCTGGTAACCGACATTAACAAGATGCATATATAAGAATATCCCCATCATTCCGGGACACCCTTCGGATATGATATAAATTTTGAAGTACTAAAGCATCAGGTACTTTGGATGGGGTTTGTTAGGCCCAATAGATCTATCTTTAGGATTCGCGTCAATTAGGGTGTCTGTTCCCTAATTCTTAGATTACCAGACTTAATAAAAAGGGGCATATTCGATTTCGATAATTCAACCATAGAATGTAGTTTCACGTACTTGTGTCTATTTTGTAAATCATTTATAAAACCTGCATGTATTCTCATCCCAAAAATATTAGATTTTAAAAGTGGGACTATAACTCACTTTCACAGATTTTTACTTCGTCGGGAAGTAAGACTTGGCCACTGGTTGATTCACGAACCTATAACAATATATACATATATATCAAGTATGTTCAAAATATATTTACAACACTTTTAATATATTTTGATGTTTTAAGTTTATTAAGTCAGCTGTCCTCGTTAGTAACCTACAACTAGTTGTCCACAGTTAGATGTACAGAAATAAATCTATAAATATTATCTTGAATCAATCCACGACCCAGTGTATACGTATCTTAGTATTGATCACAACTCAAACTATATATATTTTGGAATCAACCTCAACCCTGTATAGCTAACTCCAACATTCACATATAGAATGTCTATGGTTGTTCCGAAATATATATAGATGTGTCGACATGATAGGTCGAAACATTGTATACGTGTCTATGGTATCTCAAGATCACATAATATACAATACAAGTTGATTAAGTTATGGTTGGAATAGATTTGTTACCAATTTTCACGTAGCTAAAATGAGAAAAATTATCCAATCTTGTTTTACCCATAACTTCTTCATTTTAAATCCGTTTTGAGTGAATAAAATTGCTATGGTTTCATATTGAACTCTGTTTTATGAATCTAAAAAGAAAAAGTATAGGTTTATAGTCGGAAAAATAAGTTACAAGTCATTTTTGTAAAGGTAGTCATTTCAGTAGAAAAAACGACGTCTAGATGACCATTTTAGAAAACATACTTCCACTTTGAGTTTAACCATAATTTATTTGGATATAGTTTCATGTTCATAATAAAAATCATTTTCTCAGAATAACAACTTTTAAATCAAAGTTTATCATAGTTTTTAATTAACAAACCCAAAACAGCCCGCGGTGTTACTACGACGGCGTAAATCCGGTTTTACGGTGTTTTTCGTGTTTCCAGGTTTTAAATCATTAAGTTAGCATATCATATAGATATAGAACATGTGTTTAGTTGATTTTAAAAGTCAAGTTAGAAGGGTTAACTTTTATTTGCGAACTAGTTTAGAATTAACTAAACTATGTTCTAGTGATTACAAGTTTAAACCTTCGAATAAGATAGCTTTATATGTATGAATCGAATGATGTTATGAACATCATTACTACCTCAAGTTCCTTGGATAAACCTACTGGAAATGAGAAAAAATAGATCTAGCTTCAAAGGATCCTTGGATGGCTTGAAAGTTCTTGAAGCAGAATCATGACACGAAAACAATTTCAAGTAAGATTTCCACTCGAAATAAGATTGTTATAGTTATAGAAATTGAATTAAAGTTTGAATATGATTATTACCTTGTCTTAGAAAGATAACCTACTGTAATTAACAAAGGTTTCTTGATCTTGGATGATTACTTGGAATGGATTTAGAAAACTTGGAAGTAAACTTGCAATCTTGGAAGTATTCTTGATTTTATGAAACTAGAACTTTTGGAATTTATGAAGAACACTTAGAACTTGAAGATAGAACTTGAGAGAGATCAATTAGATGAAGAAAATTGAAGAATGAAAGTGTTTGTAGGTGTTTTTGGTCGTTGGTGTATGGATTAGATATAAAGGATATGTAATTTTGTTTTCATGTAAATAAGTCATGAATGATTACTCATATTTTTATAATTTTATGAGATATTTCATGCTAGTTGCCAAATGATGGTTCCCACATGTGTTAGGTGACTCACATGGGCTGCTAAGAGCTGATCATCGGAGTGTATATACCAATAGTACATACATCTAAAAGCTGTGTATTGTACGAGTACGAATACGGGTGCATACGAGTAGAATTGTTGATGAAACTGAACGAGGATGTAATTGTAAGCATTTTTGTTAAGTAGAAGTATTTTGATAAGTGTCTTGAAGTCTTTCAAAAGTTTATGAATACATATTAAAACACTACATGTATATACATTTTAACTGAGTCGTTACATGTAAATGTTGTTTTGAAACATTTAGGTTAACGATCTTGTTGAATGTTGTTAACCCATTGTTTATTATAACAAATGAGATGTTAAATTGTTATATTATCATGATATTATGATATATAATATATCTTAGTATAATGTATATACAGTTAAATATCGTTACCACGATAATCGTTACATATATGTCTCGTTTCGAAATCATTAAGTTAGTAGTCTTATTTTTACATATGTATTTCATTGTTAATACACTTAATAATATATTTACTTATCATTTAACATAATTAACCAAGTGTATCAATATCTTAATATGATTCATATGTACCTAGTAAGACGTTGTTATAACGATAATCTTTATATATATCGTTTTCGAGTTTCTTAAATTAATAGTCTCATTTTTATGTATATAACTCATTGTTAAAATACCTAATGAGATACATACTTATAATAAAATCGTGTTAACTATATATATAACCATATATATGTCATCGTATAGTTTTTACAAGTTTTAACGTTCGTGAATCACCGGTCAACCTGGGTGGTCAATTGTCTATATGAAACCTATTTCAATTAATCAAGTCTTAACAAGTTTGATTGCTTAACATGTTGGAAACACTTAATCATGTAAATAACAATTTCATTTAATATATATATAAACATGGAAAAGTTCGGGTCATTACATTATTGTTGTTGGGATGATTGTTGTAGTTGTTGTTGTTATTGTTGTGCCGTTTGTTGTAGTTGCGATTGATGTTGCAATTTTTGGGATAATTGTTGTAGTTTTGGTGACTCTTATCACCGTTTTCCTCCCACTTTCTTTTGACTAGCTTCACGTTGGCCTCTTCGGCCGCCTGTTCTTTAATTCTTCCCTCAATCTGGTTCACTAGTTTGTCAGCCATTCTACATGTCTTTTGTATGGAGGCAGGCTCGTGTGAACTTATATCTTCTTGGATTCTCTCCAGTAACCCTTTCACAAACGCGTCGATCTTCTCTTCCTCATCTTCGAACGCTCTCGGACACAATAGGCACAATTCTGTAAATCGTCTTTCGTACGAAGTAATATCGAATCCCTGTGTTCGTAACCCTCTAAGTTCTGACTTGAGCTTATTGACCTCGGTTCTGGGATGGTACTTCTCGTTCATCAAGTGCTTGAATGCTGACCACGGTAGCGCGTAAGCAACATCTTGTCCCACGTGCTCTAGATAGGTATTCCACCATGTTAACGCAATACTTGTGAAGGTATGCGTAGCGTACTTCACTTTGTCTCCTTCATCACACTTACTTATGGCAAACACCGATTCAACTTTCTCGGTCCACCATTTCAATCCGATTGGTCCTTCGGTCCCATCAAATTCTGAAGGTTTGCAGGCAGTGAATTCCTTGTAGGAGCATCCTACACGATTTCTTGCGCTGTTAGCTGTATTGCTAGATTCAGAGTTATTGTTGGTATGTAGCGCGGCCTATACTGCGGCTATGTTTGAAGCAAGAAAGGCACGAAATTCCTCTTCGCTCATATTCAAGGTGTGTCGAGTGGTCGGTGCCATTTCCTTCAAAATAGTCAAATGAAACAAGTTAATCATACAGAATATTAAGAGTAGTCAATAGTATCTCGTAGCATAATATGAACTCATTTATAAAAGCTTTTTCTTCATATTAGCGTTTTATAAGTTTAAATTCGGGTATTACCCACCCGTTAAGTTCATACTTAGTAGCTAATATACAATTCAACTACTACAATTCCATATGAAAAACTGATTACAATAATATATCACATACAAAGATTCTTCAAACTTACAACTTCGCGATATTACATATAACATGAAATATAGTACACTATGATACATGACAGTTTTGAAGATAAATCTAGTTAATACGCAAGTTGTTCAGCAAAGGAAATAAAGACACGTAATTCATAAGTCCAGAAACAAGTCATGCATTCTGGTTTTACTAAGACGACTTCCCATCCTTGGTCTTGTGGAAAATAACCGTTATGACCATTGGCTAGGCAGCATGTTGTAATGTCATCAAAAGGACGAGGGTTTCATAATGTCCAACAGCCCCGTAATAATCTAAAAACCTTGTTTCTCACCCCAACTACTGAATCCGTCACTTGTGGAAAAGTTTTATTTAAAAGCTGCAATCCGATGTTCTTTTTCTCACTTTGGTAAGAAGTGAACATCACTAACCTGTAAGCATAACATGCTTCTTTATGTTGCATGTTAGAAGCTCTTTCTAATTCACGAAATCCTATGTTGGGATATGTTGAGTCAAAATAGGTTCTTAACCCGTAGCGTAAAATTGCATTTGGGTTCCCCGCATTTAATGCTTTAAAGAAAACACGGCGTAACTTGAAGTCTCCCCAATGTGATATACCCCACCTATCAAAGGAAAGCCTTTTATAAAATAAGGCATTTCTGGAAAGTCTTTCAAATGTTTGACAAGTTAATTTTGCCATAACTAAATGTGCTGATGAATTCTGACCGACTCTAGACAAGATTTCCTCAATCATATCCTCTGGTAGGTCTTCTAAAATATTTGGTTGTCTACCCTTAACGTCCATTTTGTTTTTATACTGTAAAATAGACAAGGATTAGATTCGTAATAACAAACAATACAAGCAATTTTTACATAGAACATAAAAGTACAAGCACACTACAATACATTTATTACACAACATGCTCACACCCCTCTAATCTGAATCACTGGTTTCTTCTTCTTCGGAATTGGTTCTTTTCCTAATCTTCTAGGGATATATAATGTTCCTCTAATACAAGTCATCGTTTTCCACATTGGTTTAGAAAAACCTGGTGGTTTAGAGGTTCCCGGGTTATTGTCACGATATTGAAAATAAAGGGTGTTGACGGTACATATAAAGTTCATCGAGGTCAGAATTAGATTTCTCTATTTTGATGCCTTTTCCCTTATTTTTTTTGCCTCATTAAATAGGGTCGGGGTAATTTCTATAACATCATCGGAATCCCCCGATTCATCGGAAAATTGATAATTTTCTCAATGTTTTGCTTCCTTAGCGGAAACACCATTGACCATTATTAACTTTGGTCCATTGGTTGAGGATTTTCTTTTATTTGACCGATTTTCTGTGGTTCCAACTATTCCCCCCTCCGGAACCTCTTCTTCTTCCGGTTCCGTTTCCTCTTCTTCCGATTCTTCGGGAACTTGTGAATCTTGCCAATATATATTCGACTCTTCGTTATTATTAGGTGAGTCAATGGGATTTGTGCTAGAGGTAGACATCTATCACACAATATCAAACATGTTAAGATATTAATATATCACATAATATTTACATGTTAATAATATATAGTTTCCAACAAAAATGTTAAGCAATCATTTTTAAAGAAATCACGGTCGAAGTCCAGACTCACTAATGCATCCTAACAAACTCGATAAGACACACTAATGCAAATTTTCTGGTTCTCTAAGACCAACGCTCGGATACCAACTGAAATGTCCCGTTCATATTGATTATAAACGTTCCATATTAATTGATTTCATCGCGAGGTTTTGACCTCTATATGAGACGTTTTTCAAAGACTGCATTCATTTTTAAAACCACCATAACCTTTATTTTATCTATAAAGGTTTTAAAAACATTACGTAGATTATCAAATAATGATAATCTAAAATATACTGTTTACAGACGACCATTACATAATGGTTTACAATAGAAATATATTACATCGACATATGTTTCTTGAATGCAGTTTTTACACAATATCATACAAACATGGACTCCAAATCTTGTCCTTATTTTAGTATGCAACAGCGAAAGCTCTTAGTATTCACCTGAGAATAAACATGCTTTAAACGTCAACAAAAATGTTGGTGAGTTATAGGTTTAACCTATATATATCAAATCGTAACAATAGACCACAAGATTTCATATTTCAATACACATCCCATACATAGAGATAAAAATCATTCATATGGTGAACACCTGGTAACCGACATTAACAAGATGCATATATAAGAATATCCCCATCATTCCGGGACACCCTTCGGATATGATATAAATTTCGAAGTACTAAAGCATCCGGTACTTTGGATGGGGTTTGTTAGGCCCAATAGATCTATCTTTAGGATTCGCGTCAATTAGGGTGTCTGTTCCCTAATTCTTAGATTACCAGACTTAATAAAAAGGGGCATATTCGATTTCGATAATTCAACCATAGAATGTAGTTTCACGTACTTGTGTCTATTTTGTAAATCATTTATAAAACCTGCATGTATTCTCATCCCAAAAATATTAGATTTTAAAAGTCGGACTATAACTCACTTTCACAGATATTTCCTTCCTCGGAAATAAGACTTGGTCACGGATCGATTCACGAACCTATACAAATATGTACATATATATCAAAGTATGATCAAAATATAATTATAACCATTTTTATTATGTTTTAAAGATTTGAGTGTATTAAGTCAGCTGTCCTCGTTAGTAACCTACAACTAGTTGTCCAAAGTTAGATGTACAGAAATAAATTGATATATATATTATCTTGAATCAATCCACGACCCAGTGTATACACGTCTTAGGCTAGATCACAACTCAAAGTATATATATTTTTGGAATCAACCTCAACCCTGTATAGCAAACTCCAACATTACTGCATATAGAGTGTCTATGGTTGTCCCAAATAATATATATACATGGGTCGATATGATATGTCAAAACATTTGCATACGTGTCTATGGTATCCCAAGATTACATAATATATTAGAATACATGTATAATATAATATAAGTTAGTTAGGATATGATTTGTATAGATTTGTTAAACATTTCCCGTAGCTAAAAAGATCAAAAATATCCAATCTTGTTTTACCCATAACTTCTTCATTTTAAATCCGTTTTGAGTGAATCAAATTGCTATGGTTTCATATTGAACTCTAATTTAAGAATACAAACAGAAAAAGTATAGGTTTATAGTTGTAAATTTAAGTTACATGTCAATTACTAAAGAGGTAGTTATTTCCGTCGAAAGAACGACATCTTGATGACCATTTTGAAAAACATACTTTCACTTTGAGTTTAACCAAGATTTTTGGATATAGTTTCATGTTCATATGAAAAATCATTTTCCCAGAAGAACAAATTTTAAATCAAAGTTTATCATAGTTTTTAATTATCCAAACCAAAACAGCCCCCGGTTTCACTACAACGGCGTATATCCGATTTTATAGTGTTCATCGTGTTTCTAGGTTTTAAATCATTAAGCTAGCATATCATATAGATATAGAAAATGTGTTTAGTTGACTTTAAAAGTCAAGTTAGAAGGATTAACTTTTGTTTGCGAACAAGTTTAGAATTAACTAAACTATGTTATAGTGATTACAAGTTTAAACCTTCGAATAAGATAGCTTTATATGTATGAATCGAATGATGTTATGATCATCATTACTACCTCAATTTTTCTGGATAAAACTACTGAAAATGAAAAAAATGAATCTAGCTTCAAAGGATCCTTGGATGGCTTGAAAGTTCTTGACGCAGAATCATGACACGAAAACAGTTCAAGTAATATTTTCACTCGAAATAAGATTGTTATAGTTGTAGAAATTGAATCAAAGTTTGAATATGAATATTACCTTGAATTAGAAAGATAACCTACTGTAAATAACAAAGGTTCCTTGATCTTAGATGATTACTTGGAATGGATTAGAAAGCTTGGAAGTAGACTTGCAAACTTGGAAGTATTCTTGATTTTTATGAAACTATACTTATGGAATTTATGAAGAACACTTAGAACTTGAAGATGGAACTTGAGAGAGATCAATTAGATGAAGAAAATTGAAGAATGAAAGTATTTGTAGGTGTTTTTGGTCATTGGTATATGGATTAGATATAAAGGATATGTAATTTTGTTTTCATGTAAATAAGTCATGAATGATTACTAATATTTTTGTAATTTTATGAGATATTTTATGCTAGTTGCCAAATGATGGTTCCCACATGTGTTAGGTGACTCACATGGGCTGCTAAGAGCTGATAATTTGAGTGTATTTACCAATAGTACATACATCTAAAAGTTGTGTATTGTACGAGTACGAATACGGGTGCATACGAGTAGAATTGTTGATGAAACTGAACGAGGATGTAATTGTAAGCATTTTTGTTAAGTAGAAGTATTTTGATAAGTTTCTTGAAGTCTTTCAAAAGTGTATGAATACATATTAAAATACTACATGTATATACATTTTAACTGAGTCGTTAAGTCATCGTTAGTCGTTACATGTAAATGTTGATTTGAAACCTTTAATTTAACGATCATGTTAAATGTTGTTAACCCAATGTTTATTATATCTAAAGAGATGTTAAATTGTTACATTATCATGATATTATGATATATAATATATCTTAGTAAGATATATATACAGTTAAATGTCGTTACAACGATAATCGTTACATATATGTCTCGTTTCGAAATCATTAAGTTAGTAGTCTTATTTTTACATATGTAGTTCATTGTAAATATACTTAATGATATGTTTACATATCATAATATCATGTTTACTATATATATATCCATATATATGTCATCATATAGTTTTTACAAGTTTTAACGTTCGTGAATCACCGGTCAACTTGGGTGGTCAATTGTCTATATGAAACCTATTTCAATTAATCAAGTCTTAACAAGTTTGATTGCTTAACATGTTGGAAACACTTAATCATGTAAATATCAATTTCATTTAATATATATAAACATGGAAAAGTTCGGGTCACTACACAATCGAGAGGATGAACCAACCGCACTACATCTACGGAAAGAAAGATTTATGTATATAGTTATGCACCTAAAAAACCCTAAGAACCTTAGTAAACGTTTAACATATATCTGTGCTAGATCCTTTAGCATTATTATTATCCAAAATAACTTTACAATCCCTTTTCAAGGTAGCGAATTTTGTCACAGCTCCAGCAACTCAACTTCGACTTTTCATTCGAAACAAATTTATTATAACCTTGATATATATGCGTGCTCTTTTATTATTACCGGGGAACCTTTTATATTCCACCATATTACCAGCAGACGTACCAGCAACCTCGTTGCTCCTTGGCTTAAATCTCTCTGACAAATCACTATATTTATCTATTGAAGTCATATCATGAACTCATCGGCATCTTGTAATGATAATTACCATACCAAATACCGAGAGGCATCAATCGATAATCTCGAATTTCTCAGCGATTCTACGACAACAATTATATATATATATATATATATATATATATATATATATATATATATATATATATATATATATATATATATATATATATATATATATAACTTCTATCTCCTGGATTTACGAACATCAACTCTGAATTTATGAAAAGCGCTTTAGCCTATGAATCAGCTTTCTGAGTTTTGAAAAAGCTGATGAAGCAGTGAAAACTGAAGACTGCCTTAACAGTCAAAAGTTTGATAATAAAGAATGGCATGCTAAAAAAGCTCAAAAATTTTGATACTGAAAAATGAATTGAGCAAACCATACTTTGAACAAATCGCAAGGACTAAACTTGTACATAAAGAATCCAGATGATTCTGTTTCTGATGAAATTTTTAGCGAATACCTTGTTCCGTAATTGTTCTAAATCATTGTGAATGAATTTTTTTCATCACATTTTGATTGTAGAATTATAAGATACTATCGAATCTTTCATTATAAATATCCTCTATATTCCTGAAGATATCTTCATAAATATTCTTGTCCGATATTAATTATCTCTCCCCGCTATCTGTGTTATATCATAAAAGAAAACTGTTTTAGTTTCTAAATCTCTGAAAACTTAGAGTTTGAATTATGAATGATTTTGAAGTAGTGTTGGAAATTGATGCATGAGTTAGTATAATATAATGACACTTGATCAACATGATTATATTATAGTAATTCATGCTGAGTTTCTAATGGAACATGATAATTCACAGATCATAACGTCATCATGTGCCATGTCACACGACTCTTACATTTTACCAAATCTTTAAACATATCGAGAACATATTTTCCTGATAATTCTATCTTTTCTCTTGAATTCTGGTAATTTAACCAATCAAGATCGTGCTATTACAATCTCCCTTAGGACATTAATCATATTCATTCTAAACTTCATACCTACGAATTCTGGATCATTATTCGCTTGAATTAAATTCGGGAAGAGAAAATAAAAGTATGGAACTCCAAAATATAAAGGAAACAAAGAGGGTGGATTTATAGTGAAGTATCAGACAAAACAATCAAGACAGATCATCACACTTAACCAAAGAAGATCCTAATTTCCTTAATTACCGAAGATCCAAATCTTGTTACGAAGATTTCCTCTAAAATCCCTTGAATTCCGGGAATCAACTGTGACTACGTCACCGGTTAAGACGAACCAACATTTACTCATTTCACTCTTTTGTGATAACTTCACCTGTACTCTTCACATAAACAATATGTTTTATCCATATTATTCACTAATGATAAAACTCTAATATCTAACTCGTATGTGTCATGAAAACATACTTATTGTCATCCATGACCATCCCAATCAAATTTCGGAACGAAATTTCTTTAACGGGTAGGTACTGTGACGACCCGGAAATTTCTGACAAAATTTAAACTTAATCTTTATATGTTTCCGACACGATAAGCAAAGTCTGTAATATTGAGTCTCAAAATTTTTAAACTATTTACATGGATTCATTTATACCTTTGATTATTCCTGACGATTCACGAACAATTATTTATAAGTGTATATATATATATATATATATATATATATATATATATATATATATATATATATATAATGTAAGTGTATATAATAAATTGAAATTACAAAATATAATTTAAACATTAAAATTAAATATGTAAAATAGGATACAAAATAATTAAGTGTAAATTTAAAATGAATCTATATATATAAATATATATGAATTCTATGTCTAATTATTATTATATGTATATGGTAATACTTATAAAATTTATAAACAATAAAAAGGTTATCATATATTATATGATTATTAAATATTACATAATTAATAATATATTATTAACAAGTTAAAATATAATTGATATAGTAATATTATTACTACTTTCATTATTATTATTAATACTAATAATAATATTAATAATTAATCTCAGTATTAGTTATATTATTATAGATAGTATATAGATATAAAATTTGATACATTGAATTTGTTATAATATTATTATTACTAATATTATTATTACCACTTTTAATTAGTAGAAAAATTATGATTTTTGTTATTATTATTACTAAAAATTATCATTTTTATTTAAAATTATTATTATCATTACTCTTATTACTCTTATCATTACTCTTATTAATATTATTTTGATATTATTATTAATATTATCTTTATAAGGATTATTCTCATTATCATTAAAAGTTATTATTATTATTAGTTTAGTTATCATTTTTATTATTTAGTATTATTATTATTATTATTATAAATATTATTATTTCTATTATTATCTTTAATTATTTATTCTTTATGCATTTATATTTTTATTAGTATTATTATTTATTATTATTAAAAGTATTATTATTTATATTTATTAATTGAAAAACTATACAAACAGATACAGAATCTATTTCATATCCACATCAACTTTCTAAAATTTTGTTTTTGTCTAATATTGTGAGAGATCAGAGTCAAATTCGTACAAATTTGTTGAAACTAACCATCGGTTTATATTTTTTTTTATATTTCTGATTGAATATCCTGTCTCAAATTCGTTACCAGTCCAAATCACTTTACATTGCAGATAAATCGATCATATCATCTTTATCAAGCTTCAATATTACGATATCTATCATTATATAAAGGCATACTCCTCTGCAATTCAAAATTTAAAACTAAAAACACAAAAAAATAAAGTCGTACCCCTGTTCTTGTATCCTTTAATCAAAACCTCAAATCTAAATCAAATTTCAAAATGTAAAAATACTGTTTTGTTAGGAATCATTCACTAGAACTATCTGCAAAGTTTGAGCCTCCAATTCCTCTTAACAATTACAAATTTTCGAGTCAAAGTTTATAAAATAAAAGTCAACCGATTGCTCTTCATTAAAATTCGAATTCGTTTTTGTGTTTCAAGTTAAATTGAAGGTCCAGAAAGTTTCCAGGAACAATTTAAAACCTTTTTCATTCAGGAATCGTGAGCTATAATGTCCAAAAATTTGATTTTGATTATATGTTCTTCGCGTAAAAAAAAAGCTGTGCAGTTTATATTTTTTTATTTTTTTTCTTTCTTTTGTTCTGGTAATCAAACACTCAAAGATAAATGGTCCTGTTTCAAATATAAGTTATAAAATAATCTGGTAACTCAAATTTATGAGTATCGAATTGTTCCTGGTCGAATGGATTTAAGGAAGAAGGAGAGAAATACATAAAATGGGTTATATTAATTAAAAAGGGGGTTATAAAACAGAAATGGGCAATAGCCCAACGGTTAAGGGAGTGTGTAACGAGTAGGAGGTCTCGGGTTCGAGTCCCGGCAGTGGTGTTCTTTTTTTTGAGTTTTTCTTTAAAGGTTGTAACCCTTTATTATTATTATTATTATTATTATTATTATTATTATTATTATTATTATTATTATTATTATTATTATTATTATCACTATTATTATTATCATTATTATTATTATTATTATTATTATTATTATTATTATTATTATTATTATTATTATTATTATTATTATTATTGTTATTATTAGTCATTATTAATTGTTAATACTACTAGTATTATAATTATTATAAGTATTATAATGAGTATTGTTAACATAGTTATAAGTATTATAACCATTATTATTATTATTATTATTATTATTATTATTATTATTATTATTATTATTATTATTATTATTATTATTATTATTATTATTATTATTATTATTATTATTAGTATTATTATTATGATCAGGATCACGAATTGATGTTATAGCAGCTTTAGTTATTAGTTTAGAAATTAAACATGAAGACTATGATTATGATTAACATAGGTATTGTTATTAATATTGCTTATTATCAAGTATTATGTATTATTATAAAAGTTATTATTTTCGGTATCGTTACAAATAAACTTTTCATTTTATTAAAAATTACTGTTATTTTCTTTATTATAAGATTTATTATTAAAAATAACATTAATATTATTATTAATAGAATCATTAATATTATTATCATTATTATTAATACTAGTATTATCATTATTATTATTTTAATCACTACTAATATTATTTTGGTATTATTATAATTACTATTTTAACAAACAAATGAAATATATATATATATATATATATATATATATATATATATATATATATATATATATATATATATATATATATATATATATAGGGGTAGGATCAATGAGGAAGTAACCAATCGGGGGGAAGCAAAAAAAAAAAATTCATTTTTTTAAAAAACTTTGTTCACGAACATTATAGATTGGATGAAAATAAGAACATTTAGAAAAGACACTTCGTGATGAATGTTATTATTTTGGCGAGAAAACGATCGATAAAAATAACATTCAAGGTAATATTGTTCGTGAAGAATGTTCACGTTTTTTTTTTCATGTTTTGTGAAGTAAAATATAGCCCGATTTAGAGTTTAGGGTTTAGGGTTTAGGGTTTAGGGTTTGGTGTTTTGGGTTTATTCCATAAACCCAAAACACCAAACCGTAAACCCTAAACCCTAAACCCTAAACTCTAAACCGTTCGTGTTAAAAACTCAATCTAAATCCTAAATCTAAACCCTAAACCCTAAATTTCTAAACCCTAATATCTAAACCCTATAGACCCTAATATCTAAACCCTAATATCTAAACCCCAATAGCTAAAATCTCAAAATACGCTCGAAAAATACGATAATTGTTACATATTACTTCTTCGAGCGTTTTCCCGTCAAAATAAAAACATTTATCACAAAGTGTCTCTACTAAATGTTCATATTTTCATCTCATCTATAATGTTCGTGAACAAAGTTTTTTCAAAAAATGAAAAAAAAAAAGTTTTTGCTTCCCCCCGCTTCCCCCCGAATGGTTACTTCCCTCTTGATCCTACCACTATATATATATATATATATATATATATATATATATATATATATATATATATATATATATATATATATATATATATATATATATATATATATATATATATATATATATATATATATAAATATTCAATATAAAAATAATATAACTAATAAAGTTATATATATATAAATTTGATCGATTACGATTATATATATTAATAAATATACAAATGATATAGGTTCGTGAATCCAAGGCCAACCCTGCATTGTTCAGTTTCGTCATATGTGTTTTTACTACAAAATACAGTATTGTGAGTTCATTTGATTCCCTTTTACTCTTTACATTTTTGGGACTGAGAATACATGTGCTGTTTTTATAACTGTTTTATTAAATGCTTTTGCAATCTATATTTTTGGTGTGAGAATACATGAAATGCTTTTATAAATGTTTAACGAGATAGACACAAGCAAAACATTCCTCGAATGAATTATTATACAGACAAAAGTTCTGTTGATTATTAGTATTGAATTAGTTGGACGTTATAATTGCCACTAATTGATGTGAATATTTCCCCTTGATTATTATAGCTTGGTAACCTAAGAATTAGGAAACGGGTATGGCCCCTAATTCACGCGAATCCTAAAGGTAGCTACCGGGTTTAACACCCCACCCAAAATGTTCACTAGACGGAAGAGCTAGTGGGCGTGGTGTTTAGTACTTTGAGGTTTAAATATTATACAGACGAGATGTTCTGTTTTGGGGATATTATTGATGCGCATTATATGTTAAGGTCGATTACCAAGTCAAGCAATGAAAGCAAAGTGAATGTTATATATCGAGAGAATGACTTTTATACACAGGTTATGTGTATGATATTTTGTACACGAGATATGTGTACGGTTACTAATATTTATGAAAATGGTTTCGTACACGAGAAAGGTGTACTGTATTTAAAAGATATCGCATGTACATTACATGTGGGTATAGGATTCGGGCCCATTTGTACCATGCACATTTAAATCTTGTGGTCTATCAATATGATGAATTTTATTGTTTACAATAAATCTATGAACTCACCAACCTTTTGGTTGACACTTTTAAGCATGTTTATTCTCAGGTATGAAAGAAATCTTCCGTTGTGCATTTGCTCATTTTAAAGATATTACTTGGAGTCATTCATGACATATTTTAAAAGACGTTGCATTCGAGTCGTTGAGTTCATCAAGATTATTATTAAGTCAATTATAGTTGGATATATTATGAAATGGTATACATGCCGTCAACTTTCGATGTAATGGAAGTTTGTCTTTTAAAAACGAATGCAATATTTGTAAAATGTATCATCTAGAGGTCAAATACCTCGCAATGAAATCAACAATTGTGAATTGTTTATATCGGTATGAACGGGATATTTCACACTTGTTTGACGTAATTGTTTGACAAACACAAATAATAATAATAATAATAATAATAATAATAATAATAATAATAATAATAATAATAATAATAATAATAATAATAATAATAACTTTTATACAAATAATAATATCATAATTTTTTATATATAATACAAGTAATAAATAATTATTAATTTTAATATTAAAAATTGGAAGTGGGACTAAGTTGTGGTATGTCATGGAGGTTAGCAGTTAGTGATGAGAAGAAGGTGCTGATGTGGCGCTGATGTGGCAGTCAGTGATACCATGGCATAACGTCACTGTTAAAATGGTTTTAAGATCCGATCATAATCGTCGGCCTCAGGGGCATGAGATCTTGCAAGAGTTCTTCGGTTCAAATCTTGTTGTTAAGAAAGATTTTGAAAATAGTCACGACTAATCCGATTGGGTCGTGTTAACCGGAATAAAAATCTTCACCTACCCTAGTAACTCGAATATGAAAACTTTATCACTTATGCTTAACGAGGATAAAAAACCGGTGCTTCGCTGCGGGGTGATTTTGGTATGTTAACATTTGGTTATTGAACCTTTAATAAAACAGTTAACGTCCGACTAAAAAAATTAAGTAACGAAAAAGGAAAAGAGCGAAAAAAGTTGTAAAAAAATGACTTCGCTACAAGATGATTTTGGTCAGTTAACGGTAGGGGTGTGCACCAAATCCAGATCGTACCATTACGATTTCCTTCTAGAACATTAACTATGATCATTTCGAAATTCATATCTACGAATTCCGGACCATTATTCGCTTGACTTGAAGTCGGGAAGAGGAGACAAAAGTATGGAACTCTTGAATATAAAAGAAAATATAAAGTTCGACAACAACACATAAATTACAAACCGTGCATATCAATACGTATTGCAACGTAAAGGCACGGGAAAAATTTAAAAACACTATAACCCCAAGGTAATAGTGGAAGTGAATAAAATCCTCCGGTGGTAGATGAAAGAGAAGAATGACAGATATGAAAGTTAAGAGTATATCAAGGATCAGAACGGGATGGAGCATATTGACGAATACTATATAGTAGGAATCAAGAGAGAAAGAATAAAAGGTGGGAGTTATGGAAAATAAGGAAACGAAGAAGGTTGATTTATAGTAAAATATCCGACAGAGCAATCGAAACAGATTATTGCATTTAATTGAAGAAGATCCTGATTTCCTAAATCGCCGAAGAACCAAATCGTATTACGAAGATTTTCCTTAAATCCCTTGAATTCCGGAAATCAATCGTGACTACGTCATCGGTTAAAATGAATATACATTTATTCATTTCACTCTATTGCGATAGCTTCACTTATACTCTTCGCGTAATCAAATTGTTTTATCTATATTACTCAATGATGATAAAACTCTATTCATCAACTCATATTCATTATGAAATTTTATTAGTTAGCCAGGACGACCTCGATCAAATTTCGGGACGAAATTTCTTTAACGGGTAGGTACTGTGATGACCCGGAAATTTCCGATCAAATTTATACCTTAATCTTTATATGTTTCCGACACGATAAGCAAAAATCTGTAATGTTGAGTCTCGAAAGTTTTGAAAACTACATTCATGTAATCAATTACCCTTTGACTATGCTTGACGATTCACGAACAATTGGGTGTAAATAAATATATATCTATATATGTATATATAGGTATATATAATACTTAAGAATATTAAAATATAATTGAAACTCTAGAATCAAATATGTAAACTAAAACACAAAATAATTATATTGTAATATATGTGAAATAGATAAATATTAAATATTCAATATATGTAATCATGATAAAGTTAATAACAATTACATAATTAATAAAATGTAATATTATTATGTTAAAATATAATTACAAGCATAATTATAGTTACATTCATATGCAAATTGGTATGATTAGTATTATTAAAATATAATATGAGATTGTTGTATGAAATCTGTTATATTATTATTACTAGGGACATTATTACAATTATTATGGTCATTATTGCTATTAACAATATTTTCATATTACTATTATTATTATCCTTATCAATATTATCATTATTAATATGATTACTAAAAATTATTATTTTTAATTAATATCATTATTACTCTTATCATTATTAATGCTAATATTATTATTACTATTACTATTATTATTATTATTATTATTATTATTATTATTATTATTATTATTATTATTATTATTATTATTATTATTATTATTATTATTATTAATAATGTTATTGATATACATTTTATATTGGTTATTACCAATATCATTAGTAATAATATTATTAGTATTACAAATATAATGTTATAAATTAGTATTACTATTATTTCTAATATTAAGAGTAATATTATTATAGATATATTAATTAATTAACAAGATTAATTATAACATATAAATATAATTATATAAATAAAGGAGATATGCATATGTGAATATAAATAGAGATATATGAATATACAGATTGTAATTTAATATATATACAAATACAAAATACTGATATATATATATATATATATATATATATATATATATATATATATATATATATATATATATATATATATAAACAAATAAATGCTGTTTATACATAAAAATTCTATAAACTGGAAATAAATACGTATCATGTTGTATTCTGTTACAACTCGTTCTCAATACTATTGATGATTTACTTCCTGTCAATTAATTAGTACAAACCAGTACAGAATTATTTGAACAAAGTCCACAATCTGTTAGAGGCCATTTTCTTCTTTTTATTTTTTTGTATTCTTGCTCTTGGATTATATTCTGTCGACACATTCATAAAACAATACAAACCATCGAACCTGTTACTCGATCACTTTTGATACTGCAACAGACTGTTGTAGCTGCTATTAAATCTTACTGTTTCTGTTTCACTATTTTCGTTCTACAACACGAACCAAAGACCACCCCAGACACCTTTGATATGCTACTGTTCGCTGCTATATTGTTTCCTGTTCGGTGCAACACAAAACCCATCCTCTTCTCTCTTTTTCTCTCTTGTTTCCTGCTTCAACCAACACAAAACCCAATTGTTTTACTTTCTATTATTCGATGGCTGTTGAAAACTTGAGATCATCCGAACTATTATCAAACTAATTATTACTATTCGCTAGTACCCTACAAACCACCATCGAGCACACCCGTTTTAGTTCAAGTATTGGAAGTTTTCGTTATGCTTAGATTCCTGTCAATAAACCGAGACAAAACCCATTCTCTCTCTCAACCTATCTCTCTCTCTCTCTCTTAAAAATACCATGATCGACACCATTAAATCAAGCTGCTGCCACTTCACATTTATAACTGCTACTGCCATCGCTATAATCCCTCAACCAAAACCACCACTTGCTAAGTGCAGCCATTACTACATCTTCTACGATTAAACCACCCAAACCACCGACATACAATCATAATATTCGACTGCTTTATTATTTCTGTTCCTACCTTCTGTTAACAGCGAAGAGATGATGATTTGATCGATAAATATGAATAACGAAGAAAGGTAAAGAATGAAGGGAAGATGATGAAACCATTAAGAGAGGATATTGTTGCTGTGATGATTGCACGAAATTTGTTTTCCTTTCTCACATTCTAGCCGACAGAAATCTAAACCCAAAAACCACGATTTGTCTTTAAAATCTATTTTGGACTTTTGAGAATGCTAATGGAGTATTTCCTTTCATATTGGCCGACAAAATTTCTCAATAGATAATCCACTTGTTTTATTTTAATCACCTAATATACCTACTTTTACAATCCCAGCATGCTACGTTTTTTTTTTTTGGACTGATGGAGCTGCATCATGTGGGCCGAGAGCCTATATTTTTATTGGGCCATAAGATAGTTTTCGGTTGGGCTGAAGGATATTTGGGCCAGATTGAAAGTGAAGAAGGAAATGGAAAACAGAAAACGGGTTAAAGAAATTAGGCTGTAATTTAAATCAGATAAACAGGAGGCAGTAGAGTGGTGAGGGATGGTGTTGGTTTAGCTAGAGGTCACGGGTTCGAGTCCCGTCTCGGGCACTTTAAGTCTTTTTAATGCCACAAAGGTATAACACATTGTTGTTATTATTTCTATTTTATTATTATTATTATTATTTCTAAATCTAATTATTATTATTATTAGTATCATTACTTTAGTATTATTATTTTTACAAACAAAGGATATCTAAATAAAAATACATATTTGTTACATATAACATAAGTATACTAATATCAGATTTTTATTATATTAACTAATATTATCTACATTAATATCGCATTCATTGAAGTATATATATATATCATATAAGTATTATAACAAATAATAAAAATTAATATAATTAAAAAATAAGGATATTAATCTATATACATCTATTATGATATATATATATATATATATATATATATATATATATATATATATATATATATATACTTAAGTTGATCAATATTACAATGTTTTAATATATATATATATGAATATGAATAATATAGGTTCGTGAATCCGAGGCCAACCCTATACTTGTTCAATGTCGTCCTATGTATTTTTACTACAAAATACAATAGGTGAGTTTCATTTACCCCTTTTTACTCTATATATTTTTGGGCTGAGAATACATGCAAATGCTTTATTAACTGTTTTACAATATTTATATGCGTGAGTTTCATTTGCTCCCTTTTTATATATATTTTTGGGACTGAGAATACATGCGCTGCTTTTATAAATGTTTTAAGAAATAGACACAAGTAATCGAAACTACATTATATGGTTGAATTATTGAAATCGAATATTCCCCTTTTTAATATGTCTGGTAATCTAAGAATTAGGGAACAGACACCCTAATTGACGCGAACTCTAAAGATAGATCTATCGGGCCCAACAAGCCCCATCCAAAGTACCGGATGCTTTAGTACTTCGAAATTTATATCATGTCCGAAGGAGGATCCCGGAATGATGGGGATATTCGTATATGCATATTGTGAATGTCGGTTACCAGGTGTTTAATCCATATGAATGATATTTTTGTCTCTATGCATGGGACGTATGTTTATGAGAAATGGAAATACGAAATCTTGTGGTCTATAAAAATATTGAAATGATTGTTATGATAAACTAATGAACTCACCAACCTTTTGGTTGACACTTTAAAGCATGTTTATTCTCAGGTATGAAAGAAATCTTCCGCTGTGCATTTGCTCATTTTAAAGATATTACTTGGAGTCGATCATTGCTCTGGGATCAAATGTTGATGACTTCGTCCAGATGGATTAGGACGGGGCATTTCAGTTGGTATCAGAGCGGTGGTCTTAGCGAACCAAGTCATGCATTAGTGTGTCTAACTGATAGTCGTTAGAATGCATTAGTGAGTCTGGACTTCGACCGTGTCTACATGTCAAAAGTTTTACTTATCGTTTTCGTCAAAAATCAACTGCTTATCATCCTTAGGAAATTACCTGCTTATCATTCTTAGTCTAGACATGTCTTACTGCCTCTATTGCATAGACAGTGTATAGATAAATTCATATCTTAGCGTATCTGTTATTGTTACCTTTGCCTGACAGCTTCCGTAGATTCCTCCGTAACTTATGGGATTTTAGTATTATATATGCATATGTAAATTATGTATTGCAGGGTACTAATCTACATCCTATAATCTATATCTTATCAAAAAACCTTCATATGATCTTACAAGGTGAATCCCTCAATCAGTTCGAGTCCCTTAGATTCGATAGCTATTCCGACAACTATTTCGACATGGATATTCACCTAAGCTCCGAAAGCGGTGTCACCAGAATGAATCAATCAGTCAGCCATCCCCAATTCATCTGATGGATTCTTAGTCAACTTAATCAATGGAGGCGCGAAGAAGGCGATCCTTTCCATCCACCAAATTGCCCTCTTGGCAAAGAACCTGAAGCATCTACCGGCAAATCTATCCGAAACACCATTTTCAGCCTCATTTCCAGAGTAGTTCGACACGATTATATTCTATCCACAATTCTAAACCTTATTCATCCACTCGTTCCGACCGACAACCATCCTGGAGTAATAGAAGAAGTCAACAAACTTCGCGCTCGAGTAATCAATTTGGAAAACATGGTACAAAATGTACCAGCTTCAACAACATCATCGGCACCAACAGTATCAACAACATCATCACACGTCTCAACCTCGCAATCTATACCTCAAGCATAATCATTGTTCTACGAATCGTTCTACATAAACTATCTTCATCCTTCATGGCGATTATGTAATCTCTAATGTTTTAGAGATTATGTACTCTAGTACTAGCCGTAAATCTGATGAGTTTAATATCACATTGACTCATTAAATCCATGACTACATCTGAAGAAAATATATATGTATATATTTTCATAAAGATTGTAATTAAAAATTCTTTCGTACAAACTGTTAATGGTGAAAATATTTTAACGGGTAGGTAATACCCGGGGAATATTCAGATTTCACATTAATAAGCTACACTGTACATTCTTCGAAGCTGATTCAATAGTCGTTTACTATCCTACCTACATCCACCGATATACAAATCCGTTCACCACAAAATAACCATATTCATCCAATTTCATATTTGGATTTTGATTTATCAGAATCCAACAAGTGGCATAATGAAGAAAACATTTGACAAAATAAAATTTGTTAGAAACAAACAAATTAACTATGGGAAATTTTGTTAAGAATCCACGCTAACTGTTCCTAGCTAATTGTTCCTAGCTAACTGATTACATTTTATTTATCGCAATTTAATTATCGCAATTTACATTCTCGCAACTTTATTTATCGTCATTTAATTTCTGTTATTTACTTTACGCACTTTATTTATCGTCATTTAATTTCTGTTATTTATTTTTACGCACTTTAAATATCGGGACACGTATACAAGGTTTTGACATATCATATCGACGCATCTATATATATTATTTGGAATCACCATAGACACTCTATATGCAGTAATGATCGAGTTCTCTATACAGGGTTGAGGTTGATTCTCAAATAATATATATACTTTGAGTTGTGATCGAGTCTGAGACATGTACACGGGTCACGATACGTATTAATAAATTCGAATATTATATATTAAGCTATATATGAATTATTGAACTGTTAATTGTGGACTATCAATTGTGGACTGCCGACATTGGACAATTAAAATGAATTAAAATATTGATTATAACATATGAAACTAAAAAATTCTTCAAGTTTGCCACTTGATTTCATCTTAAACCTCATTTGTATCTGACGATTACAATCTGCGTTCAAACCTTTCATGATTCTTGAAAACACCTCAATCGAGAGGATGAACCAACCGCACTTCATCTACGGAAGGAAAGATTTATGCATATAGTTATGTATCTGAAAACACTCGGAACCTGAGTAAACGTTCAACACGTACCTGTGATAGCTCCTTCGGTGTTATTATTACCCAAAATAACTTTGCAATCCCTTTCTAAAGTAATCAAGTTTGTCACAGCTTCAGCAAATCAATTTCGACTTTTCATTCGAATAAACTCTATTATAAGTTGTCTTTCGTCATCGTTACCAGAGAATCTTTTATATCCCACCGTATTAGCAGTAAACTTACCAGCAACTTCATAGATCTTTGACTTTCCGAAAAATCATGATATTTGTTCATTAAAAACCTTATCATAGATTCATCCGCATCATGTAACGAGAACTACCATACCAATTAATGGGAAACAGTAATCAGTACTTTGAAAAATCGCAGCATGCCTACATCAACAGTTATATGTATACATATAACGTCTATCTCCTAGACTTACGTGCATAAATTGTGAACTTATGAAAAGCACTCCAGTTTACGAATCAATACTCCAAATTCTGACAAAGCTGAATGAAGCAGCAGAAACTATAGACAACTGTAACCAACCTTAATCGTCGGAAGTTGATGATAAAGAATAGTATGTTGGCAAAGCTCAGAAAAGTTGGAATTGGAAAACAGATTGAGGAAACCAAGAAGGAGGCTGTAGAAAAATCACAAAGAATAAGTTTGACTTCAAAGAATCTAAATGATTCAATATCTGCTGAAGTCTTTAGCGAATATCTTGCTCCTTACTCCAAACCCTTGCGGTCAATAGTCTCCATCATCCTCTGATCTTAGATATTCAAAGATATAATCGTATCTTTCTTTATAAATATCTTCGATATTTCTGAATATATTTTCATAACTAATCTTATCTGAAATCATTAATCTCTTCGTGCTATCAGTGTTACATCATATAGAAACTGTTAGTTTCTATATTCTGTAAACTTTCGAGCTTAAATTATGAATGTTATTGAAGTAATGTTGGGAACTGAAGCATGAGTTAGTATAATATAATGACACTTGATCAACGTGATTATATTACAGTAATTCATGCTGAGTTTCTAATGGAACGTGATGATTCACAGAACATACCGTCATCATGTGCTATTTACACGACTCTTACATTCTATCCAGTCTCCAAACATATTAAGAATATATATTCTTGATAGTTCTATCTTTTCGGATATTCTGGTAATTTACCAAATCCAGATCGTACCATTACGATTTCCTTCTAGAACATTAACTATGATCATTTCGAAATTCATATCTACGAATTCCGGACCATTATTCGCTTGACTTGAAGTCGGGAAGAGGAGACAAAAGTATGGAACTCTTGAATATAAAAGAAAATATAAAGTTCGACAACAACACATAAATTACAAACCGTTCATATCAATACGTATTGCCACGTAAAGGCACGGGAAAAATTTAAAAACACTATAACCCCAAGGTAATAGTGGAAGTGAATAAAATCCTCCGGTGGTAGATGAAAGAGAAGAATGACAGATATGAAAGTTAAGAGTATATCAAGGATCAGAACGGGATGGAGCATATTGACGAATACTATATAGTAGGAATCAAGAGAGAAAGAATAAAAGGTGGGAGTTATGGAAAATAAGGAAACGAAGAAGGTTGATTTATAGTAAAATATCCGACAGAGCAATCGAAACAGATTATTGCATTTAATTGAAGAAGATCCTGATTTCCTAAATCGCCGAAGAACCAAATCGTATTACGAAGATTTTCCTTAAATCCCTTGAATTCCGGAAATCAATCGTGACTACGTCATCGGTTAAAACGAATATACATTTATTCATTTCACTCTATTGCGATAGCTTCACTTATACTCTTCGCGTAATCAAATTGTTTTATCTATATTACTCAATGATGATAAAACTCTATTCATCAACTCATATTCGTTATGAAAACATTTTATTAGTTAGCCATGACGACCTCGATCAAATTTCGGGACGAAATTTCTTTAACGGGTAGGTACTGTGATGACCCGGAAATTTCCGATCAAATTTAAACCTTAATCTTTATATGTTTCTGACACGATAAGCAAAAATCTGTAATGTTGAGTCTCGAAAGTTTTGAAAACTACATTCATGTAATCAATTACCCTTTGACTATGCTTGACGATTCACGAACAATTGAGTGTAAATAAATATATATCTATATATGTATATATAGGTATATATAATACTTAAGAATATTAAAATATAATTGAAACTCTAGAATCAAATATGTAAACTAAAACACAAAATAATTATATTGTAATTAATGTGAAATAGATAAATATTAAATATTCAATAAATGTAATCCTGATAAAGTTAATAACAATTACATAATTAATAAAATGTAATATTATTATGTTAAAATATAATTACAAGCATAATTATAGTTACATTCATATGCAAATTGGTATGATTAGTATTATTAAAATATAATATGAGATTGTTGTATGAAACCTGTTATATTATTATTACTAGGGACATTATTACAATTATTATGGTCATTATTGCTATTAACAATATTTTCATATTACTATTATTATTATCCTTATCAATATTATCATTATTAATATGATTACTAAAAATTATTATTTTTAATTAATATCATTATTACTCTTATCATTATTAATGCTAATATTATTATTACTATTACTATTACTATTACTATTATTATTATTATTATTATTATTATTATTATTATTATTATTATTATTATTATTATTATTATTATTATTATTATTATTATTATTATTAATGTTATTGATATACATTTTATATTGGTTATTACCAATATCATTAGTAATAATATTATTAGTATTACAAATATAATGTTATAAATTAGTATTACTATTATTTCTAATATTAAGAGTAATATTATTATAGATATATTAATTAATTAACAAGATTAATTATAACATATAAATATAATTATATAAATAAAAGAGATATGCATATGTGAATATAAATAGAGATATATGAATATACAGATTGTAATTTAATATATATACAAATACAAAATACTGATATATATATATATATATATATATATATATATATATATATATATATATATATATATATATATATATATATATATATATATATATATATATATATATATATATATATATATATATATATATATATATATAAACAAATAAATGATGTTTATACATAAAAATTCTATAAACTGGAAATAAATACGTATCATGTTGTATTCTGTTACAACTCGTTCTCAATACTATTGATGATTTGCTTCCTGTCAATTAATTAGTACAAACCAGTACAGAATTATTTGAACAAAGTCCACAATCTGTTAGAGGCCATTTTCTTCTTTTTATTTTTTTGTATTCTTGCTCTTGGATTATATTCTGTCGACACATTCATAAAACAATACAAACCATCGAACCTGTTACTCGATCCCTTTTGATATTGCAACAGACTGCTGTAGCTGCTATTAAATCTTATTGTTTCTGTTTCACTATTTTCGTTCTACAACACGAACCAAAGACCACCCCAGACACCTTTGATATGCTAATGTTCGCTGCTATATTGTTTCCTGTTCGGTGCAACACAAAACCCATCCTCTTCTCTCTTTTTCTCTCTTGTTTCCTGCTTCAACCAACACAAAACCCAATTGTTTTACTTTCTATTATTCGATGGCTGTTGAAAACTTGAGATCATCCGAACTATTATCAAACTAATTATTGCTATTCGCTAGTACCCTACAAACCACCATCGAGCACACCCGTTTTAGTTCAAGTATTGGAAGTTTTCGTTATGATTAGATTCCTGTCAATAAACCGAGACAAAACCCATTCTCTCTCTCAACCTATCTCTCTCTCTCTCTCTTAAAACTACCATGATCGACACCATTAAATCAAGCTGCTGCCACTTCACATTTATAACTACTACTGCCATCGCTATAATCCCTCAACCAAAACCACCACTTGCTAAGTGCAGCCATTACTACATCTTCTACGATTAAACCACCCAAACCACCGACATACAATCATAATATTCGACTGCTTTATTATTTCTGTTCCTACCTTCTGTTAACAGCGAAGAGATGATGATTTGATCGATAAATATGAATAACTAAGAAAGGTAAAGAATGAAGGGAAGATGATGAAACCATTAAGAGAGGATATTGTTGCTGTGATAATTGCACGAAATTTGTTTTCCTTTCTCACATTCTAGCCGACAGAAATCTAAACCCAAAAACCACGATTTGTCTTTAAAATCTGTTTTGGACTTTTGAGAATGCTAATGGAGTATTTCCTTTCATATTGGCCGACAAAATTTCTCAATAGATAATCCACTTGTTTTATTTTAATCACCTAATATACCTACTTTTACAATCCCAGCATGCTACGTTTTTTTTTTTTGGACTGATGGAGCTGCATCATGTGGGCCGAGAGCCTATATTTTTATTGGGCCATAAGATAGTTTTCGGTTGGGCTGAAGGATATTTGGGCCAGATTGAAAGTGAAGAAGGAAATGGAAAACAGAAAACGGGTTAAAGAAATTAGGCTGTAATTTAAATCAGATAAACAGGAGGCAGTAGAGTGGTGAGGGATGGTGTTGGTTTAGCTAGAGGTCGCGGGTTCGAGTCCCGTCTCGGGCACTTTAAGTCTTTTTAATGCCACAAAGGTATAACACATTGTTGTTATTATTTCTATTTTATTATTATTATTATTATTTCTAAATCTAATTATTATTATTATTATTAGTATCATTACTTTAGTATTATTATTTTTACAAACAAAGGATATCTAAATAAAAATACATATTTGTTACATATAACATAAGTATACTAATATCAGATTTTTATTATATTAACTAATATTATCTACATTAATATCGCATTCATTGAAGTATATATATATCATATAAGTATCATAACAAATAATAAAGATTAATATAATTAAAAAATAAGGATATTAATCTATATACATCTATTATGAAATATATATATATATATATATATATATATATATATATATATATATATATATATATATATATATATATATATATATATATATATATATATATATATATATATATATATATATATATATATATATATATATATACTTAAGTTGATCAATATTACAATGTTTTAATATATATATGAATATGAACAATATAAGTTCGTGAATCCGAGGCCAACCCTATACTTGTTCAATGTCGTCCTATGTATTTTTACTACAAAATACAATAGGTGAGTTTCATTTACCCCTTTTTACTCTATATATTTTTGGACTGAGAATACATGCAAATGCTTTGTTAACTGTTTTACAATATTTATATGCGTGAGTTTCATTTGCTCCCTTTTTATATATATTTTTGGGACTGAGAATACATGCGCTGCTTTTATAAATGTTTTACGAAATAGACACAAGTAATTGAAACTACATTATATGGTTGAATTATCGAAATCGAATATTCCCCTTTTTAATATGTCTGGTAATCTAAGAATTAGGGAACAGACACCCTAATTGATGCGAACTCTAAAGATAGATCTATCGGGCCCAACAAGCCCATCCAAAGTACCGGATGCTTTAGTACTTCGAAATTTATATCATGTCCGAAGGAGGATCCCGGAATGATGGGGATATTCGTATATGCATATTGTGAATGTCGGTTACCAGGTGTTCAATCCATATGAATGATATTTTTGTCTCTATGCATGGGACGTATGTTTATGAGAAATGGAAATACGAAATCTTGTGGTCTATTAAAATATTGAAATGATTGTTATGATAAACTAATGAACTCACCAACCTTTTGGTTGACACTTTAAAACATGTTTATTCTCAGGTATGAAAGAAATCTTCCGCTGTGCATTTGCTCATTTTAAAAATATTACTTGGAGTCGATCATCGCTCTGGGATCAAATGTTGATGACTTCGTCCAGATGGATTAGGACGGGGCATTTCAGAAAAGTAGTGAAAAAAAAGTAGTAAAAAAAGGAAAAATTATTTCAAAAAATTGAATTATCAAAATACCCCCGAAGTTAAAAGTATTTACATGTTTGCCCCTATGAATAGTGATTTATTCACCCTAAGTAGTATATTGCATGTTTGCCAAAGTAGTATATTGCATGTTTGGCATAGTGAATAGTGATTTGTTAATCATGATTAATAAGAATGAAAAAGGAAAGGAGAAGTAATAAAAAAAGAAATAAGTTTTAAAAAAAAATTGAATTATCAAAATACCTCTAAAATTTAAGGTATTTACATGTTTGCTATTGTGAATAGTGATTTATTCACCATAAGTGGTATATTACATGTTTTTCATAGTGTATACTGATTTGTATATCATAATTAGCATATGTATATATAATAATAATAATAATAATATATAAAATTATATTTGGGATCTTTTAATATAGTACACTAACACTTTTAGCTTTTGTTTCGGTTATTTACTATCGGATAAATTCAAATTTTTGGGCATTGCTAGCCACGCATATCAATAAGTAAGGGTACGACTTGTGTTGTAGCTCAAGTGGTATTGGTTTAACATTTTTTGTTGGAGGTCAGAGTTCGACTTTCGAGGACTACAACATTGCACACAAAATTATCCATTGGCCTTGAAATCTACTCAAGGTCCCCTTTTGCACATTGCGTTGAGGGGACACGGGGACGGGGGGTTTTACAGGCAAAGCCTTCGGATTGGTCCGAATTTCCTTCAGTGCAGCAGTTGGGGGCGGGTTATGCAACTGCGAGAGATGGTCGCGTGGGTGGTTTACTCCCTCTGGTGATCCCAAACTGCTCTTCAAAAAAAAAGGTATGGGTGCGGTTTGTATTGTTCTTTGCTTATTTAGTCTTGATTTGGCTGTATTGGTACTTGTTAAGGTTGTTGTCTTTTTTGTTCAGATGTATTCGGTTGTTTGCATTGTATGTGAATCCTATTTTTCAGAACGGTAGACTCAGTTAGATAGTGAATAGGTTTCGTTTTCTAGTTCCGAGCCTACCCGGGAGTTTGTTTGTATCTTTGTTCGGTCCGTTAATTTTTTGATTAATTAGCTTTTATTTTATAGTGTTCGTAATTTTAGGAAAAGAAAATTACAGTTATCTAACACTTCAAAAAATTGAAGAACATTGATCATGATGATTTCATTATAAATTTTGAATCGAAACTTGCTAGATGGGAGCTGGATGCAAGCTCAATATCACTTTGGAAACTGCAATAAGACCACTCTCAATCATGACGCCTTCCTCAACACTTCATCAGCGCCACATTAGCTTTCTCTCTCTTTCTTTCTCACTACTTCCTCCCATAACACACAATTGCTAACCATGACATACTTCTTCTAATTTTATTTATTTATTTATTATTATTATTATTATTATTTTTATTATTATTATTATTATTATTATATTATTTATTATTATTATTAGTAATTATTTTCGTTAGTACTATTATTAATATTAATATTAATTATAATTATTCATTATTGTTATCATCATATTTAATTTAATATATATAATATTACTAGGTAAAAATGAAAAAGTAAAAAGAATACGTGTATTAATAATATACACCACACATGTTTTGTGGTCATCTTCTTCACCATATCAAAAAAAGATACCCATTCTTCAACCTCCACCTCTAGACAACTTCAAACAACAATTAATTAATTTAAATTAAACAAAAATAGGTAAATGGCATCAGTTTTCATATTCAACAATAACAAAGTGCACTATGTACAAAACACCAACAAACATACGTCCTCGAATATGCTTAGATATGAAAACTTTCCGGGCGATGAGGGTGAGGGCGGCCGAGGGCGGGTAGATTGCCATCGGCGCCCTTGGATGGAGGTGGTGAAGACATGCTCGAAGACTTTCCGTTGAGAGTGGTCTAAGTGGTTTTACAATGGAAACCTTTTTTTTAGAGTGGAAACTTAGCTTTTTGAGATGAGTGTTTAATTTGACCCTAGATTCAATTAGTGATCAGCTGATGGTGGCAGACTTTTTTATTAGGGAAATTAACCGAAAGGTCGTAACAAATCTTTTATAATATTTTGCAAAAAAAGGTTGTCAGAATATCATCGCAAATTGTAATTTATTTTGATTTGCGACATTTGCGAGTGGTGATTTGAGAGCGAACGTCTGAAGTATGTTGTCGAGTCGCAAGTTGCAAGTAGACCATTTATGAATTGAGACTTGTGATTTGTAGATCATATTGATAAGGTTTTATGATAAGATTTCAGCTAAGATTTTATGAGATTTATATTAGTTTTATCGGATAATATTTCAGGCTTATATATAGAATGGCCCGAAAACATTTATTTTCATGACTCAAATCTTCTATTTTTAACTTGCTATCTCACTTTTTAACATCAAAAATAATGTTATACGGATATGCATACTTCATTTAATCCTTACTAGAGGGGAATCAAATAAGGTTGATGCTTTCTGAGGAAGAATAATGTTGTCGAATTTCATTGTTGAGAGTACAATTAATTTGAAGAGCCGTCTCTGGAATGTCTTATAATAGATATTTTCACGTTTATTCAGATCGTGTTCGTGAATTCTATTCGACCATCGATTACGATCGTCATGCAATGTCAATCAAATTTAAACGTGATGGTTAGCGCTAAAACTGGAACATTGAAACATTCAGTATGGTGTTGTGTTTCCAACATATAGTTACTCTCAAAGTTATGATCCAACGTGTTATGATTTAGCCCCTCTTATGACAGAACACACTGACTTCACCATGAACAAAGTATTAGAGCCATCATATACCCACAACTTTTTAGACCTTTTCATTTCAGTTAGAGGTATCATGTATTGTTTTCTTAAAAGTTATTTGAAGTATCTATACAAAGTTATTCGTAGTAACATAACTTGTCATGGATACAAGAGTGAATATGATGGCTTTCTAACTATAGAGGCCATTATGATGTTTTGGTTCATAAATGATATTACATTTGAGTGATTCATGTGCTCTGTGATCGGTTGGATGCTTTTGACCGTTTTCAAATGGTAATATTACTGTTTCACATTTTAAGGAAAAAAAAAACAAATTAAATTAACTTATTTCATCTATAAGTACCCATATATCTTAATTCATTATTTAAAGTGCGTGATACTAATCAAAGGGTGGTCGTGGCTCATCTAGGAAAAGAGTGGTCATGTCTCACAAATGAGTCACATGCAAAGTTCACTAGATCTTAAGCTAGTGCCAAAAAGGATGTAGAGAGGGCATTTAAGGTAGTACATGGTCGGTTCCATATTCTAAGGATATATACTATGAGTGTGAACAAAATGCGATTAGTGATGGATTGTTATGTCATATTACACAATAAGCTCAAGAATATAACTTATTTGCACTTAGTCAGCGTGAGGAAGATATGATTACTGAGGATGCGGAGAACCATCCTCAACGTATAAAAAATATAGGACATGATCAAGAAACGGTAACTAGAGAAATACTCCGTAAGAGATAAGCAGGTTCACGACCAACCATAAGACGAACTAGTTGAACATATTTGGAATCTTTCACCTACTTTCGCACCTTGCACTAGTTTTTCATGTAAACTTGAGTTTTGAGATATTTCGTTTATCTTATATTTCTAATTTTATGTAATGGTGAATTTTAATGAAAATTTAAATTTTGTCATTTTTTCTATTTAATATTTATTTTATTATCATTTTTACCTTTTTTATTCAAAACAAAAAAGAAAATCAAAATTAAGTGGCCCCTACAAAAATTTGGCACCGAAATCTGATCTTAGGATTAAACAGGGTCATGGAATGACATTGACACATTTTTTTTTTTTGAAAGGCAAGTAAGTTTTATATATATAAAAGAACACGAATTACACTAGCAAGTAGCTAGATATGACGCGGACCGCACATACGAACACGAGACCACACACAAACACACGAATAAAACTCACAAAACAAACAAAACTCGAAACGCTAAAGAGACACTAGCACACGAAAACACTAAAAAACACCCGACGACAAGTAATGGAGACTATGAATCCGAATCTGAATCCGAGGGCGCGCAGGAAGAACAACATGAACAACAACCAACTTCATCATCGTCCTCATCCGAATCTTTCATCACGTTCTCGATAAAATATCTTTCATGCCAACGAAAATTTTCTCGACGTCGTCTACGCTTCATATTTCTCCTTCCCCAAACGTGTTTAATGAAACGACTTTTAATCAATGGATGAATTTTTCTCTCCTTAACACGAAAACGAGCAACCGCGGTCAGGTCATGTAAATCGACACCTTGGCTTTTGTTTAAACTAGAATTATTTGCAACCTCACGGTCACGGCTCATATAATCCAAATCAGATGCAGTAGAAATATCAACACAATGCCCATTTTCCAAGTCAACTGAATTAGTAGACTTTGATCCATTAAAATTTGGCCCACGATTGGAAAGCCCTTCACAATTAGAATTAGGCCCACGATTGAAAATCCCTTCACGATTAGGATTTGGTCCACTTTCATAGCTTAAAACACTTTCAAAATTATTTGAAACATGCACCTTCTTGGAACTATCAGTTTCTTTATTGGAAGCACCACAACCACCATTAGAGGACACCTCACAAGTCTCTAAATCAGGCGCCTCTTTGAAATTTTCAATTTCTTCATTGGGAACATAACAACCAGCACGCGATGACTCCTCAAAATACACAGAAGTGTGCAACTGTTGACCTTCTGTTTCTTTCACATCGGCGCCGGAAAAGATTTCCGGTGAGACATCCATCGAAGAGCAATCACAACCTTTAATCTCGATCACCTCATGATTCAAGACCACCCCAGAGATACCGGACTCCTGAAATCCGGTAGCCGGAGTATTACTATCACGATACCGAGCAGCCATAGAACTAATAGGAACCTTACTGACGTCAGAAATTTTCTCATTGTCCACAGATGATGAAACATTATGTTTATCGAAACTGCTAGAATTCACATTCAAAGTTTTGTTATCACCACTGTGATCATTCATATGTAATTCATCGACTTTAATCAATGTCCAAGCAAACCGATCTTTATTATAACTAAAAACTAAATTGTGATTTCTCACCGACTCGGGTAGATTAAACACGAACAACTTACCGTCGACCTTAACTTCAATGAAATTAGAGTTCTCCGTGACCTCCCTAGAAGTGGATGATTTACTTTCACACCCTGCGACAACATCGACGAAGGATCTCCCTCCTGGATTTTCACCTATAGGTGGAACGGAGTTCACATATGTGCCTGAAAAATCAGCCTTGCATTCATCTTTCGAAGAGTTCTTACCCATGTTCAAACCATGAGAACTATCGACCATCTTCTTCCTCTCCAATGCTTTGTAGACACGAATCACCCTTCCATTTATTAGAATGCAATTCAACTTTTTTTCAAAGCTTTCGACATTACTAACCTTTTCAAATCTCACAAAACCAAATCGTTGACCGCTCGATAATCTCTTTCTAGCTAAGTACACATCTTTAACAAACCCATATTGACTGAATGTTCTCCAACAATCACCTCGAGACCAATTATCCGGAAAGTTAAAAAACAAAAACGAAGTAACTCGATTACCACTCGAACCAATGAATGAGGGTCCTTCCTTACTCGACTTGAGGGGTACACCCTCGCACTCCCTCTGATCCATGATAGGAATTCACATCCAATATAATGAATTAAATGAATTAAATGATGTTTTTAATGACATTGACACATTACAAGCATAAAACTATTATTTGATTAAAAAGTGCATAAACTGCCTCCACATTGGGTTGAATATGGTCATAACTTCTTTGAAAAACTTGCTTATGCAATGAGAAGTTTATACTCAGTTCATAAAATAATATTGGATGGTAGGTTACTCTCAATTTTAGTCATAAAGGAATGAGAATGAAAAACTTAATCAAAATAACGTACATCTTTTTTTCCCACAAATAGCATACATCTTTTATTCACTTATAACAAGACATAACAGAGACTTACTGGTAATAACTCTAACAAGACTTATTAGTAATAACATAGCATAACACGTGAAAGAACTCAACTTTAGATGATCACATTACTTTTTGGAAATTTACCTCAATTTGAATAATTCTGTTGCTATCCACCTAAAAGGCATATGCAAGAATATCTGTAGGGATGAGAGGGTTTGATCTAAACAATTCAATTCCAATGTTGATGACCCTCGGATTTTGACTGTTCAATGTTCAATGATCTAAACATCACCCTTGTGAAGTACCATTATGAAGAGACGGATTTCATAGTTTGGCGTGACAAACTCGACTTTAAGACATCGTTTGATGACAGTTAAGAATTCAATGGCTCGAGGGACAGCGTGTGGAGGAACAATACTCTACGGAGCAAAGTTAATACTGGCTAAGGCAATACCTAAAGTATTGAGGGTCGGGAATTGGTTTGCAGTCACCCCTGCCACATAATATCAAAGCGCATACGACGCGTTGAAACTATTGTTTAGGCCTCTGAAAACAAGATTTCTGTTATTACAACATTTTGAATTTCGATAGGAGTTTCTATTGACAGAGATTCAATTTTACGACTTTATTGCAGTTTTTTTAACCGAATAAGTTTTGATTTTATTAATAATAGATTCGTTGGAAGAGGCTACGATGTAACAAATTTCTTAATCGTCTATTCAGTGAAAGTCAACTATATAACAAAGCGTTAATACATAGACGGAGATTAATGGGGACTGAAGAGGGACTTGGTCCCCCAAAATTTTGAATTACAATTAATAATTACCTTTAATTAAGTCAATGTATGGCCTCATGTGTAGTAGATAGACAATTAAGATGGTTGTGTACAAACGAACAAAAGCATATAAATTGACGATTCAAAAAGAAAATAGAAGAAAAAACATACAATGTGTGATGCTTAACGACAGTTAGATGTTCACACAAGTAAGTACTATGTAATTATAAATATATCATTCAAGTACACACAAGTTACTGTTCACGAGCTTTTTTTTTTTATTCAAAATGATATTTTCGTCATTTTACACCATGCTATAAATAGATATTAGCTCACCTAACTTTTTACACCTTCGATTTGTTGACCGAAAAGTCCCTTTCTTCTAGATCCTTCGGCCATTTTTTCCATTATTATTCAAATAACATGACATATAATATAGGGAAGCTCTTTTTTTCTCTACTTAGGTTTTGAGATTCTATATATATTTTGTGCAATTACATATGTGGTTAGGAGAGAGGGGGGGGGGGGGGGGGGGGGGGGGGGTGGTTTAGAAAGTTTTAGATTTCGAGACTCGGAAGAACATATTCGAGGACGAGTCTTTTTCCAAGAGTGATAGAATGATACATAGAGGTCACTTACCTACTGGTTCTTTGGTCAACATGTGAAGTCTGACGTTTTGACAATTTGAGAAGATTAAAGGATCCAATATGACAATTTGTAATTGTCATTATTCATCTCTTTATTTCCATATATACTATTAGCAATCAAAAAATTGACCGTTTAATGTCTTACTAATTATAGTTTCCGCCGGAGGAGATTTAAGTTAAATAGACTATATTTAAAGGGTAGAAGTAGTAACTATTTAGGGGTAAAAATTGTGTATAAAATTATGTTGAGGAATAAAAATGTAGATTCTCAATTTCCATATATTACTTACTAATTAAAATCCACTTAAAATTTTGACAGTCTTTTTTTCCCCACCGCAAGTTAGGTTTTTTCATCATAACCGTTCAACTTGAAATAATTTTCGAATAAAATGCAACTAATTATATTCAAAACGGAGATTGTTTTATTCAAGGGAAAATTTTTGGATAAATTTGATAGTTAGAACAAGTGGTAAGGAAAATGACCTGGGTTTGAGTCCTCTTACCCATTTTTTCGCAATTTTTTTCTCAGTTTCGCTCAACATTAGTGTTATAAAAGACATTAAAATGTTCCGACGCAACGCGCACGTCATTAGCTAGAGTTAAAGAAAAGACTATAATGCATCATGCTGTCAGTATTTAATATTGATAGTAATAAAGAAGAGAAATAATCAGCAAAAAAAACGTTATGTTCATAAATATCATATATATTTCTTTAAATATTGTGTTTTCAAAATTTTCAAATGTACAACATCATGTCTATATGTTATAAATAGTAAACATACGTAGGCATTTTGTACATAAATATCGTTTGATAATACAAACGGAAACAAAAACCAAGCAATGTATATCCAAATGCAACCGCCTCAATGCGTGGTCCGAACTCTTTCTAATTTTTAGTAATTATCATGTTTTTATTAAAATTTATCTTTATCTTTATTTTTGTAGAAGATTTTTTCTTGTCCTCTAGGTTATGAGCTAGGTTAAGAGTCCTAAGTATTATGTTATTTAGGGGTCTAGGAGGAGATTATGAATACAAAAGAAGTTCTGAGATGGGCACCATTAAGAATTTATCGAATAACTAGTGTAATGACCCGTGGAATCACGAGTTTGTTTAAACGAAACAGTTTAACGATATGTTTTAGGTATTAAGTGAACGTAAATGCTAAAGTCATTTAGTTTAATGACCCGTGGAACCACAGAGACTGACTAAGAAACTCGTCACCTGAACATTGCATCAAACACCTAAAATGCATATTAAACAATCCACATCCAATCATAAAAGATAATATTGGTTTTCATTTTATTTAAAAGTGTAAATTAAATTATAAATTTAGAATTGATTTCCTTCTGTCTAGCTTTTATACATTCTCGTACTCAATTCAAAATAATTATTTAAAATAATTCAAAATTGTTTTATTTTAATAATTAAAATAATTATTAATAAGTTTTAATATAATTAATTAATAAGATTTAATTTAAATTTAAAATTATATAGATTAATGACATCACCCACCATGTATAGATTTTTTTCTTTTATTTTTTGAATTTTTTTAACAAAGGAATTAGCCTAATAATGGCATCATCATTATAGAATTTTAATAGAAACTATAGATATGTTCTTGTTTATTTGTGTAGTTTCTTCCATTCGTAACCACCACGTCATCAATCTCAATCATACCTCACAATAATCTTTTACACCTAAGAATTACACACAAAACCTTTCAAGACCAATTCATCTACCCCACCAAATCACCACCATAATCGACCCTTATATCACCATTGTCGCCAGCACATCACCACTACAAACTGATGGAAAATCGTGTGTACTTTTAGTCAGATTAACGCAGCGGATAGTTAAAATAATAATCTTTTAATATTTCATAAAACATTTAAAAGATTAAATATTCATATATTTAATGAAACATGCACACTATTAATTTTATCCATATGAGATCCAATTACACCATAATAATTGTCATAAAAATAAAATCAAAAAAGGAGTTAACGGTATACCCTTCTTGAAGAAACTGATGGATGGAGAGAAACCTACGATCAAAAGTATGACCGTCTCTTTGGATAGTCCACTACAGTTTCAAGCAACGTCAACGGATGCTAATCCGAACTCAAGTAACAAATTAATCAACCCTTTATTATGGTATATATATATATATATATATATATATATATATATATATATATATATATATATATATATATATTGAAATGGAATTTTGCTGTGTGTTGTCCCACACCGAGAACCCTACACACACACACACACACACACACACACACACATATATATATATATATATATATTAATTTGGATGTCAGTTAACAAAACCACTACGTAACAAATGACTATATATCAATATATGTTTTCAAAAAGAAGATCTAAACAAATCTACTTTACTCCTTTTAAAATAACAAATCACTACGTATCAATATATGTTTTTAAAAAGAAGATCTAAACAAATCCACTTTACTCTTTTTAAAATCAATCCAAATCTTTTAATTACATGAATAATATATATCAAATATATATTATTAATTGACGTCTAGGTGTATATGTGTGTGACCCCGAAGGCTCACATAAATTCAGCCATATAGTTATATGTTGTACCTTGCACATTAATCTTACAGACTCCCACTTGTGCATGGCACAACACCAAATAACTATACAAACAATGGATACCGTCTAGCAACAGGCCATTGTCCCTAAATTCACGTGAGGGTAGTTTCTCAGAACTGCTTATAGTAAGTGTTAAATGTCATTCGTCATTTTGTTTCAGATACTTTAGTTAAACTTGAGATATGGATCATCGGTCATTCTCATTTGTTTAACAATTTTATTTCTCGATCTTAGAACTGAATTAGATCACCAAACTAATTAAGTATCATCTTAATTACATCTGGGTGCGGCCACACAAATATCTTATTCATCTGGGTGCAGCCTATATATATATATATATATATATATATATATATATATATATATATATATATATATATATATATATATATATATTGAGATGGAATTTTGCTGTGTGTTGTCCCACACCGAGAACCCCCCCCCCCCCCCACACACACACACACACACACACACACACACACACACACACATATATATATATATATATATATATATATATATATATTAATTTGGATGTCAGTTAACAAAACCACTACGTAACAAATGACTACATATCAATATATGTTTTCAAAAAGAAGATCTAAACAAATCTACTTTACTCCTTTTAAAATAACAAATGACTACGTATCAATATATGTTTTTAAAAAGAAGATCTAAACAAATCTACTTTACTCTTTTTAAAATCAATCCAAATCTTTTAATTACATGAATAATATATATCAAATATATATTATTAATTGACGTCTAGGTGTATATGTGTGTGACCCTGAAGGCTCACATAAATTCAGCCATATAGTTATATGTTGTACCTTGCACATTAATCTTACAGACTCCCACTTGTGCATGGCACAACACCAAATAACTATACAAACAATGGATACCGTCTAGCAACAGGCCATTGTCCCTAAATTCACGTGAGGGTAGTTTCTCAGAACTACTTATAGTAAGTGTTAAATGTCATTTGTCATTTTGTTTCAGATACTTTAGTTAAACTTGAGATATGGATCATCGGTCATTCTCATTTGTTTAACAATTTTATTTCTCGATCTTAGAACTGAATTAGATCACCAAACTAATTAAGTATCATCTTAATTACATCTGGGTGCGGCCACACAAATATCTTATTCATCTGGGTGCGGCCACATAAATATCTTATTCATTCATCGAGGAGCTCAAAAGTATCTAACTCCAAACATTTCGGAGGAACAAATCCTATATTGCATACACGTGTCTCTCACGAGCTTTACATTATACCCGATAATGGCCTTTATTACAGCCTTATTCAGGACAGCATTTAACCATATCAAAGTACAATATTCCACACATCAAAACTGGCGTGCAGCTCAAGTCTAAGGACAAAAAGATATAATCACTAAAAGATTCACTACTGACAACGATCCATGTAGTGACATCTCGGATGGGTCATTCCAATATTCATCACCAATGAATACATATGAATGTTGGACTCTACAAGTTAACTATTTATCATCAATAAATGTAACCAAAACTTCATATTAATCTTAATTCATGTTATTCCCATAACATGACCGATTATGGAGATTTTGAATAATCAGCAATTACTCATGGATTAAACATGCTAATATAGAACACAGTGATATAAATGAAAATGATCATACCATCAATATATCAATTCATTATGATAAAACTGTTTAATGTTCCAAAAATATCCAAATACTTAAATTACAAATTAAAAAGATCAGCAGCATAACGAAGTCCAATACTACTAGCATGATCGTCATGCTTGTTGTGTGTCATGGGCTTCGTGAACGGGTCAGCTACATTATCATCTATATGAACTTTAAGAATACTAATATCATTCCTCTCAAAGACTTCTTGAATGTAGTCAAACTTTCGAAGAATGTGTCTGCTACCTTTACGTACACGTGATTCTTTCGCAAGTATAATAGCACTTGAATTATCACAGTACATTTCCATAGGGGATTCAATGCTGAGAACTACTCCGAGTTCAGTAATAAACTTCCTAATCCAGATAGCTTCTTGAGCAGCTTCTGAGGCAGCAATGTATTCTGCTTTCGTTGTAGACTGTGAAACTGTGCTCTGCTTTGAGCTTCTCCAATCAACTGCCCAGCCATTCATGACAAAGACATACCCTGACTGAGATCGAGAATCATCTCGATTAGTTTGAAAACTAGCATCTGTATAGCATTTAATACTCAGCTCTTCTTCCAAACCACCGTAAACCAAGAACATATCTTTAGATCTCTGCAAATACTTAAGAATGCTCTTAACAGCAATCCAATGTTCTTCACCTGGATTCTGTTGATAACGACTCGTCAAACTTAAGGCTAACGAGACATCAGGTCTAGTACATAACATGGCATACATAATGGATCCTATAGCCGAAGCATACGAAACACATTTCATTCGTCTTATCTCATCAGGTGTGATAGGACTTTGAGACTTGCTCAAGGTAATGCCTCTTTGCAAGGGCAATGCTCAGCGCTTGGAGTTTTGCATGTTAAATCTTCGTAATATTTTATCAATGTATGTACTTTGACTCAAACCAATAAGCCTTTTGAATCTATTTCTATAGATCCTGATTCCTAGAATATACTTAGCTTCTCCAAGATCTTTCATGGTAAAACATTTTCCAAGTCAAGATTTGACATCTTGCAAAGTTGGAATGTCATTTCCAATAAGTAGTATGTCATCAACATACAATATAAAGAAGACAAATTTGCTCCCACTTGCTCTAATGTAAACACATGGCTCATCTTCGTTTTGAGAAAAACCAAACTCTTTAATTTTCTCATCAAACTTATGATTCTAGCTCCTGGATGCTTGCTTTAATCCATAAATGGATTTTAGAAGCTTGCATACTTTAGTAGGATGCTTAAGATTCACAAACCCTTCCGGGTGAAGCATATATACGTCCTCGCTTAGGTCGCCATTTAAGAAAGTGGTTTTGACATCCATTTGCCATATTTCATAATCATGAAAAGCAGCTATGGCAATAAGTATCCTAATTGATTTAATGCTCGTGACTGGTGAAAAAGTTTCCTCATAATCAATTTCTTGAGTTTGAGTATAACCTTTTGCCACCAATCAAGCCTTAAAAGTGTTTACATTACCGTCCATGTTAGCCTTCTTCTAGAAGACCCATTTACTGCCCACTGTCTTGCAATTGGGTGGAAGATCAATCAAGTCCCATACTTGATTCTCTTTCATGGACTGCATCTCTGCCTTCATAGCATCTCCCCATTTATTAGATTGTGGATCTGACATGGCTTCTCCATAGCTAGAGGGTTCATCATAATCCCCTAGATGAGGTTCATCTGAATTAATCAGAAGATTTAACCTCTCAGGTTCATGAGGAGTTCTACTAGATCTACGAAGTATAGGTGCAATACGTTCTGACTCACCAACAGTGTGTTCAGCTTCAACGTGCGGTTGGCTAGTGCCTTCAGAAGGTATGTTAATTTTTGATTCTTGAATTTCCTCAAGATCTACTTTACTCCCACAGACTTCTTGTAAGAGAAGATCTCTTTTAAAGAATTCAGCAAACTGAGCATTAAACACTTTGTTTTCAGCTTTGTAGTAAAAGTAGTAGCCCATTGTTTCCTTTAGGTATCCCACAAAGTGACATTTGATACCTCTGGGTTCTAACTTGTTTGAAGTGTCACGTTTCACATACGCTTCATAACCCCAGACTTTCAAATAAGACAACTTAGGACTCTTTTCATGCCATAACTCATATGGTGTCATTTCTACCTTTTTGGTTGGAACCATATTGAGTATGCGTGCAGCAGACTCTAATGCATAACCCCAAAAAGACATCGGTAGAGTAGTTAGACTCATCATAGATCGAACCATATCAAGTAAAGTTCGATTCCTCTGTTTTGACACACCATTGTGTTGTGGTGTGTAAAGTGGAGTGAACTGTGAGACAATCCCACGATTCTTCTGGTGGTCCAAAAACTCTTGACTCATATATTCGCCTCCCCGATCAGAGCGAAGGGCTTTAATGGTCTTTCCAAGTTGATTCTCTACTTCATTTTGGAAGATTTTGAACATTTCAAAAACTTCATGTTTATGTTTCAGCAAGTAAACATAACCATATCTACTATAATCATCAGTATATGTAACGAAGTATGATTCACTATTTCTAGACATAGTTCTAAAAGGGCCACACACATCAGTATGTATTAGTCCTAAAAGATCTTTAGCTTCTTCAACTAAACCGGAGAAATGAGCCTTTTTTATCTTTCCACATAAACATGACTCGCATACATCAAATGACCCAGAGCCAGTTGATTCCAAAATCCCATCAGATTGGAGTTTTGAAATGCGTTGATTGTTTATATGACCTAGACGACAATGCCATAGATAGGTATTATTCAAGTCTTGCTTGACTCGTTTGGCAGTGCAGGTATATACAGAATTATTATTTCAAATCACACCATTCATATCAATTTCAAAAATACCATCACGTGGAATAGCATTAAAATAAAATACATTATTCGTAGAAACTGAAATACCAAGGTGAGTAAAAGTAAGTTCAAAACCAACATCTTTCAAAAGAGAAACTGAAATTACATTGCTCGTAATACTAGGAGCATAATGACATTGTTCCAAAAAAACAATAAGACCACTAGGTAGAGTAAGCTCATAGGTGCCAATAGCTTCGACAGCAGCTCGACCTCCATTGCCCACTCTTAAGTCTAGTGTGTTGTTCTTCAGTCTCTTACTTCTTCTCATTCCCTGTATATTGTTACAGATGTGAGTACCATAACAAGTATCAAAAATCCAGGAATCACTATAAAAAGTATATAACTATATATGAAATATACCTGATTTGCTGGTCTGGCCAGCTTTGCCTTTTCTCAACTCAGATAGGTAGGAAGGATTGTTCCTCCTCCAGTGGCTAACTTTTCCACAGTGGAAACATTCGGCGTCTTTCGTTGGGTTTTCTTTCTTGGAAGGTGATGGAATCTTTTTCTTAGCAATTGACTTGCCTTTTCCTTTTTCCCAAGTTTTCGGCTAATTCTTTCTCACCTTACCATCCCTAATCATCAGGATACCTGGATTGGAAACCTTATATGGAATATCCTGTTCAGCAGTTTTGAGCATCGAGTGCACCTCTGCCAGAGATTTCTCCCAACCTTGCATATTGTAATTCATCACAAATTGGTGATATGATTTTGGTAGTGAAACCAAAACCGTGTTCACAGCCAAGTTAGGCGGCAAGGTAGTTCCAAGTTTTTCCAATCGGTCAATGTAACTTTTCATTTTCAAGACATGAGAGCTCACTGATTGACCCTCCTCCATTTTGCATGTTTGAAGAAGCTTATAAGTTTCATATAACTCTTGACTAGCCTGTTTTTGAAACATATTTTTCAGCTTAGTCATCATATCATATGCTGTACGATCTTCCATTTCCTTTTGGAGGTCAGAAGTCATACTAGCAAGCATGATTAAAGCTATCTTCTCTTGCTCATCAAACAACTTCTGATAAGCATTCTTTTGAGCAGCAGTAGCTGTCTCAGGAGGAGCTTCGGGTAAGGGTTCTTCAATTTTGTTCAACTTCCCTTCATATTTGAGAACAATTCTCAGGTTGCGGTACCAATCGAGGAATTTTGAACCATTGAGTTTCTCCTTCTCCAACAAAGAACGGAGGGTGTTTTGGTTTATGTTTTGATTGTTTGACATCTACAAAAGAACAAGGTTCAATTTTAGTATTTTCGATATAATACTTTAATAAATTAATTACCCAAGTTTTAATATATTTAAAAACAATTAATTTATGAAAGCCTAAGATCCACATAAAGGTTCTATAACTACATCTGTTGATCAGCTAGCAGTTATAGAGTCTACTGGTAGGTAGCGAGTACCAATTGCATCACAGGTGCAACTCTTAGATCTTTATGGGACCTTGAGATACGTGTAGTCTCACAAACCACTATTATCTATTGGCATGTTTGTCCCATTCTTGCCTCGAACTCAGGTCTCACCGTGAATACTGTTGAAAGGACCCGTTCATATACATTATAAACGATTCACAATAGTTGATTACATCGCAAGGTATTTGACCTCTATATGATACATTTTACAAACATTGCATTCGTTTTTAAAAGACAAACTTTCTTTACAACGAAAGTTGACGGCATGCACACCATTTCATAATACATCCAACTATAATTGGCTTAATAATAATCTTGATGAACTCAATGACTCGAATGCAACGTCTTTCAAAATATGCCATGAATGACTCCAAGTAATATCCTTAAAATGAGCTAATGCACAGCGGAAGATTTCTTTAATACCTGAGAATAAACATGCTTTAAAGTGTCAACCAAAAGGTTGGTGAGTTCATAGGTTTATCATAACAATCATTTCAATATATTAATAGACCACAAGATTTTCGTTTATAAATATATGTACACTCGCAAGTGTATAAAAGTATTCTATAAGTTGTAGGCACCCGGTAACAAGCCTTAACGTTCATGTTTTACCCTCTGAAGTACACCAGATCAGGTGTGTTTAAAATAACCTCGAAGTACTAAAGCATCCCATAGTCAGGATGGGGTTTGTCAGGCCCAATAGATCTATCTTTAGGATTCGCGCCTACCGTACATAGACAAGTAGTTTAATGTTACCAAGCTAAGGGTATATTTCTGGTTTAAACCCACGTAGAATTAGTTTTAGTACTTGTGCCTATTTCGTAAAACATTTATAAAAACAGCGCATGTATTCTCAGTCCCAAAAATATATATAAAAGGGAGCAAATGAAACTCACCATACTGTATTTCGTAGTAAAAATACATATAACGTCATTTAACAAGTGCAAGGTTGGCCTCGGATTCACGAACCTATATTAATTATATATATTTATATGTTGGTCAATATTTGTCTAACAATTTTTGGTCAAGTCATAGTGTACCACAATCCTAATGCTCGAGACTAATATGCAAAAGTCAACAAAAGTCAACTTGACCCAAAATGACTTCTAAAATTTATACGTGTTTATTATATAACTTAACTATAGTCGTTTTATATATTTAAATATATTTATTAGATTTTATAATAATAAAAGTCATTTATTAATAAAAATTTATATTAACGTTTATATATAATATATACTTTTATATATCTTAAGTAGTAAAATTTATAAAGTTCACTTAATATCGTAAAACTATAGTGGTAAGTATTATTAATGTAATTATATTACGCGTGGTGAAAAATATCTTTGTATCCCCTATTTATTTGATAAAATAATATTGATCATAATAATAATAAGTAAAAGTTGTATTATTTTGTAATAATAATTATTATTATTCTATAACAATATTTATATTTACTAAAAATGGTATTATGATAAAATGATAATACTAACATAATAGTAATAATGATATTTTATAATAACAATGATATTTCTATTAAAATAATAACGACGATAGTAATAATAATCATTTTAACAATAATACTAAAATTCAGTTGACTATAACTTCTAATCCGTTCATCGAAACCATTCGATATCTAAATGAAAAGTTCTTAATTTTTCGCTAGCTTTCCAATGACATGCATATCATATACCCTATCTTAGTAGCATATGTATCTAATTCAGGATTCAACAAACCTATCTAAGGACAATATCGAATGTACAAGCATGCATAATCCTATATACTCGAGCACTAGTCAGGGATACACTATTGATATATAAAAGTTAAGTTATGAGTGCTCACGTATCAATATTGAGATTCAATATTGCAGGAAAGTACGTAGACGCAACGGAGATGATAAACACTAGATTGACCTCACGAGCATACCCATGAACCATACCCATCACCTCCATAGCTATAACCCATAATTTCCTTAGCTTCGACTCATTCAAAAAACTATTTTGAAATCACTCAGACATCACTCCGTCGTAATATTTTATGTATACTAATAATATCTTGAAATAATACAGAGCAAATATATATATATATATATATATATATATATATATATATATATATATATATATATATATATATATATATATATATATATATATATATATATATGTAAATCGATTGAGAGAGTTTAGAGAAATATATTTTCAAGTTTCTTTGAAATAATGAAACCTATTGAATTCTATTTATAATAGATTTTTGAATTATTAAAGTGAATTATTAAAGTATGAATTATTAAAGTGAATTATTAAAGTATGAATTATTAAAGTGAATTATTAAAGTATGAATTATTAAAGTGAATTATTAAAGTATGAATTATTAAAGTAAATTATTAAAGTATGAATTATTAAAGTGAATTATTAAAGTATGAATTATTAAAGTGAATTATTAAAGTTAAAGTAAAGTAAAAGTAAAGTAAAGGTAAAGTTAAAGTATAGTAAAAGTATAAAAACTATGTATGTATAATACGCGTATAAATATATATAATATTAATTTAAATCGTTATATATATTTAATGAAATAAAATATAAATATCGTTATATTTATTATACTGGTTAAGTAATGAGTTGTCAAAAGTGATTCTAGATATTTATAAAAGTTATATACGTTTTAATAATAAAGTTCTTTTTAAACTGAAAATGTTTTTGTACGTTTGAAAATAGATTAATAGAATATTATGGAAACCAATTTTCCACTAGCTTTTGTCTAACTTTCGTAAATGACACTTTTTATTTTTATTTATAAATAGCTTTACAAATTATTTCGAATATCGTTAAGAGGAATAGATTTTCTCAAATCATAGTGGACCTCTCAACAGAGACTTGTAATCATAATTCAATGTTTCTGATAATTCAATCATTTAATATATTTTTTTTAATTTCGTCGATAATCATATTGAAACAAATACGTTCATATAAAGCATTATACGTTTAAATACTTTGTTGACATTTTCAATTTATAACATATACACATATACATACATATTCATATATGTTCATTTAATGGTTCGTGAATCATTGGAATTTGGTCGAGGTTTAAATGAATGTATAAACATAGTTTAAAATCCTTGAGGTTTAACTTAACAAACATTGCTTATCGTGTCAGAATAATATAAAGATAAAGTTTAAATTTAGTCAGAAATTTCCGGGCCGTCACAACTGTAGAGACCTATCCTAATCCATCCGGACGAAGTCCATATCGATTATAAACGATTCACAATAGTTGATTACATCGCGAGGTATTTGACCTCTATGTGATACATTTTACAAACATTGCATTCGTTTTTAAAAGACAAACTTTCTTTTCATCAAAAGTTGACATTATGCATACCATTTCATAATACATCCAACTATATTTGACTTAATAATAATCTTGATGAACTCAACAACTCGAATGCACCGTCTTTTGAAATATGTCATGAATGACTCTAAATAATATCTTTAAAATGAGCAATTGCACAGCGGAAGACTTCTTTCATACCTGAGAATAAACATGCTTTAAAGTGTCAACCAAAAGGTTGGTGAGTTCATTAGTTTATCATAATCAATCATTTCCATTATTTTAATAGATCACAAGATTTTCATTTCTCATAAATATACGTCCCATGCATAGAGACAAAAATAATCATTCATATGGATTGAACACCTGGTAACCGACATTAACAAGATGCATATAAGAATATCCCCTATCATTTCAGGAAATCCTTCGGACATGATAAAAACGAATTCGAAGTGCTAAAGCATCCGGTACTTTGGATGGGGTTCGTTAGGCCCAATAGATCTATCTTTGGGATTCGCGTCAATTAGTAGATCGGTTTACTAATTCTTAGATTACCAAGCAAAAGGGGCATATTCGGCTTCGATCATTCAACCATATAATGTAGTTTCGATTACTTGTGTCTATTTCGTAAAACATTTATAAAAATTTCGCATGTATTCTCAGCCCAAAAAATATAAAGGGTAAAAAGGCAAATGAAACTCACAATACTGTATTTTGTAGTAAAAATACATATGACGACATTGAATAACTGAACAATGCAGGTTGGCCTTGGATTCACGAACCTATATCATTTGTATATATACATTAAAACATATAATTATAACTGAACAAATTTATTTATTATATCTTTAATTTATATATTATGTATGTTTAATTTGTGTATATATTCATAATGGTCAATATTTATATAGGTATATTAATATGTCCATATTTATATACAAAAGTGTGAAATGTTATATTTAAAAATCAATAGTTTATTATTTGTGTGTATTTATATAAATAATATTAATAGGTTTGATATATATAGTTATGTGAAAATTTTAATATAATTGTAGTATATGTAACAAGTATATTTTATGTACAAAATATTTATCTGTTTAAAAAGATAGTTTTGATAATAATAATGATTTACTAATAGTAATAATAACGTTATTAATAATAATACTAATAAGTATAATAATGATACTAATACTAATATTAACAGTAGAAATAACAGTTTGTGTTATTTTCATAATATCAATAATAATAATGATCCTAATCGTGATAATACTTATATAGTCATTAATAAATATAGTAATAGTGATAATAATGATAACTAATACTAAAATGACAAATTTTATAATCTTAAATACATTACCAATGCTAATAATACTAAATATGGTTATATTACCTATAATCATGGTAATAATAATAATAATTATAATACTAAATCATAATTGTTAATAATGAAATTAATAAACATTAACAATAACAATAATAACAATATTAATATTAATAATAATAAGAATAATAACATTAATAAAAGGAATGCTACCTCATAGTGATAGGCTTAAAAAAAATACGACTCAGCACAGGCTCGAACCCGAGACCTCTCGGTTAACCACACATCCCCTCACCATCGAACCATTTTTATTTTTCTGCTTTAATACTCCACCTAAATCTATATATTCGATATATATTTAACTTTTTTTCATCCTCTTCCTCAAAACTCAAATGACCAACACTGATCGATCATATCAATCCATACTTTGAAATAGGTTTATGAATTATAAACGAAACACAATAAATCAGATTATGGATAATTGTATATGGAAAAACGAAATAAAAAAAAACGTGACATGAGAGGTGCTGCTGTCGCAGCCATATAGAAAAAATAATAATATTGTTTTCGATTTTTAGAAGTTTTTGGATCATGATTCCTTCACGAAATATTTTCCAAATCGTTTGTATAAACTGTTGGAATCATCAATTTACCTTAACACACAAACATGAACTCGAATTTAATCTTTGTTCATATATTTGACTTTTTGAAACAAAACTTTGACTCACAAATTTGAAATCTATACAAGGAATTGGAAGTTGAGATTTTACAGGAAGTTTGAGTGAAGGATTCCTAACAACTTAGCATTATTACTTTTTGAAAATCGGTTCGAATTTGAGGTTTGGATTAAAAGTTAGTACGAGCAGGGAATGGTTTATGTTTCTGTTTTTCTTTCTTTCGAGCATCAGTGGGGATTAAAAAGTATTAACATACAATCGATGTAGTAACATGATTGAAGTTATGGTTGTCTGTAGTAAGATTTTAGTCGACAAGAAAAATCACGGGCGAAGAAAAATTGAACTGACAATGAGATTCAACAGGTTGTACACCTTTTTCTGTTTTATAATATATTTAATTTTATTATTTAATAAATACATTAATTATAATACTGTTACTAAATAAATAAAAAAATATATTAATAATAATAATAGATAAAAAAATTATGATATCAATGAAAATAATACTTAATACTAATGATAATAATAATAGAATTGATAATAATATTAATGATCAAAATAATACTAATAATAGTAATAATGATAAAAATAATGATAATAATAATTTTAAATAAAATGATAATTTTTATTAATAATAATAATAATCAATAATCATAATAACTATAATTTTACTACTAATAACAATGATACTAATAGTGATAACAATAATATTGATATTAATGTATCAAATTTCATATCTATATGTTATAAATAATAATGTTAATAATACTGATATTAATATTAGCATTAATATTTATTTTAATAATAAGGAAAGTGATAATAACACTATTACTAAAATAATTATATTTTAACTTGTAGTTAAATATAATGTATTAATAATATTTATAGTATATATTATATAATTGAATATTTAATACTTATACTTTTAATATATTACAATTTACATATAATCAATATTTATGTATAGAAATCATATATATCCACACGACTATACATAGATATAATTATGTTTTTAAATATCCGGTTTTATTACGTACTAACTATATCAGATATATATATTGAAACAAATAAACTCAAGGTATACATTAAATACTTCGTTACGTTGACAAATTATACTCGAAATCATCCATATTCAATATACTCTCTATATTACATTAACCTGTTTTAAATAATAGGTTTTAATTATCTTAAGTTATCTTTCATAATAACTAAATCACATAATAGTTCATTAATTAATATATTTAATTTATAATATGTAAGTATTTACATATATAATTATTTATATATACATTTCTATTTTCAATTAGGGGTTCGTGAATCGTCGGGCATAACCAAAGATAAATGATTACATGAGTATTGTTTTCAAAACTTTTGAGACTCCACATTACAGACTTTGCTTATCGTGTCGGAATAATATAAAGTTTAAATTTGGTCAGAAATTCCTGGGTCGTCACAAATACGATTAAGTCGTCCAATTTGGAAACAGTGGAAATTTAGCCTAGTCTCACTCGTAACTGAAAATCCACCTTGTGGCTATAATTCGATTAGGTCTCACCGTAATCAAAAAATAACGAGGAGTGTTTGCAAGCTCATTGGATGACATGACTTAAATTTGACGGGTATTTTGAAAATGTTTGTGTTAACGAATAATGCATGCACACAAGATTCCCTACACTATTTTTTAAAAATCATTTTAACCAATTTTATATATGTCGATCGTGTTTATGCATCTAGTTTGTTATTTTATTTTATATAAAAAAGTAACAAATACACATTGTGTATTATTTTTAAAAGATGTCGCCCATATATATTATTTGAGTTTTAAAAAATATTTAACTTTAAACTCGTTAGAGTTTAACTTTTTAAAATCATCAATTTTAACCTTTGAAACTCGTTACTAGTTTTATTTAATTTTTTCATCAAAACATTTAGCATACATTATAATCAACAATTAAATATAAATGCGTAAAAATAAAACACAACCATACCATGCATCACACACACATAGCCTAGCCCAAAAATCCTATGCTTGATCCCATGAGCCGACATGGGATCAAGAGGTCAAACTAAGGGTAATACCATAGCTCCCACTTAATTCAAGAATCAAATGAAAACTTTGACAAACGCCATTATTGTAAACTTGACATGTTCGCCATCTTCTAAGTCAAACTCGACGTTGCATCTTTATCTTTAATCTTCATCTTATTATATATATATTTAAAATTGAAAAATATAACTAATCTAGTACTTTTACAATTTAGAATAAACTTAAATACAATACTATGAAAATTAAAAAATAAATATAATACAACCTTGGCTTCAAAATGGCCTTTCTAATAAATCAAATAATCAGCATAATATTGTCGCAATCAACAATCACAACAATCATACATATGTCGGGGCATTATGGGCTATGTGTGCAATCACAATATTAATAACTACATTATTAAAACCTACATATGGCTTGTCTATGGTTACAATGCATGTGTACAACCATGGAATGAAATAAACAACAATTATTCAAGCCATAAAAATAAATTTAAAATTTATAACAGTGATTTTTTCAGATCTTATTCGTGCGTCATGAGGTAATCAACAAAGTTGACTTTCAAAACCATAAAGGTTTTGACTCTTACCAATTCACCACAAAGCTAAATCTAAAGAAAATCACTTGACAATTAAGATGGTGTAAAAGCGGCTCTAATACCACTGATGGAAAATCGTGTGTACTTTTAGTCAGATTAACGCAGCAGATAGTTAAAATAATAATCTTTTAATACTTCATAAAACATTTAAAAGATTAAATATTCATATATTTAATGAAACATGCACACGATTAATTTTATCCCTATGAGATCCAGTTACACCATAATAATTGTCATGAAAATAAAATCAAAAGAGGAGTTAACGGTATACCTTTCTTGAAGAAACTGATGGATGGAGAGAAACCTACGATCAAAAGTATGACCGTCTCTTTGGATAGTCCACTACACTTTCAAGCAACGTCAACGGATGCTAGTCCGAACTCAAGTAACAAATTAATCAACCCTTGATTAATTGTGAAAACAATTAAATAATACTCCGTATGTTTTCTAACATATGGGTTTATATTGATGTCGTAAGAAAAATCAAACTAAATTTTGAGATGGAATTTTGCTGTGTGTTGTCCCACACCGAGAACCCCACATGGATATATATATATATATATATATATATATATATATATATATATATATATATATATATATATATATATATATATATATATATATATATATATTAATTTGGATGTCAGTTAACAAAACCACTACGTAACAAATGACTACATATCAATAAATGTTTTCAAAAAGAAGATCTAAACAAATCTACTTTACTCCTTTTAAAATAACAAATGACTACGTATCAATATATGTTTTTAAAAAGAAGATCTAAACAAATCCACTTTACTCTTTTTAAAATCAATCCAAATCTTTTAATTACATGAATAATATATATCAAATATATATTATTAATTGACGTCTAGGTGTATATGTGTGTGACCTCGAAGGCTCACATAAATTCAGCCATATAGTTATATGTTGTACCTTGCACATTAATCTTACACAAACCACCGTAGCATGTCCATGATCAAGCCTTGTTTCCCTGTTTTGATTTTTGTTTTTCATTATTCATATAAGTTAAAGAAATATGTGCAATACCACCGAAGTTTGGCTTGAGTGGTATGAGGGTGACATCAAACTTGGGGTATTGTCAACTCAAGTTCGATTATCACTCCAAGCAGAGAGTTTCCAACCTTTGATGGTACTGCTAACATCAATGCGATTTGGGAATTTCTCTGGAGGGTTTTCCCAACCTTTGATGGTACTGCCAACATCATCGCGAATTGGGTTTCCTCATAACGCGTGTGTGAGTGACAAATGAGAGCATTCGATATCGCTATCGTCGTTAAAAAAAATATGTGCAATCATATAAGATTTGTGGCAAGAACTTGACAATCAAAAACATATATTTAGTTTGAGTTTTTTTCATTGTTCATACTTTCTCATTTCGGTTTAACACTCAATTTATAAGTAATAATAAATGGTAGTTTACACAGGCGATGGCTTTACTTTTCTATTTTTTTTTTCCTGTTTACCTTCTTCTCTCTTCTAATCCGGTTACCATCTTGGTTCTCTCAATTTTTTTCTACGATTTTGCTTCCGACGGTGGTAGACACAGGCGACGAAGACTTCGATCTTCTGTGTTCCGGCACTGCTTGGGTTTGGTGGGGTTGTCTTGATTGGCTGTTGGGACTGAGCTCGTTACTTGCAGCATTACTCCGGCGATGAGCGCCACTTTTCTGGCGAGATCTTGGTGCAGGCGGCGAGCCTTTCGGGGTTCTGTGCTGAGTTTTTGTTGGTAAGTGGTTATTTAGTTTTTATTCTTGCTCATCGTTTATTTTCTGATCGGTTTGAAGTTGCGGGTTCTTTTTAGGGATGGCATCGGGTCGGGTTTGGGTCGGGTTTAGGTAATCCCGGACCCGGATCCGGACCCGATTAAGAAACCCGGCCCGAAAACCCATCGGGTTCCCATTTACTTACATACTATCGGGTATCGAGTTTCCCCACGGGTAAACGGGTATTCCCGATTAGCCATTCTTTATTTACTTTTCAATAAATTACCAAATCAAAATATCGAAAAATAACTTAACTACTTCATTTTTAAGTATTATAAAATATCACATACAATAAGTTTATTGAAAAGTTTCTAAAATACTCAAATACACAAAGTATATAAAAATATCACATCTCGAAAACTTGTTATATATGATTATATTGAATAAAATTATACTCGTTTTCAAAAAAATAATAGACATCTTTCATACATTAACAATATAATACTAATACTAAAATTTTACATAAAAATTATTATTAAAATTCCCCGGGCCGAGTATACGGGTATGCGGGTCAGGTATACGGGTCGGGTAAACGGGTTTGTATCCAAAACCATACCCGAACCCGAAACCAGAATTTTTTTTTGTAACCATCCCCATACCGGCCCATGATTTGACGGACTTGGGTTAGACCCGGCCCAATTATAACGGGTTTCGGGTTTCCCCATCGGGTTCGGGTCATTTTGCCATCCCTAGTTCTTTTCTCCGTCGGCTTCGCCGGAGCTTTCCCCTTTTGTGATGACCCGTCCAAATCCATTTGGACGAATACATCATTCATTGATTTCATAGTGATGTTTTGACCTCTATATGATACATTTTGTAAACATTGCATTCTTTGAAAAGGCACACCATAAATGAATATATAAATCCAAGGTTTTCGACATCTGATGATTTCTACGAATAGACAATTACCGTATATAATAGTTTTTAACAATACATCCGTTGACAATACAGTCAAATAAGATACATGGTGATGATTTTGTGAATGCAAAGTTTTCTCGAATAAAGCATGTATGACTCCATGCACATAGCTTGTATAACGTATAAGCAAACAGTGGAAGACTTCTAGGAACCTGAGAATAAACATGCTTAAAAGTGTCAACACAAAGGTTGGTGAGTTCATATTTTTAATATTGCGCATAATCTGTATATAAAAGTGGATCACAAGATTTTAGTTGTTTCATCCAGAAACGTTTATCAAAATATTCTACAAGATTGAGCACACTGGTAACTAAACTTTAACGTCTATATAATAAGTACCCCTGTTTTAATATACATGCAACCAACATGTACAATACATGCAAACCAACGTGTATTAATCTCAAATAGCATACATCTATTTTATAGTTCAGGCTAGAGTTTCTATACCTGGAACAGACGGGGATGTCAAGCCCTATGGATCCATATATAACTACTCGCGCCCACCAGTTCTTGTAACCGGCAGTTACTAGTTACCAAAGCTAAGGGATTTTCGGTTCAAACTCAGTGTAGAATTAAGTATGTACTTGTGTCCATTATTTTTAAAATAAAGTGCATGTATTCTCAGCCTAAAATATAGATTGCAAAAGCAATTAAAAAGGGAGCAAAAGAAACTCACCTTAGCAGCACATAAGGTCATTCACCAAAATGTGACCGAAACTCGAAATGCAAGATAACCGTAGATCTCAACCTAGAGAACATATGTTGGTCAATACAGGTCTAATAAGCTATGTCGGGTTATAGTGTATCACAATCCTAATGCTCGAGACCAACATGCAAAAGTTAACAAAAGTCATCTCAAAAGTCATCCTGACCCAATATGATCTTTAAATCTATATATGTTTATCATATTAACATAGTATCAGTCTTGAACGAATTTATAGTTTATCAAACTCAAAATATTATTTATTTCAGGAGCTATATTATATTTGAATTATCATGGCTTTCACATAGCTTTCCAATACTTATAAAATCAGATTATAGTGTTTATAAAGCTTTAAAACATGATAAGACAGTCAACTTTGACAATTGTTCAACAAAACGAGACGTGCCTTATATAGAAATTCATTTACTCGATTAGTAATATCTAAAAATCCAATTTATCAATCTCATAGACAAGTTGTTTAAATATTAATTTACAGTTTCAAACACAATTTCAATTAACGTCAAACATAATTCAGTTGACGATATCTTTTAATTCGTTCATCGAAATCACACGATTTCTAAATGAAAAGTTATTAATTTTTCGATAGCTTTCCAACGACATGCATATCATATACTTTATATCAGTAGCATATGTATCAAATTCGTGATTCATCATAAACTGTTTAACGACAAAATTAAAGCATACAAGCATGCACAAACATATATACTCGAGCACTAGACATGGATACACTATTAATATATAAAAGGTAAGATATGAATGCTCACGTATCAATATTGTGATTCAATATTATAGGAAAGTACCTAGACGCAACGGAGATGATAAACGCTAGGTTGACCTTTGACTCATGATCATAATCCCTAAGCAATACTCATAACCTCCATAGCTATAACCCATAATTTCCTTAGTTCTATCCCGCTTTAAAAGCTTGTTTTGAAATCGTTTGGCCATAACTTCGTCGTAATATTTTATGTATAATAATACTAATAATAATACTCCTAACTATAAGATTAATAATAATATTTATCTTAATAATAATAATAATAATAATAATAATAATAATAATAATAATAATAATAATAATAATAATAATAATAATAATAATAATAATAATATAAATATATATATTTCTTTACAGAAGGAGAGAAAGAATTGTGAAGGTGCAAACAACTCGAGCAGAATTCGTGTCAATTTATAGGACTTGGCCAAACTTTTGGGGCCATGCGATTGCATGGCTGTGATGCCCAATTCCCATGCGATCGCATGGGGTGCTGATCCAGCTCACATTGTTTTGTACACTAGCTTGTCGACATATTATTTAATTATATAATATAATATATAAAATTTATATTAATTATATATATATATATATATATATATATATATATATATATATATATATATATATATATATATATATATATATTATATTCTCGTGCATAGGTGACTTGTAACTTTAGTTCCGTTGTCTTGTACGTTGATGCCCAGTTTATGTCTCGGTTCCGGTTTTTCGAACGTTACTTCGTACGCTTAAATAATTTGCATTATACGTTTCGTGACTCGTACCCTTGTCAAAATATGGACTTACATTATCAATAACTATGTTACCTGAAGTGTATCTTGTACGTTCGAGTGTTTTGGTCATTTGCGTCTATAAATTAACGTCTTAATATATAATAATATTATTTTAAATCAAAATGTTTTATATCTAAGTTAATATTATATTTTATAACATTTGTAAAATATAAAAACATTTTCATTTTAAAATAGTGTTTTACTGTAGCAAATGATTTTTACTGTAGCAAATAGTGGTTTTTGAAAACACTGTAGCTTTTCGGGCACTGTAGCAATTCGAAAATACTGTAGCAAATTAGTGTTTTACTTGTTCATCTTAAACGTTTTATTTAACTTATCTAAATATCAATCGAATCAATAAACGAATGTTACTATCATTTACTAAATAACTTGAAATCATATATATGTATATATCTTTATTTAATATACATAAATCAGTTTTTAAATACACATTGCAAATTATTTATAATTAATTTTAATAATTAATTTTCAAACTTACTTTATATATATATATATATATATATATATATATACAAAAAGATGTTCGTGAATCGTCGGTCAACAGTCAAAGGTTAACTGAATATATAACATTAGTTCAAAAATTTTGAGAATTAATATTACAGACTTTGCTTATCTTGTCGAAATCATATAAAGATTAAGTTTAAATTTGGTCGAAAATTTCCGGGTCTTCACAGTACCTACCCGTTAAAGAAATTTTGTCCCGAAATTTGATTGGGATCGTCAAGGGTAACAATAAGTATGTTTTCATGACTCATATGAGTTGAAAATTAGAGTTTTATCATCATTGAGTAATATCGATAAAAAAAATCGTTTATGTGAAGAGTACGAGTGAAGCTATTGCAAAAGAGTGAAATGAGAAAATAAAGTTTCGTCATATCTTTTGACGTAGATAGGGCTGATTTCCGGAGTTCAAGGGATTTAGAGAAAATCTTCGTAATAAGATTTGATTCTTCGGTAATTAAGGAAATTAGAATCCTCTTTGGTTAAATGCGATGATCTGTCTCGATTGCTCTGTCTGATACTTCACTATAAATCCACCCTCTTTGTTTCCTTATTTCCACAGCTCATACCTTCTATTCTTTCTCTCTCAATTCATACTTTAAAGCATTCGTCAATATGCTCCATCCAGTTCTAATTCTTGATATACTCCTAACTTTCATGTCTGTCATTCTTCTTTTTCATCTACCGCCGGAAGAATCTATTTACTTCTAATATACTCTTAGTTTTATAGTGTTTTTAGTTATCCCGTGTCTTTATATTGCTATATGCATCGATATACACGGTTTGAAATTTCTGGGTTGTTGTTAGGTTTTATATCTCCCCTTATATTTCGATATCACTGCTTCTGTCTTTCCATAATCATTAACATCCACAGTTAATGCTCTCTCTTATTTGCTGCGATTTATACTCCCATTTCTATTTCAGAGCTTCATGCTTTTGTTTTCTTTTTGCAAGTAATGGTCCAGAATTCGTAGGTATGGAGTTTCGAATGATCATAATATATAAAGCAGAAAGAAAAGGTAATAGTACGATTTGATTTGTCAAATTACCAGAATATCCGGAAAAGACCGAATCATCAAGAAAAATGTTTTCTTGATAGTTTAGAGGTTAAATAGAATGAAAAAGTTATGTAACATGGTTCATGATGAGGGTATGATCTGTGAACCTTTTATCACGTTCCATTAGAAACTCAGCATGACTTACTGTAATATAATCACGTTGATCAAGTGTCATTATATTATACTAACCCATGCTTCAATTCCCAACACTACTTCAAAAGCATTCATATTTTAAATTCGAATTTTTCAGATTTTAGAAACTACAACAGTTTCCTTTATGATGTAACCTGATAGCGCGAAGAGATAAATGATTTCAGATAAGAATGGTTATGAAAATATCTTCAGAAATATCGAGGATCTTTATAATGAAAGATACGATAATATCTTAGAATTTCTAATATCGAAAGATGATAAAAAAGATTTGTCCGTAAAGATTTAGAGTCAGGAGCAAGTATTCGCTAATGACTTCAGCAGATACTGAATCATTTGGATTCTTTGAAGGTAGGTGATGTCAAAGCTAAGGTATACGAAATAGTTTATATTTTACTAGGAAAAACTATTAAATACGATACAATTTTACACAAGATATTTATTTATTTATAGAATGGATATACTTAAACCTTGCTACAACACTTATAGGCAGTGTACCTAATCGTACAGTAGTGTAGTTTTTAGTAAGTCCGGTTCGTTCCACAGGGAATCTTTTTTTTTTAAACAAAGCTCAACGCTATATTAGTTTACTTTTATAAAAATACAAATATATATATAAGTAATATTATTATTATAAAGGGGGGTTTTTACCGTTTAATGACCGGTTTGTCGATTTTAAAACTTTAGTCGCAGTTAAAACCAAATGTAAAATAAAAAATAAATACAAGACTTAAATTAAAGCATGAAGTAAATAAAGATAAATGAAATTACGAATAATAAAAGTGCGATAAAATAAACTTGCGATAATTAAAAAGGACGATAATTAAAAGTGCAATTAAATAACAATAAATAAAAGTGCGATAATTAGAAGTGAAATTAAATATAAAATAAAGGAAATTAAATATGAAATAAAAGAATTATGCTTATTTAAACTTCCGTAATCATGATGTTTGACGTGTTGATTTTAGTTTTATGCCTATGGGTTAATTGTCCTTTGTCCTGGATTATTTAATATGTCCGTCTGGTTTTTGTCCATAACAGTCCATCAGTCATAAATATAAAGTGCGAGTGTCCTCGTCAAATTATTATTATACCCGAAGTTAAATATTCCAATTAATTGGGGATTCGAATTGTAACAAGGTTTTAATACTTTGTTTAATGAATACACCAGGTTATCGACTGCGTGTAAACCAAGGTTTTACTACTTTGTTAACAATTACACCAATTACCCTTGAATGTAATTTCACCCCTGTTTTAATTATTCTAGTGGCTATTAATCCATTCCCGTGTCCGGTTAAATGAACGATTATTCGTACATATAAATACCCCGCCCATCGTGTCCGATTGAGTGTATATGGTAATTTATAGGGACGCCCAATTGTAAATCTTTATATTAACATTAACAAACTATCATTCAGTTAAACAAATATAAAGCCCATTAATAGCTCATAGTCTAATTTCCACAAGTGTCGTTCTTTTGTCCAAACCCCAATTATGGTACAAAGCCCAATTACCCAATTTTAGTAATTAGCCCAACATCATGATTACTTCGTTTTAAATAAGCATAATAATAACTTAGCTACGAGACATTAATGTAAAAAGGTTGAACATAACTTACAATGATTAAAAATAGCGTAGCGTTACACGGACAGAATTTCCAATACTTATAAAATCAGATTATAGTGTTTATAAAGCTTTAAAACATGATAAGACAGTCAACTTTGACAATTGTTCAACAAAACGAGACGTGCCTTATATAGAAATTCATTTACTCGATTAGTAATATCTAAAAATCCAATTTATCAATCTCATAGACAAGTTGTTTAAATATTAATTTACAGTTTCAAACACAATTTCAATTAACGTCAAACATAATTCAGTTGACGATATCTTTTAATTCGTTCATCGAAATCACACGATTTCTAAATGAAAAGTTATTAATTTTTCGATAGCTTTCCAACGACATGCATATCATATACTTTATATCAGTAGCATATGTATCAAATTCGTGATTCATCATAAACTGTTTAACGACAAAATTAAAGCATACAAGCATGCACAAACATATATACTCGAGCACTAGACATGGATACACTATTAATATATAAAAGGTAAGATATGAATGCTCACGTATCAATATTGTGATTCAATATTGTAGGAAAGTACCTAGACGCAACGGAGATGATAAACGCTAGGTTGACCTTTGACTCATGATCATAATCCCTAAGCAATACTCATAACCTCCATAGCTATAACCCATAATTTCCTTAGTTCTATCCCGCTTTAAAAGCTTGTTTTGAAATCGTTTGGCCATAACTTCGTCGTAATATTTTATGTATAATAATACTAATAATAATACTCCTAACTATAAGATTAATAATAATATTTATCTTAATAATAATAATAATAATAATAATAATAATAATAATAATAATAATAATAATAATAATAATAATAATAATAATAATAATAATAATAATAATATAAATATATATATTTCTTTACAGAAGGAGAGAAAGAATTGTGAAGGTGCAAACAACTCGAGCAGAATTCGTGTCAATTTATAGGACTTGGCCAAACTTTTGGGGCCATGCGATTGCATGGCTGTGATGCCCAATTCCCATGCGATCGCATGGGGTGCTGATCCAGCTCACATTGTTTTGTACACTAGCTTGTCGACATATTATTTAATTATATAATATAATATATAAAATTTATATTAATTATATATATATATATATATATATATATATATATATATATATATATATATATATATATATATATATATATATATATATATATATATATATATATTATATTCTCGTGCATAGGTGACTTGTAACTTTAGTTCCGTTGTCTTGTACGTTGATGCCCAGTTTATGTCTCGGTTCCGGTTTTTCGAACGTTACTTCGTACGCTTAAATAATTTGCATTATACGTTTCGTGACTCGTACCCTTGTCAAAATATGGACTTACATTATCAATAACTATGTTACCTGAAGTGTATCTTGTACGTTCGAGTGTTTTGGTCATTTGCGTCTATAAATTAACGTCTTAATATATAATAATATTATTTTAAATCAAAATGTTTTATATCTAAGTTAATATTATATTTTATAACATTTGTAAAATATACAAACATTTTCATTTTAAAATAGTGTTTTACTGTAGCAAATGATTTTTACTGTAGCAAATAGTGGTTTTTGAAAACACTGTAGCTTTTCGGGCACTGTAGCAATTCGAAAATACTGTAGCAAATTAGTGTTTTACTTGTTCATCTTAAACGTTTTATTTAACTTATCTAAATATCAATCGAATCAATAAACGAATGTTACTATCATTTACTAAATAACTTGAAATCATATATATGTATATATCTTTATTTAATATACATAAATCAGTTTTTAAATACACATTGCAAATTATTTATAATTAATTTTAATAATTAATTTTCAAACTTACTTTATATATATATATATATATATATATATATACAAAAAGATGTTCGTGAATCGTCGGTCAACAGTCAAAGGTTAACTGAATATATAACATTAGTTCAAAAATTTTGAGAATTAATATTACAGACTTTGCTTATCTTGTCGAAATCATATAAAGATTAAGTTTAAATTTGGTCGAAAATTTCCGGGTCTTCACAGTACCTACCCGTTAAAGAAATTTTGTCCCGAAATTTGATTGGGATCGTCAAGGGTAACAATAAGTATGTTTTCATGACTCATATGAGTTGAAAATTAGAGTTTTATCATCATTGAGTAATATCGATAAAAAAAAATCGTTTATGTGAAGAGTACGAGTGAAGCTATTGCAAAAGAGTGAAATGAGAAAATAAAGTTTCGTCATATATTTTGACGTAGATAGGGCTGATTTCCGGAGTTCAAGGGATTTAGAGAAAATCTTCGTAATAAGATTTGATTCTTCGGTAATTAAGGAAATTAGAATCCTCTTTGGTTAAATGCGATGATCTGTCTCGATTGCTCTGTCTGATACTTCACTATAAATCCACCCTCTTTGTTTCCTTATTTCCACAGCTCATACCTTCTATTCTTTCTCTCTCAATTCATACTTTAAAGCATTCGTCAATATGCTCCATCCAGTTCTAATTCTTGATATACTCCTAACTTTCATGTCTGTCATTCTTCTTTTTCATCTACCGCCGGAAGAATCTATTTACTTCTAATATACTCTTAGTTTTATAGTGTTTTTAGTTATCCCGTGTCTTTATATTGCTATATGCATCGATATACACGGTTTGAAATTTCTGGGTTGTTGTTAGGTTTTATATCTCCCCTTATATTTCGATATCACTGCTTCTGTCTTTCCATAATCATTAACATCCACAGTTAATGCTCTCTCTTATTTGCTGCGATTTATACTCCCATTTCTATTTCAGAGCTTCATGCTTTTGTTTTCTTTTTGCAAGTAATGGTCCAGAATTCGTAGGTATGGAGTTTCGAATGATCATAATATATAAAGCAGAAAGAAAAGGTAATAGTACGATTTGATTTGTCAAATTACCAGAATATCCGGAAAAGACCGAATCATCCAGAAAAATGTTTTCTTGATAGTTTAGAGGTTAAATAGAATGAAAAAGTTATGTAACATGGTTCATGATGAGGGTATGATCTGTGAACCTTTTATCACGTTCCATTAGAAACTCAGCATGACTTACTGTAATATAATCACGTTGATCAAGTGTCATTATATTATACTAACCCATGCTTCAATTCCCAACACTACTTCAAAAACATTCATATTTTAAATTCGAATTTTTCAGATTTTAGAAACTACAACAGTTTCCTTTATGATGTAACCTGATAGCGCGAAGAGATAAATGATTTCAGATAAGAATGGTTATGAAAATATCTTCAGAAATATCGAGGATCTTTATAATGAAAGATACGATAATATCTTAGAATTTCTAATATCGAAAGATGATAAAAAAGATTTGTCCGTAAAGATTTAGAGTCAGGAGCAAGTATTCGCTAATGACTTCAGCAGATACTGAATCATTTGGATTCTTTGAAGGTAGGTGATGTCAAAGCTAAGGTATACGAAATAGTTTATATTTTACTAGGAAAAACTATTAAATACGATACAATTTTACACAAGATATTTATTTATTTATAGAATGGATATACTTAAACCTTGCTACAACACTTATAGGCAGTGTACCTAATCGTACAGTAGTGTAGTTTTTAGTAAGTCCGGTTCGTTCCACAGGGAATCTTTTTTTTTAAACAAAGCTCAACGCTATATTAGTTTACTTTTATAAAAATACAAATATATATATAAGTAATATTATTATTATAAAGGGGGGTTTTTACCGTTTAATGACCGGTTTGTCGATTTTAAAACTTTAGTCGCAGTTAAAACCAAATGTAAAATAAAAAATAAATACAAGACTTAAATTAAAGCATGAAGTAAATAAAGATAAATGAAATTACGAATAATAAAAGTGCGATAAAATAAACTTGCGATAATTAAAAAGGACGATAATTAAAAGTGTAATTAAATAACAATAAATAAAAGTGCGATAATTAGAAGTGAAATTAAATATAAAATAAAGGAAATTAAATATGAAATAAAAGAATTATGCTTATTTAAACTTCCGTAATCATGATGTTTGACGTGTTGATTTTAGTTTTATGCCTATGGGTTAATTGTCCTTTGTCCTGGATTATTTAATATGTCCGTCTGGTTTTTGTCCATAACAGTCCATCAGTCATAAATATAAAGTGCGAGTGTCCTCGTCAAATTATTATTATACCCGAAGTTAAATATTCCAATTAATTGGGGATTCGAATTGTAACAAGGTTTTAATACTTTGTTTAATGAATACACCAGGTTATCGACTGCGTGTAAACCAAGGTTTTACTACTTTGTTAACAATTACACCAATTACCCTTGAATGTAATTTCACCCCTGTTTTAATTATTCTAGTGGCTATTAATCCATTCCCGTGTCCGGTTAAATGAACGATTATTCGTACATATAAATACCCCGCCCATCGTGTCCGATTGAGTGTATATGGTAATTTATAGGGACGCCCAATTGTAAATCTTTATATTAACATTAACAAACTATCATTCAGTTAAACAAATATAAAGCCCATTAATAGCTCATAGTCTAATTTCCACAAGTGTCGTTCTTTTGTCCAAACCCCAATTATGGTACAAAGCCCAATTACCCAATTTTAGTAATTAGCCCAACATCATGATTACTTCGTTTTAAATAAGCATAATAATAACTTAGCTACGAGACATTAATGTAAAAAGGTTGAACATAACTTACAATGATTAAAAATAGCGTAGCGTTACACGGACAGAATTTCGACTTACACCCTTACAACATTCGCTAACATACCCTTATTATTAGAATTATAATTAAAATTAAAATTAAAATTAAAATATAAATATAAATATATACGATATATTGAGAGAGAGAGATATATATTTTGTGAATTTTTACGATCAGAATGCGCGAGCTTTATAGGGATTTTCGATTTTTGGGGCTCCACGACTCGCGGCATTTTTGCCTTCAAACTCCGCGAGTCGCGGAGAATGAAATTACAGCTCAGTCCCTTTGGAGTCTTTCTTGCCGACGGTTTTTATTATTTATTATAATATATAAATAATTATAAGAATTATTTAAATATTATATTATATTTATGTGCATAATTGACTTGTAATTTTTAGTCCGATGCGTCGAGCTTTGAGAGTTGACTCTGGTCCCGGTTCCGGATTTTCGAACGTCCTTGCGTATAATTTAATATCTTGTACTTTGCGATTTGAATCTTGTACTCTTGTAATTTCGAGACGTTTCTTATCAATAATTGGAACCTCTTTGATTGTCTTTTGTACTTTTGAGCTTTTTGGTCGTTTGCGTCTTCAATTCGTCGAATCTGTCTTTTGTCTTCACCTTTTATTATTTAAACGAATATCACTTGTAAATAGAACAATTGCAACTAAAAGCTTGTCTTTCTTGAGGAATAATGCTATGAAATATATGTTCATTTTTAGCATTATCAAATATTCCCACACTTGAGCGTTGCTTGTCCTCAAGCAATATTGTCTTGAAATACTAGAATCACTTCTTTATTCTTCACACTTTGTACATCAGTGATTTCTATACGGTGGTATAAACAATGGTAGTAACGATATGGTTTACAGTCCCACATGACTATAAAAATTTAGATCCATTAAGGAAATTGGATCTTTATGAAAACATTTGATCTTTTGAAAATTAAATCTAGTTTTTACCCTAGATAAGTTTTCCGGAATAACCCTTTACCGGTGTTTGCAAAATATTTTTGTGGGTTTGGTGGGTTTCAGATTTGAAAATTTTAGCTCAAACTTGCGGTTTTGTGTCACCCACTTGCTAACCTTGTATTTGGAAAGCAACACGTCCAGTTTACTTGTCCCGTATATTACCTTTCGGTAAACTACCGTCCGGTTGAAAGGAAAGCGTTGAACAAGCAACTGTTAAGGCAATGTCCCCTGACATGCTTTTAATTATGGTCTATAACGTGTCGGACGCAATTACTATCCTTGGTAGGAGCAATAGTAAAGCTCACCCTTATAATTTTTCGGTATGGCACAAGGTCCTGTCTTTGACCACTATGCAACCACCGTTCTTACGGTTGACACCCGATTTAGTTCAGGTGACCTAATGAATTCCAGGTGAATTCCTAGGATTTTACGTTCAATGGTAATGAACGCATTGAAAATAGGGTTTTCAGAAAACAAATCGGTTTATAATTTTGATCAAAATATTTTCTCGTTCAAGCTCGAGTTTAGATATCATTGAATTCCATGAGTTTGGATTCTCAATCTTTAAGGTCAATCTCTAGGATTGAGTAATATCAGTCTTAAAAGCTGATTTTTAATCTTTAAGGAGATTATCCTTTCTGGGGATCTGATTCATTAGTCTTATCCAGCTAATTTGCATGGTGCCCCCCCATTGTACGAGATAAATCCTTCTCATGGTTAGGATAAATCTGACCACTTGGCGACCCTGTTTTATGCTGAGGTCCGTGGATTTCCAACCGATTTTAGTGATGACTTTTCTAGATTTTTCGTCAACCTACAGCTGGTCTGGACGACAACTTCTTGACCTAAATCAAGAAGCGCGTGTCTTTTTCGGAAGACTTTACTTCCTTTTAATGATGGAATTGATTCATCGTGTAGATCCATCTCTTCTTTTCTTTCATTGGGTAAAACAGTTTAGTTTAGTCCAAAGCAAAAGTATTTTCAGTTATTTGTTACAGATATATGTGACATATGTTTAAGATAACTTGGTAAATTTTCCCACACTTGGCTTTTATTTTCCTTTTTATCGTCCTCTATTCTATTTTAAATGAATTTTAACATTTTGGTTTGTTTCTCAATTTATGTCCTTTCTGAGGTAACAATAATTTCGGTGTTAAAACCTAGTTTTATCGTTCATAAATATATATAAACATGAATTTGAGTTCATTTAATTGGAAATTTTTAAAAATTTTACTAGAATTGGGTAGTTAGTATATAAGACTAGGGCTGTTCTTTTTTATCAGAGAGCACTAGATTCTAATACAACTACTGCTTTACTAGTATTTTTAATGGTAACCAAGTGTTTAAGATAAAAAATTCTAAAATCCGAAAGAATTTAACCCCTTCCCACACTTAAGATCTTGCAATGCCCTCATTTGCAAGAAATCAGTAACAATTTAAATTATTGAGGGTGATTTGTGTGAAAATGATTAAATTTTACCAAAGTTTCCAAATATATTGGCGTTTGTTTGCTGAATGATAAATGGTGCACATCATTTGTTCATTCCGTCTTGTTGTTATTTCACATATATTTTGCATCTTGTCGTCAAAATTAGTTGCTTTTGCTGAACTTAATGCCAGTCTTTGAAAATGCATTGTTTTACCCTGTTGTGTACATAAGATAAACTGCAACCATATATACATATTTTTGAAGTTTGGTATATTACCCCACATTCAAAAATTATTAAAATCTAAGAATAAAAGTTAGATAATTATAAAAATGATTACAATATTAACAAAAGTATTAAACATATCAATAATTAAAAATTACAAAATAAATAAATATACTAGGGATGATAATGGTACCAATAGGGGTTCCAGGCATAACCATAAGTGCTATAGAATGCTTCGGCAGGGTCATACGTAGGATACGGTGGCTGCATCTCTATAGACCAGGGAGGGAAGATGGGTTTCGGTGTAGGAATATAGTTTCTACCTATATGTTGGCAATGAGCTATGATTTGGTTCTGATGAACTTGCCAATCTTCAAATGCTCTCTGTCTAGCATTTTCGTATTCCTGAGAAGCTATAAACCTTTGCATTTCTTGCATCTCATTCCCCCCTCCTACATTACCTTGCTGTTGGTTTCTCTCCACCTGTGGATGTCTACCATGGTATCGTACTGTGGCGTTATTTTGCCTCTTCAAAACTTTCGCACCATGGTATACATTTAAACCTATAGTATCGCGGGGTTCTGGTTCTTCTACTAATAATCCCCCCCGACTTATATCCACACCGAGATATTCACCAATCAAAGTAATAAAAATACCACCTCCTATTATGCTATGCGGTCGCATCCCCCGAACCATAGCTGATAAATAATAATCCACACAATATGGTATACTTACAGCGCTTTGTGGGTCTCGAATACACATATGGTAAAACAAATCTTGTTCATTTACTTTTTCCTTGTTCTTACCCCTTTGTGTAATCGAATTAGCTAAAAACCTATGTATCACTCTTAATTCGGCTCTATCTATATCCAAATAAGAGTAATTTCCCCCTTTGAAACGGTGATGGCTTGTCATTTGACTCCACACACCGTGTGTATCAAAATTTTCATCTATCTTTCTACCGTTTAGTATCAATCCTCTACAATCGGCAGACGCTAACTCCTCAGGCGTATATATACGTAAAGCCTGAGCCATGTCCAGTAAAGACATGTGGCGCATCGAACCGCCTAACAAAAATCTAATAAAAGAACGATCGGTTAAACTAGCTACCCGATCATTCAACTCTATACTACATAACAATTCTTCACACCATACTTTATATACAGGTCTACGTATGGTGAATAAACGTACCCAGTCATTAAAAGAAGAATTACCATACCTCTGTACAAGTAATTCCCTAATTGGCCCGGCCAATTCTACAGCTTCTAAGGGTCCCCATTCTATGACCCTCGGTACCTCAACAACCTTAGAATGAAGAGTATGCAAACCCCGTTGATATTTTGGATAATCTATCCAAAGTCTGTCAAATCTCAGGTTTGGGTGCAACTCTTCCAAGTGCATATCGGAAAAGGTTATGACTGGATGAGGTATATCCTGCTTGTAGTAGTTATCCACCTCCTGTTGTTCCAAATTCTCAGCAGGAGCATTGCGAGCTTGGGATGAAGATTCACCCCTTTCATTCTGCAAAACACATCAAACACAAATTTTGTGCATCCAAATATGCATTAGTGTCAGCAAAATCATCAATCAAAATAATTACATTGACATTATCAATTTATATCAAACTTAAGCTTATTTTCACATTTTTATCAAATCTATACTTTTTCAAATAAGCATATACGAAAATGTTCGCCAAGTTCATAAGCATTCAACTCAAATAACATGTCAAAATAATCATTACTAGCAATTAAACAAGTTCCAAATGGCATTATCTTTCAAAAATCAAGTTCATGAATTTTAGACTTGAAAAAGTCCACTTTAATTCTCAAAATCATGTTTAGGCTCAAAGTTTGGATCATTTAACTACCTAGACATGTTACACTACTTAATTTAGCAACAATTCATGACAAAAATCGGCCATAACCTGTTTATATCAAAAAGCCCCAAATTGCTCAAGAACACAAACCCTAGATTATTCAAAATTTGAAGTTTAAGGCTTCTAATCATGTTAAACAGCATCAATCTAGGTTATACAAGCATAATACATAAACAATTTAAGCCTAATTACACTAAAAAGCATCAAAATCAAATTGGAAAAAAAATTGCTCAAGAACATCAAATTTTGAATTAAATGGTGTTTAGGTGTAGAAATTTACCGTTTTTCTTGAGTAATTCTTAGATAGCATCCTTCTCAACATAATTTTAGCAAAAGATTTGGTGATTAACGGTTAAAAATTGTGATTTTGGGGGTTTTTTTCGTGTTTTTGCGGAGTGTTTTTCGCAGTTATTTTGCTGTTGGGGGTGTGGACTGATCAGTTTGCAGCTCTTTATTTTTTTTTTCTGATTTCCGACCCCTCCGCGACTCGCGGCGAATTGCACTTCAAACTCCGCGACTCGCGGAGTTTGTTTTTTTTTTTTTTTATAATCATTAACTTTTGAAACAATTAAGTACTTAATTTTAAAATTTTGTTTCCCTTGTTATTTAGGACGAGGTCGTTTCGGATCGATGTCCTAGTCCGTCCCTCGACAAAATTTTAAAATTTATCTTTTTGTAGTGATTGTTTTAAAAGCTAAGATTTTTGGGTTTTTTCAATGTTTTTGGCATACTTTAATTCAATAAGATTAAAAATAATGATAATAAAAGTTCTCGTCCCTCTCTCGGGTAAAGAAATTTCGGTTCAAAGACCTAGTCTTCAACTTACGACGAATTTTAAAAATCATATTTTTAACTTAATGAGATAAAGTAAATTTTTGTTTTTAAATTCACACAACTTAAATATGAAATTCAAAATTTATATTAAAAATTCACACCAAACTTAAAATTTGAAATGCATAAAATTAAAAATTTATATTTTAAAAATTAAAAATTCACACCAAATTTAATTTAAAAATTTATATTATAAATTCATACCAAACTTATATTAATTTTTCAAATATTTACAATTTTAAATATATTGTTTTTACAAAGTTTACAATATTAATTTAAGATTTAAATATTAATTTTAAAAACATGGTAAAAATAAATTTAAAAATCTTTTTGTCTTTTTATCCCACTTTAATCAATCAAGTATTATCAAAAATATGCGCCCCTCTTTTCGGTAAAGTAATTTCGGTTCCAAGACCTAATTTAACTCATGATGAATTTTTGAAATATTTTGGGTTGATTGATTAAAGATATTTATACCTTAAGAATAAACGTTAAATTTCGCAGTGATGTAATAAATTTTTGAATGATATCAATAATTTCGGTCGCCAAACCTAATTTTATTCAATACCAATTTAATACTTTTTAGCGAACAAATTAGCGTTTATTATCAAAAGGTTAAAAATAAAAATAAAAATAAAAACTGTACAGACATACCTGTGAAATAGATTTCTTAGTTATATGATCTATCCCATTCATAAGATAGTCGGTTTAATTGGTTTTCCATGGCTACATAGGCGTAACCTCGAGCATTCAGTGTCTTTTCTTCTAAACATATGAACGGTTCGTCTCTGCATAAAGTAACAAATTCGGTATTTGAATAGGTTTGATTATTTGAACATTTACCTCCATGTGACCATTTTCCGCATTTGTGACATCGTTCTAGGTGTCGTGCTCTTCTTTTCGCTGTGGATTTTGATTTTCCTTTACCAAATTGTAACTTATTATCTTCGCATCTGGATTCTTTTCTAACTCCGTCCATTCTTTCTCTGATTACTGATACTAGTTCACTCGGTAGTATGTCATTATTTCTTTTAGTGATCAAAGCGTGTAGCATTAGACCATAGTTTAGTTCACAGGCAGTCTTCATTTTGTAAAAACCTAAAAAAATAAAAATTCAGAATGGGGGGAGAAGACTAGTTCTTTAGGGTCTGCTAGGGAAAGACCATTCGGGTTCCATTTTCGAGAACTACACGAAAACAGACAATCTAACTCTAACAGAAATACATATTATCCTTTAAAGACTTGATTCTCCCCACACTTAGTTAGCTGTGGTGTCGAAATTGTGATTAACTTCGTTGTCGACTTCCATCGGACCATGTATGTAATGTTTAACTCTGTGACCATTAACTTTAAATTCAATCCCATTTGAATTTATCAATTCTATCGTTCCGTATGGGAAAACTCTTTTGACTATGAATGGTCCAGACCATCTTGATTTCAATTTTCCAGGAAATAGCTTGAATCGTGAATTGAAAAGAAGAACTCTGTCTCCTTCTTTAAATTCTTTTGAACTTCTGATTCTTTTATCATGCCATTTCTTCGTTCTTTCTTTATAGATTAACGAATTTTCGTATGCTTCATGTCTTAATTCTTCTAATTCGTTTAGTTGACTTAATCGTAGACGTCCGGCTTCATGTAAATCAAGATTACATGTCTTCAAAGCCCAAAATGCTTTGTGTTCAATTTCTACTGGAAGATGACATGCTTTTCCATAAACAAGTCTAAAAGGTGTGGTTCCAATTGGAGTTTTGTAGGCTGTTCTAAAAGCCCAGAGTGCATCCTCCAATTTAATGGACCATTCCTTCGGACTTGATCCTACCGTTTTCTCTAGAATACGTTTTAAAGCTCGGTTGGTATTTTCAACTTGTCCACTTATTTGTGGATGATATGCGGTGGAGATTTTATGAGTTACTCCATATCTTTTAAGAACTTTCTCAAGTTGATTATTACAGAAATGAGTACCCCGATCACTTATTAAAGCTTTCGGTGTTCCAAACCTTGCAAAAAGACGTTTTAAAAAGTTGACTACAACTCGTGCATCGTTAGTTGGGAGAGCTTGTGCTTCCGCCCATTTAGATACATAATCAATGGCTACGAGTATATATAGATTATTATGAGATTTTGGAAATGGACCCATAAAGTCAATACCCCAAATGTCAAATACTTCACATACTTGGATGACATTTTGTGGCATTTCATCACGTTGACTTATTTTCCGGCCCTTTGACATGCATCACAGGATTTGCAAAGAAGGTGTGCGTCTTTATAAATTGTTGGCCAATAGAATCCAGCTTTATAAACTTTTCTTGCTGTTAGTTGAGGCCCATAATGCCCTCCTGTTGGTCCTGTGTGACAATGGTTTAAAATTTTACTAGCTTCATCTCCAAATACACATCGGCGTATTATTCCATCGGGACAACTTTTAAACAGATGTGGATCTTCCCAGAAATAGTGTTTTATATCACTGAAGAATTTCTTTCGTCTTTGGTACGATAATCCTTTTTCAAGGAATCCACAAACTAAGTAGTTTGCATAGTCTGCAAACCATGGGATTTCTTTATAATCTATCTTCAATAGATATTCATCAGGAAAGTTGTCTTGTATGGCTGATTCATTTAGAACTTCTAATTCGGGATTTTCAAGACGAGAGAGATGATCAGCGGCGAGATTTTCTGCTCCTCTTTTATCTCGGATTTCAATATCAAACTCTTGTAAGAGTAAGATCCAACGGATTAATCTTGGTTTAGCATCTTGTTTTGAAAATAGGTATCTAAGAGCAGAATGGTCGGTATAGACCACCGTTTTTGCTAGAACGAGATATGATCGAAATTTGTCAAAAGCAAAGACAATAGCAAGGAGTTCTTTTTCAGTAGTTGTATAGTTTGTTTGTGCTCCTTGTAACGTCTTACTAGCATAATATATAGGTTGAAATCGTTTTTCAATCCTTTGTCCTAAAACGGCTCCCATTGCAAAATCACTTGCATCGCACATTAGTTCAAATGGTAGATTCCAATTTGGTGTTATCATGATCGGTGCATTAGTGAGTTTCTCTTTAAGAATATTAAAAGATTTGATACACTCATCTGAAAAGATGAATGGCGCATCCTTTTCTAGGAGTTTATTCATAGGAGTGGCAATTTTAGAAAAATCTTTTATGAAACGTCGGTAAAAACCGGCATGCCCTAGAAAACTCCTAACTCCTCTAACATTGGTGGGATGTGGAAGTTTAGCAATTACATCTACTTTAGCTCTATCCACTTCAATTCCTTCTTTTGAAATTTTATGTCCAAGAACGATGCCTTCTTTAACCATGAAATGGCATTTCTCCCAATTAAGTACTAGATTTGATTTTTCGCATCTAATTAACATTCGTTCCAGATTAACTAGACATGATTTAAATGTATCACCGAAGACTGAAAAGGCATCCATGAAAACTTCCATGCATTCTTCTATCATGTCGTGAAAAATCGCCATCATACACCTTTGAAAGGTTGCAGGGGCGTTACAAAGTCCAAATGGCATGCGTTTGTAAGCAAAAGTACCATAAGGGCACGTGAATGTGGTTTTCTCTTGGTCCTCGGGTGCTATTGGAATTTGAAAATATCCGGAAAATCCATCTAGAAAACAATAGTAGCTATTTCCGGCTAATCTTTCCAACATTTGATCAATGAAAGGTAAGGGAAAGTGATCTTTTCTGGTGGCGTCATTTAATTTTCTATAATCAATACATACACGCCATCCTGTTACAGTCCTAGTAGGAATAAGCTCATTTTTCTCATTTGTAATGACAGTCATGCCACCCTTCTTAGGCACGCATTGAACTGGGCTTACCCATGGACTATCAGAAATTGGATATATCAAACCTGCATCTAGCAGTTTAATAATCTCTTTCTTAACTACATCTTGCATATTAGGATTTAGTCTTCGTTGGCGTTGCACATACGTTTTATGACCTTCTTCCATAAGGATTTTATGTGTGCAATACGAAGGACTTATTCCTTTAATATCATGAATCTTCCATGCAATGGCTGGTTTATGAGCTTTCAACACAGAAATGAGTTGTGATTTCTCATTTTCAGTAAGAGAAGACGATATTATTACAGGTAATTCAGATTCACCATGTAAATAAGCGTATTCCAAATGGTTTGGAAGTGGCTTTAACTCTAATTTCGGAGGTTCTTCTATCGATGATTTATATCGATATCTGTCTTCTTCTTTTAGCATTTGAATTTCTTCTGTTGTTGGTTCATATCCATTAGCTATAAGTGTAGCTAACATTTCAGCTTCATCAATTGGTTCATTACCTTCTCCTAAAGAACATTCTCCTATTCCTTGTAATTCTAGAAATTCTTTTAATAATTCTGCATGTGCATCTATAGTTTGAATATAATAACATGTATCATCTGCAGATTGTGGTTGTTGCATTGCTCTATCAACTGAAAAGGTAACACTCTCATCCTCTATACTTAGGGTCAGTTTCTTACCGAACACGTCTATCATTGCTTTAGCCGTGTTTAAGAATGGTCTTCCTAATATGAGAGGAACTTGAGAATCTTCTTCCATGTCCAGAACAACAAAATCTACTGGAAATACTAAAGTACCAACTTTAACTAGCATGTTCTCCATTATCCCTCTAGGATATTTTATTGATCTATCGGCTAGTTGTATGCTTATTCTGGTTGGTTTCAATTCTCCAAGGTCTAGTTTAGCGTATAGTGAATAAGGCATTAGATTTATACTAGCACCTAAGTCTGCCAATGCTTCTATTGAACTAAGACTACCCAGAAAACATGGAATTGTGAAACTTCCTGGATCAGATAGTTTTTCTGGTATCTTATTCAACAGCACTGCTGAACAATTAGCATTCATAGTAACAGCCGAGAGTTCTTCCATTTTCTTTCTATTTGAGATTAGATCTTTCAAGAATTTAGCATATCTAGGCATTCCTGAAATCACATCAATGAAAGGAAGATTTACATTTATCTGTTTAAACATATCCAAGAATTTGGATTGCTCGGCTTCAAGTTTTTCTTTCTTCATTTTACTCGGATAAGGAAGTGGTGGTTGATATGGTTTAACATAAGGTTTATCCTTAACTGTGTTATCTTCATTAACTTTTTCAACTACCGGTTCTTTTTCCTTATCTTGATCAGGTTGTGGTTCTTGTGGAGTAGGAATGGCTTCATCAGAAGTTACAGGTATTTCAGGTGGTTTAAGTGTTGTACCACTTCTTGTGGTAATGGCTTTAGCTGTTTCATTTCGGGGGTTAGCGTTTGTATCACTAGGTAGACTTCCCGGTTTTCTTTCACCTATTAACCTTGCTAGGTTACTTACTTCTTGTTCCAGATTTTGAATAAAAGCTTGTTGATTTCTAAATGCTTGAGCATTTTGTTCATTGGTTTGTTTCTGAGATGTGAAAAACTGCGTTTGAGTTTCAACTAGCTTCGTCATCATATCTTCTAAATTCGGCTTTTTATCATCGGTTTGTTGTGGTGGTTTGTTTTGAAAATTAGGTCTTTGCTGATTATAAGTATTATTGGATACTTGTTGATTGCTAGGACCTTGTTGGTTGTTGTATGGAATATTTCGGTTATAATTCTGGTTTTGATTGTAAATCGGTCTTGGCGGTTGATAATTATTCTGATAATTATTTCCAGGCCTTTGGTTTATGTATGAAATATTCTCTCTTTGTTCCATTGTTAATTCAATACTGAGACAATCTTTTGTCAAATGTGGTCCTCCACACTGGTCACAACTAATTCGTATTGAGTGAATATCTTTAGTCATCTTTTCCATTCGTCTCTCCACAGCATCTATCTTTGCGGAAATGGAATCTAAGTCATGGCTAGAATCGGCTCTAGCTGTTTTAGATGATCTAATGATATCTTTTTCTTGGTGCCACTCATGTGAGTGGGAAGCAGTGTTATCAATAATTTTGTAAGCATCAGTTTCGGTTTTCTTCATAATAGAACCACCAGCTGCTATATCTATGTCTTTTCTTGTAGTGATGTCGCATCCTTGGTAGAATATTTGTACTATTTGACAAGTGTCTAAACCATGTTGCGGACATCCTCTTAATAACTTTCCATATCTTGTCCATGCCTCATATAGAGTTTCATTTGGTTTCTGTGTGAACGTAACAATTTCTGCTTGAAGTCTTACGGCTTTAGATGCAGGAAAGAATTGTTTAAGAAATTTGTCAACTAAAACATCCCATGTATCAATCGCCCCTTCAGGTAATGATTCTAACCAATCTTTGGCTTCTCCCTTTAAAGTCCAGGGAAATAACATGAGATATATCTGTTCATCCTCCACTTCTCGGATTTTAAATAGTGTGCAAATCCTATTAAAGGTACGTAGATGTTCATTTGGATCTTCCTTCGGCGCACCACTAAATTGGCATTGATTAGTCACCATGTGTAGAATTTGTCCTTTGATTTCATAATCTGGTGCATTAATGTCTGGATGAGTAATTGCGTGACCTTGACCAGTGCGTTTAGCTCTCATTCGGTCTTCCATACTTAAAGGTTCCAGATTCTCCATAATCGAATTTGTTGAATCGGAATCACTAGATGATTCTGATTTAATGGTTCGTTCCTCAACAATCTCTGTTTGAATAATTGGTGGTTCCGGAGGAAAGTTTAATGGTTCAGGATCTACGAACCGTTCCTGAATATTTTCCGGATTCTCAATTGTGAGGTCGGGTTCAAAAAATGGATTATCGGAAATTTGAACTGAAGTACTTGGTCGACTGGATGACGATTCTAAAGAAAAATCAACGGCGGTTATATTTGCTAAATGTCTTGATCTAGTTACAGGTGGTGAACGTACAAAAAGTGGTGATCGTCTTGCTCGGTGCATTCACTGAATATCCTATTAGTTTTAAAAAGGAAAGAAAAATTATAATAAGTTATCCAATTAATAGACTTTTCTGATTTTGCCCACGTTTCGAATAGCCAAAAGATGCAGCAGAGGGGCAGGATTCGTTTGGTCTCAATATAATTGAGGACTGTTTGGCTCCAATAACCCGGTCCACGTACAAATCCAACAATTACTACGAACCAGAAAATTTTGATGTCTATTAATTTAACCACTTAAAATAAATTTTCGTAATTTTAAGAAATTTAGATAAGAAGTAGAATAAAAATCTATGTCCTAAAACTAAAATAGCGAGAAATAAGAAAGAAAAAGAGTTCGTCGAAAAAGGTCGAAAAAGAAAAATGGTTGAAAAATAAAAGGTGACGAAAAAAAAAATAAAAGAAACTTATAAAACTTAAAAATACTTGACTAACCTAATCTTATTACTACAACTAACTTAAAATTATAATCGCAAATTGAGATTACTAATTGGAATGATAATTGGTACATAGTAAAAGTCGTCTAAAAATATTAAAGCTTACAAGAAAAACTAAATCCCAAATGGAAATAACTTAAAAAGAAACTAAAACTTAAAAAGGTGTCGCAAAATTCTAAAGTACCTAAATCTTAGTCTAGAGAAAAAACACTTAAGGAATTCTACGGCAAAGCCTAAAAATCTAGGAGTAAAAATGACTATAGCAAAAACTAAGTTTAAAACTAAATATGAGCTAAAAATACAAAAGTTATGCTACAACGATTAAAAAGGGACAAACTATAAAAATATACAAAAAGTTGTAAAAATTACAATTTTTATAAAAATATTATTTTTATATTATTTATTTAATAAAACTATTAATTTTTACAATTTAATTAAACTAATTTAACTAAAATATATAAATTAAATAAAAAGTAAAAGTAATTATAATAATAATAATTAGTTAGGGTTATAATAATAATAATTAATAATTAACCGTAATTAATGCTGAATTAGGGCTTCTGTCGGCGTGTCAGGTTATCTCCGCGAGTCGCGGTAATTTATAAAGAAAACCCCGCGAGTCGCGGGGTTCAGAAATTCAGATGACAGCTTATTAAATTCGACGCGTTTTTCTTTATTTATTTTTTTTTTATTTTCTGTTTTCTGTTTTTATATAAATAAAAGATATTTAAATAAAACTTATATTTTTATAAACTAAAATAAAAATAAAGAAACTTATAAAACTTTTAACAAACTCTTAAAAATATATAAATTTTTGTTTTTCTTTTTATATTTTCGAATATTCAAAACGTATTTTTACAAAAGCAAATTTTAATAAAAGTAAACAAAAAATCTTTTTTTTTTATATTAGCGTTGCGTTTCCGGCTTTTAAGAGAGTTCCCCGGCAGCGGCGCCAAAAATACTTGATGTCAAAGCTAAGGTATACGAAATAGTTTATATTTTACTAGGAAAAACTATTAAATACGATACAATTTTACACAAGATATTTATTTATTTATAGAATGGATATACTTAAACCTTGCTACAACACTTATAGGCACTGTACCTAATCGTACAGTAGTGTAGTTTTTAGTAAGTCCGGTTCGTTCCACAGGGAATCTTTTTTTTTTTAAACAAAGCTCAACGCTATATTAGTTTACTTTTATAAAAATACAAATATATATATAAGTAATATTATTATTATAAAGGGGGGTTTTTACCGTTTAATGACCGGTTTGTCAATTTTAAAACTTTAGTCGCAGTTAAAACCAAATGTAAAATAAAAAATAAATACAAGACTTAAATTAAAGCATGAAGTAAATAACGATAAATGAAATTACGAATAATAAAAGTGCGATAAAATAAACTTGCGATAATTAAAAAGGACGATAATTAAAAGTGCAATTAAATAACAATAAATAAAAGTGCGATAATTAGAAGTGCAATTAAATATAAAATAAAGGAAATTAAATATGAAATAAAAGAATTATGCTTATTTAAACTTCCGTAATCATGATGTTTGACGTGTTGATTTTAGTTTTATGCCTATGGGTTAATTGTCCTTTGTCCTGGATTATTTAATATGTCCGTCTGGTTTTTGTCCATAACAGTCCATCAGTCATAAATATAAAGTGCGAGTGTCCTCGTCAAATTATTATTATACCCGAAGTTAAATATTCCAACTAATTGGGGATTCGAATTGTAACAAGGTTTTAATACTTTGTTTAATGAATACACCAGGTTATCGACTGCGTGTAAACCAAGGTTTTACTACTTTGTTAACAATTACACCAATTACCCTTGAATGTAATTTCACCCCTGTTTTAATTATTCTAGTGGCTATTAATCCATTCCCGTGTCCGGTTAAATGAACGTTTATTCGTACATATAAATACCCCGCCCATCGTGTCCGATTGAGTGTATATGGTAATTTATAGGGACGCCCAATTGTAAATCTTTATATTAACATTAACAAACTATCATTTAGTTAAACAAATATAAAGCCCATTAATAGCTCATAGTCTAATTTCCACAAGTGTCGTTCTTTTGTCCAAACCCCAATTATGGTACAAAGCCCAATTACCCAATTTTAGTAATTAGCCCAACATCATGATTACTTCGTTTTAAATAAGCATAATAATAACTTAGCTACGAGACATTAATGTAAAAAGGTTGAACATAACTTACAATGATTAAAAATAGCGTAGCGTTACACGGACAGAATTTCGACTTACACCCTTACAACATTCGCTAACATACCCTTATTATTAGAATTATAATTAAAATTAAAATTAAAATTAAAATATAAATATAAATATATACGATATATTGAGAGAGAGAGATATATATTTTGTGAATTTTTACGATCAGAATGCGCGAGCTTTATAGGGATTTTCGATTTTTGGGGCTCCGCGACTCGCGGCATTTTTGCCTTCAAACTCCGCGAGTCGCGGAGAATGAAATTACAGCTCAGTCCCTTTGGAGTCTTTCTTGCCGACGGTTTTTATTATTTATTATAATATATAAATAATTATAAGAATTATTTAAATATTATATTATATTTATGTGCATAATTGACTTGTAATTTTTAGTCCGTTGCGTCGAGCGTTGAGAGTTGACTCTGGTCCCGGTTCCGGATTTTCGAACGTCCTTGCGTATAATTTAATATCTTGTACTTTGCGTTTTGAATCTTGTACTCTTGTAATTTCGAGACGTTTCTTATCAATAATTGGAACCTCTTTGATTGTCTTTTTTACTTTTGAGCTTTTTGGTCGTTTGCATCTTCAATTCGTCGAATCTGTCTTTTGTCTTCACATTTTATTATTTAAACGAATATCACTTGTAAATAGAACAATTGCAACTAAAAGCTTGTCTTTCTTGAGGAATAATGCTATGAAATATATGTTCGTTTTTAGCATTATCAGTAGGTTTAGTCTTTGTGATTTATCCACAGCCTCCTTCATGGTTTGCTCAATCAGTTTTCCAGTTCCAAACCTTCTATTTTTCTGAGCTTTTCCAGCACATTATTCTTTATCATTAAACTTTTGACTGTTAAGGTCGTTTACAGTTTTTTTTCTGCTTCATCATCATTTTTCAAAATTCAGAGAACTAGTTCGTAGGTTAGGGTGTTTTTCAGAAACTTCACATTCGAAGTGTGTAAGTCTAGGAGATAGACGTTATATATATAACTGTTGGCGTAGAATTGTTGGGAAATTCGAGAATAATGATTGAAGCTTTTTGGTATGACAATTACCGTTACAAGATGCAGATGAGTACATGGTAGGGTTTTAATGAATATAATGATTTTTCAAAAAGTTAAAGATCAATGATGTTGCTGGTAAGTTTACTGCTAATGTGGTGGAATATAAACGGTTCCCCGGTAACGATGATGAAGGGCAAACTTATATATCAAATTATAATAAGGCTTATTCGAATGAAAGGTCGAAGTTGATTTGCTTGAGGTGTGACAAAACTGGCTACTTTGAAAAGGAGTTGCAAAGTTATTTTCGGTAATAATAATGTCAAAGGATCTAGCACAGTTTTGAATTCAAAGTGTGATTTTGTAAGATGTGAAAATCTAATAGTGATATCTTCTGTTAAATCTTAACTCGGATTCTGATCTGTCAAAAATCAGAATGTGTAATCGAATTTGTATGAAAATGGTTGTTATGATTCTTATGGAAGAATGTATATCGCTGTGAATGTAGTGAGTATAGTTAATGATTCTTGAATCAAAATTGAAGAATGTACAGTGTAACATATTAATTGTGAACTTATATATTTCCCGGGTATTACCTACCCGTTAAAAATTTCACAAGTAATATTTTGTACAGAAGAATTTTACTACAGTCTTTATGAAAATATATATGTATATTTTCTTCGGATGTAATACGGATTTAATGAGTTAATATACTATTAAACTCATTTGATTTTAGGCTGGAACTAGAAATAAATAATCTCTAAAACATTAGAGATTACATAATCTTCGCGGAGTATTTCACTAATGTAATCGATACTTCATTATATATTCTTATTGATATTCCTCGGTGAATGATGTTGGTGCTCGTGGAATTCTTGTGAGTTTCGCAAGGTACGAATGATGTTTTCTGGAAAGTTTCAAGTATATCGAAAATGTAAGTGTAAAATCAAACATGTATTTGAATAATACACTTGATTTATTATGAAATGGAATCTATTAAGTCGAATCAAAGATTATAGTTAACGATTGTTAAGTCATTAACGAAGGATGTACATCATGGCATATTAGTAACATGAACTAACCGAGTAGTACCTACCAGTTAAGATTCACACGTAATAGCTTAGTACGAAAAGATTTATTTTGATTTCAAAATTCATATATATATATATATATATATATATATATATATATATATATATATATATATATATATATATATATATATATATATATATATATATATATATATATATATATATATATATATATATATATATATATATATATATATATATATATTGCAGTGACCCGAACTTTTCCATGTTTATATATATTAAATGAAATTATTATTTACATGATTAAGTGGTTTCAACATGTTAAGCAATCAAACTTGTTAAGACTTGATTAATTGAAATAGGTTTCATATTGATGTGCGTAGAGGTGTATACGAAATAGTTATATTTTTGTTACGAAATACTATTAAATACGATACAATTTTACACAAGTTATTTATTTATTTATAGAATGGATATACCTAAACCTTGCTACAATACTTATAGGCAGTGTACCTAATCGTAGAGTAGTGCAGTTTTTAGTAAGTCCGGTTCGTTCCACAGGGAGCTAGCCAAGTTTAACGCTATATTTTTTAACAACTATATTTATATAAAATATATATAATTATATATATTAATATTATTATAAAAGGGGGTTTTTACCGTTTAGTGACCGGTTTGTCGATTTTAAATAAAGCGAAAAGATAAATGACGATAATATAAATGACAGAATTTAAATTGCGATAAAGTAAATTGAAGTAATTAAAATGACAATAAATAAAGGTACGATGAAATATGAAATAAAATTATTATGCTTATTTAAACTTCCGTAATCATGATGTTTGACGTGTTGATTTTAATTAATTGTTACCCGGGTTAATTGTCCTTTGTCCTGATTTATTTGATTCCTATCTGATTTTTGACCATAATAGTACATCGGTCATAATTATAAAATGCTCGTCAAATTAACCTTATTCCCAAAGTCAAATATTTCAACTAATTAGGGATTCTAACTGTAACAAGGTTTTAATACTTTGTTAATAATTACACCAGGTTATCGACTGCGTGTAATCCAAGGTTTTAATACTTTGTTAACAATTACACCAATTATCCTTGTATGTAATCCACCCCTGTTTTAATGAGATATGAATATTAATTTACCCACTTGATCAGAATGAATAATCAATTACTCAACCCGAATAATTAATTAAATGATCGTAAAACATGTCGTATAAACGTCACTAAATAGAACATACATAATCATTTTAATAATTATTAGATTAACTAATTTGAAGATAGGTTCGACAGATTCTAATGAGTTGTCATTCGATTAGACAATACTCCTATCTATTAACAGTCAATAGTCCAATGTCCACAAGTGTCGGTCTTTTGTCCAAACCTTAATTATGGTACAAAATCTAATAACTCCGTCATAATATTTAGTCTAACATTGTGATTACTTCGGCTCAAATAAGCATAATATTAACTTAGTTACGAGACATTAATTTAAAAAGGAAGAACATAGCTTACAGTGGTGATTAATTGCGTAGCGTTACCCGGACAGAGTTTCGACTTTAAAACCCGTAAAACATTTCTTACAATAACCCAACTAAACCATAATTTATTATTAATCTTAAATTAAAATTATAATTATAATATATTACATAGAGAAGAGAGATTGATTTTTTGTGTGTGTAAAATTCGTCTGAAAAATGCTGAATTTATAGAATGTGGCCTGCTACAGTAACTCATGCGGTCGCATGAGATTTTAGTTCAAATCTCATGCACTCGCATGGGCTCATGCACTCGCATGAGTTTTATGCCTATTTCCCATGCGATCGCATGGCCGTCAGATCCAGCTCACATATTTTTTGTTTGCTAGTTTGTCGAAGTTATTTAATATAATATTTAATATATAAATAATTTATATAATTATTTAAATATTATATTATATTCTTGTGCATAGTTGACTTGTAATTTTAGCTCCGTTGCGTCGCGCGTTGATAGTTGGCTCAGGTCCCGGTTCCGAATTTTAAAACGTCCTTTCGTACGCGGAGATATCTTGTACTTTGCATTCCGCTGCTCGTACTCTTGTCATTTTTAGACGTTTATTATCAGTAAATGGAACCACTTGAATTATATCTTGTTCATTTGAGCTTTTTGGTCATTTGCATCTTCAAATCGTCGTTTTCTTCTTTTGTCTTAGCACTTATTTATTTAAACGGATATTACATAAAAATAGAACAATTACAACTAAAAGCTTTACATATTGGAAGGATATTGTGCCTAAATATATGTTCATTTGGAGCACAATCACATATAGACAATTGGCCACCCAAGTTGACCGGTGATTCACAAACGTTAAAACTTGTAAAAACTATATGATGACATATATATGATTATATATATAGTTAACATGATATTATGATAAGTAAGTATCTCATTAGGTATTTTAACAATGAGTTATATACATAAAATTGAGTTTATTGAATTAAGAAACTAGAAACGATATATATAACGATTATCGTTATAACAACGTCTTACTAAATACATATGAATCATATTAAGATATTGATACACTATGTTTAATCATGATAAGTGATAAGTAAACATGTCATTAAGTGTATTAACAATGAACTACATATGTAAAAACAAGACTACTAACTTAATGATTTCGAATCGAGACATATATGTAACGATTATCGTTGTAACGACATTTAACTGTATATATATCATACTAAGATATATTATATATCATAATATCATGATAATTTAACAATTTAACATCTCTTTAAATATAATAACAAAAGGGTTAACAACATTTAACAAGATCGTTAACCTAAAGGTTTCAAAACAACATTTACATGTAACGACTAACGATGACTTAACGACTCAGTTAAAATGTATTTACATGTAGTGTTTTAATATGTATTCATACACTTTTTAAAGTCTTCAAGACACTTATCAAAGTGCTTCTACTTAACAAAAATGCTTACAAATACATCCTCATTCATTTTCATCAACAATTCTACTCGTATGCACCCGTATTCGTACTCGTACAATACACAGCTTTTAGATGTATGTACTATTGGTATATACACTCCAATGATCAGCTCTTAGTAGCCCATGTGAGTCACCTAACACATGTGGGAACCATCATTTGGCAACTAGCATGAAATATCTCATAAAATTACAAAAATATTAGTAATCATTCATGACTTATTTACATGTAAACAAAATTACACATTCTTTATATCTAATCCATATATAATAGGTCAGATCATGTTGAGATCGAGAGAAATGATAAGATAAAGAGAGATTCGGTATGTAAGAATGCAACTCGGTATTAGAGAGAATCGGTAAAATTACATTCCACAGCTTCTAGAACTCAGTTACAATGCAATGGCTATCTAATTAGGACTACTTAGGTTCTTTATATAGCTCTCTTCTAAGGAACCTTCATTTAAGCTTATTTCACATTAACACTATACAACTTTGGGGTCCTAACAATCTCCCCCTTAGTGTTAAATGTGAATTTTATAACATAATCCTATTTTGTAATCTTGAGAGGTCCAAACGTTAGTTTCCATCGTGTGCCATCTGGTTTTGAAACTTCTACTTGATTTTCTGAAATTTGCTTAGAAGGTTTCTAGACACCCTACGCTTTTCTTGGATCTCCCGTATGTAATGGATATTCATCCATTTCCTTGAAATATCTTCTCTTTCTCTGTCCACGAAGTATCTCAAACTGTCTTGTACGAACTCGGAGTTTTCAGACGATCTCTTATATGCTTTATGAATTCTCCAAGACCCATTATCATATCAATGTCATGGAACTTGCTTTGATGAATCTTAAGATACTTCAGTGCAGCCATAAGTGTTCCATCTGAATATTTGTTCAGCTCTTCAGTACGAATGAACACCTTTTCCTTTTGAGAATTTACAAAAACAAACCCTTCGGGTTCGAATTGCATTTGAAACATCCTCATATCCTTCAGTCCCTCTGTAAATTGATTCGGATACATAATTTGAATCTTTTTCCTTTTTGCTTCGAGACCTATTTGAAAATCTTCACGTCTCATCAGTTCAATTGTCTCCATCATGTATCTTTTCACAGCTTCCAAAGCTTGAGCCTTAGCAAAAGGTCGTATGGTGATGATACTGAGGTAGTTGTAGATGTGAATGATGTCAAGCATATCTAGATTATGAAAAACTGTTTCAGTGAACTTGTACTCTTTCTCATCTTCTCTGATAACGTGGAACTGACTGATGACGTCTTTCTTTTCGCTTATCTCTACTCCGACTCGAGTAATATTCAACACTTCTAAAATACGATATTTTCTTTGAAGCCACAAATCATCTTCATCTTTGTTGATATGTTTCCTCTACATAAACTCATACCAATTCCTTTCACTTGCTGGAAGCAATCGTGAACCTATATATGTAAATCTTTTGCTCCTTGGTGATTCATTGATGCGAAAGATCTTGTAAGCATTTTCCTCGATGAATGTGTTTCGTAACGTTATAAAATCATGTTCTACTCCCAACAATAATCTTTGCTCCTGATTCTTAAAGAATATTCCATGGTTGTATTTGAATCTGGAATTCACTTATTCACTTTATGTAGATGTACCAGAATTTGAACTTTCATTAGCATTTGTTGGATTTGAACTCGATGAGGGTGTAGAATTTGATGAATGACCAGTAGGATTTCTTGCATCATCATTTGGAACATCATCATCTTCAATATGATCAAAGATCTCATCTTCATTTGGATTAACATAAAGATTGTCTTCATCGTCATCAGAAGAATCCATTTCATCATCACTTTCTATTACTGGTTCAGGATTCTCTTTATCTACAATCTCTACATCTTCCGGAATTGAAGATACTGATGATAACTTGCTTACAATGACAAATCCATCGTCATCCGTCTCTTCAAGATAGAAATCACTCAAGTTCAAATCCTCATCTACCAGTCCACTATCAGCCTCATTATGAACAATTGGAATTATAACTTGCTCAGGCTCCTTATCATCAATTTCATCATGTGTAGTAACCATTTCTGATTCCATCTGAACTTGTTGAGCTTGTGAAGCTGATGAAGACCTTACACCACCACTCTTAGTTGAAATTTTTACCGTTAGATATTCTCCATCTACTCCTATCTCCCCCTCATGGCTATTCTGAGGATCAGAATCATCATGTTCATCATCACGGTGAGGACTCAACGGAGAAGAGCAGGAATTAAGTGGATATCGAGCACGAAAAAATGCTTGAAGCGAAGTGCGTCGAAGAATGTCTAGATTGACTCTAGAAAACATACAACTGAAATATTCTTGCTCCAAAGCATCATAGAAATGTGGTAAACGAGAGGGTGATGGTGGAAAAGTAACAATAGGAACACCAGCAGCAGCAACTGTTGAAGGCGATGTCGGTGGAAGTGTTTGAGTTGCCGTGAGGGCAGGTAAGAATGATTGTGCGGTATTATTCTTATATGTAGGGCTATACATACTACTAGTTAGATTCGTGATATCCCCTTCAGATGGAGGTTGGGTAACAACCGGAGTTGTCACCGGCGAAGTTTCTTTCGAAGCATCCGCCTCCATGACTTTGGTCTCATGGGACTCTGACAGAGTAGTAGAACTACCCATCTGTTTAGTTCTCGCAGAGATATTGATATCCCCGACTCCTAAAATCATTGATATACCATGAGGTGGCACATCTCTTTCAGTTAAAGACTCTTCCTCCAGACCCTGAGATTCAGAATCCGGAAGAGAAGTGGTTTGAACCAATGGATCACTTTCATGAACCAAGGGAACAGTCTGCTGGAAGTCTGATAAATATCCCGAAGGATTGTCATGTTGACTCGTTTCCATGGGACGCGGCAGATCTTCCTCATCAAGATAAGCCGGACCTCGAGACCCTATTGTACGTTGAGGCACAGAAGGATTTCCAGCCGATACGCAGGGTGCCTTTTCAAGATTTTTTGGCTCCCCTTCGGCCGTTCTGGACTTCAATGATTGAGTGTCCTCAATCGATTGAGTCAACGCAGACTTTACTGCAGAGGAAGACTTTACTTCCTTAGACGCCGAAGCACCTTGCTTTGTGGGATTTATTATTAAGTCCTGTTTAGATTGGATGGGCTTAGTGGTCATTTTACCATTCGTGCGTTTAGATCTCTTGCCTACCAAAGCTTGCGCTTCATTTAGCGTAGGGCTTACTGTTATTCTTGGATGTGATACGGAGATGGGTGAGAGTGACCTAATTGGCTCTAGGTCTTGGTCCGTATCACCAATGGTTGGAGTAACTGTTTGGCGGACGATGGGTGTCGAAGTCCTAGATCAAGTTACTCGTTGGGTTGGCGGAGTCTGAATCATCTCATCAGGTATGTATCGAGTTCTCTTAGGAGAAAGTTCGGGAGACGATTCAGATGCTGTAGCTGAAGTGTCGGTGTCACTGCTTACTTCGGGTGTTGTGGAAAGGGTTGGTTCAATCTTAGTTGGACTAGGTTACCTGATCCTCACGGGTTGAGCTTGGTGTGCTACCCTAGATCGTTTGAGGTTCACCCTAAGTGGAGGATTAGCTGGCCCGGGTGGTTGAACTATAGGTCCCTCTACAACCTCTGGGGCTGGAACCACGGCAGGTTCAACTTGTTCTTGTTGTACCGGGTTCGTAAGAGGTATTCCTACAGCCTGAAAATAAGAACACATACGAGCGTCTTGGGGTTCAGCTAGCCTCACTAGCCAATTTGGAATTGGCGCAGTGAATTGATTATCAGACACCATAGGGGTATTCATCTTCAGCTCTCCAAACCTTTTCATCTGTAATCCATGTGTACCTGGTACAAATATATTTGCATTTCTGCAAGCATTTATAGCATCATGGATAAAGATACAGAAAAACCTTTCACAAGGGATGTATGAACCCCTTGGTTTATCAACTTAAGCTTGAACCAGATCCCATAAAAGCTTAGCATAGTCAGGAGCCTCTACTCTTATGAAAGAGTAGAATACTTTCAGCATTGGCACAGTCAAGCTATCGGATCCACTCCTTGTCATCAGCAAGCATCTGTTAATGATTGAGAAGATCACATACCACCTTGAGTGCAGATATTTCTTCTGAAACTTAGCTGGTGGAACATTGGTAGCTCCAACATAACCAAGATCATAGACAGAAGTCATCATTTGCTGAGTAGCAGGAAAAGTAGGAGCATTCTGTACAAGAGGAAGTCTGAAGACCCTCCTGAAATTAGCTTTAGTGAAACTCCTCCTCCCTTGAACTCCTCTTAGTTGAAATTCAAAACGAGCTTGTGTTCCCTCTGGATTTTCAGTAGTAGGTTGTGTAGCTTCCACAAACCTAATTGTTCTCTTAAGTAACTCCAGATCTGTTACAGCTACACTGGCAGTAGTACTGAGAGCAGGCCACAGTGTGTGCCTCTCTAGAATAGCTGTCCAGTAGTTGCAGGGAATACTGGTTTCAGAGTTGATGAAGTGATTGTTCGCCATTTAGCTGTACAAATAAGAAATAGAAGACCACAAGATATTTAACAAAAAGCATATATCTCTATTCTTATTTGCCATTGAAATCCTTTGTATATGTTTTATCTTTTCTATTTTAAGATTTTTATGGTTTTTCAAAAATATAAAAGTCTTTTATTCTCAAACATGAACAAATAATTGACAACCATGACATTCATATGATATTCATCTTAGTACAAAATCATCATGCAAAGTCAATTATATAACACAAGGAATCAGAACAACACTTAGTCAATTTCAGCACAATTCAAGCAGATTCGGTATTTATGAAAATTTTAGATTCTGTAACCAAATAAGCTTGAGTTTTCATAACAGAAAGATATAGAATAAACATGTTAAGTGTTTGAAGATAAAAATCAGAAAATTTCAAGGTACCAAATTTCAGACTCGGTATCAAGAAAGAAAACCAGATTCGGTATCTTCAAAAATGAACAGAAAGTCACTCAAACATGCATATTCTATCACATAACATGTAATTTCACAACCATGATCAATTAACCATTCAATTACAAGCATATTAACATGTTAATTGTATGAATAAACTCGGTATCAGGATAAGAACACATTCGGTAGATACATAATTCATCAAATAAGCAATTAAACATGTAATCAGACTCGGTCAAATGATAGATCAGATAATTTAACTCAGATTAGACAAGATTTCATGTTGATTTTCCAAATCAATTGATTTTAATCAAAGATTAATTAAACTCGACTCAGACTCGGTATAATCAATAAGATTTCAAAAATTAAAGGTCATAATCCAGTTATTTTGATCTTTTCTGGTTGATAAAAACTTAATTATCTCAGATCTACAATTATATATCTTAAACATTGATTAAAATGAACATTTACCAAGAATTTGAAGAAACAGAATGACGAATTCGGTAGAATTAAGCAGATTCGGTATAATCAACAGACTCGGTAGGTAATTAATAACAGTAAGAGAGTAATGTTTGACTTTGACTCTCCTTTTATAGATACCGAAGGTAAAATACCGAATGGGCTTTACAGAATGGGCCTAATATACCGAATACAGTCCAATTTTTTCAAAACTTTAACAATTTAACTCCAAATCTTGACAAATTGATTTTTCCTCTTGAAATCCATTTCAATCTTCTCATGAAAAACAATTCTGAGACAATTTTTAAAACTTTGAACTTACCGAATCTGTACTGTTGGTTGTCAGACTCGGTAAAATGCTAAAAATAGCATTTATTCAGTAAAATTTAAATATTTTTGGATTTTATCTTTTCCAATTTTTATGAATTTTTCAAAATAAGATTTGTACTTAAAAGAACTTTGAATTTTATACAAAGTACAAATCTTCAGTGATACCAATTGTTGACACGGGTTGCATACTGAGATGTATACAAGCCATAGTGAATTATTTCAGATAAAAACAAAGAAATTTTGAATTCACTTTTGAAAAACAATATTTTTGAATAATTTTCTCATTTTCTCCCTTTTTCTCCCCCTCAAAATGTGATATACAAGAAAGTAAATCAGCATTTTGATTATGTTCCCAAGAAAATGAATTAACTCTCCCTTGAGATAGAATATCAATGAGTTACCTCCCCCTTGCGTAACCATTGAACAAATATATCTAGGAAGTTATCATTAATCTAAAGGCAGTCCCTTAAAGAAAAATTATCTAAAGCACTGAAACTTAGTTGCTCCCCCTAGAAAGTATCTACTTCCCCTAAACACAAGATCCCAAAAATAAGTCCCAACAGATCTAAGGAATATCAAGCACTATACTCTACCATGCCAATCTCTTTGATCAAGAATTTTAGCCTAAGTTCATCTAAAGGTTTAGTGAACATGTCAGCTAATTGCACTTTAGTAGGCACAAAGTATAACTCTACATCCCCTTTCTCTACGTGGTCCTTAATGAAATGATAACGAATATCTATGTGTTTAGTTTTAGAATGCTGAACCGGGTTGCTTGTTATTGTAATAGCACTTTGTGAATCACAATAGATCGGGGTCTTAGAAATCTTAAAGCCATAGTCCAAGAGTTGAGTTTGCATCCACAAAACTTGTGAACAACAGTGAGCTGCAGCAATGTACTCAGACTCAACTGTTGATAAAGACACACAGTTCTGCTTTTTGGATGACCAACCAACAAGCCTATTCCCCAACATCTGAATTGATCCAGATGTGCTCTTTCTATCAACATAGCAACCACCATGATCCGCATTAGTATAAGCAGTGAGATTGAAATCGGATCCATGAGGATACCAGATCCCAAGGTTAGGTGTACCTTTAAGGTATTGAAAAATCCTAACAACTGCTTTGGAGTGAGTTTCTTTGGGTTGGACTGAAAGCGGGCACAGACAGTTACGGCAAGTGTAATTTCTGGTCGACTGGCAGTCAAATACATTAAAGAACCAACCATGCTTCGATAAAGCGTAATATCAAAGGGTTCCCCATTAGTATCAGCATCCAGTAAAGTCCTCATTGGGGTTGTCATTGGTTTTAAAGCAGTCATTTTAAAACGTTTTAGCATATCATTGATATACTTTGTTTGACTGATAAAAATCCCATTTAGTAATTGTTTTACTTGTAACCCCAAGAAGAAAGTTAACTGGTCAAGCATGCTCATTTCGAATTTGCTGGCCATAAGGTCACCAAATTCTTTGCATAAGGCCGGGGACGTGGAACCAAAAATAATATCATCAACGTAAATTTGAACCAAGAGAATGTGACCGTGGTTTTTACGGATGAATAGCGTTGTATCAATTGTTCCATGAAAGAAGCCATTGTCCAGCAAATACTTTGTTAAGGTCTCGTACCATGCACACGGTGCTTGCTTCAGACCGTATAAAGCTTTCTCCAAGTAGTAAACACGGTTTGGATGAATGGGATTGACAAATCCTTCTAGTTGATCAACATAGACTTCCTCTTGAAGATAACCATTCAGAAAAGCAGTTTTGACATCCATTTGAAACACCGTGAACTTCATATGAGGAGCAAATGCAAGGAAAAGATGAATTGCCTCAATCCTAACAACCGGAGCAAACGTTTCGTCATAATCAATGCCCTCTTGTTGTCGATATCCTTTGGCCACAAGACGTGCCTTATTTCGAACCACAATTCCATCAGAATCCTTCTTGTTCTTGAAAATCCACTTAACCCCTATTGGTCGTTGACCCGTTGGTCTTGGAACTAATCGCCATACTTTCAATCGTTCAAATTGATTGAGCTCGTCTTGCATTGCAACTACCCAGTATGGATCTAGTAAAGCTTGAGCAACTGTTGTTGGTTCAATCTTACTAAGAAAGGCTGTGAATACACACATATTCTGAGTAGCCCTTCGAGTTGAAACTGGAGCAGATGCATCACCAATAATAAGATCTATTGGATGACTTTTAGTCCATCAGGTGTGTGGAAGAGGTTGTACATCAATTGTATCCATCAGAACATCAACCGTTGTTGACGTTGAGCCTTGATCTGCTTGATCTGATGTAACATTATTTAATGGATTCAATAGAGCATCTGGAGAAATAGCTGGAGTTATATCAAATGATGAATCTTGATCTTGTGCAAGATTATCAGTAACATGAGGTTGGAGGGAGGATGAAGAAACAACAGGTGAATCAGTTGGTGTTGAATCTTCATCAAAAAGACTTTGAAGAGTCTCCACAGTAGTTGACTGTGATGGTGTAACCAGTACGGCTTGAACATATGAATCGCGTTGAGGAGTATAAAGACTATCAAACAAGATATCATGTTCCTCTTATGTAACCGTAGGAACACACTTCTTCGAGAAAATTGAGTTTTGCGCGGAAGAAGTAGTAGCCAGGTTAGGATCGGGTTTTGAACTGAGTTGTTCAAAAGCCATTCCCAAAAATTCATCGACTTGACGTTAATGCTCTCTTTAATCATCTTTGTCCACTTATGATAAACACGATAAGTAACTTTGTTCGAGGAATAACCAAGAAATATGGCCTGATCACCATGAGGATCAAACTTTCTGAGGCTATCAAAATCGTTAAGCACATAGCATATACAACCAAAAACACGGAAATATTTGACATTCGGGCGTCTACCATATAATAACTCATATGGAGTTTTATCAAAACGTTTGTTTACAATACAACAATTTTGGGTATAGCATGCAGTTGAAATGGCCTCCCCCCACATTTTTGGAGGTAATTTGGAGTGGGCAAGCATCATTCGTGCTGCTTCGCACAACGTACGATTATGTCGTTCAACTACTCCATTTTGTTGGGGGGGTCCGAGCAGCAGAGAACTGATGTTCAATGCCTTGGTCTTTCAAATAACTATCAAGCGGGTCATTCTTAAATTCCGTCTCATTATCAGTTCTGATGCTCTTAACATGTTTGTTAAAAGAGCGTTGAATCTTTTTAATGAACTCAATGATAATGGCGGAGGTTTCTGACTTAGTTCGCAAAAGAAAAATCCATGTAAACCGGGAATAGTCATCAACAATGACAAGCACATGTTTCTTGCCACCGAGGCTAGAAATACGCATGGGTCCACATAAGTCCATATGCAATAATTGCAAAGACGATGAAGTACTGGGGTTTTGATTAAGCGGATGATTAGTCCGTTTCAGCTTACCCATCGCACATGATGGACACATATGATGCTTATCATATTGAAAGGTCGGAATACCATCAACTAAATCTTTAGAGACTAGTCGATTGATACCCTTGTAATTTAGGTGTGACATCCGATGATGCCATAACCAGGAATTTTTTTGGAAGAACGAGTGGCCAAACACATGGTTGCATGTGATGGTGCATCATTGAGGTCAATAGTATATAGTGAAGCACAACGTTTACCAACAAGAAGATCATTCCCTTCGGTGGATTGCACCGAGCATTGTCGACGTTCAAACAAAACTTTGAGATCTCCATCGCAGAATTGGCTCACACTAAATAAAATGCACCCCAAACCCTCAACATATGAAACCCGTTTGATTGTTATGCCATTTTGCACAAAATCTCCTTAACCCGTTATTGCTGCAATCTCATCGTTTCCGAATGTAACCGTTCCTAGGAATTTGTCAATGAAGTTGACAAGCAAGGATTTATCACCCGTCATGTGTCGAGAACAACCGGAATTGATATACCAAACACAGACATCGAAACCCTGTAATGTGAATTTCCTAGAGTTTAGGTACCTAAAGTTTTTTGGGTCCTTTTCGGTTAGTACCAGCAATAAACTTTGGATTAACAACAAACTTTGGATCAATGATGAAATAATCACGTAAAGCATCATGCAGTTTAGACAATAAAGCATCATTTAAAACCACATTACATGAAGCATCATACGCAATATCAATCTTTACATCGTTATTAGAAGTCTTAACACACAATTTATTCCAAGTAGATGTTTTGTTCACAGACGAAAATTGAAAAACATGAGATGATTTCCTAGGCTGACTAGCAGATTGCTTTGGTTTGGTTGCTACTTTCTTAGTCGTGGACTTAGGAACCCATACAGATTTGTAATTCAAATTTGGATTATGACCTGTGACACGAAAAACACCTTTGTTAGTTAGACGTCCAAACTTTTCAGTTGGCACATGAGATGACTGATTTTGCAGAATTTCCAATTTGATTGTACGTTCTTTTGCATCATACTCACTTAAATCAGGTTTAGAACTTATGTGTGTTGTGGACTTAACTGATTTCTTTAAAAGACTCGCTTTTGAAGTTTTCGTCATAGGAATCATAGGAATCTTTTCAGTTAACTCAGAACCATTTGGAGAATGAACCTTTTTAACAATATACTGAGTTGTAGAAACAACTTTCGAACCATGATTGCCAAATTGAGAACGTAGAGGATTTTTAAGAATAGTAATGGGTTTTACATCCTTAGATGTTGTTGTTCCCTTCCCCTTCTTAGTAATCCCACCAGTACATTCAAGCACATTGGTTGCAACATTAGACGTTTGCTTAAGTGTGTTAGCCTGTTTCAGTTGAATTATCTTTTGTTTTAAGCTTTTAATCTCAAGACATAATTCTTCAGCAGAAACTATCACTTCACCCTCCTTAAAAGCATAAGTATATTCTTTATTAGGCAGTGAAGGCAATTTATCACACAAAGCAAGCATTTGTTCTAATGATTGGCACTTAAGTTGCAAGTCAATATTCTCCTGTTCAAGTTGAGCTACTATACGATTCAAATTGCGTACAGCAGGCAAATGCAAGTAATAATCATGCAAAGGATCAAGTTGACTTTCAAAATCTATCAAAGGTTCAATGTTCGGTTCATCCTGAGGTTCTACTTTTTCATCTAAAGAATTTTGACCTAGAGAATCTGTCTCAAAGAAGACAGTTAGTTCATGTGCTAGGTCTTCACGGAAAACATCATCTGGACATGAAGGTAAAGTTGGTAGAATTGGTTTCACATCAAAGGTTGGTTCATCAAACACCTCATCTATTGCAGTAATGCTAGAACTAGGTTTGTTAAACACTTCATTCTCAAGCATTAAAATGTATTTCTCTAGCATGAGTGTTGGGATATAAACCAGTCTACGCTTAGGCACATAATCTTCACGTTGCATGTTCTTTTCAGTTTCAACAAGATTTTTCAAGAAATCAGGATTCGATTTACCTATCTTAGCATTGATTTTTTCATACATTAAGCTAATTTGATGGTATTTCCTAGGTTTACGATTCACAATAATATCATCAAAATCAGCATCAGAAGCATGTACAAAATGAGATGGTAAACCGGCTTGAAAATAATTAGAATGATATAATCCTGGAATCTTTTTGGAAGCATCTTCCAAAGTTTTCGGATTTTCATAACCCAACCCCCACTTTTCACCATGAATCGTTTTTGGTCTATTCATGAAAATCGTTTGTTTTGAAAGTTCCATATCCATGATAGCTTTGGATTGCTTTGTTCGATAGAGTTTTTCCTCATATCGAGCAAGTTGTGCTTTCATTTGAAAAGATTCTTTTGACAATAAAGAAATTTCAGTGTTCTTTTCAATTATGGTGTTTTCCAATTGAACAATTTTCTTGTTTAGTTTTGAAAGTGTGGGTTCATGTTGGTTTTTCAAATCAGAAAGATCTTTTTCTAAAAATTGAACTTTTTCTGCAAGTCGTTCCGATTTTAAACGATAATCAGTTCTTTCAACTTTAATTGGATGAATTGTCTTTTTCAGATCTTCCAACTCAGTTTCCGTAGAGTTGAGTTGGAGAGTCAATAGTTGCACATCCATTTGCAATTTGGATGAGGAAGGTCTGGTCTCATTCATTTTGATTTTATCTTTTAAAACCTTGTTTTCAGATTTTAAGCCTTTGACTTCTTTTGACATTGAGACCAGATTCTTCATCAAGTCATTTTGCATTGTTATAAAATCAGGTGAGATTTCAGTTGATTGTACCTCATCATCATCGGATGTTGAGTCAGAATTCTCCATTGCTTCCTTAGCTTTGATGAGCTTTGTCACCTTGCAAACATTTGCATGTTCCACCTCTGAATCTGAATCGTCAGTCCAGTTAAACCAAGTATCATCAACCGGTTTTAGCTCTCCCCCAGTTTCCACAATCTTAGCCATCAACATTTTCTTCTTGTAGTAAGTTGCGTCCTTCTTCTTAGGCATCTTGCACTCACGAGAGTAATGACCAGCTTTGCCACAATTGAAACAAATTGAATCTTCCTTCTTGGAATCATCAGCACGTTGTTGTTTAGATTGATCAGGTTTCTTGTAGTGCGAGGAAGATGACGAGTTTTTACGTTGATTGCTTGATTTTCCTTTAAACTTGTGTTTGTTCAAGGCTTTTGTGAACATGGCCGCCATCTTGACTAATTCAAGGTGAGAATCATCAATATCAGAAAGATTCAAATCTTCTGAATCAGTTGATTCTTCAACATGCACTTTCTTGGACAAGCTTTTAGAAGATGTCAACGATTTGCTCTTCTTTTTGGCAATTAGGACAAGTGGATCGCCCGGAGAAGACTCTTTCCTTCCTTCTTGAAGTTTAGACACTTCAGGTTGATAATGCATAAGAACTCCAACAAGCTCATGAATAGTCAACTTGTCAATCTCTTTAGTAGATCGAACAATGGTTCCATAAGGAAGCCAATCAGCATTGAGCTTTTTGAGAAACTTCATGTTGACTTCAGCATTTACTTTTATGATCTTGCACCTTTTCAACTCATTGAGAACACCATTGAAACAACGATAGGTATCCTTGAGTGGTTCATCAGTTTCCTGCTTGAAATCTTCATAGAATCCCAGAGCCTTATTCAATTTAGTAACGTCTGACATGTCATAACCTTCTTGCTGTCGTTTGATCTCATCCCATATATCTTTTGCTGTTGTGTTGCTATCAACATTTTCAAACAATTCATACGGGATAGCTTGCATAACAATATTCTTTGCCTCTATGTCACCCTGAGCTCTCTCACGCTTATCACTAGAAAGTTCATAGACTAGAATTGGCATACCAGTATCCGGATGATAATCAACAACTGGACCATCTCTCAGAGAAGCCCAAATGTACTTTGCTTTCTCACCCTTATAGTCTATATACTGAGTGATACGGTGAAGCCACTGAGTACACTTGCCATCAAACAACACTGGAGGACGGGAATCTGATCCAATGATCAAAGTATCTTGAGTAGTCATCTTGAAAATGAGGTAGATTCGGTAAAGATTCTGTATTACACAAATCTAAGATGAAAAATCACAATAATCTGATCAGAATGTCAGATTCTGTATTAGAATCGGTACTGTAGCAGATTCGGTAAAGTAGCAGCTTCGGTAAAGATTCTGTATATCAGATTCTGTAAAAGAAACTGATCAGAAACTGTAAAAGTGACACAGCCAGATTCAGTATAGATTCGGTAATCACAAGAATTGTAGCCTGTAACCACTTAAAATAATGGATTAAGTGATATAGAAACTCAGATTCTGTATCTGATTCGGTAGTCAGATTCTGTATGAATTTGAAGTTCAAACTCAATTCAATCCTTTTGAATTAGATTCTGTAACCTTGCTGCACAAGGAAACACGTTAGTATCACACAAAATATCAAAGATACCGAAAGTATAGGATACCGAATGTCAACTGTAGCAGTTGACAATACCGAGTCTAAGTTTAAAAACTTAGAAATATGACAGAATCCTTTCTCAAACCACAGCAATTAGCTGCGTATAATCAAACCGAATGTGATAGAATCACAATCACTCCACAATCTGCAACACTTAAGATGAATTAAGGTAATGAAGCAGACTCGGTATAACAGTTACGATACCGAGTGTTGATCAAATCTTCAAAACTTGATAAATTGAAGATATTGAACCGTCAGAAATATGATTTAACACCTCACGAACACAACTGAATCCTTAAATCTTCACAAAAATCCAGAATCAAGCTTGAATTAAGCAATACCGAGAGTTTTAGCCACAAACTCTAAAAATCAACTTGATTCGCCATAATTGAAGTTAAAAAGCTGTAATGATGATCGAAACTCTTTCTAAAAGACCTAATGCACCTTCGCTGAACTTATCACAAGAATCTGAACGTCAGATTATCAAATTCGATAATACCGAATGTGATTCAAAATACCGAGAGTATTCAGATTCTGTAATCTGCAATCTCTGGATCGATATAGTGATGTAGAATCACTTCCTGGAAGCTCTGATACCAAATGATAGGTCAGATCATGTTGAGATTGAGAGAAATGATAAGATAAAGAGAGATTCGATATGTAAGAATGAGACTCGGTATTAGAGAGAATTGGTAAAATTACATTCCACAGCTTCTAGAACTCGGTTACAATGCAATGGCTATCTAATTAGGACTACTTAGGTTCCTTATATAGCCCTCTTCTAAGGAACCTTCATTTAAGCTTATTTCACATTAACACTATACAACTTCGGGGTCCTAACAATATACTAACGACCAAAAACACCTACAAACACTTTCATTCTTCAATTTTCTTCATCTAATTGATCTCTCTCAAGTTCTATCTTCAAGTTCTAAGTGTTCTTCATAAATTCTATAAGTTCTAGTTTCATAAAATAAAGAATACTTCCAAGTTTGCTAGCTTACTTCCAATCTTGTAAAGTGATCATCTAACCTCAAGAAATCTTTCTTATTTACAGTAAGATATCTTTCTAATACAAGGTAATACTCATATTCAATACAAGGTAATACTCATATTCAATACAAGGTAATACTCATATTCAAACTTTGATTCAATTTCTATAACTATAACAATCTTATTTCGAGTGGAAATCTTACTTGAACGTGTTTTCGTGTCATGATTCTGCTTCATGAACTTTCAAGCCATTCAAGGATCCTTTGATGCTAGATCTATTTTTTTCATTTCCAGTAGGTTTATCCATAAAAGCTGAGGTAGTAATGATGTTCATAACATCATTCGATTCATATATATAAAACTATCTTATTCGAAGGTTTAAACTTGAAATCACTAGAACATAGTTTAGTTAATTCTAAACTCGTTCGCAAACAAAAGTTAATCCTTCTAACTTGACTTTTAAAATCAACTAAACACATGTTCTATATCTATATGATATGCTAACTTAATAATTTAAAACCGGAAAACACGAAAAACACTGTAAAACCGGATATACGCCGTCGTAGTAACACCGCGGGCTATTTTGGGTTAGTTAATTAAAAACTATGATAAACTTTGATTTAAAATCTGTTCTTCTGGGAAAATTATTTTTCTTATGAACATGAAACTATATCCAAAAATCATGGTTAAACTCAAAGTGGAAGTATGTTTTCTAAAATGGTCATCTAGACGTCGTTCTTTCGACTGAAATGACTACCTTTATAAAAATGACTTGTAACCTGTATTTCTGACTATAAAATTATACTTTTTCTATTTAGATTCATAAACTTAAGTTCATTACGAAGCCATAACAACTTGAAACACTCAAACCGGATTTAAAACGAAGAAGTTATGAGTAAAACAAGATTGGATATTTTTGCTTGTTGTAGCTACGTGAAAATTGGTAACAAATTTATATTAATCATATCCTAGCTAACTTATATTGTATTATACATGTATTCTAATATATTATGTAATCTTGGGATACCATAGAAACGTATGCAAATATTTTGACATATCATATCGACCCATGTATATATATTATTTGAAACAACCATAGACACTCTATATGCAGTAATGTTTGAGTTAGCTACACAGGGTTGAGGTTGATTTCAAAAATATATATACTTTGAGTTGTGATCTAGCTTGAGACGTGTATACACTGGGTCGTGGATTGATTCAAGATAATATATATATCAATTTATTTCTGTACATCTAATTGTGGACAACTAGTTGTAGGTTACTAACGAGCACAGCTGACTTAATAAACTTAGAACATTAAAATGTATTAAAAATGTTGTAAATATATTTTGACCATACTTTGATATATATGTACATATTTGTTATAGGTTCGTGAATCGACTAGTGGCCAAGTCTTACTTCCCGACGAAGTAAAAATCTGTGAAAGTGAGTTATAGTCCTACTTTTAAAATCTAATATTTTTGGGATGAGAATACATGCAGCTTTTTAAATATTTTACAAAATAGACACAAGTACATGAAACTACTTTCTATGGTTGAACGATAGAAGCCGAATATGCCCCTTTTTACTTGGTAACCTAAGAATTAGTAAACCAGTCTACTAATTGACGCGAATCCTAAAGATAGATCTATTGGGCTCAACAAACCCCATCTGTTGTAGCGGATGCTTTAGTACTTCGAGTTTTTATATCATGTCCGATGGATGTCCCGGAATGATGGGGATATTCTTATATGCATCTTGTTAATGTCGGTTACCAAGTGTTCACCATATGAATGATTTTTATCTCTATGTATGGGATGTATCTTGAAGTATGAAATCTTGTATTCTATTATTATGATTTGATAATATATAGGTTAAACCTATAACTCACCAATATTTTTGTTGACGTTTTAAGCATGTTTATTCTCAGGTGATTATTAAGAGCTTCTGCTGTTGCATACTAAAATAAGGACAAGATTTGGAGTCCATGCATGTATGATATTATGTAAAAACTGCATTCAAGAAACTTATTTTTGATGTAATATATTCTTATTGTAAACCATTATGTAATGGTCGTGTGTAAATGGTATATTTTAGATTATCATTATTTGATAATCTACGTAATGCTTTTTAAACCTTTATCGATAAAATAAAGTTTATGGTTGTTTTAAAAATGAATGCAGTCTTCGAAAAATGTCTCATATAGAGGTCAAAACCTCGCGAAGAAATCAGTTAATATGGAACGTTTATAATCAATATGAAGGGACATTTCAGTTGGTATCCGAGCGTTGGTCTTAGAGAACCAGAAATTTGCATTACTGTGTCTTATCGAGTTTGTTAGGATACATTAGTGAGTCTGGACTTCGACCGTGTTTTCTTTAAAAACGATTGCTTAACACTTTTGTTGGAAACTATATATTATTAACATGTAAATATTATGTGATATATTAACCTCTTAATGTGTTTGATATTGTGTGATAGATGTCTACCACTAGTACAAATCCCATCGATTCACCTAATAATAATGAAGAGTCGAATATATTTTAGGAAGATTCACAAATTCCCGAAGAGGAACCGGAAGAAGAGGAACCGGAAGAGGAGGAACCAGAAGAGGAGGAACCGGAAGAAGAGGAACCGGAAGAGGAGGAACTGGAAGAGAAGGAACCGGAAGAAGAAGAAGAGGTTCTGGAGGAAGAAATATTTATTCCTATAGTAAATCGATTAAATAAAAGAAAATCCTCAACCAACGGACCAAAGTTAATAATGGTCAATGGTGTTTCCGCCGAGGAAGCAAAATATTGGGAAGATTACCAATTTTCTGATGAATTGGATCCCGATGAGGATTCCGATGATGTTATAGAAATTACCTCGACCCAATTTAATAAAGCAAAAGAAAATAATAAGGGAAAAGGTATAAAAATAGAGAAACCTGATTCCGACCCCGATGAACTTTATATGTATCGGTAACATTTGTATTTCCTAAATTGTAACAATAACCCGGGAACCTCTAAACCACTAGGTTTTTCTAAACCATTGTGGAAAACGACGGCTCGTATTAGAGGAACACCATATATCCCTAAAAAAAATTAGGAAAACGAACCAAGTCCGAAGAAGAAGAAACCAGTGATTCAGATTAGAGGGTTGTAATCATGTTGTGTATTATATGTATTGTAGTGTGCTTGTACTTTTATGTTCTATGTAAAAATTTCTTGTATTGTTTGTTAATTATCTTTTACGAATCTAATCCTTGTCTATTTTACAGTATAAAAACAAAATAGACGTTAAGGGTAGACAACCGAATATTTTAGAAGATCTACCAGAGGATATGATTGAGGAAATCTTGTCTAGGGTCGGTCAGAATTCATAGGCACAATTAATTATGGCAAAATTAACTTGTCAAACATTTGAAAGACTTTCCAGAAATGCCTTAGTTTATAAAAGGCTTTCCTTTGATAGGTGGGGTATATCACATTGGGGAGACCGTAAGTTACGCCGTGTTTTCTTTAAAGCATTAAATAAGGGGAAACCAAATGCAATTTTACGCTACAGGTTAAGAACCTATTTTGACTCAACTTATCCCAACATAGGATTTCGTGAATTAGAAAGAGCTTCTAACATGCAACATAAAGAAGCATGTTATGCTTACGGGTTAGTGATGTTCGCTTCTTACCAAAGTGAGAAAAAGAACATCGGATTGCAGCTTTTAAATAAAACATTCCCACAAGTGACGGATTCAGTAGTTGGGGTGAGAAACAAGGTTTTTAGATTATTACGGGGCTGTTGGACATTATGAAACCCTCGTCCTTTTGACGACATTACAACATGCTGCCTAGCCAATGGTCGTAACGGTTACTTTTCACAAGATCAAGGATGGGAAGTCGTCTTAGTAAAACCTGAATGCATGACTTGTTTCTGGACTTATGAATTACGTGTCTTTATTTCTTTTGCTGAACAACTTGCGTATTAACTAAAATTGCCTTCATAGCTGCCGAGTAGCAAAGTTATTATGTGCTATATTTCATCCTATATGTTTATTAGCGGTATTGTAAGTTTGTAAAATATTGTATAAAGTTTGAACGCGAAATATTATTGTAATAAGTTTTTCATATAGAATCGTAGTAGTTGAATTGTATAATAGCAACTAAGTATGAACTTAACGGGTAGGTACTACCCGAATTAAAAATATAAAATGCTAATATGAAGAAAAAGCTTTTATAAATAAGTTCATATTATGCTATGAAATACTATTGACTACTCTTAAATTCTATATGATTAACTCAATTCTTTTGGCTATTTTTGAAGGAAATGGCACCGGCGACTCGTCAGAACTTGAACATGAGTGAGGAAGTTTTCCGTGTTTTCCTTGCTGCGAACATAGCCGCAGTGCAGGCTGCGATGCAAAATAACAATAACTATGGATCTAGCAGATGAACTAATTCTGCAAGAAATCATGTAGGATGCTCTTATAAAGAATTCACTGCCTGCAAACCTTTGGAATTTGATGGAACCGAAGGACCAATTGGATTGAAACGGTGGACCGAGAAGGTCGATGAAATGTCCCGTTCTTATTGATTAAAAACGTTCCGTATTAATTGATTTCGTTGCGAGGTTTTGACCTCTATATGAGACGTTTTTCAAAGACTGCATTCATTTTTAGAACAAACCATAACCTTTATTTCATAGATAAAGGTTATAAAAAGCTTTACATAGATTATCAAATAATGATAATCTAAAATATCCTGTTTACACACGACCATTACATAATGGTTTACAATACAAATATGTTACCACAAAATAAGTTTCTTGAATGCAGTTTTTACACAATATCATACAAGCATGGACTCCAAATCTCGTCCTTATTTAAGTATGCGATAGCGGAAGCTCTTAATAATCACCTGAGAATAAACATGCTTAAAACGTCAACAAAAATGTTGGTGAGTTATAGGTTTAACCTATATATATCAAATCATAATAATAGACCACAAGATTTCATATTTCAATACACATCCCATACATAGAGATAAAAATCATTCATATGGTGAACACTTGATAACCGACATTAACAAGATGCATATATAAGAATATCCCCGTCATTCCGGGACACCCTTCGGATATGATATAAATTTCGAAGTACTAAAGCATCCGGTACTTTGGATGGGGTTTGTTAGGCCCACTAGATCTATCTTTAGGATTCGCGTCAATTAGGGTGTCTGTTCCCTAATTCTTAGATTACCAGACTTAATAAAAAGGGGCATATTCGATTTCGATAATTCAACCATAGAATGTAGTTTCACATACTTGTGTCTATTTTGTAAATCATTTATAAAACCTGCATGTATTCTCATCCCAAAAATATTAGATTTTAAAAGTGGGACTATAACTCACTTTCACAGATTTTTACTTCGTCGGGAAGTAAGACTTGGCCACTGGTTGATTCACGAACCTATAACAATATATACATATATATCAAAGTATGTTCAAAATATATTTACAACACTTTTAATATATTTTGATGTTTTAAGTTTATTAAGTCAGCTGTCCTCGTTAGTAACCTACAACTAGTTGTCCACAGTTAGATATACAGAAATAAATCGATAAATATTATCTTGAATCAATCCACGACCCAGTGCATACGTATCTCAGTATTGATCACAACTCAAACTATATATATTTTGGAATCAACCTCAACCCTGTATAGCTAACTCCAACATTCACATATAGAGTGTCTATGGTTGTTCCGAAATATATATAGATGTGTCGACATGATAGGTCGAAATATTGTATACGTGTCTATGGTATCTCAAGATTACATAATATACAATACAAGTTGATTAAGTTATGGTTGGAATAGATTTGTTACCAATTTTCACGTAGCTAAAATGAGAAAAATTATCCAATCTTGTTTTACCCATAACTTCTTCATTTTAAATCCGTTTTGAGTGAATCAAATTGCTATGGTTTCATATTGAACTCTATTTTATGAATCTAAGCATAAAAAGTATAGGTTTATAGTAGGAAAAATAAGTTACAAGTCGTTTTTGTAAAGGTAGTCATTTCAGTCGAAAGAACGACGTCTAGATGACCATTTTAGAAAACATACTTCCACTTTGAGTTTAACCATAATTTTTGGATATAGTTTCATGTTCATAATAAAAATCATTTTCTCATAATAACAACTTTTAAATCAAAGTTTATCATAGTTTTTAATTAACTAACCCAAAACAGCCCGCGGTGTTACTACGACGACGTAAATCCGGTTTTACGGTGTTTTTCGTGTTTCCAGGTTTTAAATCATTAAGTTAGCATATCATATAGATATAGAACATGTGTTTAGTTGATTTTAAAAGTCAAGTTAGAAGGATTAACTTTTGTTTGCGAACAAGTTTAGAATTAACTAAACTATGTTCTAGTGATTACAAGTTTAAACCTTCGAATAAGATAGCTTTATATGTATGAATCAAATGATGTTATGAACATCATTACTACCTTAAGTTCCTTGGATAAACCTACTGGAAAAGAGAAAAATGGATCTAGCTTCAACAGATCCTTGGATGGCTCGAAGTTCTTGAAGCAGAATCATGACACGAAAACAAGTTCAAGTAAGATCATCACTTGAAATAAGATTGTTATAGTTATAGAAATTGAACCAAAGTTTGAATATGATTATTACCTTGTATTAGAATGATAACCTACTGTAAGAAACAAAGATTTCTTGAGGTTGGATGATCACCTTACAAGATTGGAAGTGAGCTAGCAAACTTGAAAGTATTCTTGATTTTATGTAACTAGAACTTGTAGAATATATGAAGAACACTTAGAACTTGAAGATAGAACTTGAGAGAGATCAATTAGATGAAGAAAATTGAAGAATGAAAGTGTTTGTAGGTGTTTTTGGTCGTTGGTGTATGGATTAGATATAAAGGATATGTAATTTTGTTTTCATGTAAATAAGTCATGAATGATTACTCATATTTTTGTAATTTTATGAGATATTTCATGCTAGTTGCCAAATTATGGTTCCCACATATGTTAGGTGACTCACATGGGCTGCTAAGATCTAATCATTGGAGTGTATATACCAATAGTACATACATCTAAAAGCTGTGTATTGTACGAGTACGAATAAGGGTGCATACGAGTAGAATTGTTGATGAAACTGAACGAGGATGTAATTGTAAGCATTTTTGTTAAGTAGAAGTATTTTGATAAGTGTATTGAAGTCTTTCAAAAGTGTATAAATACATATTAAAACACTACATGTATATACATTTTAACTGAGTCGTTAAGTCATCGTTAGTCGTTACATGTAAGTGTTGTTTTGAAACCTTTAGGTTAACGATCTTGTTAAATGTTGTTAACCCAATGTTTATAATATCAAATGAGATTTTAAATTATTTTATTATCATGATATTATCATGTATGAATATCTCTTAATATGATATATATACATTAAATGTCTTTACAACGATAATCGTTACATATATGTCTCGTTTAAAAATCATTAAGTTAGTAGTCTTGTTTTTACATATGTAGTTCATTGTTAATATACTTAATGATATGTTTACTTATCATAGTATCATGTTAACTATATATATATCCATATATATGTCATCATATAGTTTTTACAAGTTTTAACGTTCGTGAATCACCGGTCAACTTGGGTGGTCAATTGTCTATATGAAACATATTTCAATTAATCAAGTCTTAACAAGTTTGATTGCTTAACATGTTGGAAACATTTAATCATGTAAATATCAATCTCAATTAATATATATAAACATGGAAAAGTTCGGGTCACTACAGTACCTACCCGTTAAATAAATTTCGTCCCGAAATTTTAAGCTGTTGAAGGTGTTGACGAATCTTCTGGAAATAGATGCGGGTATTTCTTCTTCATCTAATCTTCACGCTCCCAGGTAAACTTGGGTCCTCTACGAGCATTCCATCGAATCTTAACAATTGGTATCTTGTTTTGCTTAATTCTTTTAACCTCACGATCCATTATTTCGACGGGTTCTTCGATGAATTGAAGTTTTTCGTTGATTTGGATTTCATCTAACGGAATAGTGAGATCTTCTTTAGCAAAACATTTCTTCAAATTCAAGACGTGGAAAGTGTTATGTACAGCCGCGAGTTGTTGAGGTAACTCAAGTCGGTAAGCTACTGGTCCGACACGATCAATAATCTTGAATGGTCCAATATACCTTGGATTTAATTTCCCTCGTTTACCAAATCGAACAACGCCTTTCCAAGGTGCAACTTTAAGCATAACCATCTCTCCAATTTCAAATTCTATATCTTTTCTTTTAATGTCAGCGTAGCTCTTTTGTCGACTTTGGGCGGTTTTCAACCGTTGTTGAATTTGGATGATCTTCTCGGTAGTTTCTTGTATAATCTCCGGAACCGTAATCTGTCTATCCCCCACTTCACTCCAACAAATTGGAGACCTACACTTTTTACCATAAAGTGCTTCAAACGGCGCCATATCAATGCTTGAATGGTAGCTGTTGTTGTAGGAAAATTCTGCTAACGGTAGATGTCGATCCCAACTGTTTCCGAAATCAATAACACATGCTCGTAGCATATCTTCAAGCGTTTGTATCATCCTTTCGCTCTACCCATCAGTTTGTGGATGATAGGCAGTACTCATGTCTAGACGAGTTCCTAATGCTTGCTGTAATGTCTGCCAGAATCTTGAAATAAATCTGCCATCCCTATCAGAGATAATAGAGATTGGTATTCCATGTCTGGAGACGACTTCCTTCAAATACAGTCGTGTTAACTTCTCCATCTTGTCATCTTCTCTTATTGGCAGGAAGTGTGCTGATTTGGTGAGACGATCAACTATTACCCAAATAGTATCAAAACCACTGGCAGTCCTTGGCAATTTAGTGATGAAATCCATGGTAATGTTTTCCCATTTCCATTCCGGGATTTCAGGTTGTTGAAGTAGACCTGATGGTTTCTGATGCTCAGCTTTGACCTTAGAACACGTCAAACATTCTCCTACGTATTTAGCAACATCGGCTTTCATACCCGGCCACCAAAAATGTTTCTTGAGATCCTTGTACATCTTCCCCGTTCCAGGATGTATTGAGTATCTGGTTTTATGAGCTTCTCTAAGTACCATTTCTCTCATATCTCCAAATTTTAGTACCCAAATCCTTTCAGCCCTATACCGGGTTCCGTCTTCCCGAATATTAAGATGCTTCTCTGATCCTTTGGGTATTTCATCCTTTAAATTTCCCTTTTTTAAAACTCCTCGTTGCGCCTCCTTTATTTGAGTAGTAAGGTTATTATGAATCATTATATTCATAGATTTTACTCGAATGGGTTCTCTGTCCTTCCTGCTCAAGGCATCGGCTACCACATTTGCCTTCCCCGGGTGGTAATGAATCTCAAAGTTGTAATCATTCAATAATTCAATCCACTTACGCTGCCTCATATTCAGTTGTTTCTGATTAAATATGTGTTGAAGACTTTTGTGGTCGGTATATATAATACTTTTGACCCCATATAAGTAGTGCCTCCAAGTCTTTAATGCAAAAACAACCGCGCCTAATTCCAAATCATGCGTCGTATAATTTTGTTCGTGAATCTTCAATTGTCTAGACGCCTAAGCAATCACCTTCGTTCGTTGCATTAATACACAACCGAGACCTTGCTTTGATGCGTCACAATAAATCATAAAATCATCATTTCCTTCAGGCAATGACAATATAGGTGCCGTAGTTAGCTTTTTCTTCAATAACTGAAATGCTTTCTCTTGTTCATCATTCCATTCAAATTTCTTCCCTTTATGCGTTAATGCAGTCAAGGGTTTTGCTATTCTGGAAAAGTCTTGGATGAACCTTCTGTAGTAACCAGCTAGTCTTAAAAACTGGCGTATGTGTTTCGGAGTTTTCGGGGTTTCCCACTTTTCAACAGTTTCTATCTTTGCCGGATCCACCTTAATACCTTCTTTGTTCACTATGTGATCGAGGAATTGAACTTCTTCCAACCAAAATGCACACTTTGAAAACTTAGCGTACAATTCTTCCTTCCTCAATACTTCTAACACCTTTCTCAAATGTTCACCGTGTTCTTGGTCATTCTTTGAGTAAATAAGTATGTCATCAATGAAAACAATGACAAACTTGTCAAGGTATGGTCCACACACTCGGTTCATAAGGTCCATGAACACAGCTGGTGCATTAGTTAAACCAAACGGCATGACCATAAACTCGTAATGACCGTAACGTGTTCTGAAAGCAGTCTTTGGAATATCATCTTCTTTCACCCGCATTTGATGATACCCGGAACGTAAGTCAATCTTTGAATAAACAGACGAGCCTTGTAGTTGATCAAATAAGTCGTCGATTCTCGGTAGTGGTTAGCGGTTCTTGATGGTAAGTTTGTTCAACTCTCGGTAGTCGATACACAACCTGAATGTACCATCTTTCTTCTTGACAAACAAAACAGGAGCTCCCCACGGTGATGTGCTTGGTCGAATGAAACCACGCTCTAAAAGTTCTTGTAATTGGCTTTGCAGTTCTTTCATCTCGCTGGGTGCAAGTCTGTAAGGAGCACGAGCTATTGGTGCAGCTCCTGGTACAAGATCTATTTGAAATTCAACGGATCGATGTGGGGGTAATCCCGGTAATTCTTTTGGAAATACATCGGGAAATTCTTTTGCAATGGGAACATCATTGATGCTCTTTTCTTCAGTTTGTACTTTCTCGACGTGTGCTAGAACAGCATAGCAACCTTTTCTTATTAGTTTTTGTGCCTTCAAATTATTAATAAGATGTAGCTTCGTGTTGCCCTTTTCTCCGTACACCATTAAGGGTTTTCCTTTTTCTCGTATAATGCGAATTGCATTTTTGTAACAAACGATCTCTGCTTTCACTTCTTTCAACCAGTCTATACCGATTATCACATCAAAACTCCCTAACTCTACTGGTATCAAATCAATCTTAAATGTTTTGCTAACCAGTTTAATTTCTCGATTCCGACATATATTATCTGCTGAAATTAATTTACCATTTGCTAATTCGAGTAAAAATTTACTATCCAAAGGTGTCAATGGACAACTTAATTTAGCACAAAAATCTCTACTCATATAGCTTCTATCCACACCCGAATCAAATAAAACGTAAGCAGATTTATTGTCAATAAGAAACGTACCCGTAACAACCTCCGGGTCTTCCTGTGCCTCTGCCGCATTAATATTGAAAACTCTTCCGCAGCCTTGTCCATTCGTGTTCACCTGGTTCGGGAAATTTCTAATAATGTGGCCCGGTTTTCCACATTTATAACAAACTACATTGGAATAACTTGCTCCGACACTACTTGCTCCGCCATTACTCGTTCCGACACCATTTGTTTCTTTCGTTCTATTAACCCCTGGTCCGTAGACCTCACACTTCGCCACGCTATGACCATTTCTTTTACACTTGTTGCAAAATTTGGTGCAGAACCCCGAGTGATACTTTTCACACCTTTGGCATAGCTGCTTCTGATTGTTGTTGTTGTTGCGGTTATTATTGTTATTGGGATGATTGTTGTAGTTACTGTTGTTGTTGTTGTTGTTGTTGTTGGGCCGTTTGTTGTAGTTGCGATTGATGTTGCGATTGTTGGGATAATTGTTGCGATTATTGTTGTAATTGCTGTTGTTGTTGTATTGGTGATTCTTATCACCGTTTTCCTCCCACTTTCTTTTGACTTGCTTCACATTGGCCTCTTCAGCAGTCTGTTCTTTAATTCTTTCTTCAATCTGGTTCACTAGTTTGTGAGCCATTCTACATGCCTGTTGTATGGAGGCGGGCTCGTGTGAACTTATATCTTCTTGGATTCTTTCCGGTAATCCTTTCACAAACGCGTCGATCTTCTCTTCCTCATCTTCGAATGCTCCCGGACACAATAGGCACAATTCTGTGAATCGTCTTTCGTAGGTGGTAATATCAAATCCTTGGGTTCGTAACCCTCTAAGTTCTGTCTTGAGCTTATTGACCTCGGTTCTGGGACGGTACTTCTCGTTCATCAAGTGCTTGAATGCTGACCACGGTAGTGCGTACGCATCGTCTTGTCCCACTTGCTCTAGATAGGTATTCCAACATGTTAACACAGAACCTGTGAAGGTATGCGTAGCGTACTTCACTTTGTCCTCTTCAGTACACTTACTTATGGCAAACACCGATTCGACCTTCTCGGTCCACCGTTTCAATCCGATCGGTCCTTCGGTTCCATCAAATTCCAAAGGTTTGCAGGCAGTGAATTCTTTGTAGGTGCATCCTACACGATTTCCTGTACTGCTAGATCCAAGGTAATTGTTGGTATGTAGCGCAGCCTGTACTGCAGCTATGTTTGAAGCTAGAAAAGTACGGAATTCCTCTTCATTCATATTCACGGTGTGTCGAGTAGTCGGTGCCATTTCCTTCAAAATAGTCAAATGGAACAAGTTAATCATACAGAATATTAAGAGTAGTTAATAGTATTTCGTAGCATAATATGAACTCATTTATAAAAGCTTTTTCTTCATATTAGCGTTTTATAAGTTTAAATTTGGGTAGTACCTACCCGTTAAGTTCATACTTAGTAGCTAATATACAATTCAACTACTACAATTCTATATGAAAAACTGATTATAATAATATTTCGCGTTCAAACTTTTACACAATATTTTACAAACTTACAATACCGCTTATTTTACATATAGCATGAAATATAGCACACAATAAAGTTGATACAAGATGGTTGTGAAGATAATTCTAGCTAGTACACAAGTCGTTCAGCAAAGGCAATAAAGACACGTAATTCATACGTCCAGAAACAAGTCATGCATTCTGGTTTTACTAGGATTACTTCCCATCCTTGGTCTTGTGGATAATAACCGTTATGGCCGTTGATAAGACAGCGTGTTGTAACGTCGTCAAAGGGACGAGGGTTACGTAATGTCCAACAGTCCCGTAACAATCTAAAAACCTCATTTCTTACCCCAATTACCGACTTCATCACTTGTGGAAACGTTTTGTTTAATAGTTGTAGCCCGATGTTCTTGTTCTCACTTTGGTGAGAAGCGAACATTACTAATCAGTAAGCATAATATGCTTCTTTATGTTGCCTGTTAGCCGCTTTTTCTAAATCACGAAGTCCAATATTCGGATATATTGAGTCAAAATAATTTCTTAACCCATTGCGTAAAATAGCATTTGGGTTCCCCGCAATATATGCGTCAAAGTAAACACATCGTAACTTATGGATTTCCCAATGTGATATCCCCCATCTTTCGGACGAAAGCCTTTTATAAACCAAGGCATTCTTGGAACGTTCTTCGAATGTCTTACAAACTGATCTCGCCTTAAATAGTTGTGCCGAAGAATTCTGACTGACTCTAGACAAGATTTCATCAATCATGTCTCCGGGTAGGTCTCTTAAAATATTGGGTTGTCTATCCATTTTGTGTTTTTATACTGTAAAATAGACAAGAGTTAGATTCATAAAAAAAATACTTATTAATACAAGAAATTTTTACATATATCATAAAGCATAAGCACACTATATTACATATATTACACCATATGAATACAACTATCTTATTCCGACTCGCTTGTTTCTTCTTCTTCGGTTTTGGTTCGTTTTTCCAAGTTTCTAGGGATATATGATGTTCCCCTAATACGAGCCGTCGTTTTCCACATTGGTTTAGAAAAACCTGGTAGTTTAGAGGTTCCCGGGTCATTGTTACAACTTAAGGACTTCGGGGGTTGACGATACATATAAAGTTCATCGGGGTTGGAATTAGATTTCTCTATTTTTATGCCCTTTCCCTTATTATTTTCTTTTGCCTTTTTAAATTCAGTTGGGGTAATTTCTATAACATCATCGGAATTTTCGTCGGAATCCGATTCATCGGAGAATTGGTAATCCTCCCAATATTTTGCTTCCTTGGCGGAAACACCATTGACCATAATTAACCTTGGTCGGTTGGTTGAGGATTTTCTTTTACTTAACCGTTTTATTATTTCCCCCACCGGTTCCGATTCTTCTTCCGGTTCCGATTCTTCTTCCGGTTCCGATTCTTCTTCCGGTTCCGACTCTTCTTCCGGTTCCTCTTCGGGAACTTGTGAATCAGTCCACGAATCATTCCAATTTACATTTAACTCTTCATTATTATTAGGTGAGTCAATGGGACTTGTTCTAGAGGTAGACATCTATCACATAATATCAAACGCGTTAAGACATTAATATATCACATAATATTCACATGTTAAAAATATATAGTTTCCAACAAAATTTGTTAAGCAATCATTTTTCAAGTAAACACGGTCGAAGTCCAGACTCACTAATGCATCCTAACAAAATCGATAAGACACACTAATGCAAAATTCTGGTTCTCTAAGACCAACGCTCGGATACTAACTGAAATACAGTTGGGGACAACCACCGTCCCACCCAGTGCCTTCCCAGCTAACCGCCTGGTGACCACTGAGTGTACCTCAGATACTGATTTTAGGGCCTGCCTCTCGGCTACTGCCAACCCTCGTAAGGGATCGCAAGGAGTAAGAGCCAATGCTTCGTCACAGGTAACACTGTGAGAACCTCCTTTACGACTAACCCGCCACACATGGACGGCGTTATACCAGCTCTGATGCCAACTAAAATGTCCCGTTCTTATTGATTAAAAACGTTCCATATTAATTGATTTCGTTGCGAGGTTTTGACCTCTATATGAGACGTTTTTCAAAGACTGCATTCATTTTTAGAACAAACCATAACCTTTAGAACGACGTCTAGATGACCTTTTTAGAAAACATACTTCCACTTTGAGTTTAACCATAATTTTTTGATATAGTTTCATGTTCATAATAAAAATCATTTTCTCAGAATAACAACTTTTAAATCAAAGTTTATCATAGTTTTTAATTAACTAACCCAAAACAGCCCGCGGTGTTACTACGACGGCGTAAATCCGATTTTACGGTGTTTTTCGTGTTTCCAGGTTTTAAATCATTAAGTTAGCATATCATATAGATATAGAACATGTGTTTAGTTGATTTTAAAAGTCAAGTTAGAAGGATTAACTTTTGTTTGCGAACAAGTTTAGAATTAACTAAACTATGTTCTAGTGATTACAAGTTTAAACCTTCGAATAAGATAGCTTTATATGTATGAATCGAATGATGTTATGAACATCATTACTACCTTAAGTTCCTTGGATAAACCTACTGGAAAATATAAAAATGGATCTATCTTCAACGGATCCTTGGATGGCTCGAAGTTCTTGAAGCAGAATCATGACACGAAAACAAGTTCAAGTAAGATCATCACTTGAAATAAGATTGTTATAGTTATAGAAATTGAACCAAAGTTTGAATATGATTATTACCTTGTATTAGAATGATAACCTACTGTAAGAAACAAAGATTTCTTGAGGTTGGATGATCACCTTACAAGATTGGAAGTGAGCTAGCAAACTTGAAAGTATTCTTGATTTTATGTAACTAGAACTTGTAGAATATATGAAGAACACTTAGAACTTGAAGATAGAACTTGAGAGAGATCAATTAGATGAAGAAAATTGAAGAATGAAAGTGTTTTTAGGTGTTTTTGGTCGTTGGTGTATGGATTAGATATAAAGGATATGTAATTTTGTTTTCATGTAAATAAGTCATGAATGATTACTCATATTTTTGTAATTTTATGAGATATTTCATGCTAGTTGCCAAATGATGATTCCCACATGTGCTAGGTGACTCACATGGGCTGCTAAGAGCTGATCATTGGAGTGTATATACCAATAGTACATACATCTAAAAGCTGTGTATTGTACGAGTACGAATACGGGTGCATACGAGTAGAATTGTTGATGAAACTGAACGAGGATGTAATTGTAAGCATTTTTGTTAAGTAGAAGTATTTTGATAAGTGTATTGAAGTCTTTCAAAAGTGTATAAATACATATTAAAACACTACATGTATATACATTTTAACTGAGTCGTTAAGTCATCGTTAGTCGTTACATGTAAGTGTTGTTTTGAAACCTTTAGGTTAACGATCTTGTTAAATGTTGTTAACCCAATGTTTATAATATCAAATGAGATTTTAAATTATTATATTATCATGATATTATCATGTATGAATATCTCTTAATATGATATATATACATTAAATGTCTTTACAACGATAATCGTTACATATATGTCTCGTTTAAAAATCATTAAGTTAGTAGTCTTGTTTTTACATATGTAGTTCATTGTTAATATACTTAATGATATGTTTACTTATCATAGTATCATGTTAACTATATATATATCCATATATATGTCATCATATAGTTTTTACAAGTTTTAACGTTCGTGAATCACCGGTCAACTTGGGTGGTCAATTGTCTATATGAAACATATTTCAATTAATCAAGTCTTAACAAGTTTGATTGCTTAACATGTTGGAAACATTTAATCATGTAAATATCAATCTCAATTAATATATATAAACATGGAAAAGTTCAGGTCACTACAGTCGAATCGGTGTTTGCCATAAGTAAGTGTACTGAAGAGGACAAAGTTAAGTATGCTACGCATACCTTCACAGGTACGGTGTTAATAGGGTGGAATACCTATCTCGAGCAGGTAGGACAAGATGCTGCTTACGCACTACCATGATCAGCATTCAAGCAATTGATAAACGAGCAGTATCGTCCCAGAAATGAGGTTAATAAGCTCAAGATAGAGCTTAGAGGATTACGAACACAAGGTTTTGATATCACCACGTACGAACGACGATTCACAGAATTGTGCCTATTGTGTCCCAGAACGTTCGAAGATGAAGAAGAGAAGATCGACGCATTTGTAAAATGGTTACCGGAAATAATTCAAGAAGATGTGAGTTCACACGATCCTGCCTCCATACAAAAGGCAAGTCGAATGGCTCACAAATTAGTGAACCAGATCGAAGGAAGGATTAAAGAGCAGGCGATTGAAGAGGCTAACATGAAACAAGTCAAGAGAAAGTGGGAAGAAACCAATGACAAGAGTCACCAATACAACAACAACAATCACAACCACAATCACAATAACTATCCCAATAACCGCAACATTAATCGCAACAACAATTTCAACAAACGTCCCAACAACAACTACAATAACCGTCCTAACAACAATAACAACAACAACAACAACAAAAACAACAATAACAATCTCAACAACAATCTCAATAACAACAATGGCAATAAAAACCAAAAACAGCCATGCCAAAGATATGAAGAGCATCACCTGGGGTTCTGCACGACATTTTGCAATAGGTGTAAAAGAAATGGTCATAGCACGAAGAAGTGCGAAATCTACGGACCAATGCATAACAGAACTAAAAGAACAAATAATGTCGGAACCAATAACACCGCCATAGTTTGTTTTGGATGTGGAAAACCGGGCCACTTTAGTAGAAATTACCCGAATCAGGGGAATACTAATGGCAGAGCCGCGGAAGAGTTTTCAATATTAATACGGCAGAAGCGCAGGAAGACCCGGAGCTTGTTACGGGTACGTTTCTCATTGACAATAAATCTGCTTATGTTTTATTTGATTCGGGTGTGGATAGAAGCTATATGAGTAGAGAATTTTGTGCTAAATTAAGTTGCCCATTGATGCCTTTGGATAATAAATTTTTACTCAAATTAGCAAATGGTAAATTAATTTCAGCAGATAATATATGTCGGGATAGAGAAATTAAACTGGGTGATGAAACATTTAAGATTGATTTAATACCAGTCGAGTTAGGAAGTTTTGATGTAATAATTGGCATGGACTGGTTGAAGAAGGTAAGAGCAGAGGTCGTTTGTTACAAAAATGCGATTCGCATTATGCGTGAAAAAGGAAAACCTTTAATGGTGTCGGAGAAAAGAACAACGTGAAGTTAAATCTTATTAGTAGTTTGAAGGCGCAAAAACTAATAAGAAAAGTTTGTTACGTCATTATAGCACACATCGAGGAAGTTAAACCTGAAGAAAAGAACATCAGTGATGTTCTCGTCGCAAAAAAATTTTCCGATGTATTTCCAGAAGAATTACCGGGATTACCCCCACATCGATACGTTGAATTTCAAATAGACCTTGTCTGCACCAATAGCTCGTGCTCCATACAGACTCGCACCCAGCGAAATGAAAGAATTACAAAGTCAGTTACAGGAACTTTTAGGGCGTGGTTTCATTCGACCAAGTACATCACCATGGGGAGCTCCTGTTCTGTTTGTCAAGAAGAAAGATGGTACATTCAGGTTGTGTATCGACTACCGAGAGTTGAACAAACTTACCATCAAGAACCGTTACCCATTACCGAGAATCGATGACTTATTTGATCAACTACAAGGCTCGTCGGTTTATTCGAAGATCGATTTATGTTCTGGATATCACCAAATGCGGGTGAAAGAGGATGACATTCTGAATACTACTTTTAGGACGCGTTATGGTCATTACAAGTTTATGGTTATGCTGTTTGGATTGACTAACGCACCAGCTGTGTTCATGGATCTCATGAACCGAGTGTGTAGGCCATATCTTGACAAGTTTGTCATTGTTTTCATCGATGACATACTTATTTACTCGAAGAATGATCAAGAGCATGAAGAACATTTAAAAAAAGTGCTAGAGTTGCTGAGAAAAGAAAAACTGTAAGCTAAGTTTTCAAAGTGTGCATTTTGGTTGGAAGAAGTTCAATTCCTCGGTCATATAGTGAACAAAGAAGGTATTCAGGTGGATCCAGCAAAGATTGAAACCGTTGAAAAGTGGGAAACCCCGAAAACTCCGAAACACATACACCAATTTTTAGGGCTAGCTGGTTATTACAGGAGATTCATCCAAGATTTTTCCAAAATAGCAAAACCCTTGACTGCATTAACGCATAAAGGGAGGAAATTTGAATGGAAGGATGAATAAGAAAAAGTGTTTCAATTGTTGAATAAAAAGTTAACTACGACACCTATATTGTCATTACCTGAAGTCAATGATGATTTTGTGATATATAGTGACGCCTCAAAGCAAGGTCTCGGTTGTGTATTAATGCAACGAACAAAAGTAATTGCTTATGCGTCTAGACAATTGAAGATTCACGAGCAGAATTATACGACGCATGATTTGGAATTAGGCGCAGTTGTTTTTGCATTAAATACTTAGAGACACTACTTATATGGGGTTAAAAGTATTATATATACCGACCACAAAAGTCTTCAACACATTTTTAATCAGAAACAACTGAACATGAGGTAGCGCAGATGGATTGAATTGTTGAATGATTATGACTTTGAGATTCATTATCACCTGGGGATGGCAAATGTGGTAGCCGACGCCTTGAGCAGAAAGGACAGAGAACCCATTCGAGTAAAAGCTATGAATATAATGATTCACAATAACCTTACTACTCAAATAAAGGAGGCGCAACAAGGAGTTTTAAAAGAGGGAAATTTAAAGGATGAAATACCCAAAGGATCGGAGAAGCATCTTAATATTCGAGAAGACGGAACCCGGTATAGGGCTGAAAGGATTTGGGTACCAAAATTTGGAGATATGAGAGAAATGGTACTTAGAGAAGCTCATAAAACCAGATACTCAATACATCCTGGAACGGGGAAGATGTACAAGGATCTCAAGAAACATTTTTGGTGGCCGGGTATGAAAGCCGATGTTGCTAAATACGTAGGAGAATGTTTGATGTATTCTAAGGTCAAAGCTAAGTATCATAAACCATCAGGTCTACTTCAACAACCCGAAATCCCAGAATGGAAATAGGAAAACATTACCATGGATTTCATTACTAAATTGCCAAGAACTGCAAGTGGTTTTGATACTATTTGGGTAATAGTTGATCGTCTCACTAAATCAGCACACTTCCTGCCAATAAGAGAAGATGACAAGATGGAGAAGTTAGCACGACTGTATTTGAAGGAAGTTGTCTCCAGACATGGAATACTAATCTCTATTATCTCTGATAGGGATGTCAGATTTATTTCAAGATTATGGCAGACATTACAGCAAGCATTAGAAACTCGTCTAGACATGAGTACTGCCTATCATCCACAAACTGATGGGCAGAACGAAAGGACGATACAAACGCTTAAAGACATGCTACGAGCATGTGTTATTAATTTCAGAAACAGTTGGGATCGACATCTACCGTTAGTAGAATTTTCCTACAACAACAGCTACCATTCAAGCATTGAGATGGCACCGTTTGAAGCACTTTATGGTAGAAAGTGCAGGTCTCTAATTTGTTGGAGTGAAGTGGGGGATAGACAGATTACGGGTCCGGAGATAATACAAGAAACTACCGAGAAGATCATCCAAATTCAACAACGGTTGAAAACCGCCCAAAATTGACAAAAGAGCTACGCCGACATTAAAAGAAAAGATATAGAATTTGAAATTGGAGAGATGGTCATGCTTAAGGTTGCACCTTGGAAAGGCGTTGTTCGATTTGGTAAACGAGGGAAATTAAATCCAAGGTATATTGGATCATTCAAGATTATTGACCGTGTCGGACCAGTAGCTTACCGACTTGAGTTAACTCAACAACTCGAGGCTATACATAACACTTTCCATGTCTCGAATTTGAAGAAATGTTTTGCTAAAGAAGATCTCACTATTCCGTTAGACGAAATCCAAATCAACGAAAAACTTCAATTCATCGAAGAACCCGTCGAAATAATGGATCGTGAGGTTAAAAGACTTAAACAAAACAAGATACCAATTGTTAAGGTTCGATGGAATGCTCGTAGAGGACCCGAGTTCACCTGGGAATGAGAAGATCAGATGAAGAAGAAATACCCGCACTTATTTCTAGAAGATACGTCAACACCTCCAACAGCTTAAAATTTCGGGACGAAATTTATTTAATGGGTAGGTATTGTAGTGACCCGAACTTTTCCATGTTTATATATATTAAATGAAATTGTTATTTACATGATTAAGTGTTCTCAACATGTTAAGCAATCAAACTTGTTAAGACTTGATTAATTGAAATAGGTTTCATATAGACAATTGACCACCCAAGTTGACCGGTGATTCACGAACGTTAAAACTTGTAAAAACTATATGATGGCATATATATGATTATATATATAGTTAACATGATATTATGATAAGTAAGTATCTCATTAGGTATTTTAACACTGAGTTATATACATAAAATTGAGTTTATTGAATTAAGAAATTCGAAACGATATATATAACGATTATCGTTATAACAACGTCTTACTAAATACATATGAATCATATTAAGATATTGATACACTATGTTTAATCATCATAAATGATAATTAGTCATGTCATTAAGTGTATTAACAATGAACTACATATGTAAAAACAAGACTACTAACTTAATGATTTCGAATCGAGACATATATGTAACGATTATCGTTGTAACGACATTTAACTGTATATATATCATACTAAGATATATTATATATCATAATATCATGATAATGTAACAATTTAACATATATTTAAATATAATAAACAATGGGTTAACAACATTTAACAAGATCGTTAACCTAAAGGTTTCAAAACAACATTTACATGTAACGACTAACGATGACTTAACAACTCAGTTAAAATGTATTTACATGTAGTGTTTTAATATGTATTCATACACTTTTTAAAGACTTCAAGATACTTATCAAAGTACTTCTACTTAACAAAAATGCTTACAATTACATCCTCATTCATTTTCATCAACAATTCTACTCGTATGCACCCGTATTCGTACTCGTACAATACACAGCTTTTAGATGTATGTACTATTGGTATATACACTCCAATGATCAGCTCTTAGCAGCACATTTGAGTCACCTAACACATGTGGGAACCATCATTTGGCAACTAGCATGAAATATCTCATAAAATTACAAAAATATTAGTAATCATTCATGACTTATTTACATGTAAACAAAATTACACATCCTTTATATCTAATCCATATACTAACGACCAAAAATACCTACAAACACTTTCACTCTTCAATTTTATTCATCTAATTGATCTCTCTCAAGTTCTATCTTCAAGTTCTAAGTGTTCTTCATAAATTCTATAAGTTCTAGTTTCATAAAATCAAGAATACTTCCAAGTTTGCTAGCTTACTTCCAATATTTTAAAGTGATCATCCAACCTCAAGAAATCTTTCTTATTTACAGTAAGATATCTTTATAATACAAGGTAATATTAATATTCAAACTTTGATTCAAATTTCTATAACTATAACAATCTTATTTCGAGTGGAAATCTTACTTGAACTTGTTTTCGTGTCATGATTCTGCTTCAAGAAATTTCAAGCCATCCAAGGATCCTTTAAAGCTAGATCTATTTTTCTCATTTCCAGTAGGTTTATCCACAAAACCTGAGGTATTAATGATATTCATAACATTATTCGATTCATATATATATAACTACCTTATTCGAAGGTTTAAACTTGAAATCACTAGAACATAGTTTAGTTAATTCTAAACTTGTTCGCAAACAAAAGTTAATCCTTCTAACTTGACTTTTAAAATCAACTAAATACATGTTCTATATCTATATGATATGCTAACTTAATGATTTAAAACCGGAAAACACGAAAAATACCGTAAAATCGGATATACGCCGTCGTAGTAACACGGCGGGCTGTTTTGGGTTAGTTAATTAAAAACTATGATAAACTTTGATTTAAAAGTTGTTCTTCTGGGAAAATGATTTTTTTTATGAACATGAAACTATATCCAAAAATCATGATTAAACTCAAAGTGGAAGTATGTTTTCCAAAATGGTCATCTAGACGTCGTTCTTTTGACTGAAATGACTACCTTTATAAAAACAACTTGTAACCTGTATTTATGACTATAAAATTATACTTTTTCTATTTTGATTCATAAACTTAAGTTCAATATGAAACCATAGCAACTTGAAACACTCAAAACGGATTTAAAACGAAGAAGTTATGGGTAAAACAAGATTGGATATTTTTGCTTGTTGTAGCTAGGTGAAAATTGGTAACAAATTTATATTAATCATATCCTAGCTAACTTATATTGTATTATACATGTATTCTAATATATTATGTAATCTTGGGATACCATAGACACGTATGCAAATGTTTTGACATATCATATCGACCCATGTATATATATTATTTGGAACAACCATAGACACTCTATATGCAGTAATGTTTGAGTCACCTATACAGGGTTGAGGTTGAATCCAAAAATATATATACTTTGAGTTGTGATCTAGCATGAGACGTGTATACACTGGGTCGTGGATTGATTCAAGATAATATATATATCGATTTATTTCTGTACATCTAATTGTGGACAACTAGTTGTAGGTTACTAACGAGCACAACTGACTTAATAAACTTAGAACATTAAAATGTTTTAAAAATGTTGTAAATATATTTTGAACATACTTTGATATATATGTACATATTTGTTATAGGTTCGTGAATCGACCAGCGGCCAAGTCTTACTTCCCGACGAAGTAAAAATTTGTGAAAGTGAGTTATAGTCCCACTTTTAAAATCTAATATTTTTGGGATGAGAATACATGCAGCTTTTTAAATGTTTTACAAAATAGACACAAGTACATGAAACTACTTTCTATGGTTGAACGATCGAAGCCGAATATGCCCCTTTTTACTTGGTAACCTAAGAATTAATAAACCAGTCTACTAATTGACGCGAATCCTAAAGATAGATCTATTAGGCTCAACAAACCCCATCCGTTGTAGCGGATGCTTTAGTACTTCGAGTTTTTATATCATGTCCGATGGATGTCCCGGAATGATGGGGATATTCTTATATGCATCTTGTTAATGTCGGTTACCCGGTGTTCACTATATGAATGATTTTTATCTCTATGTATGGGATGTATCTTGAAGTATGAAATCTTGTGGTCTATTATTATGATTTGATAATATATAGGTTAAACCTATAACTCACCAACATTTTTGTTGACGTTTTAAGCATGTTTATTCTCAGGTGATTATTAAGAGCTTCCGCTGTTGCATACTAAAATAAGGACAAGATTTGGAGTCCATGCTTGTATGATATTATGTAAAAACTGCATTCAAGAAACTTATTTTTGATGTAATATATTCTTATTGTAAACCATTATGTAATGGTCATGTGTAAAAGGTATATTTTAGATTATCATTATTTGATAATCTACGTAATGCTTTTTAAACCTTTATCGATAAAATAAAGGCTATGGTTATTTTAAAAATGAATGCAGTCTTTGAAAAACGTCTCATATAGAGGTCAAAACCTCGCGACGAAATCAATTAATATGGAACGTTTATAATCAATATGAACGGGACATTTCATATATATAAAATATACATATAATTTCTTCAAGGGAAATGAGTTAATACTTCATAACTCGTTGATATAATATATTCGCGTTGTTGATTTGTGATGATGTTGGTGATTATGGAACTGGCAGAGCTTGTGATGTTATAGGTGTTGCTGGTGCTGACGATGCTGACTTGCTGGTGATGCTGACGGTACTGTTGATGCTGCTTGTATAACAAGTCAAGCTTGTAAATCGCGCACTATTCCTGTCAGGGTTTCTTTTCATTATTTCTATCCGCCCACTCATCTAATTTACAATTTGCACTATAATATATAATCTCTAAAACTTTAGAAACTACATATTCTCTGCAGAATATTTCTTCAATGAAGTTATGAATCAATACTTCATCGTTTGTTCTTTTTGGTATTCCTTGGTATCTACATGGAGTATGACGTTGATGCTCATGGGACAGACTGTGAAGTTGAGGTTTGCTATGCGGTTGTTGTTGGTGGTGGTAATGGTACTGTTGGTGTTGTTGTCGGTGGTACTGTTGATGTCGGTGATGCTGCTGGTGCTAGTAACCTTTGCACCATATTCTCCAAAGCCACTACCCGAGCGCGACGCTCGTTGACTTCTACTACACCGGGATGATTGTTGGTTCGGACGAGTGGATGAATAAGATTCAGAATTTGAAATAGTATATTATCATGACGAGATACTCTAGAAATGAGAGAGAACATGGTGTCTCGAACAGGTTCGCCGGTAAGTGCTTCAGGTTCTTCGCCAAGAGGGAAATGTGGTGGATGGAAGGGATCGCCTTCTTCTTGTCTCCAATTATTAAGTAGGTTATGAACCCATCCCTAATTCATCCAGAATAGATGATGGCTAATTGGCTGATCCATTCCAGTTACGCTGCTTTCGGAGCTCGAGTGGAAATCCATATCAGAATAGCTGTCGGAATCTAAGGAATTTGAACTAGATACGGGATCCATCTTGTATAATTAGGGAGATGATTTTTGATATGAAATAGATTATAGAATTTAGATTGGTACTCTTCAATACATAATTTACATATGTATATATAATACCAAAATTCCATAAATCACGGAGGAATTTTCGGAAGATGTCAAGCAAAGTTTATAGTAATAGATATGCTAAGATATGAATTCGTCTGTACACTATGTATGCAATAAATGCAGGAAACGTGTCTAGACTTAAGAATGATAAGCAAGTAATTTTTGACAAGAAATGATAAGCAAAACTCGATAAAAACAGATACGGTCATAGTCCAGACTCATTAATGCATCCTAACTATTACCAGTTAAACACACTAATGCAAATTCTGGTTCCCTATGACCTCAAGCTCTGATGCCAACCGTGATGACCAGTCCAAATCCATTTGGACGAATACATCATTCATTGATTTCATAGTGAGGTTTTGACCTCTATATGATACGTTTTGTAACATTGCATTCTTTTGAAAAGGCACACCATAAATGAATATATAAATCCAAGGTTTTCGACATCTGATGATTTCTACGTATAGACAATCACCGTATATAATAGTTTTTAACAATACATCCATTGACAATACAGTCAAATAAGATACATGGTGATGATTTTGTGAATGCAAAGTTTTCTCGAATAAACCATGTATGACTCCATGCACATAGCTTGTATAACGTATAAGCAAACAGCGGAAGACTTCTAGGAACCTGAGAATAAACATGCTTAAAAGTGTCAACACAAAGGTTAATGAGTTCATAGTTTTAATGTTGCGCATAATCTGTATATAAAGGTGGATCACAAGATTTCAGTTGTTTCTTCCAGAAACGTTTATCAAAATATTCTACAAGATTGAGCACCCTGGTAACTAAACTTTAACGTCTATATAATAAGTACCCCTGTTTTAACATACATGCAACCAACATGTACAATACACGCAAACTAACGTGTACAAACCTAAAATAGCATACGTCTATTTTATAGTTCAGGCTAGAGTTTCTATACCTATAACAGACGGGGATGTCAAGCCCTATGGATCCATATATAACTACTCGCGCCCACCAGTTCTTATAACCAGCAGTTACTAGTTACCAAAGCTAAGGGATTTTCGGTTCAAACTCAGTGTAGAATTAAGTATGTACTTGTGTCCATTGTTTTTAAAATAAAGCGCATGTATTCTCAGCCCAAAATATAGATTGCAAAAGTAATTAAAAAGGGAGCAAATAAAACTCACCTTAGCAGCACATAAGGTCATTCACCGAAATGTGACCGAAACTCGGAATGCAAGATAACCGTAGATATCAACCTAGAGAACATATGTTGGTCAATACAGGTCTAACAAGCTAGGTCGGGTCATAGTGTATCACAATCCTAATGCTCGAGACCGACATGCAAAAGTTAACAAAAGTCATCTCAAAAGTCATCCTGACCCAATATGATCTTTAAATCTATACATGTTTATCATATTAACATAGTATCAGTCTTGAACGAATTTATAGTTTATCAAACTCAAAATATTATTTATTTCAGGAGCTATATTATATTTGAATTATCATGGCTTTCACATAGCTTTCCAATACTTATAAAATCAGATTATAGTATTTATAAAGCTTTAAAACATGATAAGATAGTCAATTTTGACAATTGTTCAACAAAACGAGACGTGCCTTATATAGAAATTCATTTACTCGATTAGTAATATCTAAAAATCCAATTTATCAATCTCATAGACAAGTTGTTTAAATATTAATTTACAGTTTCAAACACAATTTCAATTAACGTCAAACATAATTCAGTTGACCATATCTTTTAATCCGTTCATCGAAATCACGCGATTTCTAAATGAAAAGTTATTAATTTTTTGATAGCTTTTCAACGACATGCATATCATATACTTTATATCAGTAGCATATGTATCAAATTCGTGATTCATCATAAACTGTTTAACGACAAAATTAAAGCATACAAGCATGCACAAACATATATACTCGAGCACTAGACATGGATACACTATTAATATATTAAACATAAGATATGAATGCTCACGTATCAATATTGTGATTCAATATTGTAGGAAAGTACGTAGAAGCAACGGAGATGATAAACGCTAGGTTGACCTTTGACTCATGATCATAACCCCCAAGCAATACTCATAACCTCCATAGCTATAACCCATAATTTCCTTAGTTCTATCCCGCTCTAAAAGCTTGTTTTAAAATCGTTTGGAAATAACTTCGTCGTAATATTTTATGTATGATAATACTAATAATAATACTCCTAACTATAAGATTAATAATAATATTATTCTTAATAATAATAATAATAATAATAATAATAATAATAATAATAATAATAATAATAATAATAATAATAATAATAATAATAATAATATAATAATAATAATAATAATAATAATATAAAAATATATATTTCTTTACAGAAGGAGAGAAAGAATTGTGAAGGTGCAAACAACTCGAGCAGAATTCGTGTCAATTTATAGGACTTGGCCAAACTTTTGGGGCCATGCGATCGCATGGCTGTGATGCCCAATTCCCATGCGATCGCATGGGGTGCTGATCTAGCTCACATTGTTTTGTACACTAGCTTGTCGACATATTATTTAATTATATAATATAATATATATAATTTATATTAATTATATATATATTATATTATATTCTCATGCATAGGTGACTTGTAACTTTAGTTCCGTTGTCTTATACGTTGATGCCCAGTTTATGTCTCGGTTCCGGTTTTTCGAACGTTACTTCGTACGCTTAAATAATTTGCATTATACGTTTCATGACTCGTACCCTTGTCAAAATATGGACTTACATTATCAATAACTATGTTACCCGAAGTGTATCTTGTACGTTCGAGTGTTTTGGTCATTTGCGTCTATAAATTAACGTCTTAATATATAATAATATTATTTAAATCAAAATGTTTTATATCTAAGTTAATATTATATTTTATAACATTTGTAAAATATACATACATTTTCATTTTGAAATAGTGTTTTACTGTAGCAAAATGATTTTACTGTAGCAAATAGTGGTTTTCGAAAACACTGTATCTTTTCGGGCACTGTAGCAATTCGAAAATACTGTAGCAAATTAGTGTTTTACTTGTTCATCTTAAACGTTTTAGTTAACTTATCTAAATATCAATCGAATCAATAAACGAATGTTACTATCGTTTACTAAATAACTTGAAATCATATATATGTATATATCTTTATTTAATATATACATAAATCAGTTTTTAAATACACATTGCAAGTTATTTATAATTAATTTTAATAATTAATTTTCCAACTTATTGTATATATATATATATATATATATATATATATATATATATATATATATACATATATATATATATATATATATATATATATATATATATAAATATATATATATACATATATATATATATATATATATATATATATATATATATATATATATATATTTACAAATAGATTTCGTGAATCGTCGGTCAACAGTCAAAGGTTAACTGAATATATAACATTAGTTCAAAAATTTTGAGAATCAATATTACAGACTTTGCTTATCTTGTCGAAATCATATAAAGATTAAGTTTAAATTTGGTCAAAAATTTCCGGGTCTTCACACCTTTCTTTTTTCAAAAATGGAGATTTTTTCTCATCGTCCCCATAGCCTCTTAGGACTTGCTGTTGGTTTTTGGGTGGTCCGATTTGGTTGTTTTGGTGGGGTCACTTGGTGGGCACGTTTGGGTTCATTGGTGTGTGGGTTCTAGGCCCGTGATTCCATTGCGATGTGTGTTTGTTCCTGCCCGGCTCGTTCCATCTTCCTCGTCATCGGACTCGGTTCAGAACAGTCCGGTGTTGTTGCCGCCTTAGCGACTCTAGGGTTGTTAAGCACCAAAAGATTTGTTTTTTGGGGTATTATTCTCGGTTGTCTCCCGACCTTCCGTTGGGTAGGGGCTCGACAGGTTAGGGTTTCTGAGTTGACTGTTGTTTGGGGGTTTGCTTGGATGTGCTAGCTAATGGGGGTTTTATTCTGGTATTCTGATTGATGCGGTCTCGAGGCGGGTGTTCTTGGGTTGCTCGACGAGTGGATCGGTTACAGATTTACAGGTTTGGGGATGATAAGGTTGGTTGTGGGGGCTTGTGGATTGATGTACGCTGATGCAGACTTCGGTTCAGGTGAGGACTTTTCTAGGATTCGGTGGTCTTGGTGGTGGTTACTTCTCACGGAAGCAGTAGCTTCTCGGTATCGGCTAATGATTGTTTCATCAAAGCTACAGTTTTATTTCAATCAAGTTCATGTTGAACATTAGATTTAATTTCAAACAGATTCGAAATCTGTACTTGTAACACTTCATGTAACGCACCAGATCATCGGATCTCCTTTTTATTTATTTATAATAATATGTTCTTTCGGAAGAAAAAAAAAATGGTAGTTTACACTCGATCAATCATAAATCAATGAGAATCAACAACATAATTAAAATAGCATACATGATACATCTTTCATTCACTTTTATTTAAGTATAAGACCATAGATAATGCAGGCGTTTGTGGCCTCAATCCGCCCACAAACGCCTCACAAACGCCCGGAATGGGGCGTTTGTGGGCGTTTGTGTTGGGACGTTTGTCAAGGAAGTACGGGCATAAAAATGTGCGTTTGTGAATTTTTTTTTTTTAATTCTTTTCTACCTTTTTCACCACTTTTTAACCCAACCTCCAATCATATTTTGACACATCACCCACAAACGCCCTTACAAAAGCCCCTCATTCCAACTCCCCCCAAAATGTCATGGCCCAGTCACATTTTTTCCCCAAAAAGTGCAACTCTACCACTCCAAGTCACAGTCACCATTATCTATGGTCTAACATGACATAACAGGCATATTAGTAATAACATAATAACATAATACGTGAAAAAGAACTCAACTTTAGATGATCACATAACTTACTGGAAATTTGACTCGATTTCAGTAATGATGGTGGTGTTCACCCTTAACATATTTGCTAGAATATCTTGAGGGATGCGAGGATGTGATCCGAACGTATCATTTCCAATGGTAATGACTCCCGGATTTTGACTATTCAAGGCAGCAATTGCGAACGCATACCCATCTCCGACATTTTTCAAGAAGTGAATGAGACCTTCCGGGATCACGAAAACATCACCCTTTTGAAGTACCGTTTCGAAGAGACGGTATACAGGGTTTGACGTGACAAAGCCTACTAGAACATATCCTTCGATGACAGTCAAGATTTCAGTGGCTCGAGGGACAATGTGTGGAGAAATAATACCCCCGGGAGCAAAGTCAATACGGGCCAGGGAGATACCCAAAGTATTGAGTGCCGGAAATTGGCTTACAGTCACCCCTGTTATATAAAATCCAAGCACATTCGACGCGTTTAACCTATTGTTTAGACCTCTGTAAACAAAATCTTCTGTTGTTACAAACCTTGGATCTTTGCATACGAAACCATTCACGCGTACTACAAAAATTCATAAAACAATGAAAAATCATACACAAGTATAAGTATTTTTTTTTAACGGCGGTTAGGAGAGTCACTCGGGGAGTCAGACGTGATGTCAACACCCACCCACCCGATCATTTCCTTAGTACGAATCATTACAATCCTACTACCCCTCAGAGGAAACCCTCACGACGAATCCATATGGACATCACGGTCCGTGAGGACGTGAAAATAGGCGGATAACAACAAGGGAAAGTTTTCAGCGTCCATATGGGAAGGAAAGTCGCTGCCACTACGCCAACTCCTTGTTATTCAAATCATTTTCAAATCATGTTTAAAATTTTCACAAGATTGGAGTAATATTTACCTATGCTTTGTAGATCTGCCACACAGAAGTCTTGTAGGGGACTGGGATCATAAGCGAATGCTAGTGAGCACGTTGCCAGTAACAGACCAAATAAAAGAAAACGAGAAGTCATTAGCGAGATCAACTTGAAAAATTAGCTTGATCTTCAATGAGTTCAACTTTAAATCTCTTTAAATTCGTGTGATGAAGTATGTAGCTTGGTACTGCTTTTTATAGAGAAAAAACATTGGAACATAAAGCTAATACTGATACTGATGGGCCATTGCAGGTAAACAACATCATGTTGAAAGACTGAAGCGACGATCGTATACATGTGATATGTTTGGACGTTGTCATCTAGTTCCAACTCAATTACTCCATTAACACCAACATAAAAGGTTTAGACTTATATAGAATTAGTAAATCTGTTGCTTGCACATATAATATACTGTAATAATTTTGTTGCTGCTTGAAAAAGAAAATGGGAAATATAAAGTGTTTACACTCAACATTATTAATATACTTAAGATGATTGCTACTCAGTATAATTAGTCATGGTTACACTCAACACTGTTTACACTAATTATGATGATTTACTTATGATTTTGAACGGAAACTTGCTAGATGGGAGTGGGTTGCTAACTCAATATCACTTTAGAAACCAAAACAAAATGGTTTTACAGTGAAAGATGAAAGATGAAGATATATGGTGTTCCTTTTTATCGTTTTATTATTGCAATTTTTGATAATCTAAATTTTGCTTGGTATGCAAAAAATGTGTTTGTGGTCAATTTATTACTGAATTAATAATGGGTCAAGTTTAAAATTGCAGGAAGACGGGTGTCTACCAAATCGAGATAAGGTACTGATTTCTGTCTTTTTTTAGACCTCTTTTGGATCCACATAAAATATGTTTATTGAACAACCTCTTTATACAAATCAGTTATGCAGGACTTGAAGCAACGTTCTTCACTCATAGCTGATTCATGTTCAACAAACACAGCAGCTTAGAGGTGCAATTTGAACCTAAATACTGATACATGGGTTGTTTTGGATTGTTTTTGATTGGGAGCTAAATAAGTTTAGTTTAAGGATAAAGTTGGTTGAATTGAAGTGTATGTATATTGCATAATTCAAACCAGCTCATAGTTTTTGGGTGGTGTACAATACTGTAATTTGCAGTGTACAATGAAATGATGTTTCATTTAGTTGTTTTGAAGTGGTACACTACAAAATAATATTGGTTTTTTGATGCTTATTACGTTGATTTTTGACGCTTAAGACTGCATGAAATAAAACTTTTGACGCTTCTTGTCTGTGTGGAAAATATGGGTGTCAGAAATAGTTTGAAATTTTTGACGCTTTATTGCATCAAAAACAACTACTTTTTTTTTTTACACTTCCACATGTTAGAAAGCATCTCAATTTTGACGCTTTCCTTTGTCGAAAAAAGCTAAATTTTTTGACACTTCCCTTTGTCAAAAAAGCTATATTTTTTGACGCTTCCATGTGTCAAAGAAGCTCAATTGCATCGCACGTTTGACTAATTCTACTTTGACATCTTGACACTTTTACAAAGCGTCAAAAAACTTAAATTCACATTTTCAATATATTTAATACATACGGAATATTAAAAATGTATTATATATTGTATAATAACTAAAAATCATAGCAGGCAACATCTGAATTATTTATGAACTAATCTATCAAAATCTAAAATCTAGTTAATTTTGAAACAGAGAATGACTATGAAATTGGTTTACAAAGAATAATTTTGAAATAGAGAACTACATCATAACAAAACAACCGGTTTCATCCCATAATAAAAACTCAATTTCATCTCATAATAAAAGCAACCCAAATGTCTTAAAATCTCCTTTACAAAAATTCACCATCTTTATTGTCACATATCTGCATCCCACCTTATTACCCTGCATCAAATAGGAAAAAAATAAAAATTAAAAATGTCTAACAAAGCATATATAATAAAATATGAACTATCAAAATAGAAACCAAATATTCAGAAAGTAAGCATTTGGGTGATGGTTGACCCACTTGCAGGTTGCAGGTGAAACAATTTAGGCAAATCTAAAACTCTTAAAAATGTTGGATTAAGAGTTTTGGCATCAATTTTGGCATCTATTTAATGAGAACTTTGAAGCTAAGCAAGTGCTACATTGAAGCTAAGCAAGTAAATACGATTTCCTATCATCTACACATCAAGAGCTACATTGACATATTGTTTGGTAAAAAAACAATTTCTAACCTGAACAATATGTGACCTGCAAAGCTGCTCGCCTAATAAATTCTAACGTGATGCACCACTAATCTGAAAAACACAAAACAAGTGATAGATATACATATCATTAGTTGAGAAAAAACATGCTGAATTTACTGATTAATTTAAACAAATATGCCATGCATTAACTTAATCTTATATTCACTGTATGTTAGGGCTTATAGCTAGGGTTAGTTTATATTTACTTCTTCACCTTTCAAATCCTATACATTAACTTAAGCTTAATTTTATTTATTCAATTCCTGCTAGTGTTTGGTCTAACTGTCATGATCTATGATTGGTCAGAAGTACTACTACACTATGCACATATGAAAAAAGAAATCTACTTTATATTTTAATTACATTGGCAATTGTGTAACATACTATTTGTTCAATTTTTTTTTTTTTTTTTTGAAAGGCAAAGCAGACATTTCATTAAAAAGGAGAAAATTACAACCTACAATGAGTATGCGAGAGCATACAATAAAATGCGTAACAGTAAAGAAATTACAAATGCGTAAGAAAAAAGGAGAAACAATTAGCCATGATCGTCATAAGTATATGGCTCAACCAACCAAGTATTCCAATCAACGTTAAGCTTACGTGCCCTTGTCGATATCCATTCGAATGATTTAATTTGGATCTCATTTAAGATCATTGGACCGTTAGATTTCTTGTTGCTAAAAATCACTTGATTCCTATGTTGCCAAATCACGTAACCACAAACTCATTCTATCGCTTGCCACAACTTAGAACTTGCAATTTGAATGGATTGATTTTTGTAACCCTGGAATCGGTCATTAAGATTGGACGGAGTTTGTGAATCTAAATGCCACCATCGACACACTCTACTCCATATATCTTTTGCGAAATCACATTTTAAAAGAATATGCTCAACGTTTTCAACCTCATTATCACAAACGGGACAACGTACCGAATTAAGATCGATGCCTCTTCTATCTAGCTCTACTCGAACCGGAATTCTATTTAGTATTACACGCCAAATAAATATTCCCAACTTTTGAGGTAACATGTTGTTTCGCATTGTTGCCTTCACGACTTGAGAAATGGGGAGAATTTTTTGATCAATTGTCTTCGAGAAAGTCGAAACTTCGAACAAACCATTAGATTGAACCAAACATTTCCATGAGTCTTGAATATCCAAAAAACAGTAAACCTTCACCATGTCCATGAGATCATTCCATTCAGCCTGGGTTCTGCCCGATGGTATACGGGTCCATCGCCAAACCTGATTCCACTCGCTATCATTCTTGGTTATACGATTCATGACTAAGCAATCTTTTTCTTCTTCTAAACGATACAGTCTATCAAACTTATCACATAGTGCTTGATTTCCTAACCAAATGTCCTTCCAAAATAGAGTAGAATCTCCTTTGTTCACCACTTTCACAAAAAGGTTAGTAATCGATATGCCAAGAGTGTTAAGCTCTTGGCTTATCAAACGAATATTGTTCCAGGTGCTTCGGCTATTAGTTGAATAACTTTGGGTTGAGGTGCCCAAACCGCCTTCCCGCCCATAGATACTTTTGATAACTTTAACCCAAAACGCTTCTTTTTCGACTCGGAATCGCCACCACCATTTTCCCAATAAAGCTAGGTTTTTTGCTTTAAGGGACCCAATATTTAACCCCCCGCCCACATAAGGTAAAAGAATGGTATCCCACTTAACCCAAGAAATTTTTGAATTATCACCCGTCCCGCCCCAAAAAAATTTACGTCTCATACCTTCGAGCAAGTTTAGGACCTTGGATGGAGCACGGAATAGGGAGAAAGCATACAACGAGAGGCTACTAAGTACGGATTTAATAAGAGTAAGCTGGCCCCCGAATGACATTGTTTTCGCTTTCCAATCGGCTAACCTTTTATCAAATTTTTTAACCACAAAATCCCAATCACGAATATTTTTCATTTTTTGACCAATAGGTAACCCAAGGTATGTGAATGGACAAGATCCAATTTTGCACCCAAGATACTTTGCGAAGTCTTCCACATGCTCTTTATTACATCCAATCCCATAGATGCAACTTTTAGCTATATTAACTTTAAGGCCCGAAAAGATCTCAAAACATTTTAGAACTTTGAAAAGATTACCCACATTTTTTTTTATTCCACTCACCGAAAAAGATCGTGTCGTCGGCGTATTGAAGGTGCGATACAACAACATTTTCGGAACCTACAAGTATTCCATGAAAAATGTTTGTTTCCAACGCACGTTTGACAAAAAGATTCAACCCTTCGGCCACAATAATGAATAGATATGGGGACAATGGATCGCCTTTCCGAATACCACGTTCAAGCATAAACTCTGTCGTCGGGGAACCGTTTACTAGAATAGAAATCGAAGCCGAATTCAAACATGACTTGATCCACATGATCCATTTTTGTCCAAACCCCATTCTTTCCATAACTTTAAATAAGAACTCCCAATTAATGCTATCAAATGCTTTTTCAAAGTCCGCTTTAAAGATAAGGCTTTTCTTTTTATGGCTTCGGACATAATCAACTACCTCATTGGCTACAAGAATAGAATCAAGGATGTATCTACCTTTTACAAACGCGCTTTGCTCAAATCCCACAATCTGATCAACTACTTTTTGAAGTCGATTAGAAAGTAACTTAGAGATTATTTTATAGTAACTTCCGATGAGGCTTATTGGTCGATATTCACCAAGTTTCAATGGATTCTCCACTTTTGGTATAAGAGTAAGGAAAGAGGCATTACACCCTTTGGAGAATTCAGCCTTGTCCCAAAACCATCGAATAGCCAGCATTAAGTCATCTTTAATTAACCAATAATTTTTTTTGAAGAAGGTTAAATTAAAACCATCAGGGCCCGGTGCCTTGTTTGGTTCGCATTCAACAATAGCATTCCACACGTCTTCTTCAACAAACGAAGCCTCTAACATTGACTATTTGTTCAATTCATCAAATCTGATCCAGCCTAGTTACATTTCTGCATGTCCAAACAAGAACAGTAATGCATACAATAATAAAAAATAAAAATAAAATAAAAATAAAAGGTTTATTTTCTGGTCATCTATATGAGTAACTCTGACCACTGAACCCGATTTATCTGATCTGTGTAATATCTAAACCACATGTTGAGTTTTTCCTCTCTAATTATGCATAGTTACCTACAAATTCACATGTAATAATAAGGTAAAGTAACAACACGTATTAAACAGCAATCTATGATTTCAGCTTTTCAATCAACGATTAAAAGAGGGAATTGAAAGAATCCTAACTTATCTGACAGATACAAACAGCTAACTCAAAAACCCTAACATACTAATTGATACGTAGTACTACAATGAACTAACCTGCGATTGACTTTAAGAACATACTAATTGATGTATTACAATTAACTAACCAGCGATTGAGTTTAAGAACGATTCTACTAGTGATTTTGTTAATAGACGAACTAACCTGCGAGAATACTTTTCTAATGTATCAATTTATGCAAATGTTTGTTGAAGAATATATATATATATATATCTAAACGGTTTTTATGCAACGCTTTTTTGAGTCCGATTGCTCGTGCGATGATGATAAAAGAAGGATATATGTATCTCTCTAAACGGGTTGGGTGGGGCAAAAAGCAACAGCCTGAGAACTTGTATTATTTGCATCAAAATTTGTACGAGTAATTAATTAATTTAATTTAATTGTTAAATTATAAAGTTTCTGGCGCTTTCAACTGTTAAAAGGTGTGGAGCTTCTGACACTTACAGGTGTCATAAAGTAATTGGCATATACAAGCGTCAACATTTTCTCAAATAAATTTTTACACGCGCAACCGTCCAAAACCTCGTATATTTTTAACGCTTCTATCAACTGTGAATAAATAAGCCTCAAAACATTAACATTTTTTTTTGTAGTGGTACTTTGTTTAATCATGTTTGTATTGTATCTATAATGTACATGAATATATGTATATTATACAATATATATAATTTTATAATACAACAACAACAACAATACCCAATTCCACTAAAGTGGAGTATGAGAGAGGTTAGATGTAGACAGTCTTTCCTCTACCCTAGAGTAAAAGGGAAGTCATTCCTCCCCGCACGGATACCTATCGGTCCGCGGGTAAAAGAAGTCGTCCCTCCCTATACGATAGGGCAGAGAGGCTGCTTCCCAAGGACCTCCGGCCAGAAGAACCATGAAATCCGTTAAGTGAAGTAACTAAATGCAAGTAAAGTAAAGTAGATAAAAGGAACCTTACCATGGAAAATGTAAAAGTAAATATGGCATGTAACAAAGTAAAGTAAAAGAACATATAAGTGAAAAATGTAAGTGTCAAATAAGCAAGTATAACAAGCCATGTAAGTTTAAAATGTGTATGTAAGCATGTAGGTATAAAGCATGTAGTTATAATATGCAGTATAAAACATATAAGTATATTATGTAAGCATAAAGACATGTAGCATGTAGATACGTGTAATTTAATGCGATATAATGTAATGCAACATGTAACGGTATAGTGCAATAAGGCATGTAAATAAGTATAATGTAATGCACACAACATGTTGGGATATGCTACAATAAGTATTAGTATGTGAAAAAAAAAACATGGTAATACAAACATATATGAAGCAAAAAAGCAAGTAGGCAAAAAGGCATATGATAAAAATATATAAAACTAAATAGAAAATTAGAAAATAAGAATATCAAATAAAATATATATACAACCTAGTCATCAATCCTAATTCTACTCCTTCACAAATTTCTATCAGAAGTCATGTCCCCGGTCAATAAAAGCTCCTTCATGTCAAGCTTAAGTCTATCCTCCAACCTACGTGTAGGTCTACCTCTTCTCCTTACGCCGCCAACCGTGAGGGCTTCCACTCTCCTGACAGGTGCTGTGGGTGGCCGCCTCCTTACATGGCCAAACCATCTAAGTCGTCCTTCTCTCATCTTGTTGACGATATTCCCAACTTTTAAGTTCTTTCTAAAAATTCCATTAGGTATCATGTCTAACATGGTCTTACCACACGTCCACCTAAGCATCCTCATTTCTGCCACCTCCATCCTCCTCTCTTGGGCCTTCGTCATTGGCCAACACTCCGATCCGTACAACATGGCCGGTCTAATCGCTACCTTGAAGAATTTCCCCTTCAATTTAAGGGGTATCTTCTTGTCGCACAAAACCCCTTTCGCCGCTCTCCACTTCAACCATCCTACTCTTATACGGTGAGACACATCCTCATCTATCCTTCCCAATTTGTGTAGCATTGATCATAAGTATCTAAAGGAATCCTGTGGATGTAAGACCTGATCCCCAATACGAATATCCACAGCGGCTAAACATTTCATTAATATTTCCACGCTTTATGATGTGAGCATATCATAATAAGTCTTGCTTATGGCTCAAACTTCAAAATATCATTGACACTCTTTTTGGTCAAAGTTTAAAATATTGTTGACGCTTTGAGATGTCAAACTGGAAAAATGTGTTGACACTTTTATATGCCAAATGTGTAAAGCTTCTTGACGGTTTTGACTGTGAAAGGATAACTAACTTTTGACGCTAATTACTGTGAGAATTTGAAGTAATTTATTGACGTCCAATATTCCCACGTAAACTAGAAGCGTCAACATTTATGTTTGCTTTACTTTTAAGCGTCAAGACATGAATAAAAAAGCTTTAAAAACTGGACACCTTTTTGTAGTGTACCCTTTTCTATACATGCCAAATCAACACAAATGCTTTGTATTTATTTCTTGGGCAGTAGGCATACACATGTGTTAACGCACATGAATATACTTTTATACCCACAACTACAATGCAACAGATCCTTTTCCTCACTCAAGTTGCTGTCTTTTCTATGGCTTGGACCCTTTCCCTGCCTCTGAGGAAAGATTCTCGCAACTCAAGAAATTTTATAAGTGAAGTTCTACTCTCAACTTAATAAGGGCTTCCTCAGGACGACCTACCGTTGGTGTTAAAGGGAGAACTGCGAGGAGCCAACCCTAGTACGAGAGGACTAGGTTGGTACAACTTATGGTGTACTGGTCGTTATGCCAATAGCAGCGTCGGGCAACTAAGTTGGTATGGAAGAACTGTTGCGCCGTGGGAAATCCTCATCTATTAACCGACTTTCAACCGCTATTTTCGTTCCGAGAATTAATTACCAGTTACACATACGTGTAACTATGGAAGTGATAATTCCACTTGTGTTTTTTTTATTCATCCACTACAAAATAGTGTTTGTTAATATCATATGTACCTTTTTAATAAATCTATTTTTGTATATGGATTATTTATATTTTTGGTGGTGGTACTTGCAGAATTTTGGATTGTATACGATTTAAAGATTCAGTAGATGTAATTCGTTGGTTGACATTACAAGCTTGTGCTTTTCGAGGGAATGATGAAACAGTTGAATCAAAAAATCGTGGTAATTTTATCGAGTTGAACTTCTAGCGCCATATAATGATTGAGTTTCTAAAGTCGTGCTAGAGAATGATCCTCATAACTCAAAGTATATTTCAGGTGAAATCCAAAAACAATTACCAAGTATTATTGCAAGTAAGGTTCGGAAACACATTCGAAATGAAGTGGGTGAATCTTACTTTTGTGTTATGGTAAATGAGGCATGGGATGAGGCTAAGCGGGAACAAATGGCCATAATTATATTGATAAAGATGGGATAATAGGAGAAAGATTTTGAATTTGATGCATGTTACACACATATCGTCAATGACCCTTAAAACAAATTTGTGGAATAAACTTTTACAATATGAGTTTGATACTAGTAAAATTCGTGGTCAAGGTTACGATGATTCTAGTAACATGAGAGGGGAATGGAACGGGTTACAAGCACTTGTTATTAAAGAGTGATCACATGCATACTATGTTCATTGATTCGCTCATAGATTACAACTTTCCCTTGTTGTTGTATTATTAATGTAATATGTGCTTCTAGTAAAATTTATGATGAGCTACTGAAGTCTAAGGCATTAGAGATTAAGCATTTGTTAATTCTTGGTGAAATTAAATTTGGTAAGGGGGCAAATCAAGTTGGGACCTTAAAGCGAGCGGGTGACACACGTTGGGGTTCTCACTTTCATTCTGTTAGTAGCTTACTTAAGATGTTTGATACTACTCGTGTAGTTTGGTGGGTATAATTGATGACAGCTCTAGCTACTCTCAAAGTGGTGATGCAGTCGAGGCCTATAAGTAACTAATGTCGTTTGAGTTTGTTTTCATTTTACACTTAATAGAAGAGTTAATAAGGAGGACCGATATTTTATCTCGAGAATGCAAAAGCAACCTCAAGATATCGGTAACGCTACTCATACAAGTAATGTTGAGGACCTTGTATCGAACGTCTGCTATTTCAGCGATGTTGAGTTTGCATCCCCCATGTTTGATTGGCGGTGCAAAGGTGGTTTAATCTTCTTGGTTGGAATCGATGATTTCGGGTTGACGAGATTTGGGTTTGTTTAATGTAACACCGGCCATTTCTTTTTTTTTTTTTAAAACACACAGCGGAAGACTTATTAACAAACACACTATAAGTCACGTCATTACATTAATCCGTGTAATTACGTTTATGTTTACACAAAGATGTTACATTATTACAAAACATTATTTATACTATGTTTACACAACGGTGTTACGTTATTACAAAACATTATTTATACAAAAGTCCACATCAGAGTAGGGTTGTCAAACATGTCTTCTGTCACAGCACCCATCCCGACTAGCAGTACCTAAACCTGCAAGGGGAGAATATTGAAATGTCCCGTTCTTATTGATTAAAAACGTTCCATATTAATTGATTTCGTTGCGAGGTTTTGACCTCTATATGAGACGTTTTTCAAAGACTGCATTCATTTTTAAACAAACCATAACCTTTATTTCATCAATAAAGGTTTAAAAAGCTTTACGTAGATTATCAAATAATGATAATCTAAAATATCCTGTTTACACACGACCATTACATAATGGTTTACAATACAAATATGTTACAACAAAATAAGTTTCTTGAATGCAGTTTTTACACAATATCATACAAGCATGGACTCCAAATCTTGTCCTTATTTAAGTATGCGACAGCGGAAGCTCTTAATAATCACCTGAGAATAAACATGCTTAAAACGTCAACAAAAATGTTGGTGAGTTATAGGTTTAACCTATATATATCAAATCGTAACAATAGACCACAAGATTTCATATTTCAATACATATCCCATACATAGAGATAAAAATCATTCATATGGTGAACACCTGGTAACCGACAATAACAAGATGCATATATAAGAATATCCCCATCATTCCGGGACACCCTTCGGATATGATATAAATTTCGAAGTACTAAAGCATCCGGTACTTTGGATGGGGTTTGTTAGGCCCAATAGATCTATCTTTAGGATTCGCGTCAATTAGGGTGTCTGTTCCCTAATTCTTAGATTACCAGACTTAATAAAAAGGGGCATATTCGATTTCGATAATTCAACCATAGAATGTAGTTTCACGTACTTGTGTCTATTTTGTAAATCATTTATAAAACCTGCATGTATTCTCATCCCAAAAATATTAGATTTTAAAAGTGGGACTATAACTCACTTTCACAGATTTTTACTTCGTCGGGAAGTAAGACTTGGCCACTGGTTGATTCACGAACCTATAACAATATATACATATATATCAAAGTATGTTCAAAATATATTTACAACACTTTTAATATATTTTGATGTTTTAAGTTTATTAAGTCAGCTGTCCTCGTTAGTAACCTACAACTAGTTGTCCACAGTTAGATGTACAGAAATAAATCAATAAATATTATCTTGAATCAATCCACGACCCAGTGTATACGTATCTCAGTATTGATCACAACTCAAACTATATATATTTTGGAATCAACCTCAACCCTGTATAGCTAACTCCAACATTCACATATAGAGTGTCTATGGTTGTTCCGAAATATATATAGATGTGTCGACATGATAGGTCGAAACATTGTATACGTGTCTATGGTATCTCAAGATTACATAATATATAATACAAGTTGATTAAGTTATGGTTGGAATAGATTTGTTACCAATTTTCACGTAGCTAAAATGAGAAAAATTATCCAATCTTGTTTTACCCATAACTTCTTCATTTTAAATCCGTTTTGAGTGAATCAAATTGCTATGGTTTCATATTGAACTCTATTTTATGAATCTAAACAAAAAAAGTATAGGTTTCTAGTCAGAAAAATAAGTTACAAGTCGTTTTTGTAAAGGTAGTCATTTCAGTCGAAAGAACGACGTCTAGATGACCATTTTAGAAAACATACTTCCACTTTGAGTTTAACCATAATTTTTGGATATAGTTTCATGTTCATAATAAAAATCATTTTCTCAGAATAACAACTTTTAAATCAAAGTTTATCATAGTTTTTAATTAACTAACCCAAAACAGCCCGCGGTGTTACTACGACGGCGTAAATCCGGTTTTACGTTGTTTTTCGTGTTTCCAGGTTTTAAATCATTAAGTTAGCATATCATATAGATATAGAACATGTGTTTAGTTGATTTTAAAAGTCAAGTTAGAAGGATTAACTTTTGTTTGCGAACAAGTTTAGAATTAACTAAACTATGTTCTAGTGATTACAAGTTTAAACCTTCGAATAAGATAGCTTTATATGTATGAATCGAATGATGTTATGAACATCATTACTACCTTAAGTTCCTTGGATGAACCTACTGGAAAAGAGAAAAATGGATCTAGCTTCAATGGATCCTTGGATGGCTCAAAGTTCTTGAAGCAAAATCATGACACGAAAACAAGTTCAAGTAAGATCATCACTTGAAATAAGATTGTTATAGTTATAGAAATTGAACCAAAGTTTGAATATGATTATTACCTTGTATTAGAATGATAACCTACTGTAAGAAACAAAGATTTCTTGAGGTTGGATGATCACCTTACAAGATGGGAAGTGAGCTAGCAAACTTGAAAGTATTCTTGATTTTATGAAACTAGAACTTTTGGAATTTATGAAGAACACTTAGAACTTGAAGATAGAACTTGAGAGAGTTCAATTAGATGAAGAAAATTGAAGAATGAAAGTGTTTGTAGGTGTTTTTGTTCGTTGGTGTATGGATTAGATATAAAGGATATGTAATTTTGTTTTCATGTAAATAAGTCATGAATGATTACTCATATTTTTGTAATCTTATGAGATATTTCATGCTAGTTGCCAAATGATGGTTCCCACATGTGTTAGGTGACTCACATGGGCTGCTAAGAGCTGATCATTGGAGTGTATATACCAATAGTACATACATCTAAAAGCTGTGTATTGTACGAGTACGAATACGGGTGCATACGAGTAGAATTGTTGATGAAACTGAACGAGAATGTAATTGTAAGCATTTTTGTTAAGTAGAAGTATTTTGATAAGTGTATTGAAGTCTTTCAAAAGTGTATAAATACATATTAAAACACTACATGTATATACATTTTAACTGAGTCGTTAAGTCATCGTTAGTCGTTACATGTAAGTGTTGTTTTGAAACCTTTAGGTTAACGATCTTGTTAAATGTTGTTAACCCAATGTTTATAATAACAAAAGAGATTTTAAATTATTATATTATCATGATATTATGATGTACGAATATCTCTTAATATGATATATATACATTAAATGTCGTTACAACGATAAACGTTACATATATGTCTCGTTTCAAAATCATTAAGTTAGTAGTCTTGTTTTTACATATGTAGTTCATTGTTAATATAATTAATGATATGTTTACTTATCATAATATCATGTTAACTATATATATAACCATATATATGTCATCATATAGTTTTTTTTACAAGTTTTAACGTTCGTGAATCACCGGTCAACTTGGGTGGTCAATTGTCTATATGAAACATATTTCAATTAATCAAGTCTTAACAAGTTTGATTGCTTAACATGTTGGAAACATTTAATCATGTAAACATCAATCTCAATTAATATATATAAACATGGAAAAGTTCGGGTCACTACAGTACCTACCCGTTAAATAAATTTCGTCCCGAAATTTTAAGCTGTTGAAGGTGTTGACGAATCTTCTGGAAATAGATGCGGGTATTTCTTCTTCATCTGATCTTCACGCTCCCAGGTGAACTCGGGTCCTCTACGAGCATTCCATCGAACCTTAACAATTGGTATCTTGTTTTGCTTAAGTCTTTTAACCTCACGATCCATTATTTCGACGGGTTCTTCGATGAATTGGAGTTTTTCGTTGATTTGGATTTCATCTAACGGAATAGTGAGATCTTCTTTAGCAAAACATTTCTTCAAATTCGAGACGTGGAAAGTGTTATGTACAGCCGCGAGTTGTTGAGGTAACTCAAGTCGGTAAGCTACTGGTCCGACACGATCAATAATCTTGAATGGTCCAATATACCTTGGATTTAATTTCCCTCGTTTACCAAATCGAACAACGCCTTTCCAAGGTGAAACTTTAAGCATGACCATCTCTCCAATTTCAAATTCTATATCTTTTCTTTTAATGTCAGCGTAGCTCTTTTGTCGACTTTGGGCGGTTTTCAACCGTTGTTGAATTTGGATGATCTTCTCGGTAGTTTCTTGTATAATCTCCAAACCCGTAATCTGTCTATCCCCCACTTCACTCCAACAAATCGGAGACCTGCACTTTCTACCAAAAAGTGCTTCAAACGGCGCCATCTCAATGCTTGAATGGTAGCTGTTGTTGTAGGAAAATTCTGCTAACGGTAGATGTCGATCCCAACTGTTTCCGAAATCAATAACACATGCTCGTAGCATGTCTTCAAGCGTTTGTATCGTCCTTTCGCTCTGCCCATCAGTTTGTGGATGATAGGCAGTACTCATGTCTAGACGAGTTCCTAATGCTTGCTGTAATGTCTGCCAGAATCTTGAAATAAATCTGCCATCCCTATCAGAGATAATAGAGATTGGTATTCCATGTCTGGAGACGACTTCCTTCAAATACAGTCGTGCTAACTTCTCCATCTTGTCATCTTCTCTTATTGGTAGGAAGTGTGCTGATTTGGTGAGACGATCAACTATTACCCAAATAGTATCAAAACCACTTGCAGTCCTTGGCAATTTAGTGATGAAATCCATGGTAATGTTTTCCCATTTCCATTCCGGGATTTCGGGTTGTTGAAGTAGACCTGATGGTTTCTGATGCTCAGCTTTGACCTTAGAACACGTCAAACATTCTCCTACGTATTTAGCAACATCGGCTTTCATACCCGGCCACCAAAAATGTTTCTTGAGATCCTTGTACATCTTCCCCGTTCCAGGATGTATTGAGTATCTGGTTTTATGAGCTTCTCTAAGTACCATTTCTCTCATATCTCCAAATTTTGGTACCCAAATCCTTTCAGCCCTATACCGGGTTCCGTCTTCCCGAATATTAAGATGCTTCTCCGATCCTTTGGGTATTTCATCCTTTAAATTTCCCTCTTTTAAAACTCCTTGTTGCGCCTCCTTTATTTGAGTAGTAATGTTATTATGAATCATTATATTCATAGATTTTACTCGAATGGGTTCTCTGTCCTTCCTGCTCAAGGCATCGGCTACCACATTTGCCTTCCCCGGGTGGTAACGAATCTCAAAGTCGTAATCATTCAATAATTCAATCCACCTACGCTGCCTCATATTCAGTTGTTTCTGATTAAATATGTGTTGAAGACTTTTGTGGTCAGTATATATAATACTTTTGACCCCATATAAGTAGTGCCTCCAAGTCTTTAATGCAAAAACAACCGCGCCTAATTCCAAATCATGCGTCGTATAATTTTGTTCGTGAATCTTCAATTGTCTAGACGCATAAGCAATCACCTTCGTTCGTTGCATTAATACACAACCGAGACCTTGCTTTGATGCGTCACAATAAATCACAAAATCATCATTCCCTTCAGGCAATGACAATATAGGTGCCGTAGTTAGCTTTTTCTTCAATAACTGAAACGCTTTCTCTTGTTCATCATTCCATTCAAATTTATTCCCTTTATGCGTTAATGCAGTCAAGGGTTTTGCTATTCTGGAAAAGTCTTGGATGAACCTTCTGTAGTAACCAGCTAGTCCTAAAAACTGGCGTATGTGTTTCGGAGTTTTCGGGGTTTCCCACTTTTCAACAGTTTCTATCTTTGCCGGATCCACCTTAATACCTTCTTTGTTCACTATGTGACCGAGGAATTGAACTTCTTCCAACCAAAATGCACACTTTGAAAACTTAGCGTACAATTCTTCCTTCCTCAATACTTCTAACACCTTTCTCAAATGTTCACCGTGTTCTTGGTCATTCTTTGAGTAAATAAGTATGTCATCAATGAAAACAATGACAAACTTGTCAAGGTATGGTCCACACACTCGGTTCATAAGGTCCATGAACACAGCTGGTGCATTAGTTAAACCAAACGGCATGACCATAAACTCGTAATGACCGTAACGTGTTCTGAAAGCAGTCTTTGGAATATCATCTTCTTTCACCCGCATTTGATGATACCCGGAACGTAAGTCAATCTTTGAATAAACAGACGAGCCTTGTAGTTGATCAAATAAGTCGTCGATTCTCGGTAGTGGGTAGCGGTTCTTGATGGTAAGTTTGTTCAACTCTCGGTAGTCGATACACAACCTGAATGTACCATCTTTCTTCTTGACAAACAAAACAGGAGCTCCCCATGGTGATGTGCTTGGTCGAATGAAACCACGCTCTAAAAGTTCTTGTAATTGGCTTTGCAGTTCTTTCATCTCGCTGGGTGCGAGTCTGTAAGGAGCACGAGCTATTGGTGCAGCTCCTGGTACAAGATCTATTTGAAATTCAACGGATCGATGTGGGGGTAATCCCGGTAATTCTTTCGGAAATACATCGGGAAATTCTTTTGCAATGGGAACATCATTGATGCTATTTTCTTCATTTTGTACTTTCTCGACGTGTGCTAGAACAGCATAGCAACCTTTTCTTATTAGTTTTTGTGCCTTCAAATTACTAATAAGATGTAGCTTCGTGTTGCCCTTTTCTCCGTACACCATTAAGGGTTTTCCTTTTTCTCGTATAATGCGAATTGCATTTTTGTAACAAACGATCTCCGCTTTCACTTCTTTCAACCAGTCCATACCGATTATCACATCAAAACTCCCTAACTCTACTGGTATCAAATCAATCTTAAATGTTTCGCTAACCAGTTTAATTTCTCGATTCCGACATATATTATCTGCTGAAATTAATTTACCATTTGCTAATTCGAGTAAAAATTTACTATCCAAAGGCGTCAATGGACAACTTAATTTAGCACAAAAATCTCTACTCATATAGCTTCTATCCGCACCCGAATCAAATAAAACGTAAGCAGATTTATTGTCAATAAGAAACGTACCCGTAACAAGCTCCGGGTCTTCCTGTGCCTCTACCGCATTAATATTGAAAACTCTTCCACGGCCTTGTCCATTCGTGTTCTCCTGGTTCGGGCAATTTCTAATAATGTGGCCTGGTTTTCCACATTTATAACAAACTACATTGGCATAACTTGCTCCGACACTACTTGCTCCGCCATTACTCGTTCCGACACCATTTGTTCCTTTCGTTCTATTAACCCCTGGTCCGTAGACCTCACACTTCACCGCGCTATGACCATTTCTTTTACACTTGTTGCAAAATTTGGTGCAGAACCCCGAGTGATTCTTTTCACACCTTTGGCATAGCTGCTTCTGATTGTTGTTGTTGTTGCGGTTATTATTGTTGTTGGGATGATTGTTGTAGTTGCTGTTGTTGTTGTTGTTGTTGTTGTTGTTGGGCCGTTTGTTGTAGTTGCGATTGATGTTGCGATTGTTGGGATAATTGTTGCGATTATTGTTGTAATTGCTGTTGTTGTTGTATTGGTGATTCTTATCACCGTTTTCCTCCCACTTTCTTTTGACTTGCTTCACATTGGCCTCTTCAGCAGTCTGTTCTTTAATTCTTTCTTCAATCTGGTTCACTAGTTTGTGAGCCATTCTACATGCCTGTTGTATGGAGGCGGGCTCGTGTGAACTTATATCTTCTTGGATTCTTTCCGGTAATCCTTTCACAAACGCGTCGATCTTCTCTTCCTCATCTTCGAATGCTCCCGGACACAATAGGCACAATTCTGTGAATCGTCTTTCGTACGTGGTAATATCAAATCCTTGGGTTCGTAACCCTCTAAGTTCTGTCTTGAGCTTATTGACCTCGGTTCTGGGACGGTACTTCTCGTTCATCAAGTGCTTGAATGCTGACCACGGTAGTGCGTACGCATCGTCTTGTCCCACTTGCTCTAGATAGGTATTCCACCATGTTAACGCAGAACCTGTGAAGGTATGCGTAGCGTACTTCACTTTGTCCTCTTCAGTGCACTTACTTATGGCAAACACCGATTCGACCTTCTCGGTCCACCGTTTCAATCCGATCGGTCCTTCGGTTCCATCAAATTCCAAAGGTTTGCAGGCAGTGAATTCTTTGTAGGTGCATCCTACACGATTTCCTGTACTGCTAGATCCAAGGTTATTGTTGGTATGTAGCGCAGCCTGTACTGCGGCTATGTTTGAAGCTAGAAAAGTACGGAATTCCTCTTCATTCATATTCACGGTGTGTCGAGTAGTCGGTGCCATTTCCTTCAAAATAGTCAAATGGAACAAGTTAATCATACAGAATATTAAGAGTAGTTAATAGTATTTCGTAGCATAATATGAACTCATTTATAAAAGCTTTTTCTTCATATTAGCGTTTTATAAGTTTAAATTCGGGTAGTACCTACCCGTTAAGTTCATACTTAGTAGCTAATATACAATTCAACTACTACAATTCTATATGAAAAACTGATTATAATAATATTTCGCGTTCAAACTTTTATACAATATTTTACAAACTTACAATACCGCTTATTTTACATAAAACATGAAATATAGCACACAATAACTTTGATACAAGATAGTTGTGAAGATAATTCTAGCTAGTACACAAGTCGTTCAGCAAAGGCAATAAAGACACGTAATTCATACGTCCAGAAACAAGTCATGCATTCTGGTTTTACTAGGACTACTTCCCATCCTTGGTCTTGTGCAACATAACCGTTATGGCCGTTGATAAGACAGCGTGTTGTAACGTCGTCAAAGGAACGAGGGTTACGTAATGTCCAACAGTCCCTTAATAATCTAAAAACCTCATTTCTTACCCCAATTACCGACTCCGTCACTTGTGGAAACGTTTTGTTTAATAGTTGTAGCCCGATGTTCTTGTTCTCACTTTGGTGAGAAGCGAACATTACTAATCCGTAAGCATAACATGCTTCTTTATGTTGCATGTTAGCTGCTTTTTCTAAATCACGAAGTCCAATATTCGGATATATTGAGTCAAAATAATTTCTTAACCCGTGTAAAATAGCATTTGAGTTCCCCGCAATATATGCGTCAAAGTAAACACATCGTAACTTATGGGTTTCCCAATGTGATATCCCCCATCTTTCAAACGAAAGTCTCTTATAAACCAAGACATTCTTGGAACGTTCTTCGAATGTCTTACAAACTGATCTTGCCTTAAATAGTTGTGCCGAAGAATTCTGGCCGACTCTAGACAAGATTTCATCAATCATGTCTCCGGGTAGGTCTCTTAAAATATTGGGTTGTCTATCCATTTTGTATTTTTAAACTGTAAAATAGACAAGAGTTAGATTCATAAAAAAAAATACTTATTAATACAAGCAATTTTTACATATATCATAAAGCATAAGAACACTATATTCCATATATTACACCACACGAATACAACTATCTTATTCCGACTCGCTCGTTTCTTCTTCTTCGGTTTTGGTTCGTTTTGCCAAGTTTCTAGGGATATATGATGTTCCCCTAATACGAACCGTCGTTGTCCACATTGGTTTAGAAAAACCTGGTGGTTTAGAGGTTCCCGGGTCATTGTTACAACTTAAGGACTTCGGGGGTTGACGATACATATAAAGTTCATCGGGGTTGGAATTAGATTTCTCTATTTTTATGCCCTTTCCCTTATTATTTTCTTTTGCCTTTTTAAATTCAGTTGGGGTAATTTCTATAACATCATCGGAATTCTCGTCGGAATCCGATTCATCGGAGAATTGGTAATCCTCCCAATATTTTGCTTCCTTGGCGGAAACACCATTGACCATAATTAACTTTGGTCGGTTGGTTGAGGATTTTCTTTTACTTAACCGTTTTATTATTTCCCCCACCGGTTCTATTTCTTCATCCGGTTCTGATTCTTCTTCCGGTTCCGATTCTTCTTCCGGTTCCGACTCTTCTTCCGGTTCCTCTTCGGGAACTTGTGAATCAGTCCACAAATTATTCCAATTTACATTTGACTCTTCATTATTATTAGGTGAGTCAATGGGACTTGTTCTAGAGGTAGACATCTATCACATAATATCAAACACGTTAAGAGATTAATATATCACATAATATTCATATGTTAAAAATATATAGTTTCCAACAAAAATGTTAAGCAATCATTTTTAAAGAAAACACGGTCGAAGTCCAGACTCACTAATGCATCCTAACAAACTCGATAAGACACACTAATGCAAATTTTCTGGTTCTCTAAGACCAACGCTCGGATACCAACTGAAATGTCCCGTTCTTATTGATTAAAAACGTTCCATATTAATTGATTTCGTTGCGAGGTTTTGACCTCTATATGAGACGTTTTTCAAAGACTGCATTCATTTTTAAACAAACCATAACCTTTATTTCATCAATAAAGGTTTAAAAAGCTTTACGTAGATTATCAAATAATGATAATCTAAAATATCCTGTTTACACACGACCATTACATAATGGTTTACAATACAAATATGTTACAACAAAATAAGTTTCTTGAATGCAGTTTTTACACAATATCATACAAGCATGGACTCCAAATCTTGTCCTTATTTAAGTATGCGACAGCGGAAGCTCTTAATAATCACCTGAGAATAAACATGCTTAAAACGTCAACAAAAATGTTGGTGAGTTATAGGTTTAACCTATATATATCAAATCGTAACAATAGACCACAAGATTTCATATTTCAATACATATCCCATACATAGAGATAAAAATCATTCATATGGTGAACACCTGGTAACCGACAATAACAAGATGCATATATAAGAATATCCCCATCATTCCGGGACACCCTTCGGATATGATATAAATTTCGAAGTACTAAAGCATCCGGTACTTTGGATGGGGTTTGTTAGGCCCAATAGATCTATCTTTAGGATTCGCGTCAATTAGGGTGTCTGTTCCCTAATTCTTAGATTACCAGACTTAATAAAAAGGGGCATATTCGATTTCGATAATTCAACCATAGAATGTAGTTTCACGTACTTGTGTCTATTTTGTAAATCATTTATAAAACCTGCATGTATTCTCATCCCAAAAATATTAGATTTTAAAAGTGGGACTATAACTCACTTTCACAGATTTTTACTTCGTCGGGAAGTAAGACTTGGCCACTGGTTGATTCACGAACCTATAACAATATATACATATATATCAAAGTATGTTCAAAATATATTTACAACACTTTTAATATATTTTGATGTTTTAAGTTTATTAAGTCAGCTGTCCTCGTTAGTAACCTACAACTAGTTGTCCACAGTTAGATGTACAGAAATAAATCAATAAATATTATCTTGAATCAATCCACGACCCAGTGTATACGTATCTCAGTATTGATCACAACTCAAACTATATATATTTTGGAATCAACCTCAACCCTGTATAGCTAACTCCAACATTCACATATAGAGTGTCTATGGTTGTTCCGAAATATATATAGATGTGTCGACATGATAGGTCGAAACATTGTATACGTGTCTATGGTATCTCAAGATTACATAATATATAATACAAGTTGATTAAGTTATGGTTGGAATAGATTTGTTACCAATTTTCACGTAGCTAAAATGAGAAAAATTATCCAATCTTGTTTTACCCATAACTTCTTCATTTTAAATCCGTTTTGAGTGAATCAAATTGCTATGGTTTCATATTGAACTCTATTTTATGAATCTAAACAAAAAAAGTATAGGTTTCTAGTCAGAAAAATAAGTTACAAGTCGTTTTTGTAAAGGTAGTCATTTCAGTCGAAAGAACGACGTCTAGATGACCATTTTAGAAAACATACTTCCACTTTGAGTTTAACCATAATTTTTGGATATAGTTTCATGTTCATAATAAAAATCATTTTCTCAGAATAACAACTTTTAAATCAAAGTTTATCATAGTTTTTAATTAACTAACCCAAAACAGCCCGCGGTGTTACTACGACGGCGTAAATCCGGTTTTACGTTGTTTTTCGTGTTTCCAGGTTTTAAATCATTAAGTTAGCATATCATATAGATATAGAACATGTGTTTAGTTGATTTTAAAAGTCAAGTTAGAAGGATTAACTTTTGTTTGCGAACAAGTTTAGAATTAACTAAACTATGTTCTAGTGATTACAAGTTTAAACCTTCGAATAAGATAGCTTTATATGTATGAATCGAATGATGTTATGAACATCATTACTACCTTAAGTTCCTTGGATGAACCTACTGGAAAAGAGAAAAATGGATCTAGCTTCAATGGATCCTTGGATGGCTCAAAGTTCTTGAAGCAAAATCATGACACGAAAACAAGTTCAAGTAAGATCATCACTTGAAATAAGATTGTTATAGTTATAGAAATTGAACCAAAGTTTGAATATGATTATTACCTTGTATTAGAATGATAACCTACTGTAAGAAACAAAGATTTCTTGAGGTTGGATGATCACCTTACAAGATGGGAAGTGAGCTAGCAAACTTGAAAGTATTCTTGATTTTATGAAACTAGAACTTTTGGAATTTATGAAGAACACTTAGAACTTGAAGATAGAACTTGAGAGAGTTCAATTAGATGAAGAAAATTGAAGAATGAAAGTGTTTGTAGGTGTTTTTGTTCGTTGGTGTATGGATTAGATATAAAGGATATGTAATTTTGTTTTCATGTAAATAAGTCATGAATGATTACTCATATTTTTGTAATCTTATGAGATATTTCATGCTAGTTGCCAAATGATGGTTCCCACATGTGTTAGGTGACTCACATGGGCTGCTAAGAGCTGATCATTGGAGTGTATATACCAATAGTACATACATCTAAAAGCTGTGTATTGTACGAGTACGAATACGGGTGCATACGAGTAGAATTGTTGATGAAACTGAACGAGAATGTAATTGTAAGCATTTTTGTTAAGTAGAAGTATTTTGATAAGTGTATTGAAGTCTTTCAAAAGTGTATAAATACATATTAAAACACTACATGTATATACATTTTAACTGAGTCGTTAAGTCATCGTTAGTCGTTACATGTAAGTGTTGTTTTGAAACCTTTAGGTTAACGATCTTGTTAAATGTTGTTAACCCAATGTTTATAATAACAAAAGAGATTTTAAATTATTATATTATCATGATATTATGATGTACGAATATCTCTTAATATGATATATATACATTAAATGTCGTTACAACGATAAACGTTACATATATGTCTCGTTTCAAAATCATTAAGTTAGTAGTCTTGTTTTTACATATGTAGTTCATTGTTAATATAATTAATGATATATTTACTTATCATAATATCATGTTAACTATATATATAACCATATATATGTCATCATATAGTTTTTTTTACAAGTTTTAACGTTCGTGAATCACCGGTCAACTTGGGTGGTCAATTGTCTATATGAAACATATTTCAATTAATCAAGTCTTAACAAGTTTGATTGCTTAACATGTTGGAAACATTTAATCATGTAAACATCAATCTCAATTAATATATATAAACATGGAAAAGTTCGGGTCACTACAAATATGTGGGGGATTAGCGCATCGCTAAGTGAATGGAATCTATCTAATAGATATAGCTTAAGCCACACACAAGCTATATACTAACAACAACACTTGCTAACTACCAACAAGCATACAATAAGACAATACGAGGATTGGCGGCTTGTACGAGCTCACGACTCTCAGCTGATCGGGCCTGAGTCTACCGATAGTCCCTGCTACTCAATTCACAGTATAGTTATCCAGATGCAGGGGATGCATCATTCACACTATACTCCACAATCAGTAGCCTATGGACCCAACCTCCCCTAGGCACGGTTGACCTCATACGGACTCTAACCTCTCCTAGGCACGGTCTCGAGTCCCCAGTCTCCCTAGGCCCGACTGGTGCCATTCACACAGTGTACACATAATTCACATACAACATCAGGCAAACGATATTATTCTATCATGGCAATTCCTACACTATGCATGGTAAAAGAGTCAACCACAGTAGCATGATATGCTACTTAAACTCTATCCGTAGATAGACCCACTCACCAATTACCAGCAACTGCTCAGTTATTATTTCTGAGCTTCCTCCTTGTCCTTATCTCCTGAGAACATCAAAAACCAAGTTAAAATAGTGTTCCTATCAAGTTTAGACACACTGACAGCGAAATATAGCAAATTTGTAAAAAAAATGCGTCCGCTAACGGCTAGAAAAAGGCACTTTGGTAAAGCATTCTGCCCTGGACACACAGTCGGTCGACTGTCTCCTCAATCGGTCGACTGACGTAGACAGTCGGTCGACTATTGACACAACCGGTCGACTGACTTTCCCAATCGGTCGACTTATTTGGTACTTTCACAATCGGCCGAAAGTCAAACACAGTCGGTCGGTTCACTCGCCAGTCGGTCGACCGTCGACCGACAGTCGGCCGACTGTGTTCATCATCTGCAGATTCTGAACACAACCTACGGACTTCAAGCTAAATTCACCAAAACTCGATCTAGAGCTCGTTTTCGACACCAAAACTTACCACAGCTCAATTACTACATGTTATAGACTATAAACCCACAAAGTTTTGAACATAACAACATCAAATTCATGGATTTTGATACAAAATCAAGCTTTTGAACAAATACACTTAAAAACACCATTTTAACACTAAATTGATCATGAAAGCTCATGATTCATAACTTAAAAGAATTAGTAGAGTGTAAAGAACGTGATTTCAAGACCAATTCGAGCTCAAGATCAACAATGGAGAATTAGGGTTTGGTTAGGTGGGAGGGATGAAGGTACGGTGTGTTGGTGAATTTTCTAGAAAATGAGAAGAGAAAGAAGTACACTAGTCACCTAATTGGGATTAATTCCCACACTGTACAATACACGGGTATTTACCAGTTATCTGATATCTTTCGGACAAGATTAGGTAACCCAAACGAGGTCCAATTAAAATAAACAAACCTGTTCTGGGACCCTTGTCACAAACTGGTCACAACACAATTATAATAAAACACTAATAAAATAATTAAATTAAAAAGCACTTAAGACTAAGCACAAACCCTAAGGGCAAAAATAGTCCACTTACAACTAGCCCGGGTTTCAGTCTGTTACATTTAAAGTCTCCTTCAAGTGAAAGATTGTTAAAGTGTTAAGTAGTTTAAACTATAAAGGGAAGAAGTTGTGCCAGACATAGGTCTCGTTTGGTGACAATGACCTCGCCAAATGCGAGGGTGGTTCATCCATGAGGTGAAGAGTCAAGACGCTAGTTTCAAAGCATATAAGGTTGGTGCGTTTGGAGGATCGCGTATGGCTACATGGACCTCTCAAGACGCGAGGGTCTCAGCTTGCAGCTCAAGTTGAACAATTGTTTTCTTATTTCGATTTGCACTGTAAATAGAACCCTAATGTAATATGTAACTCTAAGTACGAAAAATCAATAAAATTGCTCTCTAGTTGGCCGTGAACTAAACCAATTACAACGATTGAATATAATCACGTAATATCTTGTGTCATTAACTTTTTTTACATTATTTTGTCTGTTTGCTTCTTGTGGGATCACTATCTTTGATAGGTGATCGTTGTTTGGGCTCAATTCCTGTTACACCAAACTTCGCAACGCATGCTTGGCGTGGAAAGTGACTGTGCATATGAATTTACTTGTATGCAAGTGCTAAGAAACAAATACAACTTTTCTTTTTCCTGTAATTATATAACATGATTTTAAAAATGATTTCATCCACTTCAAGAAATGAGAAGTTTATACTGGTAACTAGAGTTAAATGGGAGTATTAGTTGTTGTGAAGAAATCCATACAAAACTAGTCCTAAATCATTACATTCCCAGCCCTAATCTTAATTACCGGGACTAAAGAAACACTAACGAATTTGATCCTGTTTGTTCCCTCCTTTTGGAACATATCTAATGGGATAACCCGTAACTTGAGAACCAATGGAAATCCATCATTTCCATCACATGATCCCATGTTAATTCCCTTTTTGACTCGCATATTAGGTTTCCATATGCAATGGATATATATAACCGATTGATACAAAAAATATACACACATCTGAATCATACCTCACATTAATTTTTACACCTAAGAATGCTCCCAATGTAGAAGTTCCTCCATCCTTAGTATTTAGTGCCACATTAGCGCCACATCAGCACTTCCTTCCTAGGTGTAAACCCAGGACTAAACGCTCCCAACAATGACACTCCTTGCTTCCATTTTTTATTATTATTTTTTTATATTTTTCGAAAATCAAATAATTATAATTATATATATATATATATATATATATATATATATATATATATATATATATATATATATATATATATATATATATATATATATATATATATAGGGGCAGGATCAATGGGGAAGTAACCAATCGGGGGGAAGCGGGGGGAAGCAAATTTTTTTTTTTCATTTTTTTTGAAATTTTTTTTTTCCGGCATCAAGACCACACGAAAATATGAATATTTAGAAGAGACACTTCGTGATGAATGTTATTATTTAAGTGGAAAAACGATCGACAAAAATAAATATTGTTCGTGAAGAATATGAACGGTTTTTTTTCATGTTTTGTGAAGTAAAATTTAGCCCGATTTAGAGTTTAGGGTTTAGGGTTTGGTGTTTTGGGTTTATTCCATAAACCCAAAACACCAAACCCTAAACCCTAAACCCTAAACTCTAAAACCTAAACTCTAAACCGTTCGTGTTAAAAACTCAATCTAAATCCTAAATCTAAACCCTAAATCTAAACCCTAAACCCTAAATTTCTAAACCATAATATCTAAACCCTATAAACCCTAATATCTAAACCATAATATCTAAACCCCAATAGCTAAAACCTCAAAATACGCTCGAAAAACACGATAATTGTTATATATTACTTTTTCGAACGTTTTCCCGCCAAAATAAAAACATTTATCACAAAGTGTCTCTACTAAATGTTCATATTTTCATCTCATCTATAATGTTCGTGAACAAAGTTTTTTCAAAAAACGAAAAAAAAAAAAATTTGCTTCCCCCCGCTTCCCCCCGAATGGTTACTTCCCTCTTGATCCTACCACTATAATTATGTTATAAATTATAAATATTTATAACATAAAACTAAAATTTCATTGAAAATTAAAAAAATTACAATAATTTAAATTTAAAACATTACGACGATAATTATGCGACATAAATTAAAATAAAATACTAGAAAACTAAACAAACTACTCGTCCTCGTCCGAAGGTGCCATTTCCTTTGCATATTGTTTCTTAATTCTCGCTCGAGCCCTCATCAACCCCTCGTATTCGCCTGGAGGCAAATCACGTGACACCGGTTTGGAAATAAGCTTCAAACCTTTAAACATTGTTCGCATTTCGCTATCTTCACATAGCTTTTCCATGGTTCGATTTGCTACGAGTTGTAAAGCTTCGGTCGATTGAGCTATCTTTAAACGTACTTCATCGGAAGACATACGGCTCGCGGCATCGGATGAGTACGAATCCCTTTGACTTTTAGCTCGACTTGGAGGACGTTGGATTGGGTCGTGATCCTTAAGTAAATTTTCAAATTGGGTTGGGTCGGGGTTTGAGCTTGTGTGCGGGTTGGAACTTGCCTCGGTTTGAACATTTAACGGTATATCATCGGTTTGTTTTCGTTTGTTCGTGGCCGCTACACCTTCACCTTCTAAAAACTTCGGGTAATTCCTTAAAACTTGCCACGCATCCTCAAAAGCGAATTGAATTGTCGTTTGGTTTGAATTTTGAATTGTTTTCGAGCCGCGTTCATAACGTCTTCCCCCGCGGCCTCACTTTGCCACATTCTCTCGAGCTTCGAATAAATGCTAATAAGTATCATAACATCCCTTTGAACTTTAGCCCATTTTTCACTAATTTGATCAGCACGTATTTTCTCCGAAACGAGGGAATTATATTGTTTCCGCACCTCACCCCAAAATGAATTAAAATTTTGATCGTTTCCCGCATCCGGATGTTTGGAAACGTACACATAATGCTCGGCTAAAATTCGAGTGTCCAAGTCGGACCAAGGAACTTTCGGACACCTCACTTTTTTCCTTTCGGATAGACTACGGGTTCGGGCTCGGTTTCGTGGTCGGGTACGGTTTGGCATGGAGTTTCGGGAACTTCTTCCTTGTTCGACTCGTCACGTAGCCCTGGATAATAAGGTGTTTGTTGTTGAGTTTGTGATTGGTTCGGGTAGTGTGTATATTGTTGAGTTTGTGGTTGGTTCGAGTAGTGTGGATATCATTGAGTTTATGGTTGGTTCGGGTTGTGAACCTTTGTAAACATACCCGTAAAAGGATTAACATTTGCAAATTGAGAAAAACCAGTTGTTTGTTGAATAGAATCATTTAAAGAACCAAACATATCTTGCGCGACCGATTCTCGTTCTTGAACTTGAGGGCGTTGTTTCGATTTGCCTTTATTTGGTTGGGTTAAAGAATTTGACTGTATGATAAAAGTGAATGTATATTTGAGAATTTGATATGTATAAAATGAAATGTATATGGGTTTATATAGAGTGTAGAAAAAGTAAAAAAAAAAAAAAAAAAAAAAAAAATCTCCCACAAGACCGTTGCATTTAAACTTTTTTTTTTCAACCGTCGTTTTTTTGACCGTTTATCCCGTCCTCAATTGTGACCAAAAAACGCGAACAAGTGGACGATTGCCTGGACGCGTACCTGGGCGGACCCCTAGGTGGCGCGGTGCCACCGGCGCCCAGGTCTGGGCAGCCCCCAGGGCGGTATCGTTGGGAGAACTCAAAGTGTTTGCTGAAAGACACGAGCACTTGAACTTCCTTCTTTCTATAGTTCATCTTTTACAATGATGTTGGAAAAAAAAGTTTAAATGTCTTACATGAAGAGAAGTGAAAACATTTTCAAGTTGTAGAGAAGATGAAGGAAGTTCAAGTGCTCGTGTCTTTCAGCAAACACTTTGAGTTCTCCCATCGGTATCGCCCTGGGGACCGCCCAGCCGACTGCCCACTTGGGCGCCGATGGCAGCGCCCAGCCCAGGGGTCCGCCCATGTTCGCATCCAGGCAATCGTCCTCTTGTTCAAGTGCTCGTGTCTTTCAGCAAACTTGAACTTCCTGTAAGACATTCGAAAATGTTTATCTGAGCACTTGAACTTCCTCCTTCTAAACAACTTGAAAATGTTCTCTTCTCTTCCTGTAAGACATTTGAAAGAGCAACATCATTGTAAAAGATGAACTATAGAAATACGACATACAAAATTTTATAATATAAAGAATAAACATAAACATCCCTTTAATAAAAAGGTTAAAATTTCAAAGTTTGAAACATTAAACCACGAGGAAAAACTTTAAAAGGGTTAAAACGTTAAAAAAGTAGAACTTTTTACTACAGATTAAAACATTACAAATTCTTTACATTAATCAATACTAAAACTACTGTATTAAACGTCAAGCCAAGGAAGAAAAGGTGTACTTCTCACAATTTTTATACGTTCAATAAAATAATCAAAATCTACATTGTAATTTGTTAGTGTATTTAACATTAATATTCAATTTAATAAAATGACATGAGACATGTGTGTTTCATATAAGAGTTATTATTATTATATATTGATAACGTACAACAAATATAACTAAGACCTTCTTAACGTGTTTTCATGTGACACGTTTCATAACAAATTTTCAATGAACTCATATTTTCTCTAAATATTACGTAGTATATAATTTATATATGATTAAAAAGGTTTTGATGGTGAGAGAAAAAAATTGTAGACGTGAAATTATTAACACCATCCAAAACTACTTTCAAAATTTGTCAACACCACGGACTCTTAAACTTAAAAGAATAATTGTTTGAAAAAATCAATTAAGTTTGCACGATTATTTTACCCACCCGTGCAATGCATGGGCTTTAACGTTACTTGAAATTATATAATCTGTTATGATTTTTGCACGGCTTTTAACAAGAGCTCTAAAACCTAGTAAAGTGGATAAAAAAAATACCACATGGGATGCCGGTAGCTCTTCTAATGGAACGGGTGGCAAAGACGTCAACTTGGTCACTCCAATGTGTGTGTCATCCTGCAAACATGTCCTTAATCAATTTGATGGAGGAGGCATAATACGATATCTTTGACCTTACTTTGTGTAATTATAATAATTTACACAAAAAGAGCAATTAATTAAAAAGGTATTACAATAAACATATTGAAAGACAAAAAAGTTAATCGGATAAGAACCATACCATGGGGTATGATTTTCAGGTACTTGAAAAGATACCTAAACAAAAGTATTGCATAAATAAATATATAAAATAAATAAATAAATAAATAATCCATGTATGTAATGTAATTCGTTTGAAAGACGAAACACAACGAAACTAGCCACCGTTACCTCCTCTTGTAAAGATGCTGTAATTTCGGGAACCTCATCAAAACTAGAATTCACAGAAGAATCAGTTGTTGAAGATAGAGTCCTCCTCTTTGTAGCCTAAACATTGTACGTAGGTAAGACATTTAACATAGTCAAAATTAACCTGGAATGAAACAATCTATCTATCTAGTACAAGCAATACAACATGATCAACTACGCTCTGGCGAATTAGTAGTAGAAAATTAAAAAATATATATATAAAATAAAAAATTTAAGAGGTTCAAATGTCTTACAGGAAGAGAAGAGAAAACATTTTCAAGTTGTTTAGATACGGCATTTTTAGCATCAGATAAACTGCTTTTTGTAGCAAACATCATATCAACAAGTTTCCAACCCTGAGAGCAAAATTGCAACCGTAAGTTTATGAAATTGTGATTGATTCCTATTGAAAAGTTACAACCGTATTTATACAATTTATGCTACAGCTAACTATACAATAATTCAGGAGAATGAGAACACTTGTGCTTATCTGTAACTCTCCTATTCTACTGCTAAGTTGGTTACAATATTGACTAGTACAATACACTTTACATGACTAACTTGTACGATGTGTATGCTGACTAATAGGGTCCCGCAGTCGAATCGGGAGGTTGGCGAACGTTAAGACTGGAACGAAAATCATTGAAGAGTAATCTTGGAAGACCCTTGGTAAATATGTCGGCGATCTGGTAACGAGAGGGGACATGTAAAACTCGGATTTGTCCACGTGAAATCTGCTCCCGTACGAAATGAATGTCGATCTCGATGTGTTTGGTACGTTGGTGTTGTACGGGATTCCCGGCTAGATATATGGTGCTAACGTTATCACAATAAACAATTGTTGCTTTGTTGAACGGATGGTAAAGTTCAAGTAGCAAATTGCGTAACCAGCAAGATTCCGAAACTACATTAGTGAGACCCCGGTACTCTGCTTCGGTGCTTGACCGTGAGATAGTTGGCTGACGTTTAGACGACCATGATATTAGGTTGTCCCCGAGATAGACACAATAACCGGAGGTGGATCTACGAGTGTCCGAGCACCCGGCCCAGTTTACGTCGGTGTAAGAAATAAGGGTGGTGGTGTTCGACTTTGTTATATGTCTCCCATAATCCATAGTCCCTTTAATATAGCGAAGTATTTTCTTGAGTGCTGCCATGTGTGTGTCATGTGGGTGGTGCATGTGAAGACAGATTTGTTGGACGGAGTAAGAGATATCGGGCCTAGTAAACGTGAGGTATTGAAGTGCACCCGCTAAACTTCGGTATAGAGTTGGATCATCGTAGATGTTACCAACATTAGTGCTTAACTTCGACTTAGTATCAACTGGCGTGGCTGTTTGTTTACAATTTACCATATCAGCAAGTTCCAAAATCTGTTGTGCGTATTTAGATTGATTCAAAAACAGGCCAATTTGCGTGTGATGAACTGAAATACCTAAAAAATCACTTAGAGGACCGAGATCTTTCATTGCAAATTCCTTCGATAGGTGACTCATGATGGTGTTGCGTAATGATTCTGATGATGTAACAAGGATTATATCATCAACGTATAAAAGTAAATAAGCCACGTCTTTGCCCTTTTTGTAGACGAAAAGCGAGTGATCACAAAAACTATGCTTGCAACCAATAGTGAAAACATAAGTAGCAAAACGTTGATACCACGCTCGTGGTGCTTGTTTGAGCCTTTAGAGAGACTTGTTTAAACGACAAACATGATCCGGAAATCTCGGGTCCCGGAACCCCACAGGTTGATACATATACACCGTTTCATTTAAATGTCCATGTAAAAAGGCATTTTTGACATCGAGTTGTCGTATTTTCCAAGAGTGTGCGAGTGCAAGAGATAACTGTGATAACTCGGAAAATTTCCGATTAAATTTAAACTAAATTTCAACTATTTTCGACGATTCACGAACAACCGGTTATAAAAAGATATGTAAATATATATGTGTGTGTATTTACATCATTTACAATCATTATTATTATCAGTATTATAATTGATAATTATCATTATCATTAATATAATTACTAATATATTATTAATATTATTAGTATTAGTATCAATACTTAACATTTATATTAAAATAATAAAATATCATTATTAAAATTATTATTACTAGTTATTGTTATTATTATTAATATCATTACTAACAATATTATTAATAATTATCATTATACTTATTAATATTTTCATTAATATTATTATTAACATTATTATTAATAAATATTATTATCATTATTATTTATATTATTATTATTATTATTTTTATATTATTATTATTATTATAAATTTTATTATTATTAAAAGTATTTATAATTAATATAAATTAGGTTAAAAATTAGGTATATGACTACTTTTTATTTTTTTAAAACCAATCATATCTGCTTTTAATTTTTAATTAAATCACGATCCAGCTTTAAATTTTTTATTTATATCCTGAATATTTTTATATACTACTGGTTTTAATTTTGTCCTTTAATTGATCGTGATATCTTCTTTTTATATTAATCCATCGTGATATGTTTTTATTTATTTTTCTGTTCTTAATTAAAATTGTGTCGACATCTCAATCAGCTATAAAACAATCAAATTGATCAATGTTGAATTAAACCATTCGCTTTTCCATCATCATTATCTAATATCAATTTCCTACTGCAATTCATAAAACAAAACAGAAAAATTAAAGAAACAGACTCGATATACCTCTGTTCTTGCTCAAATATTCAAAAACCTCGATTTCGTTTTCAATTGTAAAAACTAAAAATACAGTTTTGTTAGGATTCTTATAGTCAAACTTTCTGGAAAATCTCGAGTCTCAATTTTATCTATAGAGTTCCAATTTTGGAGTCAAAGATAATTTTCAAAAAGTCAAAGATTTTGTTCTTCGCGAAATTCGAATTCGGTTTAATGTTTTAGGATCAATTAAAGGTTCAAAAAGTTTATAATGAAGTTTTAGAGTATAATTCATGTTATAATCATAAGCTAAAAACAACTAGAATTCGAAAATCAATTTTTTTTTATTAAGTCTTGCGACAGCAACAGAAGGCTGTTGTTCATTTTTTTTCTTTCTGCTATAATAATTCAAACAATGGTCGTTCCATTTAAAATACTGAGTGTTAAATAAAAATTAGTAATATGTTGTTTTGATTTGGATTCTCTGGTCATTCGAAGTATAAAAGAAGAAGAAACAGTATAAACGAGATAAATATATATAGGTTGTGAAAATTATCAGAAAAACAGATATGGAAGGATGGTTTGGGTGTGTTTGTGTTAACCGAGAGGTTGCGGGTTCGAGCCCGGTTCGTTGCAAATTTTTTTTTAGAAAAGCTTGTGAAGGTAGTTTTCATTCTTAAAATTTATTATTATTATTATTATTATTATTATTATTATTATTATTATTATTATTATTATTATTATTATTATTATTATTATTATTATTATTATTATTATTATTATTATTATTATTATTATTATTATTATTATTATTATTATTATTATTATTATTATTATTATTATTAGTATTGTAATTATTATTATTAACATAAGTATTATTAATATAACCATTATTCTTATTAATATGATATCATTAGTAGTATTATTATGATTAAAACTATTATTTTTGTATTATTATCATTATTATTAAAATAATTATTATTATCAAAAATTATCATTTAGAATTAGTATTATTACTAAAATTAACATTTTTATTAAAAATTATCATTTTCATTGTTATTAAAAATCTATCAATTATAAAAGTATCATTGTTATTAAAATTAACATTATCATTATTATTACTATTATTATTATCATTCTTATTAATAAAAGTATTAAAATTATCATTATCATTTATAATAAGATTGTATTTATTATTAAAACTATCATTATTATTATCATTAATAGAATCATTAATATTATTATCATTATTATTATTATTATTATTACAAAATAATACAACTCTTTATTCTTTGTCATTATTAATATCACTTATTCAAATAAATACTTATATATAGAATATATATAAAAGTATATATATAGAAATATATAACAATCGAAATAATATATATAAACTTATTTGATTACGAGTATATGTGTTAATATATATACTTGATATAGGTTCGTGAATCCGAGGTCAACTCTGTACTTGTTCAGTGCCATCCTATGCATATTTACTACAAACTATCGTATCGTATCGTGAGTTTTATTTGATCCCTTTTACTCTTTACATTTTTGGGCTGAGAATACATGGATATTTTATAATTGTTTTATGAAATGAATACAAATACTAAAACTGATTTTTCGTGAGTTTCATTTGCTCCCTTTTTATCTATATTTTTGAGCTGAGAATACATGTACTATTTTTATAACTGATAGACACAAGTACAAACTATTATGCGACCAACATGAGTATTTTTATTATGTTCATTTGAAACATGCAAAACCCTCCTTTGTAATATCATTAATTGCTAGATAATGAAGAGGCAAACGTAATTATTATAAATAGCGCTATTGGGAGTAACGTCCCGCATTGTTGACCTCAGGTCAATTGGTGGTATAATAATGATCTCGACAATTACATATGTATTGTCTCGGGGTAAAATCGTTTAGTTTTGATATTATACGCTCATGGCATACTTTTGATATACATGATATATCGTCTTTTATTAAATCTTGTGATCTATTACTGAAATCATTATTTATGACAAACCTATGAACTCACTCAACCTCGTGTTGACTTTTTAAGCATGTTTATTCTCAGGTACTTAAATATTGCTTCCGCTGTATATCTACTGCTTTGATGATGATTGCTTGCTATGCTTGGAGTCTTCATTACATATCATATCAATTAAAGACATTTAATGCTCTAAATACAATGTAATCTATTTATCTTCCGCTGCAAAACTCAATAAACGTCTCATATAGAGTCGTTCTCATTTATACGACTGTGATTTGATATAATTAGTCACAAATACCCCATGCCCTATTTGGGGGTGTGACAGATTGGTATCAGAGCAGTATTGTTGTAGAGGACCAGGATTGCATTTTAAGTGTGCCTTATACAATTAGGTAGCTTAGCAACGTAGGACTACAACTTTCCTTGGCCATAGTGCCTTTAATTGTTGCCTTTAATTGTTAAATGCTACACTGTATTTTTTTTTAAAACACAGCAGAAGACTTTATTAACAAACACACTATAAGTCGCGTCATTACATTAATCTGAGTAATTAAGTTTAAGTTTACACAATGGTGTTACGTTATTACAAAACATGATTTAAACAAAAGTCCACATCAGAGTAGGGTTGTCAAACATGTCTTCTTCATCAGCACCCATCCCGACTAGCAGTACCTAAACCTGCAAGGGGTAATTATGTGGGGGATTAGCGCACCGCTAAGTGAATGGAATCTATCTAACAGATATAGCTTAAGTCACACACAAGCTATATACTAACAACAACACATGCTAACTACCAACTAGCATACAATAAGACAATATGAGGATCGGCTGCTTGTACGAGCACACGACTCCTAGCTGATCGGACTTGAGTCTACCGATAGTCCCTGTGTAACGACCCTGGAATTTCCAACATTTATTTATTAATAATTACTATTATTAATACGCATGTTTAAACGAATGTACGTTATTACATTTACATGTTGCCATGATTGCCCGTACTTGACTTTTAAGGGCCCGAAACGTCTTTGTGACACCCGGAACTTTCACGAATAATATTTTTAGATATTATTTACATTCATGATTAAATTTATTAATCATTTTAATTAACTAAGGCTATTAGTTAGTTACTTGGGCTTTAATTGGTTTAACTTGTGATTTATTTGAACTTGGGCTTTGTTAGTGTAATGGACACTTGACTTTGGGCTTACAAGCCCACCCTACATTATTAATGGACCCTTTAGCCCACTCTTTCAAGTGTAAGTATCATTTAGAACATGGAACTAGCTAGTTAAGAGATATAGAATCTAGTTGCTCATTATCCCCATGTGAACACCCATTTTACCCAACTTTTGTAAACTTTTCATGCTAATAACCAAAGAGCAACTCCCCCCTCCCTTTTTGCTGCAGAAATCTCGTGGCCTTTAGGCCATTAGATGGAGTTTTTGTTTCATATTTCATTACTTCAACACTCTCATTCTCTCATTCTCCAAAACACACTTCAACTTGCACTTCAACTTTCCTTTCTTTTTCTCTCTAGATTGTAAGCATTATGAACTTCTTTTCTTCCTTTCTTTTCTTACAAAACTGAATTTATACACCTTAAATCATCATCATCTTTGTTGTTTGATTACTTGTTAGTTATAGTTGTTTACTTACTTGATGTTGTTACATACTTGTTACAAGAATCAACTTTCTAGTTAGATTCTTCTTTTATCTTGTAATTGCAAGAACACTCAAGAACATAGCTTACTAGTTATGATTCTACATATACTTTCTTAAAAGATTGCAAGTTCATGTGTTGATTAAACTCATACTTGAAGTTCATGAAGTAAACTTTAAAGTTTACTTTCTAAAGATCAAACTTTGGTTTGAATCTTTAAAGTATGAACAACCATGAACAAACTACATGTTTACTTAGTTACTTCTTCATTTATTGCACTTTAATTTCATGTAGTTAGTTTATTTTCAAGTTTAGAGTTCAATATTTCTATTATAGTTCATGTAAGTGTCAAACCTAAGACTTTGATGTAACTTTGGGTCATCAAACTACATACAACTCTTAAGTGAGTTGTGCTTCATGTCTTAGACTTGCACATGGGTTATGATGGTCAAGACTTGGTTAAGATGATGTAGATACATCAATGAGTTGTACACTTGAAGCTATATGCATCAAGGATGAGAACCATGATGAACATCAAGCACCAAGACCACCGGAACCCTTTTAAACTCACTGCTTCTGTCCAAAACCTACTGACCTGATGCTTCTGGAACAGACCAGTAGACCTGGGCTGTTCTAACCTTGATTTTTAGATAGAACTTTTCGAGTAGATAACTTTTCATATAAGACTCGTCTTAATCCGAGTTACGGTTTAGAGTCTACGGCCCTCCGAGCGTCACTATGTCCATTTACTTTTCTGTTTTCTGTGTACAGTTTCTGTTTTTCTGGTTTCTGTAACATACCATACACCTGGGCTACTGTAACCTTGATTTTCAGATAGCTCAGTTCGTTTAGATAACTTTTCATATAGGACTCGTCTTAATCCGAGTTACGGTTTAGGATTTATGGCCTTCCGATCGTCACTATGTCCTTTAACGTTGTGCAGAAATTTCTGACCTACTCGCACTTAGACCGTCGCCACAGTCAAACCAAGAAGAGTTTGCTTCTGTAAATTTTACCACACTTAAGGGACTCATAGACGGAGCCATGGCCACTGGTCTCACCTTAATTCAGTAAGGGTAGAGGCCGTGTTGACTGACTGAAGTCAGACTTTGTTTTAAACTACTTTCATAAACGAAACTTACTTTACGCTTTTTGTTTGATGATGAATGATGATGACCCTTAAGACCTTAAATACATACTTTTAAACCTATTAAGACGATTTACTGACTTAGTACTATTTGACTTAGGTTGAGGACTTCGGACCATTTACTTGCACACCTTTCCCGACTACTACTTTACCGCTACATATCATTGTGAGTTATAGCATTCCCTTTTTACTTTAACTTATTTTGGGAACTGAGAATACATGTGGATTTTATGTTTTACATACTAGGCACGAGTACTTAAACTTATATATGTGTGGGTTATACAACGGCATAAACATTCCCTTTAGCTCGGTAACGTTTAATCATTGGTTTATGAACCGGTGAACGCGAATCTTAGATATGGATCCATAGGGTTTGACATCCCCACTCGGGCTAGTCGCGCTAGCAGTTAACGAGTGTTTAATACTTCGTAAACATACGCACTCGCCAAGTGTACTTTTAGGGGGTATTTTAAACGTTAAGTTAGTTACCAAGTGCCCACGGTTAACATATACTTTATCATACTGTTTTGAAACGCTCTTTGTAGCACTGAAATCTCGTGGCCTACCTTACATACTGTTATACTTAAACTATAGCTCACCAACCTTTGTATTGACATTTTTAAGCATGTATTTCTCAGGTGCTTGAGGTTGCTTCCGCTGTGTACTAGTCGTGCTGTAGAACCCGCTGCTTAGAGTTGTTATCGCATGACTACTTATCTTGCATTCAAACTTATTTACTTTTGAAACTATGTTATGTAACGAACTTTGGGGTCACGTACACTTATTTATTTGCTTCTACTTAGTGAAGCATGCTTTTGAAATGTAAAACATTTGATGTCGGTTATGACATCACCTTTTTATCGCGAATGCAATTTCTTTAATTACAGCATATAGTACTTAACCTTGTAATGATCCTGTTGTTGATGATTCGTACACGATGGTTTTGTACGGGGTATCACATTTGGTATCAGAGCGTTGGTTGTAGGGAATTAGGTTGCATTAGTGAGTCTAAGACCGACCCGAGTAGGATTCACTAATAGGACTAATCTACAACTTGCTAGTTTACTTGTTTCCACTGAACTTGCTGCATGCTGCTGCTTACCGTTACTGCTATATGCCATATGCTATTACATGATTTCACTACTGCATGATGCTACTTGCTTTCGATTGCATGCTACTTTCATACGAATTACTGTTATTGCCATGCTAGTTACTGTTATACATGATTTAAACTATTGGCCTATTATTTGCTTGCTTTATGACATACTGACATGGAAAATTTATTTTTCCTTGTTCAGATGTCGGATGTTCCACCTGCTGGCATTTTGGGCAGTACAGACTCAGACCCCGTCGCCCTACCTACTGCTACACCTGCTGCTGCTACTGCCGATACACCGACCCCGACACCTACTAGTGATCCCGGCGCTTCTACTTCCGGAGCTGGTACTAGTGCACCTGCCCCAGTGTCTGCTCCCGGACCCTCGAGGTCACAGCCCCGCATTGGTGGTATTGAGATCCCCGCAGAGTTCGGGGAAGGGCCGTTTCGTAACCACATGCGCACGCCTTGCCGACGAACTCCCGACGGACGTTTAGTCGTGATTCCGCCAGGCAGACACAGACAGATGTTGGCCGCCTTCGGAAACTTCGGATTACCAGCTCCGCCACCAGTGTCACCACCACACGATTCGGATGACTCATCATCCGCCGATTCTTCATCATCAGACGACTCCAGCGATGATGAGGATCCTGCTGATAGACCTATTCAGGCACCCTCCACCCCGCCGAAGAAGCGGTACCGTTTCGACGGCACCGTCATTCCAGGGGTGAATAGAGGTCGTGCTTTTACTGACGCTTTTGGCCATCGTCGTAGGGTTACTGCTCGTAAACGAGTTGTGCCATACCCTGCCGACCCACAGATACGTAAGGTTCCCCGTTACGTATTGACTATTCCTGGAACCGAACCACCTAGATTTAGATACGGACCGCTTACATCTAGGGACGTACCGTCTACATCCGGAACCGGACCATCTACATTAGCACCACCCGCACCACCCGCCCCACCTGCACCGCCTGCCCCACCAGCTCCCTCTAACGAGGAACTGATGAGGGAGACTGAGACTCTCCGAGCTCGAGTCACTGAGCTCGAGGAGCAGTTGGCTCGAGGAGCAGTTCACCCGCCTTCACCGTAGGACCTTGTATTTAGATTTCATGATGTAATCTAGATATAGTTTCATGTATTTCATATGTATTGTACGAACTTATTCAGATGTATGAAACTTATTATTATTAATGAATGGAACTTTGCGTTATTTAATTCTTGCACGATATTCTATTTACATTGCTGTACGATGATTCTGTGGTATTTGTACCTAGATGCATTATTTAATAACATGTGATGTTTTGATTCCATGTTGGTCACTATATACTGTATTACTACTACTTGCATGCTGGATTTTGACTTGGGTCAAAATTTTTGTTTAGAATACCATGGCTAATGGAAGAACCACACCTACCACCGCCCAGATTGAGGACATGATCAGCGAATGGGTCGCTGCAGCCCTAGCAGAAAGAAATCTCCAAGCTCCACTGCCACCACCACCATTTATTCCACCCGTTCGAAATGGGTGTACATACAAGGAATTCCAGAGCTACAAACCGCATAACTTCAGTGGCACCGAGGGACCAGTTGGTCTCACCAGATGGTTCGAGAAACTTGAATCAGTATTCCGAGTTAGCAACTGTTCGGAGGATAAAAAGACCAAGTTTGCATCTTGCACGCTATCTGACGGCGCGCTAACGTGGTGGAACACGTTAGCTCAAGCAAAAGGGATTGATGAGGCGTATGCTACGCCTTGGGAAGAGTTTAAGTGTGCTATGATTGATGAGTACTGTCCAAGAACCGAAATTCAGAAGATGGAAATTGAATTCATGCAGTTGAAGGCCGTAGGGAACGACCTTAACAGTTATAATCGTAGGTTTTTGGAGTTAGCATTAATGTGTCCGACCATGGTCACCCCCGAATTCAAGCGCATGGAGAAATACTTCTCGGGACTTCCTAAGTCCATCAAAGGAAATGTCACCTCATCCAAACCACCGAATGTTCCTGAAGCAATGCGCATGGCGCATACCCTCATGAATCAGATCCTTATTGATGAGCCGGAGAAGGCTAAGTTTGAAGCTGGTAGTAGCGAAAAGAGGAAATGGGATAACAACCACAACAACCACAACAACAATAACAACAACAGGGGTAGAAACTATGATCAAAACCCGGCGAAGCGACATGAAGGGTTCAGGCAAAACAACAACAACCCCAACAACAACAACTCCAACCCGAACTACAAAGGCACGCTACCACAATGCAAGAGGTGCTACAAGCACCACACCGGGTATTGTAATGCTGTTTGTGAGAAGTGCAAGAAGAGCGGGCACATCGGTAGAGACTGCAAGACTACCACGATGACAGGGAGGCCGAACACCAACGGGCTGAAAAAGTGTTACGAATGCGGGCAGACGGGCCATTTCAGAAACGAGTGCCCGAACAAACGAAAGGATGGCGGACCACCGCGTGCTAGAGCTTTTAATGTTAATGCAAGGGATGCACGCGATAACCCCGACTTGGTGACAGGTATATTCAAAATCAACAATCTTTTAGCTTCTGTCTTGTTTGATACTGGTGCGGATAGAAGTTATGTATGTAGACATTTTTGCGATAAGATTAATTGGTCATTAGTCCCGTTAAAAGAAAGCATGCTTGTCGAGGTCGCAAATGGAAAACTTGAAAAGGTTGACCATATTAGTTGTGGAGCTATTATCAACATAGCTGGTGCAGATTTCGAAATTGATTTGATACCTATTAAACTGGGAAGTTTTGACGTAATCGTCGGTATGGATTGGTTGAGTAAGATAAAGGCCGATATTATCTGTGGAGATAAAGCACTTCGCATACCACAAGGAGATGGCGAACCACTGGTTATCTATGGAGAGAGATGTACCTCGAAGTTGAACCTCATTAGTTGCGTGAAAGCGCAAAAGATTATGAAGAAGGGACGTTTTGCTGTCCTAGCACATGTGAAAGCAGTAGAAACTGAGGTAAAGAGCGTGAACGACGTTCGAATTGTGAACGAATTTTCCGATGTCTTCCCAGAGGAATTGCCTGGATTGCCGCCGCAGAGAGCCGTAGAGTTTCAGATTGACTTAGTGCCAGGAGCTGCACCTGTAGCTCGCGCACCTTATAGACTTGCACCTTCCGAGATGCAAGAATTACAGAGTCAACTACAAGAGCTACGTGACCGAGGATTTATTCAACCAAGCTTCTCGCCTTGGGGCGCACCTGTGTTGTTTGTGAAGAAGAAGGATGGATCCTTCCGTATGTGTATCGACTATCGTGAACTCAACAAATTGACTATCAAGAATCGGTATCCTCTTCCGCGAATTGACGATCTTTTTGACCAACTACAAGGATCGAGTGTCTATTCAAAGATCGATTTGCGATCCGGCTATCACCAGTTGAGGGTGAAGGAAAGTGACGTGATGAAGACTGCATTCAGAACCCGTTATGGTCATTATGAGTTCCTCGTGATGCCATTCGGTTTGACAAATGCACCTGCCGTGTTCATGGACCTCATGAATCGTGTCTGCAAGCCGTACTTGGACAAATTTGTTATCGTCTTCATAGATGATATCCTCATCTACTCTAAGAGCGAAGAAGAACATGAGCAATACCTCCGATTAGTGCTTGAACTCTTAAGACAAGAGCAACTTTATGCCAAATTCTCCAAGTGCGAATTTTGGTTGAAGGAAGTACAATTTTTGGGTCATGTTGTAAGCGACCAGGGTATCAAAGTTGATCCCGCCAAGATTGAAGCCATCAGAAAGTGGGAGACCCCCACTACTCCAACGCATATTCGCCAATTCCTAGGTCTCGCCGGTTATTATCGAAGGTTTATCGAAGGATTTTCTCTGATTGCGCGTCCTTTGACCGCGCTGACTCACAAGGGCAAGAAGTTCATTTGGGAACCCGCACACGAATCAGCATTCAACTTTGAAGAAGAAGTTAACCTCCGCACCTATTCTATCACTTCCTGAAGGCAGTGACGACTTTGTTGTTTATTGTGATGCATCGAAGAGTGGTTTTGGTTATGTACTGATGCAACGGTCAAAGGTTATTGCCTATGCCTCCCGCCAATTGAAGATTCACGAGCGGAACTACACTACACATGATCTTGAACTTGGAGCCGTTGTCTTTGCACTCAAATTGTGGAGACATTATTTGTATGGAACTAGGAGCACTATCTTCACCGACCACAAGAGTCTCCAGCACATCTTTGATCAGAAGCAACTGAATATGAGACAGCGTCGATGGATCGAGATGCTCAACAACTACGATTGTGAACTCCGTTATCACCCTGGCAAGGCCAATGTTGTAGCTGACGCTTTAAGCCGAAAGGAGAGGACGGCACCTCTTCGTGTTAGGGCTCTGAACATCACCATCCATTCGAACCTCAACAGCCAGATCAGAGTAGCCCAAGATGAGGCTCTCAAGGAGGAGAACATATCTCACGAACATTTGAACATACTTGTCTCTCGATTCGAGGTTAGGGAGTCTGGACTCCGATGTTATGCCGGAAAAATTTGGGTACCTTATTATGGAGATCTACGAAACCTGATACTTGATGAAGCACACAAATTGAGATATTCGATTCATCCTGGAGCGGGTAAAATGTACCACGACCTTAAAGAACAGTATTGGTGGCCGAATCTTAAGAAGGACGTTGCGACTTATGTTGGTAAGTGTTTAACTTGCTCGAAGGTTAAAGCCGAGCATCAGAGACCTTCTGGGTTACTTCAACAGCCGGAAATCCCACAATGGAAGTGGGAAAGGATCACAATGGATTTCATTACTAAGCTGCCGAAGACGGTGGGTGGATGCGATAGTATTTGGGTTATTGTTGACCGCCTTACCAAATCTGCACACTTTCTAGCGATGAAGGAAACTGATACAATGGAAAGACTTGCTCAATTATACATTAAGGAGGTTGTATCACGACACGGTGTACCTTTATCGATCATCTCCGATCGCGATCCCCGTTTTGCTTCCAAATTTTGGTGTTCTTTGCAAGAAGCCATGGGAACTCGTCTCGACATGAGTACTGCTTATCATCCTCAGACTGACGGGCAAAGTGAACGAACGATTCAGACCTTAGAGGACATGCTGCGTGCATGTGTCATTGATTTTGGAAAGGCCTGGGAAAGACATTTGCCACTCGCCGAATTCTCGTACAACAACAGTTATCACTCTAGCATTAATGCTGCACCTTTTGAAGCATTGTATGGCCGCAAGTGCCGATCTCCTATTTGTTGGGCCGAAGTAGGCGAAAAGCAAATCACCGGACCTGAGGTAGTCCACGAAACGACGGAGAAGATTGCTCAGATCCAAGCTAGACTTAAGACTGCCCGTGATCGCCAAAAGAGTTATGCCGATCTTAAACGTAAGGACTTTGAATTCAACGTTGGTGACCGTGTAATGTTGAAGGTTGCACCTTGGAAGGGTGTGATTCGCTTTGGAAAACGTGGAAAGTTAAACCCACGATACATTGGTCCTTTTGAGATCTTGGAACGTGTTGGACCCGTTGCTTACCGATTAGATCTACCAGCACAATTGAGCTCAGTTCATCCTACCTTCCATGTGTCAAACTTGAAGAAGTGTCTTGCTGCACCCGAACTTATCATACCATTGGAAGAACTAACTATTGACGACAAACTCCACTTTGTGGAAGAACCACTTGAGATTATGGATCGTGAGATCAAAACTTTGAAACGCAACAAGATTCCGATTGTACGGGTACGATGGAATGCCAAACGAGGACCTGAGTTTACTTGGGAACGAGAGGATCAAATGATGCGAAAGTATCCTCACATTTTCCCAACTCCTCCATCTACCTCAGCTTAAATTTCGGGACAAAATTTTCTTTAACAGGTGGGTAATGTAACGACCCTGGAATTTCCAACATTTATTTATTAATAATTACTATTATTAATACGCGTGTTTAAACGAATTTACGTTATTACATTTACATGTTGCCATGATTGCCCGTACTTGACTTTTAAGGGCCCGAAACATCTTTGTGACACCCGGAACTTTCACGAATAATATTTTTAGATATTATTTACATTCATGATTAAATTTATTAATCATTTTAATTAACTAAGGCTATTAGTTAGTTACTTGGGCTTTAATTGGTTTAACTTGTGATTTATTTGAACTTGGGCTTTGTTAGTGTAATGGACACTTGACTTTGGGCTTACAAGCCCACCCTACATTATTAATGGACCCTTTAGCCCACTCTTTCAAGTGTAAGTATCATTTAGAACATGGAACTAGCTAGTTAAGAGATATAGAATCTAGTTGCTCATTATCCCCATGTGAACACCCATTTTACCCAACTTTTGTAAACTTTTCATGCTAATAACCAAAGAGCAACTCCCCCCTCCCTTTTTGCTGCAGAAATCTCGTGGCCTTTAGGCCATTAGATGGAGTTTTTGTTTCATATTTCATTACTTCAACACTCTCATTCTCTCATTCTCCAAAACACACTTCAACTTGCACTTCAACTTTCCTTTCTTTTTCTCTCTAGATTGTAAGCATTATGAACTTCTTTTCTTCCTTTCTTTTCTTACAAAACTGAATTTATACACCTTAAATCATCATCATCTTTGTTGTTTGATTACTTGTTAGTTATAGTTGTTTACTTACTTGATGTTGTTACATACTTGTTACAAGAATCAACTTTCTAGTTAGATTCTTCTTTTATCTTGTAATTGCAAGAACACTCAAGAACATAGCTTACTAGTTATGATTCTACATATACTTTCTTAAAAGATTGCAAGTTCATGTGTTGATTAAACTCATACTTGAAGTTCATGAAGTAAACTTTAAAGTTTACTTTCTAAAGATCAAACTTTGGTTTGAATCTTTAAAGTATGAACAACCATGAACAAACTACATGTTTACTTAGTTACTTCTTCATTTATTGCACTTTAATTTCATGTAGTTAGTTTATTTTCAAGTTTAGAGTTCAATATTTCTATTATAGTTCATGTAAGTGTCAAACCTAAGACTTTGATGCAACTTTGGTTCATCAAACTACATGCAACTCTTAAGTGAGTTGTGCTTCATGTCTTAGACTTGCACATGGGTTATGATGGTCAAGACTTGGTTAAGATGATGTAGATACATCAATGAGTTGTACACTTGAAGCTATATGCATCAAGGATGAGAACCATGATGAACATCAAGCACCAAGACCACCGGAACCCTTTTAAACTCACTGCTTCTGTCCAAAACCTACTGACCTGATGCTTCTGGAACAGACCATTAGACCTGGGCTGTTCTAACCTTGATTTTTAGATAGAACTTTTCGAGTAGATAACTTTTCATATAAGACTCATCTTAATCCGAGTTACGGTTTAGAGTCTACGGCCCTCCGAGCGTCACTATGTCCATTTACTTTTCTGTTTTCTGTGTACAGTTTCTGTTTTTCTGGTTTCTGTAACATACCTTACACCTGGGCTACTGTAACCTTGATTTTCAGATAGCTCAGTTCATGTAGATAACTTTTCATATAGGACTCGTCTTAATCCGAGTTACGGTTTAGGATTTATGGCCCTCCGATCGTCACTATGTCCTTTAACGTTGTGCAGAAATTTCTGACCTACTCGCACTTAGACCATTGCCACGGTCAAACCAAGACGAGTTTGCTTCTGTAAATTTTACCACACTTAAGGGACTCATAGACGGAGCCATGACCACTGGTCTCACCTTAATTCAGTAAGGGTAGAGGCCGTGGTGACTGACTGAAATCAGACTTTATTTTAAACTACTTTCATAAACGAAATTTACTTTACGCCTTTTGTTTGATGATGAATGATGATGACCCTTAAGACCTTAAATACATACTTTTAAACCTATTAAGACGATTTACTGACTTATTACTATTTGACTTAGGTTGAGGACTTCGGACCATTTACTTGCACACCTTTCCCGACTACTACTTTACCGCTACATATCATTGTGAGTTATAGCATTCCATTTTTACTTTAACTTATTTTGGGAACTGAGAATACATGCGGATTTTATGTTTTACATACTAGGCACGAGTACTTAAACTTATATATGTGTGGGTTATACAACGGCATAAACATTCCCTTTAGCTCGGTAACGTTTAATCATTGGTTTATGAACCGGTGAACGCGAATCTTAGATATGGATCCATAGGGTTTGACATCCCCACTCGGGCTAGTCGCGCTAGTAGTCAATGAGTGCTTAATACTTCGTAAACATACGCACTCGCCAAGTGTACTTTTAGGGGGTATTTTAAACGTTAAGTTAGTTACCAAGTGCCCACGGTTAACATATACTTTATCATACTGTTTTGAAACGCTCTTTGTAGCACTGAAATCTCGTGGCCTACCTTACATACTGTTATACTTAAACTATAGCTCACCAACCTTTGTGTTGACGTTTTTAAGCATGTATTTCTCAGGTGCTTGAGGTTGCTTCCGCTGTGTACTAGTCGTGCTGTAGAACCCGCTGCTTAGAGTTGTTATCGCATGACTACTTATCTTGCATTCAAACTTATTTACTTTTGAAACTATGTTATGTAACGACCTTTGGGGTCACGTACACTTATTTATTTGCTTCTACTTAGTGAAGCATGCTTTTGAAATGTAAAACATTTGATGTCGGTTATGACATCACCTTTTTATCGCGAATGCAATTTCTTTAATTACAGCATATAGTACTTAACCTTGTAATGATCCTGTTGTTGATGATTCGTACACGATGGTTTTGTACGGGGCATCACACCCTGCTACTCAATTCACAGTATAGTTATCCAGATGCAGGGGATGCATCGTTCACACTATACTCTACAATCAGTAGCCTATGGACCCAACCTCCCCTAGGCACGGTTGACCTCATACGGACTCTAACCTCTCCTAGGCACGGTCTCGAGTCCCCAGTCTCCCTAAGCCCGACTGGTGCCATTCACACAGTGTACACATAAATCACATACAACATCAGACATACTATATTATTCTAACATGGCAATTTCTACACTATGCATGGTAAAAGAGTCAACTACAGTAGCATGATATGCTACTTAAACTCTATCCGAAGATACACCCACTCACCAATTACCAGCAACTGCTCAGTTATTATTTCTGAGCTTCCTCCTTGTCCTTATAACCTGAGAACAACACAAACAAAGTTAATATACATATCCAATAAATAATATAATAATTTTATACGATTAACTAGGTTATAACACCATATATTCATAATTTTATGAGTCTACATCATGACTCCACTCAATAATGGCATACAGGTGCGTGCAAAACACGACATACACACTAAAACTCCTTTTCTGGCCCAAAAAAAGTTTGATCTAGTTTCTTAAAAGTTCACCATTGAAAAGTATTCTTTATTACGATTCTAAAGATAGTTTATTCATCAAAAACGGAGTTACGTTTTGAAAGTTACGCCCATTTCAATTTCATAAAAGGTACTGTAGCAAATAGTGGCACTGTAGCAACTCGGGTACTGTAGCAAATAGTGACACTGTAGCAACACGGTACTGTAATAAATAGTGACACTGTAGTAACTCGGTACTGTAGCAAATAGTAACACTGTAGCAACTTGTACTGTAGCAAATAGTGACACTGTAGCCACTCGGTACTGTAGCAAATAGTGACACTGTAGCAACTCGGGTACTGTAGCAAAATACTGTATCAAAATATTGTAGCAAAATATTGTAGCAACTGGTTTTGAACAAGTTCGCTAATTTCGAACATTTTTCGCCCAAAACTCGATTTTTGAGCGATTTTGATAAAATTTTAAGCACATGGAAGCTACTAAACATATATACAACCTATTTCTAACATCTATTGATGTTTTTGGAACATTAAACAACAAGATTTGAGCTAATTTTTTCAAAAACCCATAAGAACACTAAAACCCAATTTTCAACCAAATTAATACATAAATCTTTGTAATACTTACCTTAAGATGATCACAAGAACACAAGGAATCGATTGCTAACTTCAATTAATCCAAAAGCTCACAAAATCAAATTAGGGTTCAAGAGGAATAAGAAGTTAGGTACGGGATGTAATTTGGGAATTTTAGAGAGAAGGAGAAAAATGAGCTGAATCACAGCTCTCTAGTCACTTAATTGGGTTAAAATCCATATCCCTCAACACACGGGTATTTATCAGTTATCTTATCTGATAACATTTCGTATCTCCTTATGCGGTCCTAACGGTGTCCAAATTAAATAAACCAACCTGTTCTGGGACACTTGTCACAAACTGGTCACAACACAATTATAATAAAACACTAATAAAATAATTAAAATAAAAGCACTTAAGACTAAGCACAAACCCTAAGGGCAAAATAGGCAACTTACAACTAGCCCGGGTTTCAGTATGTTACAAATCCACCCCCCTTAAGAAGATTCCGTCCTCGAAATCTGGTCTTGGTCAAACAAATGTGAAATGTCCCGTTCTTATTGATTAAAAACGTTCCATATTAATTGATTTCGTTGCGAGGTTTTGACCTCTATATTAGACGTTTTTCAAAGACTGCATTCATTTTAAAACAAACCATAACCTTTATTTCATCAATAAAGGTTTAAAAAGCTTTACGTAGATTATCAAATAATGATAATCTAAAATATCCTGTTTACACACGACCATCACATAATGGTTTACAATACAAATATGTTACAACAAAATAAGTTTCTTGAATGTAGTTTTTACACAATATATATCAAATCATAATAATAGACCACAAGATTTTATATTTCAATACACATCCCATACATAGAGATAAAATCATTCATATGGTGAACACCTGGTAACCGACATTAACAAGATACATATATAAGAATATCCCCATCATTCCGGGACACCCTTCGGATATGATATAAATTTCGAAGTACTAAAGCATCCGGTACTTTGGATGGAGTTTGTTAGGCCCAATAGATCTATCTTTAGGATTCGCGTCAATTAGGGTGTATGTTCCCTAATTCTTAGATTAGCAGACTTTAATAAAAAGGGGCATATTCGATTTCGATAATTCAACCATAGAATGTAGTTTCACGTACTTGTGTCTATTTTGTAAATCATTTATAAAACCTGCATGTATTCTCATCCCAAAAATATTAGATTTTAAAAGTGGGACTATAACTCACTTTCACAGATTTTTACTTCGTCGGGAAGTAAGACTTGGCCACTGGTTGATTCACGAACCTATAACAATATATACATATATATCAAAGTATGTTCAAAATATATTTACAACACTTTTAATATATTTTGATGTTTTAAGTTTATTAAGTCAGCTGTCCTCATTAGTAACCTACAACTAGTTGTCCACAGTTAGATGCACAGAAATAAATCGATAAATATTATCTTGAATCAATCCACGACCCAGTGTATACGTATCTCAGTATTGATCACAACTCAAACTATATATATTTTGGAATCAACCTCAACCCTGTATAGCTAACTCCAACATTCACATATAGAGTGTCTATGGTTGTTCCGAAATATATATAGATGTGTCGACATGATAGATCGAAACATTGTATACGTGTCTATGGTATCTCAAGATTACATAATATACAATACAAGTTGATTAAGTTATGGTTGGAATAGATTTGTTACCAATTTTCACGTAGCTAAAATGAGAAAAATTATCCAATCTTGTTTTACCCATAACTTCTTCATTTTAAATCCGTTTTGAGTGAATCAAATTGCTATGATTTCATATTGAACTATATTTTATGAATCTAAACAGAAAAAGTATAGGTTTATAGTCGGAAAAATAAGTTACAAGTCGTTTTTGTAAAGGTAGTTATTTCAGTCGAAAGAACGACGTCTAGATGACCATTTTAGAAAACATACTTCCACTTTGAGTTTAACCATAATTTTTGGATATAGTTTCATGTTCATAATAAAAATCATTTTCTCAGAATAACAACTTTTAAATCAAAGTTTATCATAGTTTTTAATTAACTAACCCAAAACAGACCGCGGTGTTACTACGACGGCGTAAATCCTGTTTTACGGTATTTTTCGTGTTTCCAGGTTTTAAATCATTAAGTTAGCATATCATATAGATATAGAACATGTGTTTAGTTGATTTTAAAAGTCAAGTTAGAAGGATTAACTTTTGTTTGCGAACAAGTTTAGAATTAACTAAACTATGTTCTAGTGATTACAAGTTTAAACCTTCGAATAAGATAGCTTTATATGTATGAATTGAATGATGTTATGAACATCATTACTACCTTAAGTTCCTTGGATAAACCTACTGGAAAAGAGAAAAATGGATCTAGCTTCAACGGATCCTTGGATGGCTCGAAGTTCTTGAAGCAGAATCATGACACGAAAACAAGTTCAAGTAAGATCATCACTTGAAATAAGATTGTTATAGTTATAGAAATTGAACCAAAGTTTGAATATGATTATTACCTTGTATTAGAATGATAACCTACTGTAAGAAACAAAGATTTCTTGAGGTTGGATGATCACCTTACAAGATTGGAAGTGAGCTAGCAAACTTGAAACTATTCTTGATTTTATGTAACTAGAACTTGTAGAATTTATGAAGAACACTTAGAACTTGAAGATAGAACTCGAGAGAGATCAATTAGATGAAGAAAATTGAAGAATGAAAGTGTTTGTAGGTGTTTTTGGTCGTTGGTGTATGGATTAGATATAAAGGATATGTAATTTTGTTTTCATGTAAATAAGTCATGAATGATTACTCATATTTTTGTAATTTTATGAGATATTTCATGCTAGTTGCCAAATGATGGTTCCCACATGTGTTAGGTGACTCACATGGGCTGCTAAGAGCTGATCATTAGAGTGTATATACAAATAGTACATACATCTAAAAGCTGTGTATTGTACGAGTACGAATACGGGTGCATACGAGTAGAATTGTTGATGAAACTGAACGAGGATGTAATTGTAAGCATTTTTGTTAAGTAGAAGTATTTTTATAAGTGTATTGAAGTCTTTCAAAAGTGTATAAATACATATTAAAACACTACATGTATATACATTTTAACTGAGTCGTTAAGTCATCGTTAGTTGTTACATGTAAGTGTTGTTTTGAAACCTTTAGGTTAACGATCTTGTTAAATGTTGTCAACCCAATGTTTATAATATCAAATGAGATTTTAAATTATTATATTATCATGATATTATCATGTATGAATATCTCTTAATATGATATATATACATTAAATGTCTTTACAACGATAATCGTTACATATATGTCTCGTTTAAAAATCATTAAGTTAGTAGTCTTGTTTTTACATATGTAGTTCATTGTTAATATATTTAATGATATGTTTACTTATCATAGTATCATGTTAACTATATATATATCCATATATATGTCATCATATAGTTTTTACAAGTTTTAACGTTCGTGAATCACCGGTCAACTTGGGTGGTCAATTGTCTATATGAAACATATTTCAATTAATCAAGTCTTAACAAGTTTGATTGCTTAACATGTTGGAAACATTTAATCATGTAAATATCAATCTAAATTAATATATATATAAACATGGAAAAGTTCGGGTCACTACAGTACCTACCCGTTAAATAAATTTCGTCCCGAAATTTTAAGCTGTTGAAGGTGTTGACGAATCTTCTGGAAATAGATGCGGGTATTTCTTCTTCATCTGATCTTCACGCTCCCAGGTGAACTCGGGTCCTCTACGAGCATTCCATCGAACCTTAACAATTGGTATCTTGTTTTACTTAAGTCTTTTAACCTCACGATCCATTATTTCGACGGGTTCTTCGATGAATTGGAGTTTTTCATTGATTTGGATTTCATCTAACGAAATAGTGAGATCTTCTTTAGCAAAACATTTCTTCAAATTCGAGACGTGGAAAGTGTTATGTACAGCCACGAGTTGTTGAGGTAACTCAAGTCGGTAAGCTACTGGTCCGACACGATCAATAATCTTGAATGGTCCAATATACCTTGGATTTAATTTCCCTCGTTTACCAAATCGAACAACGCCTTTCCAAGGTGCAACTTTAAGCATGACCATCTCTCCAATTTCAAATTCTATATCTTTTATTTTAATGTCAGCGTAGCTCTTTTGTCGACTTTGGGCGGTTTTCAACCGTTGTTGAATTTGGATGATCTTCTCGGTAGTTTCTTGTATAATCTCCGGACCCGTAATCTGTCTATCCCCCACTTCACTCCAACAAATCGGAGACCTGCACTTTCTACCATAAAGTGCTTCAAACGGCGCCATCTCAATGCTTGAATGGTAGCTGTTGTTGTAGGAAAATTCTGCTAACGGTAGATGTCGATCCCAACTGTTTCCGAAATCAATAACACATGCTCGTAGCATGTCTTCAAGCGTTTGTATCGTCCTTTCACTCTGACCATCAGTTTGTGGATGATAGGCAGTACTCATGTCTAGATGAGTTCCTAATGCTTGCTGTAATGTCAGCCAGAATCTTGAAATAAATCTGCCATCCCTATCAGAGATAATAGAGATTGGTATTCCATGTCTGGAGATGACTTCCTTCAAATACAGTCGTGCTAACTTCTCCATCTTGTCATCTTCTCTTATTGGCAGGAAGTGTGCTGATTTGGTGAGACGATCAACTATTACCCAAATAGTATCAAAACCACTTTCAGTCCTTGGCAATTTAGTGATGAAATCCATGGTAATGTTTTCCCATTTCCATTCCGGGATTTCGGATTGTTGAATTAGACCTGATGGTTTCTGATGCTCCGCTTTAACCTTAGAACACGTCAAACATTCTCCTACGTATTTAGCAACATCGGCTTTCATACCCGGCCACCAAAAATGTTTCTTGATATCCTTGTACATCTTCCCCGTTCCAGGATGTATTGAGTATCTGGTTTTATGAGCTTCTCTAAGTACCATTTCTTTCATATCTCCAAATTTTGGTACCCAAATCCTTTCAGCCCTATACCGGGTTCCGTCTTCCCGAATATTAAGATGCTTCTCCGATCCTTTGGGTATTTCATCCTTTAAATTTTCCTCTTTTAAAATTCCTTGTTGCGCCTCCTTTATTTGAGTAGTAAGGTTATTATGAATCATTATATTCATAGATTTTACTCGAATGGGTTCTCTGTCCTTCCTGCTCAAGGCATCGGCTACCACATTTGCCTTCCCCGGGTGGTAACGAATCTCAAAGTCGTAATCATTCAATAATTCAATCCACCTACGCTGCCTCATATTCAGTTGTTTCTGATTAAATATGTGTTGAAGACTTTTGTGGTCGGTATATATAATACTTTTGACACCATATAAGTAGTGTCTCCAAGTCTTTAATGCAAAAACAACCGCGCCTAATTCCAAATCATGCATCGTATAATTTTGTTCGTGAATCTTCAATTGTCTAGACGCATAAGCAATCACCTTCGTTCGTTACATTAATACACAACCGAGACCTTGCTTTGATGCGTCACAATAAATCACAAAATCATCATTCCCTTCAGGCAATGACAATATAGGTGCCGTAGTTAGCTTTTTCTTCAATAACTGAAACGCTTTCTCTTGTTAATCATTCCATTCAAATTTCTTCCCTTTATGCGTTAATGCAGTCAAGGGTTTTGCTATTCTGGAAAAGTCTTGGATGAACCTTCTGTAGTAACCAGCTAGTCCTAAAAACTGGCGTATGTGTTTCGGAGTTTTCGGGGTTTCCCACTTTTGAACAGTTTCTATCTTTGCCGGATCCACCTTAATACCTTCTTTGTTCACTATGTGACCGAGGAATTGAACTTCTTCCAACCAAAATGCACACTTTGAAAACTTAGCGTACAATTCTTCCTTCCACAATACTTCTAACACATTTCTCAAATGTTCACCGTGTTCTTGGTCATTCTTTGAGTAAATAAGTATGTCATCAATGAAAACAATGACAAACTTGTCAAGGTATGGTCCACACACTCGATTCATAAGGTCCATGAACACAGCTGGTGCATTAGTTAAACCAAACGGCATGACCATAAACTCGTAATGACCTAACGTGTTCTGAAAGCAGTCTTTGGAATATCATCTTCTTTCACCCGCATTTGATGATACCCGGAACGTAAGTCAATCTTTGAATAAACAGACGAGCCTTGTAGTTGATAAAATAAGTCGTCGATTCTCGGTAGTGGGTAGCGGTTCTTGATGGTAAGTTTGTTCAACTCTCGGTAGTCGATACACAACCTGAATGTACCATCTTTCTTCTTGACAAACAAAACAGGAGCTCCCCACGGTGATGTGCTTGGTCGAATGAAACCACGCTCTAAAAGTTCTTGTAATTGGCTTTGCAATTCTTTCATCTCACTGGGTGTGAGTCTGTAAGGAGCACGAGCTATTGGTGCAGCTCCTGGTACAAGATCTATTTGAAATTCAACGGATCTATGTGGGGGTAATCCTGGTAATTCTTTCGGAAATACATCGGGAAATTCTTTTGCAATGGGAACATCATTGATGCTCTTTTCTTCAGTTTGTACTTTCTGGACGTGTGCTAGAACAGCATAGCAACCTTTTCTTATTAGTTTTTGTGCCTTCAAATTACTAATAAGATGTAGCTTCGTGTTGCCCTTTTCTCCGTACACCATTAAGGGTTTTCCTTTTTCTCGTATAATGCGAATTGCATTTTTGTAACAAACGATCTCTGCTTTCACTTCTTTCAACCAGTCCATACCGATTATCACATCAAAACTCCCTAACTCTACTGGTATCAAATCAATCTTAAATGTTTCGCTAACCAGTTTAATTTCTCGATTCCAACATATATTATCTGCTGAAATTAATTTACCATTTGCTAATTCGAGTAAAAATTTACTATCCAAAGGCGTCAATGGACAACTTAATTTAGCACAAAAATCTCTACTCATATAGCTTCTATCCGCACCCGAATCAAATAAAACGTAAGCAGATTTATTGTCAATAAGAAACGTACCCGTAACAAGCTCCGGGTCTTCCTGTGCCTCTGCCGCATTAATATTGAAAACTCTTCCGTGGCCTTGTCCATTCGTGTTCTCCTGGTTTGGGCAATTTCTAAAAATGTGGCCCAGTTTTCCACATTTATAACAAACTACTTTGGCATAACTTGCTCCGACACTACTTGCTCCGCCATTACTCGTTCTGACACCATTTGTTCCTTTCGTTCTGTTAACCCCTGGTCCGTAGACCTCATACTTCGCCGCGCTATGACCATTTCTTTTACACTTGTTGCAAAATTTGGTGCAGAACCTCGAGTGATACTTTTCACACCTTTGGCATAGCTGTTTCTGATTGTTGTTGTTGTTGCGGTTATTATTGTTGTTGGGATGATTGTTGTAGTTGCTATTGTTATTGTTGTTGTTGTTGTTGTTGGGCCGTTTGTTGTAGTTGCGATTGATGTTGCGATTGTTGGGATAATTGTTGCGATTATTGTTGTAATTGCTATTGTTATATTGGTGATTCTTATCACCGTTTTCCTCCCACTTTCTTTTGACTTGCTTCACATTGGCCTCTTCAGCAGTCTGTTCTTTAATTCTTTCTTCAATCTGGTTCACTAGTTTGTGAGCCATTCTACATGCCTGTTGTATGGAGGCGGGCTCGTGTGAACTTATATCTTCTTAGATTCTTTCCGGTAATCCTTTCACAAACGCGTCGATCTTCTCTTCCTCATCTTCGAATGCTCCCGGACACAATAGGCACAATTATGTGAATCGTCTTTCGTACGTGGTAATATCAAATCCTTGGGTTCGTAACCCTCTAAGTTCTGTTTTGAGCTTATTGACCTCGATTCTGGGACGGTACTTCTCGTTCATCAAGTGCTTGAATGCTGACCACGATAGTGCATACGCATCGTCTTGTCCCACTTGCTCTAGATAGGTATTCCACCATGTTAACGCAGAACCTGTGAAGGTATGCGTAGCATACTTCACTTTGTCCTCTTCAGTACACTTACTTATGGCAAACACTGATTCGACCTTCTCGGTCTACCGTTTCAATCCGATCGGTCCTTCGGTTCCATCAAATTCCAAAGGTTTGCAGGCAGTGAATTCTTTGTAGGTGCATCCTACACGATTTCCTGTACTGCTAGATCCAAGGTTATTGTTGGTATGTAGCGCAGCCTGTACTGCGGCTATGTTTGAAGCTAGAAAAGTACGGAATTCCTCTTTATTCATATTCACTGTGTGTCGAGTAGTCGGTGCCATTTCCTTCAAAATAGTCAAATAGAACAAGTTAATCATACAGAATATTAAGAGCAGTTAATAGTATTTTGTAGCATAATATGAACTCATTTATAAAAGCTTTTTCTTCATATTAGCGTTTTATAAGTTTAAATTCAGGTAGTACCTACCCGTTAAGTTCATACTTAGTAGCTAATATACAATTCAACTACTACAATTCTATATGAAAAACTGATTATAATAATATTTCGCGTTCATCCTTTTACACAAAATTTTACAAACTTACAATACCGCTTATTTTACATATAGCATGAAATATAGCACACAATAAATTTGATACAAGATGGTTGTGAAGATAATTCTAGCTAGTACACAAGTCGTTCAGCAAAGGCAATAAAGACACGTAATTCATACGTCCAGAAACAAGTCATGCATTCTGGTTTTACTAGGATTACTTCCCATCCTTGGTCTTGTGGAACATAACCGTTATGGTCGTTGATAAGACATTATGTTGTAACGTCATCAAAGGGATGAGGGTTACGTAATGTCCAACAGTCTCGTAACAATCTAAAAACCTCATTTCTTACCCCAATTACCGACTCCGTCACTTGTGGGAATGTTTTGTTTAATAGTTGTAGCCCGATGTTCTTGTTCTCACTTTGGTGAGAAGCGAACATTACTAATCCGTAAGCATAACATGCTTCTTTATGTTGCATGTTAGCCGCTTTTTCTAAATCACGAAGTCCAATATTCGGATATATTGAGTCAAAATAATTTCTTAACCCATTGCGTAAAATAGCATTTGGGTTCCCCGCAATATATGCGTCAAAGTAAACACATCGTAACTTATGGATTTCCCAATGTGATATCCCCCATCTTTCGAACGAAATCCTTTTATAAACCAAGGCATTCTTGGAACGTTCTTCGAATGTCTCACAAACTGATCTCTCCTTAAATAGTTGTGCCGAAGAATTCTGACCGACTCTAGACAAGATTTCATCAATCATGTCTCCGGGTAGGTCTCTTAAAATATTGGGTTGTCTATCCATTTTGTGTTTTTATACTGTAAAATAGACAAGAGTTAGATTCATAAAAAAAAATACTTATTAATACAAGCAATTTTTACATATATCATAAAGCATAAGCACACTATATTACATATATTACACCACACGAATACAACTATCTTATTCCGACTCGGTTGTTTCTTCTTCTTCGGTTTTGGTTCGTTTTGCCAAGTTTCTAGGGATATATGATGTTCCCCTAATACGAGCCGTCGTTTTCCACATTGGTTTAGAAAAACCTGGTGGTTTAGAGGTTCCCGGGTCATTGTTACAACTTAAGGACTTCGGGGGTTGACTATACATATAAAGTTCATCGGGGTTGGAATTAGATTTCTCTATTTTTATGCCCTTTCCCTTATTATTTTCTTTTACCTTTTTAAATTCAGTTGGGGTAATTTCTATAACATCATCAGAATTCTCGTCGGAATCCGATTCATCGGAGAATTGGTAATCCTCCCAATATTTTGCTTCCTTGGCGAAAACACCATTGACCATAATTAACCTTGGTCGGTTGGTTGAGGATTTTCTTTTACTTAACTGTTTTATTATTTCCCCCACCGGTTCTATTTCTTCATCCGGTTCTGATTCTTCTTCCGGTTCCGATTCTTCTTCCGGTTCCGACTCTTCTTCTGGTTCCTCTTCGGGAACTTGTGACTCAGTCCACGAATCATTCCAATTTACATTTGACTCTTCATTATTATTAGGTGATTCAATGGGACTTGTTCTAGAGGTAGACATCTATCACATAATATCAAACGCGTTAAGAGATTAATATATCACATAATATTCACATGTTAAAAATATATAGTTTTCAACAAAATTTGTTAAGCAATCATTTTTCAAGTAAACACGGTCGAAGTCCAGACTCACTAATGCATCCTAACAAACTCGATAAGACACACTAATGCAAAATTCTGGTTCTCTAAGACCAATGCTCGGATACCAACTGAAATGTCCCATTCTTATTGATTAAAAACGTTCCATATTAATTGATTTCGTTGCGGGGTTTTGACCTCTATATGAGACGTTTTTCAAAGACTACATTCATTTTAAAACAAACCATAACCTTTATTTCATCAATAAAGGTTTAAAAAGCTTTACGTAGATTATCAAATAATGATAATCTAAAATATCCTGTTTACACACGACCATCACATAATGGTTTACAATACAAATATGTTACAACAAAATAAGTTTCTTAAATACAGTTTTTACACAATATCATACAAGCATGGACTCCAAATCTCGTCCTTATTTAAGTATGCGACAGCGGAAGCTCTTAATAATCACCTGAGAATAAACATGCTTAAAACGTCAACAAAAATGTTGGTGAGTTATAGGTTTAACCTATATATATCAAATCATAATAATAGACCACAAGATTTCATATTTCAATACACATCCCATACATAGAGATAAAATCATTCATATGGTGAACACCTGGTAACCGACATTAACAAGATGCATATATAAGAATATCCCCATCATTCCGGGACACCCTTCGGATACGATATAAATTTCGAAGTACTAAAGCATCCGGTACTTTGGATGGGGTTTGTTAGGCCCAATAGATCTATCTTTTGGATTCGCGTCAATTAGGGTGTCTGTTCCCTAATTCTTAGATTACCAGACTTTAATAAAAAGGGGCATATTCGATTTCGATAATTCAACCATAGAATGTAGTTTCACGTACTTGTGTCTATTTTGTAAATCATTTATAAAACCTGCATGTATTCTCATCCCAAAAATATTAGATTTTAAAAGTGGGACTATAACTCACTTTCACAGATTTTTACTTCGTCGGGAAGTAAGACTTGGCCACTGGTTGATTCACGAACCTATAACAATATATACATATATATCAAAGTATGTTCAAAATATATTTACAACACTTTTAATATATTTTGATGTTTTAAGTTTATTAAGTCAGCTGTCCTCTTTAGTAACCTACAACTAGTTGTCCACCGTTAGATGCACAGAAATAAATCGATAAATATTATCTTGAATCAATCCACGACCCAGTGTATACGTATCTCAGTATTGATCACAACTCAAACTATATATATTTTGGAATCAACCTCAACCCTGTATAGCTAACTCCAACATTCACATATAGAGTGTCTATGGTTGTTCCGAAATATATATAGATGTGTCGACATGATAGATCGAAACATTGTATACGTGTCTATGGTATCTCAAGATTACATAATATACAATACAAGTTGATTAAGTTATGGTTGGAATAGATTTGTTACCAATTTTCACGTAGCTAAAATGAGAAAAATTATCCAATCTTGTTTTACCCATAACTTCTTCGTTTTAAATCCGTTTTGAGTGAATCAAATTGCTATGATTTCATATTGAAATCTATTTTATGAATCTAAATAGAAAAAGTATAGGTTTATAGTCGGAAAAATAAGTTGCAAGTCGTTTTTGTAAAGGTAGTCATTTCAGTCGAAAGAACGACGTCTAGATGACCATTTTAGAAAACATACTTCCACTTTGAGTTTAACCATAATTTTTGGATATAGTTTCATGTTCATAATAAAAATAATTTTCTTAGAATAACAACTTTTAAATCAAAGTTTATCATAGTTTTTTAATTAACTAACCCAAAACAGCCCGCGGTGTTACTACGACGGCGTAAATCCTGTTTTACGGTATTTTTCGTGTTTCCAGGTTTTAAATCATTAAGTTAGCATATCATATAGATATAGAACACGTGTTTAGTTGATTTTAAAAGTCAAGTTAGAATGATTAACTTTTGTTTGCGAACAAGTTTAGAATTAACTAAACTATGTTCTAGTGATTACAAGTTTAAACCTTCGAATAAGATAGCTTTATATGTATGAATTGAATGATGTTATGAACATCATTACTACCTTAAGTTCCTTGGATAAACCTACTGGAAAAGAGAAAAATGGATCTAGCTTCAACGGATCCTTGGATGGCTCGAAGTTCTTGAAGCAGAATCAGGACACGAAAACAAGTTCAAGTAAGATCATCACTTGAAATAAGATTGTTATAGTTATAGAAATTGAACCAAAGTTTGAATATGATTATTACGTTGTATTAGAATGATAACCTACTGTAAGAAACAAAGATTTCTTGAGGTTGGATGATCACCTTACAAGATTGGAAGTGAGCTAGCAAACTTGAAAGTATTCTTGATTTTATGTAACTAGAACTTGTAGAATTTATGAAGAACACTTAGAACTTGAAGATAGAACTTGAGAGAGATCAATTATATGAAGAAAATTGAAGAATGAAAGTGTTTGTAGGTGTTTTTGGTCATTGGTGTATGGATTAGATATAAAGGATATGTAATTTTGTTTTCATGTAAATAAGTCATGAATGATTACTCATATTTTTGTAATTTTATGAGATATTTCATGCTAGTTGCCAAATGATGGTTCCCACATGTGTTAGGTGACTCACATGGGCTGCCAAGAGCTGATCATTGGAGTGTATATACCAATAGTACATGCATCTAAAAGCTGTGTATTGTACGAGTACGAATACGGGTGCATACGAGTAAATTGTTGATGAAACTGAACGAGGATGTAATTGTAAGAATTTTTGTTAAGTAGAAGTATTTTGATAAGTGTATTGAAGTCTTTCAAAAGTGTATAAATACATATTAAAACACTACATGTATATACATTTTAACTGAGTCGTTAAGTCATCGTTAGTCGTTACATGTAAGTGTTGTTTTGAAACCTTTAGGTTAACGATCTTGTTAAATGTTGTCAACCCAATGTTTATAATATCAAATGAGATTTTAAATTATTATATTATCATGATATTATCATGTATGAATATCTCTTAATATGATATATATACATTAAATGTCTTTACAACGATAATCGTTACATATATGTCTCGTTTAAAAATCATTAAGTTAGTAGTCTTGTTTTTACATATGTAGTTCATTGTTAATATATTTAATGATATGTTTACTTATCATAGTATCATGTTAACTATATATATATCCATATATATGTCATCATATAGTTTTTACAAGTTTTAACGTTCGTGAATCACCGGTCAACTTGGGTGGTCAATTGTCTATATGAAACATATTTCAATTAATCAAGTCTTAACAAGTTTGATTGCTTAACATGTTGGAAACATTTAATCATGTAAATATCAATCTCAATTAATATATATATAAACATGGAAAAGTTCGGGTCACTACAAAATGAGGGTAGCGTTTTCTCATCAACTCTTCCGTTTCCCACGTAAGATTAGAATCTAAACTGTGTTTCCACTCAATCAACACCGTCGGAATCTCTTTCTTTCTTAGCTTAGTCACCTTTTGGTCAACCACATGGACCGGCTCTTCCACCAATTTCTTTTTCAAATCGACCCTTAAATCTTCTAAAGGAAAAAGTTATGTTTCATCGTCGACTTTACACTTACAAAGATAACACACGTTGAATGTATTATGAATACCGGCTAACTCTGACGGAAGATCTAACACCACAGTCTGATCATTCAACACTTCACTGATCGGAAACGGACCAATAAATCTCGGTGCTAACTTACCACGTTAACCGAATCTGATAACCCCTTTCCACGGCGAAACTTTCAGATACACTCGTTCACCCACATTAAAGGTTACCGGATGTCTACGCGGATCAGCATACATTTTCTGCCTATCTCTAGCGGCTTTCAACTTTTCTCTCGCAATTGCAACTTTTTTGGCTGTCATTTGAACAATTTCGGGACCTGCAAACTGTTTCTCCCAGACTTCTAACCAACAAGTCGGAGTTTTGCAACGACGACCGTATAACATTTCATAGGGCAGCATCCCTATACTCGAATGATATGAATTATTATACGCGAATTCGACCAACGGCAAATGTGTATCCCACGAACCACCGTATTCTAACACACAAGCCCTTAACATATCCTCCAAAGTCTGTATCGTTCTTTCACTCTGTCCATCTGTCTGAGGATGATAAGCTGTACTTAAATTCACACGTGTACCCAGATTCTGTTGAAGACTATTCCAAAAATTTGACACAAATCTGGAATCTCTGTCTGAAACGATCGATAACGGCACACCATGACGACTAACTATTTTTTTCACATACAATTCGGCTAACTCACTTAACGAAGCTGTCTCACGAGTAGCAAGAAAATGAGCACTTTTAGTTAGACCATCCACTATTACCCAAATCATATCATGTCTTTTCTGAGTTCGAGGTAATTTGGTCACAAAATCCATCGTTATATGTTCCCATTTCCACTCTGGAATCTGTAACTGACGTAACAAACCATAAGGTTTCTGATGTTCTACCTTCACTTGAGCACATATATGACACTTTTTGACATAACGGGCGATATCTGATTTCATTGTTGGCCACCAATACACTGTTTTCAAATCATGATACATCTTATTACTACCTGGATGTACTGTCAATCTGGATTTGTGAGCTTCCATCATGATTAAATCCCTCAAATCTCCAAGCTTAGGCACCCAAACACGATTGTTTAAGGTCTTTAGTCCATGTGAGTCATCAATTAAGTCCACTTTTCGTTTAGTCATTTGTTCAGATTTAATATGTTCGTCCTCTAAAGCACATGCCTGAATGGTTTTTAAGCTGTTAATCAAATCTGAAGTTATATTCAAACGAAGAAATTTCACATTTTCACTTGACTTTTTACGACTTAGCACATCTGCAACCACATTTGCCTTACCCGGATGGTATTTAATTTCACAATCGTAATCTTTGATCAACTCTTGCCATTGCCTATGACGCATATTCAATTCTTTCTGTGAGAAGATATACTGCAAACTCTTGTGATCTGTACATATAACACAATGGGTTCCATACAAATAGTGTCTCCACAGTTTCAAAGCAAACACTACTACAGCCATTTTAAGATCATGCACTGGATAATTCTTCTCATGAACTTTCAAATGTCGCGAGGTGTAAGCGATTACTTTATCTCTTTGCATTAATACACAACCCAACCCAGCAAATGACGCATCACAGTATACCACGAAGTCGTCTGAACCTTCTGGTAAAGCTAATACTAGTGCCTGACACAGTAGCTGTTTCAAAATCTGAAAAGCCTTTTTCTGTTCATCAGTCCATCGAAAGGCTACATCTTTACGAGTCAACTTAGTCAACGGACCCGTTATTTTCGAGAAATCCTTGATAAATCTGCGATAATAACCAGCTAATCCTAAAAAACTCTTAATCTCAGTCGGAGTCTTCGAAGAATTCCAATTCATTACCGCTTCTATCTTTGTCGGATTAACTTTTATACCCTCGGCACAAATCACATGACCCAAAAACTGCACTTCACGTAACCAAAATTCACACTTTGAAAATTTTGCAAATAGTTGTTCACTTTTCAACATGTTCAAAGCCTGTCTCAGATGTTCAGCATGTTCACTTTCGGTCTTTGAATACACTAGTATATCATCAATAAACACAATCACAAACTTATCTAAGAACGGGCGACACACTCTATTCATTAGATCCATGAAGATTGCTGGCGCATTCGTCAACCCAAACGGCATGACAAGAAATTCATAATGACCATACCTTGTACTGAACGCTGTTTTCGGTATATCTGATTCAGCAACACGAACCTGATGATATCCGGATCGTAAGTCTATCTTAGAAAAGAATGAAGCACCCTGTAACTGATCGAACAAATCGTCTATTCGAGGTAACTGATACTTATTCTTCACTGTTCTTTTGTTCAATTCACGATAATCAATACACATACGCATTGACCCATCTTTCTTTTTAACAAACAATACCGGAGCACCCCATGGTGAAGAACTCGGTCGGATAAACCCACGATCTAATATTTCTTGAATCTGTGACATCATTTCACGGATTTCAGACGGCGCTAATCGGTATGGAGCTTTTGCAACTGGAGTTGTTCCAAGAACCAACTCAATCTTATATTCGACTTCCCTTACCGGCGACAGACCTGGTAACTCATCTGGGAACACTTCGGAAAATTCTGATACCACCGGAATATTAGCCACTGTTTTCTTTTCTTTCTTCGCATCAATTACATATGCAAGAAATGATTCACAACCCTTTCCCATAGACTTTTTCGCTTTCATCATGGTTATCAACGGAAGATTATACCCGCTCTGCTCCCCTCGGGCTACAACACGGGTTCCATCGGTCGGATGAAAGGTAATCATTTTCCTATTGCACTTAATATTAGCCCTAAGCGAGCTCAACCAATCCATTTCTAGTACTACATCAAAGCTAGGAATATGTAACACTAAATAAGTCACCGGGAAAGACTTCCCTTCGATCTCTATACAAACCCCAGTCATATAGGTTGTGACGGGTGTGGTCTTACCATCGGCTACTTCTACACTAACTGGCTTGGGTAACACAGTAGCTGGTAAATTCAACTTAGCAGAGAAATCTAGGGACATAAAACATCTATTGACACCACAATCAAACAATACGCGAGCAGGTATTGAGTTGATTAGAAACATACCGGTGATCACTTCGTCGGTTGCCACAGCATTCTCAACCGACATCTGGAAAGCTCTAGCCTCTGCTGTTGAAGGGTTCTTCCTCTTCTGCCCACTCGAGGTAGTTGACCCTCCAGCTGATGCTGAACGCACCCCTAACCCTGCCCCGAAACTACCACTCTTCGATGGACAACTAATTGCACGATGCCCTAGTTTGTGACAACTCCAACACACACTATTCGGATACGGGCATGCTGAAGACTCATGCCCAACAACACCACACTTTAAGCATCTTCTTGTAGCCTCAGAACACTGACCACTGTGAGAAGATCGACACGTGTGTCACCAATTCCCTTTACCTGATCCAGATCCAGTACTATTCTGACCACTTTTACCCTTTGATTTAAACCCAATAGACTTCTTGGATTTTGATCTTGATTGACCAGATACTTGCCCACCTTGTTGTAGCACATTACCAAACATTCTGTTTCTGGCGGCCTGAACATCATTTTCTACCTTCTTAGCCATCACAACAGCTTGACACAACGATGTAGCTGTTCTAACAAAAGTTCGGTACTCTGGCAGAATAATATTAACAAAATGCTGAATACGCGATGCTTCGTCTGGAACCCATTGTTGTACAAACCTCAGTTTATCCATAAACTTCTCTACTACCTCATCGATCGTCATTTGAGGTGTCATCTTCATTTCAAGAAACTCAGTCTTGATTCGGTTCATATCAAACGGATTACAATACTGTTCACACACCTTCCCATAAAACTGCTCCCATGTGATCATACTCACTTGCTCTTTCGGTATACTGGAAATCAAAGAATCCCACTGATGTCAAAGCTAAGGTATACGAAATAGTTTATATTTTACTAGGAAAAACTATTAAATACGATACAATTTTACACAAGATATTTATTTATTTATAGAATGGATATACTTAAACCTTGCTACAACACTTATAGGCAGTGTACCTAATCGTACAGTAGTGTAGTTTTTAGTAAGTCCGGTTCGTTCCACAGGGAATCTTTTTTTTTAAACAAAGCTCAACGCTATATTAGTTTACTTTTATAAAAATACAAATATATATATAAGTAATATTATTATTATAAAGGGGGGTTTTTACCGTTTAATGACCGGTTTGTCGATTTTAAAACTTTAGTCGCAGTTAAACCCAAATGTAAAATATTAAAAATAAATACAAGACTTAAATTAAAGCGTAAAATAAATAACGATAATGAAATTGCGAATAATAAAAGTGCGATAAAATAAAATTGCGATAATTAAAAAGTACGATAATTAAAAGTGCAATAACAATAAAAATGCGATAATTAGAAGTGCAATTAAATATAAAATAAAGGAAATTAAATATGAAATAAAAGAATTATGCTTATTTAAACTTCCGTAATCATGATGTTTGACGTGTTGATTTTAGTTTTATGCCCATGGGTTAATTGTCCTTTGTCCTGGATTATTTAATATGTCCGTCTGGTTTTTGTCCATAACAGCCCATCAGTCATAAATATAAAGTGCGAGTGTCCTCATCAAATTATTCTTATACCCGAAGTTAAATATTCCAACTAATTGGGGATTCGAATTGTAACAAGGTTTTAATACTTTGTTTAATGAATACACCAGGTTATCGACTGCGTGTAAACTAAGGTTTTACTACTTTGTTAACAATTACACCAATTACCCTTGAATGTAATTTCACCCCTGTTTTAATTATTCTAGTGGCTATTAATCCATTCCCGTGTCCGGTTAAATGAACGATTATTCGTACATATAAATACCCCGCCCATCGTGTCCGATTGAGTGTATATGGTAATTTATAGGGACGCCCAATTGTAAATCTTTATATTAACATTAACAAACTTTCATTTAGTTAAACAAATATAAAGCCCATTAATAGCCCATAGTCTAATTTCCACAAGTGTCGTTCTTTTGTCCAAACCCCAATTATGGTACAAAGCCCAATTACCCAATTTTAGTAATTAGCCCAACATCATGATTACTTCGTTTTAAATAAGCATAATAATAACTTAGCTACGAGACATTAATATAAAAAGGTTGAACATAACTTACAATGATTAAAAATAGCGTAGCGTTACACGGACAGAATTTCGACTTACACCCTTACAACATTTGCTAACATACCCTTATTATTAGAATTATAATTAAAATTAAAATATAAATTATAAATATATATATATATTTTACGATATAGATAGAGAGATGGATGGATATATTGTTTATTTTTACGATCAGAATGCGCGAGCTTTATAGGGATTTTCGATTTTTGGGGCTCCGCGACTCGCGGCATTTTTGCCTTCAAACTCCGCGAGTCGCGGAGAATGAAATTACAGCTCAGTCCCTTGGAGTCTTTCTCTGCCGACGGTTTTTATTTATAAATATAATATATATATAATTAATATAATTAATTATATATTATATTATATTTATATACATAGTTAACTTGTAATTTTTAGTCCGTTGCGTCGAGCGTTAAGAGTTGACTCTGGTCCCGGTTCCGGATTTTCGAACGTCCTTGCGTACAATTTAATATCTTGTACTTTGCGTTTTGAATCTAGTACTCTTATATTTTCGAGACGTTTCTTATCAATAATTGGAACCTTTTTGATTGTCTTTTGTACTTTTGAGCTTTTTGGTCGTTTGCGTCTTCAATTCGTCGAATCTGTCTTTTGTCTTCACCTTTTATTATTTAAACGAATATCACTTGTAAATAGAACAATTGCAACTAAAAGCTTGTCTTTCTTGAGGAATAATGCTATGAAATATATGTTCGTTTTTAGCATTATCAAATATTCCCACACTTGAGCGTTGCTTGTCCTCAAGCAATATTGTCTTGAAATACTAGAATCACTTCTTTATTCTTCACACTTTGTACATCAGTGATTTCTATACGGCGGTATAAACAATGGTAGTAACGATATGGTTTACAGTCCCACATGACTATAAAAATTTAGATCCATTAAGGAATTTGGATCTTTATGAAAACATTTGATCTTTTGAAAATTAAATCTAGTTTTTACCCTAGATAAGTTTTCCGGGATAACCCTTTACCGGTGTTTGCAAAATATTTTTGTGGGTTTGGTGGGTTTCAGATTTGAAAATTTTAGCTCAAAACTTGCGGTTTTGTGTCACCCACTTGCTAACCTTGTATTTGGAAAGCAACACGTCCAGTTTACTTGTCCCGTATATTACCTTTCGGTAAACTACCGTCCGGTTGTAAAGGAAAGCGTTGAACAAGCAACTGTTAAGGCAATGTCCCCTGACATGCTTTTAATTATGGTCTATAACGTGTCGGACGCAATTACTATCCTTGGTAGGAGCAATAGTAAAGCTCACCCTTATAATTTTTTTCGGTATGGCACAAGGTCCTGTCTTTGACCACTATGCAACCACCGTTCTTACGGTTGACACCCGATTTAGTTCAGGTGACCTAATGAATTCCAGGTGAATTCCTAGGATTTTACGTTCAATGGTAATGAACGCATTGAAAATAGGGTTTTCAGAAAACAAATCGGTTTGTAATTTTGATCAAAATATTTTCTCGTTCAAGCTTGAGTTTAGATATCATTGAATTCCATGAGTTTGTAATTCTCAATCTTTAAGGTCAATCTATAGGATTGAATAATATCCGTCTTAAAAGCTGATTTTTAATCTTTAAGGAGATTATCCTTTCTGGGGATCTGATTCATTAGTCTTATCCAGCTAATTTGCATGGTGCCCCCCCATTTTACGAGATAAATCCTTCTCATGGTTAGGATAAATCTGACCACTTGGCGACCCTGTTAAATGCTGAGGTCCGTGGATTTCCTGCTGATTTTAGTGATGACTTTTCTAGATTTTTCGTCAACCTACAGCTGGTCTGGACGACAACTTCATGACCTAAATCAAGAAGCGCGTTACTTTTTCGGAAGACTTTACTTCCTTTTAATGATGGAATTGATTCATCGTGTAGATCCATCTCTTCTTTTCTTTCATCAGGTAAAACAGTTTAGTTTAGTCCAAAGCAAAAGTATTTTCAGTTATTTGTTACAGATATATGTGACATATGTTTAAGATAACTTGGTAAATTTTCCCACACTTGGCTTTTATTTTCCTTTTTATCGTCCTCTATTCCATTTTAAATGAATTTTAACATTTTGGTTTGTTTCTCAATTTATGTCCTTTCCGAGGTAACAATAATTTCGGTGTTAAAACCTAGTTTTATCGTTCATAAATATGTATAAACATGATTTTGAATTCATTTAATTGAAAATTTTGAAAAATTTTACTAGAATTGGGTAGTTAGTATATAAGACTAGGGCTGTTCTTTATTATCAGAGAGCACTAGATTCTAATACAACTACTGCTTTACTAGTATTTTTAATGGTAACCAAGTGTATAAAGTAAAAATTTTAAAATCCGAAAGAATTTAACCCCTTCCCACACTTAAGATCTTGCAATGCCCTCATTTGCAAGAAATCAGTAACAATTTAAATTATTGAGGGTGATTTGTGTGAAAATGATTAAATTTTTACCAAAGTTTCCAAATATATTGGCATTTGTTTGCTGAATGATAAATGGTGCACATCATTTGTTCATTCCGTCTTGTTGTTATTTCACATATATTTTGCATCTTGTCGTCAAAATTAGTTGCTTTTGCTGAACTTAATGCCAGTCTTTGAAAATGCGTTGTTTTACCCTGTTGTGTACATAAGATAAACTGCAAACATATATACATATTTTTGAAGTTTGGTATATTACCCCACATTCAAAAATTATTAAAATCTAAGAATAAAAGTTAGATAATTATAAAAATGATTACAATATTAACAAAAGTATTAAACATATCAATAATTACAAATTACAAAATAAATAAATATACTAGGGATGATACTGGTACCAATAGGGGTTCCAGGCATAACCATAAGTGCTATAGAATGCTTCGGCAGGGTCATACGTAGGATACGGTGGCTGCATCTCTATAGACCAGGGAGGGAAGATGGGTTTCGGTGTAGGAATATAGTTTCTACCTATATGTTGGTAATGAGCTATGATTTGGTTCTGATGAACTTGCCAATCTTCAAATGCTCTCTGTCTAGCATTTTCGTATTCCTGAGAAGCTATAAACCTTTGCATTTCTTGCATCTCATTCCCCCCTCCTACATTACCTTGCTGTTGGTTTCTCTCCACCTGTGGATGTCTACCATGGTATCGTACTGCGGCGTTATTTCGCCTCTTTAAAACTTTCGCACCATGGTATACATTTAAACCTATAGTATCGCGGGGTTCTGGTTCTTCTACTAATAATCCCCCCCGACTTATATCCACACCGAGATATTCACCAATCAAAGTAATAAAAATACCACCTCCTATTATGCTATGCGGTCGCATCCCCCGAACCATAGCTGATAAATAATAACCCACACAATATGGTATACTTACAGCGCTTTGTGGGTCTCGAATACACATATGGTAAAACAAATCCTGTTCATTTACTTTTTCCTTGTTCTTACCCCTTTGTGTAATCGAATTAGCTAAAAACCTATGTATCACTCTTAATTCGGCTCTATCTATATCCAAATAAGAGTAATTTCCCCCTTTGAAACGGTGATGGCTTGTCATTTGACTCCACACACCGTGTGTATCAAAATTTTCATCTATCTTTCTACCGTTTAGTATCAATCCTCTACAATCGGCAGACGCTAACTCCTCAGGCGTATATATACGTAAAGCCTGAGCCATGTCCAGTAGAGACATGTGGCGCATCGAACCGCCTAAATGCTTGATGTTTTTGGCATACTTTAAATCAATAAGATTAAAAATAATGATAATAAAAGTTCTCGTCCCTCCCTCGGGTAAAGCAATTTCGGTTCAAAGACCTAGTCTTCAACTTACGACGAATTAAAAATCATATTCTTAACTTAATGAGATAAAGTAAATTTTTGTTTTTAAATTCACACAACTTAAATATAAAATTCAAAATTAATATTAAAAATTCACACCAAACTTAATTTAAAAATTTATAAATTCATACCAAACTTATATTAATTTTTCAAATATTTACAATTTTAAATATATATATTTTTTTTTTTACAAAGTTTACAATATTAATTTAAGATTTAAATATTAATTTTAAAAACATGGTAAAAATAAAATTAAAAATCTTTTTGTCTTTTTATCCCACTTTAATCAATCAAATATTATCAAAAATATGCGCCCCTCTTTTCGGTAAAGTAATTTCGGTTCCAAGACCTAATTTAACTCATGACGAATTTTTGAAATATTTTGTGTTGATTGATTAAAGATATTTATACCTTAAGAATAAACGTTAAATTTCGCAGTGATGTAATAAATTTTTGAATGATATCAATAATTTCGGTCGCCAAACCTAATTTTATTCAATACCAATTTAATACTTTTTAGCGAACAAATTAGCGTTTATTATCAAAAGGTTAAAAATAAAAATAAAAATAAAAACTGTACAGACATACCTGTGAGATAGATTTCTTAGTTATATGATCTATCCCATTCATAAGATAGTCGGTTTAATTGGTTTTCCATGGCTACATAGGCGTAACCTCGAGCATTCAGTGTCTTTTCTTCTAAACATATGAACGGTCCGTCTCTGCATAAAGTAACAAATTCGGTATTTGAATAGGTTTGATTATTTGAACATTTACCTCCATGTGACCATTTTCCGCATTTGTGACATCGTTCTAGGTGTCGTGCTCTTCTTTTCGCTGCGGATTTTGATTTTCCTTTACCAAATTGTAACTTATTATCTTCGCATCTAGATTCTTTTCTAACTCCGTCCATTCTTTCTCTGATTACTGATACTAATTCACTCGGTAGTATGTCATTATTTCTTTTAGTGATCAAAGCGTGTAGCATTAGACCATGGTTTAGTTCACAGGCAGTCTTCATTTCGTAAAAACCTAAAAAAATAAAAATTCAGAATGGGGGGAGAAGACTAGTTCTTTAGGGTCTGCTAGGGAAAGACCATTCGGGTTCCATTTTCGAGAACTACACGAAAACAGACAATCTAACTCTAACAGAAATACATATTATCCTTTAAAGACTTGATTCTCCCCACACTTAGTTAGCTGTGGTGTCGAAATTGTGATTAACTTCGTTGTCGACTTCCATCGGACCATGTATGTAATGTTTAACTCTGTGACCATTAACTTTAAATTCAATCCCATTTGAATTTATCAATTCTATCGTTCCGTATGGGAAAACTCTTTTGACTATGAATGGTCCAGACCATCTTGATTTCAATTTTCCAGGAAATAGCTTGAATCGTGAATTGAAAAGAAGAACTCTGTCTCCTTCTTTAAATTCTTTTGAACTTCTGATTCTTTTATCATGCCATTTCTTCGTTCTTTCTTTATAGATTAACGAATTTTCGTATGCTTCATGTCTTAATTCTTCTAATTCGTTTAGTTGACTTAATCGTAGACGTCCGGCTTCATGTAAATCAAGATTACATGTCTTCAAAGCCCAAAATGCTTTGTGTTCAATTTCTACTGGAAGATGACATGCTTTTCCATAAACAAGTCTAAAAGATGTGGTTCCAATTGGAGTTTTGTAGGCTGTTCTAAAAGCCCAGAGTGCATCCTCCAATTTAATGGACCATTCCTTCGGATTTGATCCTACGGTTTTCTCTAGAATACGTTTTAAAGCTCGCTTGGTATTTTCAACTTGTCCACTTGTTTGTGGATGATATGCGGTGGAGATTTTATGAGTTACTCCATATCTTTTAAGAACTTTCTCAAGTTGATTATTACAGAAATGAGTACCCCGATCACTTATTAAAGCTTTCGGTGTTCCAAACCTTGCAAAAAGACGTTTTAAAAAGTTGACTACAACTCGTGCATCGTTAGTTGGGAGAGCTTGTGCTTCCGCCCATTTAGATACATAATCAATGGCTACGAGTATATATAGATTATTATGAGATTTTGGAAATGGACCCATAAAGTCAATACCCCAAATGTCAAATACTTCACATACTTGGATGACATTTTGTGGCATTTCATCACGTTGACTTATTTTTCCGGCCCTTTGACATGCATCACAGGATTTGCAAAGAAGGTGTGCGTCTTTGTAAATTGTAGGCCAATAGAATCCAGCTTCATAAACTTTTCTTGCTGTTAGTTGAGGCCCATAATGCCCTCCTGTTGGTCCTGTGTGACAATGGTTTAAAATTTTACTAGCTTCATCTCCAAATACACATCGGCGTATTATTCCATCGGGACTACTTTTAAACAGATGTGGATCTTCCCAGAAATAGTGTTTTATATCACTGAAGAATTTCTTTCGTCTTTGGTACGATAATCCTTTTTCAAGGAATCCACATACTAAATAATTTGCATAGTCTGCAAACCATGGGATTTCATTATAATCTATCTTCAATAGATATTCATCAGGAAAGTTGTCTTGTATGGCTGATTCATTTAGAACTTCTAATTCGGGATTTTCAAGACGAGAAAGATGATCAGCGGCGAGATTTTCTGCTCCTCTTTTATCTCGGATTTCAATATCAAACTCTTGTAAGAGTAAGATCCAACGGATTAATCTTGGTTTAGCATCTTGTTTTGAAAATAGGTATCTAAGAGCAGAATGGTCGGTATAGACCACCGTTTTTGCTAGAACGAGATATGATCGAAATTTATCAAAAGCAAAGACAATAGCAAGGAGTTCTTTTTCAGTAGTTGTATAGTTTGTTTGTGCTCCTTGTAATGTCTTACTAGCATAATATATAGGTTGAAATCGTTTTTCAATCCTTTGTCCTAAAACGGCTCCCATTGCAAAATCACTTGCATCGCACATTAGTTCAAATGGTAGATTCCAATTTGGTGTTATCATGATCGGCGCATTAGTGAGTTTCTCTTTAAGAATATTAAAAGATTTGATACACTCATCTGAAAAGATGAATGGCGCATCCTTTTCTAGGAGTTTATTCATAGGAGTGGCAATTTTAGAAAAATCTTTTATGAAACGTCGGTAAAAACCGGCATGCCCTAGAAAACTCCTAACTCCTCTAACATTGGTGGGATGTGGAAGTTTAGCAATTACATCTACTTTAGCTCTATCCACTTCAATTCCTTCTTTTGAAATTTTATGTCCAAGAACGATGCCTTCTTTAACCATGAAATGGCATTTCTCCCAATTAAGAACTAGATTTGATTTTTCGCATCTAATTAGCATTCGTTCCAGATTAACTAGACATGATTTAAATGTATCACCGAAGACTGAAAAGTCATCCATGAATACTTCCATGCATTCTTCTATCATGTCGTGAAAAATCGCCATCATACACCTTTGAAAGGTTGCAGGGGCGTTGCAAAGTCCAAATGGCATGCGTTTGTAAGCAAAAGTACCATAAGGGCACGTGAATGTGGTTTTCTCTTGATCTTCGGGTGCTATTGGAATTTGAAAATATCCGGAAAATCCATCTAGAAAACAATAGTAACTATTTCCGGCTAATCTTTCCAACATTTGATCAATGAAAGGTAAGGGAAAGTGATCTTTTCTGGTGGCGTCATTTAATTTTCTATAATCAATACATACACGCCATCCTGTTACAGTCCTAGTAGGAATAAGCTCATTTTTCTCATTTGTAATGACAGTCATGCCACCCTTCTTAGGCACGCATTGAACTGGGCTTACCCATGGACTATCAGAGATTGGATAAATTAAACCTGCATCTAGCAGTTTAATAATCTCTTTCTTAACTACATCTTGCATATTAGGATTTAGTCTTCGTTGGCGTTGCACATACGTTTTATGACCTTCTTCCATAAGGATTTTATGTGTGCAATACGAAGGACTTATTCCTTTAATATCATGAATCTTCCATGCAATGGCTGGTTTATGAGCTTTCAACACAGAAATGAGTTGTGATTTCTCATTTTCAGTAAGAGAAGACGATATTATTACAGGTAATTCAGATTCACCATGTAAATAAGCGTATTCCAAATGGTTTGGAAGTGGCTTTAACTCTAATTTCGGAGGTTCTTCTATCGATGATTTGTATCGATATCTGTCTTCTTCTTTTAGCATTTGAATTTCTTCTGTTGTTGGTTCATATCCATTAGCTATAAGTGTAGCTAACATTTCAGCTTCATCAATTGGTTCATTACCTTCTCCTAAAGAACATTCTCCTGTTCCTTGTAATTCTGGAAATTCTTCTAATAATTCTGCATGTGCATCTATAGTTTGAATATAATAACATGTATCATCTGCAGATTGTGGTTGTTGCATTGCTCTATCAACTGAAAAAGTAACACTCTCATCCTCTATACTTAAGGTCAGTTTCTTACCGAACACGTTTATCATTGCTTTAGCCGTGTTTAAGAATGGTCTTCCTAATATGAGAGGAACTTGAGAATCTTCTTCCATGTCCAGAACAACAAAATCTACTGGGAATACTAAAGTACCAACTTTAACTAGCATGTTCTCCATTATCCCTCTAGGATATTTTATTGATCTATCGGCTAGTTGTATGCTTATTCTGGTTGGTTTCAATTCTCCAAGGTCTAGTTTAGCGTATAGTGAATACGGCATTAGATTTATACTAGCACCTAAGTCTGCCAATGCTTCTATTGAACTAAGACTACCCAGAAAACATGGAATTGTGAAACTTCCTGGATCAGATAGTTTTTCTGGTATCTTATTCAACAGCACTGCTGAACAATTAGCATTCATAGTAACAGCCGAGAGTTCTTCCATTTTCTTTCTATTTGAGATTAGATCTTTCAAGAATTTAGCATATCTAGGCATTCCTGAAATCACATCAATGAAAGGAAGATTTACATTTATCTGTTTAAACATATCCAAAAATTTGGATTGCTCGGCTTCAAGTTTCTCTTTCTTCATTTTACTCGGGTAAGGAAGTGGTGGTTGGTATGGTTTAACATAAGGTTTATCCTTAACTGTGTTATCTTCATTAACCTTCTCAACTACCGGTTCTTTTTCCTTATCTTGATCAGGTTGTGGTTCTTGTGGAGTAGGAATAGCTTTATCAGAAGTTACAGGTATTTCAGGTGGTTTAAGTGTTGTACCACTTCTTGTGGTAATGGCTTTAGCTGTTTCATTTCGGGGGTTAGCATTTGTATCGCTCGGTAAACTTCCCGGTTTTCTTTCACCTATTAACCTTGCTAGGTTACTTACTTCTTGTTCTAGATTTTGAATAGAAGCTTGTTGATTTCTAAATGCTTGAGCATTTTGTTCATTAGTTTGTTTCCGAGATGTGAAAAACTGCGTTTGAGTTTCAACTAGCTTCGTTATCATATCTTCTAAATTTGGTTTTTTATCATCGGTTTGTTGTGGTGGTTTGTTTTGAAAATTAGGTCTTTGCTGATTATAATTATTATTGGATACTTGTTGATTGCTAGGACCTTGTTGGTTGTTGTATGGAATATTTCGGTTATAATTTTGGTTTTGATTGTAAATCGGTCTTGGCGGTTGATAATTATTCTGATAATTATTTCCAGGCCTTTGGTTTATGTATGAAATATTCTCTCTTTGTTCCATTGTTAATTCAATACTGAGACAATCTTTTGTCAAATGTGGTCCTCCACACTGCTCACAACTAATTCGTATTGAGTGAATATCCTTAGTCATCTTTTCCATTCGTCTCTCCACAGCATCTATCTTTGCGGAAATGGAATCTAAGTCATGGCTAGAATCGGCTCTAGCTGCTTTAGATGATCTAACGATGTCTTTTTCTTGGTGCCACTCATGTGAGTGGGAAGCAGTGTTATCAATAATTTTGTAAGCATCAGTTTCGGTTTTCTTCATAATAGAACCACCAGCTGCTATATCTATGTCTTTCCTTGTAGTGATGTCGCATCCTTGGTAGAATATTTGTACTATTTGACAGGTGTCTAAACCATGTTGCGGACATCCTCTTAATAACTTTCCATATCTTGTCCACGCCTCATATAGAGTTTCATTTGGTTTCTGTGTGAACCTAACAATTTCTGCTTGAAGTCTTACGGCTTTAGATGCAGGAAAGAATTGTTTAAGAAATTTGTCAGCTAAAACGTCCCATGTATCAATCGCCCCTTCAGGTAATGATTCCAACCAATCTTTGGCTTCTCCCTTTAAAGTCCAGGGAAATAACATGAGATATATCTGTTCATCCTCCACTTCTCGGATTTTAAATAGTGTGCAGATCCTATTAAAGGTACGTAGATGTTCATTTGGATCTTCCTTCGGCGCACCACTAAATTGGCATTGATTAGTCACCATGTGTAGAATTTGTCCTTTGATTTCATAATCTGGTGCATTAATGTCTGGATGAGTAATTGCGTGACCTTGGCCAGTGCGTTTAGCTCTCATTCGGTCTTCCATACTTAAAGGTTCCAGATTCTCCATAATTGAATTTGTTGAATCGGTATCACTAGATGATTCTGATTTAATGGTTCGTTCCTCAACAATCTCTGTTTGAATGATTGGTGGCTCCGGAGGAAAGTTTAGTGGTTCAGGATCTACGAACCGTTCCTGAATATTTTCCGGATTCTCAATTGTGAGGTTGGGTTCAAAAAATGGATTATCGTAAATTTGAACTGAAGTACTTGGTTGACTGGATGACGATTCTAAAGAAAAATCAACGGCGGTTATATTTGCTAAATGTCTTGATCTAGTTACAGGTGGTGAACGTACAAAAGGTGGTGAACGTCTTGCTCGGTGCATTCACTGAATATCCTATTAGTTTTTAAAAAGGAAAGAAAAATTATAATAAGTTATCCAATTAATAGACTTTTCTGATTTTGCCCACGTTTCGAATAGCCAAAAGATGCAGCAGAGGGGCAGGATTCGTTTGGTCTCAATATAATTGAGGACTGTTTGGCTCCAATAACCCGGTCCACGTACAAATCCAACTATTACTACGAACCAGAAAATTTTGATGTCTATTAATTTAACCACTTAAAATAAATTTTCGTAATTTTAAGAAATTTAGATAAGAAGTAGAATAAAAATCTATGTCCTAAAACTAGAATAGCGAGAAATAAGAAAGAAAAAGAGTTCGTCGAAAAAAAAAAAAATTGAAAAATAAAAGGTGACGGAAAAATAAAAGAAACTTATAAAACTTAAAAATACTTGACTAACCTAACCTTATTACTATAACTAACTTAAAATTATAATCGCAAATTGAAATTACTAATTGGAATGATAATTGATACATAGGTAAAAGTCGTCTAAAAATATTAAAGCTTACAGGAAAAACTAAATCCCAAATGGAAATAACTTAAAAAGAAACTAAAACTTAAAAAGGCGTCGCAAAATTCTAGAGTACCTAAATCTTAGTCTAAAGAAAAAGCACTTAAGGGATTTTACGGCAAAGCCTAAAAATCTAGGAGTAAAAATGACTATGGCAAAAACTAAGTTTAAAATTAAATATGAGCTAAAAATACAAAAGTTACGCTAAAGAGATTAAAAAGGGGCAAAATATAAAAATATACAAAAAGTTGTAAAAATTACAATTTTTATAAAAATATTATTTTTATATTATTTATTTAATAAAACTACTAATTTTACAATTTAATTAAACTAATTTAACTAAAATATATAAATTAAATGAAAAGTAAAAGTAATTATAATAATAATAATTAGTTAGGGTTATAATAATAATAATTAATAATTAACCGTAATTAATGCTGAATTAGGGCTTCTGTCGGCGTGTCAGAGTATCTCCGCGAGTCGCGGTATTTATTGCGTCAAACCCCGCGAGTCGCGGGGTTCAGAATTTCAACTCTAGAGCAGTTTTAATTTACGCGTTTTTTTTATTTATTATTTTCTGTTTTCTGTTTTTATATAAATAAAAGATATTTAAATAAAACTTATATTTTTATAAACTAAAATAAAAATAAAGAAACTTATAAAACTTAAATATTTAACAAAATCTTAAAAATACTTATATTTTTGTTTTTCTTTTTATATTTTCGAATATTTAAAACTTTTTTTTTACAAAAGCGACTTTTAATAAAAGTTAACTAAAAATCTTTTTTTTTTATATATTAGCGTTGCGCTTCCGGCGTTTAAGAGGTTCCCCGGCAGCGGCGCCAAAAATACTTGATGTCAAAGCTAAGGTATACGAAATAGTTTATATTTTACTAGGAAAAACTATTAAATACGATACAATTTTACACAAGATATTTATTTATTTATAGAATGGATATACTTAAACTTTGCTACAACACTTATAGGCAGTGTACCTAATCATACAGTAGTGTAGTTTTTAGTAAGTCCGGTTCGTTCCACAGGGAATCTTTTTTTTAAACAAAGCTCAACGCTATATTAGTTTACTTTTATAAAAATACAAATATATATATAAGTAATATTATTATTATAAAGGGGGGTTTTAACCGTTTAATGACCGGTTTGTCGATTTTAAAACTTTAGTCGCAGTTAAAACAAATGTAAAATATTAAAAATAAATACAAGACTTAAATTAAAGCGTAAAATAAATAACGATAATGAAATTGCGAATAATAAAAGTGCGATAAAATAAAATTGCGATAATTAAAAAGTACGATAATTAAAAGTGCAATAACAATAAAAATGCGATAATTAGAAGTGCAATTAAATATAAAATAAAGGAAATTAAATATGAAATAAAAGAATTATGCTTATTTAAACTTCCGTAATCATGATGTTTGACGTGTTGATTTTAGTTTTATGCCCATGGGTTAATTGTCCTTTGTCCTGGATTATTTAATATGTCCGTCTGGTTTTTGTCCATAACAGTCCATCAGTCATAAATATAAAGTGCGAGTGTCCTCATCAAATTATTCTTATACCCGAAGTTAAATATTCCAACTAATTGGGGATTCGAATTGTAACAAGGTTTTAATACTTTGTTTAATGAATACACCAGGTTATCGACTGCGTGTAAACCAAGGTTTTACTACTTTGTTAACAATTACACCAATTACCCTTGAATGTAATTTCACCCCTGTTTTAATTATTCTAGTGGCTATTAATCCATTCCCGTGTCCGGTTAAATGAACGATTATTCGTACATATAAATACCCCGCCCATCGTGTCCGATTGAGTGTATATGGTAATTTATAGGGACGCCCAATTGTAAATCTTTATATTAACATTAACAAACTTTCATTTAGTTAAACAAATATAAAGCCCATTAATAGCCCATAGTCTAATTTCCACAAATGTCGTTCTTTTGTCCAAACCCCAATTATGGTACAAAGCCCAATTACCCAATTTTAGTAATTAGCCCAACATCATGATTACTTCGTTTTAAATAAGCATAATAATAACTTAGCTACGAGACATTAATATAAAAAGGTTGAACATAACTTACAATGATTAAAAATAGCGTAGCGTTACACGGACAGAATTTCGACTTACACCCTTACAACATTTGCTAACATACCCTTATTATTAGAATTATAATTAAAATTAAAATATAAATTATAAATATATATATATATTTTACGATATAGATAGAGAGATGGATGGATATATTGTTTATTTTTACGATCAGAATGCGCGAGCTTTATAGGGATTTTCGATTTTTGGGGCTCCGCGACTCGCGGCATTTTTGCCTTCAAACTCCGCGAGTCGCGGAGAATGAAATTACAGCTCAGTCCCTTGGAGTCTTTCTCTGCCGACGGTTTTTATTTATAAATATAATATATATATAATTAATATAATTAATTATATATTATATTATATTTATATACATAGTTAACTTGTAATTTTTAGTCCGTTGCGTTGAGCGTTAAGAGTTGACTCTGGTCCCGGTTCCGGATTTTCGAACGTCCTTGCGTACAATTTAATATCTTGTACTTTGCGTTTTGAATCTTGTACTCTTGTATTTTCGAGACGTTTCTTATCAATAATTGGAACCTTTTTGATTGTCTTTTGTACTTTTGAGCTTTTTGGTCGTTTGCGTCTTCAATTCGTCGAATCTGTCTTTTGTCTTCACCTTTTATTATTTAAACGAATATCACTTGTAAATAGAACAATTGCAACTAAAAGCTTGTCTTTCTTGAGGAATAATGCTATGAAATATATGTTCGTTTTTAGCATTATCACCCACCAAATCATAGCCCTACCTTTCAACAGTCTACTAGCATATGTTACCTTCAGCTCGGGTTCACACTGACACGCTTCAAATACCCTTTCAACTTCTCGCAACCAATTGAGAGTTACAGTCGGATCAGTACTTCCAGAGAACTTGGAGGGTTTGCAATCACGAAAATTTTTATAAGTACACCTTTTGGATGGTTGCATGTAAGGTTGTTGGAACATTTGCATTTGGTATGGATTCATCATCATGGGATTTTGGTAAGTAAAGGTGTTTTGTGGTGGCATATAATATTGGTTAGGTATTTGATTCTGAAACTGGTTCTGGGGCACATTAGGTATCGTTTGGGATTGCGCTGTTGGGAATCCAGGTGGTGTATCATCATTTCCAGAATGCCTTGCCAATTCAAGCTCATTAATTTTGTCCTCAGCCTCTTTTAGCTTGCTTTCTAACTGAAGGATGTAACTACTCTGATCATCATCCGACTCAACACCCTCTTCTGGTGCTCTGAATGTTCCGGGGTTAGAGGGGCCAGTTGCGTTTCTATCAGCCATACCTGTGCTACAAAACATCTCACACAAAAGCTTAGTGGATAACAGTTAGTTCAATCACAACTAACACACGTATATCCTATTTTCCACTTAGCCCCCACTCCCACAGACATGTTTGACTTGCCTCAGGGTTTGGGAACAAAATACGCGCACGTATTTGCTGCCAAACCATGCTCTGATACCAACTTGTAACACCAGCAAATTTTTTTTTTTTAAACACAGCGGAAGACTTTATTAACAAACACACTATAAGTCGCGTCATTACATTAATCTGAGTAATTAAGTTTAAGTTTACACAACGGTGTTACGTTATTACAAAACATGATTTAAACGAAAGTCCACATCAGAGTAGGGTTGTCAAACATGTCTTCTTCATCAGCACCCATCCCGACTAGTAGTACCTAAACCTGCAAGGGGTAATTATGTGGAAGATTAGCGCACCGCTAAGTGAATTGAATCTATCTAACAGATATAGCTTAAGTCACACATAAGCTATATACTAACAACAACACATGCTAACTACCAACTAGCATACAATAAGACAATACGAGGATCGGAGGCTTGTACGAGCACACGACTCCTAGCTGATCGGACTTGAGTCTACCGATAGTCCCTGCTACTCAATTCACAGTATAGTTATCTAGATGCAGGGATGCATCGTTCACACTATACTCTACAATCAGTAGCTATGGACCCAACCTCCCCTACGCACGGTTGACCTCATACGGACTCTAACCTCTCCTAGGCACGGTCTCGAGTTCCCAGTCTCCCTAAGCCCGACTGGTGCCATTCACACAGTGTACAGATAAATCACATACAACATCAGGCATACTATATTATTCTAACATGGCAATTTCTACACTATGCATGGTAAAAGAGTCAACCACAGTAGCATGATATGCTACTTAAACTCTATCCGGAGATAGACCCACTCAGCAATTACCAGCAACTGCTCAGTTATTATTTTTGAGCTTCCTCCTTGTCCTTATAACCTGAGAATAACACAAACAAAGTTAATATACATATCCAATAAATAATATAATCATTTCATACGATTAACTAGATCATAACACCATATATTCATAATTTTATGAGTCTACATCATGACTCCACTCAATAATGGCATACAGGAGCAACTTATAACACCCCTGATTTTTTTTCAATATACAGCGGAAGTCCCGTTTATAAAATCTATTAGTTATGTAAAAGACATCTCGATTACATGTCAGTATATAATAATAAATATTAAAAGTCCATTACAGATATTAACAGTAAAACCAGGTGTTATGTTAAATATGACACTAGTGATAAAAACACGACATCAGAGTTCCGACTTGTCAAACATATCTTCCAGCATCCCATCTTCACCCTGAAATCTAACATGCAACACTGAACCTGCAAGGGTGGAAATGTGGGGGATTAGCACGACTGCTGAAAGGAACCGTCCTAATCCACCTGGACGAAGTCATCAACATTTGGTCCCATTGCGATGATCGGCTCCAAGTAATGTCCTTATATTGATCAAATGCGCAGCGGAAGACTTAATTCGTACCTGAGAATAAACATGCTTTAAAGTGTCAACCAAAAGGTTGGTAAGTTCATAGGTTTATCATAAAAATCATTTCAATATGTTAATAGACCACAAGATTTCATAATCATAAACATAATACACTCGCAAGTGTATGTAAAGCATACTAAGTGGTTGAGCACTTGGTAACCATACTTAACATTTAATCAACGTCGCATATTCCCTTTATTATGAAATCTCACTACACCGTACCAAGTGTAGTCACCAAAACGAAGTACTGTGCAACCATTGAATACTAGTCGTCCAGTTCGGTTGGGGTTGTCAGGCCCGATAGATCTATCAACAGGATTCGCGTTTACAATACCCATGTAAATAGTAGTTACCAAGCTACAGGGAAATATGTCAGTGGTACAACTCAACGTAGAATATATTTTTGAGTACTTGGGTCTATTTTATAAACATTTATAAAAGCAGCGTATGTATTCTCAGCCCAAAAATATATATTGCAAAAGCAATTAAAAAGGGAGCAAATGAAACTCACTTTTGCCTTGAAGGTATTTAATTCGACTTGGCCTCCGATAGATATCACGAACCTAACCATATATATAATATATCAACATATTTTCTTTTTAAGTAACCGTTACATATATATATATATATATATACTTTTAATATTTTCTTAGTCCGTAGTTAGAAGTCCGATGTTAGTGGTCCACAATTAGTTGCTTAAATAAAATAAATAAAGACCTCATCGTATTCTTATTGATCAGAATTAATCTCGACCCATGGTACCATATTGTCAAATGACGTGTTGCGTACATGAAGTACCGTGTTGTCAAATGACGTGTTGCGTACAATCATGAGGTCTTATGATTAATCTTCTCGTGTTGTTTACGGGTGGTCCTGAAATATATAAAATCAAATCATAAGTAATTATATATAAAATATCATATTAATTAGAAAAGATATGATTAATTTACTTTTTCTCCAAATATTTTCGTAGCTAAACTAGCTTCGGATACCCAATCTTGTTTTAGTCGTAGTTTCTTCATTACAACTCCGTTTTTGTTGGTTCAACTTGCCACTTCCTTGGATCGAGTAAAATTTTAAGAATATGAACTGAAAATACCTTAGTTTGTATTCAAAATCATAGGTTACAGGTCAAACTTTGGTGAAACTTGTGAAAGTGATCATTTTCCATCATAAAAACAACATTTAATGATCATTTTTCTAAAAATACTTACACTTTGAGTTAAACCATGAACTTTTTATGTGTTAACATATTCATAAGAAATATCATTTTTCCAGAAAATGAACTTCCAATTCAAATTTCAAGATGGTTTTTAATTATCCAACCCAAAACAGCCCTCGGTTGCACTCCGACGACGTAGATTCAGTTTTTAAGATGTTCTTTGTAAAACCAGGTTATATCTTGTTAGGTTAGCATATAATTATGATATATTACAGGTCTTGAAGTGTTTTAAAAGTCAAGTTATAAGGATCTATTTAGTTTGCGAACAAGTTTGAAATCATTCAAACTATGTTCTTGTTGTTAAAATTTTATACCACAAAATAAGATAGCTATATGAATATGAATTGAATAAGATTATGAACAAGGTTACTACCTCAAGTTACTTGGACAAAGTTACTGCAAAAGATAAGAAATAATCTTGGAATCAAAGAGTGGTGGAGTTAGATCAAAAGGTTGGAAGTAAACTTCTTCAAATGGGTGGTTATTTTGATATGTTCTTGAAAGAGTTTTCTTATGGTGTTTAAGGCTTATAATTGAAGCTAAATGATGGGAAAAATGCTTGGAGATGATTAAGTATGAAGTTAGGAGTATTTTGAGAGAGAAATGAGGGTGTAGGTATGAGAAAATGGAGTGAAGAAATGGTGTTCATTTATAAAAACGTTTTTAGTTTATAAAGAAAGAAAAGGATTCCTAATTTTGTTTTCTTACTAATAATTCATACTACTTGACAAATCCTAGTTACCTCATATCTAGGGCAGTAATAATGTTGATTAGGATGTTGATTTGATGTGTATATACCAATAGTAAATACGTATAGAAGCTGAGTATGATACGGGTACATATACCCTAGATATACGTATAGAAATCTTGAGGAAACGGAACGAGAATTCAAATATAGCTATCTTTTGTGAATATACTTATATTGTTTTATGTATTTAAGTCCTTAAAAAGTGATTAAATACATTATATATACGATACATGTATAAGCATTATAGATTATAAGTATATATATATCAAAGAATGTTACGTATAGTTATCTTTTTGAAAACTTAAGTTGGTAGTTTCAAAATATACTTATAACTCATTGTAATTAGTACACAATGAGATGTTAAACCATCCTTAGATCATGTTAAATATATATAAATACATATATATACACAAACGTATAATTATCGTATGTTATATAGTTCGTGATATCATCGGTCATATTGGACGGTCAAATGTTGTGTAAAACTCTTTTCAAAAACACAAGTCTCAACAATTTGGATTGCTTATCATGTTGGTATGGTTTAATTTATGTAAATATTAATCTCATAAGTATAATTTGGTCGGAAAATTCCGGGTCATTACAGTACCTACCCGTTAAAGAAATTTCGTCCCCGAAATTTGATAGAGGTTGTTATGGATAACAATAAGAAGGTTTTCATGACAAATATAAGGTGATAATGGAGTTTTATCATCATTGAGTAATGTAGATAAAACGATTCGATTATGCGAAGAATATAAATGAGACTATCGTAAAAGAGTGAGATGAGTAAAATATATTCGTCTTAACCGATGACGTAGTTATGATTGATTTCCGGGATTTAAGGGATTTAAAGAGAATCTTACGTAATAAGATTTGGTTCTTTGGTGATTAAGGAAATCAGGATCTTTTTTGATTATATGCAATAATCTGTTTCGATTGCTCTGTCGGATATTTCACTATAAATTCACCCCTTCGTTTCCTTATTTTCCATGACTCACACCTTCTATTCTTTCTCCTTTGATTCTTACTTTAAAGCATTCATCAATATGCTCCATCCAGTCCTGATTCTTGATATACTCCTAACTTTTATATCTGTCATTCTTCTTTTTCATCTACCACCAGAAGAATCTATTTACTTCTACTATACTCTTGTGTTTATAGTGTTTCTAATTCTCCCGTGTCTCTATATTGCTATCTGCATCGATATACACAGTTTGTAATTTCGGGGTTATTATCGGAGTTTATATTCTTCATTATTTTTCGGAGCTTCATGCTTTCGTTTTCTCTTCCCGACTCCGAGTCAAGCGAGTAATGGTCCGGAATTCGTAGATATGAAATTCAGAATGAACATAGCTAATGCTCTAAGAATAAAATGGTAATAGAATGATTTTGATTTGTTAAATTACCAGAATACCCTGGAGAAGACCGAGTCATCCAGAAAAATATTCTCTTGATATGTTTAGAGATTAGATAGAATGTAAGAGTCGTGTAAATGGCACATGATGATGGTACTGTGAATCATCATGCTTCATTAGAAACTCAGCATGACTTACTGTAATATAATGACGTTGATCAAGTGTCATTATATTATACTAATCCATGCTTCAGTTCCCAACACTACTTCAAAACATTCATATTTTAAACTCGAAGGTTTCAGAATTTAGAAACTAACACAGTTTCTTTTATGTTGCAGATATTACGGAGAGATAAATGATCTCAGATAAGAATAGTTGTGAAAATATCGCCAGAAATATGGAGGATATTTATAATAGAACATACGAGAATATCTTAGAATTTCTAATATCAATGGATGATGAAGAAGATTTGTCTGTGAAGGTTTAGAATGAGAAATAAGATGTTTGCTAACGATTTCAGCAGGCACAGAATCATTTGGATTCTTTGAAGGCAAACTTATTCTTTGTGATTTGTCCACGGCTTTCTTCATAGTTTCGCATAATCCGCTTTTCGGTACTAAATTTTCTATCGAGCGTTCCTAACACTCCTTTTTTTATCATCAAACTTTTGGCCATTAAGATCATCTACAACATGCTGCTTCGTTAGCATTTTCAAAGTTAACTGATCTGGGTCATCGGTTATCAAACCGAGGTAGTTTAAGGAGAATTGTGTTTTTTAGAATGATTAATCGCTAATGGTAATATTGTGGAATATAAAAGGTTCCCCAGTAACAATAAAGAGTACGCATATATATCGCGGTTATAATAAAGTTGTTTCGGATGAAAAGTCGGAGTTGACTTGCTGGAGCTGTGACAAAATTAGCTACTTTGGAAAGGGATTGCAAAACGATCTTCGGTAATAACAATGTCAAAGGAACTAGAACAGATACGTGTCAAACGTTTACTCAGTTTTCGAGGATTTTTCAGGTGCATAACTATATGCATCAATCTTTTCTTTAGTAGATGAAGTGCGGTTGGTTTATCCTCTCGATTGAGGTGTTTTTAAGATTCATGATAGATTTGAACGCTGATTGTAATCGTCGAGATACAATGAGGTTTAAGATGAAATCAAGTGGCAATCTTGAAGAAATGTTTAGTTTCATATGTTATAATCAATATTTTAATTCATTTTAATTGTCCAATGTCATTAGTCCACAGTCGATAGTCTACAGTAACAGTCCAATAATTCATATATAGTTTAATATATAATATACGAATTAATTAATACGTGTCGTGACCCGTACACGTCTCAGACTCGATCACAACTCAAACTATATATATTATTGTAGAATCAACCTCAACCCTGTATAGAGAACTTGATCATTACTGCATATAGAGTGTCTATGGTGATTCCAAATAATATATATAGATGCGTCGATATGATATGTCAAAACATTGTATACGTGTCCCGATATTTAAAGTGCGTAAAATAATTACAGAAATTAAATAACGATAAATAAAAGTGCGATAATTAAATTGCGATAAATAAACTGCGATAAATAAAATGTAATCAGTTAGCTAGGAACAGTTAGCTGGAACAGTTAGCGTGGATTCTTAACAAAATTTTTCATAGTTAATTTGTTTGTTTCTAACAGATTTTATTTTGTCATATGTTTTCTTCATATGCCACTTGTTGGATTCTGGAAAGTCAAAATCCAAATATGAAATTGAATGAAAATGGTTATTCTGCGGTGAACGGATACGTATATCGGTGGTTGTAAGTAGGATAGTAAATGACTGTTGAATCAGCTTCGACGAATGTACAATGTAACTTATTAAGATGAAATTTAATTATTCCTTGGGTATTACCTACTCGTTAAAAAAAAAAAATTCACCATTAATATTTTGTACAAAAGAACTTTTAATTACAATCTTTATGAAAACATATATATACATATATATTTTCTTCAGATGAAAATATGAATTTAATGAGTTAATATGATATTAATCTCATTTGCTTTTCGGTTTGAGCTAGAATAAGAAATCTCTAAAACTTTTTGAAACCACACATTCTTCGCAGAATATCAATGAAGTTATGGATCAATACTTCATCGTTCATTATTGTTGGTACTCCTTGGTATCTATGGTGCGTTTGATGTTGATGTTTGTGGGACAGATTATGATGTCGAGACGTGTGATGCGGATGTTGTTTGTTAGTGGTGATGATGGTATTGTTGATGTTATTGATGGTGGTGCTGATTATGCTGCTGGTGCTGCTGCTGGTGTTTGCAACCTTCACACCATGTTCTCCAAAGCCGTCATGCGAGCGCGAAGTTCGTTAACTTCTGCTAGTACACCGGGATGATTGGCGGTTGAAGTGAGCGAATGAACAAGATTTGTAATATGGGATAGTATATAATCGTGAAGAGATACTCTAGAAATGAGAGAGAAAATGGTGTTTCGAATAGGTTCGCCGGTAAGTGCTTCAGGTTCATCGCCAAGAGGGCAATTTGGTGGATGGAATGGATCGCCTTCTTCTTATCTCCAGTGATTTAGTATATTACGAACCCATCCCCAATTCATCCAGAATAGATGAAGGGAAATTGGTTGATCCATTCCGGTGACGCTGCTTTCGGAGCCCGAATGGAAATCCATATCGGCATAACTGTCGGAATCTGAAGAATTCGAACTAGATGCGGAATCCATCTTGTATAATGGGGAAAATGAATTTTTGGTATGGAATAGATTAGAGGAGTTAGATTTGGTACTCTTCAATACATAATTTACATATGTATATATAATACCAAACTCCCGTAAATTACGGAGAATCTTTGAAAAGGTATCAGTCAAAGTTCGCAATAACAGACATCCTAAGATAAGAATTCGTCTATACACTATCAATGCATTAAATGTAGTAAAACGTGTCTAGACTTATGAATGATAAGCAGGTAATTTCCTAAGGATGATATGCAGATGATTTCCGACTAGAAATGATAAGCAAAACTTTTGACATGTAGACACGATCGAAGTCCAGACTCATTAATGCATCCTAACAACTACTAGTTAGACACACTAATGCAAGACCTGGTTCGCTACAACCACCGCTCTGATACCAACTGAATGGACCCGTCCTAATCCACCTGGACGAAGTCATCAACATTTGGTCCCATTGCGATGATCGGCTCCAAGTAATGTCCTTATATTGATCAAATGCGCAGCGGAAGACTTAATTCGTACCTGAGAATAAACATGCTTTAAAGTGTCAACCAAAAGGTTGACCTCCTTGCTTCTCTCATGGTACAATTCAATTTCTCCTTTTAAAAGGTGTCTCCTCTGGTTGACCTCCTTGCTTCTCTCATGGTACAATTCAATTTCTCCTTTTAAAAGGTGTCTCCTATAGTGGGAAGGAATTCGGGTAAGTTCATAGTTTTATCATAACAATCATTTCAATATGTTAATAGACCACAAGATTTCATAATCATAAACATAATACACTCGCAAGTGTATGTAAAGCATTCTAAGTGGTTGAGCACTTGGTAACCATACTTAACATTTAATCAACGTCGCATATTCCCTTTATTATGAAATCTCACTACACCGTACCAAGTGTAGTCACCAAAACGAAGTACTGTGCAACCGTTGAATACTGGTCGTCCAGTCCGGTTGGGGTTGTCAGGCCCGATAGATCTATCAACAGGATTCGCGTTTACAATACGCATGTAAATAGTAGTTACCAAGCTACAGGGAAATATGTCAGTGGTACAACTCAACGTAGAATATATTTTTGAGTACTTGTGTCTATTTTGTAAACATTTATAAAAGCAGCGCATGTATTCTCAGCCCAAAAATATATATTGCAAAAGCAATTAAAAAGGGAGCAAATGAAACTCACTTTTGCCTTGAAGGTATTTAATTCGACTTGGTCTCCGATAGATATCACGAACCTAACTATATATATAATATATCAACATATTTTCTTTTTAAGAAATCGTTACATATATATATACTTTTAATACTTTTAATATTTTCTTAGTCCGTAGTTAGCAGTCCGATGTTAGTGGTCCACAATTAGTTGCTTAAATAAAATAAATAAAGACCTCATCATATTCGTATTGATCAGAATTAATCTCGACCCATGGTACCATGTTGTCAAATGACGTGTTGCGTACATAAAGTACCGTGTTGTCAAATGACGTATTGTGTACAATCATGAGGTCTTATGATTAATCTTCTCGTCTTGTTTACGGGTGGTCCTGAAATATATAAAATCAAATCATAAGTAATTATATATAAAATATCATATTAATTAGAAAAGATATGATTAATTTACTTTTTCTCCAAATATTTTCGTAGCTAAACTAGCTTCGGATACCCAATCTTGTTTTAGTCGTAGTTTCTTCATTACAACTCCGTTTTTGTTGGTTCAACTTGCCACTTCCTTGGATCGAGTAAAATTTTAAGAATATGAACTGAAAATACCTTAGTTTATATTCAAAATCATAGGTTATAGGTCAAAGTTTGGTGAAACTTATGAAAGTGATCATTTTCCATCATAAAAACAACATTTAATGATCATTTTTCTAAAAATACTTACACTTTGAGTTAAACCATGTAATTTTTATGTGTTAACATATTCATAAGAAATATCATTTTTCCAGAACATAAACTTCCAATTCAAAGTTCAAGATGGTTTTTAATTATCCAACCCAAAACAGCCCCCGGTTGCACTCCGACGACGTAGATTCAGTTTTTAAGATATTCTTTGTAAAACCAAGTTATATCTTGTTAGGTTAGCATATCATTATGATATATTATAGGTCTTGAAGTATTTTAAAAGTCAAGTTAGAAGGATCTATTTAGTTTGCGAACAAGTTTGAAATCATTCAAACTATGTTCTTGTTGTTAAAATTTTATACCACAAAATAAGATAGCTATATGAATATGAATTGAATAAGATTATGAACAAGGTTACTACCTCAAGTTACTTGGACAAAGTTACTGCAAAAGATAAGAAATAATCTTGGAATCAAAGAGTGGTGGAGTTAGATCAAAAGGTTGGAAGTAAACTTCTTCAAATGGGTGGTTATTTTGATATGTTCTCGAAAGAGTTTTCTTATGGTGTTTAAGGCTTATAATTGAAGTTAAATGATGGGAAAAATTCTTGGAGATGATTAAGTATGAAGTTAGGAGTATTTTGAGAGAGAAATGAGGGTGTAGGTATGAGAAAATGGAGTGAAGAAATGGTGTTCATTTATAAAAACGTTTTTAGTTTATAAAGAAAGAAAAGGATTCCTAATTTTGTTTTCTTACTAATAATTCATACTACTTGACAAATCCTAGTTACCTCATATCTAGGGCAGTAATAATGTTGATTAGGATGTTGATTTGATGTGTATATACCAATAGTAAATACGTATAGAAGCTGAGTATGATACGGGTACATATACCCTAGATATACGTATAGAAATCTTGAGGAAACGGAACGAGAATTCAAATATAGCTATCTTTTGTGAATATACTTATATTGTTTTATGTATTTAAGTCCTTAAAAAGTGATTAAATACATTATATATACGATACATGTATAAGCATTATAGATTATAAGTATATATATATCAAAGAATGTTACTTATAGTTATCGATTTGAAAACTTAAGTTAGTAGTTTCAAAATATACTTATAACTCATTGTCATTAGTACACAATGAGATGTTAAACCATCCTTAGATCATGTTAAATATATATAAATACATATATATACACAAACGTATAATTATCGTATGTTATATAGTTCGTGATGTCATCGGTCATATTGGACGGTCAAACGTTGTGTAAAACTCTTTTCAAAAACACAAGTCTCAACAATTTGGATTGCTTATCATGTTGGTATGGTTTAATTTATGTAAATATTAATCTCATAAGTATAATTTGGTCGGAAAATTCCGAGTCATTACAACTGCTAAGTGAATGGAATCTATCTAACAGATCAAGTCTAAGCATCAAACCAGCTTCAGCTACAAAGTATGCTAACGTCCTAACAACATACAACAAAGATAATGACAATATGAGGATCGACAGCTTGTACGAGCACACGACTCCTAGCTGATCGGACTAGAGTCTACCGATAGTCCTCGCTACTCGGTTCACAGTATAGTAATCCGGATGCAGGGGATGCGTCATTCATACTATACTCCACAATCAGTAGCCTTTGGACCCAACCTCCTCAGGCTCGGTTGACCTCATACGGACTCTAACCTCCCCAGGCTCGGTTATGAGTCCCCAGCCTCCCCAGGCTCGGCTGGCGTCAAACACAGTGCACATAATATCACACAATATCATCAACATGTAATAATTCACTAACATGTTAACCATTATCTAAACATGGCAATCAGATATAACACTAATCTAATAAATAGAGTAAACAACAGTAGCGCATCTTGCTACTCAAACTCTATTCGGAGATAGACCCACTCACCGATCGCTAGCAAAACTCGGTAGTCTAATGTCACCGAGTCTTCTCCTCGTCTTAATCACCTGAGAATAAACACTAAACAATTTAGTAAACCGTACCACATTTACTATCTACTTTACATTCTATATATACACCATATATATATATATATATATATATATATATATATATATATATATATGCACTATATATATATATACATACACTTACACATATATATTTAGATATATACATACCCTATATACATAAATATATATACTTACACTTCCACATATATATATATATATATATATATACATATATACATACACTATATACATATATATATATATACACTTACACATATACATATCACTGAATTCATTCAAATGGGTCAACGGTCAAAACAGTCGATCGCGTATATTTATATATATGCACATGTGTGTGTGTGTGTGTATATATATATATATATATATATATACACACACACACACAATGCCAAGTCACACAAATGGGTCAACTGGACACTAATGGCCCAAATGGATCATAATTTTCTCACTTTAACCCAAATAAGCTCAGAACCCATTTTAAAATATTGAAACATGCATATACACTTAACACGACCTCGTGTACATATCACAACCAACAAATACCCATTTTAACACAATATAATCTAAGAGGGTCAAACAGGGTCAAACGGGAGAACAAACCAACACACGAACCATAAAACAAGTATACGGGTCATCGGGGTGCGTCCACGCCAAGCCGCTGCGCGTCACGGTGGGTGAACCGCAAAATAGCAGCAGCATATAAGGCTGCAAACAGTAGCTCCAGCTGCAAATTTGCAGCAGAAACTGCCCCGCTCAGCAGCGCAAAACAGTAGCAGGAATGTAGCTGCTATCCCTCTCGTTTTCGCTCACAAAAATCGAGTTTCGAGCAGTTTTTTGACCATTTAACATGATAATAATCAAGCACATACATACAACAACAATAATCTAGCATTCCACAAGCAAAATAACACACTTATACAATTTTAACCCAAAATTAAGCTAACAAATGGGTCATGGTCTTACGATGGGGAAACCGAATCAAACATAATTTATACGAATGGGTCGAGGTCCAAACTATCAAATTAAACAGTCCCGGGCACCAAAAAGCGACAACCACTGCCGCCAACCACCACCGCTGGCCGCCAGTTGCAGCCGACAGCGGCGGTCGGCAGCCCAGAAATAGCAGCGGCAGCAGCCATGGCTGCTGTCCTTCTCATGGTGGTTTCCAAAAGTGTTATTTCTTGCAATTTAATAACAAATGACAACCCACAAACAATTACTAACAATTAACTATGTTTAATCTAGCATAAAACAAGCAATATCATCACCCAATTCCAAGATTTAAGCACAAGTTACCACTTTTAATAAAACTTGCATAAACCCTAAAATATGAGAATGAGAATTAATTCATAAGAATGGAGTTACAAACCTGATTGCTAGATGTTAAAGATGCACAAAATCAGATTAGGACTTGAATTACTTCCATAAGCAACAAGAATTAAGCTAGGGTTTTGTTGTTTGGGGCGTGAAGACCGAAAGGGAGAGAAGGGAAAACAGAAACTGGTATAAAATGAAATCAGGGGGCGGTCTAGGCTAATTAAATGGGTATTAAACCCACACCCAATGATACACGGGTATTTAACTATTTTTAGATATTTTTCGTATTCGATTCGGTACACCAAACAATGTCATAAATAAATAATAAAACTGGTTTTGAGACCGTAGTCATAAAACGAACCCAAAGGACTAATAAAAATTATATAAACAATTATTAATTAATTATTACACTAAAATGCATTTTAAAACATAAAAGGGCAAAAAAGTAAATTTCACCTAGGTCCGGTTTCCGAATGTTACAAATCTACCCCCCTTTAAAGAGATTCCGTCCTCGGAATCTGGTCAGTCAAAGTCAACAAAGGTCATGGGCACTAGAAACCACCACTACGGGTCACAACGAGACCTAAGTCATGTCACGTCTTACAGTCACAAGCGTTACAAAGTTTAGTCCATTCTCGTAGGTCAAATGAAAACTCACTAGTCCAAAGTTGAACACCATCGTCTGATAATACTACCAACCCACTGATCAAAGACCCGCTATACGCCGGTTTGGAAGTTTATTTACACTACACGAATACCCTAATCGATCCCTATACTTTGGTATAGATTAGAGTCCTCACCACTTGCAAAAGTAATCCAATGCTGAAAACCTGCCACTACCTAAAAACTGAACAAGTCCAATTCCGTCCAAATCCCATATTTGTTCTGTCATCAACATTACGAATTTCCACGAAAATTTCACCTCAAGTCTAGGTTTACACATTAACCTCTCGAATTAACACTAATGACCCACTACATCATATCTATCAATCAAGATTTGAGGTTATCCCTGAGTCATTTTCATCGAATTTTCCAAACCAATACAGTCCAACTAACTGGCTATTAGCTATTACTTACCTTGAAACTCACAAACTTAGCTAGTTCCAACCATATTATATTGCTAAGTCAACTCGGATTACACTAAAAATACCCGAATTCTGTAACTCAATACGTGTTTCAAACCGGGTGTTCAAGAATTTCGTCAAAATACGCTCAACCGAGTCAATATTCACCCAATAATTTACCGACTAAATCGCATTCTTGGTCAACTCATCCATAGTAGAAACGATTACTAACACGGATTTCAACTTAATTTAGTCACTAAGTCACGAATCCCGTGTATAGAATAACCGTCATCATATTTCGAAAGTAATTATCTACTAATTATTTCCCTCAAGTAACCTTTATACACGCGCTCGACATCGCTAAAGTTACTTCAAAAAGGTCATCAGTTGGTTAAAATTCTGTCAGGTCCACAATTCAAACCTATTTAACCAATAACTACACAAAGTCCAAGTACATCACGTCCGTCAGTACCACGTCAACAAAGTCAACTTTCAGTCAAAATGTTCTGAAAACTATAATAAACTGTCAATCATGCCTAATCCATCAATCACTACATCTTCTCCGATTCCCGAAACTACTATATGATTTACCATGATGTATTTTCGTTGGCCAAACGTAATACATCATCCCAAATCATACCTTCATTTCGAGTATTTCGAACCAAGACTCTAATTGAATCCGTTAATCCATCATAGTCTATTCTCTCGGTCACTTATAGTTATAATCCACTAATAACAAATATATTCTAAACACATTTACACGTTCGTCACATCTACACTGTTCAGATTACCCAAATAATCCCATTTGACAAACACACTGATAAATCTCGACATTTCTATTATCTAAGTCGTTTATAGTCACAATTGTCAACTGCCGATATCACACTACCTCTGGAAAGTAGTCATAGTCAAGCCATACCAACTTATCCTAAGGAGACATTAGTCACCATCCCCAATCATGATCAGACACTCGCACTGGTCCTAAGGTCAACGCACACCCAACACTCGGTCCTTGGTCAAGTCAAAGTCCGACTCTATCTGCCTAAGAGGCCAATTCAAGAAAACCGCACACACTTACCTTCTAAGGATCACACACAAGTCCAGGTCAAACTAAAGAAGGAATATAGTTCCTTAGGACAACCTTATGAGTCCTACACAACGAGTTCAATCATATTATGATACTATTGGGCCAGTCACACCTACTGGTTCAGTCACGGTGTATAAACATACAGACTACGCATCTCACGACCACAAACTAAGGCTCAAGTCTCTGGTCAAGAAATAAGGGAACTACTAACTAGTCAGTCCCTACGGGTCACTACGTGTGTCCCGCCGGTCAACAGTCAACGGTAAAGAAAAAGACTTCATACAAGTCTTAATTAACACCACCAAATTAAGCATAGCAGTAAGTATCTGATCAAATCTGGACTAACAGGCCAATCACAATCAGTATTACTAACCAATACCTAAAGTAGGGTACTTAACAAATCTAACATGTCGCATGCAATACAAGTAGCAAATATAAACTAGCATGGCAAGCATGTTACAGTAATTAAGCTGCTATGCACCAACTAAACAGGAAACTATACAGACCATCTAAATAAGTTTCCACTACAACATCAACAAAAAATATGAAGCATACATATCCACAAATAGTAACTTACGACATACACCAATAATTACCAAATGTAATAAAAATTACAAAATGTAATAAAACACGTACTGGCAGTCAAGTCTTCATATGCATCACCGGTCTTTACCAACATTTGGTATGCTCCTGTTATAAACATTGTGGGTTTCTTCTCTCCTGTCCGACCACAAGAGCAAAAGATCACCTGGTTGATAAAGTCTGTGCCCCGGACCCCACCCCAGAACTCCATCTCTGGTTTGTAGTACACCGAGACGCGCCATGTCCCATACACTAACAAACCCAATATATATAATATCTCAGCAAGAGCCCAACTTGACCTCCTGATCTATCATATCACATCCCACATATTTCACTGTCAGAGGAAATCATATCCTAAAGTGGAGCGACCCGTACCTGCCACATCATACCCTATACGACGAACGTGTACAATTCTGTCTTGGTCCTTTTATTTGATCAAATCCACTAAACTTCCTAGATTGCTGATTGATTCATCCCGGAATACCCAAGTGCTCCACTTCCTAAAGTCTGTCTAACGGAGCCCTTTCGTTTATTATTTTTATTATTATTATTATTATTATTATTATTATTATTATTATTATTATTATTATTATTATTATTATTATTATTATTATTATTATTATTATTATTATTATTATTCCATTTTTAATTTTATTTTTTACTACTCTGTATCGGATAATGGTAGTGCTGTAGAGCTATTGATGAGGTTGCATCATCAATGACTGAGAATATTACCCACCGCGGTTACATTTAGTTATATCTAAGAAGAAACTGAATATCCACCTGACACTGACTAGATAGCCTGATCTGAAGGTACAATATCTGAATCCACCTATGTTTACTGCCCTAACCTTTATTACCTGCCCTGAACCTTCGGTAATTTTTCCTTACAGCCCTGACATCTGTCCTCGAGATTCTTTACCTCATACACATTTGTACTCTGCAGCTCTGACTATTTTAGGGGCATTGGGGGCCACAGCGTTACCGTCACTATCAGCCACATCTGTACTGCACATCATCTCACACCAAAGCTTAGTATAACAAAGTTTAGTAGTTTACAACTAACACATTTATACCTACTCCATTCACTTAACCCGTCCCCCAAGATATGTTTGACTCGACACTTGATTTGGGAGTGGGACCCTTGTCACAAACTGGTCACAACACAATTATAATAAAATACTAATAAAATAATTAAAATAAAAGCATTTAAGACTAAGCACAAACCCTAAGGGTAAAATAGGCAACTTACAACTAGCCCGGGTTTCAGTCTGCTACAAATCCACCCCCTTAAGAAGATTCTGTCCTCGGAATCTAATCTTGGTCAAACAAAATGAGGGTAGCATTTTCTCATCAACTCTTCCGTTTCTTACGTAAGATTAGAACCCAAACTGTGTTTCCACTCAATCAACACCATCAGAATCTCTTTCTTTCTCAGCTTAGTCACCTTTTGGTCAACCACACGGACCGGCTCTTCCACCAATTTCTTATTCAAATCGACCCTTAAATCTTCTAAAGGAAGAAGTTGTGTTTCATCGTCGACTTTACACTTACGAAGATAACACACGTTGAATGTATTATGAATACCGGCTAACTCTGACTGAAGATCTAACACCACAGTCTGATCATTCAACACTTCACTGATCGAAAACGGACCAATAAATCTCGGTGCTAACTTACCACGTTTACCGAATCTGATAACCCCTTTCCACGGCAAAACTTTCAGATACACTCGTTCACCCACATTAAAGGTTACCGGACATCTACGCGGATCAGCATACATTTTCTGCCTATCTCTAGTGGCTTTCAACTTTTCTCTCGCAATTGCAACTTTTTCAGCTGTCATTTGAACAATTTCGGGACCTGCAAACTGTTTCTCCCCGGCTTCTAACCAACAAGTCAGAGTTTTGCAATGACGACCCTATAACATTTCATAGGGCGGCATCCCTATACTCGAATGATATGAATTATTATACGCGAATTCGACCAACGGCAAATGTGTATCCCACGAACCACCGTATTCTAACACACAAGCCCTTAACATATCATCCAAAGTCTGTATTGTTCTTTCACTCTGTCCGTCTGTCTGAGGATGATAAGCTGTACTTAAATTCACACGTGTACCCAGATTCTGTTGAAGACTATTCCAAAAATTTGACATAAATCTGGAATCTCTGTCTGAAACGATTGATAACGGCACACCATGACGACTAACTATTTCTTTCACATACAATTCGGCTAACTCACTTAACGAAGCTGTCTCACGAGTAGCCAAATCATATCATGTCTTTTCTGAGTTCGAGCTAATTTGGTCACAAAATTCATCGTTATATGTTCCCATTTCCACTCTGGAATATGTAACTGACGTAACGAACGATAAGGTTTCTGATGTTCTGCCTTCACTTGAGCACATATATGACACTTTTTGACATAACGGGCGATATCTGATTTCATTGTTGGCCACCAATACACTGTTTTCAAATCATGATACATCTTATTACTACCCGGATGTACTGTCAATCTGGATTTGTGAGCTTCTGTCATGATTAAATCCCTCAAATCTCCAAGCTTAGGCACCCAAACACGATTGTTTAAGGTCTTTAGTCCACGTGAGTCATCAATTTAGTCCACTTTTCGTTTGGTCATTTGTTCAGATTTAATATGTTCGTCCTCTAAAGCACAGGCCTGAATGGTTTTTAAGCTGTTAATCAAATCTGAAGTTGTATTCAAACGAAGAAATTTCACATTTTCACTTGAATTTTTACGACTTAGCGCATCTGCGACCACATTTGCCTTACCCTGATGGTATTTAATTTCACAATCGTAATCTTTGATCAACTCTTGCTATCGTCTCTGACGCATATTCAATTCTTTCCGTGAGAAGATATACTGCAAACTCTTGTGATCTGTACATATAACACAATGGGTTCCATACAAATAGTGTCTCCACAGTTTCAAAGCAAACACTAGTGCAGCCATTTCAAGATCATGCACTGGATAATACTTCTAATGAACTTTCAACTGTCGTGAGGCGTAAGCGATTACTTTATCTCCTTGCATTAATACACAACCCAACCCAGTAAATGACGCATCACAGTATACCACGAAGTCGTCTGAACCTTCTGGTAAAGCTAATACTGGTGCCTGACACAGTAGTTGTTTCAAAATCTGAAAAGCCTTTTCCTGTTCATCAGTCCATCGAAAGGCTACATCTTTACGAGTCAACTTAGTCAACGGACCCATTTTTTTCGAGAAATCCTTGATAAATCTGCGATAATAACCGGCTAATCCCAGAAAACTCTTAATCTCAGTCGGTGTCTTCGGAGAATTCCAATTCATTACCGCTTCTATCTTTGTCGGATCAACTTTTATACCCTCGGCACAAATCACATGACCCAAAAACTGCACTTCACGTAACCAAAATTCACACTTTGAAAATTTTACAAATAGTTGTTCACGTTTCAACATGTTCAAAACCTGTCTCAGATGTTCAGCATGTTCACTTTCGGTCTTTGAATACACTAGTATATCATCTATAAACACAATCACAAACTTATCTAAGAACGGGCGACACACTCTATTCATTAGATCCATGAAGATTGATGGCGCATTCGTCAACCCAAACGGCATGACAAGAAATTCATAATGACCATACCTTGTTTTGAACGCTGTTTTCGGTATATCTGATTCAGCAACACGAACCTGATGATATCCGGATCGTAAGTCTATCTTAGAAAAGAATGAAGCACCCTGTAACTGATCGAACAAATCGTCTATTCGAGGTAACGGATACTTATTCTTCACTATTCTTTTGTTCAATTCACGATAATCAATAAATATACGCATTGACCCATCTTTCTTTTTAACAAACAATACCGGAGCACCCCACGGTGAAGAACTCGGTCGGATAAACCCACGATCTAATAGTTCTTGAATCTGTGACATCATTTCATGGATTTTAGACGGCGCTAATCGGTATGGAGCTTTTGCAACTGGAGTTGTTCCAGGAACTAACTCAATCTTATATTCGACTTCCCTTACCGGCGGCAGACCTGGTAACTCATCTGGGAACACTTCAGAAAATTCTGATACCACCGGAATATCAGCCACTGTTTTCTTTTCTTTCTTCGCATCAATTACATATGCAAGAAATTATTCACAACCCTTTCCCATCAACTTTTTCGCTTTCATCATGGTTATCAACGGCTCCGCTCCCCTCGGGCCACAACACGGGTTCCATCGGTCGGACGAAAGGTAATCATTTTCCTATTGCACTTAATATTAACCCTAAGTGAGCTCAACTAATCCATTCCTAGTACTACATCAAAGCTAGGAATAGGTAACACTAAACAAGTCACCGGGAAAGACTTCCCTTAGATCTCTATACAAACCCCAGTCACATAGGTTGTGACGGGTGTGGTCTTACCATCGGCTACTTCTACACTAACCAGCTTGGGTAACACAGTAGCTGGTAAATTCAACTTAGCACAAAAATCTAGGGACATAAAACACCGAGGTGCTACAGTGTTACATCCTTCAGTTATGAATTACGTGTCTTTATTTCCTTTGCTGAACAACTTGCGAATTAACTAGATTTATCTTCAAAACTGTCCTGTATCATAGTGTACTATATTTCATGTTATATGTAATATAGCGAAGTTGTAAGTTTGAAGAATATTTGTATGTGATATATTATTATAATCAGTTTTTCATATGGAATTGTAGTAGTTGAATTGTATATTAGCTACTAAGTATGAACTTAACGGGTAGGTAGTACCCGAATTTAAAATTATAAAACGCTAATATGAAGAAAAAGCTTTTATAAATGAGTTCATATTATGCTACGAGATACTATTGACTACTATTTTGAAGGAAATGGCACCGACTACTCGACACACCTTGAATATGAGCGAAGATGAATTTCGTGCCTTTCTACAGGCCACGCTACATACCAACAATAACTCTGAATCTAGCAATACAGCTAACGGTGCAAGAAATCGTGTAGGATGCTCCTACAAGGAATTCACTGCCTGCAAACCTTCAGAATTTGATGGGACCGAAGGACCAATCGGATTGAAACGGTGGACCGAGAAAGTTGAATCGGTGTTTGCCATAAGTAAGTGTACTGAAGGAGACAAAGTGAAGTACGCTACGCATACCTTCACATGTATTGCGTTAACATGGTGGAATACCTATCTAGAGCAAGTGGGACAAGATGCTGCTTACGCGCTACCGTGGTCAGCATTCAAGCACTTGATGAACGAGAAGTACCGTCCCAGAACTGAGGTCAATAAGCTCAAGTTAGAACTTAGAGGGTTACGAACACAGGGATTCGATATTACTTCGTACGAAAGACGATTCACAGAATTGTGCCTATTGTATCCGAGAGCGTTCGAAGATGAGGAAGAGAAGATTGACGCATTTGTGAAAGGGTTACCGGAGAGAATCCAAGAAGATATAAGTTCACACTAGCCTGCCTCCATAAAAAAGGCATGTAGAATGGCTTACAAACTAGTAAACCAGATTGAGGGAAGAATTAAAGAACAGACGACCGAAGAGGCCAACGTGAAGTTAGTCAAAAGAAAGTGGGAGGACAACGGTGATAAGAGTCACCAAAACAACAACAACTATCCCAACAATCGCAACATCAATCGCAACTACAACAAATGGCACAACAACAACAACAACAACTACAACAATCATCCCAACAACAATAACAACCGCAACCACAACAACAATCAGAAGCAGCAATGCCAAAGGTGTGAAAAGTATCACTCGGGGTTTTGCACCAAATTTTGCAACAAGTGTAAAAGAAATGGTCATAGCGCGGCGAAGTGTGAGGTCTACGGACCAGGGGTTAACAGAACAAAAGGAACAAATGGTGTCGGAACGAGTAATGGCGGAGCAAGTAGTGTCGGCTTGTAACACCGGCAAGTTTTTTTTTAAAACACAGCGGAAGACTTTATTAACAAACACACTATAAGTCGCGTCATTACATTAATCTAAGTAATTAAGTTTAAGTTTACACAACGGTGTTACGTGAAATGTCCCGTTCTTATTGATTAAAAACGTTCCATATTAATTGATTTCGTTGCGAGGTTTTGACCTCTATATGAGACGTTTTTTCAAAGACTGCATTCATTTTTAAAACAAACCATAACCTTTATTTCATAAATAAAGGTTTAAAAAGCTTTACGTAGATTATCAAATAATGATAATCTAAAATATCCTGTTTACACACGACCATTACATAATGGTTTACAATACAAATATGTTACATCGAAATCAGTTTCTTGAATGCAGTTTTTACACAATATCATACAAACATGGACTCCAAATCTTGTCCTTATTTTAGTATGCAACAGCGGAAGCTCTTAATATTCACCTGAGAATAAACATGCTTTAAACGTCAACAAAAATGTTGGTGAGTTATAGGTTTAACCTATATATATCAAATCGTAACAATAGACCACAAGATTTCATATTTCAATACACATCCCATACATAGAGATAAAAATTCATTCATATGGTGAACACCTGGTAACCGACATTAACAAGATGCATATATAAGAATATCCCCATCATTTCGGGACACCCTTCGGATATGATATAAATTTCGAAGTACTAAAGCATCCGGTACTTTGGATGGGGTTTGTTAGGCCCAATAGATCTATCTTTAGGATTCGCGTCAATTAGGGTGTCTGTTCCCTAATTCTTAGATTACCAGACTTAATAAAAAGGGGCATATTCGATTTCGATAATTCAACCATAGAATGTAGTTTCACGTACTTGTGTCTATTTTGTAAATCATTTATAAAACCTGCATGTATTCTCATCCCAAAAATATTAGATTTTAAAAGTGGGACTATAACTCACTTTCACAGATTTTTACTTCGTCGGGAAGTAAGACTTGGCCACTGGTTGATTCACGAACCTATAACAATATATACATATATATCAAAGTATGTTCAAAATATATTTACAACACTTTTAATATATTTTGATGTTTTAAGTTTATTAAGTCAGCTGTCCTCGTTAGTAACCTACAACTAGTTGTCCACAGTTAGATGTACAGAAATAAATCGATAAATATTATCTTGAATCAATCCACGACCCAGTGTATACGTATTTCAGTATTGATCACAACTCAAACTATATATATTTTGGAATCAACCTCAACCCTGTATAGCTAACTCCAACATTCACATATAGAGTGTCTATGGTTGTTCCGAAATATATATAGATGTGTCGACATGATAGGTCGAAACATTGTATACGTGTCTATGGTATCTCAAGATTACATAATATACAATACAAGTTGATTAAGTTATGGTTGGAATAGATTTGTTACCAATTTTCACGTAGCTAAAATGAGAAAAATTATCCAATCTTGTTTTACCCATAACTTCTTCATTTTAAATCCGTTTTGAGTGAATCAAATTGCTATGGTTTCATATTGAACTCTATTTTATGAATCTAAACAGAAAAAGTATAGGTTTATAGTCGGAAAAATAAGTTACAAGTCGTTTTTGTAAAGGTAGTCATTTCAGTCGAAAGAACGACGTCTAGATGACCATTTTAGAAAACATACTTCCACTTTGAGTTTAACCATAATTTTTGGATATAGTTTCATGTTCATAATAAAAATCATTTTCTCAGAATAACAACTTTTAAATCAAAGTTTATCATAGTTTTTAATTAACTAACCCAAAACAGCCCGCGGTGTTACTACGACGGCGTAAATCCGGTTTTACGGTATTTTTCGTGTTTCCAGGTTTTAAATCATTAAGTTAGCATATCATATAGATATAGAACATGTGTTTAGTTGATTTTAAAAGTCAAGTTAGAAGGATTAACTTTTGTTTGCGAACAAGTTTAGAATTAACTAAACTATGTTCTAGTGATTACAAGTTTAAACCTTCGAATAAGATAGCTTTATATGTATGAATCGAATGATGTTATGAACATCATTACTACCTTAAGTTCCTTGGATAAACCTACTGAAAAAGAGAAAAATGGATCTAGCTTCAACGGATCCTTGGATGGCTCGAAGTTCTTGAAGCAGAATCATGACACGAAAACAAGTTCAAGTAAGATCATCACTTGAAATAAGATTGTTATAGTTATAGAAATTGAACCAAAGTTCGAATATGATTATTACCTTGTATTAGAATGATAACCTACTGTAAGAAACAAAGATTTCTTGAGGTTGGATGATCACCTTACAAGATTGGAAGTGAGCTAGCAAACTTGAAAGTATTCTTGATTTTATGAAACTAGAACTTTTGGAATTTATGAAGAACACTTAGAACGTGAAGATAGAACTTGAGAGAGATCAATTAGATGAAGAAAATTGAAGAATGAAAGTGTTTGTAGGTGTTTTTGGTCATTGGTGTATGGATTAGATATAAAGGATATGTAATTTTGTTTTCATGTAAATAAGTCATGAATGATTACTCATATTTTTGTAATTTTATGAGATATTTCATGCTAGTTGCCAAATGATGGTTCCCACATGTGTTAGGTGACTCACCTGGGCTGCTAAGAGCTGATCATTGGAGTGTATATACCAATAGTACATACATCTAAAAGCTGTGTATTGTACGAGTACGAATACGGGTGCATACGAGTAGAATTGTTGATGAAACTGAACGAGGATGTAAATGTAAGCATTTTTGTTAAGTAGAAGTATTTTGATAAGTGTATTGAAGTCTTTCAAAAGTGTATAAATACATATTAAAACACTACATGTATATACATTTTAACTGAGTCGTTAAGTCATCGTTAGTCGTTACATGTAAGTGTTGTTTTGAAACTTTTAGGTTAACGATCTTGTTAAATGTTATTAACCCAATGTTTATAATATCAAATGAGATTTTAAATTATTATATTATCATGATATTATCATGTATGAATATCTCTTAGTATGATATATATACATTAAATGTCTTTACAACGATAATCGTTACATATATGTCTCGTTTAAAAATCATTAAGTTAGTAGTCTTGTTTTTACATATGTAGTTCATTGTTAATATACTTAATGATATGTTTACTTATCATAGTATCATGTTAACTATATATATATCCATATATATGTCATCATATAGTTTTTACAAATTTTAACGTTCGTGAATCACCGGTCAACTTGGGTGGTCAATTGTCTATATGAAACATATTTTAATTAATCAAGTCTTAACAAATTTGATTGCTTAACATGTTGGAAACATTTAATCATGTAAATATCAATCTCAATTAATATATATAAACATGGAAAAGTTCGGGTCACTACAGTACCTACCCGTTAAATAAATTTCGTCCCGAAATTTTAAGCTGTTGAAGGTGTTGACGAATCTTCTGGAAATAGATGCGGGTATTTCTTCTTCATCTGATCTTCACGCTCCCAGGTGAACTCGGGTCCTCTACGAGCATTCCATCGAACCTTAACAATTGGTATCTTGTTTTGCTTAAGTCTTTTAACCTCACGATCCATTATTTCGACGGGTTCTTCGATGAATTGAAGTTTTTCGTTGATTTGGATTTCATCTAACGGAATAGTGAGATCTTCTTTAGCAAAACATTTCTTCAAATTCGAGACGTGGAAAGTGTTATGTACAGCCGCGAGTTGTTGAGGTAACTCAAGTTGGTAAGCTACTGGTCCGACACGATCAATAATCTTGAATGGTCCAATATACCTTGGATTTAATTTCCCTCGTTTACCAAATCGAACAACGCCTTTCCAAGGTGCAACTTTAAGCATGACCATCTCTCCAATTTCAAATTCTATATCTTTTCTTTTAATGTCAGCATAGCTCTTTTGTCGACTTTGGGCGGTTTTCAACCGTTGTTGAATTTGGATGATCTTCTCGGTAGTTTCTTGTATAATCTCCGGACCCGTAATCTGTCTATCCCCCACTTCACTCCAACAAATCGGAGACCTGCACTTTCTACCATAAAGTGCTTCAAACGGCGCCATCTCAATGCTTGAATGGTAGCTGTTGTTGTAGGAAAATTCTGCTAACGGTAGATGTCGATCCCAACTGTTTCCGAAATCAATAACACATGCTCGTAGCATGTCTTCAAGCGTTTGTATCGTCCTTTCGCTCTGTCCATCAGTTTGTGGATGATAGGCAGTACTCATGTCTAGACGAGTTCCTAATGCTTGCTGTAATGTCTGCCAGAATCTTGAAATAAATCTGCCATCCCTATCAGAGATAATAGAGATTGGTATTCCATGTCTGGAGACGACTTCCTTCAAATACAGTCGTGCTAACTTCTCCATCTTGTCATCTTCTCTTATTGGCAGGAAGTGTGCTGATTTGGTGAGACGATCAACTATTACCCAAATAGTATCAAAACCACTTGCAGTCCTTGGCAATTTAGTGATGAAATCCATGGTAATGTTTTCCCATTTCCATTCTGGGATTTCGTGTTGTTGAAGTAGACCTGATGGTTTCTGATGCTCAGCTTTGACCTTAGAACACGTCAAACATTCTCCTACGTATTTAGCAACATCGGCTTTCATACCCGGCCACCAAAAATGTTTCTTGAGATCCTTGTACATCTTCCCCGTTCCAGGATGTATTGAGTATCTGGTTTTATGAGCTTCTCTAAGTACCATTTCTCTCATATCTCCAAATTTTGGTACCCAAATCCTTTCAGCCCTATACCGGATTCCGTCTTCCCAAATATTAAGATGCTGCTCCGATCCTTTGGGTATTTCATCCTTTAAATTTCCTTCTTTTAAAACTCCTTGTTGCGCCTCCTTTATTTGAGTAGTAAGGTTATTATGAATCATTATATTCATAGATTTTACTCGAATGGGTTCTCTGTCCTTCCTGCTCAAGGCATCGGCTACCACATTTGCCTTCCCCGGGTGGTAACGAATCTCAAAGTCGTAATCATTCAACAATTCAATCCACCTACGCTGCCTCATATTCAGTTGTTTCTGATTAAATATGTGTTGAAGACTTTTGTGGTCGGTATATATAATACTTTTGAGCCCATATAAGTAGTGCCTCCAAGTCTTTAATGCAAAAACAACCGCGCCTAATTCCAAATCATGCGTCGTATAATTTTGCTCGTGAATCTTCAATTGTCTAGACGCATAAGCAATCACCTTCGTTCGTTGCATTAATACACAACCGAGACCTTGCTTTGATGCGTCACAATAAATCACAAAATCATCATTCCCTTCAGGCAATGACAATATAGGTGCCGTAGTTAGCTTTTTCTTCAATAATTGAAACGCTTTCTCTTGTTCATCCTTCCATTCAAATTTCTTCCCTTTATGCGTTAATGCAGTCAAGGGTTTTGCTATTCTGGAAAAGTCTTGGATGAACCTTCTGTAGTAACCAGCTAGTCCTAAAAACTGGCGTATGTGTTTCGGAGTTTTCGGGGTTTCCCACTTTTCAACAGTTTCTATCTTTGCCGGATCCACCTTAATACCTTTTTTGTTCACTATGTGACCGAGGAATTGAACTTCTTCCAACCAAAATGTACACTTTGAAAATTTAGCGTACAATTCTTCCTTCCTCAATACTTCTAACACCTTTCTCAAATGTTCACCGTGTTCTTGGTCATTCTATGAGTAAATAAGTATGTCATCAATAAAAGCAATGACAAACTTGTCAAGGTATGATCCACACACTCGATTCATAAGGTCCATGAACACAGCTGGTGCATTAGTTAAACCAAATGGCATGACCATAAACTCGTAATGACCGTAACGTGTTCTGAAAGTAGTCTTTGGAATATCATCTTCTTTCACCTGCATTTGATGATACCCGGAACGTAAGTCAATCTTTGAATAAACAGACGAGCCTTGTAGTTGATCAAATAAGTCGTCGATTCTCGGTAGTGGGTAGCGGTTCTTGATGGTAAGTTTGTTCAACTCTCGGTAGTCGATACACAACCTGAATGTACCATCTTTCTTCTTGACAAACAAAACAGGAGCTCCCCACGGTGACGTGCTTGGTCGAATGAAACCATGCTCTAAAAGTTCTTGTAATTGGCTTTGCAGTTCTTTCATCTCGCTGGGTGCGAGTCTGTAAGGAGCACGAGCTATTGGTGCAGCTCCTGGTACAAGATCTATTTGAAATTCAACGGATCGATGTGGGGGTAATCCCGGTAATTCTTTCGGAAATACATCGGGAAATTCTTTTGCGACGGGAACATCATTGATGCTCTTTTCTTCAGTTTGTACTTTCTCGACGTGTGCTAGAACAGCATAGCAACCTTTTCTTATTAGTTTTTGTGCCTTCAAATTACTAATAAGATGTAGCTTCGTGTTGCCCTTTTCTCCGTACACCATTAAGGGTTTTCCTTTTTCTCGTATAATGCGAATTGCATTTTTGTAACAAACGATCTCTGCTTTCACTTCTTTCAACCAGTCCATACCGATTATCACATCAAAACTCCCTAACTCTACTGGTATCAAGTCAATCTTAAATGTTTCACTAACCAGTTTAATTTCTCGATTCCGACATATATTATCTGCTGAAATTAATTTACCATTTGCTAATTCGAGTAAAAATTTACTATCCAAAGGCGTCAATGGACAACTTAATTTAGCACAAAAATCTCTACTCATATAGCTTCTATCCGCACCCAAATTAAATAAAACGTAAGCAGATTTATTGTCAATAAGAAACGTACCCGTAACAAGCTCCGGGTCTTCCTGTGCCTCTGCTGCATTAATATTGAAAACTCTTCCGCGGCCTTGTCCATTCGTGTTCTCCTGGTTCGGGCAATTTCTAATAATGTGGCCCGGTTTTCCACATTTATAACAAACTACATTGGCATAACTTGCTCCGACACTACTGTAACGACCCGACCAAAACCGTTATTGACGGCGTCGTTAACTTAGGTCCCGTTGCGTGGTCGTAGTCCCTATATGAGACTCGTTTGACCAAAATTATGTCGCATTCATTTGAAAGGTACAAGACTTGCAAGTTTAGTTTACAAAACCGTTCGACAACAAGTCTAAGTTTACAAAAGTCATAAAGTATAAATGAAATAACTTGCGACATAATTAGTTTAAAAACACAGTTGCTGTAAATAGCGTAAGTATGTAAACAAAAGTTTGAATCCAAAGGTGCTATCACTAGCGTATGCATGTATGTATGCTTGACCCCAAGCAAGAAATCAAAGTGTGCGGAAGCATGTATCAAGTAGCCGAGTATGAACCTGAGAAACATATAGAAAACTGTCAACGAAAAACGTTGGTGAAATCATAGGTGTTTGTAAACGTTGTTTTTGAACCACAAGATTTAGTATTCCCATAGTTGATTATCAAAATCGTTTGCATTCCAAAAGTATTGTTCGCGAGCACCCAATTATCAAGACTTAACCAACGTTACCCCATCACACAGTGCTAGAACCCACACTAAAACACAAAAATATATTTCATCCGCATAACGGTAGCGAACCGTCCGAATGAGGGTTTGTTAAACCCGTTTGGCCACACAATATAAGTTCTCGCTTACACCCTGCAAGTGTAACTAATGATAATCGAATTGAGGCATTTTTGTTCTAACTCGCACGTGGAATGTTTGTTTTCACACTTGTGTTCAAAACATAAAAGTAAGTAGTACAAGATGTATCAAAGTATATGTTTTCTCAGCCCACGATTTAAAAGTATAAAAGTTGTTGAAAAGGTGGGACTATGATCTCACCTCGAGTGCACGAGTATAAAGGTACTTCAACAAGTAAATGTGTGCATGAAAGTTGCTTAGCCTTGACCTAAACAAGTAAGTTATATCAATTAACCGGTTACGACACAAGGTCGGGTGAAATGTGTTCAATTAGTCCTATGGCTCGTTACGACTCGATTAAGTATAGCATGTGAATCACGTTGTCAAGTTTCATACAAGAAACAAGTATAAAAGCATGTTAGAATGATTGTATAAAAGTTTGGTTAAGTTTGACTAAAAGTCAAACTTGGTCAAAGTCAACGAAAAAGTCAACATGTTCGGGTCGGGTCCCGAACTATTTTTCTATGCTAAATATTCATATACAAGTATATTAAAACAAGTTTCATGTGAATCGGAGGTCGGTAGCTAGTCAAACATTTCACGTGAAATGGGACACGGAGGTCAGAATCTGTCCAGGTTGTTCTGCGCGCCGCGCGGGGTGAGGTGCGCGCCGCGCCACCTGCTGTTCAGCTATTTTCCTGTTTTTCAAAGATATGCACGAACCAAAACCAATTCTAACATAACACTTGACCCGCAAACACTTATAACGCCTATCATACATCGTTGGAAAGGTATTTTGACGAGGAATGCAACTAAGTACATATTATCAATCAAAACATGCATTTAAAATAATCAAATTCTCGTCAAATGTTCAATGAACGTTCATAATCAAAGTTTCAAGTTCGTAAAACGTATTTTATGACCCGGGAATCCAATTTACACATACGATATGCCGTTTTGAAGGTAATGAAACATACATTACAACTAAACACTAACAATTAACATTCCATGGCATTCGAAACATCAAAAGCTCATTTTAAGTCTATCCAACCCTAACCAAAATCCGCAAAAATCAATATTCATGTTTTTGAAGTTTCCTTAATCAACCTACGCATCAAAACGAAGCTAGTGATTCTAGTAACACAATTAAAACATGAACTTTAACAATCAAACAACATTTAATCTTCCAAAATGCAAGATTAAGCAAACCCATTTCAAAAACTCAAACTAGTTACTCCAAACCACAAATCGAGCAAACAAAACATATATTCATGTTACACACGAGCCATAGACACTAACTAACACAATTTCAAGTATATAAAACGAATTTAAAGAAAATTAGTGATTTTAGAAAGTTACCCAAATGAGATGAAATTGGTACCAAATCGAAGAGGATGATGAGAGGATCACGAATATGTAATCTGTTTTGAAGTTTGCTTCCCGATCCGAATTTAGATGATGAATTTTTGTTTGTGTGTGTGTTCTTGCTAGAGAGAAAGAGAGAGAGATGGAGGGATTGAATGGTGGTGATTGGGGTGGACTAGTTGACCTAGTCAACTAGTTTGCCCCGTGTCAATTTTAGTCCCTCGAGTTTAGAAGCGGGTGCGGGATTTAACCGATCGAATATTTTTAAAACGCAAGTTAACGAGAGATGTTATAATTAAATAACGAGAATATTATGAACGTTCGTCAACGGAGTCGACGAATTTAAATACGAAAGATATTATTATATAAAAAAAATACGGTGTTAAAAATAAATTTAACGGAAAAACGCGGGATGTTACATTATCCACACCTCAAAAGAAATTTCGTCCCGAAATTTAGTTGGAAGTAGCAGTTGTTGAATCTTCCTCGAGATCTTGTGTTGCCAATTCTACGAATGAGGGAGAAGTACGTTCTAGGGTATTTCAACGAACTTTGACAGTCGGAATTTCACGTCGTCTTAGGGTTTGGGTTCACGATTCATGGTTTCGACCGGCCCTCCTAGGAATGAAGTTTATCGTCGATAGTGAGCCCATCAAAAAGGAATAACAAGTTCTTGTTTCGCAAAACACGTCTTTAAGTTGATACATCGAATGTAGGATAAACGGAGACTCAAAATGGGTCGGAAAATCTAAACGGCTAGCAACGGGTCCAAAACTCCCCAAGATTTCAAAAGGATTAAAATATCACGGATTTTGTTTTCTATGTTTCCCGAAACGGACTGCACCTTTCCAAGGTGCGACTCTTAACGTGACACGGTTTCCCACGTGGAATTTGAAAGGTTTACGTCTAACATCGGCGTAGCTCTTGGTGATTACGAGTCGCGTAGGGTTTTGCTTGAATATGAATAAATTTTCTCGGTTGCTCATGAATATCCTCGGCCCCGGTGAATTGATCATCGTTTACTTGGTTCGACAAAGAAGAATGACGTTTCCGGTCACATGTGGTTTCAAAAGGTGTGACGTTAAAACTCGAATGAAAATCATTGTAGTACGAGGATTCGGTTAAAGGAAAAATACTTTTCTCAAGTAAATTTGAAGTTGGTAATACAAATTCGTATTATGGTTTTCAAGACCTAAATCGTATGTTTGTTCGGTCCGTCGGGTTGTGGATGGTACGCGGTACTCATGTCTAAACGCGGTCCCGAGGCTTTTTGTAAGGCACTCCGAAATCTAGAAGTGAAACGAGGATCTCGATCCGAAACGGGGTACATTTCCCTAAGGCATATTGAACAAGTTTGCTAGGAATTGAAAACGTTAGCTAGGACAAGTTTCTCAAGAAAATTCGCGTCGCGAAAGATTTATCGGTTTCCAAAAAACGTTCGTCGGGGCAAGTTCTTATCGGGTTTTGAAAACGATTGTTAGGACTATCCACCCTCGCGGCGAATATTTGTATGACGTGAAGAGTCGCTCTCCATTGAGAATTTAGAATAAGGACCTCCTGAACCGGAAGTACGAGGGTGATGCAAGAGAAGTTTCCGCCCCGATGTGAGCATAACGAGTAAATTGTAGTTAGTCAATAAGACTGCGCGAGGACGAGCTAGTATACCCGTGTGACATACGGTTGAAGTCGAATGGAATCGGTAATTCATTCGGAAGCATAAATATAATTTGACAATAATTGAAGGTGTGTCCCCGGTATGGTTGTTATAAATATTCTCGGAGTTTTCGGATGTCCGAACATGAAAAGATGAAGTCATGTACATGGCTCATGGTGGTGTTTAGGTTGATCGAGTCTAACCACCATCACGTGTCACTAGAACTTTGGTATGTCTTACCGTAATATAACCACGTTGATCGAGTGTCGTTATATTACGCTAACTCATACCTCCATTCCCACATCACTCTATAGATTCAAGTTCGTGTAATCGTGAAGTTTAAAATAAACAAAGTGTAACGACGTCTCTAACGTGACTCGTATTGAATCGAAAGAATTAGTGCAACTATAAAGAAGCATTCCCCGAGGGAAGTGTATAAATGATTGTTCACGTCAATGCGGTTCGAGTCAGACAATAATGTATTTAGGTATGAAAAGAGTAACGAGTCATGATAACGAGTAGTACGCAACCGTAGTGATAAATAGTGATGACGATACTCATCTAGAGTGGTGGTGGTAACTTTACAACACTTGTGTATAGTAAGCTGAGACGGGGTGGATAACAACCAAGGAGTCAGAATTCTCGAACTAGAGCGACTAACGAAGTCGTGGTCATCCGTACACGTATAAACCTTGAATTCACGTGTATTACCAAAAAGTGGCGGAATACGAGTTCGTATAATGAAGGTTGGGTACCATTAAAAAGTTTTCCTAAGAATGATTCAAGTATAATGCACAAGTAGTCAAGTAAGTGCTATCTATAGCAAATGTATGTCAGAATGCAATGGCTAACTATCCGGTTGTAGTCTAGACTCACTAATGCGTCCTAACGACTCTGTTAGACACACTAATGCACGTCCTAGTTCCCTACAACCAACGCTCTGATACCACCTGTAACGACCCGACCAAAACCGTTATTGACGGCGTCGTTAACTTAGGTCCCGTTGCGTGGTCGTAGTCCCTATATGAGACTCGTTTGACCAAAATTATGTCGCATTCATTTGAAAGGTGCAAGACTTGCAAGTTTAGTTTACAAAACCGTTCGACAACAAGTCTAAGTTTACAAAAGTCATAAAGTATAAATGAAATAACTTGCGACATAATTAGTTTAAAAACACAGTTGCTGTAAATAGCGTAAGTATGTAAACAAAAGTTTGAATCCAAAGGTGCTATCACTAGCGTATGCATGTATGTATGCTTGACCCCAAGCAAGAAATCAAAGTGTGCGAAAGCATGTATCAAGTAGCCGAGTATGAACCTGAGAAACATATAGAAAACTGTCAACGAAAAACGTTGGTGAAATCATAGGTGTTTGTAAACGTTGTTTTTGAACCACAAGATTTAGTATTCCCATAGTTGATTATCAAAATCGTTTGCATTCCAAAAGTATTGTTCGCGAGCACCCAATTATCAAGACTTAACCAACGTTACCCCATCACACAGTGCTAGAACCCACACTAAAACACAAAAATATATTTCATCCGCATAACGGTAGCGAACCGTCCGAATGAGGGTTTGTTAAACCCGTATGGCCACACAATATAAGTTCTCGCTTACACCCTGCAAGTGTAACTAATGATAATCGAATTGAGGCATTTTTGTTCTAACTCGCACGTGGAATGTTTGTTTTCACACTTGTGTTCAAAACATAAAAGTAAGTAGTACAAGATGTATCAAAGTATATGTTTTCTCAGCCCACGATTTAAAAGTATAAAAGTTGTTGAAAAGGTGGGACTATGATCTCACCTCGAGTGCACGAGTATAAAGGTACTTCAACAAGTAAATGTGTGCATGAAAGTTGCTTAGCCTTGACCTAAACAAGTAAGTTATATCAATTAACCGGTTACGACACAAGGTCGGGTGAAATGTGTTCAATTAGTCCTATGGCTCGTTACGACTCGATTAAGTATAGCATGTGAATCACGTTGTCAAGTTTCATACAAGAAACAAGTATAAAAGCATGTTAGAATGATTGTATAAAAGTTTGGTTAAGTTTGACTAAAAGTCAAACTTGGTCAAAGTCAACGAAAAAGTCAACATGTTCGGGTCGGGTCCCGAACTATTTTTCTATGCTAAATATTCATATACAAGTATATTAAAACAAGTTTCATGTGAATCGGAGGTCGGTAGCTAGTCAAACATTTCACGTGAAATGGGACACGGAGGTCAGAATCTGTCCAGGTTGTTCTGCGCGCTGCGCGGGGTGAGGTGCGCGCCGCGCCACCTGCTGTTCAGCTATTTTCCTGTTTTTCAAAGATATGCACGAACCAAAACCAATTCTAACACAACACTTGACCCGCAAACACTTATAACGCCTATCATACATCGTTGGAAAGGTATTTTGACGAGGAATGCAACTAAGTACATATTATCAATCAAAACATGCATTTAAAATAATCAAATTCTCGTCAAATGTTCAATGAACGTTCATAATCAAAGTTTCAAGTTCGTAAAACGTATTTTATGACCCGGGAATCCAATTTACACATACGATATGCCGTTTTGAAGGTAATGAAACATACATTACAACTAAACACTAACAATTAACATTCCATGGCATTCGAAACATCAAAAGCTCGTTTTAAGTCTATCCAACCCTAACCAAAATCCGCAAAAATCAATATTCATGTTTTTGAAGTTTCCTTAATCAACCTACGCATCAAAACGAAGCTAGTGATTCTAGTAACACAATTAAAACATGAACTTTAACAATCAAACAACATTTAATCTTCCAAAATGCAAGATTAAGCAAACCCATTTCAAAAACTTAAACTAGTTACTCCAAACCACAAATCGAGCAAACAAAACATATATTCATGTTACACACGAGCCATAGACACTAACTAACACAATTTCAAGTATATAAAACGAATTTAAAGAAAATTAGTGATTTTAGAAAGTTACCCAAATGAGATGAAATTCGTACCAAATCGAAGAGGATGATGAGAGGATCACGAATATGTAATTTGTTTTGAAGTTTGCTTCCCGATCCGAATTTAGATGATGAATTTTTGTTTGTGTGTGTGTTCTTGCTAGAGAGAAAGAGAGAGAGATGGAGGGATTGAATGGTGGTGATTGGGGTGGACTAGTTGACCTAGTCAACTAGTTTGCCCCGTGTCAATTTTAGTCCCTCGAGTTTAGAAGCGGGTGCGGGATTTAACCGATCGAATATTTTTAAAACGCAAGTTAACGAGAGATGTTATAATTAAATAACGAGAATATTATGAACGTTCGTCAACGGAGTCGACGAATTTAAATACGAAAGATATTATTATATAAAAAAAATACGGTGTTAAAAATAAATTTAACGGAAAAACGCGGGATGTTACAACTACTTGCTCCGCCATTACTCGTTCCGACACCATTTGTTCCTTTCGTTCTATTAACCCCTGGTCCGTAGACCTCACACTTCGCCGCGCTATGACCATTTCTTTTACACTTGTTGCAAAATTTGGTGCAGAACCCCGAGTGATACTTTTCACACCTTTGGCATAGCTGCTTCTGATTGTTGTTGTTGTTGCGGTTATTATTGTTGTTGGGATGATTGTTGCTGTTGTTGTTGTTGTTGTTGTTGTTGTTGTTGTTGTTGTTGTTGTTGTTGTTGTTGTTGTTGAGCCGTTTGTTGTAGTTGCGATTGATGTTGCGATTGTTGGGATAATTGTTGCGATTATTGTTGTAATTACTGTTGTTGTTGTATTGGTGATTCTTATCACCGTTTTCCTCCCACTTTCTTTTGACTTGCTTCACATTGGCCTCTTCAGCAGTCTGTTCTTTAATTCTTTCTTCAATCTGGTTCACTAGTTTGTGAGCCATTCTACATGCCTGTTGTATGGAGGCGGGCTCGTGTGAACTTATATCTTCTTGGATTCTTTCCGGTATTCCTTTCACAAACGCGTCGATCTTCTCTTCCTCATCTTCGAATGCTCCCGGACACAATAGACACAATTCTGTGAATCGTCTTTCGTACGTGGTAATATCAAATCCTTGGGTTCGTAACCCTCTAATTCTGTCTTGAGCTTATTGACCTCGGTTCTGGGACGGTACTTCTCGTTCATCAAGTGCTTGAATGCTGACCACGGTAGTGCGTACGCATCGTCTTGTCCCGCTTGCTCTAGATAGGTATTCCACCATGTTAACGCAGAACCTATGAAGGTATGCGTAGCGTACTTTACTTTGTCCTCTTCAGTACACTTACTTATGGCAAACACCGATTCGACCTTCTCGGTCCACCGTTTCAATCCGATCGGTCCTTCGGTTCCATCAAATTCCAAAGGTTTGCAGGCAGTGAATTCTTTGTAGGTGCATCCTACACGATTTCCTGTACTGCTAGATCCAAGGTTATTGTTGGTATGTAGTGCAGCCTGTACTGCGGCTATGTTTGAAGCTAGAAAAGTACGGAATTCCTCTTCATTCATATTCACGGTGTGTCAAGTAGTCGGTGCCATTTCCTTCAAAATAGTCAAATGGAACAAGTTAATCATACAAAATGTTAAGAGTATTTAGTAGCATAATATGAACTCATTTATAAAAGTTTTTTCTTCATATTAGCGTTTTATAAGTTTAAATTCGGGTAGTACCTACCCGTTAAGTTCATACTTAGTAGCTAATATACAATTCAACTACTACAATTCTATATGAAAAACTGATTATAATAATATTTCGCGTTCAAACTTTTATACAATATTTTACAAACTTACAATACCGCTTATTTTACATAAAGCATGAAATATAGCACACAATAACTTTGATACAAGATAGTTGTGAAGATAATTCTAGCTAGTACACAAGTCGTTCAGCAAAGGCAATAAAGACACGTAATTCATACGTCCAGAAACAAGTCATGCATTCTGGTTTTACTAGGACTACTTCCCATCCTTGGTCTTGTGGTACATAACCGTTATGGCCGTTGATAAGACAGCGTGTTGTAACGTCGTCAAAGGGACGAGGGTTACGTAATGTCCAACAGTCCCGTAACAATCTAAAAACCTCATTTCTTACCCCAATTACCGACTCCGTCACTTGTGGGAACGTTTTGTTTAATAGTTGTAGGCCGATGTTCTTGTTCTCACTTTGGTGAGAAGCGAACATTACTAATCCGTAAGCATAACATGCTTCTTTATGTTGCATGTTAGCCGCTTTTTCTAAATCACGAAGTCCAATATTCGGATATATTGAGTCAAAATAATTTCTTAACCCATTGCGTAAAATAGCATTTGGGTTCCCCGCAATATATGCGTCAAAGTAAACACATCGTAACTTATGGATTTCCCAATGTGATATCCCCCATCTTTCGAACGAAAGCCTTTTATAAACCAAGACATTCTTGGAACGTTCTTCGAATGTCTTACAAACTGATCTCGCCTTAAATAGTTGTGCCGAAGAATTCTGACCGACTCTAGACAAGATTTCATCAATCATGTCTCCGGGTAGGTCTCTTAAAATATTGGGTTGTCTATCCATTTTGTGTTTTTATACTGTAAAATAGACAAGAGTTAGCTTCATAAAAAAAATACTTATTTAATACAAGCAATTTTTACATATATCATAAAGCATAAGCACACTATATTACATATATTACACCACACGAATACAACTATCTTATTCCGACTCGCTTGTTTCTTCTTCTTCGGTTTTGGTTCGTTTTGCCAAGTTTCTAGGGATATATGATGTTCCCCTAATACGAGCCGTAATTTTCCACATTGGTTTAGAAAAACCTGGTGGTTTAGAGGTTCCCGGGTCATTGTTACAACTTAAGGACTTCGGGGGTTGACGATACATATAAAGTTCATCGGGGTTGGAATTAGATTTCTCTATTTTTATGCCCTTTCCCTTATTATTTTCTTTTGCCTTTTTAAATTCAGTTGGGGTAATTTCTATAACATCATCGGAATTCTCGTCGGAATCCGATTCATCGGAGAATTGGTAATCCTCCCAATATTTTGCTTCCTTGGCGGAAACACCATTGACCATAATTAACCTTGGTCGGTTGGTTGAGGATTTTCTTTTACTTAACCGTTTTATTATTTCCCCCACCGGTTCTATTTCTTCATCCGGTTCCTCCTCCTCCGGTTCTGATTCTTCTTCCGGTTCCGACTCTTCTTCCGGTTCCTCTTCGGGAACTTGTGAATCAGTCCACGAATCATTCCAATTTACATTTGACTCTTCATTATTATTAGGTGAGTCAATGGGACTTGTTCAAGAGGTAGACATCTATCACATAATATCAAACGCGTTAAGAGATTAATATATCACATAATATTCACATGTTAAAAATATATAGTTTCCAACAAAATTTGTTAAGCAATCATTTTTCAAGTAAACACGGTCGAAGTCCAGACTCATTAATGCATCCTAACAAACTCGATAAGACACACTAATGCAAAATTCTGGTTCTCTAAGACCAACGCTCGGATACCAACTGAAATGTCCCGTTCTTATTGATTAAAAACGTTCCATATTAATTGATTTCGTTGCGAGGTTTTGACCTCTATATGAGACGTTTTTCAAAGACTGCATTCATTTTTAAAACAAACCATAACCTTTATTTCATAAATAAAGGTTTAAAAAGCTTTACGTAGATTATCAAATAATGATAATCTAAAATATCCTGTTTACACACGACCATTACATAATGGTTTACAATACAAATATGTTACATCGAAATCAGTTTCTTGAATGCAGTTTTTACACAATATCATACAAACATGGACTCCAAATCTTGTCCTTATTTTAGTATGCAACAGCGGAAGCTCTTAATATTCACCTGAGAATAAACATGCTTTAAACGTCAACAAAAATGTTGGTGAGTTATAGGTTTAACCTATATATATCAAATCGTAACAATAGACCACAAGATTTCATATTTCAATACACATCCCATACATAGAGATAAAAATTCATTCATATGGTGAACACCTGGTAACCGACATTAACAAGATGCATATATATGAATATCCCCATCATTCCGGGATACCCTTCGGATATGATATAAATTTCGAAGTACTAAAGCATCCGGTACTTTGGATGGGGTTTGTTAGGCCCAATAGATCTATCTTTAGGATTCGCGTCAATTAGGGTGTCTGTTCCCTAATTCTTAGATTACCAGACTTAATAAAAAGGGGCATATTCGATTTCGATAATTCAACCATAGAATGTAGTTTCACGTACTTGTGTCTATTTTGTAAATCATTTATAAAACCTGCATGTATTCTCATCCCAAAAATATTAGATTTTAAAAGTGGGACTATAACTCACTTTCACAGATTTTTACTTCGTCGGGAAGTAAGACTTGGCCACTGGTTGATTCACGAACCTATAACAATATATACATATATATCAAAGTATGTTCAAAATATATTTACAACACTTTTAATATATTTTGATGTTTTAAGTTTATTAAGTCAGCTGTCCTCGTTAGTAACCTACAACTAGTTGTCCACAGTTAGATGTACAAAAATAAATCGATAAATATTATCTTGAATTAATCCACGACCCAGTGTATACGTATTTCAGTATTGATCACAACTCAAACTATATATATTTTGGAATCAACCTCAACCCTGTATAGCTAACTCCAACATTCACATATAGAGTGTCTATGGTTGTTCCGAAATATATATAGATGTGTCGACATGATAGGTCGAAACATTGTATACGTGTCTATGGTATCCCAAGATTACATAATATACAATACAAGTTGATTAAGTTATGGTTGGAATAGATTTGTTACCAATTTTTACGTAGCTAAAATGAGAAAAATTATCCAATCTTGTTTTACCCATAACTTCTTCATTTTAAATCCGTTTTGAGTGAATCAAATTGCTATGGTTTCATATTGAACTCTATTTTATGAATCTAAACAGAAAAAGTATAGGTTTATAGTCGGAAAAATAAGTTACAAGTCGTTTTTGTAAAGGTAGTCATTTCAGTCGAAAGAACGACGTCTAGATGACCATTTTAGAAAACATACTTCCACTTTGAGTTTAACCATAATTTTTGGATATAGTTTCATGTTCATAATAAAAATCATTTTCTCAGAATAACAACTTTTAAATCAAAGTTTATCATAGTTTTTAATTAACTAACCCAAAACAGCCCGCGGTGTTACTACGACGGCGTAAATCCGGTTTTACGGTGTTTTTCGTGTTTCCAGGTTTTAAATCATTAAGTTAGCATATCATATAGATATAGAACATGTGTTTAGTTGATTTTAAAAGTCAATTTAGAAGGATTAACTTTTGTTTGCGAACAAGTTTAGAATTAACTAAACTATGTTCTAGTGATTACAAGTTTAAACCTTCGAATAAGATAGCTTTATATGTATGAATCGAATGATGTTATGAACATCATTACTACCTTAAGTTCCTTGGATAAACCTACTGAAAAAGAGAAAAATAGATCTAGCTTCAACGGATCCTTGGATGGCTCGAAGTTCTTGAAGCAGAATCATGACACGAAAACAAGTTCAAGTAAGATCATCACTTGAAATAAGATTGTTATAGTTATAGAAATTGAACCAAAGTTTGAATATGATTATTACCTTGTATTAGAATGATAACCTACTGTAAGAAACAAAGATTTCTTGAGGTTGGATGATCACCTTACAAGATTGGAAGTGAGCTAGCAAACTTGAAAGTATTCTTGATTTTATGAAACTAGAACTTTTGGAATTTATGAAGAACACTTAGAACGTGAAGATAGAATTTGAGAGAGATCAATTAGATGAAGAAAATTGAAGAATGAAAGTGTTTGTAGGTGTTTTTGGTCGTTGGTGTATGGATTAGATATAAAGGATATGTAATTTTGTTTTCATGTAAATAAGTCATGAATGATTACTCATATTTTTGTAATTTTATGAGATATTTCATGCTAGTTGCCAAATGATGGTTCCCACATGTGTTAGGTGACTCACATGGGCTGCTAAAAGCTGATCATTGGAGTGTATATACCAATAGTACATACATCTAAAAGCTGTGTATTGTACGAGTACGAATACGGGTGCATACGAGTAGAATTGTTGATGAAACTGAACGAGGATGTAATTGTAAGCATTTTTGTTAAGTAGAAGTATTTTGATAAGTGTATTGAAGTCTTTCAAAAGTGTATAAATACATATTAAAACACTACATGTATATACATTTTAACTGAGTCGTTAAGTCATCGTTAGTCGTTACATGTAAGTGTTGTTTTGAAACATGTAGGTTAACGATCTTGTTAAATGTTGTTAACCCAATGTTTATAATATCAAATGAGATTTTAAATTATTATATTATCATGATATTATCATGTATGAATATCTCTTAGTATGATATATATACATTAAATGTCTTTACAACGATAATCGTTACATATATGTCTCGTTTAAAAATCATTAAGTTAGTAGTCTTGTTTTTACATATGTAGTTCATTGTTAATATACTTAATGATATGTTTACTTATCATAGTATTATGTTAACTATATATATATCCATATATATGTCATCATATAGTTTTTACAAGTTTTAACGTTCGTGAATCACCGGTCAACTTGGGTGGTCAATTGTCTATATGAAACATATTTTAATTAATCAAGTCTTAACAAATTTGATTGCTTAACATGTTGGAAACATTTAATCATGTAAATATCAATCTCAATTAATATATATAAACATGGAAAAGTTCGGGTCACTACATTACGTTATTACAAAATATGATTTAAACAAAAGTCCACATCAGAGTAGGGTTGTCAAACATGTCTTTTGCATCAGCACCCATCCTGACTAGCAGTACCTAAACCTGCAAGGGGTAATTATGTAGGGGATTAGCGCACTGCTAAGTGAATGGAATCAATCTAACAGATATAGCTTAAGTCACACACAAGCTATATACTAACAACAACACATGCTAACTACCAACTAGCATACAATAAGACAATACGAGGATTGGTGGCTTGTACGAGCACAAGACTCCTAGCTGATCGGACTTGAGTCTACCGATAGTCCCTGTTACTCAATTCGCAGTATAGTTATCCAGATGCAGGTGATGCATATTCACACTATACTCCACAATTACTAGCCTATGGACCCAACCTCCCATAGGCACGGTTGACCTCATACGGACTCTAACCTCTCCTAGGCACGATCTTGAGTCCCCAGTCTCCCTAGGCCCGACTGGTGCCATTCACACAGTGTACACATAAATCACATACAACATCAGGCATACTATATTATTCTAACATGGCAATTTCTACACTATGCATGGTAAAAGAGTCAACCACAGTAGCATTATATGCTACCTAAACTCTATCCAGAGATAGACCCACTCACCAATTACCAGTAACTGCTCAGTTATTATTTCTGAGCTTCCTCCTTGTCCTTATAACTTGAGAACAACACAAACAAAGTTAATATACATATTCAATAAATAATATAATAATTTCATACGATTAACTAGGTCATAACACCATATATTCATAATTTTATGAGTCTACAACATGACTCCACTCAATAATGGCATATAGGTGCGTGCAAAACACGACATACACACTAAAACTCCTTTTCCAGCCCAAAAATAGTTTGATCTAATTTCTTAAAAGTTTTCCATTGAAAATTATTCTTTATTACGATTCTAACGATATTTTATTCATCAAAAACGGAGTTACGTTTTGAAAGTTACGCCCGTTTTAATTTCATAAAAGGTACTGTAGCAAATAGTGGAACTGTAGCAACTCGGGTACTGTAGCAAATAGTGAAACTGTAGCAACACGGTACTGTAGCAAATAGTGACACTATAGCAACTCGGTACTGTAGAAAATAGTGACACTGTAGTGAAATGTCCCGTTCATATTGATTATAAACGTTCCATATTAATTGATTTCGTTGCGAGGTTTTGACCTCTATATGAGACATTTTTCAAAGACTGCATTCATTTTTAAAACAACTATAACCTTTATTTTATCAATAAAGGTTTTAAAAACATTACGTAGATTATCAAATAATGATAATCTAAAATATACTGTTTACACACGACCATTACATAATGGTTTACAATAGAAATATATTACATCGACATATGTTTCTTGAATGCAGTTTTTATACAATATCATACAAACATGGACTCCAAATATTGTCCTTATTTTAGTATGCAACAGCGGAAGCTCTTAGTATTCACCTGAGAATAAACATGCTTTAAACGTCAACAAAAATGTTGGTGAGTTATAGGTTTAACCTATATATATCAAATCGTAACAATAGACTACAAGATTTCATATTTCAATACACATCCCATACATAGAGATAAAAATCATTCATATGGTGAACACCTGGTAACCGACATTAACAAGATGCATATATAAGAATATCCCCATCATTCCGGGACACCCTTCGGATATGATATAAATTTCGAAGTACTAAAGCATCCGGTACTTTGGATGGAGTTTGTTAGGCCCAATAGATCTATCTTTAGGATTCGCGTCAATTAGGGTGTCTGTTCTCTAATTCTTAGATTACCATACTTAATAAAAAGGGGCATATTCGATTTCGATAATTCAACGATAGAATGTAGTTTCAAGTACTTGTGTCTATTTTGTAAATCATTTAAAAAACCTGCATGTATTCTCATCCCAAAAATATTAGATTTTAAAAGTGGGACTATAACTCACTTTCACAGATATTTCCTTCCTCGGAAATAAGACTTGGCCACGGATCAATTCACGAACCTATACAAATATGTACATATATATCAAAGTATGATCAAAATATAATTACAACCATTTTTATTATGTTTTAAAGATTTGAGTGTATTAAGTCAGCTGTCCTCGTTAGTAACCTACAATTAGTTGTCCACAGTTAGATGTACGAAAATAAATCAATATATATTATCTTGAATCAATCCACGACCCAGTGTATACACGTCTCAGGCTAGATCACAACTCAAAGTATATATATTTTTGGAATCAACCTCAACCTTGTATAGCTAACTCCAACATTACTGCATATAGAGTGTCTATGGTTGTTCCAAATAATATATATACATGGGTCGATATGATATGTCAAAACATTTGCATACGTGTCTATGGTATCCCAAGATTACATAATATATTAGAATACATATATAATACAATATAAGTTAGCTAGGATATGATTTGTATAGATTTGTTAAACATTTCCCGTAGCTAAAAATATCAAAAATATCCAATTTTGTTTTACCCATAACTTCTTCATTTTAAATCCGTTTTGAGTGAATCAAATTGCTATGGTTTCATATTGAACACTATTTTATGAATCTAAACAGAAAAAGTATAGGTTTATAGTCAGAAATATAAGTTACAAGTCGCTTTTGTAAAGGTAGTCATTTCAGTCGAAAGAACGACGTCTAGATGACCATTTTAGAAAACATACTTCCACTTTGAGTTTAACCTTGATTTTTGGATATAGTTTCATGTTCATAAGAAAAATCATTTTCTCAGAAGAACAATTTTTAAATCAAAGTTTATCATAGCTTTTAATTATCCAAACCAAAACAGCCCCCGATTTCACTACGACGGCGTATATCCGATTTTATGGTGTTCATCATGTTTCCAGGTTTTAAATCATTAAGTTAGCATATCATATAGATATAGAACATGTGTTTAGTTGATTTTAAGAGTCAAGTTAGAAGGATTAACTTTTGTTTGTGAACAAGTTTAGAATTAACTAAACTATGTTCTAGTGATTACAAGTTTAAACCTTCGAATAAGATAGCTTTATATGTATGAATCGAATGATGTTATGAACATCATTACTACCTCAAGTTTTCTGGATAAAGCTACTGGAAATGAGAAAAATGGATCTAGCTTCAAAGGATCCTTGGATGGCTTGAAAGTTCTTGAAGCAGAATCATGACACGAAAATAGTTCAAGTAAGATTTTCACTCGAAATAAGATTGTTATAGTTGTAGAAATTGAATCAATGTTTGAATATGAATATTACCTTGAATTAGAAAGATAACCTACTGTAAAAAACAAAGGTTCCTTGATCTTAGATGATTACTTGGAATGGATTAGAAAGCTTGGAAGTAGACTTGCAAACTTGGAAGTATTCTTGATTTTTATGAAACTATACTTATGGAATTTATGAAGAACACTTAGAACTTGAAGATGGAACTTGAGAGAGATCAATTAGATGAATAAAATTGAAGAATGAAAGTGTTTGTAGGTGTTTTTGGTCATTGGTATATGGATTAGATATAAAGGATATGTAATTTTGTTTTCATGTAAATAAGTCATGAATGATTACTCATATTCTTGTAATTTTATGAGATATTTCATGCTAGTTGCCAAATGATGGTTCCCACATGTGTTAGGTGACTCACAAGGGCTACTAAGATCTGATCATTGGAGTGTATATACCAATAGTACATACATCTAAAAGTTGTGTATTGTACGAGTACGAATACGGGTGCATACGAGTAGAATTGTTGATGAAACTGAACGAGGATGTAATTGTAAGCATTTTTGTTAAGTAGAAGTATTTTGATAAGTGTCTTGAAGTCTTTCAAAAGTGTATGAATACATATTAAAACACTACATGTATATACATTTTAACTGAGTCGTTAAGTCATCGTTAGTCGTTACATGTAAATGTTGTTTTGAAACCTTTAGGTTAACGATCTTGTTAAATGTTGTTAACCCATTGTTTATTATATCAAATGAGATGTTAAATTGTTATATTATCATGATATTATGATATATAATATATCTTAGTATGATATATATACAATTAAATGTCGTTACAACGATAATCGTTACATATATGTCTCGTTTCGAAATCATTAAGTTAGTAGTCTTATTTTTACATATGTAGTTTATTGTTAATACACTTAATGATATATTTACTTATCATTTAACATAATTAACCAAGTGTATCAATATCTTAATATGATTCATATGTACCTAGTAAGACGTTGTTATAACGATAATCGTTATATATATCGTTTTCGAGTTTCTTAATTTAATAGTCTCATTTTTATGTATATAACTCATTGTTAAAATACCTAATGAGATACATACTTATAATAAAATCATGTTAACTATATAGATAACCATATATATGTCACCGTATAGTTTTTACAAGTTTTAACGTTCGTAAATCACCGGTCAACTTGGGTGGTCATTTGTCTATATGAAACCTATTCCAATTAATTAAGTCTTAACAAGTTTGATTGCTTAACATGTTGGAAACACTTAATCATGTAAATATAAATTTCATTTAATATATATAAACATGGAAAAGTTTGGGTCACTACAGTACCTACCCGTTAAATAAATTTCGTCCCGAAATTTTTTGCTGTTGAAAGTGTTGACGAATCTTCTGGAAATAGATGCGGGTATTTCTTCTTCATCTGATCTTCACGCTCCCAGGTGAACTCGGGTCCTCTATGAGCATTCCATCAAACCTTAACAATCGGTATCTTGTTTTGTTTAAGTCTCTTAACCTCACGATTCATTATTTCGACGAGTTCTTCAATGAATTGAAGTTTTTCAATGATTTGGATTTCGTCCAACGGAATAGTGAGATCATCTTTAGCAAAATATTTCTTCAAATTTGAGACGTGGAATGTGTTATGTACAGCCGCGAGTTGTTAAGGTAGCTCCAGTTGGTAAGCTACTGGTCAGACACGATCTATAATCTTGAATGGTCCAATGTACCTTGGATTTAGTTTCCCCCGTTTACCAAATCGAACAACGCCTTTCCAAGGTGAAACCTTAAGCATGACCATTTCTCCAATTTCAAACTCTATATCTTTTCTTTTACTGTCCGTGTAGCTCTTTTGTCGACTCTGGGCGGTTTTCAATCTTTGTTGAATTTGGATGATTTTCTCGGTAGTTTCTTGTATTATCTCCGGACGCGTAATCTGTCTATCCCCCACTTCATTCCAACAAATCGGAGACCTGCACTTTCTACCATAAAGTGCCTCAAACGGCGCCATTTCAATATAGAATGATAACTGTTGTTGTAGGAAAATTCTGCTAACGGTAGGTGTCGATCCCAACTATTTTCGAAATCAATAACACATGCTCATAGCATATCTTCAAGCGTTTGTATCATCCTTTCACTCTGCCCATCAGTTTGTGGATGATAGGTAGTACTCATGTCTTGACGAGTCCCCAACGCTTGTTGCAACATCTGCCAGAACCTTGAAATAAATCTACCATCCCTATCAGAGATAATAGAGACGGGTATTCCATGTCTGGAGACAACCTCCTTCAAATACAATCGCGCCAACTTCTCCATTTTGCCATCTTCTCTCATTGGCAGGAAGTGTGCTGACTTGGTGAGACGATCAACTATTACCCAAATAGTATCATAACCACTTGCAGTCCTTGCCAATTTAGTAACGAAATCCATGGTAATGTTTTCCCATTTCCATTCCGGGATTTCAGGTTGTTGTAGTAGACCTGATGGTTTCTGATGTTCAGCTTTGACCTTAGAACACATCAAACATTCTCCTACATATTTAGCAATATCGAATTTCATACCTGGCCACCAAAAATGTTTCTTAAGATCCTTGTACTTCTTCCCCGTTCCAGGATGTATTGAGTATCTGGTTTTATGAGCTTCTCTAAGTACCATTTCTTTCATATCTCCAAATTTTGGTACCCAAATTCTTTCAGCCCTATACCGAGTTCTGTCTTCTTGAATATTAAGATGCTTCTCCGATCCTTTAGGTATTTCATCCTTTAAATGTCCCTCTTTTAAAACTCCTTGTTGCGCCTCCTTTATTTGAGTAGTAAGGTTAGTGTGAATCATTATATTCATAGATTTTACTCGAATGGGTTCTCTGTCCTTTCTGCTCAAGGCGTCGCCAACCACATTTGCCTTCCCTGGGTGGTAACGAATCTCAAAGTCGTAATCATTCAATAATTCAATCCACCTACGCTGCCTCATATTCAGTTGTTTCTGATTAAATATGTGTTGAAGACTTTTGTGGTCGGTATATATAATACTTTTGACCCCATATAAGTAGTGCCTCCAAGTCTTTAATGCAAAAACAACCACGCCTAATTCTAAATCATGCGTCGTATAATTTTGCTCGTGAATCTTCAATTGTCTAGACGCATAAGCAATTACCATCGTTCGTTGCATTAATACACAACCAAGACCTTGCTTTGATGCGTCACAATAAATGACAAATCATCATTCCCTTCAGGCAATGACAATATAGGTGCCGTAGTTAGCTTTTTCTTCAATAACTGAAACGCCTTCTCTTGTTTATCCTTCCATTCAAATTTCTTCCCTTTATGCGTTAATGCAGTCAAGGGTTTTGCTATTTTGGAGAAATCTTGGATGAATCTTCTGTAGTAACCAGCCAATCCTAAAAATTGACGTATATGCTTCGTAGTTTTTTGGGGTTTCCCACTTTTCAACGATTTCGATCTTTGCCGGGTCCACCTGGATACCTTCTTTGTTAATTATGTGACCAAGGAATTGAACTTCTTCCAACCAAAGTGCACACTTTGAAAACTTAGCGTACAATTTTTCTTTCCTTAATACTTCTAGCACTTTTCTCAAATGTTCTTCGTCCTCTTGATCATTCTTTGAGTAAATAAGTATGTCATCGATGAAAACAATGACAAACTTGTCAAGATATGGCCCACACACTCGGTTCATAAGGTCCATGAACACAGCTGGTGCGTTAGTCAATCCAAACGGCATAACCATAAACTTGTAATGACCATAACGCATCCTAAAAGCAGTTTTTGGAATATCATCCTCCTTTACTTGCATTTGATGATATCCAAAACGTAAATCGATTTTCAAATAAACCGACGAGCCTTGTAGTTGATCAAATAAGTCATCAATTCTCGGTAGTGGATAACGGTTTTTGATGGTAAGTTTATTCAACTCTCTGTAGTCAATACACAACCTAAATGTACCATCCTTCTTCTTGACAAATAAAACAGGAGCTCCCCATGGTGATGTGCTTGGTCGAATGAAACCACGTTCTAATAATTCTTGCAGTTGGCTTTGCAGTTCTTTCATCTCGCTGGGTGCGAGTCTGTAAGGAGCACGAGCTATTGGTGCAGCTCCTGGTACAAGATCTATTTGAAATTCAACAGATCGATGTGGAGGTAGTCCCGGTAATTCTTTCGGAAATACATCGGGAAATTCTTTTGCGACGGGAACATCATTGATGCTCTTTTCTTCAGTTTGTACTTTCTCGACGTGTGCTAGAACAGCATAGCAACCTTTTCTTATTAGTTTTTGTGCCTTCAAATTACTAATAAGATGTAGCTTCGTGTTGTCCTTTTCTCCATACACAATTAAGGGTTCTCCTTCTTCTCGTACAATGCGAAATGCATTTTTGTAACATACGATCTCTGCTTTCATCTTCTTCAGCCAGTCCATGCCAACTATTACATCAAAACTCCCTAACTCTACTGGTATCAAATCAATCTTAAATATTTCGCTACCCAGTTTAATTTCTCGATTTCGGCATATATTATCTGCTGAAATTAATTTACCGTTTGCTAATTCGAGTAAAAATTTACTATCCAACGGCATCAATGGACAACTTAATTTAGCACAAAAATCTCTACTCATATAGCTTCTATCCACACCCGAATCAAATAAAACGTAAGTAGATTTATTGTCAATAAGAAATGTACCCGTAACAAGCTCCGGGTCTTCCTGTACCTCTGCCGCATTAATATTGAAAACTCTTCCGCGGCCTTGTCCATTCGTGTTCTCCTAGTTCGGGCAATTTCTAATAATGTGGCCCGATTTTTCACATTTATAACTAACTACATTGGCATAACTTGCTCCGCCATTACTAGTTCCGACACCATTTGTTTCTTTTGTTCTGTTAACCCCTGGTCCGTAGACCTCACACTTCACCGCGCTATGACCATTTCTTTTACACTTGTTGCAAAATTTGGTGTAGAACCCCGAGTGATACTTTTCACACCTTTGGCATAGCTGCTTCTGATTGTTGTTGTTGTTGTTGTGGTTGTTATTGTTGTTGGGATGATTGTTGTAGTTGTTGTTGTTGTTGTTGTTGTTGTTGTTGTTGTTGTTGTTGTTGTTGTTTTGCCGTTTGTTGTAATTGCGATTGATGTTGCGATTGTTGGGATAGTTGTTGTTGTTTTGGTGACTCTTATCACCGTTTTCCTCCCACTTTATTTTGAGTAGCTTCACGTTAGCCTCTTCGGCCGCCTGTTCTTTAATTCTTCCCTCAATCTAGTTCACTAGTTTGTGAGCCATTCTACAAGCCTTTTGTATGGAGGCAGTCTCGTGTGAACTTATATCTTCTTGAATTCTCTCCGGTAACCCTTTCACAAACGCGTCGATCTTCACTTCCTCATCTTCGAACGCTCTCGGACACAATAGGCACAATTCTGTGAATCGTCTTTCGTACGAAGTAATATCGAATCCCTGTGTTCGTAACCCTCTAAGTTCTGACTTGAGCTTATTGACCTCGGTTCTGGGACGGTACTTCTCGTTCATCAAGTACTTGAATGCCGACCACGGTAGTGCGTAAGCAGCATTGTGTCCTACCTGTTCAAGATAGGTGTTTCACCATGTTAACGCAGTACCTGTGAAGGTATGCGTAGCGTACTTAATTTTGTCCTCTTCAGTACACTTACTTATGGCAAACACCAATTCGACTTTCTCAGTCCACCGTTTCAATCCAATTGGTCCTTCAGTTCCATTAAATTCCAAAGGTTTGCAGGCAGTGAATTCTTTGTAGGAGCATCCTACACGATTTCTTGCACCGTTAGCTGCATTGCTAGATTCAGAGTTATTGTTGGTATGAAGCGCAGCCTGTACTGCGGCTATGTTTGCAGCAAGAAAGGTACGAAATTCCTCTTCGCTCATATTCATGGTCTGTCGAGTAGTCGGTGCCATCCTTCAAAATAGCCAATTGAATCGAGTTAATCATACAGAATATTAAGAGTAGTCAATAGTATTTCGTAGCATAATATGAACTCATTTATAAAAGCTTTTTCTTCATATTAGCGTTTTATAAGTTTAAATTCGGGTACTACCTACCCGTTAAGTTCATACTTAGTAGCTAATATACAATTCAACTACTACAATTCCATATGAAAAACTAATTATAATAATATATAACATACAAATATTCTTCAAACTTACAACTTCGCTATATTACATATAACATGAAATATAGTACACTATGATACAGGACAGTTTTGAAGATAAATCTAGTTAATACGCAAGTTGTTCAGCAAAGGAAATAAAGACACGTAAATCATAAGTCCAGAAACAAGTCATGCATTCTGGTTTTACTAAGACGACTTTCCATCCTTGGTCTTGTGGAAAATAACCGTTATGACCATTGGCTAGGCAGCATGTTGTAATGTCGTCAAAAGGACGAGGGTTTCGTAATGTCCAACAGCCCCGTAATAATCTAAAAACCTTGTTTCTCACCCCAACTACTGAATCCGTCACTTGTGGGAAAGTTTTATTTAAAAGCTGCAATCCGATGTTCTTTTTCTCACTTTGGTAAGAAGCGAACATCACTAACCCGTAAGCATAACATGCTTCTTTATGTTGCATGTTAGAAGCTCTTTCTAACTCACGAAATCCTATATTGGGATATGTTGAGTCGAAATAGGTTCTTAACCCGTAGCGTAAAATTGCATTTGGGTTCCCCGCATTTAACGCTTTAAAGAAAACACGGCGTAACTTACGGTCTCCCCAATGTGATATACCCCACCTATCAAAGGAAAGCCTTTTATAAATTAAGGCATTTCTAGAAAGTCTGTCAAATGTTTGACAAGTTAATTTCGCCATAACTAAATATGCTGATGAATTCTGACCGACTCTAGACAAGATTTCCTCAATCATATCCTCTGGTAAGTCTTCTAAAATATTCGGTTGTCTACCCTTAACGTCCATTTTGTTTTTATACTGTAAAATAGACAAGGATTAGATTCGTAAAATATAATTAACAAACAATACAAGCAATTTTTACATAGAACATAAAAGTACAAGCACACTACAATACATATAATACACAACATGATTACAACCCTCTAATCTGAATCACTGGTTTTTTCTTCTTCGAACTTGGTTCATTTTCCTAATTTTCTAGGAATATATGGTGTTCCTCTAATACGAGTCGTCGTTTTCCACATTGGTTTAGAAAAACCTGGTGGTTTAGAGGTTCCCGGGTTATTGTCACGATATTGAAAATACAGGTGTTGACGGTACATATAAAGTTCATCGGGGTCGGAATCAGATTTCTCTATTTTGATGCCTTTTTCCTTATTATTTTCTTTTGTCTCATTAAATTGGGTCGGGGTAATTTCTATAACATCATCGGAATCCTCATCAGGATCCGATTCATCGGAAAATTGGTAATTTTCCCAATATTTTGCTTCCTTAACGGAAACACCATTGACCATTATTAACTTTGGTCCATTGGTTGAGGATTTTCTTTTATTTAACCGGTTTTCTGTGGTTCCTAATATTCCCCCCTCCGAAACCTCTTCTTCTTCTGGTTCCTCTTCTTCCGGTTCCTCTTCTTCCGGTTCTTCGGGAACTTTTGAATCTTGCCAATATATATTCGACTCTTCGTTATTATTAGGTGAGTCAATGGGATTTGTGATAGAGGTAGACATCTATCACACAATATCAAACATGTTAAGAGATTAATATATCACATAATATTTACATGTTAATAATATAGAGTTTCCAACAAAAATGTTAAGCAATCATTTTTAAAGAAAACACGGTCGAAGTCCAGACTCACTAATGCATCCTAACAAACTCGATAAGACACACTAATGCAAATTTTCTGGTTTTCTAAGACCAACGCTCGGATACCAACTGAAATGTCCCGTTCATATTGATTATAAGCGTTCCATGTTAATTGATTTCGTTGTGAGGTTTTGACCTCTATATGAGACGTTTTTCAAAGACTGCATTCATTTTTAAAATAACCATAACCTTTATTTTATCAATAAAGGTTTTAAAAACATTACGTAGATTATCAAATAATGATAATCTAAAATATACTGTTTACAGACGACCATTACATAATGGTTTACAATAGAAATATATTACATTGACATATGTTTCTTGAATGCAGTTTTTACACAATATCATACAAACATGGACTCCAAATCTTGTCCTTATTTTAGTATGCAACAGCGGAAGCTCTTAGTATTCACCTGAGAATAAACATGCTTTAAACGTCAACAAAAATGTTGGTGAGTTATAGGTTTAACCTATATATATCAAATCGTAACAATAGACCACAAGATTTCATATTTCAATACACATCCCATACATAGAGATAAAAATCATTCATATGGCGAACACCTGGTAACCGACATTAACAAGATGCATATATAAGAATATACCCATCATTCCGGGACACCCTTCGGATATGATATAAATTTCAAAGTACTTAAGCATCCGGTACTTTGGATGGGGTTTGTTAGGCCCAATAGATCTATCTTTAGGATTCGCGTCAATTAGGGTGTCTGTTCCCTAATTCTTAGATTACCAGACTTAATAAAAAGGGGCATATTCGATTTCGATAATTCAACCATAGAATGTAGTTTCAAATACTTGTGTCTATTTTGTAAATCATTTATAAAACCTGCATGTATTCTCATCCCAAAAATATTTGATTTTAAAAGTGGGACTATAACTCACTTTCACAGATATTTCCTTCCTCGGAAATAAGACTTGGCCACGGATCGATTCACGAACCTACAACTAGTTGTCCACAGTTAGATGTACGGAAATAAATCGATATATATTATCTTGAATCAATCCACGACCCAGTGTATACACGTCTTAGGCTAGATCACAACTCAAAGTATATATATTTTTAGAATCAATCTCAACCCTGTATAGCTAACTCCAACATTACTGCATATAGAGTATCTATGGTTGTTCCAAATAATATATATACATGGGTCGATATGATATGTCAAAACATTTGCATACGTGTCTATGGTATCCCAAGATTACATAATATATTAGAATACATGTATAATACAATATAAGTTAGCTAGGATATGATTTGTATAGATTTGTTAAGCATTTCCCGTAGCTAAAAAGATCAAAATTATCCAATTTTGTTTTACCCATAACTTCTTCATTTTAAATCCGTTTTGAGTGAATCAAATTGCTATGGTTTCATATTGAACTCTATTTTATGAATCTAAACAGAAAAGTATAGGTTTGTAGTCAGAAATATAAGTTACAAGTCATTTTTGTAAAGGTAGTCATTTCAGTCGAAAGAACGACGTCTAGATGACCATTTTAGAAAACATACTTTTACTTTGAGTTTAACCTTGATTTTTGGATATAGTTTCATGTTCATATGAAAAATCATTTTCTCAAAAGAACAACTTTTAAATCAAAGTTTATCATAGTTTTTAATTATCCAAACCAAAACAGCCCCCCGGTTTCACTACGACGGCGTATATCCAATTTTATGGTGTTCATCGTGTTTCCAGGTTTTAAATCATTAAGTTAGCATATAATATAGATATAGAACATGTGTTTAGTTAATTTTAAAAGTCAAGTTAGAAGGATTAACTTTTGTTTGCGAACAAGTTTAGAATTAACTAAACTATGTTCTAGTGATTATAAGTTTAAACCTTCGAATAAGATAGCTTTATATGTATGAATCGAATAATGTTATGAACATCATTACTAACTCAAGTTTTCTGGATAAAGCTACTGGAAATGAGAAAAATAGATCTAGCTTCAAAGGATTCTTGGATGGCTTGAAAGTTCTTAAAGCAGAATCATGACACGAAAATAGTTCAAGTAAGATTTTCACTCGAAATAAGATTGTTATAGTTGTAGAAATTGAATCAAAGTTTGAATATGAATATTACCTTGAATTAGAAAGATAACCTACTGTAAATAACAAAGGTTCCTTGATCTTAGATGATTACTTGGAATGGATTAGAAAGCTTGGAAGTAGACTTGCAAACTTGGAAGTGTTCTTGATTTTTATGAAACTATACTTATGGAATTTATGAAGAACACTTGGAACTTGAAGATGGAACTTGAGAGAGATCAATTAAATGAAGAAAATTGAAGAATGAAAGTTTTTGTAGGTGTTTTTAGTCGTTGGTAAATGGATTAGATATAAAGGATATGTAATTTTGTTTTCATGTAAATAAGTCATGAATGATTACTCATATTTTTGTAATTTTATGAGATATTTCATGCTAGTTGCCAAATGATGGTTCCCACATGTGTTAGGTGACTCACAAGGGCTGCTAAGAGTTGATCATTGGAGTGTATATACCAATAGTACATACATTTAAAAGCTGTGTATTGTACGAGTACGAATACGGGTGCATATGAGTAGAATTGTTGATGAAACTGAACGAGGATGTAATTGTAAGCATTTTTGTTAAGAAGAAGTATTTTGATAAGTGTCTTGAAGTCTTTAAAAAATGTATAAATACATATTAAAACACTACATGTATATACATTTTAACTGAGTCGTTAAGTCATCGTTAGTCGTTACATGTAAATGTTGTTTTGAAACCTTTAGGTTAACGATTTTGTTAAATGTTGTTAACCCATTGTTTATTATATCAAATGAGATGTTAAATTGTTATATTATCATGATATTATGATATATAATATATCTTAGTATGATATATATATAATTAAATGTCGTTACAACGATAATCGTTACATATATGTCTCGTTTCAAAATCATTAAGTTAGTAGTCTTATTTTTACATATGTAGTTTATTGTTAATATACTTAATGATATATTTACTTATAATTTAACATAATTAACCAAGTGTATCAATATCTTAATATGAATCATATGCACCTAGTAAGACGTTATAACGATAATCGTTATATATATCGTTTTCGAGTTTCTTAATTTAATAGTCTCATTTTTATGTATATAACTCATTGTTAAAATACCTAATGAGATGCATACTTATAATAAAATCATATTAACTATATAGATAACCATATATATGTCATCGTATAGTTTTTACAAGTTTTAACGTTCGTGAATCACCGGTCAACTTGGGTGGTCATTTGTCTATATGAAACCTATTCCAATTAATCAAGTCTTAACAAGTTTGATTGCTTAACATGTTGGAAACACTTAATCATGTAAATATCAATTCATTTAATATATATAAACATGGAAAAGTTCGAATCACTACATGTAGCAACTCGGTACTGTAGCAAATAGTGACACTGTAGCAACTCGGTACTGTAGCAAATAATGTAGCAAAATACTGTAGCAAAATACTGTAGCAACTGGTTTCGAACAAGTTCGCTGATTTCGAACATTTTTCGCTCAAAACTCGATTTTTGAGCGATTTTGATCAAATTCTAAGCACATGGAAGCTACTAAACATATATACAACCTATTTCTAACATCTATTGATGTTTTTGGAACATTAAACTACAAGATTTAAGCTAATTTTTTCAAAAACCCATAAGAACACTAAAACCCAATTTTCAACAAGATTAATACATAAATCTTTGTAATACTTACCTTAAGATGATCACAAGAACACAAGGAATCGATTGCTAACTTCAATTAATCCAAAAGCTCACAAAATCAAATTAGGGTTCAAGAGGAATAAGAAGTTAGGTACGGGATGTAATTTAGGAATTTTAGAGAGAAGGAGAAAAATGAGCTGAATCACAGCTCTCTAGTCACTTAATTGGGTTAAAACCCATACCCCTCAACACACGGGTATTTATCAGTTATCTTATCTGATAACCTTTCGTATCTCCTTAGGCGGTCCTAACGGAGTCCAAATTAAATAAACCAACCTGTTCTGGGACCATTGTCACAAACTGCTCACAACACAATTATAATAAAACACTAATAAAATAATTAAAATAAAAGTACTTAAGACTAAGCACAAACCCTAAGGGCAAAATAGGCAACTTACAACTAGTCCGGGTTTCAGTCTGTTACACGTACCTATATGCCTTATGCCTTTATGCATCGGTTTGCGAACCGAAAAATGTCATTGAGTTATCGAGAATCTTAAAGACATTATAATGTCTTCACTATTCATATTCATTACTTTCAAAATCTTTGCTTTCTCATTATTTTGATCATTGAACTTTCTTGACGGGTGCCGTCTACGAAACTCTAGAATGGAAGGGTTTGGATTACCGATTTAAAGGATCCTATAGCTCAAGCCCCTAGACCTGAATAGGCCATTACGAATTGAAGGTCTTTAATTGAAAGTTATATGATTATATACTTATCATTTTTTTTTCTCTCGACACGTCATACTGCAATTATGGAGTATAGACCAATCATATCTTATCATATCTATCCCAATAGACTTTGTCTAAACACTTTTCCTAAATTTTCTCCGTAAATTACGGAAATCTTTTTGCTATATATACGTATTCAAGGAAACGAATATATTATTTAGTATCCAACACCCATTTCATATCAAACCCTATTCCAAACACATAATATGGATTTCTCACCTGATTCCTCAAGTTCCTCTAGCTCCGAACATAGCATGACGGGAGGACACCCACCGATCAATTACCGTGATTTCTTTAGAAAATGGGGATGGGTTCGTGAAATACTCACCCTATGGAGAAATGAAAAAGGTACTCCTTATCATGAGCCAAACTTACCACCAAACGTCGGAGTACTCGATCCGCTTATCGGCGAACCTGTTCTTAATACCGTTTTCACTCTTTTCGCAAGGATTTTCGGCCTCGAAGGTTGACTCGATGAAGCCCAAGACAGTATTCGTCCTCTACTCCCGAATTCTAACCAGATAGGGTTATTAGAAGAAGTTAGAAGACTTCGAACTAAATATTAAGAATTGACAAACCTTACGGAGGAATGGGTAGAACAAATCCATAGACTCGAGCGTAAAGTAGAAACCCTGGAGGAGACAGTGCACAATTTGGAAGCTAGGCTCACACCTACTACCCAAGTACCACAAGAAACACCAGCAGCATAACCAGCACCACCAGTACCATTAGCATCACCACCAACAGCACCAGTACCACCAACAACAACAACCGCATCCAACGTCTTAACATCACACTCGGTACCTCGAACATCAACATCATACGCCCCATAGATACCAAGGAATATTAGTAATAATGAGTTAAGATGTATTGACTCATTCTTCCTGAAGAATTATATATGTATACCTTTATATATATATATATATATATATATATATATATATATATATATATATATATATATATATATATATATATATTAAAATCCTATAAATCTTTTTGTACTAAGCTAGTACATGTGAATCTTAACTAGTATGTACTACTTGGTTAATTCATATCACTAATATGCTATGATGTACACCATTCGTTAATGACTTAACAATTGTTAATCACTGCTTCAACACAATAAACTCCATTTCATAATAAATCAAGTGTAACGACGAATGTATTGATTCATAACTTCATTAGCGAAATATTTCGCGACAATTATGAAATTCCTAAGGTTTTGGAGATTATTCATTCTCGTTTCAACCGTAAATCAAATGAGTTTAATATTATATTATATTATATTAACTCATTAAATCCATGATTACATCTGAAGGAAAATATATATGTACGTATATTTTCATAAAGACTGTAATTAAAACTCTTTTGTACAAACTGTTAATTGTAAAAATATTTTAACGGGTAGGTAATACCCGAGAAATATTTATATCTCACATTAATATGTTACATTATACATTCTTCAATTCTGATTGTCATGAATTATATTCATTCGTATTATGTGATGAATTATCACATCAAACCACCGAAATTATCATTCATTACTTTTGAAATTTACAACATTTCTTCGCCAACCTTTAGATCCGTTGACAGGTTACATCCTGCGTTCAACGATCAAATTCAAAATGCTTGAAAACACCTCAGAACTATAACCAACAATTCAGATTCGTTAACCCTAATAATGCTGATGAAGCAGCAAAAGCTGTAGATGGTCTTAATGACCAGAATCTTGATAATAAAGAATTGTGTGTTAGAAAAACTCAAAAGAAAATTTGGAACTGAAAAATGGATTGAGCAAACCATGAAGGAGACTGTGGACAAATCACAAGGACTAAACTTGCCTTCAAAGAATTCAAATGATTCAGTACCTGCTGAAGACATTAACGTATACCTTGCTCCTGACTCTAAACCTTTACGGACAATTTTTTTTATCATCCTTCGATATTAGAAATTCTAACATATCATCGTATCCTTCGTTATAAATATCCTCGATATTTCTGAAGATATCTTCATAACGATTCTTGGCCGCAATTAATTATCTCTTTGCGACATCTGTGTTACATAATAAAGGAAACTGTTTTAGTTTTTATATTTCGTTAACATTCAAGTTAAATTATGAATATTTTGAAGTAGTGTTGGGAATTGAAGCATGAGTTAGTATAATATAATGATGTCAGGCCAACGTGATTATATTACAGTAAGTCATGCTAAATTTTAATGGAAGATGATGTTTCATAGACTTTATAATCATCATTTGCCATGTTACACGACTCTTACATTTTACTTAATCTCTGAACATATCAAGAAAATATATTCTTGATAGTTCTATCCTCAGTAATCCTAGTAATTTAACAAATCAAATTGTGATATTATGTTCCTTTCTGATTAGAACATTAGGTTCATTTGAAACTTCATACCTACAAATTCTGGACCATTACTTGCTTTACAAAAGCATGAAGCTTCAACATATAAGGGAAAATATAAAGCCCGATAACAACACAGAAATTACAAACCGTGTATATCAATGCGTATAGCTGAAAGGACCCGTTCATATACATTATAAACGATTCTCAATAGTTGATTACATCGCGAGGTATTTGACCTCTATATGATACATTTTTCAGACATTGCATTCGTTTTTAAAAGATAAACTCTCTTTACATCGAAAATTGACAGACATGCATACCATTTCATAATATCCACTATCCAACTATAAATTGAGTTAATAATAATCTTTGATGAACTCAATGACTCGAATGCAAGGTTCTTCAAAATATGCCATGAAAGACTCCAAGTAATATCTTTAAAATGAGCAAATGCACAGCGGAAGATTTCTTTAACACCTGAGAATAAACATGCTTTAAAGTGTCAACCAAAAGGTTGGTGAGTTCATTAGTTTATCATAACCATTCATTTCCATCATTTTAATAGACCACACGAATTTCGTTTCCATTTCTCATAAATATACATCTCATGCATAGAGACAAAAATCATTCATATGGTGAACACCCGGTAACCGACATTAACAAGATGCATATAAGAATATCCCCTATCATTTCGGGAAATCCTTCGGACATGATAAAAAAAATTTGAAGTACTAAAGCATCCGGTACTTTGGATGGGGTTCGTTAGGCTAAATAGATCTATCTTTAGGATTCACGTCAATTAGTAGATCGGTTTACTAATTCTTAGGTTACCAAGCAAAAGGGGCATATTCGGCTTCGATCATTCACCCATATAATGTAGTTTCAATTACTTGTGTCTATTTCGTAAAACATTTATAAAAATTGCGCATGTATTCTCAGCCCAAAAATATAAAGGGTAAAAAGGCAAATGAAACTCACTATACTGTATTTTGTAGTAAAAATACATATGACGTCATTGAACAAGTGTAAGGTTGGCCTCGGATTCACGAACCTATATCAATTATATATATATATATATATATATATATATATATATATATATATATATATATATATATATATATATATATATATATATATATATATATATATATATATATATATATATATATATATATTAAAACATATACTCGCAACTGAACAAATTTATTTATTATATCTTTAATTTATATAATATGTATGTTTAAATTGTGTATATATTCATAGTAGTTAATATTTATATAGTTATATTAATATATCAATATTTATATGCATATTTGTTTAATGTTATATTTAAAAATTGATAGTTTGTTATTTGTAAGTATTTATATAAATAATATTAGTAGGTTTGATATATATATAATTTTGTGAAATTTTAATATAATCATAGTATATGTAATGAGTATATTTTATGTACAAAATATTTATCAGCTAAAAAAAAGATAGTTTTTGATATTAATAATGATTTACTAATAATAATAATAATAATAATAATAATAATAATAATAATAATAATGACTTTATTAATAATAATAATAATGACTTTATTAATAATAATACTAATAATGATATGGTTAATATTGATACTTATAGTAATAATAATCGAAATCTTATTAATAATGATAATATTAATAATCATATTACTTAACAATAATACTTATATTGATAATAATATTAGTAATAACATTAATAATAATAATAATAATTATAATTGTAACTAAGATTATGATGATAATAATAATAATAACTCTATTTCCAATACTTATGTTCAATATAATAATAGTAATATAATTATAGTAATGATAAAAATCATAAATTTAGTATTAATTATAATAAGGTTTCAATAATAAAACATGTGTTATTCATACTTATACAATCCATGAATTTATTTAGATTTCTTAAATATTATTTATTGTCAATACTATTGGTTTTATCTCTATTTATATCATACTTCGTACTCATGTTCGTAATATCATCCATAATCTTTAATATCAATAATAACACTAATAATAATAATAATGATAAACATAATAATAACTAATAATAATCATGATAGAAATAAAATAAGAGTGTATACCCCTTTAAAAGCTTTTTGTAAAAAAAATGCCCTGGACCGGGCTCGAACCCGTGACCTCCTGATAACTTGTCTCCCCTTCTAACCATTCTTCTGTTTCTGATTATATGATTTTATTGATAATCGAATTTCATTTAACTCTCTTATTTCTGTTACTTCTTCTTCTTCTTAAAAATTCCATCGACCGTAAATCCATCATTCATAACAGAAATGTATAGTTATTGTTTTCAAATTCGTAAAAGAAACAGAATTAAATTTGTTAAAGAAGTTTTAATTAACAGAAAATAAAAAAAAGAAAATAAGATTCAAGTCTGTGACAGACTTTTGACGAACTCAAGAACTAAAAATCAATTCGACTTTTTAAGACATTTTAGACTAAAATTCATGAATGCATTATATTCTAAATTGATCTTATAAACTTACTCAATCCTCAATTTTAACAAAAAACACTAAATCAAAAACGAATTTCATGATGAACACCATCGTTTGGCTTTTTAATCCTAAACTTTGACTCATAAATTGATAATCAATATGGAAAATTGAAATCTAAAAACTTACAGATAGTTTCGTTAAGGAATTCATAACAAAATGGCATTTATATTTTTTGAAATCTGTTTTGAATTCGTAATTTAGCCAAAAAGTTACATGTACAGAGTACTATACGTGTTCTTCAATATTTCTGTTTCAAATTAATTAAATAAATGCTGTAATGGTGTTCGTGTTTGATAGGTGATATTGATGATGATAGAAACTGGATGTGTTAGTTAAAATCATTGGGTAATTCATTTATTATACATCCAATTTGATCGACAAGGAAATATTTGGTGAGTACGAATATGAATAAAAAATATAAAGTAAGATTGTGATACATCAAAAAATTGTACGATCGATTTGGGAATGTTTAACGTTTTCAGAGATAGCAGACAAAATTTTGATAGAATTTGATTAAGATGGAAACAACTTCTGCATATATATATACGATTATATATGATTTTATATAATTAGTATTATTAAATAAATAAGTATATATTAATACTGATAATAATTATATAAATAATAATCATAATAATAGAATTAATAATAATGATAATAATATTAATAGTTCTAATAATAATAATAAATTTATTAATATTACAATTAATAATTAGACTAATAATAATTATAAGAACATTGAATGATATTAACTGAAATTAATAATAGTATTATTGCTGATAATCATTTGTATTTGTAAATCTTGTTTATATATATATATATATATATATATATATATATATATATATATATATATATATATATATATATATATATATATATAGGGGCAGGTTCAAACGAGAACTACAAAAAGGCGAGAACTTCTTAATTTCATAGTTTTTATACATTTAAATGCAACAGTTCACATGTAAATGTTATTTAACGCTCATTTCATTAACAAACATATGTTCGTTACCATTTATTACATGTTAAAATGTTAATTATATGAAATGCCCACATGTTCACAAACAAATATGCACATATGAACGAGAAACTTTATATTTGATTATAGAGGTAACATATAAGTTTTTTTTAAACGATTTTATGTTCATTTTTACTCCGCATCAACATTTATAGATGATTCAATCTACCCAAGTATGGAAATCTTTATAAAGTAAAAGTTCTCGCAGTTCTCGCCTTTTTTGTGGTTCTCATTTGAACTTTTTACTATATATATATATATATATATATATATATATATATATATATATATATATATATATATATATATATATATATATATATATATATATATATCTAGTTCTTGAATTTTGGTCTATATTAAGTTTAATTAGTAAGTTCTTAATAATACTAATAATAATTTTATTAATAATAATATTATTAATAAAGAGACTGTTAATCATAGGTGATATTTACAAACTATTATTACTAACAAAAATGATAATTTGAATAAATTAATTACTAATGATGAGAATGATGAAATGCTAATAATAACAATAATAATAGTAGTAATAATAACAACTAATAGTAAGGAAGGTATATCAAGTTATATGATTACATAATAATATTTATAATACTGATGTTGATATTAGTAATAATAATAATACTACAACAAATATATTTTTAACTTGTAATTTCATTTAGTTATTAATATTATATATTACATGATAATATATGTCGAATATTTATTGTTTATACATTTTATTTATATATTATCATATAATCATAATTATTAATAAGGATCATATATATTTGTTCATTTTTATAATACTTGATTGTTTTGTTTGTTATTTTACTTAATTAATTATAATTGACTAAAGGTATTCAAATTATTATATGTATATACTTATATATATATATATATATATATATATATATATATATATATATATATATATATATATATATATATATATACATATTTGTTATACATAATTGTTCGTTAATCGTCGAGCACAGCAAAAGGGTACTTGATTAAATGAACATAGTTTCCAAAGTTTTTGAGATTTTAATATAACAGACTTTGCTTATCGTGTCGGAAATATATAAAGATTTAAGTTTAAATTTGGTCGGAAATTCCCGGGTCGTCACAGTACCTACCCGTTAAAGAAATTTCGTCCCGAAATTTCATCGTGGTCGTCATGACTAATCATAAAAATGTTTTTATGACGAATATGAGTTGGTATATAGAGTTTTTATCAATATTGAGTAATATAGAAAAAACGATTCGATTACTTGAAGAGTACGAGTGAAGCTATCCTAAAAGGAATGAAATGAGAACTAAAGTTTTGTCTTAACTTTTGACGTTGTCTAGGTTGAATTCCAAAATTCTAGGGATTTAAGGAAAATCTTCGAAATCTAACAGATTTGATTCTTCGGCGAATAAGAAAATTAAGATCTCTATAATTAAATACGGTGATCTGCCTCGATTACTCTGTCTGATATTTCCATTATAAATTAAACTTTTTTCGTTCCATTATTTTCACCAATCCTATACTTTCCTTCTTAGTTCATACATCCAAAAGATTGTGAAAATGCTTAATTCAGTTCTAATCCTTATCCTTATCCTTACTATCGCAACAATCATTCTCCTTTTCCTACTTCCACCTGAAGAATCTATTTTCTTTTACTTCGCCCTTGGGGTTATAGTGTTTTTAATTCTCCCGTGTATTTATGTTGCGATAAACATTGATATACACGGTTTGTAATTTATGTGTTGTTATCGGACTTTATTTTCTCCTTTATAATTCAGAGTTCCATACTTTTGTTTTCTCTTCCCGACTTCAAGTCAAGCGAATAATGATCCAGAATTCGTAGATATGAATTTCAAAATGAACAGAGTTAATGTTCTAAGAAAGAAATGGTAATAGCACGATCTTGATCGGTTAAATTACCAGAATTCAAGAGAAAATATAGAACTATCAGGAAAATTTGTTCTCGATATGTTTGGAGATTAAGTAGAATGTAAGAGTCGTGTAACATGGCACATGATGACGTTATGATCTGTGAATCATCACGTTCCATTAGAAACTCAGCATGACTTACTGTAATATAATCACGTTGATCAAGTGTCATTATATTATACTAACTCATGCATCAGTTCCCAACATTACTTCAATAACATTCATATTTTAAGCTCGAAAGTTTACAGAATATAGAAACTAACAGTTTCTATATGATGTAACACTGATAGCACAAAAAGATTAATGATTTCAGATAAGAATAGTTATGAAAATATCTTCAGAAATATGGAAGATATTTATAATAAAATATACGATGATATCTTGGAATTTCTAATATCGAAGGATGGTGAAGAAAATTCGCCCGCAAGAGTTTGGAGTCAGAAGCAAGGTATTCGCTAAAGATTTCATCAGAAACTGAATCATCAGGATTCTTAATGTACAAGTTTAGTCCTTGGGATTTGTTCAGAGACTCCTTCGTAGTTTGCTCAATCAGTTTTTCAGTTTCAAACTTTTTCTGAGCTTTGCCAACATACCATTCTTTAACATCAACTTTTGGCTGTTGAGGTCGTTTACAGTTTTTGTTACTTCATTCAATTTTTCAAAATTCATAGCATTAATTACCAGACTGGGTGCTTTTCAGAATTTCAGAATGAAAGATCATAGTTCTAAGAGATAAATGTTATATGGATACATATAACTGTTGATGTGGGAACGTTGCAAGACTCACAATACAGATTTGCTGATTCCCGGTAATTGGTATGGCAATTCTTGTTACAAGATGCGGATGAGTACATGATGAGACTTCAATAGATAAATATAGTGATTTGTCGGAGAGATTAAGCCAAGGAGCAACGAGGTTGCTGGTACGTCTGCTGGTAATATGATGGAATATAAAAGGTTTCCCGGTAACAATAAAAGAGCACGCATATATATATCAAGGTTATAATAAGGTTGTTTCGAACGAAAAGTCGAAGTTGACTTGCTGGAGCTGTGACCAAATTGGCTAATTTGAAAAGGAATTGCAAAGTATTTTCGGTAATAACAACGCCAAAGGAATTAGCACAGCTATGTTTTAAACGTTTACTCAGGTTCCGAGAGTTTTTCAGGTGCATAACTATATGCATCAATCTTTTCTTCCGTAGATGGAGTGCGGTTGGTTCATCCTCTGGATTGAGGTGTTTTCAATAATCATGATAGTTTTGAAAGCAGATTGTAATTGTCAAGATACAAATGAGGTTTAAGATGAAATCAAGTGGCAAACTTGAAGAATTGTTTAGTTTCATATGTTATAATCAATATTTTAATTCATTTTAATTGTCCAATGTTAGTAGTCCACAGTTGATAGTCCACAGTTAACAGTCCAATAATTCATATATAGTTTAATATATAATATTCGAATTAATTAATGCGTATCGTGACCCGTATACATGTCTCAGACTCGATCACAACTTAAAGTATATATATTATTATAGAATCAACCTCAACCCTGTATAGGTAACTCATGCATTACTGCATATAGAGTGTCTATGGTTATTCTAAAAAATATATATAGATGCGTCGATATGATATGTCAAAACCTTGTATACGTGTCCTGATATTTAAAGTGCGTAAAATAAATTACAGAAATTAAATGACGATAAATAAAGTGCATAAAGTAAATAACAGAAATTAAATGACGATAAATAAAATTGCGATAAATAAACTGCAATAAATAAAATGTAATCAGTTAGCTAGGAATAGTTAGCTGGAAACAGTTAGCGTGGATTCTTAACAAAATTTTTCTCATAGTTAATTCGTTTGTTTCTAACAAATTTTATTTTATCAAATGTTTTTCTTCATTATGCCACTTGTTGGATTCTGATAAGTCAAAATCTAAATATGAAATTGAATGAAAATGGTTATTCTGTGATGAGCGGATTCGTACTTCTGTGGTTGTAAGTAGGATAGTAAATGACTATTGAATCAGATTCGAAGAATGTACAGTGTAACTTATTAATGTGAAATCTAAATATTCCTCGGGTATTACCTACCCGTTAAAATATTTTCATCATTAACAGTTTGTACGAAAGAATTTTTAATTACAATCTTTATGAAAATATACTTACATATATATTTTCTTTAGATTTAATCATGGATTTAATGAATTAATATGATATTAATCTCATTTGCTTTTCAGTTTGAGCTAGAATAGCTAATCTCTAAGACTTTAGAAATTACATAATAGCCATGTTCCGTGAAGATAAATGATATAGAACGATTCGTAGAACGAAAATTAATCGATGTAGAACAAGGTGTAAAATGAAGATTATGCTCGAGGTACAGAATGAGATGTTGAGGCATGGATTGTTGATGGTACTGGTACTGTTACTAATGGTACTGTTGGTGATGGTGATGTTGCTGAAGCTGGTAAATTTTGCACCATATTCTCCTAATTGTTTACTTGAGCGCGAAGTTTGCTAACTTCTTCTATTATTTCGGGATGATTGTTGGTCGGAACGAGCGGATGAATAAGGTTTAGAATTGTGGATAGAATATAATCGTGTCGAACTACTCTGGAAATGAGGCTGAAAATGGTGTTTCGGATAGATTCGTCTGTAAGTGCTTCAGATTATTCGCCAAGAGGGCAATTTGGTTGGTGGAAAGGATCGCCTTCTTCGCGTCTCCATTGATTAAGTCGACTACGAACCCATCAGATGAATTGGGGATGGCTGATTGATTGATTCATTCGGGTGACACCGCTTTCGGAGCTTAGGTGAATATCCATGTCGGAATAGCTGTCGGAATAACTATCGAAATAGCTATTGAAATCTGAGGGACTCGAACTAGTTGAGGGATTCATCTCATATCATCAAATGAAGGATTTTCGATAAGAAATAGATTATAGGATGTAGAATAGTACCCTGCAATACATAATTTACATATGCATATATAATACTAAAATCGCATAAGTTATGAAGGAATCTACGGAAGCTGTCAGGCAAAGGTAACAATAACAGATACGCTAATATATGAATTTATCTATGCATTGTCTATGCAATAGAGGCAGTAAGACATGTCTAGACTAAGAATGATAAGCAAGTAATTTCCTAAGGATGATAAGCAGATGATTTTCGACTAGAAATGATAAGCAAAACTTTTGACATGCAGACACGGTCGAAGTCCAGACTCACTAATGCATCTATACAACTATCAGTTAGACACACTAATGCAAGACCTAGTTCGCTAAGACCACCGCTCTGATACCAACTGAAAGGACCCATTCATATACATTATAAACGATTCTCAATAGTTGATTACATCGCGAGGTATTTGACCTCTATATGATACATTTTTCAGACATTGCATTCGTTTTTAAAAGATAAACTCTCTTTACATCGAAAATTGACAGACATACATACCATTTCATAGTATCCACAATCCAACTATAAATTGACCTAATAATAATCTTTGATGAACTCAATGACTCGAATGCAACGTTCTTCGAAATATGCCATGAAAGACTCCAAGTAATATCTTTAAAATGAGCAAATGCACAGCGGAAGATTTCTTTAACACCTGAGAATAAACATGCTTTAAAGTGTCAACCAAAAGGTTGGTGAGTTCATTAGTTTATCATAATCATTCATTTCCATCATTTTAATAGACCACAAGAATTTCATTTCCATTTCTCATAAATATACGTCTCATGCATAGAGACAAAAATCATTCATGTGGTGAACACCTGGTAACCGACATTAACAAGATGCATATAAGAATATCCCCTATCATTCCGGGAAATCCTTCGGACATGATAAAAATGAATTCGAAGTACTAAAGCATCCGGTACATTGGATGGGGTTCGTTAGGCCCAATAGATCTATCTTTAGGATTCGTGTTAATTAGTAGATCGGTTTACTAATTCTTAGGTTACCAAGCAAAAGGGGCATATTCGGCTTCGATCATTCACCCATATAATGTAGTTTCAATTACTTGTGTCTATTTCGTAAAACATTTATAAAAATTACGCATGTATTCTCAGCCCAAAAATATAAAGGGTAAAAAGGCAAATGAAACTCACTATACTGTATTTTGTAGTAAAAATACATATGACGTCATTGAACAAGTGTAAGGTTGGCCTCGGATTCACGAACCTATATATATATATATATATATATATATATATATATATATATATATATATATATATATATATATATATATATATATATATATATATATATATATATTAAAACATATACTCGCAACTGAACAAATTTATTTATTATATCTTTAATTTATATAATATGTATGTTTAATTTGGGTATATATTCATAGTAGTTAATATTTATATAGTTATATTAATATATCAATATTTATATGCTTACTTGTTTAATGTTATATTTAAAAATCGATAGTTTGTTATTTGTAAGTATTTATATAAATAATATTAGTAGGTTTGATATATATATATATATATATATATATATATATATATATATATATATATATATATATATATATATATATATATATAATTATGTGAAATTTTAATATAATCATAGTATATGTAATGAGTATATTTTATGTACAAAATATTTATCTGCAAAAAAAAGATAGTTTTTGATATTAATAATGATTTATTAATAATAATAATAATAATAATGACTTTATTAATAATAATACTAATAATGATATTGTTAATATCGATACTTATAGTAATAATAATCGAAATCTTATTAATAATGATAATATTAATAATCATATTACTTAACAATAATACTTATATTGATAATAATATTAGTAATAACATTAATAATAATAATAATTATAATTGTAACTAAGGTTATGATAATAATAATAATAATAATAATAATAATAATAATAATAATAATAATAATAATAATAATAATAATAATAATAATAATAATAATAATAATAATAATAATAATAATAATAATAATAATAATAATAATAATAATAATAATAATAATAATAATGATAATAACTGATAATGCTAAAAACGAATATATATTTCATAGCATTTTCCCTCAAGAAAGACAAGTTTTTAGTTGCAATTGTTCTATTTACACGTGATATTCGTTTAAATAATAAAAGGTGAAGATAAAAGATAGATTCGACGAATTGAAGACGCAAACGACCAAAAAACTCAAAAGTACAAAGTACAATCAAAGTGGTTCAAATTATTGATGAGAAACGTCTAAAAATTACAAGAGTACGAGCCGCAAAACGCAAAGTACAAGATATTAAATTGTACGCAAGGATGATCGAAAATCCGGAACCGGGACCAGAGTCAACTCTCAACGCTCGACGCAACGGACTAAAAATTACAAGTCAACTATGCACATGAATATAATATAATATATAATTAATTCTTAAAATTATATATATATTATATTATTTAATAAAGTCGTCGGCAAATAAACAAACAAAAGTATGTGAGCTGGATTCCTGCTCCATGCGATCGCATGGCCTGGAGGTGCAAAATCCATGCGATCGCATGGCCCCAAATTTTGGGTCAGGTCCTATAAATTTCGCAGTTTTGGTCGAATTTCATGCATCTTTTATCTATCTCTCTCTCAAACGTAATATATATATATATTATAATTTTATTTTTAATTTTAATTTAATAATAATAATGGTATGTTAGCGAATGTTGTAAGGGTGTAAGTCGAAATTCTGTCCGTGTAACGCTACGCTATTATTAATCATTGTAAGTTATGTTCAACCTTTTTAAATTAATATCTCGTAGCTAAGTTATTATTATGCTTATTTAAGCCGAAGTAATCATGATGTTGGACTAAAATATTAAGATTGGGTAATTGGGCTTTGTACCATAATTGGGGTTTGGACAAAAGAACGACACTTGTGTAAATTAGACTATGGGCTATTAATGGGCTTTATATTTGTTTAATTAAATGATAGTTTGTTAATTTAATATAAAGATTTACAATTGGACGTACCCATAAATAACCATATACACTCGATCGGACACGATGGGCGGGATATTTATAAGTACTAATAATCGTTCATTTAACCGGACACGGGAATGGATTAATAGTTAATGGACTTATTAAAATAGGGGTGAATTACATATAAGGAAAATTGGTGTAATTATAGTTTAAGCCCCCAATTAGTTGGAATATTTGACTTCGGATATAAGAATAATTTGACGAGGACACTCGCACTTTATATTTATGACTGATGGACTGTTATGGACAAAAACCAGATGGACATATTAAATAATCCAGGACAAAGGACAATTAACCCATGGTAATAAACTAAAATCAACACGTCAAACATCATGATTACGGAAGTTTAAATAAGCATAATTCCTTTATTTCATATTTAATTGCACTTTTAATTATCGCACTTTAATTTATTGTCATTTTAATTATCGTACTTTTTAATTATTGCAAATTTTATTTTATCGTCATTTTATTTATCGCACTTTTAATTATCGCACTTTAATTATTGTCATTTACTTTACGCTTTAAATTAAGTTTTATTTTTAATATTTTACATTAGGTTTTAACTGCGACTTAAGTTTTAAAATCGACAAACCGGTCATTAAACAGTAAAAATCCCCTTTTATAATAATACTACTTATATATATATATATATATATATATATATATATATATATATATATATATATATATATATATATATATATATATATATATATATATATTTACAAATATAGTTTTAAAAATATAGCGTTAAACTTGGCTAGTTTCCTGTGGATGAACCGGACTTACTAAAAACTACGCTACTGTACGATTAGGTACACTGCCTATAAGTGTTGTAGCAAGGTTTAGGTATATCCACTCTATAAATAAATAAATAACTTGTGTAAAATTGTATCGTATTTAATAGTATATCCTTGTAAAAATTAATAGTATTTTATACCCCTTCACTTTAATATCAAGTATTTTTGGCGCCGCTGCCGGGGACACTAAAACGCCGAAAGCGCACGCTATAAAAAAAAGATTTTTAATTTACTTTTGTAAAAATACGTTTTAATTTTTTAAAAAATACAAAAATATAAAAAGAAGAAAAAATATATATATTTTTAAGAGTTGTTCAAAATATATAAAATTATAAAGTATTTTTATTTCTATTTTAGTTTTTAAGTTTTATTTAAGTCATTTAAATATTTTATATAAATATAAAAACAAAAAAGAAAAAAATATATATAAAAGTACTCGGCCCGACATTGTATCAGCCCAACAAGTGGTCGGGTATCCGACTCCATGCGACCGCAAGGAATTATAACTTCGAAGTCATGCGATCGCATGGCTTGATTTGACAGGCCTGGTACCTTAGTCGACCAGTTTAGGGTTTATATTAATAATAATAATTATTATTAACCCGAATTAGATTTTGTAATTTAATTAGTTTTTAATTTTAGTTTTCTTAATTAATTTGTATTTTAAGTTAAAATTAGTTTTATTAAATATATAAACTTATTACTTTTATAAAATAAATATAAAAATAATATTTTTATAAAAATAAGTAATTATATCACTTTTTATATTTTTTTTATTTCGTATCTTTTTAATAGTTTAATCGTAATATTTGTATTTTTCGTTCGTAATTAGTTTTAAGTCTAGTATTTTGCCATAGTTTATTTTTATTTCTAGATTCTTAGGATTTGCTGTAAAATACCTTAAGTACTTTTTCTTTAGACTAAGATTTGGGTGTTTTAGAATTTTGCGACGCCTTTTTAAGATTTTAGTACCTTTTTAAGTTATTGCCGTTTTGGATATAGTATTTCTTTTAAGCTTTAATACTTTTAGACGTAACTTTTAATTATTAGTTTTTAGACTTTTAAGTTTCGACGCGCTACTTTCTTTTTATTATTTTTCGACCCTTTTAATTTTCGACGCACTCTTTTTTTTCTTATTTCTCGACGCTCTAGTTTTTAGGATATAGAATTTTCTATTTCTTCTCTAAAATTTCTTTAAACTTCGACGAAAAATTATTTTAAGTGTTTAAATTGATAGACGTCCAAAATTTTCTGGTTCGTAGTAATAGTTGGATTTGTTAGTGGCGAGTTGTGGGCTTCCGATTTAAAGGGTCCTGGCTACCTGCTGCATCTATTGGCTATTCGAAACGTGGGCAAAATCAGAAAAGTCTATTAATTTGATAACTTATATAATTTTTATTTTTATAACTAATAGGGTATTCAGTGAATGCACCGAGCAAAACGTTCACCACCTGTAACTCGATCAAGACATCTAGCCAATATTGTTGCCGTTGATTTTTCTTTAGAATCGTCATCTAGTCGACCAAGTACTCCAATTCAAATTTTCGATAATCCATTTTTTGAACCCGACCTCACAATTGAGAATCCGGAGGATATTCAGGGACAATTCAGAGATCCTGAACCACTAATCATTCCTCCTGAACCACAAATCACTCATCCAGAAATTGTCGAGGAATAAACCATTAAATCAGAATCCTCTAGTGATTCAGATTCAACAAATTCAATCATGAAAAATCTGGAACCTCTAAGTATGGAAGGCCGAATGCGAGCTAAACGCACTGGCCAAGGTCACGCAATTACTCAACCAGACATTAATGCGCCAGATTATGAAATCAAAGGACAAATCTTACACATGGTAATTAATCAATGCCAGTGTAGTGGTGCGCCGAAGGAAGATCCAAATGAACATCTTCGAACTTTTAATAGGATCTGTACTCTATTCAAAATAAGAGAAGTTGAGGATGAACAGATATATCTCATGTTATTTCCCTGGACTTTAAAGGGAGAAGCCAAAGATTGGTTAGAATCGTTACCTGAAGGGGCGATTGATACATGGGACGTTTTAGTTGAAAATTTTCTTAAAGAATTCTTTCCGGCATCTAAAGCCGTGAGACTTCAAGGAGAAATTGTTACGTTCACACAAAAGCCAAATGAAACTCTATATGAGGCATGGACAAGATTTGGAAAGTTATTAAGAGGATGTCCGCAACATGGTTTAGACACTTATCAAATAGTACAAATATTCTACCAAGGATGCGACATCACTACACGGAAAGACATAGATATTGCAGCTGGTGGTTACATTATGAAGAAAATAGCAACTGAAGCTTACAAAATTATTGATAACACTGCTTCCCACTCACATGAGTGGCATCAAGAAAAAGATATCGTTAGATCATCTAAAGCGGGTAGATCCGATTCTAGCCATGACTTTGATTCCATTTCCGCAAAGATAGATGCTGTCGAAAGATGAATGGAAAAGATGACTAAAGAAATTCACTCAATACGAATTAGTTGTGAGTAGTGTGGAGGACCACATTTGACAAAAGATTGTCTCAGTATTGAACAAACAATGGAACAAAGAGAGAATGTTTCATACATGAACCAAAGGCCTGGAAATAATTATCAGAATAATTATCAACCGCCAAGACCAATCTACAATCAAAATCAGAATTATAACCGAAATGTTCCATTCAACAATCAACAAGGTCCTAGCAATCAACAAGTATCCAATAATACTTATAATCAGCAAAGACCTATTTTTCAAAACAAACCACCACAAACCGATGATAAAAAGCCAAATTTAGAAGACATGATGTCAAAGCTAGTTGAATCTTAAACGCAGTTTTTCACATCTCAGAAACAAACCAATGAACAAAATGCTCAAGCATTTAGAAATCAACAAGCTTCTATTCAAAATTTGGAACAAGAAGTAAGTAACCTAGCAAGGTTGATAGGTGAAAAAAACTGAGAAGTTTACCTAGCGGTACAAATGCTAACCCCCGGAATGAAACAGCTAAAGCCATTATCACAAGAAGTGGTATTACACTTAAACCACCTGAAATGACTATAATTTCTGATGATTCTACTCCTACTCCATAAGAACCACAACCTGAACAAGATAAGGAAAAAGAACCGGTTGTTGAAAAGGTTAATGAAGATAACACAGTTAAAGCTAAACCTTATGTTAAACCATACCAACCACCACTTCCTTACCCGAGTAAAATGAGAAAAGAGAGACTTGAAGCCGAGCAATCCAAATTCTTGGATATGTTTAAACAAATAAATGTAAATCTTCCTTTCATTGATGTGATTTCAGGAATGCCTAGATATGCTAAATTCTTGAAAGATCTAATCACAAATAGAAAGAAAATGGAAGAAGTCTCGGCTGTTATTATGAATGCTAATTGTTCTGCAGTGCTATTGAATAAGATACCAGAAAAATTATCAGATCCAGGAAGTTTCACAATTTCATGTTTTCTGGGTAGTCTTAGTTCAATAGAAGCATTGGCAGACTTAGGTGCTAGTATAAATTTAATGCCGTATTCACTATACGCTAAACTAGACCTTGGAGAATTGAAACCAACACGAATAAGTATACAACTAGCCGATCGATCAGTAAAATATCCTATAGGGATAATGAAAAACATGCTAGTTAAAGTTGGTACTTTAGTATTTCCAGTAGATTTTGTTTTTCTGGACATGGAAGAAGATTCTCGAGTTCCTCTCATATTAGGAAGACCATTCTTAAACACGGCTAAAGCAATAATAGACGTGTTTGGTAAGAAACTGACCCTAAGTATAGAGGACGAGAGTGTTACCTTTTCTGTTGATAGAGCCATGCAACAACCGCAATCTGCAGATGATACATGTTATTATATTCAAACTATATATTCACATGCAGAATTGTTAGAAGAATTTCCAGAATTACAAGGAACAGGAGAATGTTCTTTAGGAGAAGGAACTGAACCAATTGATGAATCTGAGATGTTAGCTACACTCATGGCTAATGGATATGAACCAACAACAGAAGAAATTCAAATGCTAAAAGAGGAAGACAGATATCGATATAAATCATCGATAGAAGAACCACCGACATTAGAGTTAAAGCCACTTCCAAACCATTTGGAATATGCTTATTTACATGGTGAATCTGAATTACCTGTAATAATATCATCTTCTCTTACCGAAAATAAAAAATCTCAACTCATTTCTGTGTTAAAAGCTCATAAACTAGCTATTGCATGGAAGATTCATGACATTAAAGGAATAAGTCCTTCGTATCGCACACATAAAATCCTTATGGAAGAAGCTAATAAAACGTATGTACAACGCCAATGAAGACTAAATCCTAATATGCAAGATGTTGTTAAGAAAGAAATTATTAAACTGCTTGATGCAGGTTTAATTTATCCAATCTCTGATAGTCCATGGGTAAGCCCAGTTCAATGTGTACCTAAAAAGGGTGGCATGACTGTCATCACAAACGAAAAAAATGAGTTTATTCCTACTAGGACTATAACAGGATGGCGTGTTTGTATTGATTATAGAAAATTAAATGACGCCACCAGAAAAGATCACTTTCGCTTACCTTTCATTGATCAAATGTTGGAAAGATTAGCCGAAAATAGTTACTATTGTTTTCTTGATGGTTTCTTCGGATATTTTCAAATTCCAATAGCACCCGAGGACCAAGAGAAAACCACGTTCACGTGCCCTTATGGTACTTTTGCTTATAAACGCATGCCATTTGGACTTTGCAACGCCCCTGCAACCTTTTAAAGGTGCATGATGGCGATTTTTCACAACATGATAGAAGAATGCATGGAAGTTTTCATGGATGACTTTTCAGTCTTCGGTGATACATTTGAATCATGTCTAGTTAATCTTGAACGAATGCTTATTAGATGCGAACAATCAAATCTAGTACTTAATTGGGAGAAATGCCATTTCATGGTTAAAGAAGGCATCGTTCTTGGTCATAAAATTTCAAATGAAGGAATTGAAGTAGATAGAGCTAAAGTAGATGTAATTGCTAAACTTCCACATCCCACCAATGTTAGAGGAGTTAGGAGTTTTCTAGGGCATGCTGGTTTTTACCGACGTTTCATAAAAGATTTTTCTAAAATTGCCACTCCTACGAATAAACTCCTAGAAAAGGATGCTCCATTCATCTTTTCAGATGAATGCATCAAATCTTTTAATATTCTTAAAGAAAAACTCACTAATGCGCTGATCATGATAACTTCAAATTAGAATCTACTGTTTGAACTTATGTGCGATGCAAGTGATTTTGCAATGGGAGCCGTTTTAGGACAAAGGATTGAAAAACGATTTCAACCTATTTATTATGCTAGTAAGACGTTACAAGGAGCACAAACGAACTACACAACTACTGAAAAAGAACTCCTTGCTATCGTCTTTGCTTTTGACAAATTTTGTTCATATCTCGTTCTAGCTAAAACGGTGGTCTATACCGACCATTCTGCTCTTAGATACCTATTTTCAAAACAAGATGCCAAACCAAGATTAATCCGTTGGATCTTACTCTTACAAGAGTTAGATATTGAAATCCGAGACAAAAAGGGAGCAGAAAATCTCGCCGTTGATCATCTTTCTCGTCTTGAAAATCCTGAATTAGAAGTTCTAAATGAATCGGCCATACAAGACAACTTTCCTGATGAATATCTATTGAAGATAGATTATAATGAAATTCCATGGTTTGCAGACTATGCAAACTACTTAGTATGCGGATTCCTTGAAAAAGGATTGTCCTACCAAAAACGAAAGAAATTCTTTAGTGATATAAAACATTATTTCTGGGAAGATCCACATTTGTTTAAAAGTTGTCCCGATGGAATAATACGCCGATGTGTATTCGGGGATGAAGCCAGTCAAATCTTAAACCATTGTCACTCAGGACCAACAGGAGGGCATTATGGGCCTCAACTTACAGCAAGAAAATTCTACGATGCTGGATTCTATTGGCCTACAATTTTCAAAGACGCACACCTTCTTTGCGAATCCTGTGATGCATGTCAAAGGGCTGGAAAAATAAGTCAACGTGATGAAATGCCACAAAATGTCATTCAAGTATGTGAAGTATTTGACATTTGGGGTATTGACTTTATGGGTCCATTTTCAAAATCTCATAATAATCTCTACATTCTCGTTGCTATTGATTATGTATCTAAATGGGTGGAAGCACAAGCTCTCCCAACTAACGATGCACGAGTTGTAGTCAACTTCTTAAAACGTCTTTTTGCAAGGTTCGGAACACCGAAAGCTTTAATAAGTGATCGGGGTACTCATTTTTGTAATAATCAACTTGAGAAAGTTCTCAAAAGATATGGAGTAACTCATAAAATCTCAACCGCTTATCATCCACAAACAAGTGGACAAGTTGAAAATACTAACCGAGCTTTAAAACGTATTCTAGAGAAAACCGTAGGATCAAATCCGAAGGAATGGTCCATAAAATTGGAGGATGTACTCTGGGCTTTTAGAACAGCCTACAAAACTCCAATTGGCACCACACCTTTTAAACTCGTTTACGGAAAAGCATGTCATCTTCCAGTAGAAATTGAACACAAAGCATTTTAGGCTTTGAAGACATGTAATCTTGATTTACATGAAGCCGGACGTCTACGGTTAAGTCAACTAAATGAATTAGAAGAATTAAGACATGAAGCATATGAAAATTCGTTAATCTATAAAGAAAGAACAAAGAAATGGCATGATAAAAGAATCAGAAGTTCAAAAGAATTTAAAGAAGGAGACAGAGTTCTTCTTTTCAATTCACGATTCAAGCTATTTCCTGGAAAATTGAAATCAAGATGGTCTGGACCATTCATAGTCAAAAGAGTTTTCCCGTACGGACCAGTAGAATTAATAAATTTAAATGGAATTGAATTTAAGGTTAATGGTCACAGAGTTAAACATTACATAGATAATCTAATGGAAGTTGAAGATGAGGTTAATCATAATTTCGACACCACAGCTAACTAAGTGTGGGAAGGTTCGAATCTTTTTAGGGTAATATATATTTATGTTAGAGTTAGATATTCTGTTTTCGTGTAGTTTTCGAAAATGGAATCCGAATGGTCTTTCCCTAACAGACCCTAAAGAACTAGTCTTCTCCCCCCATTCTGAATTTTTATTTTTTTTAGGTTTTACGAGATGAAGAATTCCTTTGATCTGAACCATGGTCTAATGCTACAAGCTATGATTACTAAACATAATAATGACACACTTCCGAGTGAACTGGTATCATTCATAAGAGAAAAAATGGACGGAGTAAGAAAAGAACTCAGAAAAGATCATCATAAGATACATTTTGGTAAAGGCAAATCAAAATCTGCAACAAAAAGAAGAGCACGACACCTTGAAAGATTTTATAAATGTGGAAAATGGTCACACGAAGGTAAATGTTCAAATAATCAAACATATTCAAATACCGAATTTGTTACTCTATGCAGAGAAGGACCGTTCATATGTTTAGAAGAAAAGATATTGAAGAATCAAGGTTACGCTTATGTAGCTATGCAAAACCAAATAACACGACTCTCCTATGAGTCGGCTAAAGCAGGTCTCTGAGAATTCTATCTCACAGGTAAGTATGTACAGTTTTTATTTTTATTTTTATTTTTATTGCTTTTAACCTTTTGATAATAAACGCTAAATCGTTCACTATAAAGTATTAAATTGGTATTCAATAAAATTAGGTATGCATAACCGAAATTATTAATATCATACAAAAATTTATTACATCACTGCGAAATTTACCGTTTATTCTTAAGGTATAAATATCTTTAATCAATCAAACCAAAATATTTCAGTAATTCGTCAGGATTAAACTAGGTTATGAAACCGAAATTACTTTACCGAAAAGAGGGGCGTATATTTTTGATAATATTTGATTGATTAAAGTGGGATAAAAGACCAAAAAGATTTTTAATTTTAATTTTTACCTTATTTTTAAAATTAATATAGAAATATAAAATTATTAATGTAACTTTTTAAAATCAATATATTTAAGTTTGTAAATATTAGAAAAATTAATATTTTTAATATAAGTTTGTATGTTTAAAAACAAAAATATAATATGAATTTGGTGTGAATTTTTAATAATATTAATATGAATTTTTAATTTTATGCATTTTAAATTTAAGTTTGGTGTGAATTTAAAAAAACAAAAATTTACTTTATTTCATTAAGTTAAAAATTTAATATTTAAAATTCGTCGTGAGTTGAAAACTAGGTCGTTGAACCGAAATTGCTTTACCCGGGGGCGGGACGAGAACTTTTATTATCATTATTTTTAATCTTATTGAATTAAAGTATGCCAAAAACATTAAAAAACCCAAAAATCTTTACTTTTAAAACCACGCTTAAAATGTGACAAATTTTTAAAATTTTGTCGAGGGACGGACTAGGACAACGATCCGAAACCCCCTCATCCTAAAAAGAAACAAAATTTTAATTTTTAATTAATTATATGTTTTATTAGTAATGGTTTTTATAAATAAATAAATAAAAAAACCGGACCCCATGCGATCGCATGGGGTTTTGCCTTCATTTCCATGCGATCGCATGGAGGAGGAAAACTGGTCAGGAACAAATACCAGCGAGCTGTTCTGTCTCTTCCACAAACACACACAACACACGAACATACTCCCAAATACACTCAAAAATTCGCATTTTTTAACCAAAATCAACCAAATTTCTTGCTATAATCCGCTCTAATCATGAAATTGTTTAGAAGCTTTTCAAAGAAGGTAAAGATTTCACCCCTAAACCTCTTTAAATTTGATTTTTAGTGTTCTTGAGCTATAATTTACCTAATTTGATTTTGTTAATTTCTAGTGTAATTAGAGTTAAATTGTTAGTATATTATGCATATATAACCTAGATTGATGCTATTTAACATGATTTGAAGCCAAAAACTTCAAAATTTTTAGGAATCTAGGGTTTGTGTTCTTGAGCAATTTGAGGCTTTTTGATATAAACAGGTTATGGCCGATTTTTGTCATGAATTATTGCTAAATTAAGTAGTGTAACATGTTTAGGTAGCTAAATGATCCAAACTTTGATCCTAAACATGATTTTTGAGAATTAAAGTAGACTTTTTAGGTCTAAAATTCATGAACTTGATTAAATTGATGTAAATGCCATTTGAAACTTGTTTAATTGCTAGTAATGGTTATTTTAACATGTTATATGAGTTGAATGCTTATGAATTTTGTAAACATTTTCATAAATGCTTATTTGAAAAAATGTAGGATTGTTAAAATTGTGAAAATGTGTATAAGTTTAATTTTGATTGAACGTGTTATTGTAATTGTTTTAATTTGTTATTTTGCTAACATTAATGCATATTTGGATGCACAAATTTTGTGTTTAATGTGTTTTGCAGAGATTTACAGATACTGATGGTGCATCATCATCATCTAGGAAACCTGCTCCAGAATCTGAACCAGAAATGCAATATGAACCGGAGCAACAACAGGAACAACAACAACCTGATCAACACGTACCATATTATGATCCGCAACAAGAATATGTTAATGCCTACGTAATTTTTCCGATTCATCCTATAGTAGCACACCCGACGATTCATGAAGAACAGTTGCATCCCAATTTGACATTTGATCGAAGCTGGAGAGATTACCCAACGTACCAAAGTAACAAATTCAAACTGGTAACGAAAAATGTAGAAGTGCCGAGGGTAATCGATTGGGAGCCTTTGGAAAGGGTCCAACTAGTTAACTCAGTTAGACTGCATCTGATCCAAAGGTATGGTAGCTCTTCTTTTCCCTATTGGGAACGTTTATTCACCATTCGTAGGCCTGTATATAAGGAATGGTGTATTGAGCTTATGAGTACTATAGCGTTAAATACGAATGTAGTTAGGTTAGATGATAGAAGTTTTCTTAGATTTATACTTGGCCGTAGGATGTACAGGATGTCCATGCTGGACATGGCCAGGGCTTTATAGATTTACACTCCTGGTGAATTATTACTACCTGATTGTATGAATTTGATTTATCATGGGGAGCGGGTAGATAGGAATTTTGACGCGAACGCCGTCTGGAGGCGTATGTCAAATTATAATATTTTTTCGCTGGGAGAGAGACACTCCTATTTAGATGTTAACAAAGCAGAGCTACGTATTATTCATAGATTTTTAGCTAATTCGATTACACAAAGAGGTAAAAATAAGGAGAAGATGACCTTACATGACTTATTTTACCTTAAGTGTATTCGAAACAATAGAAGCTTTGGTAATATCCCCTACTGTGTTGGTTTTTATCTGTCCAAAGTGGTAGCAGGAATACAGGACGGGGGAATAATAGGAGGAGGTATTTTTGTTACTCTTATTGGAGAGTATTTGGGTGTAGATAGGGATCAAGGGGGTCCACTTATGGTATGTAGGGAACATGATGATATTTTAGGATTGAAGGTCTATCAGGGTGCTAAGGTATTAAAGAGCAAACGCAATCAGGCAGTACCATATGATGGTAAATATCCACAGGTAGAGAGAGGTTCAGATGAGGAAATGGAGGAAGCAGATGACATTAGGGATGTCATTAGGGAGGCTATAACTGACGTCTACCAGCGTATAGATGAGGTAGAAATGACAAACGAGGATAGACATAGTCGGTACGAGTAGTGGCAAGCCCGGAATGAGTACGAGCATTCCAGGAAACGACAGCATGATAGATGGCACTATCATCAGCATCAGATCATGAGCCGGCTATCACCTCAGGATCACTACGTACCAACCCGACCTGCTTACTATCCTCCACACCAGCCCGATATCCGACCACCATTTACTCTCTACGACCCTAACTAGGCTTACCACTACACCTATAACCAACCATGGAACCCGACCGACGACATGAACTGGAACCCCTATCCAGATTGATATAGTTCCCGTTGGTGATTTCTATGATTTTTATATTTTTATTATTTCTATTTATTTATGTTTAAACATATAATATTGTGATACTTTTATTGTAATGTTTAATATTTTTATTATGTTGTACTAATATTTCATATTTGATTTGAAAGTGGGATGTTAAGTCCCATTTTAAATTACCATGCATGTTATTATTTGTATGTATGTATATTGTCAATTGTACACAACAGGGAAAAACAGCGCATTTTCAAAGAATGGCATTAAGTTCAGCAAAAACTACTAATTTTGACGACAAAACGAAAAACAAATGTGATGTAACAACAAGACGGAATGAATAAATGATGTGCACCATTTATCATTCAACAAACAAACGCCAATATGTTTGGAAACTTTGGTAAAATTTAATCATTTTTCTACGCTAATCACCCTCAATTATTTAAATTGTTACTGATTTCTTGCAAATGAGGGCATTGCAAGATCTTAAGTGTGGGAAGGGGTTAAATTCTTTCAGATTTTTAATTTTAAACTTAAACACTTGGTTACCATTAAAAATACTAGTAACGCAGTAGTTGTATTAGAATCTAGTGCTCTCTGATAATAAAGAACAGCCCTAGTCTTATATACTGACTACCCAATTCTAGTAAAATTTTTTAAAATTTTCAAATAAATGAATTCAAAATCATGTTTATACATATTTATGAATGATAAAACTAGGTGTTAACACCGAAATTATTGTTACCTCGGAAAGAACATAAATTGAGAAACAACCCAAAATGTTAGAATTCATTTAAAATGGAATATAGGACAATAAAAAGGCAAAGAAATGAAAATAAAAGCCAAGTGTGGGAAAAATTTACCAAGTTATTTAAAACAGATATCACATATTTTTGTACAAATAATTGAAGATACTTTTGTTTTGGACAATTTTATCAGTTTTACCCAATTTCTTATAATATATTTGAAAGAAAAGATGGATCTACACGATGAATCAATTCCATCATTAAAAGGAAGTAAAGTCTTCCGAAAAAGACACGCGCTTCTTGATTTAGGTCAGGAAGTTGTCGTCTAGACCAGTTGTAGAGTCTACGAAAAAACTTGAAAAGTTTTCTCGAAAATTAGCTGGAAATCCACGGACCTCAGCATCAAACAGGGTCGCCAAGTGGTCAGACTTATCCTAACCATGAGAGGATCTGTCTCGTAAAATGGGGAGGGCACCTTGCAAATTAGCTTGATAAGACTAATGAATCAGACCCCCAGAAAGGATAATCTCCTTAAAAGATCAAAAATCAGCTTTTAAGACTGATATTACTCAATCCTTGAGATTGACTTTTAAAGATTGAGAATTCAAACTCATGGATTTCGATGATATCTAAACTTGAGCTTGAACGAGAACATATTTTGATTAAATTACAAACCGAATTGTTTTCTGAAAACCCATTTTCAATGCGTTCATTACCATTGAACGTAAAATCCTAGGAATTCACCTAGAATTCATTAGGTCACCTGAACCAAATCGGGTGTCAACCGTAAGAACAGTGGTTGCATAGCATGGTCGAAGACAGGACCTTGTGCCAGACCGAAAAACTATAGGGTGAGCTTTACTATTGCTCCTACAAAGGATAGTAATTGTATCCGACACGTTATAGACCATAATTAAAAGCATGTCACGGGACATTGCCTTAACAGTTGCTTGTTCAACGCTTTCCTTTACAACCGGACGGTAGTTTACCGAAAGCTAATATACGGAGCAAGTATACTGGACGTGTTGTTTTCCCAATACAAGGTTAGAAAGTGGGTGACACAAAACCGCAAGTTTTGAGCTAAAATTTTCAAATTTGAAACCCACAAAACCCACAAAAAGATTTTGCAAACACCGGTGAAGGGTTATTCCGGAAAACTTATCTAGGGTAAAAGTTAGATTTAATTTTTAAAAGATCAAATGTTTTCATAAAGATCCAATTTCCTTAAGGATCTAAATTTTCATAAGTCATGTGGGACTGTAAACCACAACGTTACTACCATTGTTCATACCGCCGTAAAGAAGTCACTGATGTACAAAGTGTGAAGAATAAAGAAGTGATTCTAGTATTTTTATTTCAAGACTATATTACTTGAGGACAAGCAACGCTCAAGTGTGGGAATATTCGATAATGCTAAAAAAGAACATATATTTCATAGCATTATCCCTCAAGAAAGACAAGCTTTTAGTTGCAATTGTTCTATTTACAAGTGATATTTGTTTAAATAATAAAAGGTGAAGACAAAAGACATATTCGACGAATTGAAGATGCAAACGACCAAAAAGCTCAAAAGTACAAAGTACAATCAAAGTGGTTCGAATTATTGATGAGAAACGTCTAAAAATTACAAGAGTACGAGCCGCAAAACGCAAAGTACAAGATGTTAAATTATACGCAAGGACGTTCGAAAATCTGGAACCGGAACCAGAGTCAACTCTCAACGCTCGACGCAATAGACTAAAAATTACAAGTCAACTATGCACATGAATATAATATAATATATAATTAATTCTTAAAATTATTTATATATTATATTATTTAATAAAACCGTCGGCAAATAAACAAACAAAAGTATGTGAGCTGGATTCCTGCTCCATGCGATCACATGGCCTAGAGGTGCAAAATCCATGCGATCGCATGGCCCCAAATTTTGGGTCAGGTCTTATAAATTTCGCAGTTTTGGTCGAATTTCATACATCTTTTATCTATGTCTCTCTCAAACGTAATATATATATATATATATATATTATAATTTTAATTTTAATTTTAATTTTAATTTAATAATAATGATGGTATGTTAGCGAATGTTGTAAGGGTGTAAGTCGAAATTCTGTCTGTGTAACGCTATTATTAATCATTGTAAGTTATGTTCAACCTTTTTAAATTAATGTCTCGTAGCTAAGTTATTATTATACTTATTTAAGCCGAAGTAATCATGATGTTGGGCTAAAATATTAAGATTGGGTAATTGAGCTTTGTACCATAATTGGGGTTTGGACAAAAGAACGACACTTGTGGAAATTAGACAATGGGCTATTAATGGGCTTTATATTTGTTTAATTAAATGATAGTTTGTTAATTTAATATAAAGATTTACAACTGGATGTACCTATAAATAACTATATACACTCGATCGGACACGATGGGCGGGATATTTATAAGTACTAATAATCGTTCATTTAACCGAACACGAGAATGGATTAATAGTTAATGGACTTATTAAAACAGGGGTGAATTACATACAAGGAAAATTGGTATAATTATAGTTTAAGTCCCCAATTAGTTGGAATATTTGACTTCGGATATAAGAATAATTTGACGAGGACACTCGCACTTTATATTTATGACTGATGGACTGTTATGGACAAAAACCAGATAAGCATATTAAATAATTCAGGACAAAGGACAATTAACCCATGGTAATAAACTAAAATCAACACGTCAAACATCATGATTACGGAAGTTTAAATAAGCATAATTCCTTTATTTCATATTTAATTGCACTTTTAATTATCGCACTTTAATTTATTGTCATTTTAATTATCGTACTTTTTAATTATCACAAATTTTATTTTATCATCATTTTATTTATCGCACTTTTAATTATCGCACTTTAATTATTGACATTTACTTTACGCTTTAAATTAAGTTTTATTTTTAATATTTTACATTAGGTTTTAACTGCGACTTAAGTTTTAAAATCGACAAACCGGTCATTAAACGGTAAAAACCCCCTTTTATAATAATACTACTTATATATATATATATATATATATATATATATATATATATATATATATATATATATATATATATATATATATATATACATATATAGTTTTAAAAATATAGCGTTAAACTTGGCTAGTTCCTTGTGGACGAACCGGACTTACTAAAAACTACACTACTGTACGATTAGGTACACTGCCTATAAGTGTTGTAGCAATGTTTAGGTATATCCACTCTATAAATAAATAAATAACTTGTGTAAAATTGTATCGTATTTAATAGTATTTCCTTGTAAAAATTAATAGTATTTTATACCCCTTCGCTTTAACATCAATAACTCTATTTCCAATACTTATGTTCAATATATTATTATTAATATAATTATAGTAATGATAAAAATCATAAATTTAGTATTAATTATAATAGGTTTCAATAATAAAACATGTGTTATTCATACTTATACAATCCATGAATTTATTTAGATTTCTTAAATATTATTTATTGTCAATACTAATGGTTTTATCTCTATTTATATCATACTTATCGTACTCATGTTCGTAATATCATCCATAATTTTTAATATCAATAATAACACTAATAATAATAATAATAATAATGATAAACATAATAATAACTAATAATAATCATGATAGAAATAAAATAAGAGTGTATACCCCTTTAAAAGCTTTTTGTAAAAAAAAAATGCCCTGGACCGGGCTCGAACCCGTAACCTCCTGATAACCCGTCTCCCCTTCTAACCATTCTTCTATTTCTGATTATATGATTTTATTGATATTCAAAATTTATTTAACTCTCTTATTTCTGTTACTTCTTCTTCTTAAAAATTCCATCTACCGTAAACCCATCATTCATAACAGAAATGTATAGTTATTGTTTTCAAATTCGTAAAAGAAACAGAATTAAATTTGTTAAAGAAGTTTTAATTAACAGAAAATAAAAGAAAGAAAATAAGATTCAAGTCTGTGACAGACTTTTAACGAACTCAAGAACTAAAAATTAATTCAACTTTTTAAGACGTTTTAGACTAAAATTCATGAATGCATAATATTCTAAATTGATCTTATAAACTTACTCAATCCTCAATTTTAACAAAAACACTAAATCAAAAACGAATTTCGTGATGAACACCATCGTTTGACTTTTTAATCCTAAACTTTGACTCATAAATTCATAATCAATATGGAAAATTGAAATCTAAAAACTTACAGATAGTTTCATTAAGGAATTCCTAACAAAATGGCATTTATACTTTTTGAAATCTGTTTCGAATTCGTAATTTAGCCAAAAAGTTACATGTACATAGTACTATACGTGTTCTTCAATATTTCTGTTTCAAATTTATTAAATAAAAACTGTAATGGTGTTCGTGTTTGATAGGTGATATTGATGATGAGAGAAACTGGATGTGTTAGTTAAAATCATTGGGTAATTCGTTTATTATACATCCAATTTGATCGACAAGGAAATATTTGGTGAGTACGAATATGAATAAAAAATATAAAGTAAGATTGTGATACATCAACAAATTGTACGATCGATTTGGGAATGTTTAACGTTTTCAGAGATAGCAGACAAAATTTTGATAGAGTTTGATTAAGATGGAAACAACTTCTGCATATAGATATACGATTATATATGATTTTATATAATTAGTGTTATTAAATAAATAAGTATATATTAATACAAATAATAATTATATAAATAATAATCATAATAATAGAATTAATAATAATGATAATAATATTAATAATTCTAATAATAATAATAAATTTATTAATATTACAATTAATAATTAGACTAATAATAATTATAATAACATTGAATGATATTAACTGAAATTAATAATAGTATTATTGCTGATAATCATTTGTATTTGTAAATCTTGTTTATATATATATATATATATATATATATATATATATATATATATATCTTGAATTTTGGTCTATATCAAGTTTAATTAGTAAGTTCTTAATAATACTAATAATAATTTTATTAATAATAATATTATTAATAATAATATTATTAATAAAGAGAATGTTAATCATAGGTGATATTTACAAACTATTATTACTAACAAAAATGATAATTTGAATAAATTAATTACTAATGATGAGAATGATGAAATGCTAATAATAACAATAATAATAATAGTAATAATAACATCTAATAGTAAGGAAGGTATATCAAGTTATATGATTACATAATAATATTTATAATACTGATGTTGATATTAGTAATAATAATAATACTACAACAAATATATTTTTAACTTGTAATTTTATTTAGTTATTAATATTATATATTACATGATAATTTATGTTGAATATTTATTGTTTATACATTTTATTTATATATTATCATATTATCATAATTATTAATAAGGATCATATATATTTGTTCATTTTTATAATATTTGATTGTTTTGTTTGTTATTTTACTTAATTAATTCTAATTGACTAAAAGTATTCAAATTATTATATATATATATATATATATATATATATATATATATATATATATATATATATATATATCCACATATTTGTTATACACAATTGTTTGTGAATCATTGAGCACAGCAAAAGGGTAATTGATTAAATAAACATAGTTTCCAAAGTTTTTGAGATTTTAATATAACAGACTTTGCTTATCGTGTCGGAAATATATAAAGATTATAGTTTAAATTTGGTCGAAAATTCCCGGGTCGTCACAATAGCAATATAAAGACACGGGAGAATTAAAAACACTATAAATACAAGAGCATAGTAGAAGTAAACAGACTCTTCCGGAGACAAATGAAAAAGAAGAACGGTTGAAATAAAAGTAAGGACTATATCCTGAATTAGAACTGGATGAAGCATATTGACGAATCTTTTAGAAGTATGAATTGAGAAAGAAAGTATAGAAGTGGTGAAGATAATGAAATGGAAGAAGCTAATTTATAGCAAAATTCCAGACACAACAATCAAGGCAATTTACCGCATTTAATCAAAGAAAATCCCAAAATTCCTTAATTACCGGAGAATCAAATCTTATAAAGATTTTCTTTAATTTCTTAAATTCCGGAAATCAATCGTGACTACGTCAAAAGTTAAGGCGAACATTTAATTTTCTCATTTCAATCTTTTATGATAGCTTCGTTTATACTCTTCATGTAATCGAATTGTTGCATCCATATTACCCAATGTTGATAAAACTCTGATATGCTAAAAATGAACATATATTTCATAGCATTATCTCTCAAGAAAGACAAACTTTTAGTTGCAATTGTTCTATTTACAAGTGATATTCGTTTAAATAATAAAAGGTGAAGACAAAAGACAGATTCGACGAATTGAAGACGCAAACGACCAAAAAGCTTAAAAGTACAAAATACAATCAAAGAGGTTCCAATTATTGATAAGAAACGTCTCAGAATTACAAGAGTACAAGATATTAAATTGTACGCAAGGACGTTCGAAAATTCGGAACCGGGACCAGAGTCAACTCTCAACGCTCGACGCAAAGGACTAAAAATTACAAGTTAACTATGTATATAAATATAATATAATATATAATTAATTATATAAATTATATATATATATATATATATTATATTTATATATTAAAACCGTCGGCAGACTAGAATCCAAACTTGTGTGAGCTGGATTTACGAACTCCGCGACTCGCGGAGTTTGTAGTGCAAAAATGCCGCAACTCGCGGAGCTGTCCTGGACAAAAATGCCTATAAAAGCTCGCGCATTCTGAACGTTTTAAATATCCATCCATATATCATCTCTCTCTATATACGTAAATATATATATATAATTTATATTTTAATTTTAATTTTAATTTTAATTTCTAATAATAAGGATATGTTTACGAATGTTGTAAGGGTGTAAGTTGAAATTCTGTCCGTGTAACGCTACGCTATTCTTAATCATTATAAGTTATGTTCAACCTTTTTAATTTAATGTCTCGTAGATAAGTTATTATTATACTTATTTAATCCGAAGTAATCATGATGTTGGGCTAAAAATAATTAAATTTGGGTAATTGGGCTTTGTACCATAATTGGGGTTTGGACAAAAGAACGACACTTGTGGAAATTAGACTATGGGCTATTAATGGGCTTTATATTTGTTTAACTAAATGATAGTTTGTTAATTTTAATATAAAGATTTATAATTGGACGTCCCTATAAATAACCATATACACTCGATCGGACACGATGGGCGGGATATTTATATGTACGAATAATCGTTCATTTAACCGGACACGGGAATGGATTAATAGTCTATGGAATTATTAAAATAGGGGTAAAATTATGTACAAGGACACTTGGCGTAATTGATAACAAAGTATTAAAACCTTGGGTTACACACAGTCGATATCCTGGTGTAATTATTAAACAAAGTAATAAAACCTTGTTACAGTTTAAGTCCCCAATTAGTTGGAATATTTGACTTCGGGTATAAGGATAATTTGACGAGGATACTCGCACTTTATATTTATGACTGATGGACTGTTATGACAAAAACCAGACGGACATATTAAATAATCCAGGACAAAGGACAATTAACCCAAGGGCATAAAACTAAAATCAAACCGTCAAACATCATGATTACGGAAGTTTAAATAAGCATAATTCTTTTATTTCATATTTAATTTCCTTTATTTTTGTATTTAATTGCACTTCTAATTATCGCACTTTTATTTATTGCCATTGTATTTAATTGCACTTTTAATTATCTTACTTTTTAATTATCGCAATTTTATTTTATCGCACTTTTATTTATCGAAATTTCATTATCGTTATTTACTTTATGCTTTAAATTAAGTCTTTTATTTATTTATTATTTTACATTAGGTTTTAACTGCGACTAAGTTTTAAAATCGACAAACCGGTCATTAAATGGTAAAAACCCCCTTTTTATAATAATATTATTACTTATATATATATATATTTGTATTTTTATAAATTAAAACTAATATAGCGTTAAGCTTTGTTTAAAAGATTTCCCTGTGGAACGAACCAGACTTACTAAAAACTACACTACTGTATGATTAGGTACACTGCCTATAAGTGTTGTAGCAAGGTTTAAGTATATCCATTCTATAAATAAATAAATATCTTGTGTAAAATTGTATCATATTTAATAGTATTTCCTTGTAAAATTTAATAGTATTTTATACCCCTCTGCTTTGACATCAAGTATTTTTGGCGCCGCTGCCGGGGATCGATCTAGCTTAAAAGTCGGAAGCGCAACGCTATATAAAAAAAAGATTTTTATTTTTAGTTTACTTTTATAAAAATACATTTTTGTAAAAATACGTTTCAAATATTCGAAAATATTAAAAGAAAAACAAAAATTTATATATTTTTAAGAGTTTGTTAAAAGTTTTATAAAGTTTCTTTATTTTTATTTTAGTGTTAAAAAAATATAAGTTTTATTTAAATATTTCGTATTTATTTAAAACATATAAAAAAAACCTGTAGAACGAAACCAGCCTGTCATTTGAATTTGCATTCTCCGAGACTCGCGGCATTTGTTGCCAGCTAGACACCGCACTCGCGGAGTTTAACCTGACGCGCCTGACAGAAACCCTAACAGCATTAAATACGGAGTAATTATTATTATTATTTTAATTATAACCCTAATTAGGTTAGTGTATTAATTTAATTAGTAATTAGTTTTTATTATTATTTTATTTAATTAGTTTAATTAAATTATAAAATTAATAGTTTTATTAAATAAATAATATAAAAATAATATTTTTATAAAAATTGTACTTTTTACAACTTTTAGTTTATTTTTATATTTTGTCCCTTTTTATTTGTTTTAGAGTAATTTTTGTATTTTTCGTTCGTATTTAGTTTTTAAGATATAGTTTTTGCCATAGTTATTTTTACTTCTAGATTTTAAGGCTTTGCCGTAAAATCCCTTAAGTGCTTTCTCTTTAGACTAAGATTTAGGTGCTTTAGAATTTTGTGACGCCTATCTAAGTTTTAGTATTTTTTTTTAAGATATTGCCATTTGAGATATAGTTTTACTTGTAAGCTTTAATATTTTTAGACGCAACTTTTAATTCTTAGTTTTTAGTTCCTATTTAAGTTTCAACGCACTACTTTCTTATTTTTATTTTTCGAAGCCTTTTACCTATGTATCAATTATCACTCCAATTAGTAATCTCAATTTGTAATTTTAATTTTAAGTTAGTGATAGTAATAAGGTTGGGATAGTCGAGTGTTTTAAAGTTTTATAAGTCACTCTTTTTCTTTCTTATTTTTCGACGCCTTTTATTTTTCAATCCTTTTCTTTTTCGACCTTTTTCGACGCACTCTTTTTCTTTCTTATTTCTTGCCATTCTAGTTTTTAGGACTTAGGATTTTCTCTATTTCTTATCTAAAACTTCTTAAAATTACGAAAATTTATTTTAAGTGGTTAAATTGATAGACATTAAAATTTTCTGGTTCGTAGTAATAGTTGGATTTGTACGTGGACCGGGTTATTGGAGCCAAACAGTACTCAATTATATTGAGAGCAAACGAATCCTGCCCCTCTGCTGCATCTTTTGGCTATTCGAAACGTGGGCAAAATCAGAAAAGTCTATTAATTGGATAACTTATATAATTTTTCTTCCTTTTTAAAAACTAATAGGATATTCAGTGAATGCACCGAGCAAGACGTTCACCACCTTTTGTACGTTCACCACCTGTAACTCGATCAAGACATCTAGCAAATATTGCCGCCGTTGATTTTCCTTTATAATCGTCATCCAGTCGACCAAGTACTCCAGTTCAAATTTTCGATAATCCATTCTTTGAACCCGACCTCACAATTGAGAATCCGGAGAATATTCAGGGACAATTCATAGATCCTGAACCATTAATTTTTCCTCCGGAACCACCAATCATTCAAACAGAGATTGTTGAGGAACGAACCATTAAATCAGAATCCTCTAGTGATTCAGATTCAACAAATTCAATCATGGAGAATCTGGAACCTTTAAGTACGGAAGACCGAATGCGAGCTAAACGCACTGGCCAAGGTCACGCAATTACTCATCCAGACATTAATGTGCCAGATTATGAAATCAAAGGACAAATTCTACACATGGTGACTAATCAATGCCAATTTAGTGGTGCGCCGAAGGAAGATCCAAACGAACATCTTCGTACCTTTAATAGGATCTGCACTGTATTTAAAATAAGAGAAGTGGAGGATGAACAGATATATCTCATGTTATTTCCCTGGACTTTAAAGGGAGAAGCCAAAGATTGGTTGGAATCGTTACTTGAAGGGGCGATTGATACATGGGACGTTTTAGTTGAAAAATTTCTTAAACAATTCTTTCCAGCATCTAAAGCCGTAAGACTTCAAGGAGAAATTGTTACGTTCACACAGAAACCAAATGAAACTCTATATGAGGCGTGGACAAGATTTAGAAAGTTATTGAGAGGATGTCCGCAACATGGTTTAGACACCTGTCAAATAGTACAAATATTCTACCAAGGCTGCGACATCACTACAAGGAAAGACATCGATATAGCAGCTGGTGGTTCTATTATGAAGAAAACCGAAACGGATGCTTACAAAATTATTGATAACACTGCTTCCCATTCACATGAGTGGCACCAAGAAAAAGATATCGTTAGATCATCTAAAGCAGCTAGAGCCGATTCTAGCCATGACTTAGATTCCATTTCCGCAAAGATAGATGCTGTCGAGAGACGAATGGAAAAGATGACTAAAGATATCCACTCAATACGAATTAGTTGTGAGCAGTGTGGAGGACCACATTTGACAAAAAATTGTCTTAGTATTGAGCTAACAATGGAACAAAGAGAGAATGTTTCATACATAAACCAAAGTCCTGGAAATAATTATCAGAATAATTATCAACCGCCAAGACTGATTTACAATCAAAACCAGAATTATAACCGAAATGTTCCATACAACAACCAACAAGGTCCTAGTAATCAACAAGTATCCAATAATACTTACAACCAGCAAAGACTTAATTTTCAAAACAAACCACCACAACCCGATGATAAAAAGCCGAATTTAGAAGATATGATGACGAAGCTAGTTGAAACTCAAACGCAGTTTTTCACATCTCAGAAACAAACCAATGAACAAAATGCTCAAGCATTTAGAAATCAACAAGCTTCTATTCAAAATTTGGAACAAGAAGTGAGTAACCTAGCAAGGTTAATAGGTGAAAGAAAACTGGGAAGTCTACCTAGTGATACAAATGCTAACCCCCGGAATGAAACAGCTAAAGCCATTACCACAAGAAGTGGTATTACACTTAAACCACCTGAAATACCTATAATTTCTGATGAAGCTATTCCTACTCCACAAGAACCACAACCTGAACAAGATAAGGAAAAAGAACCGGTAGTTGAAAAGGTTAATGAAGATAACACAGTTAAGGATAAACCTTATGTTAAACCATACCAACCACCACTTCCTTACCCGAGTTAAATGAAAAAAGAGAAACTTGAAACCGAGCAATCCAAATTCTTGGATATGTTTAAACAGATAAATGAAAATCTTCCTTTCATTGATGTAATTTCAGGAATGCCTAGATATGCTAAATTCTTGAAAGATCTAATCTCGAATAGAAAGAAAATGGAAGAACTCTCGGCTGTTACTATGAATGCAAATTGTTCAGCAGTACTGTTGAATAAGATACCAGAAAAATTATCTGATCCAGGAAGTTTCACAATTCCATGTTTTCTGGGTAGTCTTAGTTCAATAGAAGCATTGGCAGACTTAGGTGCTAGTATAAATCTAATGCCGTATTCACTATACGCTAAACTAGACCTTGGAGAATTGAAACCAACAAGAATAAGTATACAACTAGCCGATCGATCAATAAAATATCCTAGAGGGATAATGGAGAACATGCTAGTTAAAGTTGGTACTTTAGTATTTCCAGTAGATTTTGTTGTTCTGGACATGGAAGAAGATTCTCAAGTTCCTCTCATATTAGGAAGACCATTCTTAAACACGGCTAAAGCAATGATAGACGTGTTTGGTAAGAAACTGACCCTAAGTATAGAGGACGAGATTGTTACCTTTTCAGTTGATAGAGCAATGCAACAACCGCAATCTGCAGATGATACATGTTATTATATTCAAACTATAGATTCTCATGATTGTTAGAAGAATTTCCAGAATTACAAGGAACAGGAGAATGTTCTTTAGGAGAAGAAACTGAACCAATTGATGAAAATGAAATGTTAGCTACACTAATAGCTAATGGATATGAACCAACCACAGAAGAAATTCAAATGCTAAAAGAAGAAGACAGATATCGATATAAATCATTGATAGAAGAACCACCGACATTAGAGTTAAAGCCACATCCAAACCATTTGGAATACGTTTATTTACATGGTGAATCTGAATTACCTGTAATAATATCATCTTCTCTTACTGAAAATGAGAAATCACAACTCATTTCTGTTTTGAAAGCTTATAAACCAGCCATTGCATGGAAGATTCATGATATAAAAGGAATAAGTCCTTCGTATTGCACACATAAAATCCTTATGGAAGAAGGTCATAAAACGTATGTGCAACGCCAACGAAGACTAAATCCTAATATGCAAGATGTAGTTAAGAAAGAAATTATTAAACTGCTAGATGCAGGTTTAATTTATCCAATTTCTGATAGTCCATGGGTAAGCCCAATTCAATGCGTGCCTAAGAAGGGTGGCATGACTGTCATTACAAATGAGAAAAATGAGCTTATTCCTACTAGGACTATAACAGGATGGCGTGTATGTATTGATTATAGAAAATTAAATGACGCCACCAGGAAAGATCACTTTCCCTTACCTTTCATTGATCAAATGTTGGAAAGATTAGCCGGAAATAGTTACTATTGTTTTCTAGATGGTTTTTCCGGATATTTTCAAATTCCAATAGCACCCGAAGACCAAGAGAAAACTACATTCACATGCCCTTATGGTATTTTTGCTTACAAACGCATGCCATTTGGACTTTGCAACGCCCCTGCAACCTTTCAAAGGTGCATGATGGCGATTTTTCACGACATGATAGAAGAATGCATGGAAATTTTCATGGATGACTTTTCAATCTTCGGTGATACATTTGAATCATGTTTAGTTAATCTTGAACGAATGCTTATTAGATGCGAACAATCAAATCTAGTTCTTAATTGGGAGAAATGCCATTTCATGGTTAAAGAAGGCATCGTTCTTGGTCGTAAAATCTCAAAGGAAGGAATTGAAGTGGATAGAGCTAAAGTAGATGTAATTGCTAAACTTCCACATCCCACCAATGTTAGAGGAGTTAGGAGTTTTCTAGGGCATGCCGGTTTTTATCGACGTTTCATAAAAGATTTTTCTAAAATTACCACTCCTATGAATAAACTCCTAGAAAAGGATGCTCCATTCATCTTTTCAGATGAATGTATCAAATATTTTAATATACTTAAAGAGAAACTCACTAATGCACCGATCATGATAACTCCAAATTAGAATCTACCGTTTGAACTTTTGTGCGATGCAAGTGATTTTGCAATGGGAGCCGTTTTAGGACAAAGGATTGAAAAACGATTTCAACCTATATATTATGCTAGTAAGACGTTACAAGGAGCACAAACGAATTACACAACTACTGAAAAAGAACTCCTTGCTATTGTCTTTGCTTTTGACAAATTTCGATCATATCTCGTTCTAGCTAAAACGGTGGTCTATACCGACCATTCTGCTCTTAGATACCTATTTTCGAAACAAGATGCTAAACCAAGATTAATCCGTTGGATCTTACTCTTACAATAGTTTGATATTGAAATCCAAGATAAAAGAGGAGCAGAAAATCTCGCCGCTGATCATTTTTCTCGTCTTGAAAATCCTGAATTAGAAGTTCTAAATGAATCGGCCATACAAGACAACTTTCCTGATGAATATCTATTGAAAATAGATCATAATGAAATTCCATGGTTTGCATACTATGCAAACTACTTAGTATGTGGATTCCTTGAAAAAGGATTGTCGTACCAAAAACGAAAGAAATTCTTCAGTGATATAAAACACTATTTCTAGGAAGATCCACATTTGTTTAAAAGTTGTCCCGATGGAATAATACGCCGATGTGTATTCGGAGATGAAGCTAGTAAAATCTTAAACCATTGTCACACAGGACCAACAGGAGGGCATTATGGGCCTCAACTAACAGCAAGAAAAGTTTATGATGCTGGATTCTATTTGCCTACAATTTACAAAGACGCACACCTTCTTTGCAAATCCTGTGATGCTTGTCAAAGGGCCGGAAAAATAAGTCAACGTGATGAAATTCCGCAAAATGTCATTCAAGTATGTGAAGTATTTGACATTTGGGGTATTGACTTTATGGGTCCATTTCCAAAATCTCATAATAATCTCTACATTCTCGTTGCCATTGATTATGTATCTAAATGGGCGAAAGCACAAGCTCTCCCAACTAACGATGCACGAGTTGTAGTTAACTTTTTAAAATGTCTTTTTGCAAGGTTTGGAACACCGAAAGCTTTAATAAGTGATCGGGGTACTCATTTCTGTAATAATCAACTTGAGAAAGTTCTAAAAAGATATGGAGTAACTCATAAAATCTCAACCACATATCATCCACAGACAAGTGGACAAGTTGAAAATACCAACCGAGCTTTGAAACGTATTCTAGAGAAAACCGTAGGATCAAATCCGAAGGAATGATCCATAAAATTGGAGGATGCACTCTGGGCTTTTAGAACAGCCTATAAAACTCCAATTGGAACCACACCTTTTAGACTCGTTTACGGAAAAGCATGTCATCTTCCAGTAGAAATTGAACACAAAGCATTTTGGGCTTTGAAGACATGTAATCTTGATTTACATGAAGCTGGACGTCTACGGTTAAGTCAATTAAACGAATTAGAAGAATTAAGACAAGAAGCATACGAAAATTCGTTAATATATAAGGAAAGAACGAAGAAATGGCATGATAAAAGAATCAGAAGTTCAAAAGAATTTAAAGAAGGAGACAGAGTACTTCTTTTCAATTCACGATTCAAGCTATTTCCTAGAAAATTGAAATCAAGATGGTCTGGACCATTCATAGTCAAAAGAGTTTTTCCATACGGAACGATAGAATTAATAAATTCAAATGGGATTGAATTTATAGTTAATGGTCACAGAGTTAAACACTACATAGATAGTCCGATGGAAGTCGACAACGAAGTTAATCACAATTTCAACACCACAGCTAACTAAGTGTGGGGAGAATCAAGTCTTTAAAGGATAATATGTATTTCTATTAGAGTTAGATTTTCTGTTTTCGTGTAGTTCTCAAAAATGGAACCCGAATGGTCTTTCCCTAGCAGACCCTAAAGAACTAGTCTTCTCCCCCCATTCTGAATTTTTATTTTTTTAGGTTTTTACGAAATGAAGACTTCCTGTGAACTAAACCATGGTCTAATGCTACACGCTTTGATTACTAAACGTAATAATGACACACTTCCGAGTGAACTGGTATCAGTAATCAGAGAAAAATTGGACGGAGTAAGAAAAGAATCCAGATGCGAAGATAATAAGTTACAATTTGGTAAAGGAAAATCAAAATTCGCAGCGAAAAGAAGAGCACGACACCTTGAAAGATGTCACAAATGCAGAAAATGGTCACACGAAGGTAAATGTTCAAATAATCAAACCTATTCAAACACCGAATTTGTTACTTTATGCAGAGATGGACCGTTCATATGTTCAGAAGAAAAAATATTAAATGCTCGAGGTTACGCCTATGTAGCCATGGAAAATCAATTAGTCCGACTATCTTATGAGTGGGCTAGAGCATATCACTAAGAAATCTATTTCACAGGTAAGTTTGTACAGTTTTTTTTTATTTTTTATTTTTAACCTTTTGATAATAAACGCTAATTTGTTCGCTATAAAGTATTAAATTGGTATTCAATAAAATTAGGTCTGGCGACCGAAATTATTGATATCATACAAAAATTTATTACATCACTGCGAAATTTAACGTTTATTCTTAAGGTATAAATATCTTTAATCAATCAACTCAAAATATTTCAAAAATTCGTCATGAGTTAAATTAGGTCATGGAACCGAAATTACTTTACCGAAAAGAGGGGCGCATATTTTTGATAATATTTGATTGATTAAAGTGGAATAAAAGCCAAAAAGATTTTTAATTTTATTTTTACCATATTTTTAAATTTAATATTAAATTAATATTGTGCAACTTTTTAAATCAATATATTTAAAATTGTAAATATTTGAAAAATTAATATTTTTAATATAAGTTTGTATGTATAAAAACAAAATTAAATTTAAGTTTGGTATGAATTTTTAAAATATGAATTTTTAATTTTATGCATTTTAAATTTAAGTTTGGTGTAAATTTAAAAACAAAAATTTACTTTATTTTGCTAAGTTAAAAATATGATTTTTAAAAATTCTTCGTAAGTTGAAGACTAGGTCGTTGAACCGAAATTGCTTTACCCGAGGGAGGGACGAGAACATTTATTATCATTATTTTTAATCTTATTGAATTAAAGTATGCCAAAAACATTAAAAACCCAAAAATCTTGCTTTTAAAACCACGCTTTAAATTAACAAATTTTAAAATTTTGTCGAGGGACGGACTAGGACATCGTTCCGAAACGACCTCGTCCTAAATAACAAGGGAAACAAAATTTTAAAATTAATTTATTAATATTGTTTTTATAAGTTAAGATTTTTATAAAAAAAAAAAAAAAAAAAAAAACCTTGGGTAAAATTATGTACAAGGACACTTGGCGTAATTGATAACAAAGTATTAAAACCTTGGGTTACACACAGTCGATATCCTGGTGTAATTATTAAACAAAGTAATAAAACCTTGTTACAGTTTAAGTCCCCAATTAGTTGGAATATTTGACTTCGGGTATAAGGATAATTTGACGAGGATACTCGCACTTTATATTTATGACTGATGGACTGTTATGGACAAAAACCAGACGGACATATTAAATAATCCAGGACAAAGGACAATTAACCCATGGGCATAAAACTAAAATCAACACGTCAAACATCATGATTACGGAAGTTTAAATAAGCATAATTCTTTTATTTCATATTTAATTTCCTTTATTTTTGTATTTAATTGCACTTCTAATTATCGCACTTTTATTTATTGCCATTGTATTTAATTGCACTTTTAATTATCGTACTTTTTAATTATCGCAATTTTATTTTATCGCACTTTTATTTATCGCAATTTCATTATCGTTATTTACTTTACGCTTAAATTAAGTCTTTTATTTATTTATTTATTATTTTACATTAGGTTTTAACTGCGACTAAGTTTTAAAATCGACAAACCGGTCATTAAACGGTAAAAACCCCCTTTTTATAATAATAATATTACTTATATATATATATTTGTATTTTTATAAATTAAAACTAATATAGCGTTAAGCTTTGTTTAAAAGATTTCCCTGTGGAACGAACCGGACTTACTAAAAACTACACTACTGTACGATTAGGTACACTGCCTATAAGTGTTGTAGCAAGGTTTAAGTATATCCATTCTATAAATAAATAAATATCTTGTGTAAAATTGTATCATATTTAATAGTATTTCCTTGTAAAATTTAATAGTATTTTATACCCCTCTGCTTTGACATCAAACTCTATTTTTCAACTCATATTCATCATTCTTGTTGTAAACATTGACGATCGCTATCAAATTTCATGACCGTAATTTTCACGAACTCCTCTCTATTTTGTCTACCCTAATATTGTGGCATAAACGCTCAAGGTTTGAATAAGCTCACTATTATTCATAACACATTTCATGTGCATTGAAACGCTTGTATAGCATCATCATCTCTTTCTGAGAAAACCTAATCAATGACACTCTTGTTAAATCCTTTAGATAACCTCCGCATTAATAATAAAATGCAATTCGTAGAATTTATGGATCATATGATTTAAACTCTTAAAACAAAACAATATTCTATCCGTTGCAATTCATGCAAGGCCCCGAGTATACCTGGGAACGTGAAGACTAAATAAAACGAAAATATCCTCACCTGTTTACAAACAACGCCGACTGATGGCAACAACTAAATTTCGGGACAAAATTTCTATTAACAGGGGGATACTGTGATAACCCGAAAAATTTCCGATAAAATTTAAACTAAACTTCAACTATTTCTGACGATTCACGAACAACCGGTTATAAAAAGATATGTAAATATATATGTGTGTGTATTTACATCATTTACAATCATTATTATTATCAGTATTATAATTAATAATTATCATTATCATTAATATAATTACTAATATATTATTAATATTATTAGTATTAGTATCAATCAATACTTAACATTAATATTAAAATAATAAAATATCATTATTAAAATTATTATTACTAGTTATTGTTATTATTATTAATATCATTACTAACAATATTATTAATAATTATCATTATACTTATTAATATTTTCATTAATATTATTATTAACATTATTATTAATAAAGATTATTATCATTATTATTTATATTATTATTAGTATTATTTCTATATTATTATTATTATTAATATTATTATTATAAATTTTATTATTATTAAAAGTATTTATAATTAATATAAATTAGGTTAAAAATTAGGTATATGACTACTTTTTATTTTTTTTAAACCAATCATATCTACTTTTAATTTTTAATTAAATCACGATCCAGCTTTAAATTTTTTATTTATATCCTGAATATTTTTTATATACTACTGGTTTTAATTTTGTCCTTTAACTGATCGTGATATCTTCTTTTTATTTATTAATCCATCGTGATAGGTGTTTATTTATTTTTCTGTTCTTAATTAAAATTGTGTCGACATCTCAATCAGCTATAAAACAATCAAATTGATCAATGTTGAATTAACCCATTCAATTTTCTATCATCATTATCCAATATCAATTTCCTACTGCAATTCATAAAACAAAACTGAAAAATTAAAGAAACAGACTCGATATACCTCTGTTCTTTCTCAAATATTCAAAAACCTCGATTTCGTTTTCAATTTTAAAAACTAAAAATGCAGTTTTGTTAGGATTCTTATAGTCAAATTATCTGGAAAATCTCGAGTCTCAATTTTATCTATCGAGTTCCAATTTTGGAGTCAAAGATAATTTTCAAAAAGTCAAAGATTTTGTTCTTCGCAAAATTCGAATTCGGTTTAATGTTTTAGGATCAATTAAGGGTTCAGAAAGTTTATAATGAAGTTTTAGAGTATAATTCATGTTATAATCATAAGCTGAAAACAACTAGAATTCGAAAATCAAATTTTTTTTTATTAAGTCTTGCGACAGCAGCAGAAGGCTGTTGTTCATTTTTTTTATTTTTCTTTCTGCTATAATAATTCAAACAATGGTCGTTCCATTTAAAATACTGAGTGTTAAATAAAATTTAGTAATATGTTGTTTTGATTTGGATTCTCTGGTCGTTCGAAGTATAGAAGAAGAAGAAACAGTATAAACGAGATAAATATATATAGGTTGTGAAAATAATCAGAAAAACAGATATTGAAGGATGGTTTGGGTGTGTTTGTGCTAACCGAGAGGTCGCGGGTTCGAGCCCGGTTCGTTGCAAAAAATTTTTAGAAAAGCTTGTGAAGGTAGTTTTCATTCTTAAAATTTTTATTATTATTATAATAATAATAATAATTATTATTATTATTATTATTATTATTATTATTATTATTATTATTATTATTATTATTATTGTAATTATTATTATTAACATAAGTATTATTAATATAACCATTATTCTTATTAATATGATATCATTAGTAGTATTATTATGATTAAAACTATTATTTTTGTATTATTATCATTATTATTGAAATAATTATTATTATCAAAAATTATCATTTAGAATTAGTATTATTACTAAAATTAACATTTTTATTAAAAATTCTCATTTTCATTGTTATTAAAAACTATCAATTATAAAAGTATCATTGTTATTAAAATTAACATTATCATTATTATTACTATTATTATTATTATTATCATTCTTATTAATAAAAGTATTAAAATTATCATTATCATTTATAATAAGATTGTATTTATTATTAAAACTATCATTATTATTATCATTAACAGAATCATTAATATTATTATCATTATTATTATTACAAAATAATACAACTCTTTATTCATTATCATTATTAATATCATTTATTCAAATAAATACTTATATATAGAATATATATATAAGTATATATATATAGAAATATATAACAATCGAAATAATATATATAAACTTATTTGATTACGAGTATATGTGTTAATATATATATTAGATATAGGTTCGTGAATCCTAGGTCAACTCTGTACTTGTTCAGTGCCATCCTATGCATATTTACTACAAACTATCGTATCGTATCGTGAGTTTCATTTGATCCCTTTTACTCTTTACATTTTTGGACTGAGAATACATGCAATATTTTATTATTGTTTTATGAAATGAATACAAATACTAAAACTGATTTTTCGTGAGTTTCATTTGCTCCCTTTTTATCTATATTTTTGGGCTGAGAATATATGTACTATTTTTATAACTGATAGACACAAGTACAAACTATTATGCGACCAACATGAGTATTTTTATTATGTTCATTTGAAACATGCAAAACCCTCCTTTGTAATATCATTAATTGCTAGATAATGAAGAGGCAAACGGAATTATTATAAATAGCGCTATTGGGAGTAACGTCCCGCACTGTTGACCTCAGGTCAATTGGTGGTATAATAATGATCTCGACAATTACATATGTATTGTCTCGGGGTAAAATCGTTTAGTTTTGATATTATACGTTCATGGCATACTTTTGATATACATGATATATCGTCTTTTATTAAATCTTGTGATCTATTACTGAAATCATTATTTATGACAAACCTATGAACTCACTCAACCTCGTGTTGACTTTTTAAGCATGTTTATTCTCAGGTACTTAAATATTGCTTCCGCTGTATATCTACTGCTTTGATGATGATTGCTTGCTATGCTTGGAGTCTTCATTACATATCATATCAATTAAAGACATTTAATGCTCTAAATACAATGTAATCTATTTATCTTCCGCTACAAAACTCAATAAACGTATCATATAGAGTCGTTCTCATTTATACGACTGTGATTTGATAAAATTAGTCACAAATACCCCAGGCCCTATTCGGGGGTGTGACAATAACACCACACGAATAGTAGCTGGTTTTATGACCGGGCTAAATGTTTTCGTACAATCTACGCCAACCTGTTGTGACCTGCCATCACCAACCAAACGAGCTTTGTATCGCTTAAAAGAACCGTTATAATGAAACTTATGTTTATAAATCCACATAGACCGTATTATATTCATATTAGGTTCCCGAGGTACAAGATCCCATGTCCTATTATTAATAAGAGCGAAAAATTCATCGGTCATGGCTAGTTTCCAATTCGGGTCTTGAAGGGATTGTGAAGGTGTTGTAAGGGAGACAGATAAGGAGATTTAAATGTAGTTGTATTAAGATTAAGAGGTGTTTTAGGTTTAAATATGTTTGACATACTTTTGGTGTGTATAGTTTTAGTGGGTAACTCATTTTGAGTTGTAGTATACTAATTAGAGAGGTTCGACATATTAGTATGAATGTCAACAGATGAATGTGAATGTGTAGTTGCATGCGTGAAATTATTGGTTGTGTTGGGCTCGGAAGATTGTTGGGCCGAGGAAGGATGCGAAGGAGTAGATGGGCCAGTGTGGTCCATTTCAGGTGAAAGATTGAAATTGTCATGTTGGGCCGAAGCAAGTGATGGGCTGGAATGCGGAGGTGTATGAGTTGGGCTGTTGTGAGTTGTGGTAGGCGAATTAGGCTCATGGGCCTGAGTAGTTTGGTTATTTGTTTTCGAGTTATGGAATGGAAATGATGTAACGACTCGACAAAATTGTCATTGACGGCGCCGTTAACTTATGTCTCATTACGTGGTCATAGTCCCTAAATGAGACGCGTTTGACCAAAATTATGTCGCATTCATTTTAAACGTGCATGGCTTGCAAAGTTTTAAGTTCCAAATGGTTTGACAACAAGTTTAAGTTTACAAAAGTTGTAAAGTATAAATGAAATAACTTGCGACATAATATAAGTTGAAAATCACGAATGCTATAAATAGCGTATGCATGTAAACATTAAGTTTGAATCCAAAGGTGCTATCACTAGCGTATGCATGTATGCTTGACCCCAAGCAAGTAATCAAAGTGTACGGAAGCATGTATCAAGTAGCCAAGTATGAATCTGAGAAACATATAGAAAACTGTCAACGAAAAACGTTGGTGAAATCATAGGTGTTTTTGTAAACGTTGTTTTTGAACCACAAGATTTAGTTTTTCCAAAAATTTGATTATCCAAATCGTTTGCATTCCAAAAGTACATTCGCGAGCACCCAATTATCAAGACTTAACTGTTTTGTACCCTATTACGTAGTGTTAGAACATACAATATACTCGAAAATATATTTCATCCGCTAACGGTAGCGAACCGTCCGAATGAGGGCGCGTCAAGCCCACATGGATCCACACAACATAAGTTCACTTTTACACCATACAAGTGTAACTAATGATAATTGAATTGAGGCTTTTTGTTCTAACTCCCTGTGGAATGTTTGTTTTCGTACTTGTGTTCAAAGCATAAAAGTATGATAAGTATATGTTTCTCATCCCATAATTTAAAAGTATAAAAGTTGTTGAAAAGATGGGACTATGATCTCACCGTAGTTGCACGCCAAAGTGTTTGAAATTAAACGTTGTACAAATGGAAGTTGCTTAGCCTTGACCTAAACAATTAAGTTGCATCAATACCGGGTAAGACACAAGGTCAGTCGAAATGTGTTCAATTAGTCCTATGGCTCGTTACGACTCGATTATAAAGCATGTGAATCACGTTGTCAAGTTTCATGTAAGAATCAAGTATAAAAGAAGATTAGAACGATTGCATAAGTTTTTGGTTAAGTTTGAGTAAAAGTCAAACTTGGACAAGTCAAAGTCAACGAAAAAGTCAACATGTTCGGTCGGGCCTCGGACTATTTTTCTGAGCTAATTAATCATATATGAGCATGTTAGAACAAGTTACATGTTAATCGGAAGTGCGTAGCATAGTCAGAATTAAACGTGATAACGCGAATTTGAACAGCCCACAACCACGGCATATGCCGTGCTGCGGCTATGGGTGTCGTGCCGCGCCAATAGGCGTGAGCTGATGCCTGAGCTGCTTCAATTGTTCAAGTCTCAAAACAAACTTCATTCAACCACAATTTATGAACCGAAAACATTTACAACACGTATCTTATATCGTTGGAAAGGTATTTTGACAAGGAATACAACTAGGAACATATCATCAACCAAAACTAGCATTTATAGCAATTAAATCCGCATCGAAATATCATTGAATGTTCATTATCAAAAGTTCAAAGTTCATAAACGCATAAGATGATTCGGGAATTCAATTTACACATACGATATGCCGTTTCGAAGGTAATTAAACATACATTGCAACTAAACACTTACTAATGACGTTTCATAGCATTCAAAGCACCAAAAGTTCATTTTAAAGTTCATCAAACCCTAACCGAGAATCATGAATTCAATAATTTTGTAAATGAAGTTTTTTTAAATCAACCTACATACCAAAACGAAGCTAACGATGCTAGTAACACATTTAATACATGAACTTTAATATTTAAACAACATTTAATCAACCAAAATCAAGGATTAGACTAACCCATTTCAAGTGTTCATGCTAGTTACTCAACACATCAAGAACAAACAAACAAATCACATATTCATGTTATAAACGAGTCATAGACACTAACTAACACCATTTCAAGTCTATAAAATGAATTTAGAGAAATCTAGAGTTTTTAGAAACCTTACCACAAGTAGTGAAATTGGTACCAAACTGAAGAGGATGATGCAAGGATCACAAAAGTACAATTTGTTTTGTGATGAGCTTCCTAGATTCGAAATGGATGATGATTGAATGATGAAGATGAAAATGGTGAAAGATGGAAGTAATACTTGAAAGGAAAATTGGAAAAAGAAAATAAAATGAAATGAATGGTGGTGAAGGGCTTAACTAGTTCAACTAGTCAACTTCTTTGGTCCATTGGCAACTTTGGTCCCTCAAGTTTGAAAGCGGGTGCGTGAATTAACCAAACGAAATATTTAAATACGCTAGAGTAACGAGAGATGTTATAATCCAATAACGGAAATATTAAGAACGTTAGTTAACGGAAGGTACGAATTTAGATAACGAAAGATATTATCTAAAAAAAAGACAGGCATTAAAATGAATTAACGAAAAAATGCGGGATGTTACAAATGAGACAGTAGGTGTTGTAAGTAATTCAGGATAAAAATGGGATGATAGAAATTTATAAGAGTTAAGGGTGTTGGAATTAGACGTAGCAAAGGGGAATTGATTTTCATTAAATAGAACGTGGCGGGAAATAATAATCTTTTTCGCATGAAGGTCATAACATTTATAATCGCGGTGGGAGGGAGGATAGCCAAGAAAGACAAATGGTGAGGATCTAGGTTGTAGTTTATTTATGGTAGTGGACGGTTGTAATGGATAGCAAAGACAACCAAAAGTTCGTAAGTGTGTGTATTGAGGGTGTCGGTGATATAGTAATTATGTAGGAGAGTAATTTTTGAGAAGTTTGGAAGGAATAATATTAATAAGATAGGTAGCCATAGCTAATGCATGATGCTAAAAATTAGGTGGAACGGAAGAATGATCTAGAAGTGTGCGTATAATATTATTTATTGCACGGATTTTACGCTCGGCTTTGCCATTTTGAGCGGAAGTGTAGGGGCATGAGAAATGAAATGACATGCCATGTTGTTGGCAAAATGTGTGAAAGGATGAGTTATTATATTCCGTACCATTATCGCATTGAAACATTTTTATTTGTTTGTTAAACCGAGTCTGTATATCTTTGTTGAGAATGAGAAATGTGTTAAATACTTGGGATTTATTTTGTAGGGGGTAGGTCCATAGAAAGTTGGTGTAATCATCAAGAAATAAGATATAATATTTATGACCTAAAGAGCTAGCAACCGGTGATGTCCATAAATCGCATGAACAATATCAAATGGAAATAAAGTAGACGAATTTGAATTACTAAAAGGTAAACGAATGTGTTTGCCAAAAACACATGATTGACATAATTTAGAACATTTATTCGAAGAGTTAGACATAGAAATTTTATTCCTAAGCAAATTTAAAATGTTGGCTCCGGGATGACCAAGTCGTCGGTGCCAAACATCTTCGGAAGTAGCAGAAAAAGAAGTTGGCAGACTTTGAATTTTGGTGATAGCGGTTGATGAGATCGGGTAAAGGTCTCCTTGACTATTGCATCTCATGAGTGGAGTGAGTGTCCTGTAATCCTTCACAGTGAAACCAAAAGGATCAAAAGTTATAGCAAGGTTATTATCGGTAGATAAACGACGTACGAAAATTAAATTAGTAATTAGATTTGGCGAATATAGAATAGAATTGAGGTGTAGAGGTAGTTTTAGCATTTTTAGTGTGGAATGGCCAAGACCATGAATTGGAAGTCTATTACCATTACCAACAATTATTTGTTTAGGCACGTTCGTATTAACATAGGAAGAGATCATACCTCGATTACCCGTCATGTGTGAAGATGCTCCCGTATTCATGTACCAATTTTCTTCAGGTGGAGTCAATGTCATGTACTGAAAAGCAATATCGATAGTAGTAGGAGCATAGTTTGCTGTTGCTGGTTGTGGGCTGTTGGTGGGATATGGGCTGCTGGGGTATGGGCCGAGGACACCAGGAGCTAGATTTGAGGGGGTATTTGGCCTGGTCCATGCAGTAGTGGGATAGGGACAAGGCGGTGTAGTGGGCCAATTAGGTGAATAAGTCCAAGGTGTAGTAGGAGCCCATGTTTGCCTAGACCCAATGTAATTAAAATTAGAGGGTTGAGTATTACCCCGTCCTCTGCCCTGATAACTGGAACGACCACCACCCCTTCGACCGCCTCTTCCCCGATTGTTCTGAAAGTTAGCGGTACGATTGTCACGAGATGGTTCACGGTTTTCGGCGGTGGTATGAAGGGCACTCTCCGCCGTGATTTCACTGATGGGGGAATTTCGGTTCAGACGAGCTTCTTCCAAGATCAATTTTGACCTAGCTTCGTAAAATTTGGGAAGTTTGTCTACCTGTGAGATGTAAGTACCAATTGTAGCATCATTATCACCTAAACCTGCAACCATTTGAAGTACCATTCGTTGGTCAGTGACATCGAGCCCAACATTGTTCATTTGAGCCGCAAGCATCTCACTTCTTTACAATAGGCAGACACATTTGGGAAATTGTCCAGTTTGAGATTGGTAAATTTGTGTTCAAGAGCAACCGCACAAGACCCTTGATTATCCTGAAAAATACTTTGAAGGCGATCCCAAGCTTGTTTTGCAGTGGTGCTGGTTTCGAGTATGGTATGAAGAAGATCTTGGAGATAGTGGCGTAGATCCATTGTAGAACAATGGCGTTTTGGCGTGCCCAGACTTCAGAAGAGATGGCCGGTTCTTTGGATGTTGAATCAGCGGGTGGTTTTTCGGAGGTCAAGTGATCAATAACATCATGAGCACGACAGTGAATTTTGAACAACTCTGACCAGGAGTTGTATTGACTGGTTTCGACCTCAAGTTTGATAGGTACGGAGTGAATGATGTGGTTGATTGGTTGTAGGATGGACTGTTTTGAATCGGCCATTTGATATTAGCAGAGAAGTGGATGTGAATTGAAGAGAAGAAATTCGAGGGAAGGAGTAGGGGATCGGTATTCAGTCTGATACCATGTAAGTTTATGAAATTGTGATTGATTTCTATTGAAAAGTTACAACCGTATTTATACAGTTTATGCTACAGCTAAATATTCAATAATTCAGGAGAATGAGCACACCTGTGCTTATCTGTAACTCTCCTATTCTACTGCTAATTTGGTTACAATATTGACTAGTACAATACACTTTACATGACTAACTTGTACGATGTATATGCTGACTAATAGCAACAAAGTAAGTTCACCTACTGTACCAACTAAACAGGACGAGAAACACGTTTTATAGCATCAAATAGTATGATGATATGGATTTCATTATATAACACTACATAGTTATTTTTTATTTTGTTATTTTTGGTAAAAAAAACGAAAACTCATATAAAAACGAGGTCATTTTCCAAAGAAAAACTCCCTTAACAAGGAATACAAAAGGACTCGGGAAAGACATGAAGACTCGCGCTTAGAAACTAACCAACTATACAAAAACTATCTAAAAGCGAGTATCCTAGACATCCAGAACAAATTTTACAAACATAATAACCAAACAAAAACAGAGACAAAGACGAGTTACTATCAGTATATTATTACAGTAATTAATTACCTTCCACCAAACATATCCATATCCATATCCCACGACAACAAAGACCATAAGAATACCATACTTTCCGCCTGCAAGAGAATAGAATATAATAATAAAAGCTTTTAGAAAGTAGAATTAGTGCAAAACAAAAAGGAAATCACAAAGCCGTTACTAGAATTCATAACTACCCCTGCCTGACAAATGAACACAGTAATAAAAAAAGAATACATGACATAAATAAATAAAGCTAATTAACAAACCACGTGAACCATTAGTAGTCACGATGGTAACAGGTCTTGTATTAGATGTCAACTGTCGCACCTCCTGTCTTAGTCTCTCGACCTAATCACAACAAATATATATATAGCACCTCAATTTTCAACACATTGGTAAAGTTTAAATGAATAAGCAAGCCATATTCTCAACCAAGTGTAACAACATTGTAGTACAATATCAAATAAAAGAAACATTCAAACCTGTAACTCGATTTCAACGCCCATTGGAATTGGCCAGTGTTGCAAAAAACCCGATTACTCGCCGATTAATCATTTTTAAGAGCAATCCGTTCCGATTTCCAAAAATCCATTTAATTAAACGGTCAACGTCAATTGATGGGTCAAAATCGAATTTGGTAATCAAAGTTGGTCAAAGTTAAAAATCGTTAACATTTTAACATGAATTTATACTAAAATTTTATAGTTTTTTAGCAAAATAGATAATTTTAGACAATTACGTTAGAGTTTATTTTTATATATATGGTTTTTTTCTATATTTACAAATATAATTTTTATAATTTAGTATTTATATATACATACAGTACAATCCGATTAATCCCCGATTAATCCCCGAATTACCGATTAATCATTTTAAAGTCCCGACCGATTAATCCCGGAATAGCGAATTTTGCAACCTTGGAATTGGCTCTCGACTTTTCATTACTTCATTATTAATTCTAATCCTTTCAAGTATCTACAAAAAAAAAAAAAAAAAAAAATAATAAAATAAAATAAAATAAAATAAAATAAAATAAAATAATATATATATATATATATATATATATATATATATATATATATATATATATATATATATATATATATAATCACAAAACCTCAAAATATATGGATAGATTTTTATATTGTATTGTATATTTGTATGTAATACACATGAAAAAGTGCTTACCTTATTAGCACATGTGATCACATCAGACATACTGGGCATATGTCCTTCTTTACTAACAACCGCCCCAAGAACAACATATATACCCATGACAATTTTAGTTAGCATGTAACTATATATATATATATATATATATATATATATATATATATATATATATATTGGTAGGATCAAGAGTGAAGTAACCAATCGGGGGGAAGCGGGGGGAAGCAAAAACTTTTTTTTTTTTCGTTTTTTGAAAAAACTTTGCTCACGAACATTATAGATGGGATGCAAATATGAACATTGTTGAGGTGTAGGCTTCGGTATTTAAGCCCAATAAAAACAGGCATGGAGTTTACTTGGCGACCAAGTCAGGGTCTGGCCAACCATAATTGGTTGGGCCGACTTTTATTGTTCTTTTCTTAGTCTATATATAGTCTCTCATTCTACTTGTAAATTATCACCTCCAAATTAATAAAATACTCTCTAGTTCCAAAGTGGATGTAGGTTTCACCTAGAAACCGAACCACTATAATTCTCGTGTTCTTTTTTATTCTGTGTTTATTATTCGATTTGCTTGTTTGTGATTGATAATCGATTAGGGTTCTACTCTGATCAAAGGCAGGTTCTAGCCATAACAACTGGTATCAAGAGCCCAGGTTCCAACCCTAGCCGTCAATCATAGCTGTTGCTGTTACAGATCCAGTCGCTGCTGCTGTTGTTGCTGTTTTTACAGATCAGGTTGCAGGTGCTAAACTCTAGCCGCCACCAGACTCTGATGATCAACCCTAGCCGCCACCAGACTCTATTGTTACAGATCAGATTGCAGGTGCTAAACCCTAGCCGCAACCAGATTCTACTGATAAACTCTAGCCGCCACCAGATGTGACGACCCGGAAATTTCTGACTAAATTTAAACTTTATCTTTATATTATTCTGACACGATAAGCAATGTTTGTTAAGTTAAATCTCAAAGATTTTAAACTATGTTTATACATTCATTTAAACCTCGACCAAATTCCAATAATTCACGAACCATTAAATGAACATATATGAATATGTATGTATATGTGTATATGTTATAAATTGAAAATGTCAACAAAGTATTTAAACGTATAATGCTTTATATGAACGTATTTGTTTCAATATGATTATCGACGAAATTAAAAAAATATATTAAATGATTGAATTATCAGAAACATTGAATTATGATTACAAGTCTCTGTTGAGAGGTCCACTATGATTTGAGAAAATTTATTCCTCTTAACGATATTCGGAATAATTTGTAAAGCTATTTATAAATAAATAAAAAGTGTCATTTACGAAAGTTAGACAAAAGCTAGTGGAGAATTGGTTTCCATAATATTCTATTAATCTATTTTCAAACGTACAAAAACGTTTTCAGTTTAAAAAGAACTTTATTATTAAAACGTATATAACTTTTATAAATATCTAGAATCACTTTTGACAACTCATTACTTAACCAGTATAATAAATATAACGATATTTATATTTTATTTCATTAAATATATATAACGATTTAAATTAATATTATATATATTTATACGCGTATTATACATACATAGTTTTTATACTTTTATTATACTTTAACTTTACATTTACTTTACTTTTACTTTACTTTAACTTTAATAATTCACTTTAATAATTCACTTTAATAATTCATACTTTAATAATTCACTTTAATAATTCATACTTTAATAATTCACTTTAATAATTCATACTTTAATAATTCACTTTAATAATTCACTTTAATAATTCTTACTTTAATAATTCACTTTAATAATTCATACTTTAATAATTCACTTTAATAATTCATACTTTAATAATTTACTTTAATAATTCAAAAATCTATTATAAATATAATTCAATAGTTTCATTATTTCATAGAAACTTGAAAATATATTTCTCTAAACTCTCTCAATCGATTTACATATATATATATATATATATATATATATATATATATATATATATATATATATATATATATATATATATATATATTTGCTCTGTATTATTTCAAGATATTATTAGTATACATAAAATATTACGACGGAGTGATGTCCGAGTGATTTCAAAATAGTTTTTTGAATGAGTCGAAGCTAAGGAAATTATGGGTTATAGCTATGGAGGTGATGGGTATGGTTCATGGGTATGCTCGTGAGGTCAATCTAGTATTTATCATTTCTGTTGCGTCTACGTACTTTCCTGCAATATTGAATCTCAATATTAATACGTGAGCACTCATAACTTAACTTTTATATATCAATAGTGTATCTCTGACTAGTGCTCGAGTATATAGGATTATGCATGCTTGTACATTCGATATTGTCCTTAGATAGGTTTGTTGAATCCTGAATTAGATACATATGCTACTGAGATAGGGTATATGATATGCATGTCATTGGAAAGCTAGCGAAAAATTAAGAACTTTTCATTTAGATATCGAATGGTTTCGATGAACGGATTAGAAGTTATAGTCAACTGAATTTTAGTATTATTGTTAAAATGATTATTATTACTATCGTTGTTATTATTTTAATAGAAATATCATTGTTATTATAAAATATCATTATTACTATTATGTTAGTATTATCATTTTATCATAATAACATTTTTAGTAAATATAAATATTGTTATTTTTTTATAGAATAATAATAACTATTATTACAAAATAATACAACTTTTACTTATTATTATTATGATCAATATTATTTTATCAAATAAATAGGGGATACAAATATATTTTTCACCACGCGTAATATAATTACATTAATAATACTTACCACTATAGTTTTACGATATTAAGTGAACTTTATAAATTTTACTACTTAAGATATATAAAAGTATATTTTATCATATATAAACGTTAATATAAATTTTTATTAATAAATGACTTTTATTATTATAAAATCTAATAAATATATTTAAATATATAAAATGACTATAGTTAAGTTATATAATAAACACGTATAAATTTTAGAAGTCATTTTGGGTCAAGTTGACTTTTGTTGACTTTTGCATATTAGTCTCGAGCATTAGGATTGTGGTACACTATGACTTGACCAAAAATTGTTAGACAAATATTGACCAACATATAAATATATATAATTAATATAGGTTTGTGAATCCAAGGCCAACCGTGCACTTGTTAAATGACGTTATATGTATTTTTACTACGAAATACAGTATGGTGAGTTTCATTGCTCCCTTTTTAAATGCTTTTGCATTATATATTTTTGGGCTGAGAATACATGCATATTTTATAACTGTTTTACGAAATAGGCACAAGTACTAAAACTAATTCTACGTGGGTTTAAACCAGAAATGTCCCCTTAGCTTGGTAACTATAACTACTGGTGTATGACTGGTAGGCGCGAATCCTAAAGATAGATCTATTGGGCCTGACAAACCCCATCCTGACTATGGGATGCTTTAGTACTTCGAGGTTATTTTAAACACACCTGATTTGGTGTACTTCAGAGGGTAAAACATGAACGTTAAGACTTGTTACCGGGTGCCTACAACTTATAGAATACTTTTATACACTTGCGAGTGTACATATATTTATAAACGGAAATCTTGTGGTCTATTAATATATTGAAATGATTGTTATGATAAACCTATGAACTCACCAACCTTTTGGTTGACACTTTAAAGCATGTTTATTCTCAGGTATTAAAGAAATCTTCCGCTGTGCATTAGTTCATTTTAAGGATATTACTTGGAGTCATTCATGACATATTTTGAAAGACGTTGCATTCGAGTCATTGAGTTCATCAAGATTATTATTATGTCAATTATAGTTGGATGTATTATGAAATGGTGTGCATGCCGTCAAATTTCGTTGTAAAGAAAATTTGTCTTTTAAAAACGAATGCAATGTTTGTAAAATGTATCATATAGAGGTCAAATACCTCGCGATGTAATCAACTATTGTGAATCGTTTATAATGTATATGAACGGGTCCTTTCAGTTGGTATCAGAGCGGTGGTCTTAGCGAACCAGGTCTGCATTAGTGTGTCTAACTGATAGTCATTAGGATGCATTAGTGAGCCTGGACTTCGACCGTGTCTGCATGTCAAAAGTTTTGCTTATCATTTTTGTCGAAAATTGCCTGCTTATCATTCTTAGTCTAGACACGTCTTACTGCATTGATTGCATGAATTGTGTATAGACAAAATTCATATCTTAGCGTATCTGCTAATCCATATCTTAGCGTATCTGTTACTGTAAACTTTGCCTGACATATTCCGTAAATTCCTCCGTAATCTACGAAATCTTTTGCGCTATATATATAGATATTCTATGTAATTAGAATACCACCCGATAGCCAAAAAATCATTTCATATCGAAAAATCCTTTATTCAATCGAACGAAATGGAATTCGTCATTAGTTCAAGTCCCTCGAATTTCGATATGGAATCCCACTCAAGCTCCGAAAGCAGTGTGACCGGAATGGATCAACCAATTAGCCATCATCTATTCTGGATGAATTGGGGATAGGTTCGTAGCCTCCTCAATAATTGGAGACAAGAAGAAGGTGATCCCTTCCATCCACCACATTGCCCTCTTGGCGATGAACCTGAAGCACTTACCGGCGAACCGGTCCGAAACACCATTTTCTCTCTCATTTTCAGAGTATCTCGTCACGATTATATACTACAATCTCTGCCTCAATTCAATAAATCCCAATTCATAATAAATCAAATGAATTATTCAAATATAAGTTTGATTTTTCACTTTCATCGTCGATGTACTCGAAACTTTTCAAATAACATTATTCGTACCTTGCGAAATTCACAAGAATTCCACAAACACCAACAAATAACGAATTATTAATTCATAATTTCAATTTTATTGAATAAATACTCCGTAAAAGTTATGTAATTTCTAAAGTCTTTAGGGATTTTTCAGTTCTAGTTTCAACCGTAAATCAAATGAGTTTAATTTAATATTAAGTCATTAAATCTATGTTACATCTGAAGAAAATATGCACATATATATTTTCATAAAGACTGTAATAAAATTCTGTTGTACAAAATATTAATTGTGAAATTTTTTTTAACGGGTAGGTAATACCCGAGAGATATATAAATTTACAATTAATATGTTACATTTTTCGAATCTGATTAAGCAAATCATCAACTATACTCCCAAAATCTCACAACAATATACATTCTTGTATATAAATCAAAACAACCATTCTCACCCAAATTTGATTACGCATTCTGATTTTCACAAATCAAAATCCAAGTCATGATTTAACAGAAGACATCACTCTTAGATTCCTACATCTTTCAAAGCTATACTTTGACTTCAAAACTGTGTTAAAACATCATATGTATATTAACGATTACAAACTGTGTTCAAACTCTCCGAAGTTTTCGAAGACACTTCAAACAATGAACAATCGAGATGATGATCCAACCACATATTACCCACATTTATGTACCTAAAAAGCTCTCGAAGCCAAAGTCATAGTTCGACGCGTATCCGTGTCAGACCCTTTGGCATTTATTAGCTAAAATGACTTTTCAATTCCTTTTCAAGTAGACAGTTTTGTCACAGCTCCAGCAAGTCAACTTCGACTTTTTAGTCGGACTAGTCTTATTATAACCTCAATAGATACGTTGCCCTTTCATCATCGTTACTGGGGACCTTTCATATCTCGCCACCTTAGCAATAAACTTACCAACAACTTCAATTATCTTTGACTTTTCAAAAAATCATTATATTTGTTGAAATCACATCATTTACTCATTCGCATCTTGTAACAAGAATTGTCATACGAATCATTGGAAAACAGTAACCAGTATTTTGAAATCTCGCAGCATGTCTACGCCAACAGTTATATGTGTACGTAAAACGTCTATCTCCTGGACTTACATACTTTGAATGTCAAGTTCTGAAAAATATTTTGAACTGCAAACTAGTTCTTGAAATGTTGACGAAGCATCAAAAACTGTAAACGATCTTAACAGTAAAAAGTTTAATGACAAAGAATAGTAAGGTGATAAAGCTGAGAAAAAGAGAAGGTTTGGAACTGGAAAACGGATTGAACAGACTATGAAGGAGGCTGTGGACAAATCACAAAGACTAAATCTGCCTTCAAAGAATCCAAATGATTCAGTGCCTGCTAAAGTCATTAACGAATACCTTACTCTTTATTCTAAACCTTTACAGACAAATCTTCATCATCATCCATCAATATTAGAAATTCTAAGATATTATCATATCTTTCATTATAAATATCCGCGATATTTTTGAAGATATTTTCACAACTAATCTTATCTGAAGTCATTTATCTCTTTGCGCTATCAGTGTTACATCATATAAGAAACTATTAGTTTCTATATTCTATAAACTTTCGAGTTTAAATTATGAATGTTTTGAAGTAGTGTTGGGAACTGAAGCATGAGTTAGTATAATATAATGACACTTGATCAACGTGATTATATTACAGTAAGTCATGCTGAGTTTCTAATGGGACATGATGATTCACAGACCATGCCGTCATCATGTTCCATGTTACACGACTCTTGTATTCTATTTAATCTCTAAAAATATCAAGAATATATTTTCTCGATGATTCGGTCTTTTCAGGGTATTCTGGTAAATTAACAAATCAAGATCGTGCCATTACCATTTCCTTCTTAGAACATTAACTATGTTCATTCTGAAATTCATATCTGCGAATACTGGACCATTACAAACGTTGCTTAATCGCAAGAAGAAGAAACGAAAGGACAAAACTCCGAAATAGAAATTGGAGTATAAATCGCAGCAAATAGAAGGGAGCATTAACTGTGGATGTCAATGATTATAGAAGACAAAAGTAGGGGCTTTGAAATATAAGGGAAGATATAAAACCCAACAACCACCCAAAAATTATAAACCGTATATATCGATGCATATAGCAGTATAAAGACACGGAAGAACTAAAAACACTATAAAACTGAGAGTATAGTAGAAGTAAATAGATTCTTCCAGAGGCAGATGAAAAAGAAGAACGACAGATATGAAAGTGAGGAGTATATCGAGAATCAGTACTGGATGAAGCATATTGACAAATACTTTAAAATATGAGTTGAGGGAGAAAGAATAGAAGGTGTGAGTTGTAAGGAAATGAAGGAGGTGGATTTATAGTGAAATACCCGACAGAGAAATCAAGATGGATTATCGTATTAATTCGAAGAGAATCATAATCTCCTTAATCACCGAAGCATCAAAACCAACATAGATTACAAAGATTTTCTTTAAATTCGGATATCAATTGTGATGACGTCAAAAGATATGACGAATCACTATAATCTTATTTCCTTCATTTACGATAACTTCCCTCATACGCTTTGATGTGAAGCGAGGTGTATATAAAATAGTTTATATTTTACTAGGAAAAACTATTAAAAACGATACAATTTTACACAAGATATTTATTTATTTATAGAATGGATATACTTAAACCTTGCTACAACACTTATAGGCAGTGTACCTAATCGTACAGTAGTGTAGTTTTTAGTAAGTCCGGTTCGTTCCACAGGGAAATCTTTAAACAAAGCTCAACGCTATATTAGTTTACTTTTATAAAAATACAAATATATATATAAGTAATATTATTATTATAAAGGGGGGTTTTTACCGTTTAATGACCGGTTTGTCGATTTTAAGACTTTAGTCGCAGTTAAAACCTAATGTAAAATATAAAATAAATACAAGACTTAAATTAAAGCGTAAAGTAAATAACGATAATGAAATTGCGAATAATAAAAATGCGATAAAATAAAATTGCGATAATTAAAAAGTACGATAATTAAAAGTGCGATTAAATAAAATAACAATAAAAATGCGATAATTAGAAGTGCAATTAAATATAAAATAAAGGAAATTAAATATGAAATAAAAGAATTATGCTTATTTAAACTTCCGTAATCATGATGTTTGACGTGTTGATTTTAGTTTTATGCCCATGGGTTAATTGTCCTTTGTCTTGGATTATTTAATATGTCCGTCTGGTTTTTGTCCATAACAGTCCATCAGTCATAAATATAAATTGCAAGTGTCCTTGTCAAATTATTATTATACCCGAAGATAAATATTCCAACTAATTGGGGATTCGAATTGTAACAAGGTTTTAATACTTTGTTTAATGAATACACCAGGTTATCGACTGCGTGTAAACCAAGGTTTTACTACTTTGTTAACAATTACACCAATTACCCTTGAATGTAATTTCACCCCTGTTTTAATTATTCTAGTGGCTATTAATCCATTCCCGTGTCCGGTTAAATGAACGATTATTCGTACATATAAATACCCCGCCCATCGTGTCCGATCGAGTGTATATGGTAATTTATAGGGACGCCCAATTGTAAATCTTTATATTAACATTAACAAACTTTCATTTAGTTAAACAAATATAAAGCCCATTAATAGCCCATAGTCTAATTTTCACAAGTGTCGTTCTTTTGTCCAAACCCCAATTATGGTACAAAGCCCAATTACCCAATTTTAGTAATTAGCCCAACATCATGATTACTTCGTTTTAAATAAGCATAATAATAACTTAGCTACGAGACATTAATATAAAAAGGTTGAACATAACTTACAATGATTAAAAATAGCGTAGCGTTACACGGACAGAATTTCGACTTACACCCTTACAACATTCGCTAACATACCCTTATTATTAGAATTATAATTAAAATTAAAATTAAAATATAAATTATATATATATATATCGTATATATTGAGAGAGATTAAAATTATGTATATCAAACTCGGCAGAAAACTGGCTTTATATAGGACCTGACCAACATTTTCACTCCATGCGACTCGCATGGATTTGTGCCTCTGGCCATGCGAGTCGCATGGCCACCCTGGATCCAGCCAAATTGATTTGTTTTCTTCTTGCCGACGTAATATAATAATAATATATAATATAATATATAATTATATATAATTATATATATATTATATTATATTCTTGTGCATAGTAGACTAGATATTTTTGGTCCGTTGCGTCGGGCGTTTCTTCTAGGCTCAGGTCCCGGTTCCGGATTTTCGGACGTCTTCGCGTATTATTTTATATCGTGTACTTTGCGTCTTGTAACTTGTACTCTTGTCATTTTGAGACGTTCCTTATCAATATTTTGAACCTTTTTAGTTGTATCTTGTACTTTTTAGCTCTTTGGACCTTTTTGTCTTCAATTTGTCGAATCTGCCTTTTGTCTTCACTTTTTAATATTTAAACGAATATTGCTTGTAAATCGAACAATACCAACTAAAATCTTGTCTTTCTTGGGGAATAATGCTATAAAATATATGTTCCTTTTTAGCCTTATCAATATCCCCACACTTGAGCGTTGCTTGTCCTCAAGCAATACAGTCTTGAAACACTTGAATCACTTCTTTATTCTTCACACTTTGTACATCAGTGACTTCAATACGGCGGTATGAACAATGGTAGTAACGATGTGGTTAAAGGTGGGTGTGTCTTTTTATGGTTGCCTCGGGTTTAGGTCAACGACACTGGCAATCAAATAGCCGATTTACTTTCGGTTTCCAAAGCAAAGTGCACATTTGAAAGGTGGTTTACAGTCCCACATGACTATGAAAATGTAGATCCTTAAGGAAATTGGATCTTTATGAAAACATTTGATCTTTTGAAAATTAAATCTAGTTTTTACCCTAGATAAGTTTTCCGGAATAACCCTTTACCGGTGTTTGCAAAATATTTTTGTGGGTTTGGTGGGTTTCAGATTTGAAAATTTTAGCTCAAAACTTGCGGTTTTGTGTCACCCACTTGCTAACCTTGTATTTGGAAAGCAACACGTTCAGTTTACTTGTTCCGTATATTACCTTTCGGCAAACTACCGTCCGGTTGTAAAGGAAAGCGTTGAACAAGCAACTGTTAAGGCAATGTCCCGTGACATGCTTTTGATTATGGTCTATAACGTGTCGGACGCAATTACTATCCTTGGTAGGAGCAATAGTAAAGCTCACCCTTATAATTTTTCGGTCTGGCACAAGGTCCTGTCTTTGACCACTATGCAACCACCGTTCTTACGGTTGACACCCGATTTAGTTCAGGTGACCTAATGAATTCCAGGTGAATTCCTAGGATTTTACGTTCAATGGTAATGAACGTATTGAAAATGGGTTTTCAGAAAACAAATCGGTTTGTATTTTTGATCAAAATATTTTCTCGTTCAAGCTCGAGTTTAGATATCATTGAATTCCATGAGTTTGAATTCTCAATCTTTAAGGTCAATCTCAAGGATTGAGTAATATCAGGCTTAAAAGCTGATTTTTAATCTTTAAGGAGATTATCCTTTCTGGGAATCTGATTCATTAGTCTTATCCAGCTAATTTGCATGGTGCCTCCCCATTGTACGAGATAAATCCTTCTCATGGTTAGGATAAATCTGACCACTTGGCGACCCTATTTAATGCTGAGGTCCGTGGATTTCCTGCTGATTTTAGTGATGACTTTTCTAGATTTTTCGTCAACCTACAGCTGGTCTGAACGACAACTTCATGACCTAAATCAAGAAGCGCGTGTCTTTTTCGGAAGACTTTACTTCCTTTTAATGATGGAATTGATTCATCGTGTAGATCCATCTCTTCTTTTCTTTCATCGGGTAAAACAGTTTAGTTTAGTTCAAAGCAAAAGTATTTTCAGTTATTTGTTACAGATATATGTGGCATATGTTTAAAATAACTTGGTAAATTTTCCCACACTTGGCTTTTATTTTCCTTTTTATCGTTCTCTATTCCATTTTAAATGAATTTTAACATTTTAGTTTGTTTCTTAATTTATGTTCTTTCTGAGATAACAATAATTTCGGTGTTAAAACCTAGTTTTATCGTTCATAAATATGTATAAACATGATTTTGAATTCATTTAATTGAAAATTTTGAAAAATTTTACTAGAATTGGGTAGTCAGTATATAAGACTAGGGCTGTTCTTTTTTATCAGAGAGCACTAGATTCTAATACAACTACTGCTTTACTAGTATTTTTAATGGTAACCAAGTGTTTAATATAAAAATTTTAAAATCCGAAAGAATTTAACCCCTTCCCACACTTAAGATCTTGCAATGCCCTCATTTGCAAGAAATCAGTAACAATTTAAATTATTGAGGGTGATTTGTGTGAAAATGATTAAATTTTTACCAAAGTTTCCAAATATATTGGCGTTTGTTTGCTGAATGATAAATGGTGCACATCATTTGTTCATTCCGTCTTGTTGCTATTTCACATATATTTTTCATCTTGTCGTCAAAATTTGTTGCTTTTGCTGAACTTAATGCCAGTCTTTGAAAACGCGTTGTTTTACCCTGTTTTGTGCATAAAAGAGAATACATACAATACAAATATAATCATACATGCAATTTGAAATGGAACTTTGGCATCCCACTTTCAAACTATAAGAAAAATATTAGTACACAATAATAATAAGAATATCAAACATTACATAAACGTAATAAAATGTTAAGTGTTTAAAATAAAAATAAAAATTACCAACTTATCTCTACTGATCAGGAGGTGGGTTAGGAGGATAATTAGGATAGGGATCCCAATTCATGTTCGCGTCCGGGTTCCATGGCTGATTATAGGTGAACTGGTATGCTGCGTCATAATCATATGAATCATAGGGTGGTCTCATTTCTGGCTGATGTGCGGGATAGTATGCGGGTCGGGTCGGATAATACATCTCGCCAGGCTGCAACTGGCTTATAATTTGGCGCTGATGATAATCCCATCGGCCATGCTCTCGTTGCCGGGAATGCTCGTAGTCATTCCGACGTTGCCATGCCTCGTACTGCATATGCCTATCATAGTTCGTCATGTATTCATCCTCCATACGTACGCCTAAATCAAGAGCAGTCTCCCGAACAACTCCTATAATGTTGTTCGCCTCTTCCATTTCATCATCCGAACCTCTTTCTACCTGTCGCTGAGGTCCCTCGTATCGATATACCCGACCACGTCTCATCAATAATACCCTTGCACCGTGATAAAGGTTTGAACTTATAGTTTCACCTCCGTCCTCTATTTCGTTCATTGGACCCCCTTGGTGCTTATCTACACCTAAATACTCTCCAATGAGAGTAATGAAAATACCACCACCTATAATACTCCCCGATTTCATCCCCGAAACTACATTAGCGAGATAATAACCAACACAATAGGGAATGTTAACGAAACTCCTCGGGTCTCTAATACACTTGAGGTAGAACAAATCGTTTACGGTCAATTTCTCCTTATTTCTTCCCCTTTGTGTAATTGTGTTTGCTAAGAATCTATGAATCACCCGGAGTTCAGCTCTGTCTATATCTAAGTATGTATGATTTCCACTGGCGTGAAATTCATTAAAGTGGGACATACGCCTCCAGACAGCGTTAATATCAAATTCCCTATCTACCCTTTCTCCTTGGGCAATCAGGCTATTACAGTCGGGGCTCAAAAGTTCAGCAGGGGTGTAAATCTGTAAGGCCCTAGCTAAATCTATCATGGACATTCTGTACATGCGTCCACCTAACAGAAATCTAATAAAGCTTCTATCATCTATCCTCCTAACATCACTGTTTAACTTAATAGTACTAAGTAATTCTATACACCATTCCCTATATATGGTTCTACGAATGGAAAATAGGCGCATCCAATCGTTAAACTGAGAATTACCATACCTTTGCACCAATAATTCCCGAATCGGTTCGGCAAGGTCAACTGTTTCCAAAGGTACCCAGTCAATTGCCCTTGGCATTTCAACAACCTTAAAGTAGAGAATGTGCATGTTCTTTTGATAATCTGGATACTCTATCCAACATCGATCAAATCTCAGATTTGGGTGTAACTGATCTTCATTAATGTCTAAGCTCAGAATCCTTTGATGTGGAGCGAATTGACGAAACTGATTCATGAATAATTGATCTTGATCGTGATATGGAATATGTTGCTCCTCCTGTTCTTCTTCTTCTTGTTGCATATGTTGTTCTTATTCATGAAACATTTCCGGTTCGGGCTCTGGTTGCCTGGACGATGATGCTCCTGAACCTCCAGTATCGGCTCTCTGTAAAACACATTAAACACAAAAATTGTGCATCCAAATATGCATTAGTGTTAGCAAAATAATAACTTGAAACAATTATGATGACATGTTCGATTCATAACACATTTTATACACATTTTCTTAACAATAACAATTCTACATTTTTACATACGAAAATGTATACAATGTTTTATCACATTTAAACTCTTAAACATGTCAACAATAATCATTATAGTAATTAAACACTTGTTACATGGCATTCAAATCAAACTAGTGCTCATTTTCATATTTTTGTCAAGTCTACACTTTGTCAAAATAAGCATATACGAAAAATGTACATCAAGTTCATAAGCATTTATCTCAAATAACATGCCAAAATAATCACTACTAGCAATGAAACAAGTTTCAAATGGCCTTTATATCAAATTATCCAAGTTCATGAATTTTTAGACTTAAAAAGTCCACTTTAATTCTCAAAAACATGTTTAGGCTCAAAGTTTGGATCAATTAACTACCTAAACATGTTACACTACTTAATTTAGCAACAATTCATGACAAAAATCGGCCATAACCTGTTTATATCAAAAAGCCCCAAATTGCTCAAGAACACAAACCCTAGATTCTTAAAAATTTGAAGTTTTTAGCTTCAATTCATGTTAAATAGCTTCTATCTAGGATATACATGCATAATATAACAACAATTTAGCTCTAATTACACCTAAATTTAACAAAATCAAAATATAAAATTTCTAGCTCAAGAACACAAAAATTCGAATTTAAAGAGATTAGGGGTGAAATCTTTACCTTTCTCCTGAAGGGGTTGAGACTACTGAATCTAGGCATGATTGTTGTGAAGTTTTGCAAGAAATTTGGTGAAAAATGATGAATTTTTGAGAGTGTTTTGGAGAGTTTTCGTGTTTGTGTATGTGTGTTATTGTGAGAAACAGAGCAGATTTGCTGGATAAATGATCCTGACCAGTTTTCTTTAGCCATGCGAGTCGCATGATTTAGAGCCTACCCCCATGCGAGTCGCATGGGGGTATTTTCCAGGTAATTTTTTTTTTTTTTTTTTTTTTATAAAAAAAAACTTATACTTTTAAAACATAAAATTTAATAAAATTTTAAAAATTTTGTTTCTTTTTAAGACGAGGTCGTTTCGGGACTATGCCCTAGTCCGTCCCTCGACAAAATTTTAAAATTTGTCTTTTTGTAGCGATTGTTTTAAAAGCTAAGATTTTTGGGTTTTTTAATGTTTTTGGCATACCTTAAATCAATAAGATTAAAAATAATGATAATAAAAGTTCTCGTCCCTCCTTCGGGTAAAGTAATTTCGGTTCAAAGACCTAGTCTTCAACTTACGACGAATTTTAAAAATCATATTCTTAACTTAATGAGATAAAGTAAATTTTTGTTTTTTAAATTCACACAATTATAAAATTCAAAATTAATATATAAAAAAAATCACACCAAACTTAAAATTTGAAATGCATAAAATTAAAAATTCATATTTTAAAAATTCACACCAGACTTAATTTATAAATTCATATTATAAATTCACACCAAACTTATTTTAAAAATTTATATTATAAATTCACACCAAACTTATATTAATTTTTCAAATATTTACAATTTTAAATATATTGTTTTTACAATGTTACAATATTAACTTAAGATTTAAATATTAATTTTAAAAACATGGTAAAAATAAAATTAAAAATCTTTTTGTCTTTTTATCCCACTTTAATCAATCAAATATTATCAAAAATATGCGCCCCTCTTTTCGGTAAAGTAATTTCGGTTCAAGACCTAATTTAACTCATGACGAATTTTTGAAATATTTTGGGTTGATTGATTAAAGATATTTATACCTTAAGAATAAACGTTAAATTTCGCAGTGATGTAATAAATTTTTGAACGATATCAATAATTTCGGTCGCCAAACCTAATTTTATTTAATACCAATTTAATACTTTTTAGCGAACAAATTAGCGTTTATTATCAAAAGGTTAAAAATAAATAAAAACTGTACAGACATACCTGTGAAATAGATTTCTTAGTTATATGATCTATTATATTCATAAGATAGTCGGTTTAATTGGTTTTCCATGGCTGCATAGGCGTAACCTCGAGCATTCATTGTCTTTTCTTCTAAACATATGAACGGTCCGTCTCTGCATAAAGTAACAAATTCGGTATTTGAATAGGTTTGATTATTTGAACATTTACCTCCATGTGACCATTTTCCGCATTTGTGACATCGTTCTAGGTGTCGTGCTCTTCTTTTTGCTGCGGATTTTGATTTTCCTTTACCAAATTGTAACTTATTATCTTCGCATCTGGATCCTTTTCTAACTCCGTCCATTCTTTCTCTGATTACTGATACTAATTCACTCGGTAGTATGTCATTATTACGTTTAGTGATCAAAGCGTGTAGCATTAGACCATGGTTTAGTTCACAGGCAGTCTTCATTTCGTAAAAACCTAAAAAAATAAAAATTCATAATGGGGGAAGAAGACTAGTTCTTTAGGGTCTGCTAGGGAAAGACCATACGTGTTCCATTTTCGAGAACTACACGAAAACAGACAATCTAACTCTAACCGAAATACATATTATCCTTTAAAGACTTGATTCTCCCCACACTTAGTTAGCTGTGGTGTCGAAATTGTGATTAACTTCATTGTCGACTTCCATCGGACCATGTATGTAATGTTTAACTCTGTGACCATTAACTTTAAATTCAATCCCATTAGAATTTATCAATTCTATCGTTCCGTATGGGAAAACTCTTTTGACTATGAATGGTCCAGACCATCTTGATTTTAATTTTCCAGGAAATAGCTTGAATCGTGAATTGAAAAGAAGAACTCTGTCTCCTTCTTTAAATTCTTTTGAATTTCTGATTCTTTTATCATGCCATTTCTTCGTTCTTTCTTTATAGATTAACGAATTTTCGTATGCTTCATGTCTTAATTCTTCTAATTCGTTTAGTTGACTTAATCGTAGACGTCCGGCTTCATGTAAATCAAGATTACATGTCTTCAAAGCCCAAAATGCTTTGTGTTCAATTTCTACTGGAAGATGACATGCTTTTCCATAAACAAGTCTAAAAGGTGTGGTTCCAATTGGAGTTTTGTAGGCTGTTCTAAAAGCCCAGAGTGCATCCTCCAATTTAATGAACCATTCCTTCGGATTTGATCCTACGATTTTCTCTAGAATACGTTTTAAAGCTCGGTTGGTATTTTCAACTTGTCCACTTGTTTGTGGATGATATGCGGTGGAGATTTTATGAGTTACTCCATATCTTTTAAGAATTTTCTCAAGTTGATTATTACAGAAATGAGTACCCCGATCACTTATTAAAGCTTTCGGTGTTCCAAACCTTGCAAAAAGACGTTTTAAAAAGTTGACTACAACTCGTGCATCGTTAGTTGGGAGAGCTTGTGCTTCCGCCCATTTAGATACATAATCAATGGCTACGAGTATATATAGATTATTATGAGATTTTGGAAATGGACCCATAAAGTCAATACCCCAAATGTCAAATACTTCACATACTTGGATGACATTTTGTGGCATTTCATCACGTTGACTTATTTTTCCGGCCCTTTGACATGCATCACAGGATTTGCAAAGAAGGTGTGCGTCTTTGTAAATTGTAGGCCAATAGAATCCAGCTTCATAAACTTTTCTTGCTGTTAGTTGAGGCCCATAATGCCCTCCTGTTGGTCCTGTGTGACAATGGTTTAAAATTTTACTAGCTTCATCTCCAAATACACATCGGCGTATTATTCCATCGGGACAACTTTTAAACAGATGTGGATCTTCCCAGAAATAGTGTTTTATATCACTGAAGAATTTCTTTCGTCTTTGGTATGATAATCCTTTTTCAAGGAATCCACAAACTAAGTAGTTTGCATAGTCTGCAAACCATGGGATTTCTTTATAATCTATCTTCAATAGATATTCATCAGGAAAGTTGTCTTGTATGGCCGATTCATTTAGAACTTCTAATTCAGGATTTTCAAGACGAGAAAGATGATCAGCGGCGAGATTTTCTGCTCCCTTTTTATCTCGGATTTCAATATCAAACTCTTGTAAGAGTAAGATCCAACGGATTAATCTTGGTTTAGCATCTTGTTTTGAAAATAGGTATCTAAGAGCAGAATGGTCGGTATAGACCACCGTTTTTGCTAGAACGAGATATGATCGAAATTTGTCAAAAGCAAAGACAATAGCAAGGAGTTCTTTTTCAGTAGTTGTATAGTTCGTTTGTGCTCCTTGTAATGTCTTACTAGCATAATATATAGGTTGAAATTGTTTTTCAATCCTTTGTCCTAAAACGGCTCCCATTGCAAAATCACTTGCATCGCACATTAGTTCAAATGGTAGATTCCAATTTGGTGTTATCATGATCGGTGCATTAGTGAGTTTTTCTTTAAGAATATTAAAAGATTTGATACACTCATCTGAAAAGATGAATGGCGCATCCTTTTCTAGGAGTTTATTCATAGGAGTGGCAATTTTAGAAAAATCTTTTATGAAACGTCGGTAAAAACCGGCATGCCCTAGAAAACTCCTAACTCCTCTAACATTTGTGGGATGTGGAAGTTTAGCAATTACATCTACTTTAGCTCTATCCACTTCAATTCCTTCTTTTGAAATTTTATGTCCAAGAACGATGCCTTCTTTAACCATGAAATGGCATTTCTCCCAATTAAGTACTAGATTTGATTTTTCGCATCTAATTAGCATTCGTTCCAGATTTACTAGACATGATTTAAATGTATCACCGAAGACTGAAAAGTCATCCATGAATACTTCCATGCATTCTTCTATCATGTCGTGAAAAATCGCCATCATACACCTTTGAAAGGTTGCAGGGGCGTTACAAAGTCCAAATGGCATGCGTTTGTAAGCAAAAGTACCATAAGGGCACGTGAATGTGGTTTTCTCTTGATCTTCGGGTGCTTTTGGAATTTGAAAATATCCGGAAAATCCATCTAGAAAACAATAGTAACTATTTCCGGCTAATCTTTCCAACATTTGATCTATGAAAGGTAAGGGAAAGTGATCTTTTCTGGTGGCGTCATTTAATTTTCTATAATCAATACATACACGCCATCCTATTACAGTCCTAGTAGGAATAAGCTCATTTTTCTCATTTGTGATGACAGTCATGCCACCCTTCTTAGGTACGCATTGAACTGGGCTTACCCATGGACTATCAGAAATTGGATATATCAAACCTGCATCTAGCAGTTTAATAATTTCCTTTTTAACTACATCTTGCATATTAGGATTTAGTTTTCGTTGGCGTTGCACATACGTTTTATGACCTTCTTCCATAAGGATTTTATGTGTGCAATACGAAGGACTTATTCCTTTAATATCATGAATCTTCCATGCAATGGCTGGTTTATGAGCTTTCAACACAGAAATGAGTTGTGATTTCTCATTTTCAGTAAGAGAAGACGATATTATTACAGGTAATTCAGATTCACCATGTAAATAAGCGTATTCCAAATGGTTTGGAAGTGGCTTTAACTCTAATTTCGGAGGTTCTTCTATCGATGATTTATATCGATATCTGTCTTCTTCTTTTAGCATTTGAATTTCTTCTGTTGTTGGTTCATATCCATTAGCTATAAGTGTAGCTAACATTTCAGCTTCATCAATTGGTTCATTACCTTCTCCTAAAGAACATTCTCCTGTTCCTTGTAATTCTGGAAATTCTTCTAATAATTCTGCATGTGCATCTATAGTTTGAATATAATAACATGTATCATCTGCAGATTGTGGTTGTTGCATTGCTCTATCAACTGAAAAGGTAACACTCTCATCCTCTATACTTAGGGTCAGTTTCTTACCGAACACGTCTATCATTGCTTTAGCCGTGTTTAAGAATGGTCTTCCTAATATGAGAGGAACTTGAGAATCTTCTTCCATGTCCAAAACAACAAAATCTACTGGAAATACTAAAGTACCAACTTTAACTAGCATGTTCTCCATTATCCCTCTAGGATATTTTATTGATCTATCGGCTAGTTGTATGCTTATTCTGGTTGGTTTCAATTCTCCAAGGTCTAGTTTAGCGTATAGTGAATACGGCATTAGATTTATACTAGCACCTAAGTCTGCCAATGCTTCTATTGAACTAAGACTACCCAGAAAACATGGAATTGTGAAACTTCCTGGATCAGATAGTTTTTCTGGTATCTTATTCAACAGCACTGCTGAACAATTAGCATTCATAGTAACAGCCGAGAGTTCTTCCATTTTCTTTCTATTCGTGATTAGATCTTTCAAGAATTTAGCATATCTTGGCATTCCTGAAATCACATCAATGAAAGGAAGATTTACATTTATCTGTTTAAACATATCCAGGAATTTGGATTGCTCGGCTTCAAGTTTCTCTTTCTTCATTTTACTCGGGTAAGGAAGTGGTGTTTGGTATGGTTTAACATAAGGTTTATCCTTAACTGTGTTATCTTCATTAACCTTTTCAACTACCGGTTCTTTTTCCTTATCTTGATCAGGTTGTGGTTCTTGTGGAGTAGGAATAGTTTCATCAGAAGTTACAGGTATTTCAGGTGGTTTAAGTGTTGTACCACTTCTTGTGGTAATAGCTTTAGCTGTTTCATTCCGGGGGTTAGCATTTGTATCACTAGGTAGACTTCCCGGTTTTCTTTCACCTATTAACCTTGCTAGGTTACTTACTTCTTGTTCTAGATTTTGAATAGAAGCTTGTTGATTTCTAAATGCTTGAGCATTTTGTTCATTAGTTTGTTTTTGAGATGTGAAAAACTGCGTTTGAGTTTCAACTAGCTTCGTCATCATATCTTCTAAATTCGGCTTTTTATCATCGGTTTGTTGTGGTGGTTTGTTTTGAAAATTCGGTCTTTGCTGATTGTAAGTATTATTGGATACTTGTTGATTGCTAGGACCTTGTTGGTTGTTGTATGGAATATTTCGGTTATAATTCTGGTTTTGATTGTAAATCGGTCTTGGCGGTTGATAATTATTCTGATAATTATTTCCAGGCCTTTGGTTTATGTATGAAATATTCTCTCTTTGTTCCATTGTTAATTCAATACTTAGACAATCTTTTGTCAAATGTGGTCCTCCACACTGCTCACAACTAATTCGTATAGCATGAATATCTTTAGTCATCTTTTCCATTCGTCTCTCGAAAGCATCTATCTTTGCCGAAATGGAATCTAAGTCATGGCTAGAATCGGCTCTAGCTGCTTTAGATGATCTAATGATATCTTTTTCTTGGTGCCACTCATGTGAGTGGGAAGCAGTGTTATCAATAATTTTGTAAGCATCAGTTTCGGTTTTCTTCATAATAGAACCACCAGCTGCTATATCTATGTCTTTCCTTGTAGTGATGTCGCATCCTTGGTAGAATATTTGTACTATTTGACAGGTGTCTAAACCATGTTGCGGACATCCTCTTAACAACTTTCCATATCTTGTCCACGCCTCATATAGAGTTTCATTTGGTTTCTGTGTGAACGTAACAATTTCTGCTTGAAGTCTTACGGCTTTAGATGCAGGAAAGAATTGTTTAAGAAATTTGTCAATTAAAACGTCCCATGTATCGATCGCCCCTTCAGGTAACGATTCCAACCAATCTTTGGCTTCTCCCTTTAAAGTCCAGGGAAATAACATGAGATATATCTGTTCATCCTCTACTTCTCGGATTTTAAATAGTGTGCAGATTCTATTAAAGGTACGTAGATGTTCATTTGGATCTTCCTTCGGCGCACCACTAAATTGGCATTGATTAGTCACCATGTGTAGAATTTGTCCTTTGATTTCATAATCTGGCGCATTAATGTCTGGATGGGTAATTGCGTGACCTTGGCCAGTGCGTTTAGCTCTCATTCGGTCTTCCATACTTAAAGGTTCCAGATTCTCCATAATTGAATTTGTTGAATCGGTATCACTAGATGATTCTGTTTTAATGGTTCGTTCCTCAACAATATCTGTTTGAATGATTGGTGGCTCCGGAGGAAAGTTTAATGGTTCAGGATCTACGAACCGTCCCTGAATATTTTCTGGATTCTCAATTGTGAGGTTGGGTTCAAAAAATGGATTATCGGTAATTTGAACTGAAGTACTTGGTCGACTGGATGACGATTCTAAAGAAAAATCAACGGCGGCGATATTTGTTAAACGATGTCTTGATCTAGTTACAGGTGGTGAACGTACAAAAGGTGATGAACGTCTTGCTCGGTGCATTCACTGAATATCCTATTAGTTTTTAAAAGGAAAGAAAAATTATAATAAGTTATCCAATCAATAGACTTTTCTGATTTTGCCCACGTTTCGAATAGCCAAAAGATGCAGCAGAGGGGCAGGATTCGTTTGGTCTCAATATAATTGAGGACTGTTTGGCTCCAATAACCCGGTCCACGTACAAATCCAACTATTACTACGAACCAGAAAATTTTGATGTCTATTAATTTAACCACTCAAAATAAATTTTTGTAATTTTAAGAAATTTAGATAAGAAGTAGAAAAAATTCTATGTCCTAAAACTAGAATAGCGAGAAATAAGAGAGAAAAAGAGTTCGTCGCAAAAGGTCGAAAAAGAAAAATGGTTGAAAAATAAAAGGTGACGGAAAAATAAAAGAAACTTATAAAAACTTAAAAATACTTAACTAACCTAACCTTATTACTACAACTAACTTAAAATTATAATCGCAAATTGAAATTACTAATTGGAATGATAATTGGTACATAGTAAAAGGTCTAAAAATATTAAAGCTTACAGGAGAAACTAAATCCCAAATGGAAATAACTTAAAAAGAAACTAAAACTTAAAAAGGCGTCGCAAAATTCTAAAGCACCTAAATCTTAGTCTAAAGAAAAAGCACTTAAGGAATTCTACGGCAAAGCCTAAAAATCTAGGAGTAAAAATAACTATAGCAAAAACTAAGTTTAAAATTAAATATGAGCTAAAAAATACAAATATTACGCTACAACGATTAAAAAGGGACAAAATATTAAAAGAAATAAAAAGTGATAAAAAAAATACAATTTTTATTAAAATATTATTTTTATATTAATTATATTAAAGTATTAAGTTTTAAATATAATAAAACTAATTAAAAGTAGTTAAAATTAATTAAACTAAAAACTTAATTAATAATAATAAAATCAAATTAGGGTTTAATTAATAATAATAATATATTATACTCCGTAATAAATGCGTTTTTAGGGTTTGTTTGTGGCCCTGTCAGACCCCTCATGCGAGTCGCATGATTTAAGAGGGTGGGTCATGCGAGTCGCATGGATACCCTGAACTGGTTCAATTGGACTGGTTCAAATGACAGGTCACGTAATATTTAATATTTTATTTTCTTTTTTTTTCTGTTTTAAATTTAAATAAAATATATATATATAATTAAAATAAAAACTTAAAAATAAACTTAAAATACTTTATAATTTTGTAAAAATAAAAGAAAAACTTAAAAATATACTTAAAATATTTTTTTTTTTTTCGATTTTAAAAGCTTTTTTTTTTTTTAATTTTTTAATTTTTAAACAAAAATATAAATTTTACAAAAACTAATTATAACTTAAAAATTAAAAATATGGCGTTTCGCTTCGGCGTTCCCCGGCAGCGGCGCCAAAAATAACTTGATGTGAAGCGAGGTGTATATAAAATAGTTTATATTTTACTAGGAAAAACTATTAAAAACGATACAATTTTACACAAGATATTTATTTATTTATAGAATGGATATACTTAAACCTTGCTACAACACTTATAGGCAGTGTACCTAATCGTACAGTAGTGTAGTTTTTAGTAAGTCCGGTTCGTTCCACAGGGAAATCTTTAAACAAAGCTCAACGCTATATTAGTTTACTTTTATAAAAATACAAATATATATATAAGTAATATTATTATTATAAAGGGGGGTTTTTACCGTTTAATGACCGGTTTGTCGATTTTAAGACTTTAGTCGCAGTTAAAACCTAATGTAAAATATAAAATAAATACAAGACTTAAATTAAAGCGTAAAGTAAATAACGATAATGAAATTGCGAATAATAAAAATGCGATAAAATAAAATTGCGATAATTAAAAAGTACGATAATTAAAAGTGCGATTAAATAAAATAACAATAAAAATGCGATAATTAGAAGTGCAATTAAATATAAAATAAAGGAAATTAAATATGAAATAAAAGAATTATGCTTATTTAAACTTCCGTAATCATGATGTTTGACGTGTTGATTTTAGTTTTATGCCCATGGGTTAATTGTCCTTTGTCTTGGATTATTTAATATGTCCGTCTGGTTTTTGTCCATAACAGTCCATCAGTCATAAATATAAATTGCAAGTGTCCTTGTCAAATTATTATTATACCCGAAGATAAATATTCCAACTAATTGGGGATTCGAATTGTAACAAGGTTTTAATACTTTGTTTAATGAATATACCAGGTTATCGACTGCGTGTAAACCAAGGTTTTACTACTTTGTTAACAATTACACCAATTACCCTTGAATGTAATTTCACCCCTGTTTTAATTATTCTAGTGGCTATTAATCCATTCCCGTGTCCGGTTAAATGAACGATTATTCGTACATATAAATACCCCGCCCATCGTGTCCGATCGAGTGTATATGGTAATTTATAGGGACGCCCAATTGTAAATCTTTATATTAACATTAACAAACTTTCATTTAGTTAAACAAATATAAAGCCCATTAATAGCCCATAGTCTAATTTCCACAAGTGTCGTTCTTTTGTCCAAACCCCAATTATGGTACAAAGCCCAATTACCCAATTTTAGTAATTAGCCCAACATCATGATTACTTCGTTTTAAATAAGCATAATAATAACTTAGCTACGAGACATTAATATAAAAAGGTTGAACATAACTTACAATGATTAAAAATAGCGTAGCGTTACACGGACAGAATTTCGACTTACACCCTTACAACATTCGCTAACATACCCTTATTATTAGAATTATAATTAAAATTAAAATTAAAATATAAATTATATATATATATATCGTATATATTGAGAGAGATTAAAATTATGTATATCAAACTCGGCAGAAAACTGGCTTTATATAGGACCTGACCAACATTTTCACTCCATGCGACTCGCATGGATTTGTGCCTCTGGCCATGCGAGTCGCATGGCCACCCTGGATCCAGCCAAATTGATTTGTTTTCTTCTTGCCGACGTAATATAATAATAATATATAATATAATATATAATTATATATAATTATATATATATTATATTATATTCTTGTGCATAGTAGACTAGATATTTTTGGTCCGTTGCGTCGGGCGTTTCTTCTAGGCTCAGGTCCCGGTTCCGGATTTTCGGACGTCTTCGCGTATTATTTTATATCGTGTACTTTGCGTCTTGTAACTTGTACTCTTGTCATTTTGAGACGTTCCTCATCAATATTTTGAACCTTTTTAGTTGTATCTTGTACTTTTTAGCTCTTTGGACCTTTTTGTCTTCAATTTGTCGAATCTGCCTTTTGTCTTCACTTTTTAATATTTAAACGAATATTGCTTGTAAATCGAACAATACCAACTAAAATCTTGTCTTTCTTGGGGAATAATGCTATAAAATATATGTTCCTTTTTAGCCTTATCACGCTTCGAGTAATCGAATTATTTTATCCATACTTCTTAGACATGATAAAACTTCATAATTGTCATAATAACATTCTCATTGTTAGCCATAACGACCTCTATCAAATTTCGGGGACGAAATTTCTTTAACGGGTAGGTACTGTGACGACCCAGAAATTTCCGACTAAATTTAAACTTTATCTTTATATTATTCTGACATGATAAGGAATGTTTGTTAAATTAAATCTCAAGGATTTTAAACTATGTTTATACATTCATTTAAACCTCGATCAAATTCCAATGATTCACGAACCATTAAATGAACATATATGAATATGTATGTATATGTGTATATGTTATAAATTGAAAATGTCAACAAAGTATTTAAACGTATAATGCTTTATATGAACGTATTTGTTTCAATATGATTATCGACGAAATTAAAAAAATTTATTAAATGATTGAATTATCAGAAACATTGAATTATGATTACAAGTCTCTGTTGAGAGGTCCACTATGATTTGAGAAAATCTATTCCTCTTAACGATATTCGAAATAATTTGTAAAGCTATTTAAAAATAAAAATAAAAAGTGTCATTTACGAAAGTTAGACAAAAGCTAGTGGAGAATTGGTTTCCATAATATTCTATTAATCTATATTTTCAAACGTACAAAAACGTTTTCAGTTTAAAAAGAACTTTATTATTAAAACGTATATAACTTTTATAAATATCTAGAATCACTTTTGACAACTCATTACTTAACCAGTATAATAAATATAACGATATTTATATTTTATTTCATTAAATATATATAATGATTTAAATTAATATTATATATATTTATACGCGTATTATACATATATAGTTTTTATACTTTTATTATACTTTAACTTTACCTTTACTTTACTTTTACTTTACTTTAACTTTAATAATTCACTTTAATAATTTATACTTTAATAATTCACTTTAATAATTCATACTTTAATAATTCACATTAATAATTCATACTTTAATAATTCACTTTAATAATTCATACTTTAATAATTCACTTTAATAATTCATACTTTAATAATTCACTTTAATAATTCATACTTTAATAATTCACTTTAATAATTCATACTTTAATAATTCACTTTAATAATTCATACTTTAATAATTTACTTTAATAATTCAAAAATCTATTATAAATAGAATTCAATAGGTTTCATTATTTCATAGAAACTTGAAAATATATTTCTCTAAACTCTCTCAATCGATTTATATATATATATATATATATATATATATATATATATATATATATATATATATATATATATATATATTTGCTCTGTATTATTTCAAGATATTATTAGTATACATAAAATATTACGACGGAGTGATGTCCGAGTGATTTCAAAATAGTTTTTTGAATGAGTCGAAGCTAAGGAAATTATGGGTTATAGCTATGGAGGTGATGGGTATGGTTCATGGGTATGCTCGTGAGGTCAATCTAGTATTTATCATCTCCGTTGCGTCTACGTACTTTCCTGCAATATTGAATCTCAATATTGATACGTGAGCACTCATAACTTAACTTTTATATATCAATAGTGTTTCCCTGACTAGTGCTCGAGTATATAGGATTATGCATGCTTGTACATTCGATATTGTCCTTAGATAGGTTTGTTGAATCCTGAATTAGATACATATGCTACTGAGATAGGGTATATGATATGCATGTCATTGGAAAGCTAGCGAAAAATTAAGAACTTTTCATTTAGATATCGAATGGTTTCGATGAACGGATTAGAAGTTATAGTCAACTGAATTTTAGTATTATTGTTAAAATGATTATTATTACTATCGTCGTTATTATTTTAATAGAAATATCATTGTTATTATAAAATATCATTATTACTATTATGTTAGTATTATCATTTTATCATAATAACATTTTTAGTAAATATAAATATTGTTATTTTTTTTATAGAATAATAATAATTATTATTACAAAATAATACAACTTTTACTTATTATTATTATGATCAATATTATTTTATCAAATAAATAGGGGATACAAAGATATTTTTCACCACGCGTAATATAATTACATTAATAATACTTACCACTATAGTTTTACGATATTAAGTGAACTTTATAAATTTTACTACTTAAGATATATAAAAGTATATTTTATCATATATAAACGTTAATATAAATTTTTATTAATAAATGACTTTTATTATTATAAAATCTAATAAATATATTTAAATATATAAAATGACTATAGTTAAGTTATATAATAAACACGTATAAATTTTAGAAGTCATTTTGGGTCAAGTTGACTTTTGTTGACTTTTGCATATTAGTCTCGAGCATTAGGATTGTGGTACACTATGACTTGACCAAAAATTGTTAGACAAATATTGACCAACATATAAATATATATAATTAATATAGGTTTGTGAATCCAAGGCCAGCCTTGCACTTGTTAAATGACGTTATATGTATTTTTACTACGAAATACAGTATGGTGAGTTTCATTGCTCCCTTTTTAAATGCTTTTGCATTATATATTTTTGGGCTGAGAATACATGCATATTTTATAACTGTTTTACGAAATAGGCACAAGTACTAAAACTAATTCTACGTGGGTTTAAACCAGAAATATCCCCTTAGCTTGGTAACTATAACTACTGGTGTATGACTGGTAGGCGTGAATCCTAAAGATAGATCTATTGGGCCTGACAAACCCCATCCTGACTATGGGATGCTTTAGTACTTTGAGGTTATTTTAAACACACCTGATTTAGTGTACTTCAGAGGGTAAAACATGAACGTTAAGGCTTGTTACCGGGTGCCTACAACTTATAGAATACTTTTATACACTTGCGAGTGTACATATATTTATAAACGGAAATCTTGTGGTCTATTAATATATTGAAATGATTGTTATGATAAACCTATGAACTCACCAACCTTTTGGTTGACACTTTAAAGCATGTTTATTCTCAGGTATTAAAGAAATCTTCCGCTGTGCATTAGCTCATTTTAAGAATATTACTTGGAGTCATTCATGGCATATTTTGAAAGACGTTGCATTCGAGTCATTGAGTTCATCAAGATTATTATTATGTCAATTATAGTTGGATGTATTATGAAATGGTGTGCATGCCATCAACTTTCGTTGTAAAGAAAGTTTGTCTTTTAAAAACGAATGCAATGTTTGTAAAATGTATCATATAGACGTCAAATACCTCGCGATGTAATCAACTATTGTGAATCGTTTATAATGTATATGAACGGGTCCTTTCACCAGACTCTGCTGTTACAGATCCAGATCAACCCTAGCCATCATCAGACTCTGCTGTTACAGATCTACTGCTACTGTTACAGATCAGATTGCTGTTGTTCTCAGATCCAATAATTTTTTTTACAATGGCAGAAGATGGAAGGTTCAAAATCGACAAGTTTGATGGGAAAGATTTTTTGTGGTGGAAGATGCAGGTTGAAGATTTGTTATGTCAGAAGGATCTGATCGATGCCTTGAATGAGAATAAACCAGAAGGAATGAAAGACAACGAGTGGAAAACACTTGACAGGAAAGCCCTAGCAGTTGTCAGACTCACGTTGAAAAAAAGTGTTGCCTTTAATATTGTGAATGAAACCACGACACTTGGTGTGATGAAGACCTTAGCAAATATGTATGAGAAGCCATCTGCTTCTAACAAGGTATTTTTGATTAGACAGTTGGTAAACACCAGGTTGAAAGAAGGTGCTTCAGTAACAAATCATGTTAATAACTTCAACAATATTATCTCTCGGTTACTATCAGTTGATATCAAGTTCGATAACGAAGTCAAAGCTCTTCTATTATTATCTTCGTTACCTGAAAGCTGGTCAGGTTCAGTCACAGCTATCAGTGGATCCACAAAGTCCTCAAAGCTAAAGTTTGAGAGCATTCGTGATTTTATTCTTGGAGAAGATATAAGAAGAAAGAGCTCAGGAGAACCATCAGGAAACTTGCTGAGCACAGAAGAGAGGGGTAGGAGAAAAGGCAGAAGTAACACCACCAGGGGAAGGTCAAAGTCAAGAAGGAGGAGTGTGTCGAGAACGTGGAATGATATTAAGTGTTGGAATTTTCAGGAGACTGGGCACTTCAGAAAACCAGTGCACTAACCCAGTAACATCATCAAATCCAAAGGAAGTTAATGTTGCAGTTGCAACAGATGATTATGATAACGTCCTTGTTTGCTGCATTGAGAATACAATTGATGCATGGGTTATGGATTCAGAAGCATCGTTTCATGCTACCCCAAGTCCACATTTGATGAAGAATCTATGAACAGGTAACCTTGGTAAAGTTTGTCTGGCTAATGATCATTGTCTTGACATTACAAGGATCGGAGACTTATAGTTGAAGACCTCTTTGGGCACTAATTGGACCTTGGAAAATGTCAGAGTTATTCCTGGCCTAAAGAAGAAACTAATCTCTGTTGGACAGCTTGATAATCAAGGATATAGTGTGCTATTTGGTGAAGGTCAGTGGAAAGTAATAAATGGGAACTTAGTAATAGCCAAGGGTAAGAAGAGAGGCACTCTTTATATGGCAGAAGTTCCAGCTAATGAAGTAAATACAGTTTCCAATGATCGTAGCTTAACCAGTCAGTGGCACCAACGTTTAGGTCACATGAGTGACAAAGGAATGAAAATGCTAGTGTCAAATGGTAAAATTCCTGGTTTGAAGAGAGTTGAATCAGACTTTTGCGAGTCATGTGTTCTAGGAAAGAAGAAGAAGGTCACATTTGCAAAAGCAGGCAGAACTTTAAAGGCTCAGAAGTTGGAGCTAGTACACACGGATGTGTTTGGGCCTACTCCTGTTTCTTCATTGGGAGGAGCACTCTATTACGTTACTTTCATCGATGATTCAACACGCAAGGTATGGGTTTACTTTCTTAAAAATAAATCTGATGTATTTGAAGCTTTTAAGAAATGGAAATCTGCTGTTGAATTATCTTGTGATTTGAAGGTAAAATGCTTGAAGTCGGATAATGGAGGAGAATACATCAGCACCGAATTTGTTAACTATTGTGCTGATCATGGCATTCGGATGATCAAGACAGTTCCAGGTACTCCACAACAAAACGGAGTTGCAGAAAGGATGAATCGTACTTTAAATGAGAGAGCACGTAGCATGAGACTTAACTGTGGGTGAAATGACCCGTTCATATACATTATAAATGATTCACAATAGTTGATTACATCGCGAGGTATTTAGACCTCTATATGATACATTTTACAAACATTGCATTCGTTTTTAAAAGACAAACTTTCTTTACAACGAAAGTTGACGGAATGCACACCATTTCATAATACATCCAACTATAATTGACTTAATAATAATCTTGATGAACTCAATGACTCGAATGCAACGTCTTTTAAAATATGCTATGAATGACTCCAAGTAATATCCTTAAAATGAGCTAATGCACAGCGGAAGATTTCTTTAATACCTGATAATAAACATGCTTTAAAGTGTCAACCAAAAGGTTGGTGAGTTCATAGGTTTATCATAATAATCATTTCAATATATTAATAGACCACAAGATTTCCGTTTATAAATATATGTACACTCGCAAGTGTATAAAAGTATTCTATAAGTTGTAGGCACCCGGTAACAAGCCTTAACGTTCATATTTTACCCTCTGAAGTACACCAAATCAGGTGTGTTTAAAATAACCTCGAAGTACTAAAGCATCCCATAGTCAGGATGGGGTTTGTCAAGCCCAATAGATCTATCTTTAGGATTCGCGCCTACCATACATAGACAAGTAGTTTAATGTTACCAAGCTAAGGGTATATTTCTGGTTTAAACCCACGTAGAATTAGTTTTAGTACTTGTGCCTATTTCGTAAAACATTTATAAAAACAGCGCATGTATTCTCAGTCCTAAAAATATATATAAAAGGGAGCAAATGAAACTCACCATACTGTATTTCGTAGTAAAAATACACATAACGTCATTTAATAAGTGCAAGGTTGGCCTCGGATTCACGAACCTATATTAATTATATATATTTATATGTTGGTCAATATTTGTCTAACAATTTTTGGTCAAGTCATAGTGTACCACAATCCTAATGCTCGAGACTAATATGCAAAAGTCAACTTGACCCAAAATGACTTCTAAAATTTATACGTGTTTATTATATAACTTAGCTATAGTCGTTTTATATATTTAAATATATTTATTAGATTTTATAATAATAAAAGTAATTTATTAATAAAAATTTATATTAACGTTTATATATGATAAAATATACTTTTATATATCTTAAGTAGTAAAATTTATAAAGTTCACTTAATATCGTAAAACTATAGTGGTAAGTATTATTAATGTAATTATATTACGCGTGGTGAAAAATATCTTTGTATCCCCTATTTATTTGATAAAATAATATTGATCATAATAATAATAAGTAAAAGTTGTATTATTTTGTAATAATAATTATTATTATTCTATAAAAAAAATAACAATATTTATATTTACTAAAAATGTTATTATGATAAAATGATAATACTAACATAATAGTAATAATGATATTTTATAATAACAATTATATTTCTATTAAAATAATAACGACGATAGTAATAATAATCATTTTAACAATAATACTAAAATTCAGTTGACTATAACTTCAAATCCGTTCATCGAAACCATTCGATATCTAAATGAAAAGTTCTTAATTTTTCGCTAGCTTTCCAATGACATGCATATCATATACCCTATCTCAGTAGCATATGTATCTAATTCAGGATTCAACAAACCTATCTAAGGACAATATCGAATGTACAAACATGCATAATCCTATATACTCGAGCACTAGTCAGGGATACACTATTGATATATAAAAGTTAAGTTATGAGTGCTCACGTATCAATATTGAGATTCAATATTGCAGGAAAGTACGTAGACGCAACGGAGATGATAAAAACTAGATTGACCTCACGAGCATACCCATGAACCATACCCATCACCTCCATAGCTATAACCCATAATTTCCTTAGCTTCGACTCATTCAAAAAACTATTTTGAAATCACTCGGACATCACTCCGTCGTAATATTTTATGTATACTAATAATATATTGAAATAATATAGAGCAAATATATATATATATATATATATATATATATATATATATATATATATATATATATATATATATATATATATATATATATATATATATATATATATAAATCGATTGAGAGAGTTTAGAGAAATATATTTTCAAGTTTCTATGAAATAATGAAACCTATTGAATTTTATTTATAATAGATTTTTGAATTATTAAAGTGATTTATTAAAGTATGAATTATTAAAGTGAATTATTAAAGTATGAATTATTAAAGTGAATTATTAAAGTATGAATTATTAAAGTGAATTATTAAAGTATGAATTATTAAAGTGAATTATTAAAGTTAAAGTAAAGGTAAAGTAAAGTAAAGGTAAAGTTAAAGTATAGTAAAAATATAAAAACTATGTATGTATAATACGTGTATAAATATATATAATATTAATTTAAATCGTTATATATATTTAATGAAATTAAATATAAATATCGTTATATTTATTATACTGGTTAAGTAATGAGTTGTCAAAAGTGATTCTAGATATTTATAAAAGTTATATACGTTTTAATAATAAAGTTCTTTTTAAACTGAAAACGTTTTTGTACGTTTGAAAATAGATTAATAGAATATTATGGAAACCAATTCTCCAATAGCTTTTGTCTAACTTTCGTAAATGACACTTTTTATTTTTATTTATAAATAGCTTTACAAATTATTCCGAATATCGTTAAGAGGAATAGATTTCTCAAATCATAGTGGACCTCTCAACAGAGACTTGTAATCATAATTCAATATTTCTGATAATTCAATCATTTAATATATATTTTTTTAATTTCGTCGATAATCATATTGAAACAAATACATTCATATAAAGCATTATACTTTTAAATACCTTGTTGACATTTTCAATTTATAACATATACACATATACATACATATTCATATATGTTCATTTAATGGTTCGTGAATCATTGGAATTTGGTCGAGGTTTAAATGAATGTATAAACATAGTTTAAAATCCTTGATATTTAACTTAACAAACATTGTTTATCGTGTCAGAATAATATAAAGATAAAGTTTAAATTTAGTCAGAAATTTCCGGGTCGTCACAGTACCTACCCGTTAAAGAAATTTCGTCCCCGAAATTTGATAGAGGTCATCATGACTAACAATGAGAATGTTATTATGACGATTATAAAGTTTTATCATGTCTAAGAAGTATGGATAAAATAATTCGATTACTCAAAGCGTATGAGGGAAGTTATCGTAAATGAAGGAAATAAGATTATAGTGATTCGTCATATCTTTTGACGTCATCACAATTGATCTCCGAATTTAAAGAAAATCTTTGTAATCTATGTTGGATTTGATGCTTCGGTGATTAAGGAGATTATGATTCTCTTCGAATTAATACGATAATCCATCTTGATTTCTCTGTCGGGTATTTCACTATAAATCCACCTCCTTCGTTTCCTTACAACTCACACCTTCTATTCTTTCTCCCTCAACTCATATTTTAAAGTATTTGTCAATATGCTTCATCCAGTACTGATTCTCGATATACTCCTCACTTTCATATCTGTCATTCTTCTTTTTCATCTGCCTCCGGAAGAATCTATTTACTTCTACTATATTCTCGGTTTTATAGTGTTTTTAGTTCTTCCGTGTCTTTATATTGCTATATGCATCGATATATACGGTTTATAATTTTTGGGTGGTTGTTGGGTTTTATATCTTCCCTTATATTTCAAAGCCCCTGCTTTTGTCTTCTATAATCATTGACATCCAAGTTAATGCTCCCTTCTATTTGCTGCGATTTATACTCCAATTTCTATTTTGGAGTTTTGTCCTTTCGTTTCTTCTTCTTGCGATTAAGCAACGTTTGTAATGGTCCAGTATTCGCAGATATGAATTTCAGAATGAACATAGTTAATGTTCTAAGAAGGAAATGGTAATGGCACGATCTTGATTTGTTAATTTACCAGAATACCCTGAAAAGACCGAATCATCAAGAAAATATATTCTTGATATTTTTAGAGATTAAATAGAATACAAGAGTCGTGTAACATGGAACATGATGACGGCATGGTCTGTGAATCGTCATGTCCCATTAGAAACTCAGCATAACTTACTGTAATATAATCACGTTGATCAAGTGTCATTATATTATACTAACTCATGCTTCAGTTCCCAACACTACTTCAAAACATTCATAATTTAAACTCGAAAGTTTATAGAATATAGAAACTAATAGTTTCTTATATGATGTAACACTGATAGCGCAAAGAGATAAATGACTTCAGATAAGATTAGTTGTGAAAATATCTTCAGAAATATCGCGGATATTTATAATGAAAGATATGATAATATCTTAGAATTTCTAATATTGATGGATGATGATAAAGATTTGTCTGTAAAGGTTTAGAATAAAGAGTAAGGTATTCGTTAATGTCTTTAGCAGGCACTGAATCATTTGGATTCTTTGAAGGCAGATTTAGTCTTTGTGATTTGTCCACAGCCTCCTTCATAGTCTGTTCAATCCGTTTTCCAGTTTCAAACCTTCTCTTTTTCTCAGCTTTACCACCTTATTATTCTTTGTCATCAAACTTATTACTATTAAGATCGTTTACAATTTTTGATGCTTCGTCAGCATTTTAAGAACTAGTTTGCAGTTCAAAATATTTTTCAGAACTTCACATTCAAAGTATGTAAGTCTAGGAGATAGACGTTTTACGTACACATATAATTGTTGGCGTAGACATGCTGCGAGATTTCAAAATATTGGTTACTGTTTTTCGATGATTCGTATGACAATTCTCGTTACAAGATGCGAATGAGTAAATGATGTGATTTCAATAAATATAATGATTTTTTGAAAAGTCAAAGATAATTAAAGTTGTTGGTAAGTTTATTACTATGGTGGCGAGATATGAAAGGTCCCCAGTAACGATGACGAAAGGGCAACGTATCTATCGAGGTTATAATAAGACTAGTCCGACTGAAAAGTCGAAGTTGACTTGCTGGAGCTGTGACAAAACTGTCTACTTTGAAAAGGAATGGAAAAGTCATTTTAGCTAATAAATGCCAAAGGGTCTGACACGGATACGCGTCGAACTATGACTTTGGCTTCGAGAGCTTTTTAGGTACATAAATGTGGGTAATATGTGATTGGATCATCATCTCGATTGTTCATTGTTTGAAGTGTCTTCGAAAACTTCAGAGAGTTTGAACACAGTTTGTAATCGTTAATATACATATGATGTTTTAACACGGTTTTGAAGTCAAAGTATAGCTTTGAAAGATGTAGGAATCTAAGAGTGATGTCTTCTGTTAAATCATGACTTGGATTTTGATTTGTCAAATCAGAATGCGTAATCAAATTTGGGTGAGAATGGTTGTTTTGATTTCTATACAAGAATGTATATTGTTGTGAGATTTTAAGAGTATAGTTGATGATTTGCTTAATCAGATTCGAAAAATGATATATATTAATTGTGAATTTATATATCTCTCGGGTATTACCTACCCGTTAAAAAAAAATTTCACAATTAATATTTTGTACAACAGAATTTTATTACAGTCTTTATGAAAATATATATGTGCATATTTTCTTCAGATGTAACATAGATTTAATGAGTTAATATTAAATTAAACTCATTTGATTTACGGTTGAAACTAGAACTGAATAATCCCTAAAGACTTTAGAAATTACATAACTTTTACGGAGTATTTATTCAATAAAATTGAAATTATGAATTAATACTTCGTTATTTGTTGGTGTTTGTAACCCTTGCACCATATTCTCTAAAGCCACTACTCGAGCGCGAAGCTCGTTGACTTCTTATATTACATCGGGGTGATTGTCGGTTCGGACGAGCGGATAAATAAAATCTAGAATTTGAGGTAGTATATAATCGTGACGAGATACTCTGAAAATGAGAGAGAAAATGGTGTTTCGGACTGATTCGCCGGTAAGTGCTTCAGGTTCATCGCCAAGAGGGCAATGTGGTGGATGGAAGGGATCACCTTCTTCTTGTCTCCAATGATTGAGGAGGCTACGAACCCATCCCCAATTCATCCAGAATAGATGATGGCTAATTGGTTGATCCATTCCGGTCACACTGCTTACGGAGTTTGAGTGGGATTCCATATCGGAATTCGAGGGACTTGAACTAATGACGAATTCTATTTCGTTCGATTGAATAGAGGATTTTTCGATATGAAATGATTTTCCGACTATCGGGTGGTATTCAAATTACATAGAATATCTATATATATAGCGCAAAAGATTTCATAGATTACGGAGGAATTTACGGGATATGTCAGGCAAAGTTTACAGTAACAGATACACTAAGATATGGATTAGCAGATACGCTAAAATATGAATTTTGTCTATACACTTATTCATGCAATCAATGCAGTAAGACGTGTCTAGACTAAGAATGATAAGCACGCAATTTCCGACAAAAATGATAAGCAAAACTTTTGACATGCAGACACGGTCGAAGTCCAAGCTCATTAATGCATCCTAATGACTATCAGTTAGACACACTAATGCAGACCTGGTTCGCTAAGACCACCGCTCTGATACCAACTGAAATGACCCGTTCATATACATTATAAACGATTCACAATAGTTGATTACATCGCGAGGTATTTTGACCTCTATATGATACATTTTACAAACATTGCATTCGTTTTTAAAAGACAAACTTTCTTTACAACGAAAGTTGACGGAATGCACACCATTTCATAATACATCCAACTATAATTGACTTAATAATAATCTTGATGAACTCAATGACTCGAATGCAACGTCTTTCAAACTATGCTATGAATGACTCCAAGTAATATCCTTAAAATGAGCTAATGCACAGCGGAAGATTTCTTTAATACCTGAGAATAAACATGCTTTAAAGTGTCAACCAAAAGGTTGGTGAGTTCATAGGTTTATCATAATAATCATTTCAATATATTAATAGACCACAAGATTTCCGTTTATAAATATATGTACACTCGCAAGTGTATAAAAGTATTCTATAAGTTGTAGGCACCCGGTAACAAGCCTTAACGTTCATATTTTACCCTCTGAAGTACACCAGATCAGGTGTGTTTAAAATAACCTCGAAGTACTAAAGCATTCCATAGTCAGGATGGGGTTTGTCAAGCCCAATAGATCTATCTTTAGGATTCGCGTCTACCGTACATAGACATGTAGTTTAATGTTACCAAGCTAAGGGTATATTTCTGGTTTAAACCCACGTAGAATTAGTTTTAGTACTTGTGCCTATTTCGTAAAACATTTATAAAAACAGCGCATGTATTCTCAGTCCCAAAAATATATATAAAAGGGAGCAAATGAAACTCACCATACTGTATTTCGTAGTAAAAATACACATAACGTCATTTAATAAGTGCAAGGTTGGCCTCGGATTCACGAACCTATATTAATTATATATATTTATATGTTGGTCAATATTTGTCTAACAATTTTTGGTCAAGTCATAGTGTACCACAATCCTAATGCTCGAGACTAATATGCAAAAGTCAACTTGACCCAAAATGACTTCTAAAATTTATATGTGTTTATTATATAACTTAGCTATAGTCGTTTTATATATTTAAATATATTTATTAGATTTTATAATAATAAAAGTAATTTATTAATAAAAATTTATATTAACGTTTATATATGATAAAATATACTTTTATATATCTTAAGTAGTAAAATTTATAAAGTTCACTTAATATCGTAAAACTATAGTGGTAAGTATTATTAATGTAATTATATTACGCGTGGTGAAAAATATCTTTGTATCCCCTATTTATTTGATAAAATAATATTGATCATAATAATAATAAGTAAAAGTTGTATTATTTTGTAATAATAATTATTATTATTCTATAAAAAAATAACAATATTTATATTTACTAAAAATGTTATTATGATAAAATGATAATACTAACATAATAGTAATAATGATATTTTATAATAACAATGATATTTCTATTAAAATAATAACGACGATAGTAATAATAATCATTTTAACAATAATACTAAAATTCGGTTGACTATAACTTCAAATCCGTTCATCGAAACCATTCGATATCTAAATGAAAAGTTCTTAATTTTTCGCTAGCTTTCCAATGACATGCATATCATATACCCTATCTCAGTAGCATATGTATCTAATTCAGGATTCAACAAACCTATCTAAGGACAGAATGTACAAACATGCATAATCCTATATACTCGAGCACTAGTCAGGGATACACTATTGATATATAAAAGTTAAGTTATGAGTGCTCACGTATCAATATTGAGATTCAATATTGCAGGAAAGTACGTAGACGCAACGGAGATGATAAAAACTAGATTGACCTCACGAGCATACCCATGAACCATACCCATCACCTCCATAGCTATAACCCATAATTTCCTTAGCTTCGACTCATTCAAAAAACTATTTTGAAATCACTCGGACATCACTCCGTCGTAATATTTTATGTATACTAATAATATCTTGAAATAATATAGAGCAAATATATATATATATATATATATATATATATATATATATATATATATATATATATATATATATATATATATATATGTAAATCGATTGAGAGAGTTTAGAGAAATATATTTTCAAGTTTCTATGAAATAATGAAACCTATTGAATTCTATTTATAATAGATTTTTGAATTATTAAAGTGATTTATTAAAGTATGAATTATTAAAGTGAATTATTAAAGTATGAATTATTAAAGTATGAATTATTAAAGTGAATTATTAAAGTATGAATTATTAAAGTGAATTATTAAAGTATGAATTATTAAAGTGAATTATTAAAGTATGAATTATTAAAGTTAAAGTAAAGGTAAAGTAAAGTAAAGGTAAAGTTAAAGCATAGTAAAAATATAAAAACTATGTATGTATAATACGTGTATAAATATATATAATATTAATTTAAATCGTTATATATATTTAATGAAATTAAATATAAATATCGTTATATTTATTATACTGGTTAAGTAATGAGTTGTCAAAAGTGATTCTAGATATTTATAAAAGTTATATACGTTTTAATAATAAAGTTCTTTTTAAACTGAAAACGTTTTTGTACGTTTGAAAATAGATTAATAGAATATTATGGAAACCAATTCTCCAATAGCTTTTGCCTAACTTTCGTAAATGACACTTTTTATTTTTATTTATAAATAGCTTTACAAATTATTCCGAATATCGTTAAGAGGAATAGATTTCTCAAATCATAGTGGACCTCTCAACAGAGACTTGTAATCATAATTCAATGTTTCTGATAATTCAATCATTTAATATATATTTTTTTAATTTCGTCGATAATCATATTGAAACAAATACATTCATATAAAGCATTATACTTTTAAATACCTTGTTGACATTTTCAATTTATAACATATACACATATACATACATATTCATATATGTTCATTTAATGGTTCGTGAATCATTGGAATTTGGTCGAGGTTTAAATGAATGTATAAACATAGTTTAAAATCCTTGATATTTAACTTAACAAACATTGTTTATCGTGTCAGAATAATATAAAGATAAAGTTTAAATTTAGTCGGAAATTTCCGGGTCGTCACAGTGGGCTACCAAAGTCTCTATGGGCTGATGCAGTAAGCACTGCCGCGTATTTGATCAACCGTTCTCCATCAGCTCCTCTTGATTTCAAAATACCCGAAGAAGAATGGAGAGGTAAAGCAATCAGTTATGAGCATCTAAAAATCTTTGGGTGCAGTGCATATGATATTAATAAAGATGGTGACAAACTCGATGCAAAAGCAAAGAAGTACGTGTTCATTGGTTATGGGGGAGATGACATGGGTTACAGGTTATGGGATAACAAGTGAAAACATGTTATAAAAAGTAAACATGCCACCTTCAATGGAGCAGAAATGTACAAGGATTTCAACTCAACACCAAAAGAAAAAGAATCAGCTGAATTTGAGGTTGACACAGAGATAACTAGAGAAGATGAAAGGGAAACTCTAGAGTGTGAAACTGAAGTTCCAGTGGGAGTTCCTAACAGTGAAAGCTCGGAGTCTGATCATGAGCAGACTTCAGATAGTGGGAGCTCAGACTCTGATGATGAGCAGACCCCACAGCCCCCATCACAATCTGACCAGTCCAATTGGGTCAGGAAATCTACACGAGTCACAAGACAGCCAGAGAGGTTTAGTCCAACAGTTAACTATCTTCTTTTGACAGAAAATGGAGAACCAGAAAGTTATTCTGAGGCAATGAAGGTGAAAGATTCGTTCCAGTGGGAGCAGGCTATGAGAAGCGAGATGGAATCTTTATTGAAAAATCAAACTTGGAGGTTGACCAAGCTACCACCAGGAAAAAGAGTCTTACAGAATAAATGGGTTTTCAGAGTCAAAGATGAAGCGGATGGTTCTAAACGATACAAAGCAAGATTAGTTGTCAAAGGATTTCAACAAAAGAAAGGAGTCGACTATGCTGAAATCTTTTCACCGGTAGTGAAGACGACGACTATCAGATTGGTTCTAAGTATGGTTGCAACCGAGAAGTTACACTTAGAACAGTTGGATGTTAAAACAGCTTTCCTGTAGGGCAACATTGAAGAAGACATTTATATATCTCAACCAGAGGGGTTTTATGTCAAAGGAAAGGAGAATCTTGTGTGTAATCTAAAGAGAAGCTTGTATGGTTTGAAACAAGCTCCCAGACAGTGATACTTGAAATTTGATAATTTCATGGAGAAGACAGGATTCGTGAGAAGTTCTACAGATCATTGTTGTTATTTGAAGAAGTTCAAGAGCTCCTATATTATATTGCTTCTTTATGTCGATGATATGTTAATTGCAGGTTCTGATATGGTTGAAATACGCAATTTGAAGAAGCAATTATCTAGAGAATTTGAAATGAAGGATCTCGGGCCAGCTAAGCAGATTCTCGATATGAGTATATGCAGGAATTAAGATGGGTCAGTTTCTTTATCTCAAGAAAAGTATATTCGCAAGGTTCTTGAAAAGTTCAGAATGAATGGTGAGTCTACAAAGCCAAGAAACACACCGTTGGGAAGTCATCTAAAGCTTTCTAAACATCAGTCTCCTAAAACTGAAGTAGAAAAAGCAGAAATGGCTAAGGTTCCTTATGCATCCGCCGTGGGTAGTCTAATGTATGCAATGGTGTGTACAAGACCTGATATAGCACATGCAGTTGGGATGGTTAGTCGCTTTATGTCAAGTCCGGGGAAAGAACATTGGGAAGCAGTGAAGTGGATACTGCGGTATTTAAAGGGTACTCCCAAAGTTGGGTTATGTTTCAAGGGCAGAGATACTACTCTCAGGGGTTATTCTGATGCAGATCTGGGTAGATGCAACAATACCTTCAAGAGCACCACCGGGTATGTATTCACTATAGGAGGAACATCAGTGAGTTGGATGTCTAGGCTTCAAAAGAGCGTAGCTCTATCTACTACTGAAGCAGAATACATGGCCTTGACTGAAGCCAGTAAAGAACTAGTATGGTTGAAGACATTCATGAAAGAACTGGGCAGCAAACAGACAGAATTTGTCTTATATTGTGATAATGAGAGCGCAATTAAGTTAGCAAAGAATCCAGTCTATCATGCCAAGATGAAGCATATTGGCATGAAGTATCACTTTATCAGAGAACGGATAAGCAATGGAACATTTAATCTGGAGAGCATTCTAGGTTCAAAGAATCCATCAGATATGTTCACCAAACCAGTAACGCTGGATAAGTTGAAGCTGTGCATAGCTTCAACTGGCCTTCAGGAACATTGAAGAGAAGGCAGGAACTAGAGAGAGAAGAGATGAGCTGAGTCTTGCATTGCAGAAGTACAAGAGTGCAGATCGATGTTATTCGAAGCCTCCAAGTGGGAGATTATTGAGGTGTAGGCTTCGGTATTTAAGCCCAATAAAAACAGGCCTGGAGTTTACTTGGTGACCAAGTCAGGGTTTGGCCAACCCTAATTGGTTGGGCCGACTTTTATTGTTCCTTTCTTAGTCTATATATATGTGAAGACCCGTCCTAATCCATCCGGACGAAGTCCATATCGATTATAAACGATTCACAACAGTTGATTACATCGCGAGTTACTTGACCTCTATATGATACATTTTACAAACATTGCATTCGTTTTTGAAAAGACAATCTTTCATTACATCGAAAGTTAACGGCATGCATACCATTTTATAATATATCTAGCTAAAATTGACTTAATAATAATCTTGATGAACTCAACGACTCGAATGCAACGTCTTTTGAAATATGTCATGAATGACTCCAAATAATATCTTTAAAATGAGCAAATGCACAGCGGAAGATTTCTTTCGTACCTGAGAATAAACATGCTTTCAAGTGTCAACCAAAAGGTTGGTGAGTTCATTAGTTTATCATAAACAATCATTTCATAATTTTAATAGACCACAAGATTTCATATTTTCAATTCTCGTAAATATACGTCCCATGCATAGAGACAAAAATATCATTCATATGGATTGAACACCTGGTAACCGACATTCACAATATACATATAAGAATATCCCCATCATTCCGGGATCCTCCTTCGGACATGATATAAATTTCGAAGTACTAAAGCATCCGGTACTTTGGATGGGGCTTGTTGGGCCCGATAGATCTATCTTTAGAGTTCGCGTCAATTAGGGTGTCTGTTCCCTAATTCTTAGATTACCAGACTTAATAAAAAGGGGCATATTCAGTTTCAATCATTCAACCATAGAACGTAATTTCGATTACTTGTGTCTATTTCGTAAAACAGTTATAAAAGTTGCGCATGTATTCTCAGCCCAAAAATATAAAGGGTAAAAAGGTAAATGAAACTCACGCATATAGTTATTATAAAACAGTTAATAAAGCATTTGCATGTATTCTCAGCCCAAAAATGTAATGAGTAAAAAGGGAGCAAATGAACTCACCTAATGTATTTTGTAGTAAAAATACATATGACTAAACCGAACAATGTAGGGTTGGCCTCGGATTCACGAACCCTTATATGCTTTTCCTAAAAAGAATTGTCGTGGACCAGAATCGAACCCAAGACCCCTCGTTCGTCAATACAACCTGGTAACCAACGATCTATCAGTTCTTTTCTGATTTATTCCCATTCTATAATATATATAAACCGTATCTGTTAATAACCATGATCTTCTTCCTCCTCTTTCCAATTCGATCCAGAATTCACATCCCGAAAGTAGTTAATAGTTTCTTTAATTTAGGATTTGAAATTATTATAGAAACAGATAGATATTTAGTGGATTACTTAAATCAGCAATATAAATTAAACAACAACAAAAAAAAAAAACGCTGTAACAGAAATAATTTTAAAAAAAATAATTTCGTATGAACTCTAACTCCCAACTCGAATTTAAAAACGTTTTAGCTCCAAATTCCTAAATGAAATATATTTTAAAACCTGCTTAGAATCTTTCTGGGTCTTCAATTTCAACAACAAATTTAAAACGATTACTATTTTCGACCAAGAACATAGAGTTTGACTTTTAAAAATAAAAGTTTGACTCCCAAATTTGAAATGGTTATGAGGAATTGAATTATGAAACTTCACAGAAGGTATCACAACATGTTTTAAATTATTTCTGCATTTTTAGATTTCAAAAATCATTATGAATTCGATCTGTTGCTGAAAAGAAGTAGAAACAGATATATTTGACAGTTCCCATCTTTATTTTCGATTTTAATTCAATAACTTGAATTTATTATAACTTATAATTGATAATGATAGTGAAGGAGAATTTTAGATGTTTTCATTGTACCCTGAATGGATCGATTATATATTGTGGTTACCAAGTTCTCAATCAGACAAAGTAACATAAAAAAAAATAAAAATAAAATGAATAAAAACTTGATCTTGATTACCACTGATTTTGACTCTATCAATTTGGAACGTAATGAATTTGATTAAGATGGATAACAGCTTAGAGATAACAACAAAGAAGTAAAATAGTAGATAGTGATATAAAGCAAAAAGCTGATTCTTTTACAAGATTTTATTTGTAATTAATATTAATATTAATAATCAGTAATTATAAATAAATATATTATTAATAATAATAATATTAGTATTATTTGAAATAATAAAAATGCTGAGAATTATAACAATAGAAATAATGATAATGATAATAATATCACTAGTACTAATATTAGTAATAATACTATTAATAACAATATTAATAAAAGTGATAATAATGGTATCATTAATAAGTTTAATAATATTAATGATGATAATACTATTATTAATGATTCTATTAATACTAGTTATACTAATATTAATAATGATAATAATAATAATACTAATAATAATAATAATATAAAAACTTATACATTCCAAATTTGATATATATATGTATATTCTCATATTAAAATTAATAAAATTAATAATATGAATAGTATTGTTAACTTAGTAATGATAATGAAAGTGATAATAATAATATTGACATATTACTTATATTTCTAACTTGTAATTTCAAGTAATATATTCATTTCATTACTTATGTAATATTTAATATATTGCATATTAACTTCTATTTGAATATTTTATTTATACATTTAATCGTTGATAAATCATATTAGAAATCATTTATAGTCGATATACTCTACATATTTAAATAACAAGTTTTGGTTATATTAAGTTATTTTATAATAGTTCAGCAATCTATTTAATTTATTATTTATAATTATTTACATATATAATCATATATATATATATATATATATATATATATATATATATATATATATATACATTCACACATATCTATTTACAATTAATTGTTCGTGAATCGTCGGGAATAGTCAAAGGTTAAATGAATCCATCTAAACAGTTTAAAAATTTTAAGACTCAACATTACAGACTTTGCTCATCGTGTCGGAGACATATAAAGATTAAGTTTAAATTTGGTCGAAAATCTCTGGGTCATCACAGTACCTACCCGTTAAAGAAATTTCGTCCCGAAATTTGAGTGAGGTCGTCATGGCTAACAATAAATATGTTTTCCTGACGAATATGAGCTGATAAATAGAGTTTTATCATTATTGAATAATACAGATAAAATAATTCGATTATTCCAAGAGCACGAAGGAAGCTATCACAAAAGAGTGAAATGAATAACTGAAGTTTTGTTTTATCTTTTGACGTTGTCTTGGTTGAATTTAGAAAATAGGGTGCGTCTTAACCTTTGACGTGGTCACGTTTGAATTCAAGAAATCAAGAGATTTAAAGGAAATCTTCAAAATCTAAAAGATTTGATTCTTCGACGAGTAAGGAAATTAAGATCTCTATAAATTAAATGCGATGATCTGTATCGATTTCTTTGTCTGGTATCTCCACTATAAATGAACTTCTTCTGTTCCCTTATTTTCATCATTCCTATACTTTCCTTCTTAATTCTTACTTCTAAAAGATTGGGAAAATGCTTCATCCAGTTCTACTCCTTGATATTTTCTTAATTATCATTTCTATCACCCCTTCTTTTCAATCTTCCATCAGAAGAATCTGTTTACTTCTACTATTACCTTGGGGTGATACTATTCTTAATTATACCGTGTCTTTATATTGCTGTTCGTATTAATATCCATGGTTTGTAACCTTCGTGTTGTTATTGGGTTTTATATTTTCTCTTATATTTTGGAGCTATTTGCCTTTTTATTCTCTTCTAGATCTCTAGTAAAGCGAGTAACGGTCCAGAATTCGTAAGTATGGAAATTCGGATGAACTCTATGTTCTAAACAAGAAATAACGTAATAGCACGATTTGATTTGTCAAATTACCAGAATCACTGAGAATAGAACTATCAAGAATATATTTTCTTGATATGTTCAGAAATTAAGCAGAATGAAAGAGTTATGTAACATGGCACATGATGACGTTATGATCTGTGAATCATCACGTTCCATTAGAAACTCAGCATGACTTACTGTAATATAATAACGTTGATCAAGTGTCATTATATTATACTAATTCATGCATCAGTTCCCGACATTACCTCAATAACATTCATATTTTAAGCTCGAAAGTTTACAGAATATAGAAACTAACAGTTTCTATATGATGTAACACTGATATCATGAAGAGATTAATGAGTTCAGATAGAATAGTTATGAAAATATCTTCAGAAATATGGAGGATATTTATAATGAAAGATACGATGATATCTTAGAATTTCTAATATCGAAGGATGGTGAAGAAAATTTGTCCGCAAGGGTTTAGAGTAAGGAGCAAAATATTCACTAAAGATTTTAGCTGACATTGAATCATTTGGATTCTTTGAAGTCAAACTTATTCTTTGTGATTTGTCCACGGCTTTCTTCATAGTTTCGCATAATCTGCTTTTCGGTACTAAATTTTCTATTGAATGTTTCCAATATAATGATACACAGGAAGCATGAAGAGGTATATAATTTCGGACGAGAATATTTATGAAAATATCCTCAGAAATATCGAAGATATTGATGATGATATTTTTGGAATTTCTAAGTTCGATGGTTGATGAAGAAAAATTTTTCCGCAAGATTTTAACATGACTTCGGAGCAAGATATTCTCTAAAGATTTCAACGGATCCATAATTATCTGGATTTATTGAATATAGGGTATGGTCCTTGTATTTGTCCTTGGTCTCCTTCATGGTTAGCTCAATCCATTTTTCAGTTCCAACTTTTATGAGCTTCTCCAACATATTATTCTTTATCATTAAACTTCTGACGATTAAGGTCTTTTACGGTTGTCTACAGTTTCTGCTGCTTCATTCAGCTTTTTCAACATTCATAGTATTGATTTGTAGACTGAGCGCTGTTCAGAATTTCAGAATGAAAGACCATAATTCTAAAAGATAAATGTTATACATATAACTGTTGATGTAGATATGCTGTGAGTTTTCAAAGTACTGATTGTCGATTCCTCTACATTTACTACTACCATATCTGAATCATTGGTTATCGATTCGAGGTGATTTCAAGAGAATTGTGTTTTTAGATGATTAAACACTGATGGTAATATGGTGGAATATAAAAGGTTCCCCGGTAACAATAAAAGAACATCCATATAAATCAAGGTGATAATAAGGTTGTTTCGAACGAAAAGTCGGAGTTGATTTGCTGAAGCTGTGACAAAATTTGCTACTTTGAAAAGGGATTGCAAAGTTATTTTTTGCTAATAAATGCCAAAGGACCTGACGCGGCTACGTGTTAAACTTTTACTCAGTTGCCGAGAGTTTCTCAGGTGCATAACTATATGCATAAATCTTTCCTTCCGTAGATGAAGTGCGGTTGATTCATCCTATCGATTGAGGTGTTTTCAAGAATCATGAAATGTTTGAACGCAGATGTAATCGTGATGATACGAATGGGGTTTAAAATGAAATCAAGTGGCAAACTTGAAAAATTATTTAGTTTCATATGTTATAATCACTATTTTAATTCATTTTAATTGTCCAATGTTGATAGTCCACAGTTAACAATTCAATAATTCATATATATATATTCGAATTAATTAATACGTATCGTAACCCGTGTACATGTTTCAGACTCGATCACAACTCAAAGTATATATATTATTATAGAATCAACCTCAACCCTGTATAGAGAACTCGATCATTACTGCATATAGAGTGTCTATGGTGATTCCAAATAATATATATAGATGCGTCGATATGATATGTCAAAACTTTATATACGTGCCCCGATATTTAAAGTGCGTAAAATAAATAACAGAAATTAAATGACGATAAATTAAATTATGAGAATATAAATTGCAATAATTAAATTGCGATAAATAAATTGCGATAAATAAAATGTAATACGGAATTAACAGTTAGCTAGGAACAGTTAGCTAGGATTTTGTTAGCGTGGATTCTTAACAAAATTCTTCTCATAGTTAAATTGTTTGTTTCTAACAGATTTTATTTGTCCAATGTTTTCTTCATTATGCCACTTGTTGATTCTGATAGGTCAAAATCCAAATATGAAATTGAATGTAAATGGTTATTCTGCGGTGAACGGATACGTATAGCTATGGTTGTAAGTAGGATAGTAAATAACAGTTGAATCAGATTCGAGGAAGGTACAGTGTAACTTATTAATGTGAAATCTAAATATTCCTCGGGTATTACCTACCCGTTAAAATATTTTCATCATTAACAGTTTGTACGAAAGAATTTTTAATTACAATCTTTATGAAAACATATATACACATATATTTTCTTCAGATGTAATACAGATTTAATGAGTTAATATAATATTAGACTCATTTGATTTACCGTTAGAATAAGAATAACTAATCTCTAAAACATTAGAGATTATATAATCGCCATGCCGAACGAAGATAAATGATGTAGAACGATTCGTGGAACGATAATTATACTCGAGGTACAGAATGAGATGTTGAGGCATGGATTGTTGATAGTACTGGTGTTGTTACTGATGGTACTGTTGGTGCTGGTGATGTTGTTGAAGCTGGTAAGTTTTGCACCATGTTCTCCAAATTGATTACTTGAGCGCGAAGTTCGTTGACTTCTTTGATTACTCTGGGGTGATTGTCGGTCGTAACGAGCGGATGAATAAGGTTTAGAATCTAAGTTATGATATAGTCATGGCGAGATATTCGGGAAATGAGGGTGAAAGTGATGTTACGAACAGGTTCGCCGGTAAATGCTTCAGGTTCTTCGCCAAAAGGTGAATTCGATTAGTGGAAGGGATCGCCTTCTGCGCGTCTCCATTGATTAAGTCGACTACGAATCCATCAGATGAATTGGGGATGGATGACTGGTTGATTCATTCTGATGAGGTTGCTTCCGGAGTTTAGATGACTATCCATTCGGAATAACTGTCGGGATAACTATCGGAATAGATGTCAGAATCCGAGGTACTCGAACTGGTTGAATGATTCATCCCGTACAATCAGATGAAGAATTTTCAATATGAAATAGATTATAGGACGTAGATTAGTACCTTGCAATACATAATTTACAAATGCATATATAATACTAAAATCCCATAAGTTACGGAGGAATCTACGGAAGCTGTCAGGCAAAGGTAACAACAACAGATACGCTAAGATATGAATTCGCAAATACGCTAAGATATGAATTTTTGTCTATACACTATTCATGCAATCAATGCAGCAAGACGTGTCTAGACTAAGAATGATAAGCAGATGATTTCCGACTAGAAATGATAAGCAAAACTTTTGACATGCAGACACGGTCGAAGTCCAGACTCACTAATGCCTCCTAACGACTTATCAGTTAGACACACTAATGCAGACCTGGTTCACTAAGACCTCCGCTCTGATACCAACTGTGAAGACCCGTCCTAATCCATCCGGACGAAGTCCATATCGATTATAAATGATTCACAACAGTTGATTACATCGCGAGTTACTTGACCTCTATATGATACATTTTACAAGCATTGCATTCGTTTTTGAAAAGACAATCTTTCATTACATCGAAAGTTAACGGCATGCATACCATTTTATAATATATCTAGCTAAAATTGACTTAATAATAATCTTGATGAACTCAACGACTCGAATGCAACGTCTTTTGAAATATGTCATGAATGACTCCAAATAATATCTTTAAAATGAGCAAATGCACAGCGGAAGATTTCTTTCGTACCTGAGAATAAACATGCTTTCAAGTGTCAACCAAAAGGTTGGTGAGTTCATTAGTTTATCATAAACAATCATTTCATAATTTTAATAGACCACAAGATTTCATATTTTCAATTCTCGTAAATATACGTCCCATGCATAGAGACAAAAATATCATTCATATGGATTGAACACCTGGTAACCGACATTCACAATATACATATAAGAATATCCCCATCATTCCGGGATCCTCCTTCGGACATGATATAAATTTCGAAGTACTAAAGCATCCGGTACTTTGGATGAGGCTTGTTGGGCCCGATAGATCTATCTTTAGAGTTCGCGTCAATTAGGGTGTCTGTTCCCTAATTCTTAGATTACCAGACTTAATAAAAAGGGGCATATTCAGTTTCGATCATTCAACCATAGAACGTAATTTCGATTACTTGTGTCTATTTCGTAAAACAGTTATAAAAGTTGCGCATGTATTCTCAGCCCAAAAATATAAAGGGTAAAAAGGTAAATGAAACTCACGCATATAGTTATTATAAAACAGTTAATAAAGCATTTGCATGTATTCTCAGCCCAAAAATGTAATGAGTAAAAAGGGAGCAAATGAACTCACCTAATGTATTTTGTAGTAAAAATACATATGACTAAACCGAACAATGTAGGGTTGGCCTCGGATTCACGAACCCTTATATGCTTTTCCTAAAAAGAATTGTCGTGGACCAGAATCGAACCCAAGACCCCTCGTTCGTCAATACAACCTGGTAACCAACGATCTATCAGTTCTTTTCTGATTTATTCCCATTCTATAATATATATAAACCGTATCTGTTAATAACCATGATCTTCTTCCTCCTCTTTCCAATTCGATCCAGAATTCACATCCCGAAAGTAGTTAATAGTTTCTTTAATTTAGGATTTGAAATTATTATAGAAACAGATAGATATTTAGTGGATTACTTAAATCAGCAATATAAATTAAACAACAACAAAAAAAAACGTTGTAACAGAAATAATTTTAAAAAAATAATTTCGTATGAACTCTAACTCCCAACTAGAATTTAAAAACGTTTTAGCTCCAAATTCCTAAATGAAATATATTTTAAAACCTGCTTAGAATCTTTCTGGGTCTTCAATTTCAACAACAAATTTAAAACGATTACTAATTTCGACCAAGAACATAGAGTTTGACTTTTAAAAATAAAAGTTTGACTCCCAAATTTGAAATGGTTATGAGGAATTGGATTATGAAACTTCACAGAAGGTATCACGACATGTTTTAAATCGTTTCTGCATTTTTAGATTTCAAAAATCATTATGAATTCGATCTGTTGCTGAAAAGAAGTAGAAACAGATATATTTGACAGTTCCCATCTTTATTTTCGATTTTAATTCAATAACTTGAATTTATTATAACTTATAATTGATAATGATAGTGAAGGAGAATTTTAGATGTTTTCATTGTACCCTGAATGGATCGATTATATATTGTGGTTACCAAGTTCTCAATCAGACAAAGTAACATAAAATAAAAATAAAAATAAAATGAATAAAAACTTGATCTTGATTACCACTGATTTTGACTCTATCAATTTGGAACGTACTGAATTTGATTAAGATGGATAACAGCTTAGAGATAACAACAAAGAAGTAAAATAGTAGATAGTGATATAAAGCAAAAAGCTGATTCTTTTACAAGATTTTATTTGTAATTAATATTAATATTAATAATCAGTAATTATAAATAAATATATTATTAATAATAATAATATTAGTATTATTTGAAATAATAAAAATGCTGAGAATTATAACAATAGAAATAATGATAATGATAATAATATCACTAGTACTAATATTAGTAATAATACTATTAATAACAATATTAATAAAAGTAATAATAATGGTATCATTAATAAGTTTAATAATATTAATGATGATAATACTATTATTAATGATTCTATTAATACTAGTTATACTAATATTAATAATGATAATGATAATAATAATAATACTAATAATAATAATAATAATATAAAAACTTATACATTCCAAATTTGATATATATATGTATATTCTCATATTAAAATTAATAAAATTAATAATACGAATAGTATTGTTAACTTAGTAATGATAATGAAAGTGATAATAATAATATTGACATATTACTTATATTTCTAACTTGTAATTTCAAGTAATATATTCATTTCATTACTTATGTAATATGTAATATATTGCATATTAACTTCTATTTGAATATTTTATTTATACATTTAATTGTTGATAAATCATATTAGAAATCATTTATAGTCGATATACTCTACATATTTAAATAACAAGTTTTGGTTATATTAAGTTATTTTATAATAGTTCAGCAATTTATTTAATTTATTATTTATAATTATTTACATATATAATCGTATATATATATATATATATATATATATATATATATATATATATATATATATATATATATATATATATATACATTCACACATATCTATTTACAATTAATTGTTCGTGAATCGTCGGGAATAGTCAAAGGTTAAATGAATCCATCTAAACAGTTTAAAAATTTTAAGACTCAACATTACAGACTTTGCTCATCGTGTCGGAGACATATAAAGATTAAGTTTAAATTTGGTCGAAAATCTCCGGGTCATCACAATATAGTCTCTCATTGTACTTGTAAATTATCACCTCCAAATTAATAAAATACTCTCTAGTTCCAAAGTGGATGTAGGTTTCACCTAGAAACCGAACCACTATAATTCTCGTGTTCTTTTTTATTCTGTGTTTATTATTCGGTTTGCTTGTTTGTGATTGATAATCGATTAGGGTTCTACTCTGATCAAAGGCAGGTTCTAGCCTTAACAAACATTTAGTAGAGACACTTTGTGATAAATGTTTTTATTTTGGCGGGAAAACGCTCGAAGTAATATATAACAATTATTGTGTTTTTCGAGCGTATGTTGAGGTTTTATCTATTGGGGTTTAGATATTAGGGTTTATAGGTTTAGATATTAGGGTTTAGAAATTTAGGGTTTAGGGTTTAGATTTAGGGTTTAGATTTAGGATTTAGATTGAGTTTTTAACACGAACGGTTTAGAGTTTAGGGTTTAGGGTTTAGGGTTTGGTGTTTTGGGTTTATGGAATAAACCCAAAACACCAAACCCTAAACCCTAAACCCTAAACTCTAAATCGGGCTAAATTTTACTTCACAAAACATGAAGAAAAAAAACGTTCATATTCTTCACGAACAATATTATCTTGAATGTTATTTTTGTCGATCGTTTTCCCGCCTAAACAATAACATTCATCACGAAGTGTCTCTTCTAAATGTTCATATTTTCGTGTGATTTTGATGCCGGAAAAAAAAAATTCCAAAAAAAGTGAAATTTTTTTTTTTGCTTCCCACCGCTTCCTCCCGATTGATTACTTCCCCATTGATCCTGCCCCTATATATATATATATATATATATATATATATATATATATATATATATATATATATATATCAAGAGTACATAACACCCCCATTTAATACAGTAACTACTTTACAAATAAACTTTGATAACTGGCCAAAAAAAAAAAAAAAACTCTAGTTTCACTCGACACTCGTTATACTTTCACAAAACTTTAACAAACTTCATAAATTTTTTTTATGCATCTGATGCATGTTAACGTTTTTTGAGGTTTTTTTTAGGATTTAGCCCAATTTAGAGTTTAGGGTTTAGGGTTTCGGGTTTACTCCGTAAACCCTCAACCCTAAACCCTAACCCCTAAACCCTAAACTCTAAACGGTTCGTTTAAAAACTCGTTCTAAAACTCTAATTTCTAAACCCTAAACCCTAATTTCTAAACCCTAATTACTAAACCCTAAACACTGTTTTTTTTAATCAAAAGTCATTTTTTCTTTGTTTTTTGTTAAGATGCATCTGCTGCATGAAAGGCTGTTAATATGCATCAAACAGCGGATAACATGCATCAGATGCATCTTAACGCTACAGTTAAAATTTTTTTTTTTCTGAATCTGCACACTGAAAATAGATACCAGCATTTTTTTTTAAAATCGGAGCTGTAGAATTAAAGATATAAAAATCACAAAATCACTTATCCCCTTATCCCACCAAGTACCACTTAGCGCTGGATCCTTACCCTATATATATATATATATATATATATATATATATATATATATATATATATATATATATATATATAGGGGCAGGATCAATGGGGAAGTAACCAATCGGGGGGAAGCGGGGGGAAGCAAAATTTTTTTTGTTTTTTTTTTTTTGGAATTATTTTTCCGGCATCAAGATCACACGAAAATATGAACATTTAGAAGAGACACTTCGTGATGAATGTTATTATTTAGGCGGAAAAACGATCGACAAAAATAACATTCAAGATAATATTGTTCGTAAAGAATATGAACGTTTTTTTTCTTCATGTTTTGTGAAGTAAAATTTAGCCCGATTTAATGTTTAGGGTTTAGGGTTTAGGGTTTGGTGTTTTGGGTTTATTCCATAAACCCAAAACACCAAACCCTAAACCCTAAACCGTTCGTGTTAAAAACTCGATCTAAATCCTAAATGTAAACCCTAAATCTAAACCATAAACCCTAAATTTCTGAACCCTAAAAACCCTAATATCTAAACCCCAATAGCTAAAACCTCAAAATACGCTCGTAAAACACGATAATTGTTATATATTACTTCTTCAAACGTTTTCCCGCCAAAATAAAAACATTTATCACAAAGTTTCTCTACTAAATGTTCATATTTTCATCTCATCTATAATGTTCGTGAACAAAGTTTTTTCAAAAACGAAAAAAAAAAAGTTTTTGCTTCCCACCGCTTCCCCCGAATGGTTACTTCCCTCTTGATCATACCAATATATATATATATATATATATATATATATATATATATATATATATATATACACACACACTAGCAAACTAAAATTACAGATATGATTAACTGCAACAGAACTAGCAGGCCGACAGCATAACCGATTAAATACTATAAACTAGTGAAACATGAATGCAATTAATAAGTGATTAGGTTAATAAGATGAAAAAGTATACCAGCTCCGCCGACGATTATAGCGAGTTGGACAAGAGTCATGGTTAGATCGATAGAATAGTTTTTGCTGCTGTTGTAATCTTGTTTGGTATTTATAATAGTTTTTGCTTGCTATTAAAAAAAAAAAAAAAAAAAAAAAGTTTCGATAGGATTAAAGAAAGCTTGGAGAACGAGACACAAGTACTCCGCATTATATTTTTATATAATAAAAAATATTACACCCTCAGTCCTTCACTATTCCACTCCATTTTTTTTTTTCTTTTTCGAAAGGCAAATATATTCTTTGTCTTTTAATTTTTAAAAGGCAACCAGATTTCGGTCGTCCCCTCAGTATCAAATGACACTTAAAAAAATTCCATTTTCACCCCTCAACATTTGCTCAACATACAACTCTTTACCCTAAAATAAGGTTACAAATTGTAAAAATACTATTTTATTAAAAAGACTTAAACAAACTCCACCCAAATTTTTAACCGGTCGTATCTACCCGCTCTCCGCGAGTTAAATTTCTCCGACGTCACCGTTTAACTAGAAATAATTTTACGGACACAACTCAAATAACTATACGTGAAACGGACGCTTTTTAGAAAATGCTAAATACTTCGGGCAAAATTTTTAACGAGTCGTAACTTCACGCGCGCCGCGAGTTAAATTTTTTCGACGTCACCGTTCAACTCGAAATAATTTTACGAATACAATGCAATTAACTATACGCAAAACCAACGTTTTTTTTAAAAACAATAAATATTTCGGGTTATCTTTCATACATATATATACACGTATAATAAACAATTCAAACTAATTATATCATATCGATGGTTCCGTCCCCTTTTTTACATAAACGCGCAGGTCATTAGGTATTTTATGTACTAACCACGTATATCCAAACACACCTGCAACAACGCGTTTGTGATTCTGTAAATACATAACGCTACGTTAAACATGAATATGGAATCCGAAAGGCCCCGCAACAATGCGCGGGCCGAATTTTTTTCTAGTTAACACGAAAAGGGTCATATAGGGGGCCAACCTTTTACACGAGCAATCGAGAGAGACAAACAGTAACAAGCACCAGGAGAATAAACACAAGAAAAAAAATACAAAATACAAGTTAAACTAGATAAACGCAAGAGTAGCGATCCATTCGATTGATAATAGTTGAATTTCCATTAACTCCGATGGTACATTCCAACTTGAATTTGCGTAGACTTTTTGATTACGATTTCTCCATATAAGATAAGCACGCGTCCATTCCAAAGCTTGCCATATACTCGAGCCCAATGGGGATAGAACCCGGTTACAATTACCACAAAAGGCTTCATTGATACTCAAGTTAGAAAAAGTACCCAACCCCCACCATTTATACACTCTTTCCCAATGTCCATCGAATACCGACAGAAAATTAAAGAGTGGTCGATAGTTTCCACATCATCATCACATTGAGGGAATCTAACGTAGTCTAGGTCAATACCTCTTTTGTCAAGTTCGGTACGGACCGGAATCCGTTGCTTCAACACCCTCCACATAAAAATTTCGACCTTAGACGGCACAAGATGGTTTCTAAGAGTTTTTTACCGCGAGCTGCTACCCGATATGATTCGATCCTTAATAAGTTTTGCTAGTTTTTTTGTTGTGAAGATTCTGTTCGAAGCCAAATTCCACGTCCAAGTATCCACAGTCCTATCTTGTTTGTCATAAGAATTCATGTAGCGACCCCGACAAATCGTCAATTGACGGCGTCGACTACTTAGGTCCCGTTGCGTGGTCATAGGTCTTTAACGTGACGTTTGACCAAAGATATGTCGCATTCCTTTCAAAAATAAAGATTGTTTCAATGTTTACAAGAATTGTTCATCCAAAAGTTACGTTACAAAGTTATAGTTACATGTGAAACCTATGCGACACAGTTTTAAAGAAAGTCAAAAGACGCTCCATGAAATGCATGTATACTCGACATCCAATGCAAGTATCAATTAATGAGCGGAAGCATATATCACCTAAGTTCAAGGACCTGAGAAAAACATAGAGAATCTGTCAACGAAAACGTTGGTGAAATCATAGGTTTAAATAAGTAAGTGAGTAAAAGTAAGTTGAACCACAAGATTTGCAACATCGATAAAGTCATAGTACATTCTAAAAGTTAATATTCACGAGCACTCAATTATCAAAGCTTAACATTCCGTCCGTTGAACCCCGTAATAATAGTGTTAGAACATACACTGTTTTCCGAAAATATATTTCACCCGTAGACGGTAGCGAACCGTCCGAAGTGAGGGTTTGTCAAACCCATATGGCCATATAACATAAGTTCTCGCTTACACCATCTGATGTAACTAATGATAATTGAATTGAGGATTTTTGTTCAAACTCGTATGTAGAATGTTTGTTTTCCCTGTACTTGTGTTCACGTAGTTTAAAAGAACGTTTATGTTTTCTCATCCCAAAAGTAAGTTCAAAAAGAGTAAAAGTGGGACTATGATCTCACCTTGAGTGCACGAGTGGTAAAGTACTTCAACAAGTAAACGTGTGCAAAGAACAATGCTAGTCTTGACCTAAACAATAGGTTGTATCAATAACGGTAAACACGATAGTTCAAAGATGTTCAATTAGTCCTATGGCTCGTTACGACTCGATTATGTAGCATGTGAATCAAATTATCACGTTTCATGCAAGATACAAGTATAAGAGCATGTTAGAACGATTGCACAACCATTTGGTTAAGTTTGATTAAAAGTCAACTTGGTCGGGTCAAATTCAACGAAAAAGTCAACATGTTCGGGTCGGGTCCCGAACTATTTTTCTGAGGTTTTAAATCATATATGAGCATGTTAGAACAAGTTTCATGTGAATCGGAGGTCCGTAGTATGCCAAACATTTTTCGTATTTTGGACATGGAGGTCAGAACCTGGCCCCCTTATATGTCGCGCCGCGACAGGAAGGGGCCGCGCCGCGGCAAAGGCCGGGAGCTGGTGCCTGGCCAGTCCCAAATGTTCAAGTCTCAATCCAAAACCTTTTTGTGCATAAAACACAAACCGCTAACACTTAGGACTCGCACCTTATATCGTTGGAAAGCTCTTTTGACGTAGAATGCAACTAAACACAATTCATCAATCAAAAACCTCATTATAACAACCAAAACCGCCTCTAATGCTCAACATTAATCGCATACAAGTTCATAAATGCAATTCAATGATTCGGGCAATCAATTTACATGAATGATATGCCGTTTCGAAGGTAATCAAGCATACAATCCAACTAAACACTTACCAACCATAATCCTTGGCATTCAATGCATCAAAAGTCCATTTCAAGTTCATCAAACCCTAACCCAAATTCACCAAAATCATAAATCAAGTTCATGAACTTTTATAAAGCAACCTACACATCAAATTGAAGCTAGTGATACTAGGAACACAATTAGAACATGAACTTTTAACATCTAACAACATATGATCATCCAAAATTCAAGAACAACACACCAAAATTCAAGTTCATGCTAGTTATACTAAAACAACGAGATCGAGCATACAAATTACATACACGACATCACAATGAGCCATAGACACTAACTAACACCATTTCAAGTCAAAAACACGAATTTAGAGAAATCTAGAGTTTTAGAAATGTTACCCAAACGAGATGAAGTTGGTACCAAAATGAAGAGGATGAAGAGAGGATCACGAATATGTAATTTATTTTGTTGTAAGCCTCCTAGATTGAATTTAGATGATGATTGAATGAATTTGGAAATTGGGTGTGTGTTCTTGCTAGAGAGAAAGAGAGAGAGATGGAGATGATAATGAATGGGTGAAAGGGGTTTGACCCTTTGACCTAGTCAAGGGTTTGATCCCTTGTCAAGTTTAGTCCCTCAACTTTCGTTCGGGTGCGTGAATTACCTAAACGAGATAATTTAAAACGCGTATCAACGGGAGATGTTATAAACATATAACGGAGTTTAAATTAGTATAACGTAAAAGTAAATGGAAAAAGGCGGGATGTTACATTACCTACTCCTTAAAAGAAATTTTGTCCCGAAATTTAAGTAGGCGTAATAGTCGTTGTTTCTTCCTCGGACTCCTGCGTTTCCGGAATTGGGAATAAATGAGGGTATTTCTTTTGCATTTGATCTTGCCTTTCCCAAGTAAACTCGGGTCCTCTTTTGGCGTTCCAACGGACTTTAACAATCGAGATTCGGCTTTGTTTCAATGTCTTGACGGAGGTGTCCACAATTTCAACCGGTTCCTCCACAAAATGAAGCTTGTCATCAATAGTAAGTTCCTCGAGAGGGATGACGATATCGGGTTCGGCAAGACACTTTTTCAAGTTAGATACATGGAAGGTAGGATGAACGGAGTTCAATTGAGGCGGAAGATCTAAACGATAAGCAACAGTTCCAATACGCTCCAAGATTTTGAAAGGACCAATATACCGCGGATTTAGCTTTCCACGTTTCCCAAAACGGATTACACCTTTCCAAGGTGCAACTTTTAACATTACTCGGTCACTGACTTGAAATTCGAGGTCGTTGCGTCTTTTGTCGGTGTAGCACTTTTGACGACTCCGGGCCGTCCGGAGCCTATCTCGGATTTGTACGATCTTCTCGGTGGTTTCGTGAATGAGTTCGGGTCCGGTGATTTGCACGTCGTCTACCTCGGCCCAACAAAGAGGTGAACGACATTTTCGGCCGTATAGCGCCTCAAAAGGTGCGGCTTTAATACTCGCGTGATAACTATTGTTGTAAGAGAACTCGGCGAGAGGTAAGTGCTTGTCCCAAGCTTTTCCAAAATCAACCACGCAAGCTCATAACATGTCCTCCAAGGTTTGAATTGTACGTTCGCTTTGTCCATCGGTTTGAGGATGATATGCGGTGCTCATGTCTAAACGCGTTCCCAATGCTTCTTTCAAGGTACGCCAAAATCTAGAAACAAAACGACCATCTCGGTCGGAGATAATCGATAAAGGTACACCGTGTCGGGCTACGATTTCTTTAATGTAAAGTTGCGCAAGTTTCTCCATTTTGTCGGTCTCCTTCATGGCAAGAAAGTGTGCGGATTTGGTGAGACGGTCAACAATAACCCAAATGGTATCATAACCGCCCGTCGTTTTTGGTAGTTTGGTGATAAAATCCATCGTTATTCTTTCCCACTTCCATTGCGGGATCTCGGGTTGTTGAAGTAGTCCGGACGGTCTTTGGTGTTCGGCTTTGACTTTGGAACATGTCAAACACTTGGAAACATAAGTAGCTACGTCCCTTTTGATGTTCGGCCACCAATATAGTTGTTTAAGGTCGTGGTACATCTTATTGGCACCGGGGTGAATCGAGTATCGTGACTTATGGGCTTCGTCTAAAATAAGGCTTCGCAAGTCCCCATAACTAGGTACCCAAATTCTTCCGGCGAAATATCGGAGTCCGGTCTTCCTAATTTCGAATCGAGAGACGAGAATGTTCAAGAGCTCGTGTGAAAGGTTTTCATCCTTGAGGGCCTCATCTTGGGCTACACGAATTTGACTATTGAGGTTGCTGTGAATGGTGATGTTTAAAGCTCGGACACGAAGAGGCACCGCTCTTTCTTTTCGACTTAAGGCATCGGCCACTACATTTGCCTTCCCGGGGTGGTAACGAAGCTCGCAATCGTAATCGTTCAAAGTTTCAATCCACCGTCGTTGTCTCATGTTTAGTTGCTTTTGATCGAAAATGTGTTGGAGACTTTTGTGGTCGGTAAAGATAGTACTCTTGGTTCCATAAAGATAGTGTCTCCACATTTTAAGTGCAAATACAACGGCTCCGAGTTCGAGATCAGGCGTCGTGTAGTTTCGTTCATGAATTTTGAGTTGTCGGGAGGCATAAGCAATGACTTTCTTTCGTTGCATCAATACACACCCAAAACCATGTTTCGAGGCATCGCAATATACAACAAAATCATCATTGCCTTCGGGAAGTGACAAGATAGGAGCGGTGGTTAGCTTTGTCTTCAAGATTTGGAACGCGGATTCTTGCTCGGTCGCCCAAATGAATTTCTTTCCCTTGTGAGTTAATGCGGTTAGAGGACGTGCAACCAAAGAGAAGTTTTCGTTGAATCTACGATAGTACCCGGCGAGACCCAAGAATTGACGAATGTGAGTAGGAGTAGCAGGAGTCTCCCATTTACTAATGGCTTCGATCTTCGTGGGATCGACTTTAATACCTTGATCACTTACAACATGACCAAGAAATTGAACTTCCTTTAACCAAAATTCACACTTGGAGAATTTGGCGTAGAGTTGTTCTTGTCTTAAAAGTTCAAGCACAAGTCGGAGGTGTTCCTCGTGTTCTTCCTCGCTTTTTGAATAGACTAAAATATCATCGATGAACACGATAACGAATTTGTCAAGATACGGTTTGCACACGCGGTTCATAAGATCCATGAACACCGCCGGTGCGTTTGTGAGACCAAATGGCATTACAAGAAATTCATAACTACCATAACGAGTTCGGAAAGCGGTTTTGGAGACATCTTCCCCCTTAACCCTTAGTTGATGATAACCCGATCGGAGATCGATTTTTGAATATACGCAAGACCCTTGTAATTGATCAAAGAGGTCATCGATGTGAGGAAGAGGATATCGGTTCTTAACCGTCAATTTGTTTAGTTCACGATAATCAATGCACATTCGTAGGGATCCGTCTTTCTTTTTAACAAACAAAATCGGAACGCCCCAAGGTGAATGGCTAGGTTGGATAAAGCCACGATCAAGTAGTTCTTGGATTTGACTTTGCAATTCTTGCATTTCGGATGGAGCGAGTCTATATGGTGCACGTGCTACGGGTGCGGCTCCCGGAATAAGATCGATTTGGAATTCTACCGGTCGATGAGGCGGAAGACCCGGTAATTCGTCGGGAAATACATCGGAAAAGTCACTAACAATTGGCACATCTTCGATGCGCTTTTCGTCGGCCTCGACTTTCTTAACGTGAACAAGAATCGCAAAACAACCCTTGCGAAGTAGCTTTCGAACTTTAAGGCACGAAACGAGATTGAGTCCGGTGCAATTTTTGTCGCCATAGACAATCAATGGTTCACCATTCTCGATAGGAATTTGAATTGCGTGAAGATCGCAAAGAATGTGAGATTTATTTTTGACCATCCAATTCATACCGATTATTACATCAAAACTCCCTAATTCCATGGATATCAAGTCAATTTCAAATTCCTTACCCAAAATGTTCAAAGTACACCCCCGGTAATATGTGTCGGCACTTAAGAGTTTTCCGACGGCCACTTCGATTGAATAAGTAGTATCTAAAGGGTGTGGTGGAGTGCAAAGGGTAGGAGCCAAAGTCTTAGACACAAAACATTTATCGGCACCCGAATCGAATAAGCAAGTAACATAAGAGTTGTTGAGAAGAAACGTACCCGTGACTAGTTCATTGTCATCTCGGGCTTCCTCGGTGTTGATGTTAAAGGCTCGGCCTCGGTTGTTGTGGTTGGCTTTCTTTTTCGGGCATTCGTTCTTATAATGGCCCGTTTGGCCACATTCGTAACAAGTGACCGTTTTTGGAGGATTGGGCCCCTTTCGAGCAACGGGGGCGGCGCTTGTGCAATTGTTGGCCCTATGACCAACACCTTGGCAACGGTGACAAACTAGCTTGTTACATTCGCCGTGATGATGCTTGTGGCATTTGTTGCAAAAAGGTAAGTTTCCGACATAACCCTTCTTGCCGTCGTTGTTGAAAGGCTTTTTGGTGAAGGTGTTGTTGTAGTTGGTTGATGGAGTGGCTTCCCATTTCCTTTTGTTGCCACCCGACTTGTCCTCGGCCTTAGGAGCCGGCACTATGATTTCGTCAACCGTTTCGATTAATTGGCGGGCCATGTTCATAGCGGCTTGATGAGTAGCGGGTTTGGATGACATCACCCCTTGTTTGATGCTTTTTGGAAGACCGAGCATGTAGAGCTCAATCCTTTGAGATTCGGGGTTAACAAGATTAGGACACATCAAGGATAGTTCGGCGAAGCGTTGATTATAAGCTTTAAGATCGTTTCCGACCGCTTTCAAAGCTCTTAATTCTTCCTCAAGCTTTCGGGTTTCTTCGCGCGGAAAATATTCAACAATCATCTTTTCCCTTAGATCGGCCCAAGAGAGGGCATGAGCTTCATCGGTACCCACCGATTGAACATAGGTGTTCCACCATGTTAGAGCAATTTCGGAGAAAGTGTGGGTGGAGTATTTGACCTTGTCTTGATCCCGACAACCGCTTATGCTAAAGACGGCTTCCGTTTGCTCAAACCATCGGGTGAGCACGACCGGTCCCCTGGTTCCATCGAAAATGTGAGGTTTGCACCCCATGAAAGCTTTATAGGAGCATCCCTCGTTTGAGTTACCGGCTCCATTGTTGTTGTTGTTGTTGTTGTGGTTGTTGTTATTATTGTTGTTGTTGTTGGATGAGTGACCGGCCATGGCCGCATCTACGGCGGTAGCTATCATCCGTTCGAGAGCTTGTTCGGGAGTTTCATTGCGGCTTACACGACGAGGAGCCATTGTTCCTTCAAGACACAAGAATATCATTGATTAGTATTCTCAATAATACTAACCATGATATAGAATAAAGATAAAGAGAAGTTTTTCCTCGACTCGCCTTAAATTCTTTATGTCATAATGTCGGAACGTTCATATGAGTCACCGTAATATAATCCCGGAAATTATATTACCCTGATTCATATGTGCATTCGACATCATTTCATATAGTCAAGGTGGCGTGTCAATCAAATTAAACAACGTGAGATTAAGATGAACTAAGAGTAGATATGAGTAGAAGCGCTCGAGTATAAATGCACAAGTAGTCAAGTAATTCCTACTTCAAGTCTATATGCCGGTTGTAGTCTAGACTCACCAATGTACCCTATGACTCGGGGTCGACACCAATGAACTCTAAATCCCTACAACCAAGGCTCTGATACCACTTGTAGCGACCCCGACAAATCGTCAATTGACGGCGTCGACTACTTAGGTCCCGTTGCGTGGTCATAGGTCTTTAACGTGACGTTTGACCAAAGATATGTCGCATTCCTTTCAAAAATAAAGATTGTTTCAACGTTTACAAGAATTGTTCATCCAAAAGTTACGTTACAAAGTTATAGTTACATGTGAAACCTATGCGACACAGTTTTAAAGAAAGTCAAAAGACGCTCCATGAAATGCATGTATACTCGACATCCAATGCAAGTATCAATTAATGAGCGGAAGCATATATCACCTAAGTTCAAGGACCTGAGAAAAACATAGAGAATCTGTCAACGAAAACGTTGGTGAAATCATAGGTTTAAATAGGTAAGTGAGTAAAAGTAAGTTGAACCACAAGATTTGCAACATCGATAAAGTCATAGTACATTCTAAAAGTTAATATTCACGAGCACTCAATTATCAAAGCTTAACATTCCGTCCGTTGAACCCCGTAATAATAGTGTTAGAACATACACTGTTTCCCGAAAATATATTTCACCCGTAGACGGTAGCGAACCGTCCGAAGTGAGGGTTTGTCAAACCCATATGGCCATATAACATAAGTTCTCGCTTACACCATCTGATGTAACTAATGATAATTGAATTGAGGATTTGTGTTCAAACTCGTATGTAGAATGTTTGTTTTCCCTGTACTTGTGTTCACGTAGTTTAAAAGAACGTTTATGTTTTCTCATCCCAAAAGTAAGTTCAAAAAGAGTAAAAGTGGGACTATGATCTCACCTTGAGTGCACGAGTGGTAAAGTACTTCAACAAGTAAACGTGTGCAAAGAACAATGCTAGTCTTGACCTAAACAATAGGTTGTATCAATAACGGTAAACACGATAGTTCAAAGATGTTCAATTAGTCCTATGGCTCGTTACGACTCGATTATGTAGCATGTGAATCAAATTATCACGTTTCATGCAAGATACAAGTATAAGAGCATGTTAGAACGATTGCACAACCATTTGGTTAAGTTTGATTAAAAGTCAACTTGGTCGGGTCAAAGTCAATGAAAAAGTCAACATGTTCGGGTCGGGTCCCGAACTATTTTTCTGAGATTTTTAATCATATATGAGCATGTTAGAACAAGTTTCATGTGAATCGGAGGTCCGTAGTATGCCAAACATTTTTCGTATTTTGGACATGGAGGTCAGAACCTGGCCCCCTTATATGTCGCGCCGCGACAGGAAGGGGCCGCGCCGCGGCAAAGGCCGGGAGCTGGTGCCTGGCCAGTCCCAAATGTTCAAGTCTCAATCCAAAACCTTTTTGTGCATAAAACACAAACCGCTAACACTTAGGACTCGCACCTTATATCGTTGGAAAGCTCTTTTGACGTAGAATGCAACTAAACACAATTCATCAATCAAAAACCTCATTATAACAACCAAAACCGCCTCTAATGCTCAACATTAATCGCATACAAGTTCATAAATGCAATTCAATGATTCGGGCAATCAATTTACATGAATGATATGCCGTTTCGAAGGTAATCAAGCATATAATCCAACTAAACACTTACCAACCATAATCCTTGGCATTCAATGCATCAAAAGTCCATTTCAAGTTCATCAAACCCTAACCCAAATTCACTAAAATCATAAATCAAGTTCATGAACTTTTATAAAGCAACCTACACATCAAATTGAAGCTAGTGATACTAGGAACACAATTAGAACATGAACTTTTAACATCTAACAACATATGATCATCCAAAATTCAAGAACAACACACCAAAATTCAAGTTCATGCTAGTTATACTAAAACAACGAGATCGAGCATACAAATTACATACACGACATCACAATGAGCCATAGACACTAACTAACACCATTTCAAGTCAAAAACATGAATTTAGAGAAATCTAGAGTTTTAGAAATATTACCCAAACGAGATGAAGTTGGTACCAAAATGAAGAGGATGAAGAGAGGATCACGAATATGTAATTTATTTTGTTGTAAGCCTCCTAGATTGAATTTAGATGATGATTGAATGAATTTGGAAATTGGGTGTGTGTTCTTGCTAGAGAGAAAGAGAGAGAGATGGAGATGATAATGAATGGGTGAAAGGGGTTTGACCCTTTGACCTAGTCAAGGGTTTGATCCCTTGTCAAGTTTAGTCCCTCAACTTTCGTTCTGGTGCGTGAATTACCTAAACGAGATAATTTAAAACGCGTATCAACGGGAGATGTTATAAACATATAACGGAGTTTAAATTAGTATAACATAAAAGTAAATGGAAAAAGGCGGGATGTTACAATTCAGTGCGTTAATAAACTGGTAAAGTTCAGTGCTTGCTCGATCCGTGACTGCTCGATTCCAGTTCCAAGAAAAGGTACACGAATGATTTTCCCTAAGTATTATGTCTTTGACCAATGTCCGATTCAAGGTGAAATAATCGTTTGAATTTCTCCTTTAGTGGGGTACCAAACAACCATGAGTCATTACAGAATTGAGTATGAGAGCCATCTCCAATTGCCTTTGCAAATGAGTTGTTGGAGTTTAGCCCCAATTTCTCGATGGAGTAACCTGAACGCATAATATTTAACCAAACACCACTCCTTCCTTTTAGGCTGATTAGGCCCGAAGGTGGGAGTAGTCCATTAGAACCATGTATACTTTTAATAACCGAGACCCAAAGTGAGCTCGATTCGGTCTTGACCCGCCAAAACAACTTACCCAAGAGGGCGAGATTTTTAACCTGAAGCGACCCGATATTTAGACCTCCTTCACCGTAAGGTAAAAGAGATTCTTCCCATTTGACCCATACCAATTTTGAACACTCGTCCGACCCCCCAAAAAAAGTTAGGTCTAATACACTCTAAAGTTTTTATGACACTCAAAGAGGCACGAATGAGAGAGAAATAATATAGCGGTAAACTACTTAGGGCCGATTTAACAAGCGTCAATCTTCCACCATATGAAACCGTTTTAGCTTTCCAATTCGCGAGCCTCGAGTTAAAATTTTCAACAATTATCCACTCTATTCATGTTCCGACCAATAGGTAGACCAAGATACGTAAAAGGAAGCTCGCCAACTATATAGTCTACCCGGTTTGCCATACATTCCACTTCTTCTTTTGACACGCCTAAACCAAATAAATGATTTTTATGGAAGTTTCATGAGGTTACAAAAGTTTTGTCTATTCCAATCCCCGATGAAAATTGTCATCCGCATATTGAAGATGTGAGATTAGCACCTTATCCGACCCGATCTTCACCCCTTTGAAAACACCCCCATTAATAGATTTTTTGGTGAGATAATGTAATCCCTCCGTCGCAATAATGAATAAGAAAGGGGATAATGGATCTCTCTGTCTAACCCCTCTTTCAATATAGAATTCGTTGGTAGGTGAGTCATTGACAAGTATAGAAATCGAAGCGAATTTGGTGTAACGACCCTGGTTTTTCCAACTTTTATTAATAATGTTTATTATTAATACTTGCGCATTAATGAATGTATTTTTATACATTTATTTGTTACCGTACTTGACTTTGCATGCCCCGATTCGTCTTTGTGACACACGAACTTTTCACAAATAATATTTTCGAATATTATTTACATTCATGATTAATTTTTATTAATCATTTTTAATTAACTAAGGTTACTAGTTAATTACTTGGGCTTTTATTTAGTTTATTACTTAATTGGACTTGGGCTTGTGTTAATGGACTTAAAAGCTCACCCTACTTATCTTAATGGACTAATTAGCCCAACATTATGTTAATGACTTGTTAAAGACATAACTAGATTAATTAGTGCATAAGGAATCTAGTTACTTGCACATTTACACAACTTCCCCACACCAATTTGCTTTAATACCACTTCAAGCATTCACCACCTCCCCATGCTAGAAAGTTGATACTTGACTTCCCCAATTTGGCCATATGGCCGTCGGCCTTGAGGTGGGTAAAAGAGGGATTCAATTTTTTTTTTGTGATACATATCTACTAGTATTCTCTCATTTCACTTCACTTTTCATACACACAAAAATACTTACACTTCTCTCTCATTTTTCTCTCTAATTTGGTAAGTTACAAGCTTTACTTCTCCTTTCTTTTTTCTCTTCAAAAACCGAACATATACATACATCATCATCATCATTTGCTTGTTTTAATACTTGTTCTTTGTTGTTGTTTAGGTTACTTGTTGTTTGTTGTTTGTTACTCACTAGTTGTAAGAATCAAACTATCTAGTTTATTCTTCATATTATCTTGTTATTTCAAGAACAAACAAGAACCTAAACTTTCTAGTTTATGGTTCTACAATTAATGTTTTCAAGATTTAAAGTTCATAAGTTTCATATTCATACTTGTGTTCATGTTTGTAGACTTAAATCCTAAGATTCAAACTTTGATTTGAATCTTCCTAAGTATGAAACAAACATGAACATAATACTTGTACTTTAGTTTATTTTCCTTCTTTTGTAAGTACTTTAAAGTTTGTGATGTTGTTATTTTGGTCAAGTATTACTAGTTAATCTTGATCTCATTTTTCTTGAACCAAAGTTAACTTTGTAAGTTCAAAGAACATGGAAGTATAACTTTCTAGTTATAACTTCATATACTTATGTTGGATGTAAGTTTATATAACTTATGGTCATCTAATTTTGTTGTAAATAAGAGCTTACAAGCTTACATACATTTTTCAAGTTGAAATCTAAGTTTCATAACTTATGGTTTCATTAAAAGTGTAGATCCAAGTTTTGTAACTTAGGATCTAACTTAAGAACACTAGATCTAGACTTTCTAGTCTAGGACCTTTAAGATCTAGCTAAGATCTAAGTTCTACAATTTATGATCTTGATAATTTAGTTTACTTTCAAGTTTAAAGCTTAATATTACTTTTGTAACTCATGTATGTGTCGGATCTAAGATCTTGATGTAACTTTGGTTCATCAAACTACATACAACTCTTAAGTGAGTTGTGCTACATATCTTAGACTTACACTATTGTTATGATGGTCAAACCTTAGTTAAGATGATGCAAACCCATCAACGAGTTGTACACTTGAAGCTATACGCATCAAGGATGAGAACCGTGATGAGCACCAAGAACCCACCGGAACACCTTTCTTACTGTTTTCTAGAACTGATCAGACTACCTGGGCTACTGTAAAGTTTATTTTCAGTTAGTTCGGTTCGAGTAGATGATTTTCCATTTAGACCTTGTGTTAATCCGAGTTACAGTTTAGGATCTATGGCCTCCCGAAAGTCACTACACCCTATTAACGTTGTGCTGAAATTTCTGAGCTACTCGCAGTTAAACCATCACCATGGTCAAACGAAGACGAGTTTAGTTCTGGAAATTGGTCAGCCTCTAGGGGACTCATATACAGAGCCATGGCCACTGGTCTCACCTTATTTCTGTTTGTATAGAGGTCGTGGCGACTGAACGAAATCAGCCTTTATTTCAAACCCTAGTCTTGACTTAAAACTTACTTTACACTTTTTGTTTAATGATGAATGATGATGGTACTTAGGACCTAATTTACATACTTTTAAACCTTTGGGAACGATTTACTGATTTAGTAACTTTTGACTTAGGTTGAGGACCTTTCGGACCAACCACTTGCTTACTATTCCCGCGTATCGACTTTTACTACTTTTCACTGTGAGTTATAGCATCCCTTTTTACTTTAACTATTTTGGGAACTGAGAATACATGTGCATTTTACGTTTTACATACTAGGCACGAGTACTTAAACTTTATTTATGTGTGGGTTATACAACGACATAAACTTTCCCCTTAGCTCGGTAACGTTTAGTCATTGGTCTTTGAACCGGTGAACGCGAATCTTAGATATAGATCCATAGGGTTTGACATCCCCACTCGGGCTAGTAGCGCTAGCATTTAACGGGTGTTTAATACTTCGTAAACATACGCACTCGCCAAGTGTACTTTTAGGGGGTGATAAACGTTAAGTTAGTTACCAAGTGCCCACAGTTATACATATACTTTTCATACTATTTTGAAACGCTGTTAAAGCACTGAAATCTCGTGGCCTACCTTACATTACTGTTATACTTAAACTATAGCTCACCAACCTTTGTGTTGACATTTTTAAGCATGTTTTTCTCAGGTGCTTAAGGTTTGCTTGCTTCCGCTGTACTAGTCATGCTTTGTAGACACCCGTTGCGCTCATTAGAGATGTCACCGCATGAAACGTTTATTTTGCATTCAAACTATATTACTTTTGAAACGATGTATTTGTAACGACCTATGGGTCACGTACTATTATTTCTTGCTATTCGTAGAAGCATACTTTAGTTGTTAAACATTTAACGTTGGTTAAAACGTCACCTTTATTCATGAATGCAAACTTGTTTTGAAACAGCATATAGTATTTGACCTTGTAATGATCCTGTTGCTGATGATTCGTACACTATGGTTTGGTACGGGGCATCACATTTGGTATCAGAGCATTGGTTGTAGGGAATTAGGTTACATTAGTGAGTCAAGACCCGACCGAGTAGGATTCAATAATAGGACTAATCTACAACTTGCTAGTTTACTTGTTTCTGCGGAACTTGCTGCATGATGCTGCTTAATTTTTCTGCTATATGCCGTATACTGTTACTTGCTTTCACTATTGCATGTTATTATCTGCTTTCGATTGCATGATACTTGTCGTTACTGCCATGCTACTTACTGCTATAGATGATCTAGACTGTCGTAGTTACTTTGCCTAATACGTGCTTGCTTTATGACTTACTGACATGAAAAAAGTTATTTTTCCTTGTTCAGATGTCGGATGCCCCGCCCACTATCATTCACTTGGGGAGCGACTCGGACTCATCGGCCACCTCACCTACCGTTGTTGCTGACTCGATCCCGTCATCTACACCTTCCAGCGACTACGGCGCTTCATCCTCCGAAGCTAGTAGCCATGCATATGGTCCAGTGATTACCTTAGACGGAGTCGAGGACCCACCGGAGATTCCAGCTCCACTTGCCCCAGGACCTCCGGAGCCACAGCACCATCCCGGTGGTGCTGTGATTCCTACGGAACTTGGAGAAGGTTCCGTCTGTAATGAGCATAACCATTGGTGCCGACGCCTTCCTAATGGACGTTTAGTGCCGATCTCGCCTTTTAGATACCGACTGATGATGGCCGCCCAATATAGTGACCCGAACTTTTCCATGTTTATATATATTAATTGAGATTGATATTTACATGATTAAATGTTTCCAACATGTTAAGCAATCAAACTTGTTAAGACTTGATTAATTGAAATAGGTTTCATATAGACAATTGACCACCCAAGTTGACCGGTGATTCACGAACGTTAAAACTTGTAAAAAACTATATGATGACGTATATATGGTTATATATATAGTTAACATGATATTATGATAAGTAAACATATCATTAATTATATTAACAATGAACTACATATGTAAAAACAAGACTACTAACTTAATGATTTTGAAACGAGACATATATGTAACGATTATCGTTGTAACGACATTTAATGTATATATATCATATTAAGAGATATTCGTACATCATAATATCATCATAATATAATAATTTAAAATCTCTTTTGATATTATAAACATTGGGTTAACAACATTTAACAAGATCGTTAACCTAAAGGTTTCAAAACAACATTTACATGTAACGACTAACGATGACTTAACGACTCAGTTAAAATGTATATACATGTAGTGTTTTAATATGTATTCATACACTTTTGAAAGACTTCAAGACACTTATCAAAATACTTCTACTTAACAAAAATGCTTACAATTACATCCTCGTTCAGTTTCATCAACAATTCTACTCGTATGCACCCGTATTCGTACTCGTACAATACACAGATTTTAGATGTATGTACTATTGGTATATACACTCCAATGATCAGCTCTTAGCAGCCCATGTGAGTCACCTAACACATGTGGGAACCATCATTTGGCAACTAGCATGAAATATCTCATAAAATTACAAAAATATGAGTAATCATTCATGACTTATTTACATGAAAACAAAATAACATATCCTTTATATCTAATCCATACACCAACGACCAAAAACACCTACAAACACTTTCATTCTTCAATTTTCTTCATCTAATTGATCTCTCTCAAGTTCTATCTTCAAGTTCTAAGTGTTCTTCATAAATTCCAAAAGTTCTAGTTTCATAAAATCAAGAATACTTTCAAGTTTGCTAGCTCACTTCCAATCTTGTAAGGTGATCATCCAACCTCAAGAAATCTTTGTTTCTTACAGTAGGTTATCATTCTAATACAAGAACTTCGAGCCATCCAAGGATCCATTGAAGCTAGATCCATTTTTCTCTTTTCCAGTAGGTTTATCCAAGGAACTTAAGGTTCGTGAATCAACAGTGGCCAAGTCTTACTTCCCGACGAAGTAAAAATCTGTGAAAGTGAGTTATAGTCCCACTTTTAAAATCTAATATTTTTGGGATGAGAATACATGCAGGTTTTATAAATGATTTACAAAATAGACACAAGTACGTGAAACTACATTCTATGGTTGAATTATCGAAATCGAATATGCCCCTTTTTATTAAGTCTGGTAATCTAAGAATTAGGGAACAGACACCCTAATTGACGCGAATCCTAAAGATAGATCTATTGGGCCTAACAAACCCCATCCAAAGTACCGGATGCTTTAGTACTTCGAAATTTATATCATATCCGAAGGGTGTCCCGGAATGATGGGGATATTCTTATATATGCATCTTGTTATTGTCGGTTACCAGGTGTTCACCATATGAATGATTTTTATCTCTATGTATGGGATGTGTATTGAAATATGAAATCTTGTGGTCTATTATTATGATTTGATATATATAGGTTAAACCTATAACTCACCAACATTTTTGTTGACGTTTTAAGCATGTTTATTCTCAGGTGATTATTAAGAGCTTCCGCTGTCGCATACTTAAATAAGGACGAGATTTGGAGTCCATGCTTGTATGATATTGTGTAAAAACTGCATTCAAGAAACTTATTTTGTTGTAACATATTTGTATTGTAAACCATTATGTAATGGTCGTGTGTAAACAGGATATTTTAGATTATCATTATTTGATAATCTACGTAAAGCTTTTTAAACCTTTATTGATGAAATAAAGGTTATGGTTTGTTTTAAAATGAATGCAGTCTTTGAAAAACGTCTCATATAGAGGTCAAAACCTCGCAACGAAATCAATTAATATGGAACGTTTTTAATCAATAAGAACGGGACATTTCAGTTGGTATCAGAGCGTTGGTCTTATAGAATCAGAAAATTTGCATTATTGTGTCTTATCGAGTTTGTTAGGATGCATTAGTGAGTCTGGACTTCGACCGTGTTTTCTTTAAAAATGATTGCTTAACATTTTTGTTGGAAACTATATATTTTTAACATATGAATATTATGTGATATATTAATCTCTTATCGTGTTTGATATTATGTGATAGATGTCTACCTCTAGAACAAGTCCCATTGACTCACCTAATAATAATGAAGAGTCAAATGTAAATTGGAATGATTTGTGGACTGATTCACAAGTTTCCGAAGAGGAACCGGAAGAAGAATCGGAACCGGAAGAAGAATCGGAACCGGAAGAAGAATCGGAACCGGATGAAGAAATAGAACCGGTGGGGGAAATAATAAAACGGTTAAGTAAAAGAAAATCCTCAACCAACCGACCAAAGTTAATTATGGTCAATGGTGTTTCCGCCAAGGAAGCAAAATATTGGGAGGATTACCAATTCTCCGATGAATCGGATTCCGACGAGAATTCCGATGATGTTATAGAAATTACCCCAACTGAATTTAAAAAGGCAAAAGAAAATAATAATGGAAAGGGCATAAAAATAGAGAAATCTAATTCCAACCCCGATGAACTTTATATGTATCGTCAACCCCCGAAGTCCTTAAGTTGTAACAATGACCCGGGAACCTCTAAACCACCAGGTTTTTCTAAACCAATGTGGATCACGACGGCTCGTATTAGGGGAACATCATATATCCCTAGAAACTTGGCAAAACGAACCAAAACCGAAGAAGAAGAAACAAGGGAGTCGGAATAAGATAGTTGTATTCGTGTGGTGTAATATATGTAATATAGTGTGCTTATGCTTTATGATATATGTAAAAATTGCTTGTATTAATAAGTATTTTTTTTTTATGAATCTAACTCTTGTCTATTTTACAGTTTAAAAACACAAAATGGATAGACAACCCAATATTTTAAGAGACCTACCCGGAGACATGATTGATGAAATCTTGTCTAGAGTCGGCCAGAATTCCTCGGCACAACTATTTAAGGCGAGATCAGTTTGTAAGACATTCGAAGAACGTTCCAAGAATGTCTTGGTTTATAAGAGACTTTCATCTGAAAGATGGGGGATATCACATTGGGAAACCCATAAGTTACGATGTGTTTACTTTGACGCATATATTGCGGGGAACCCAAATGCTATTTTACGCAACGGGTTAAGAAATTATTTTGACTCAATATATCCGAATATTGGACTTCGTGATTTAGAAAAAGCGGCTAACATGCAACATAAAGAAGCATGTTATGCTTACGGATTAGTAATGTTCGCTTCTCTCCAAAGTGAGAACAAGAACATCGGGCTACAACTATTAAACAAAACGTTTCCACAAGTGACAGAGTCGGTAATTGGGGTAAGAAATGAGGTTTTTAGATTATTACGGGACTGTTGGACATTACGTAACCCTCGTCCCTTTGATGACGTTAGAACACGCTGTCTTATCAACGGCCATAACGGTTATGTTGCACAAGACCAAGGATGGGAAGTAGTCCTAGTAAAACCAGAATGCATGACTTGTTTCTGGACGTATGAATTACGTGTCTTTATTGCCTTTGCCGAACGACTTGTGTACTAGCTAGAATTGTCTTCACAACTATCTTGTATCAAAGTTATTGTGTGCTATATTTCATGCTTTATGTAAAATAAGCGGTATTGTAAGTTTGTAAAATATTGTATAAAAGTTTGAACGCGAAATATTATTACAATCAGTTTTTCATATAGAATTGTAGTAGTTGAATTGTATATTAGCTACTAAGTATGAACTTAACGGGTAGGTACTACCCGAATTTAAACTTATAAAACGCTAATATGAAGAAAAAGCTTTTATAAATGAGTTCATATTATGCTACGAAATACTATTAACTACTCTTAATATTCTGTATGATTAACTTGTTCCATTTAACTATTTTGAAGGAAATGGCACCGACTACTCGACACACCGTGAATATGAATGAAGAGGAATTCCGTACTTTTCTAGCTTCAAACATAGCCGCAGTACAGGCTGCGCTACATACCAACAATAACCTTGGATCTAGCAGTACAGGAAATCGTGTAGGATGCACCTACAAAGAATTCACTGCCTGCAAACCTTTAGAATTTGATGGAACCGAAGGACCGATCGTATTGAAACGGTGGACCGAGAAGGTCGAATCGGTGTTTGCCATAAGTAAGTGTACTGAAGAGGACAAAGTAAAGTACGCTACGCATACCTTCACAGGTTCTGCGTTAACATGGTGGAATACCTATCTAGAGCAAGTGGGACAAGACGATGCGTACGCACTACCGTGGTCAGCATTCAAGCACTTGATGAACGAGAAGTACCGTCCCAGAACCGAGGTCAATAAGCTCAAGACAGAACTTAGAGGGTTACGAACTCAAGGATTTGATATTACCACGTACGAAAGACGATTCACAGAATTGTGCCTATTGTGTCCGGGAGCATTCGAAGATGAGGAAGAGAAGATCGACGCGTTTGTGAAAGGATTACCGGAAAGAATCCAAGAAGATATAAGTTCACACGAGCCCGCCTCCATACAACAGGCATGTAGAATGGCTCACAAACTAGTGAACCAGATTGAAGAAAGAATTAAAGAACAGACTGTTGAAGAGGCCAATGTGAAGCAAGTCAAAAGAAAGTGGGAGGAAAACGGTGATAAGAATCACCAATACAACAACAACAGCAATTACAACAATAATCGCAACAATTATCCCAACAATCGCAACATCAATCGCAACTACAACAAACGGCCCAACAACAAAAACAACAACAACAACAACAGCAACTACAACAATCATCCCAACAACAATAATAACCGCAACAACAACAACAATCAGAAGCAGCTATGCCAAAGGTGTGAAAAGAATCACTCGGGGTTCTGCACTAAATTTTGCAACAAGTGTAAAAGAAATGGTCATAGCGCGGCGAAGTGTGAGGTCTACGGACCAGGGGTTAATAGAACGAAAGGAACAAATGGTGTCGGAACGAGTAATGGCGGAGCAAGTAGTGTCGAAGCAAGTTATGCCAATGTAGTTTGTTATAAATGTGGAAAACCAGGCCACATTATTAGAAATTGCCCAAACCAGGAGAACACGAATGGACAAGGCCGTGGAAGAGTTTTCAATATTAATGCGGTAGAGGCACAGGAAGACCCGGAGCTTGTTACGGGTACGTTTCTTATTGACAATAAATCTGCTTACGTTTTATTTGATTCGGGTGCGGATAGAAGCTATATGAGTAGAGATTTTTGTGCTAAATTATGTTGTCCATTGACGCCTTTGGATAATAAATTTTTACTCGAATTAGCAAATGGTAAATTAATTTCAGCAGATAATATATGTCGGAATCGAGAAATTAAACTGGTTAGCGAAACATTTAAGATTGATTTGATACCAGTAGAGTTAGGGAGTTTTGATGTGATAATCGGTATGGACTGGTTGAAAGAAGTGAAAGCGGAGATCGTTTGTTACAAAAATTCAATTCGCATTATACGAGAAAAAGGAAAACCCTTAATGGTGTACGGAGAAAAGGGCAACACGAAGCTACATCTTATTAGTAATTTGAAGGCACAAAAACTAATAAGAAAAGGTTGCTATGCTGTTCTAGCACACGTCGAGAAAGTACAAACTGAAGAAAAGAGCATCAATGATGTTCCCATTGCAAAAGAATTTCCCGATGTATTTCCGAAAGAATTACCGGGATTACCCCCACATCGATCCGTTGAATTTCAAATAGATCTTGTACCAGGAGCTGCACCAATAGCTCGTGCTCCTTACAGACTCGCACCCAGCGAGATGAAAGAACTGCAAAGCCAATTACAAGAACTTTTAGAGCGTGGTTTCATTCGACCAAGCACATCACCGTGGGGAGCTCCTGTTTTGTTTGTCAAGAAGAAAGATGGTACATTCAGGTTGTGTATCGACTACCGAGAGTTGAACAAACTTACCATCAAGAACCGCTACCCACTACCGAGAATCGACGACTTATTTGATCAACTACAAGGCTCGTCTGTTTATTCAAAGATTGACTTACGTTCCGGGTATCATCAAATGCGGGTGAAAGAAGATGATATTCCAAAGACTGCTTTCAGAACACGTTACGGTCATTACGAGTTTATGGTCATGCCGTTTGGTTTAACTAATGCACCAGCTGTGTTCATGGACCTTATGAACCGAGTGTGTGGACCATACCTTGACAAGTTTGTCATTGTTTTCATTGATGCCATACTTATTTACTCAAAGAATGACCAAGAACACGGTGAACATTTGAGAAAGGTGTTAGAAGTATTGAGGAAGGAAGAATTGTACGCTAAGTTTTCAAAGTGTGCATTTTGGTTGGAAGAAGTTCAATTCCTCGGTCACATAGTGAACAAAGAAGGTATTAAGGTGGATCCGGCAAAGATAGAAACTGTTGAAAAGTGGGAAACCCCGAAAACTCCGAAACACATACGCCAGTTTTTAGGACTAGCTGGTTACTACAGAAGGTTCATCCAAGACTTTTCCAGAATAGCAAAACCCTTGACTGCATTAACGCATAAAGGGAAGAAATTTGAATGGAATGATGAACAAGAGAAAGCGTTTCAGTTATTGAAGAAAAAGCTAACTACGGCACCTATATTGTCATTGCCTGAAGGGAATGATGATTTTGTGATTTATTGTGATGCATCAAAGCAAGGTCTCGGTTGTGTATTAATGCAATGAACGAAGGTGATTGCTTATGCGTCTAGACAATTGAAGATTCACGAACAAAATTATACGACGCATGATTTGGAATTAGGCGCGGTTGTTTTTGCATTAAAGACTTGGAGGCACTACTTATATGGGGTCAAAAGTATTATATATACCGACCACAAAAGTCTTCAACACATATTTAATCAGAAACAACTGAATATGAGGCAGCGTAGGTGGATTGAATTATTGAATGATTACGACTTTGAGATTCGTTACCACCCGGGGAAGGCAAATGTGGTAGCCGATGCCTTGAGCAGGAAGGACAGAGAACCCATTCGAGTAAAATCTATGAATATAATGATTCATAATAACATTACTACTCAAATAAAGGAGGCGCAACAAGGAGTTATAAAAGAGGGAAATTTAAAGGATGAAATACCCAAAGGATCGGAGAAGCATCTTAATATTCGGGAAGACGGAACCCGGTATAGGGCTGAAAGGATTTGGGTACCAAAATTTGGAGATATGAGAGAAATGGTACTTAGAGAAGCTCATAAAACCAGATACTCAATACATCCTGGAACGGGGAAGATGTACAAGGATCTCAAGAAACATTTTTGGTGGCCGGGTATGAAAGCCGATGTTGCTAAATACGTAGGAGAATGTTTGACGTGTTCTAAGGTCAAAGCTGAGCATCAGAAACCATCAGGTCTACTTCAACAACCCGAAATCCCGGAATGGAAATGGGAAAACATTACCATGGATTTCATCACTAAATTGCCAAGGACTGCAAGTGGTTTTGATACTATTTGGGTAATAGTTGATCGTCTCACCAAATCAGCACACTTCCTACCAATAAGAGAAGATGACAAGATGGAGAAGTTAGCATGACTGTATTTGAAGGAAGTCGTCTCCAGACAAGGAATACCAATCTCTATTATCTCTGATAGGGATGGCAGATTTATTTCAAGATTCTGGCAGACATTACAGCAAGCATTAGGAACTCGTCTAGACATGAGTACTGCCTATCATCCACAAACTGATGGGCAGAACGAAAGGACGATACAAACGCTTGAAGACATGCTACGAGCATGTGTTATTGATTTCGGAAACAGTTGGGATCGACATCTACCGTTAGCAGAATTTTCTTACAACAACAGCTACCATTCAAGTATTGAGATGGCGCCGTTTGAAGCACTTTATGGTAGAAAGTGCAGGTCTCTGATTTGTTGGAGTGAAGTGGGGGATAGACAGATTACGGGTCCGGAGATTATACAAGAAACTACCGAGAAGATCATCCAAATTCAACAACGGTTGAAAACCGCCCAAAGTCGACAAAAGAGCTACGCTGACATTAAAAGAAAAGATATAGAATTTGAAATTGGAGAGATGGTCATGCTTAAAGTTGCACCTTGGAAAGGCGTTGTTCGATTTGGTAAACGAGGGAAATTAAATCCAAGGTATATTGGACCATTCAAGATTATTGATCGTGTCGGACCAGTAGCTTACCGACTAGAGTTACCTCAACAACTCGCGGCTGTACATAACACTTTCCACGTCTCGAATTTAAAGAAATGTTTTGCTAAAGAAGATCTAACTATTCCGTTAGATGAAATCCAAATCAACGAAAAACTTCAATTCATCGAAGAACCCGTCGAAATAATGGATCGTGAGGTTAAAAGACTTAAGCAAAACAAGATACCAATTGTTAAGGTTCGATGGAATGCTCGTAGAGGACCCGAGTTCACCTGGGAGCGTGAAGATCAGATGAAGAAGAAATACCCACATCTATTTCCAGAAGATTCGTCAACACCTTCAACAGCTTAAAATTTCGGGACGAAATTTATTTAACGGGTAGGTACTGTAGTGACCCGAACTTTTCCATGTTTATATATATTAATTGAGATTGATATTTACATGATTAAATGTTTCCAACATGTTAAGCAATCAAACTTATTAAGACTTGATTAATTGAAATAGGTTTCATATAGACAATTGACCACCCAAGTTGACCGGTGATTCACGAACGTTAAAACTTGTAAAAAACTATATGATGACGTATATATGGTTATATATATAGTTAACATGATATTATGATAAGTAAACATATCATTAATTATATTAACAATGAACTACATATGTAAAAACAAGACTACTAACTTAATGATTTTGAAACGAGACATATATGTAACGATTATCGTTGTAACGACATTTAATGTATATATATCATATTAAGAGATATTTGTACATCATAATATCATCATAATATAATAATTTAAAATCTCTTTTGATATTATAAACATTGGGTTAACAACATTTAACAAGATCGTTAACCTAAAGGTTTCAAAACAACATTTACATGTAACGACTAACGATGACTTAACGACTCAGTTAAAATGTATATACATGTAGTGTTTTAATATGTATTCATACACTTTTGAAAGACTTCAAGACACTTATCAAAATACTTCTACTTAACAAAAATGCTTACAATTACATCCTCGTTCAGTTTCATCAACAATTCTACTCGTATGCACCCGTATTCGTACTCGTACAATACACAGCTTTTAGATGTATGTACTATTGGTATATACACTCCAATGATCAGCTCTTAGCAGCCCATGTGAGTCACCTAACACATGTGGGAACCATCATTTGGCAACTAGCATGAAATATCTCATAAAATTACAAAAATATGAGTAATCATTCATGACTTATTTACATGAAAACAAAATAACATATCCTTTATATCTAATCCATACACCAACGACCAAAAACACCTACAAACACTTTAATTCTTCAATTTTCTTCATCTAATTGATCTCTCTCAAGTTCTATCTTCAAGTTCTAAGTGTTCTTCATAAATTCCAAAAGTTCTAGTTTCATAAAATCAAGAATACTTTCAAGTTTGCTAGCTCACTTCCAATCTTGTAAGGTGATCATCCAACCTCAAGAAATCTTTGTTTCTTACAGTAGGTTATCATTCTAATACAAGAACTTCGAGCCATCCAAGGATCCATTGAAGCTAGATCCATTTTTCTCTTTTCCAGTAGGTTTATCCAAGGAACTTAAGGTTCGTGAATCAACAGTGGCCAAGTCTTACTTCCCGACGAAGTAAAAATCTGTGAAAGTGAGTTATAGTCCCACTTTTAAAATCTAATATTTTTGGGATGAGAATACATGCAGGTTTTATAAATGATTTACAAAATAGACACAAGTACGTGAAACTACATTCTATGGTTGAATTATCGAAATCGAATATGCCCCTTTTTATTAAGTCTGGTAATCTAAGAATTAGGGAACAGACACCCTAATTGACGCGAATCCTAAAGATAGATCTATTGGGCCTAACAAACCCCATCCAAAGTACCGGATGCTTTAGTACTTCGAAATTTATATCATATCCGAAGGGTGTCCCGGAATGATGGGGATATTCTTATATATGCATCTTGTTATTGTCGGTTACCAGGTGTTCACCATATGAATGATTTTTATCTCTATGTATGGGATGTGTATTGAAATATGAAATCTTGTGGTCTATTATTATGATTTGATATATATAGGTTAAACCTATAACTCACCAACATTTTTGTTGACGTTTTAAGCATGTTTATTCTCAGGTGATTATTAAGAGCTTCCGCTGTCGCATACTTAAATAAGGACGAGATTTGGAGTCCATGCTTGTATGATATTGTGTAAAAACTGCATTCAAGAAACTTATTTTGTTGTAACATATTTGTATTGTAAACCATTATGTAATGGTCGTGTGTAAACAGGATATTTTAGATTATCATTATTTGATAATCTACGTAAAGCTTTTTAAACCTTTATTGATGAAATAAAGGTTATGGTTTGTTTTAAAATGAATGCAGTCTTTGAAAAACGTCTCATATAGAGGTCAAAACCTCGCAACGAAATCAATTAATATGGAACATTTTTAATCAATAAGAACGGGACATTTCACCCAAGGAGAGCCACCCGTGCAGCAACCCCCAGCTGATCTAGACGACCCATCATACGCCGACTCATCATCCGATGACTCATCCTCCGACGACTCCAGTGACGAGGATTCCGATGAGGACCCTGATGAGGCACCCTTGCAGCTACCCACTACCCTGCCGAAGAAGCGGTATCGTTTCGACGGTACTGTTATTCCTGCGGTTAACGGAGGGAGATCATCCGTTAACGCACATGGACTGAGGACTAGAGTTACCGTCCATAAGCGGCTTGTGCCGTATCCTGCTGATCACTTCATCCGTAAGCCTTACCGCTGTGCACCATCCACTTCTAGAGCCGGACCATCTGCACCACCGGCACCACCCGTACCGACTGCACCGCCTGCTCCACCATATCCCTCTGTCGAGGAACTGACAAGGGAAGTGGAGACCCTCCGTGCTCGGGTAGCTGAGCTCGAGGACCAGATGTCCCACGTAATGGACATCTTACACCCACCACCACCATAGGACATTTGTAGTAGATTTCATTATGTAATCTCATTTGTAGTTTTATGTTTTACTTATGTATTGTACAAATCTATGCGGATGTATGCAACTTATTATTAATGAATGGAACGTTGGGTTGTTTAACTTTTGTACGGTATTCTATTTACGTTACTGTATGATGATTCTGTGGTATCTGTATCTATTTGCGTTACCTAATTAGCATGTGTTGTGTTGATTCCATGCTGGTTACCATATATTGTATTATTACAATTTGAATACTGGATTTTGACTTGAGTCAAAAATTTTGTTTAGAACATCAATGGCCAACGGAAGATCAACACCCACTGCAGCCCAAATCGAGGAAATGATCGCTGAACGTGTGGCCGCAGCTTTAGCGGAAAGGAACCCCCAAGCTCCACCAGTTAACCCGCCCATTCGTAATGGATGCACATACAAAGAGTTTCAAAGCTGCAAGCCCCACAACTTTAGTGGAACTGAGGGGCCGGTTGGTCTCACTAGGTGGTTTGAGAAATTAGAATCTGTGTTTCGAGTTAGTAACTGCTCAGAGACGGACAAAACCAAGTATGCCTCATGTACACTGTCTGACGGCGCCCTAACTTGGTGGAACACACTGGCACAAGCAAAGGGTATTGATGAGGCTTATGCCACTCCGTGGGAGGAATTCAAGGGGGCCATGATTGAAGAATATTGCCCTAGGACCGAGATCCAGAAAATGAAGATTGAGTTTATGAAGTTGAAGGTTGTGGAAAACGACCTCGATGGTTACAACCGTAGGTATCTAGAATTAGCCCTGATGTGTCCTACCATGGTTACCCCGGAGTTTAAGCACATGGAAAGGTACTTGTGGGGACTTCCTAAGTCCATTAAGGGAAATGTCACCTCATCTAATCCACCAAACGTCCCAAAAGCAATGCGCATGGCGCACACCTTAATGAACCAAATTATCAGTGATGAACCGGAGAAGGAAAAATCTGAAGCGGGTAGTAGTGATAAGCGTAAGTGGGACAACAACAAGGGGAGAGCCTATGATCAAAACCCGGCCAAGCGACATGAGGGTTTCAAGGGAAACAACCCCAATCCGAACACAAGCTCGAACTCCAACTACAAGGGTACTCTACCACAGTGCAAGAGGTGCTACAAGTACCATACAGGGCACTGTAATGTTGTCTGTGAAAAGTGCAAAAGGATCGGGCATATTGGCAAGGACTCCAAGATCACCACCATGACTGGGAAGCCGAACCCCATTGGATCGAGAAAGTGCTATGAATGCGGACATACGGGCCACTTCAGAAATGAGTGTCCCAACAAGCGAAAGGACGGCGGACCACCGCGTGGCAGAGCTTTCAACGTAAACGCAAGGGATGCCCGTGAGAACCCCAACTTGGTCACAGGTATATTCACTATCAACAATCTATTAGCTTCTATTCTGTTTGATACTGGTGTCGATAGAAGTTATGTATGTAGACATTTTTGCTCTAAGAAAAATTGGTCGTTAGTTCCTTTAAAGGAGAGTATGCTTGTAGGGGTAGCCAATGGAAAACTTGACAAAGTTGACCAAATTAGTCGAGGAGCTATTATCAACATAGCTGGTGTAGATTTCGAGATTGACTTGATACCCATTAAGTTGGGAAGCTTTAATGTTATTGTCGGTATGGACTGGTTGACCAAGATAAAGGCTGACATTATCTGTGGAGATAAAGCTCTTCGTATACCACACGGAGACGGTGAGCTACTGGTTATTTACGGAGAGAGATGTAGCTCGAAACTGAATCTCATTAGCTGCATGAAAGCACAAAAGATCATGAAGAAAGGACGTCTTGCTGTTCTAGCACATGTGAAAACGTTAGAAACTGAGGTGAAGAGCGTGGATGACATACAAATTGTGAACGATTTTTCCGATGTCTTCCGGGAAGAATTGCCTGGATTAAAGCCACCGAGAGCAGTAGAGTTTCAGATCAATTTAGTGCCAGGAGCTGCAACTGTAGCTCGCGTACCTTATCGACTCGCACCTTCCGAAATGCAAGAGTTACAGAGCCAACTACAAGAACTGCTAGACCGTGGATTTATCCAACCAAGTTTCTCGCCTTGGGGCGCGCCTGTTTTATTTGTGAAGAAGAAGGACGGATCCTTCCACATGTGTATCGACTACCGTGAACTCAACAAATTGACAATCAAGAATCGGTACCCTCTTCCCCGAATTGACGATCTTTTTGATCAACTACAAGGATCGAGCGTTTACTCTAAGATCGATTTGCGATCCAGTTATCACCAGTTGAGAGTGAAGGAGAGTGATGTGATGAAGACTGCATTCAGAACTCGTTAAGGTCATTATGAGTTTCTCGTGATGCCATTCGGTTTGACCAACGCACCTGCCGTATTCATGGATCTCATGAATCGTGTCTGTAAGCCATACCTAGATAAGTTCGTTATCGTCTTCATAGACGATATCCTCATCTACACCAAAAGAGAAGAAGAACATGAACAACATCTTCGTTTAGTGTTGGAACTCTTGAGACAAGAGCAACTTTATGTAAAATTCTCCAAGTGTGAGTTTTGGTTGAAGGAAGTCCAATTTTGGGGTCACGTTGTGAGTGATCAAGGTATCAAAGTTGATCCCGCAAAGATTGAAGCTATCAGCAAGTGGGAAACCCCCACTACTCCAACTCACATTCGCCAATTTTTAGGCCTCGCCGGTTACTACCAAAGATTTATTGAAGGTTTCTCTCTGATTGCGCATCCTTTGACCGCGCTGACTCACAAAGGGAAGAAGTTCATTTGGAAACCCGAACAGGAATCAGCCTTTCAAACCTTGAAGAAGATGTTAACCACCGCACCTATCTTATCACTTCCTGAAGGCAGTGATGATTTCGTCGTTTATTGCGATCCTTCGAAAAGTGGTTTTGGTTGTGTACTGATGCAACGAACAAAGGTTATCGCTTACGCCTCTCGTCAACTGAAGATTCACGAGCGGAATTACACTACGCACGATCTCGAGCTTGGAGCCGTTGTCTTTGCATTAAAGCTGTGGAGACACTATCTTTATGGAACTAAGAGCACTATTTTCACCGATCATAAAAGCCTCCAACACATCTTTGATCAGAAGCAACTTAACAGGAGACAGTGACGATGGATCGAGATGCTGAACGACTACGATTGTGAACTTCGTTATCATCCTGGCAAGGCCAATGTTGTGGCTGACGCTTTAAGCCGAAAGGAGAGGACGGCACCTCTTCGTGTTCGGGCACTGAACATCACCATTCATTCGAACCTCAATAGCCAGATCCGAGCAGCCCAAGGTGAGGCTCTCAAGGGGGAGAATATATCTCATGAATACTTGAACATTCTCGTTTCTCGATTTGAAATTAAGGAGACTGGACTCCGAGGCTATGCCGAAAGAATTTGGGTACCCCGTTATGGAGATCTACGGAACCTTATATTAGATGAAGCCCACAAGTTGAGATATTCGATTCACCCAGGATCCGGTAAAATGTACCACGATCTTAAGGAACAGTATTGGTGGCCGAATCTTAAGAAGGATGTTGCAACTTATGTTGGTAAGTGTTTGACTTGCTCAAAAGTTAAGGCCGAACATCAGAGGCCCTCTGGATTACTTCAGCAACCGGAAATCCCGCAATGGAAGTGGGAAAGGATAACAATGGACTTCATTACCAAGCTACCAAAGACGGTGGGCGGATACGATACCATCTGGGTTATCGTTGACCGTCTTACCAAATCTGCACACTTCCTAGCTATGAAGGAAACTGATACGATGGAGAGACTCGCTCAACTATACCTCAAAGAGGTTGTATCTCGTCATGGTGTGCCTTTATCGATCATCTCAGATCGCGATCCCCATTTCGCTTTCAGATTTTGGCGTTCTTTGCAAGAAGCCTTGGGAACCCGTCTCGACATGAGTACTGCGTATCACCCATAGACCGACGGACAAAGCGAACGCATGATTCAGACTTTGGAAGACATGTTGCGTGCATGTGTCATTGATTTCGGAAAGGCTTGGGAAAGGCATTTGCCGTTAGCCGAGTTCTCTTACAACAACAGTTATCATTCGAGTATTAATGCCACACCTTTTGAAGCGTTGTATGGCTGCAAGTGCCGATCTCCTATTTGTTGGGCCGAGGTAGGAGAAACGCAAATCACCGGACCCGAGATAGCCCATGAAACAACTGAGAAGATTGTCCAGATTCAAGCGAGACTCAAGACAGCCCGTGATAGCCAAAAGAGTTATGCCGACCTTAAACGTAAAGACTTCGAATTCAACATGGGTGATCGTGTAATGTTGAAAGTCGCACCTTGGAAGGGTGTAATCCGTTTTGGAAAACGTGGGAAGCTCAACCCGCGATACATTGGTCCTTTTGAAATCTTGGAGCGTGTTAGACCCATTGCTTACCGTCTAGATCTTCCAACTCAATTGAGCTCAGTTCATCCTACTTTTCATGTATCAAATTTGAAGAAGTGTCTTGCTGAACTGGAACATGTCATACCATTGGAGGAACTTACAATTGATGACAAACTCCACTTCGTGGAAGAGCCTGTCGAAATTATGGACCGTGAGGTCAAAACTTTGAAACACAACAAGATTCCGATCGTCCGAGTACGATGGAATGCCAAACTAGGACCTGAGTTTACCTGGGAACGAGAGGATCAAATGATGCAAAAGTATCCTCACCTTTTCCCGACTCCTCCATCTACCTCAGCTTAAAATTTCGGGACGAAATTTTCTTTAACAGGTGGGTAATGTAACGACCCTGGTTTTTCCAACTTTTATTAATAATATTTATTATTAATACTTGCGCATTAATGAATGTATTTTTATACATTTACTTGTTACCGTACTTGACTTTGCATGCCCCGATTCGTCTTTGTGACACACGAACTTTTCACGAATAATATTTTCGAATATTATTTACATTCATGATTAATTTTTATTAATCATTTTTAATTAACTAAGGTTACTAGTTAATTACTTGGGCTTTTATTTAGTTTATTGCTTAATTGGACTTGGGCTTGTGTTAATGGACTTAGAAGCTCACCCTACTTATCTTAATGGACTAATTAGCCCAACATTATGTTAATGACTTGTTAAAGACATAACTAGATTAATTAGTGCATAAGGAATCTAGTTACTTTCACATTTACACAACTTCCCCACACCAATTGGCTTTAATACCACTTCAAGCGTTCACCACCTCCCCATGCTAGAAAGTTGATACTTGACTTCCCCCATTTGGCCATATGGCCGTCGGCCTTGAGGTGGGTAAAAGAGGGATTCAATTTTTTTTTTGTGATACATATCTACTAGTATTCTCTCATTTCACTTCACTTTTCACACACACAAAAATACTTACACTTCTCTCTCATTTTTCTCTCTATTTTGGTAAGTTACAAGCTTTACTTCTCCTTTCTTTTTTCTCTTCAAAAACCGAACATATACATACATCATCATCATCATTTGCTTGTTTTAATACTTGTTCTTTGTTGTTGTTTAAGTTACTTGTTGTTTGTTGTTTGTTACTCACTAGTTGTAAGAATCAAACTATCTAGAGTATTCTTCATATTATCTTGTTATTTCAAGAACAAACAAGAACCTAAACTTTCTAGTTTATGGTTCTACAATTAATGTTTTCAAGATTTAAAGTTCATAAGTTTCATATTCATACTTGTGTTCATGTTTGTAGACTTAAATCATAAGATTCAAACTTTGATTTGAATCTTCCTAAGTATGAAACAAACATGAACATAATACTTGTACTTTAGTTTATTTTCCTTCTTTTGTAAGTACTTTAAAGTTTGTGATGTTGTTATTTTGGTCAAGTATTACTAGTTAATCTTGATCTCATTTTTCTTGAACCAAAGTTAACTTTGTAAGTTCAAAGAACATGAAAGTATAACTTTCTAGTTATAACTTCATATACTTATGTTGGATCTATGTTTATATAACTTATGGTCTTCTAATTTTGTTGTAAATAAGAGCTTACAAGCTTACATACATTTTTCAAGTTGAAAATCTAAGTTTCATAACTTATGGTTTCATTAAAAGTGTAGATCCAAGTTTTGTAACTTAGGATCTAACTTAAGAACACTAGATCTAGACTTTCTAGTCTAGGATCTTTAAGATCTAGCTAAGATCTAAGTTCTAAAATTTATGATCTTAATTATTTAGTTTACTTTCAAGTTTATAGTTTAATATTACTTTTGTAACTCATGTATGTGTCGGATCTAAGATCTTGATGTAACTTTGGTTCATCAAACTACATACAACTCTTAAGTGAGTTGTGCTACATATCTTAGACTTACACTAGTGTTATTATGGTCAAACCTTTGTTAATATAATGCAAACCCATCAACGAGTTGTACACTTGAAGCTATACGCATCAAGGATGAGAACCGTGATGAGCATCAAGCACCAAGAACCCACCGGAACACCTTTCTTACTATTTTATGTAACTGATCACACTACCTAGGCTACTGTAAAGATGATTTTCAGTTATTTCGGTTTTAGTAGATGATTTTCCGTTTAGACCTTGTCTTAATCCGAGTTACGGTTTAGGATCTATGGCCTCCCGAAAGTCACTACACCCTATTAACGTTGTGCTGAAATTTCTGACCTACTCGCACTTAAACTATCACCACAGTCAAACTAAGGTGAGTTTAGTTCTGGAAATTGGTCAGCCTCTAGGGAACTCATATACGGAGCCATGGCCACTGGTCTTTCCTCATTTCAGTTTGTATAGAGGTCGTGGCGACTGAACGAAGTCAGCCTTTATTTCAAACCCTAGTCTTGACTTAAAACTTACTTTACACTTTTTGTTTAATGATGAATGATGATGGTACTTAAGAACTAATTTACATACTTTTAAACCTTTGGGAACGATTTACTGACTTAGTAACTTTTGACTTAGGTTGAGGACCTTTCGGACCAACCACTTGCTTACTATTCCCGCGTATCGACTTTTACTACTTTCCACTGTGAGTTATAGAATCCCTTTTTACTTTAACTATTTTGGGAACTGAGAATACATGCGCATTTTACGTTTTACATACTAGGCACGAGTACTTAAACTTTATATATGTGTGGGTTATACAACGGCATAAACTTTCTCCTTAGCTCGGTAACGTTTAGTCATTGGTCTTTGAACCGGTGAACGCGAATCTTAGATATGGATCCATAGGGTTTGACATCCCCACTCGGGCTAGTAGCGCTAGCATTTAACGGGTGTTTATGTAACGACCCGGAAATTTCCGACCAAATTTAAACCTTAATCTTTATATGTTTCCGACACGATAAGCAAAATCTGTAATAATGAGTCTAGAAAGTTTGAAATCTATATTCGGATAATCAGTTACCTTTTGACCATGTCTGACGATTCACGAACAATTGTTTAATAAGTATGTATATAGATATAAATATGTATTAATTTGGAAATTATAAGGTATGATTTAAACAATAGAATTAGATCTGTAAAATAAGATACAAAATAATTAAGTGCAATCTAAAATGATTCAATAAAAGTTATTATATAATACATTACATGATATTACATAATTAATAATGTATAAATAAAAATATAATTGCTATAAAAAGATTATGGTTACTTTTATTATTATTATTAGTACTAAAACTAAAAATTAATAACTAATAATAGCCTTGGTTATACTATTATAGATAACATAAAAATATAAAGTTTGACGCATTTAATTTTTATTACTAGTACCATTATTATTAGAAAAATTAAAATTTTAATTGATAAAAGTATTATTATTAACATGATTATTATTATTATTGTTAGTATTAATATAATCATACTAGTGAGATATCAAAATTTAGAATATAGATATATAAATATATATATATGCATACATGTATAAACAAGATATAAATACAGAATTATACATATAAATATAGGAAAATATATATATTTACGGTTATAATTATTTTAAAATTTATAAATAAGTAAGTTAGATCATAGGATTCTAAAATCTGCTTTAAATCATTGTCAACTGTAATAGATTAGTAACAACTGTATCTAATTGCACAAATCAACAAAAACATCAATTCAAAATCGGTTATCAATCAACTTGTAGATATTTTTTTTTGTTCCTTATTTATTTTGAACAATTATTTATACCTACAATATTGCTATAAAAACGGTTTTTTTTTTCACTTGCAAATGGTATCATTTAAATTACATTACTAGCTTGCAGCCACCTTTTTTTTTAGAAAAACCTAAAACCTTCAGATTAATTCCAAATGAGGCAGAACCCCTTTCGACCTCTGTTCTGATTCCGTTTCCAGAGAACACAAAACCGAATCAAAATTTCGAAAAGTATAAACGTAGTCTTGCTAGGAATTGAATAATTAAACTATCTTTAAAATATCAAATCCTAATTTTTGTTATCAATTGCAAATTATCGAGTTAAAGTTTTGGGTTCCAAAAGTCAACAACGGTGTTCATAGCAAAATTTGAATTTAATATGATGTTTCAGAAACAATTGAGGATTCGTAAAGTTTACAGGAGCAGGTTAGAATCTTTTTCGTGTTATGACTATAATCTAAAAACATCCAGAGGTCAAAATCATGAATTTATTTCAATATTTTATTTTCGCGGTAGCATAAAACCGATATTATCTGTGTTAATTTTTCTTCGTGTTTGATTGATTACAAATACTAAACGTCTTCAATTATGTCACAATGAGAAATTAAACTTTAATTGGAAATTGGGATTAGAACTACTGGTCGATTTCATAAACTGAGGGAAGGAGAAGATAGAAGGATAAATAACACGGTTTATAATTATAGGAGTTGTAATTAAAACAGAAAACGGGTAATGGCCCGACTGGTCTGAGTGTTTGGTTTGTATTCGAGAGGTTGGGAGTTCGATACTGGTACAAGGCAACATTTTTTTTAAAAGAGGCTTGTCCCTTGAAGGTAGTCTCATAAATAATAGTATTATCTTCATTTACATTTTTTTAGCATTATTGTTATCATTATCATTGTAATATTAATAATTAGTAATATTAACAACCAAAATAGTTATTATTATTAAAACCACTAAAAGTATTAATTATCTTCATAACTACAAATGCAGTTATAATTATTATTATCATTATTATTATTATTATTATTATTATTATTATTATTATTATTATTATTATTATTATTATTATTATTATTATTTTCATTATAAATTAACATTTATATTACTAGTAATATTATTATTATTATTAATAATAACATTTGTACTATTATCATTATTATTATTGTTATTATTACTAAAAGTTTCATTATTAGAATTACCATTTAAACATTAATATTATTACTAAGATTTTTATTAAAAACTATTATTATTACAATCATTATTATCGTTACTAGTATTAAAATTATTAGTACTACCATTATACATATTCTAAATATTATTATAACTAATATCTTGCAAACAAAAGATTGTTTGTATAAAAATATATTTAAAATATATAACATATATATATAATGAAAAATATAAGTTAAATAATAATAAAATCCTATATTACTAAGAATATATGTTCAGATACAATTATATGTATTAATATAAATATATAATAATTATAGGTTCGTGAATCCGAGGCCAACCTTATACTTGATCAATGATGTTATATGTATTTCTACTACAAAATACAGTATGGTGAGTATATAGTCCCTTTTAAACTCTAAATATTTTGGGCTGAGAATACATGCGCTGTTTTTATAAATGATTTACGTTATGGACACAAGTGATCAAAAATAAATTCTACGTTGAGTTGTACCATGGCATATTTCTTTATACTTGGTAGCTAATATTTACGTGAGGAGCGTAAACGCGAATCCTATTTATAGATCTATCGGGCCTGACAACCCCAACCGGGCTGGACGACCAGTTTTTAACGGTTGCACATGAAATGTCCCGTTCTTATTGATTAAAAACGTTCCATATTAATTGATTTCGTTGCGAGGTTTTGACCTCTATATGAGACGTTTTTCAAAGACTGCATTCATTTTTAAACAAACCATAACCTTTATTTCATCAATAAAGGTTTAAAAAGCTTTACGTAGATTATCAAATAATGATAATCTAATATATCCTGTTTACACACGACCATTACATAATGGTTTACAATACAAATATGTTACAACAAAATAAGTTTCTTGAATGCAGTTTTTACACAATATCATACAAGCATGGACTCCAAATCTTGTCCTTATTTAAGTATGCGACAGCGGAAGCTCTTAATAATCACCTGAGAATAAACATGCTTAAAACGTCAACAAAAATGTTGGTGAGTTATAGGTTTAACCTATATATATCAAATCGTAACAATAGACCACAAGATTTCATATTTCAATACACATCCCATACATAGAGATAAAAATCATTCATATGGTGAACACCTGGTAACCGACAATAACAAGATGCATATATAAGAATATCCCCATCATTCCGGGACACCCTTCGGATATGATATAAATTTCGAAGTACTAAAGCATCCGGTACTTTGGATGGGGTTTGTTAGGCCCAATAGATCTATCTTTAGGATTCGCGTCAATTAGGGTGTCTGTTCCCTAATTCTTAGATTACCAGACTTAATAAAAAGGGGCATATTCGATTTCGATAATTCAACCATAGAATGTAGTTTCACGTACTTGTGTCTATTTTGTAAATCATTTATAAAACCTGCATGTATTCTCATCCCAAAAATATTAGATTTTAAAAGTGGGACTATAACTCACTTTCACAGATTTTTACTTCGTCGGGAAGTAAGACTTGGCCACTGGTTGATTCACGAACCTATAACAATATATACATATATATTAAAGTATGTTCAAAATATATTTACAACACTTTTAATATATTTTGATGTTTTAAGTTTATTAAGTCAGCTGTCCTCGTTAGTAACCTATAACTAGTTGTCCACAGTTAGATGTACAGAAATAAATCGATAAATATTATCTTGAATCAATCCACGACCCAGTGTATACGTATCTCAGTATTGATCACAACTCAAACTATATATATTTTGGAATCAACCTCAACCCTGTATAGCTAACTCCAACATTCACATATAGAGTGTCTATGGTTGTTCCGAAATATATATAGATGTGTCGACATGATAGGTCGAAACATTGTATACGTGTCTATGGTATCTCAAGATTACATAATATACAATACAAGTTGATTAAGTTATGGTTGGAATAGATTTGTTACCAATTTTCACGTAGCTAAAATGAGAAAAATTATCCAATCTTGTTTTACCCATAACTTCTTCATTTTAAATCCGTTTTGAGTGAATCAAATTGCTATGGTTTCATATTGAACTCTATTTTATGAATCTAAACCAAAAAAGTATAGGTTTCTAGTCGGAAAAATAAGTTACAAGTCGTTTTTGTAAAGGTAGTCATTTCAGTCGAAAGAACGACGTCTAGATGACCATTTTAGAAAACATACTTCCACTTTGAGTTTAACCATAATTTTTGGATATAGTTTCATGTTCATAATAAAAATCATTTTCTCAGAATAACAACTTTTAAATCAAAGTTTATCATAGTTTTTAATTAACTAACCCAAAACAGCCCGCGGTGTTACTACGACGGCGTAAATCCGGTTTTACGGTGTTTTTCGTGTTTCCAGGTTTTAAATCATTAAGTTAGCATATCATATAGATATAGAACATGTGTTTAGTTGATTTTAAAAGTCAAGTTAGAAGGATTAACTTTTGTTTGCGAACAAGTTTAGAATTAACTAAACTATGTTCTAGTGATTACAAGTTTAAACCTTCGAATAAGATAGCTTTATATGTATGAATCGAATGATGTTATGAACATCATTACTACCTTAAGTTCCTTGGATGAACCTACTGGAAAATAGAAAAATGGATCTAGCTTCAATGGATCCTTGGATGGCTCAAAGTTCTTGAAGCAAAATCATGACACGAAAACAAGTTCAAGTAAGATCATCACTTGAAATAAGATTGTTATAGTTATAGAAATTGAACCAAAGTTTGAATATGATTATTACCTTGTATTAGAATGATAACCTACTGTAAGAAACAAAGATTTCTTGAGGTTGGATGATCACCTTACAAGATTGGAAGTGAGCTAGCAAACTTGAAAGTATTCTTGATTTTATGAAACTAGAACTTTTGGAATTTATGAAGAACACTTAGAACTTGAAGATAGAACTTGAGAGAGTTCAATTAGATGAAGAAAATTGAAGAATGAAAGTGTTTGTAGGTGTTTTTGGTCGTTGGTGTATGGATTAGATATAAAGGATATGTAATTTTGTTTTCATGTAAATAAGTCATGAATGATTACTCATATTTTTGTAATCTTATGAGATATTTCATGCTAGTTGCCAAATGATGGTTCCCACATGTGTTAGGTGACTCACATGGGCTGCTAAGAGCTGATCATTGGAGTGTATATACCAATAGTACATACATCTAAAAGCTGTGTATTGTACGAGTACGAATACGGGTGCATACGAGTAGAATTGTTGATGAAACTGAACGAGAATGTAATTGTAAGCATTTTTGTTAAGTAGAAGTATTTTGATAAGTGTATTGAAGTCTTTCAAAAGTGTATAAATACATATTAAAACACTACATGTATATACATTTTAACTGAGTCGTTAAGTCATCGTTAGTCGTTACATGTAAGTGTTGTTTTGAAACCTTTAGGTTAACGATCTTGTTAAATGTTGTTAACCCAATGTTTATAATAACAAAAGAGATTTTAAATTATTATATTATCATGATATTATGATGTACGAATATCTCTTAATATGATATATATACATTAAATGTCGTTACAACGATAAACGTTACATATATGTCTCGTTTCAAAATCATTAAGTTAGTAGTCTTGTTTTTACATATGTAGTTCATTGTTAATATAATTAATGATATGTTTACTTATCATAATATCATGTTAACTATATATATAACCATATATATGTCATCATATAGTTTTTTTACAAGTTTTAACGTTCGTGAATCACCGGTCAACTTGGGTGGTCAATTGTCTATATGAAACCTATTTCAATTAATCAAGTCTTAACAAGTTTGATTGCTTAACATGTTGGAAACATTTAATCATGTAAACATCAATCTCAATTAATATATATAAACATGGAAAAGTTCGGGTCACTACAGTACCTACCCGTTAAATAAATTTCGTCCCGAAATTTTAAGCTGTTGAAGGTGTTGACGAATCTTCTGGAAATAGATGCGGGTATTTCTTCTTCATCTGATCTTCCCGCTCCCAGGTGAACTCGGGTCCTCTACGAGCATTCCATCGAACCTTAACAATTGGTATCTTGTTTTGCTTAAGTCTTTTAACCTCACGATCCATTATTTCGACGGGTTCTTCGATGAATTGAAGTTTTTCGTTGATTTGGATTTCATCTAACGGAATAGTGAGATCTTCTTTAGCAAAACATTTCTTCAAATTCGAGACGTGGAAAGTGTTATGTACAGCCGCGAGTTGTTGAGGTAACTCAAGTCGATAAGCTACTGGTCCGACACGATCAATAATCTTGAATGGTCCAATATACCTTGGATTTAATTTCCCTCGTTTACCAAATCGAACAACGCCTTTCCAAGGTGCAACTTTAAGCATGACCATCTCTCCAATTTCAAATTCTATATCTTTTCTTTTAATGTCAGCGTAGCTCTTTTGTCAACTTTGGGCGGTTTTCAACCGTTGTTGAATTTGGATGATCTTCTCGGTAGTTTCTTGTATAATCTCCGGACCCGTAATCTGTCTATCCCCCACTTCACTCCAACAAATTGGAGACCTGCACTTTCTACCATAAAGTGCTTCAAACGGCGCCATCTGAATGCTTGAATGGTAGCTGTTGTTGTAGGAAAATTCTGCTAATGGTAGATGTCGATCCCAACTGTTTCCGAAATCAATAACACATGCTCGTAGCATGTCTTCAAGCGTTTGTATCGTCCTTTCGCTCTGCCCATCAGTTTGTGGATGATAGGCAGTACTCATGTCTAGACGAGTTCCTAATGCTTGCTGTAATGTCTGCCAGAATCTTGAAATAAATCTACCATCTCTATCAGAGATAATAGAGATTGGTATTCCATGTCTGGAGACGACTTCCTTCAAATACAGTCGTGCTAACTTCTCCATCTTGTCATCTTCTCTTATTGGCAGGAAGTGTGCTGATTTGGTGAGACGATCAACTATTACCCAAATAGTATCAAAACCACTTGCAGTCCTTGGCAATTTAGTGATGAAATCCATGGTAATGTTTTCCCATTTCCATTCTGGGATTTCGGGTTGTTGAAGTAGACCTGATGGTTTCTGATGCTCAGCTTTGACTTTAGAACACGTCAAACATTCTCCTACGTATTTAGCAACATCGGCTTTCATACCCGGCCACCAAAAATGTTTCTTGAGATCCTTGTACATCTTCCCCGTTCCAGGATGTATTGAGTATCTGGTTTTATGAGCTTCTCTAAGTACCATTTCTCTCATATCTCCAAATTTTGGTACCCAAATCCTTTCAGCCCTATACCGGGTTCCGTCTTCCCGAATATTAAGATGCTTCTCCGATCCTTTGGGTATTTCATCCTTTAAATTTCCCTCTTTTAAAACTCCTTGTTGCGCCTCCTTTATTTGAGTAGTAATGTTATTATGAATCATTATATTCATAGATTTTACTCGAATGGGTTCTCTGTCCTTCCTGCTCAAGGCATCGGCTACCACATTTGCCTTCCCCGGGTGGTAACGAATCTCAAAGTCGTAATCATTCAATAATTCAATCCACCTACGCTGCCTCATATTCAGTTGTTTCTGATTAAATATGTGTTGAAGACTTTTGTGGTCGGTATATATAATACTTTTGACCCCATATAAGTAGTGCCTCCAAGTCTTTAATGCAAAAACAACCGCGCCTAATTCCAAATCATGCGTCGTATAATTTTGTTCGTGAATCTTCAATTGTCTAGACGCATAAGCAATCACCTTCGTTCGTTGCATTAATACACAACCGAGACCTTGCTTTGATGCATCACAATAAATCACAAAATCATCATTCCCTTCAGGCAATGACAATATAGGTGCCGTAGTTAGCTTTTTCTTCAATAACTGAAACGCTTTCTCTTGTTCATCATTCCATTCAAATTTCTTCCCTTTATGCGTTAATGCAGTCAAGGGTTTTGCTATTCTGGAAAAGTCTTGGATGAACCTTCTGTAGTAACCAGCTAGTCCTAAAAACTGGCGTATGTGTTTCGGAGTTTTCGGGGTTTCCCACTTTTCAACAGTTTCTATCTTTGCCGGATCCACCTTAATACCTTCTTTGTTCACTATGTGACCGAGGAATTGAACTTCTTCCAACCAAAATGCACACTTTGAAAACTTAGCGTACAATTCTTCCTTCCTCAATACTTCTAACACCTTTCTCAAATGTTCACCGTGTTCTTGGTCATTCTTTGAGTAAATAAGTATGTCATCAATGAAAACAATGACAAACTTGTCAAGGTATGGTCCACACACTCGGTTCATAAGGTCCATGAACACAGCTGGTGCATTAGTTAAACCAAACGGCATGACCATAAACTCGTAATGACCGTAACGTGTTCTGAAAGCAGTCTTTGGAATATCATCTTCTTTCACCCGCATTTGATGATACCCAGAACGTAAGTCAATCTTTGAATAAACAGACGAGCCTTGTAGTTGATCAAATAAGTCGTCGATTCTCGGTAGTGGGTAGCGGTTCTTGATGGTAAGTTTGTTCAACTCTCGGTAGTCGATACACAACCTGAATGTACCATCTTTCTTCTTGACAAACAAAACAGGAGCTCCCCACGGTGATGTGCTTGGTCGAATGAAACCACGCTCTAAAAGTTCTTGTAATTGGCTTTGCAGTTCTTTCATCTCGCTGGGTGCGAGTCTGTAAGGAGCACGAGCTATTGGTGCAGCTCCTGGTACAAGATCTATTTGAAATTCAACGGATCGATGTGGGGGTAATCCCGGTAATTCTTTCGGAAATACATCGGGAAATTCTTTTGCAATGGGAACATCATTGATGCTCTTTTCTTCAGTTTGTACTTTCTCGACGTGTGCTAGAACAGCATAGCAACCTTTTCTTATTAGTTTTTGTGCCTTCAAATTACTAATAAGATGTAGCTTCGTGTTGCCCTTTTCTCCGTACACCATTAAGGGTTTTCCTTTTTCTCGTATAATGCGAATTGCATTTTTGTAACAAACGATCTCCGCTTTCACTTCTTTCAACCAGTCCATACCGATTATCACATCAAAACTCCCTAACTCTACTGGTATCAAATCAATCTTAAATGTTTCGCTAACCAGTTTAATTTCTCGATTCCGACATATATTATCTGCTGAAATTAATTTACCATTTGCTAATTCGAGTAAAAATTTACTATCCAAAGGCGTCAATGGACAACTTAATTTAGCACAAAAATCTCTACTCATATAGCTTCTATCCGCACCCGAATCAAATAAAACGTAAGCAGATTTATTGTCAATAAGAAACGTACCCGTAACAAGCTCCGGGTCTTCCTGTGCCTCTACCGCATTAATATTGAAAACTCTTCCACGGCCTTGTCCATTCGTGTTCTCCTGGTTCGGGCAATTTCTAATAATGTGGCCTGGTTTTCCACATTTATAACAAACTACATTGGCATAACTTGCTCCGACACTACTTGCTCCGCCATTACTCGTTCCGACACCATTTGTTCCTTTCGTTCTATTAACCCCTGGTCCGTAGACCTCACACTTCGCCGCGCTATGACCATTTCTTTTACACTTGTTGCAAAATTTGGTGCAGAACCCCGAGTGATACTTTTCACACCTTTGACATAGCTGCTTCTGATTGTTGTTGTTGTTGCGGTTATTATTGTTGTTGGGATGATTGTTGTAGTTGCTGTTGCTGTTGTTGTTGTTGTTGTTGTTGTTGTTGGGCCGTTTGTTGTAGTTGCGATTGATGTTGCGATTGTTGGGATAATTGTTGCGATTATTGTTGTAATTGCTGTTGTTGTTGTATTGGTGATTCTTATCACCGTTTTCCTCCCACTTTCTTTTGACTTGCTTCACATTGGTCTCTTCAGCAGTCTGTTCTTTAATTCTTTCTTCAATCTGGTTCACTAGTTTGTGAGCCATTCTACATGCCTGTTGTATGGAGGCGGGCTCGTGTGAACTTATATCTTCTTGGATTCTTTCCGGTAATCCTTTCACAAACGCGTCGATCTTCTCTTCCTCATCTTCGAATGCTCCCGGACACAATAGGCACAATTCTGTGAATCGTCTTTCGTACGTGGTAATATCAAATCCATGGGTTCGTAACCCTCTAAGTTCTGTCTTGAGCTTATTGACCTCGGTTCTGGGACGGTACTTCTCGTTCATCAAGTGCTTGAATGCTGACCACGGTAGTGCGTACGCATCATCTTGTCCCACTTGCTCTAGATAGGTATTCCACCATGTTAACGCAGAACCTGTGAAGGTATGCGTAGCGTACTTCACTTTGTCCCCTTCAGTACACTTACTTATGGCAAACACCGATTCAACCTTCTCGGTCCACCGTTTCAATCCGATCGGTCCTTCGGTTCCATCAAATTCCAAAGGTTTGCAGGCAGTGAATTCTTTGTAGGTGCATCCTACACGATTTCCTGTACTGCTAGATCCAAGGTTATTGTTGGTATGTAGCGCAGCCTGTACTGCGGCTATGTTTGAAGCTAGAAAAGTACGGAATTCCTCTTCATTCATATTCACGGTGTGTCGAGTAGTCGGTGCCATTTCCTTCAAAATAGTTAAATGGAACAAGTTAATCATACAGAATATTAAGAGTAGTTAATAGTATTTCGTAGCATAATATGAACTCATTTATAAAAGCTTTTTCTTCATATTAGCGTTTTATAAGTTTAAATTCGGGTAGTACCTACCCGTTAAGTTCATACTTAGTAGCTAATATACAATTCAACTACTACAATTCTATATGAAAAACTGATTATAATAATATTTCGCGTTCAAACTTTTATACAATATTTTACAAACTTACAATACCGTTTATTTTACATAAAGCATGAAATATAGCACACAATAACTTTGATACAAGATAGTTGTGAAGACAATTCTAGCTAGTACACAAGTCGTTCAGCAAAGGCAATAAAGACACGTAATTCATACGTCCAGAAACAAGTCATGCATTCTGGTTTTACTAGGACTACTTCCCATCCTTGGTCTTGTGCAACATAACCGTTATGGCCGTTGATAAGACAGCGTGTTGTAACGTCATCAAAGGGACGAGGGTTACGTAATGTCCAACAGTCCCGTAATAATCTAAAAACCTCATTTCTTACCCCAATTACCGACTCCGTCACTTGTGGAAACGTTTTGTTTAATAGTTGTAGCCCGATGTTCTTGTTCTCACTTTGGTGAGAAGCGAACATTACTAATCCGTAAGCATAACATGCTTCTTTATGTTGCATGTTAGCCGCTTTTTCTAAATCACGAAGTCCAATATTCGGATATATTGAGTCAAAATAATTTCTTAACCCGTTGCGTAAAATAGCATTTGGGTTCCCCGCAATATATGCGTCAAAGTAAACACATCGTAACTTATGGGTTTCCCAATGTGATATCCCCCATCTTTCAAACGAAAGTCTCTTATAAACCAAGACATTCTTGGAACGTTCTTCGAATGTCTTACAAACTGATCTCGCCTTAAATAGTTGTGCCGAAGAATTCTGGCCGACTCTAGACAAGATTTCATCAATCATGTCTCCGGGTAGGTCTCTTAAAATATTGGGTTGTCTATCCATTTTGTGTTTTTAAACTGTAAAATAGACAAGAGTTAGTTTCATAAAAAAAAAAATACTTATTAATACAAGCAATTTTTACATATATCATAAAGCATAAGAACACTATATTACATATATTACACCACACGAATACAACTATCTTATTCCGACTCGCTCGTTTCTTCTTCTTCGGTTTTGGTTCGTTTTGCCAAGTTTCTAGGGATATATGATGTTCCCCTAATATGAGCCGTCGTTGTCCACATTGGTTTAGAAAAACCTGGTGGTTTAGAGGTTCCCGGGTCATTGTTACAACTTATGGACTTCGGGGGTTGACGATACATATAAAGTTCATCGGGGTTGGAATTAGATTTCTCTATTTTTATGCCCTTTCCCTTATTATTTTCTTTTGCCTTTTTAAATTCAGTTGGGGTAATTTCTATAACATCATCGGAATTCTCGTCGGAATCCGATTCATCGGAGAATTGGTAATCCTCCCAATATTTTGCTTCCTTGGCGGAAACACCATTGACCATAATTAACTTTGGTCGGTTGGTTGAGGATTTTCTTTTACTTAACCGTTTTATTATTTCCCCCACCGGTTCTATTTCTTCATCCGGTTCCGATTCTTCTTCCGGTTCCGATTCTTCTTCCGGTTCCGACTCTTCTTCCGGTTCCTCTTCGGGAACTTGTGAATCAGTCCACAAATCATTCCAATTTACATTTGACTCTTCATTATTATTAGGTGAGTCAATGGGACTTGTTCTAGAGGTAGACATCTATCACATAATATCAAACACGTTAAGAGATTAATATATCACATAATATTCATATGTTAAAAATATATAGTTTCCAACAAAAATGTTAAGCAATCATTTTTAAAGAAAACACGGTCGAAGTCCAGACTCACTAATGCATCCTAACAAACTCGATAAGACACACTAATGCAAATTTTCTGGTTCTCTAAGACCAACGCTCTGATACCAACTGAAATGTCCCGTTCTTATTGATTAAAAACGTTCCATATTAATTGATTTCGTTGCGAGGTTTTGACCTCTATATGAGACGTTTTTCAAAGACTGCATTCATTTTTAAACAAACCATAACCTTTATTTCATCAATAAAGGTTTAAAAAGCTTTACGTAGATTATCAAATAATGATAATCTAATATATCCTGTTTACACACGACCATTACATAATGGTTTACAATACAAATATGTTACAACAAAATAAGTTTCTTGAATGCAGTTTTTACACAATATCATACAAGCATGGACTCCAAATCTTGTCCTTATTTAAGTATGCGACAGCGGAAGCTCTTAATAATCACCTGAGAATAAACATGCTTAAAACGTCAACAAAAATGTTGGTGAGTTATAGGTTTAACCTATATATATCAAATCGTAACAATAGACCACAAGATTTCATATTTCAATACACATCCCATACATAGAGATAAAAATCATTCATATGGTGAACACCTGGTAACCGACAATAACAAGATGCATATATAAGAATATCCCCATCATTCCGGGACACCCTTCGGATATGATATAAATTTCGAAGTACTAAAGCATCCGGTACTTTGGATGGGGTTTGTTAGGCCCAATAGATCTATCTTTAGGATTCGCGTCAATTAGGGTGTCTGTTCCCTAATTCTTAGATTACCAGACTTAATAAAAAGGGGCATATTCGATTTCGATAATTCAACCATAGAATGTAGTTTCACGTACTTGTGTCTATTTTGTAAATCATTTATAAAACCTGCATGTATTCTCATCCCAAAAATATTAGATTTTAAAAGTGGGACTATAACTCACTTTCACAGATTTTTACTTCGTCGGGAAGTAAGACTTGGCCACTGGTTGATTCACGAACCTATAACAATATATACATATATATTAAAGTATGTTCAAAATATATTTACAACACTTTTAATATATTTTGATGTTTTAAGTTTATTAAGTCAGCTGTCCTCGTTAGTAACCTATAACTAGTTGTCCACAGTTAGATGTACAGAAATAAATCGATAAATATTATCTTGAATCAATCCACGACCCAGTGTATACGTATCTCAGTATTGATCACAACTCAAACTATATATATTTTGGAATCAACCTCAACCCTGTATAGCTAACTCCAACATTCACATATAGAGTGTCTATGGTTGTTCCGAAATATATATAGATGTGTCGACATGATAGGTCGAAACATTGTATACGTGTCTATGGTATCTCAAGATTACATAATATACAATACAAGTTGATTAAGTTATGGTTGGAATAGATTTGTTACCAATTTTCACGTAGCTAAAATGAGAAAAATTATCCAATCTTGTTTTACCCATAACTTCTTCATTTTAAATCCGTTTTGAGTGACTCAAATTGCTATGGTTTCATATTGAACTCTATTTTATGAATCTAAACCAAAAAAGTATAGGTTTCTAGTCGGAAAAATAAGTTACAAGTCGTTTTTGTAAAGGTAGTCATTTCAGTCGAAAGAACGACGTCTAGATGACCATTTTAGAAAACATACTTCCACTTTGAGTTTAACCATAATTTTTGGATATAGTTTCATGTTCATAATAAAAATCATTTTCTCAGAATAACAACTTTTAAATCAAAGTTTATCATAGTTTTTAATTAACTAACCCAAAACAGCCCGCGGTGTTACTACGACGGCGTAAATCCGGTTTTACGGTGTTTTTCGTGTTTCCAGGTTTTAAATCATTAAGTTAGCATATCATATAGATATAGAACATGTGTTTAGTTGATTTTAAAAGTCAAGTTAGAAGGATTAACTTTTGTTTGCGAACAAGTTTAGAATTAACTAAACTATGTTCTAGTGATTACAAGTTTAAACCTTCGAATAAGATAGCTTTATATGTATGAATCGAATGATGTTATGAACATCATTACTACCTTAAGTTCCTTGGATGAACCTACTGGAAAATAGAAAAATGGATCTAGCTTCAATGGATCCTTGGATGGCTCAAAGTTCTTGAAGCAAAATCATGACACGAAAACAAGTTCAAGTAAGATCATCACTTGAAATAAGATTGTTATAGTTATAGAAATTGAACCAAAGTTTGAATATGATTATTACCTTGTATTAGAATGATAACCTACTGTAAGAAACAAAGATTTCTTGAGGTTGGATGATCACCTTACAAGATTGGAAGTGAGCTAGCAAACTTGAAAGTATTCTTGATTTTATGAAACTAGAACTTTTGGAATTTATGAAGAACACTTAGAACTTGAAGATAGAACTTGAGAGAGTTCAATTAGATGAAGAAAATTGAAGAATGAAAGTGTTTGTAGGTGTTTTTGGTCGTTGGTGTATGGATTAGATATAAAGGATATGTAATTTTGTTTTCATGTAAATAAGTCATGAATGATTACTCATATTTTTGTAATCTTATGAGATATTTCATGCTAGTTGCCAAATGATGGTTCCCACATGTGTTAGGTGACTCACATGGGCTGCTAAGAGCTGATCATTGGAGTGTATATACCAATAGTACATACATCTAAAAGCTGTGTATTGTACGAGTACGAATACGGGTGCATACGAGTAGAATTGTTGATGAAACTGAACGAGAATGTAATTGTAAGAATTTTTGTTAAGTAGAAGTATTTTGATAAGTGTATTGAAGTCTTTCAAAAGTGTATAAATACATATTAAAACACTACATGTATATACATTTTAACTGAGTCGTTAAGTCATCGTTAGTCGTTACATGTAAGTGTTGTTTTGAAACCTTTAGGTTAACGATCTTGTTAAATGTTGTTAACCCAATGTTTATAATAACAAAAGAGATTTTAAATTATTATATTATCATGATATTATGATGTACGAATATCTCTTAATATGATATATATACATTAAATGTCGTTACAACGATAAACGTTACATATATGTCTCGTTTCAAAATCATTAAGTTAGTAGTCTTGTTTTTACATATGTAGTTCATTGTTAATATAATTAATGATATGTTTACTTATCATAATATCATGTTAACTATATATATAACCATATATATGTCATCATATAGTTTTTTTACAAGTTTTAACGTTCGTGAATCACCGGTCAACTTGGGTGGTCAATTGTCTATATGAAACCTATTTCAATTAATCAAGTCTTAACAAGTTTGATTGCTTAACATGTTGGAAACATTTAATCATGTAAACATCAATCTCAATTAATATATATAAACATGGAAAAGTTCGGGTCACTACAGCACAGTACTTCGTTTCGTTACTACACTTGGTACGGTGTAGGGTTTATTTAAGAATATGCTGCTGTGATTTAAATGTTAAGTATGGTTACCAAGTGCTCAATGACTTTTCATACACGAGGAGTGTATTATGTATAAATATGAAATCTTGTGGTCCATAGTTATAACACTGCTAGCATCAAACCTATATATCTCACCAACTTTATGTTGACGTTTTAAAGCATGTTATTCTCAGGTACGAATTAAGTCTTCCGCTGTGCATTTGCTCATTTAAAGGACATTACTTGGAGTCGATCAACGCAATGGGACCAAATATTGATGATTTCGTCCAGGTGGATTAGGACGGGTTGTTAAAGTTGGTATCAGAGCGGTGGTCTTAGCGAACCAGGCCTTGCATTAGTGTGTCTGACTAGTAGTTGTTAGGATACATTAGTGAGTCTGGACTTTGACCGTGTCTATCTGTCAAAAAGTTTTGCTTATCATTTCTAGTCGGAAACCATCTGCTTATCATCTTTAGGGAATTGCCTGCTTATCATTCTTTAGTCTAGACACGTCTTACTGCATTTAGTGCATCGATAGTGTATAGACAAAATTCATATCTTAGCATATCTGTTACTATAGAATTGCCTGACACATGTCGTAAATTCCTCCGTAGCTTACGGAATCTTATGATATTCTATGAAGTTAGAATATCATTTTATATTCCAAAATCATTTCACATCGAGGATCTTTACCATCCACCAAATTGCTCACTTGGCGATGAACCTGAAGCACTTACCGGCAAACCTGTTCGAGAAACCATTTTCACTCTCATATCTAGAACATCCCGTAACGATTATATACTATCCCATATCACGAATCTTATTCATCCGCTTGCTCCAACCGCCAATCATCCCGGTATACTAGCAGAAGTTAACGAACATCGTGCTCGCGAGATGACTATGGAGAACATGGTGCGAAAGTTACAAACACCAGCAGCAGCATCAGCAGCATAATCAACATCACCATCATCAACGTCGACAGTACCCTTATCATCCCTAAACCATAACCGTGCCGTAACTCTCAACATCACAATCTGTACCTCGAATATCAACATTACACGCCTCAATATCACCATCTGCACTTCGAGTATGAACTTCGTTCTGCACATCGATCTACATCGACTATCTTTGCTTTACGTATCATTCTACCTCATTTTTCCTCGTTCGACATGGTGATTATGTAATTTCTAAAAGTTTTAGAGATTATGTAATCTAGTATTAACGATAAATCAGATGAGTTTTTGACTCATTAAATTCATGATTACATCCGATGAAAATATATATGCAAGTATATTTTCATAAAGATTGTAATTAAAAATTCTTTTGTACAAACTGTTAATGATGAAAATATTTTAACGGGTGGGTGGTACCCGAGGAATATTTAGAATTCACATTAATAAGTTACACTGTACATTCTTCGAATCTGATTCAACGATCATTTACTATCCTACTTACAACTATTGATATACGTATCAGTTCACCACAAAACAACCATTTACATTCAAATTTCATAATTGGATTTTGACCTATCAGAATCCAACAAGTGGCATAATGAAGAAAACATTGGACAAATAAAATTTATTAGAAACAAACGAATTAAATAATTGAAATTGTGATAGGATATCACGCTAACTGTTCCGGCTAACTGTTCCCAGCTAACTGATTAACATTTAATTTATCGCAATTTACCTTCTCGCAATTTTAATTTCTGCACTGTACATACTGTCGGAACACATGTACAACAATACGTCGGATTAATTCTGAGACAACACGTTGTATAATGGGTCATGATATATATTTATTTATTTTACGTACTTTAAATAACGGGACACGTATACAAGGTTTCGACCTATCATATTGACCCATCTATATATATATTTCGGAACAACCATAGACACTCTATATGTAGAGGTGGGAGTTGGCTAGACAGGGTCGGAGTTGATTCCAAAATATATATATACTTTGAGTTGTGATCGACACTGAGACCGGTACACGGGTAACAATACGTATTAATTAATTCGAATATTATATATTTAATTTATATATGAAATTATTGGATCATTGGACAATCGGACTGCTAACTTTGGGACAATTAAAATGAATTAAAATGAATTAAAATGTTAATTATAACATATGAAACTAAACAATTCTTCAAGTTTGCCACTTGATTTTATCCTAAACCTCATTTGTACCTCGACAATTACAATTCGCGTTCAAATCTTTCATGATTCTTGAAAACACCTCGATCAAGAAGTTGAACCAGCCGCACCTCGTCTATGGAAGAAAGATTCATGCATACAGTTATGCACCTGAAAAACTTTCGAAACCGAAGTTATAGTTAAAACCTATCCGCGTCGAATTCCTTATCATTCATTAGCAAAAACAACCATACAATTCCTTTTCAAGTAGCCAATTTTGTCACAGCTCTACTTCGACTTCTCAGCAAGACTACTCTCATTACAACCTCGATATATACACGTTGTTCTTCCGCCATCGTTACCAAAGAACCTTTTATATCCCGCGACATCATCAGCAGATATACCAGCAGCTCGTAATCTCTTTGGCGGAATCCGCAATTAGTATTTTGAAAATCTCCTAGAACTTCTCCAGTTATACCTATAACGTTTATCCCTAAGAAATTCATACTCCGAATGTGAAGTTTCTGAAAAACACCCTGAACTATGAAGTAGTTCTTAAAATGCTGATGAAGCAGCAAAAACTGTAAACGAATTTAGCAGTCAAAAGTTGACGATAAAGTATAATGTGTTGGTAAAGCTCAGAAAAAGAGGAGGTTTGAAACTGGAAAACGGATTGAGCAAAGTATGAAGGGAGGTGTGGATAAATCACAAGAACTGAATCTGCTTTCAAAGAATCCAAACGATTCAGTACCTGCTGAAACCATTAGTAAGAACCCTACTCGATATTCTAAACCTTTCCGGATGATATTCTTCATCATCATCTTATCTTAGATATTATAAGATATCTTCATATCTTCTGTTATACATATCCTCCATATTTCTGGAGATATTTTCACAACTATTCCTATCTGCGATCATGTATCTCTTCGTAATATCTGCGTTACAATATAAAAGAAACTGTGTTAGTTTCTGAATTCTGAAACCTTGAGTTTAAAATATGAATGTTTTGAAGTAGTGTTGGGAACTGATACATGAATTAGTATAATATAATGAAACTTGATCAACTTCATTATATTACAGTAAGTCATGTTGAATTCCTAATGGAATGTGATGATTTACAGTACCATCATCATGTGCCATGTTACACGGCTCTTACATTCTATCCAATCTCCAAACATATTAGGAACATATCACCTTGATAGTTCTATCTTTTCCAGGGTATTCTGGTAAATTGACAAATCAAACTCGTGCTATTACCATTTCCTTCTTAGAGCATTAGCTATGCTCATTCCAAATCTCATACCTACAAATTCCGGACCATTGCTCGCTTGACTCAAGGACGGGAAGAAGAAACGAAGGGACAAAGCCCCCAAAATAGAAATTGGGGTATAGATCGCAGCAAAAAGGGGAGAGTATTAACTATGGATGACAATGATTATAGAAAACAGAAACAAGAGCCTCGAAGTATAAGGGGAGATATCAAACTCAATAACCACCCAGGATTTACAAACCGTGTATATCAATACCAATAGCAATATAGAGACACGGGAGAATTAGAAACACTATCAACACAAGAGTATAGTAGAAGTAAATAGACTCATCTGGTGATAGATGAAAAAGAAGGATGACAGATGTAAAAATTAAGAGTATATCAAGGATTAGAATGGGATGAAGCATACTGGCAAATGCCTTAAAGTAGGAATAAAGGATAAATAGTAGAAGATATAGGATATGGAAATAAGGAAACGAAGAGGGTAGATTTATAGTGAAATATACGACAAAGCAATCTAAACAGACTGATTTATTTAATCAAAGAAGATTATGATTTTCTAAATCGCCGAAGAACCAAATCTTATTACGTAAGATTTTCTTTAAATCCTTTAAATCTCGGAAGTCAAAAATAACCACGTCATCGATTGAAATGAATATATTTATTTACTCATTTCACTCTTTTGTGATAGCTTCACTCGTGCGCTTCACATGATCGAATCATTTTATCCATATCTTCCAATAATGATAAAACTCTATTATTACCTCATATTCGTCATGAAAACATTCCTATTGTTCTTTATGACAACCTCTACCAAATTTCGGGGACGAAATTTCTTTAACGGGTGGGTACTGTAACGACCCGGAAATTTCCGACCAAATTTAAACCTTAATCTTTATATGTTTCCAACACGATAAGCAAAATCTGTAATAATGAGTCTAGAAAGTTTGAAATCTATATTCGGATAATCAGTTACCTTTTGACCATGTCTGACGATTCACGAACAATTGTTTAATAAGTATGTATATAGATATAAATATGTATTAATTTGGAAATTATAAGGTATGATTTAAACAATAGAATTAGATCTGTAAAATAAGATACAAAATAATTAAGTGCAATCTAAAATGATTCAATAAAAGTTATTATGTAATACATTACATGATATTACATAATTAATAATGTATAAATAAAAATATAATTGCTATAAAAAGATTATGATTACTTTTATTATTATTATTAGTACTAAAACTAAAAATTAATAACTAATAATAGCCTTGGTTATACTATTATAGATAACATAAAAATATAAAGTTTGACGCATTTAATTTTTATTACTAGTACCATTATTATTAGAAAAATTAAAATTTTAATTGATAAAAGTATTATTATTAACATGATTATTATTATTATTATTGTTAGTATTAATATAATCATACTAGCGAGATATCAAAATTTAGAATATAGATATATAAATATATATATATGCATACATGTATAAACAAGATATAAATACAGAATTATACATATAAATATAGGAAAATATATATATTTACGGTTATAATTATTTTAAAATTTATAAATAAGTAAGTTAGATCATAGGATTCTAAAATCTGCTTTAAATCATTGTCAACTGTAATAGATTAGTAACAACTGTATCTAATTGCACAAATCAACAAAAACATCAATTTAAAATCGGTTATCAATCAACTTGTAGATATTTTTTTTTTCCTTATTTATTTTGAACAATTATTTATACCTACAATATTGCTATAAAAACGGTTTTTTTTTTTCACTTGCAAATGGTATCATTTAAATTACATTACTAGCTTGCAGCCACGTTTTTTTTAGAAAAACCTAAAACCTTCAGATTAATTCCAAATGAGGCAGAACCCCTTTCGACCTCTGTTCTGATTCCGTTTCCAGAGAACACAAAACCGAATCAAAATTTCGAAAAGTATAAACGTAGTCTTGCTAGGAATTGAATAATTAAACTATCTTTAAAATATCAAATCCTAATTTTTGTTATCAATTGCAAATTATCGAGTTAAAGTATTGGGTTCCAAAAGTCAACAACGGTGTTCATAGCAAAATTTGAATTTAATATGATGTTTCAGAAACAATTGAGGATTCGTAAAGTTTACAGGAGCAGGTTAGAATCTTTTTCGTGTTATGACTATAATCTAAAAACATCCAGAGGTCAAAATCATGAATTTAGTTCAATATTTTATTTTCGCGGTAGCATAAAACCGATATTATCTGTGTTAATTTTTCTTCGTGTTTGATTGATTACAAATACTAAACGTCTTCAATTATGTCACAATGAGAAATTAAACTTTAATTGGAAATTGGGATTAGAACTACTGGTCGATTTCATAAACTGAGGGAAGGAGAAGATAGAAGGATAAATAACACGGTTTATAATTATAGGAGTTGTAATTAAAACAGAAAACGGGCAATGGCCCGACTGGTCTGAGTGTTTGGTTTGTATTCGAGAGGTTGGGAGTTCGATACTGGTACAAGGCAACATTCTTTTTAAAAGAGGCTTGTCCCTTGAAGGTAGTCTCATAAATAATAGTATTATCTTCATTTACATTTTTTTAGCATTATTGTTATCATTATCATTGTAATATTAATAATTAGTAATATTAACAACCAAAATAGTTATTATTATTAAAACCACTAAAAGTATTAATTATCTTCATAACTACAAATACAGTTATAATTATTATTATCATTATTATTATTATTATTATTATTATTATTATTTTCATTATAAATTAACATTTATATTACTAGTAATATTATTATTATTATTATTAATAACATTTGTACTATTATCATTATTATTATTGTTATTATTACTAAAAGTTTCATTATTAGAATTACCATTTAAACATTAATATTATTACTAAGATTTTTATTAAAAACTATTATTATTACAATCATTATTATCGTTACTAGTATTAAAATTATTAGTACTACCATTATACATATTCTAAATATTATTATAACTAATATCTTGCAAACAAAAGATTGTTTGTATAAAAATATATTTAAAATATATAACATATATATATAATGAAAAATATAAGTTAAATAATAATAAAATCCTATATTACTAAGAATATATGTTCAGATACAATTATATGTATTAATATAAATATATAATTATTATAGGTTCGTGAATTCGAGGCCAACCTTATACTTGATCAATGATGTTATATGTATTTCTACTACGAAATACAGTATGGTGAGTATATAGTCCCTTTTAAACTCTAAATATTTTGGGCTGAGAATACATGCGCTGTTTTTATAAATGATTTACGTTATGGACACAAGTGATCAAAAATAAATTCTACGTTGAGTTGTACCATGGCATATTTCTTTATACTTGGTAGCTAATATTTACGTGAGGAGCGTAAACGCGAATCCTGTTGATAGATCTATCGGGCCTGACAACCCCAACCGGGCTGGACGACCAGTTTTTAACGGTTGCACAGTACTTCGTTTCGTTACTACACTTGGTACGGTGTAGGGTTTATTTAAGAATATGCTGCTGTGATTTAAATGTTAAGTATGGTTACCAAGTGCTCAATGACTTTTCATACACGAGGAGTGTATTATGTATAAATATGAAATCTTGTGGTCCATAGTTATAACGCTGCTAGCATCAAACCTATATATCTCACCAACTTTATGTTGACGTTTTAAAGCATGTTATTCTCATGTACGAATTAAGTCTTCCGCTGTGCATTTGCTCATTTAAAGGACATTACTTGGAGTCGATCAACGCAATGGGACCAAATATTGATGATTTCGTCCAGGTGGATTAGGACGGGTTGTTAAAGTTTAATACTTCGTAAACATACGCACTCTCCAAGTGTACTTTTAGGGGGTGATAAATGTTAAGTTAGTTACCAAGTGCCCACGGTTATACATATACTTTTCATAATGTTTTGAAACGCTGTTAAAGCACTGAAATCTCGTGGCCTGCCTTACATTACTGTTATACTTAAACTATAGCTCACCAACCTTTGTGTTAATGTTTTTAAGCATGTTTTTCTCAGGTGCTTAAGGTTTGCTTGCTTCCGCTGTACTAGTCATGCTTTGTAGACACTCGCTGCGCTCATTAGAGATGTCACCGTATGAAACGTTTATTTTGCATTCAAACTATATTACTTTTGAAACGATGTATTTGTAACGACCTATGGGTCACGTACTATTTCTGCTTGCTATTCGTAGAAGCATACTTTGATTGTTAAACATTTGACGTTGGTTAAAACGTCACCTTTATTCATGAATGCAAACTTGTTTTGAAACAGCATATAGTATTTGACCTTGTAATGATCCTGTTGTTGATGATTCGTACACGATGGTTTTGTACGGGGCATCACATTTGGGACACGCAAGAATCCACCTTTTCCATCAATCACCAAACCCCATCTTTCTCATCATATCAAGCAAATCACAACTCAAACTATCGAAAGCCTTCTCAAAGTCAACCTTGAACACAAGACTTTTCTTTCTGTTCTTCTGAAGGTACTCGATAGATTCATTAGCGATGAGTGCACCATCTAGGATGAATCTCCCTTTTAAGAAAGCACTTTGTTCGTCTCCAATTAGGTTTGGGATAACCTTTCTAATACGTTTGGAGAGAACTTTTTCCAGGATTTTATAATAACATCCAATCAAGCTAATGGGTTGAAAGTCGCTCAAACCCATAGAATCCGATTTCTTTGGAACCAACGTAACAAAAGAGGCATTACATACATGCGATATTTCACAAAATTCATGGAACCAAATAAGAGCGTTTAGAAGGTCGTGCTTGATCTGATCCCAATGCAACTTAATTAAAGAATTTAAACTTAAACCCATCCGGCCCCGGGGCTTTCGAGCAACTTCACTCGTTAATCCTTCAAGTACTTAAATTTCTGAGAATGGTCCTTCAAGGGCAGCCGCCTGATCAGAGGATAAATGAGATGGTAGGAACTGTTCTGTTTGCCAGTATCACCTGCTGCACAATCAACAAATCTCATCTTGTTCACATTCCTTTTAGAGAATTGAGTCTTGAAATGATCATATGCTTCTTGCTTAATATCGATTGGGTCTTCACTCCACGACCCATTGATATTTAAGCCTCGAAAGTTGCGCTTTGAATACCTTCTTCGAATGAAAGAATGAAAAAATTTGGTATTTTCTTCGCCTTCGAGAATCTATCTGGAGCGTGATTTTTGCTTAGCCATGCTAGTTTTAACCTTCTCCTTATCAATCCAACTTCTACGGGTTTCCAACCATTTTTTCCTCTCGTCGTCTGTTAGGTTTCTGCTTTCGGCTAGATTCTCCAAATATGTTGCTTCCAATCTCAGTTCATCGATTTCCAAGTCAATTTTCTCGAAAGTTTTTTGGCTCCAATCTTTTAAAGCTGTTTTCACGTTCTTTAATTTGTTCCTAAATGTACAATTGGGTCGCCTACCACCAACAGGTAAATTCCACGCCTCCTTAACTATTTGCTCCGAACCATCCATCTCTAGCCATTCATCAAATACCTTAGTTGGTTTCGGGCCAAAATCGATCGCCCTATCTCTTAAAACAATGGGGCAATGATCCGACATTTTAGGATCCAAAGCTAGAGTCGAGAGTTCCCCCCACATTAAGTCGAATTTTTCCGAGATAAGGAAACTGTCGAGTTTGCTAAATTTGATTCCGTTGTCACATATTCTTGTGAACCTTTTGCCCCCAACGGAACTTCAATTAGACGAGTCTTGTTAATAAATCCATTTTTTTTAGATGTATCAAATTAATAGTCTACTTTCATAAATAGAGATAGATAGAGGGTGGTTCATCCATGAGGGTGGTTCATCTATGAGGTGAAGAGTCAAGACGTGAGTTTCAAAGCATATGAGGTCGGTGCATTTGGAGGATCACATATGGCGACATGGACCTCTCGAGACGCGAGGGTCTCAGCTTGCAGCTCAAGTTGAACAATTGTTTTCTTATTTCGATTTGCACTGTAAATAGAACCCTAATGTAATATGTAACTCTAAGCACGAAAATCAATAAAATTGCTCTCTAGTTGGCCATGAACTAAACCAATTACAACTATCTTTGATAGGTGGTCGTTGTTTGGGCTCAATTCCTGTTACACCAAACTTCGTATCGCATGCTTGGCGTGGAAAGTGACCGCGCATATGAATTTACTTGTATGCAAGTGCTAAGAAACAAATACAACTTTTCTTTTTTATGTAATTATATAACATGATTATAAAAATGATTTCATTCACTTTAAGTAATGAGAAGTTTATACTGGTAACTAGAGTTAAATGGGAGTATTAGTTGTTGTGAAGAAATCCATACAAAACTAGTCCTAAATCATTACATTCCCAGTCCTGATCTTAATTACCGGGACTAACGAAACAATGACGAATTTGATCCTGTTTGTTCCCTCCTTTTGGAACATATCTACTGGGATCGCCCATAACTTGAGAACCAATAGAAATCCATCATTTCCATCACATGATCCCATGTTGATTCCCTTTTTGACTCGCACATTAGATTTCCATATGCAATGGATATATATAACCGATTGATACAATAAATATACACACATCTGAATCATAACTCACATTAATTCTTACACCTAAGAATTACACACAAAAACCTTTCAAAACCAGCTCATCTCGAAGGGGTGGCCTAGTCAAACAAGACTCAGGTTCAATCCCAACTAATCCTAATATAAAGCCTTGCCTTTTAATTATTATTTTTTTAAAAAGGAAAAAAACTCAACTACCCAATCATATCACCACCATAATTCATCCTTAGACCACTCTCAACCATGACGTGTTTCCTTCCTAGGACACAACGCCACATTAGCGCTACATCAGCTTTCTCTCTCCATTAATTTTCCACTTCCTCCCCATCACACGCCACTACTAACCATGACATTGTTCCTCCCCATCACATGGCCCCACATTTAATTATTATTATTATTATTATTATTATTATTATTATTATTATTATTATTATTATCATTATTATTATTATTATTATTATTCTCTTTATTATTTATCATATTATTAGCATTATTAATACAACACTTTTATTGATAAACATAAATACGATTACATTTAAAAAAAAAAAATTTACACAATTAAGCGAAAACGAAACATAAACTTAATAAACACATAATAATAATAATAATAATAATAATAATAATAATAATAATAATAATAATAATAATAATAATAATAATAATAATAATGAAATCAATAATTTTTATTAGTCGTATCATCGCTAACCCATCCTTCCTCATCGCTACTCTCTCTTGGCGGACGATAATCGTAATCAATGAAAAGAAGATGCACGTTTATGGGCTCATTTCTCGTAATTGCTCTATTTTTAACTTCATCCCAATCTTCATCCGTATCAAGAAACTTGTATACTTTCTCAGCGTCATTGTAATACACCAAGTCCGTGAACCGGTATGCCACTTTTTCTTTGACAAACTCCAACAACTTCAGAATATCCATTTCACTAACGTCAACGTTTTCGAACGATTTTTTTTCGCCAAGTGTATACCATTTCCAATCATCCGAATACTCACCCTTGTAGTAAACATAATTGGGACGAGAGTGGGTGCCATTTTGAGTGATTTTTATTGTAGTGAAGATTTTTTGATTTTGAAGTAATTTGATATAATTTTTATGGTGTTGAGGTATGGAAGAATGGATTGTATTTATATAGGAAAAAAAAAACTAACCGTTGCTGAAATATGGTCGTTGCACCCCTCGGACCCACACAGCCTCGACGGCCGAGGAATGGAATTCAATCGAGGCCGACCGAGGGCGGCACCAATGCCAACGGCGCCCTCGAGGGTGGAGCTCAGGAAGCTTGAGCACGAGGCCCGTTGGGAATGGTCTTATAGCACCATTGTCGACACTACATCACCACTACAAACCATCCATCGTAGCGCCTCCATCATCGAACCTTGTTTACTTGTTTTGTTTATTGTTTTTCATTGTCTATTTAAGTTCTAGAAATATGTGCAATCATATAAAAATTTTGGCAAGAACTTGACAATGAAAAACGTATATTTGGTTTGAATTTTCGTCTCATATACATACTTTTTCATTTCGGTCTAACGTTCAATTCATAAAGTAACAATGGATGGTAGTTTACACTCAACTTTAATCATAAATAAATCAATGAGAATGAAAAATATTATCAAAATAGCATATGCTACATCTTTTATTCACTTTTATTCAAATATAACTAGACATAACAGACTTATGTCAGTAATAACTCAACCGACTTATTAGTGAAAGAACTCAACTTTATATGATCACATAACTTACTGGAAATTTGCCTCAATTTCACTAATGATGTTGGTCTTCACCCTTAACATATTTGCAAGAATATCTCCAGGGATGCGAGGATTTGATGCAAATGTAGCGTTTCCAATAGTAATGACTCCCGGATTTTGACTATTAAAGGCTGCAATCGCGAACGCATACTCATGTCCCACATTTTTCAAGAAGTGAACGAGACCTTGCGGGATCACGAAAACATCACCCTTTTCAAGTACTGTCGTGAAGAGACGTAATAGAGGGTTTGACGTGACAAAACCAACTTGAAGACTTCCTTTTATGACAGTCATGATTTGAGTGGCTCGAGGGACCGTGTGTGGAGAAATAATACCCCCGGGAGCAAAGTCAATACGGGAAATGGAAATACCTAAAGTATTGAGTCCCGGCATTTGGTTTACAGTCACCCCTGTCACATAATATCCAAGCACATTCGACGCATTTAACCTATTGTTTAGACCTCTGTAAACAAAATCTTCTACTGTTACAATGTTTGGATCTTTGCAGACGAAACCATTCACCCGTACTACAAAAAAAAATTACAATCATAACTAAGTTTATATAAGTATTTTATCAATGTAAGTATATGTATTTTACCTTTGCTTGCTAGATCAGCCACACAATAGTCCTGAAGGGGACTAGGATCATAAGCAAATACAAGTGAACATGTTGCCAGTAACAGACTAAATAAAAGATAACGAGACGTCATTAGTGAGATCTTAGTGAAAAGAACTTGCTCTTTAATGAATTCAACTTTGATAGCTCTACCAATTTGTGTGATGAAGTATGCAGCTTGGTACTGCTTTTTATAGGAGAAAAAACATGGGAGCATAAAGCTTGTACTGATGGGCCATGCATGCAACTTTGTTCTACCTACTCAATTATTAATCAACACCAACATAAAACGTTTAGACTTATATAGAATTAGTTAATATGTTTGCTTGCACTTGCAATATATACTGTAATAAGTTTGTTGTTTGTTGGAAAAAAAATGGGGTATATAATCTGTTTACACTTGACTTTATTAATATACGGTGGGGTCCTATACGAATTTCAAAAGATATTAGGTTATATCGATAGCCATGGAAGGGTTTGAAACGGTCACGAATTATTCTAGATGAATTGCCTACAACATAGTAAAAATATTCATTCCATTGAAAAAAAGTGAATAATTTTGTTTAAATAACTCCTTAAAATTAAAAAGCTATACTTAGTTACAACCTACTTGGAAACCAAAAGATTCTCAATCACCTTGGAAACCAAAGGTGTTTAGGGGGTGGAGTTATTGTTCGCGGATACAAGACGAGAAGCATGTATAAGACTGATATTCCTTCTGAGGATATGTTCTTAACAGTGACTCCCAGAAAAATTTCTTCTTCATCTATCCTGGCGGTCTCAATAAAGTTGCCATTGGAGATGATCTACTTGAAGTTTCGAAGACTCTAGTATAACAAATTCTACAAGAACCTCCACTAATTTCGATCCTTCCCAAGCTCTCACTTAAACAAGATCTCTGAGCAATATCCAAAAGCTCAAGCCCGTTAGGTTAAATCGGGTTCATATAAATCCGTGCACACATATGTGGTAGGTGTTCCAACAGTGAAAGAAAGAGCGCTAAGGTGGAAGATCAAGGATGTTATCGCGTTCTCACACGACTACCTTGACGGGGTAGTCCACGTGTTTGTTCTGCAATCGGGTTTATTCTTGATTAGAAAGTAAATCGGGTAGATGATTTGATGTACGTATGGATTTCTTAGACGATGAGGTTATTAGAGTTGGGTCGGACTCCAACTCGTTATCTCTTAAAATTTAACACCCTCAATAGTGGTCTATGTTGTTTAATTTGATATGAGTTATAAATGTTATTTCTATTTTAACAGTTTAATATAAGAATGAACCACAAGGTAAAAAGAGAAATAATGAATTATGTGATAGTAATAATTTAATATAATAAATTATGTTGCAAACTCTTCCAAAAGTTGGAAACGAAATGCGAATTCCGATAAGATATGATCGACAAAGGAATCCCATGACGAGAAAAATTTTGTTAACATATAACTGAGCCGGTTTGCTAAGTGAAGTCGTCTCACCGACAACAAGAAAATGTGCGCTCTTTGTCAATATGTCAACAATCACCTAAATCATGTCATTTCCCTTTTGGGTTCGGGGTAATTTGATAACGAAATTCATCGTACTATGTTGCCATTTCCATTCTGGTATCTCCAACTGTCGCAGAGACCATACGGTTTCTCATGTTCCACTTTCACTTGGCACAAATTTTACATGTTTCCACGAAAATGTGTGACGTTAGTTTTCATTATAGGCCACAAATACAATACTTTTAGGTCTTTATACATCTTGTGCTGCCCAAACGAATAACGAATAGATACTCGCGACCTATGAGCTTCTGATATAATTAAATCCCTCAAAGCTCCAAACAACGGCAGCCAGACTCTTTCATGATATGTTTTAACCCTCGAGAATCGTCTTGTCAAATACACTTTTCGTTTCACTAGAAGTTCGACTTTTAAATTTTCATCTCTCGAAGCTTCCAGTTGAGCAATCTCCATTGGCATAAATCTAACATTGTTAGTGGTTCTTTTGCAGCTCAAGGCGTCAGCTACAATATTCGCTTTACCAGAATGATAGAGAATTTCACGGTCATAAGCTTTAATCTATTCTTTCCATCTTTTCTAACGCAACTTCAACTCTTTCTGTGAGAAGTTATACTACAAACTTGTGTGATCTGTGCAAATAACACAATGAGTAGCATACAGAAGGTAGCTCTATAATTTCAATGCAAACACCATTGCAACTAATTTCAAATCATGAGCAGAGTAATTTTTCATGGACCTTTAACTGACGTGAAACATACATAACTACCCGATCCAGTTGGATCAATACATCGCCCAACCATGCTAACGAAGCATCACAACAACTACAAAATCCTCGGTTCCTTTAGGTAGGTCCAAGATTATAGCTTGACATATAAGCCGTTTCAACGTTTGAAAAGCAGTCTTCTGTTCAAAATTCCATCGAAAATCTATGTCTTTCCTCATCAATTTGGTTATAGAGCCAACAGTTTTAGATAATGCTTTAATAAAACGAAGATAATAACCAGCTAGTCCCAAAAAGGTCATAATATCCATATGGTTTTTAGGAGAGTTCCAATTCATCACTGCCTTAATTTTATATGGATCCACTTTAATACCATATTTTCAGATAACATGACCCAAAAATTGTACTTCCTTCAGCCATAATTCACACTTTGAAAACTTTACAGAAAACTTTTTTATTTTCAACAATTCCAACACTTGTCTCAGATGAAGTTCATCATCAGATTCGGCTTTAGCATAAATCAAGATATCATCGATACAAATGATCACAAATTTATCAAGAAAAGACCAATAAACCTATTCATCAAATCCGTGAATGTTGATGCCCAGGGGCGAAATTAGTGTAGTCAAAGGGGTAGATCCCCCAGTCAATTTCAAATTATAGTGCAAAAATTTTGGATTTTTTTCAATTTGCCCACGGTGGATTTTTTCTTGTCCAAAACTCTTCATATTTTTCCGCCAAAGTCTGCAAAATTTGCCCCAAAACCTTGATATTTTGCCCAAACGTCTCCATATTTTGCCCAGAAGCCTTCGTATTTTGCCCAAAAAAAGTTGCTATGCTTTTAAAAAAAATTCGCTCCCGGTGAAAAAAATATCTGATTCCGCCACTATTCATGCCTTTCAGTTTATTTGTCATATCGCTCATCATCATAATATACTCACGTACACCACTAACCCTGTCCTACTTGGTAGTCAATTATTTTAAGGATCAAATTACTCGCATCGACCTTGAAGTCCCTTTAAAATGTTCCTCTATGGAGCTTAAATATTCCTTCGCCTTCTTAGAGTCAGGAATGGCTTCTCGAATACTAATATATATGGAGTTCTTAATGATCATGGGAGATATATGGTTAAATCGATCTGACTGTTCATAAACACGTTTCTGATCTGATGTACTAGCAGCAGTAAGTGAAGCAGGAGGATCGGTATGAAGCGCATGATCGAGGTCCATAACTCCGAGAGTAAGTTTCACTTGATCTATCCATATTGAGAAGTTAGTACAAGTTAATGGTTCGATTCTGTATAAGTAATCCATGTTGGGAGTTGAGGTAGATGCTAACTTAAATTGAAAATTAAATGTATGCTCAATAAAGCTGATATACATTAATGAGATATAATAGGTAGAGTCAAGCATATTAGTAAAACATAACAAAATAATATGCATATAAGATGTTGTGCTCAATTACCAACTTCACATTAGTTTAGTTGATAATAGATTCATTAGACATCTTTAACTACATTAAGCATTCATGTATAATACATATAAGCGTTGAGCAATCACGTAACATATAAGCTAATTATGCATAATATATATTTCATTTTTCAAGTTAACACACAAATAGTCATTAGGGTCATTGAGTGAAAACTTAAATAATTGTATACGATAGTATTACTTAGACTTTTATATAATCAAAATAATAACCATTTGTTGGTCCGATTTTTTAAGTTAACATAAAAGTCACTATTAACAGTGGCGGAATGAGGAATTCTTTTCACCAGGGGGGAAATTCTTTTTTTTAATAAAATATGGAGATTTTAAACAAAATATGGAGGTTTTTGAGCAAAATACGGGGGCTTTTGGGCAAAATACGGAAACTTTAGGGCAAAATATGGAGATTTTAAGGAAAAAAAATTCACTCAGAGCAAGATCGAAAAATCCAATATTTTTGCACTGAAAATTACACATCCACTATGTAGTGACCCGAACTTTTCCATGTTTATATATATTAATTGAGATTGATATTTACATGACTAAATGTTTCCAACATGTTAAGTAATCAAGCTTGTTAAGACTTGATTAAATGAAATAAGTTTCATATAGACAATTGATCACCCATGTTGACCGGCGATTCACGAACGTTACAAAATTGTAAAAACTACATGTTGTGGTATATATATAGACATATATATATGGTTGACATAAGATTATGATGAGTAAGTATCGCACTAAGTATATTAACAATGTGTGATATACATAAGAAATGAGATTACTAAGTTAAGAAACTCGAAATGATATATATAACGATTATCGTTATCATAACGTCTACTAAATACATATGTATCATATTAAGATATTGATACACTATATTTAACATGATAAAATGATATTTAAATATATCATTAAGTGTGTTAACAATGAACTACATATGTAAGAACAAGACTACTAACCCAAGAATTACGAAACGAGACTTATATGTAACGATTGTCGTTGTAACGATATTTTAATGTATATATCATATTAAGAGATATTCATACATCATAATATCATGATAATATAATAATTTAACATCTCATTTGATATAATAAACATTGGGTTAACAACATTAATTGAGATCGTTAACTTAAAGGTTTCAAAACAACACTTACATGTAACGACTAACGAAGACTTAACGACTCCATTAGAATGTATATTCATGTTGTGTTTTGATATGTATTATTACACTTTTGAAAGACTTCAAGACACATATCAAAATACTTCTACTTAACAAAAATGCTTACAATTACATCCTCGTTCAGTTTCATCAACAATTCTACTCGTATGCACCCGTATTCGTACTCGTACAATACACAGCTTTTAGATGTATGTACTATTAGTATATACACTCCAATGATCAGCTCTTAGCAGCCCATTTGAGTCACCTAGCATATGTGGGAACCATCATTTGGCAACTAGCATGAAATATCTCATAAAATTACAAAAATATGAGTAATCATTCATGACTTATTTACTTGAAAACAAAATTACACATCCTTTATATCTAATCCATATACCAACGACCAAAAACACCTACAAACACTTTAATTCTTCAATTTTCTTCATCTAAGTGATCTCTCACAAGTTCTATCTTCAAGTTCTAAGTGTTCTTCATAAATTCCATAAGTATAGTTTCATAAAAAAATCAAGAATACTTCCAAGTTTGCAAGTCTACTTCCAAGCTTTCTAATCCATTCCAAGTAATCATCTAAGATCAAGGAACCTTTGTTATTTATAGTAGGTTATCTTTCTAATTCAAGATAATATTCATATTCAAACTTTGATTCAATTTCTACAACTATAACAATCTTATTTCGAGTGAAAATCTTACTTGAACTGTTTTCGTGTCATGATTCTGTTTCAAGAACTTTCAAGCTATCCAAGGATCCTTTGAAGCTAGATCCATTTTTCTCATTTCCAGTGGTTTTATCCAGAAAACTTGATGTAGTAATGATGTTCATAACATCATTCGATTCATACATATAAAGCTATCTTATTCGAAGGTTTAAACTTGTAATCACTAGAACATAGTTTAGTTAATTCTAAACTTGTTCGCAAACAAAAGTTAATACTTCTAACTTGACTTTTAAAATCAACTAAACACATGTTCTATATCTATATGATATGCTAACTTAATTATTTAAAACCTGGAAACACGATGAACACCATAAAATCGGATATACGCCGTCGTAGTGAAACCGGGGGCTGTTTTGGTTTGGATAATTAAAAACTATGATAAACTTTGACTTAAAAGTTGTTCTTTTGGGAAAATGATTTTTCTTATGAACATGAAACTATATCCAAAAATCATGGTTAAACTCAAAGTGGAAGTATGTTTTCCAAAATGGTCATCTAGACGTCGTTCTTTCGACTGAAATGACTACCTTTACAAAAATGACTTGTAACCTATAATTCTGACTATAAACTTATACTTTTTCTGTATAGATTCATAAATTTAAGTTCAATATGAAACCATAGCAATTTGATTCACTCAAAATGGATTTAAAATGAAGAAGTTATGGGTAAAACAAGATTGGATATTTTTGCTTGTTGTAGCTACGTGAAAATTAGTAACAAATCTATATTAATCATATCCTAGCTAACTTATATTGTATTATACATGTATTCTAATATATTATGTAATCTTGGGATACCATAGACACGTATGCAAATGTTTTGACATATCATATCGACCCATCTATATATATTATTTGGAACAACCATAGACACTCTATATGCAGTAATGTTGGAGTTAGCTATACAGGGTTGAGGTTGATTCCAAAAATATATATAGTTTGAGTTGTGATCTAGCCTGAGACATTCATACACTGGGTCGTGGATTGATTCAAGATAATATATATATCGATTTATTTCTGTACATTTAATTATGGACAACTAGTTGCAGGTTACTAACAAGGATAGCTGACTTAATAAACTTAAAATAGTAAAACGTATTAAAAATGTTGTAAATATATTTTGAACATACTTTGATATATATGTACATATTTGTTATAGGTCCGTGAATCGATCAGTGGCCAAGTCTTACTTCCCGACGAAGTAAAAATCTGTGAAAGTGAGTTATAGTCCCACTTTTAAAATCTAATATTTTTGGGATGAGAATACATGCAGGTTTTATAAATGATTTACAAAATAGACACAAGTACGTAAAACTACATTCTATGGTTAAATTATCGAAATCGAATATGCCCCTTTTTATTAAGTCTGGTAATCTAAGAATTAGGGAACAGACACCCTAATTGACGCGAATCCTAAAGATAGATCTATTGGGTCTAACAAACCTCATCCAAAGTACCGGATACTTTAGTACTTTGAAATTTATATCATATTCGAAGGGTGTCCCGGAATGATGGGGATATTCTTATATATGCATCTTGTTAATGTCGGTTACCAGGTGTTCACCATATGAATGATTTTTATCTCTATGTATGGGATGTATATTGAAATATGAAATCTTGTGGTCTATTATTATGATTTGATAATATATAGGTTAAACCTATAACTCACCAACATTTTTGATGACGTTTTAAGCATGTTTATTCTCAGGTGATTATTAAGAGTTTCCGCTGTTGCATACTAAAATAAGGACAAGATTTGGAGTCCATGCTTGTATGACATTATGTAAAAATTGCATTCAAGAAACTTATTTTGATGTAATATATTCTTATTGTAAACCATTATGTAATGGTCTTGTGTAAACGGTATATTTTAGATTATCATTATTTGATAATCTACGTAATGCTTTTAAACCTTTATCAATAAAATAAAGGTTATGGTTGTTTTAAAAATGAATGCAGTCTTTGAAAAACGTCTCATATAGAGGTCAAAACCTCGCGACGAAATCAATTAATATGGAACGTTTATAATCAATATGAACGGGACATTTCAGTTGGTATCAGGACGTTGGTCTTAGAGAACCAGAAAATTGCATTAGTGTGTCTTACCGAGTTTGTTAGGATGCATTAGTGAGTCTGGACTTCGACCGTGTTTTTCTTCAAAAACGATTGCTTAACATTTTTTGTTGTTGGAAACTATATATTATTAACATGTAAATATTATGTGATATATTAATCTCTTAATGTGTTTGATATTGTGTGATAGATGTCTACCTCTAGTACAAATCCCATTGATTCACCTAATAATAATGAAGAGTCGAATATATTTTGGGAAGATTCACAAATTCCCGAAGAGGAACCGGAAGAGGAGGAACCGGAAGAGGAGGAACCGGAAGAAGAGGAACCAGAAGAGGATGAATCGGAAGAGGAGGAACCAGAAGAAGAAGAGGTTCTGGAGGAAGAAATATTGATACCTATAGTAAATCGATTAAATAAAAGAAAATCCTCAACCAACGGACCAAAGTTAATAATGGTCAATGGTGTTTCCGCCGAGGAAGCAAAATATTTGTAGCGACCCCGACAAATCGTCAATTGACGGCGTCGACTACTTAGGTCCCGTTGCGTGGTCATAGGTCTTTAACGTGACGTTTGACCAAAGATATGTCGCATTCCTTTCAAAAATAAAGATTGTTTCAACGTTTACAAGAATTGTTCATCCAAAAGTTACGTTACAAAGTTATAGTTACATGTGAAACCTATGCGACACAGTTTTAAAGAAAGTCAAAAGACGCTCCATGAAATGCATGTATACTCGACATCCAATGCAAGTATCAATTAATGAGCGGAAGCATATATCACCTAAGTTCAAGGACCTGAGAAAAACATAGAGAATCTGTCAACGAAAACGTTGGTGAAATCATAGGTTTAAATAAGTAAGTGAGTAAAAGTAAGTTGAACCACAAGATTTGCAACATCGATAAAGTCATAGTACATTCTAAAAGTTAATATTCACGAGCACTCAATTATCAAAGCTTAACATTCCGTCCGTTGAACCCCGTAATAATAGTGTTAGAACATACACTGTTTCCCGAAAATATATTTCGCCCGTAGACGGTAGCGAACCGTCCGAAGTGAGGGTTTGTCAAACCCATATGGCCATATAACATAAGTTCTCGCTTACACCATCTGATGTAACTAATGATAATTGAATTGAGGATTTGTGTTCAAACTCGTATGTAGAATGTTTGTTTTCCCTGTACTTGTGTTCACGTAGTTTAAAAGAACGTTTATGTTTTCTCATCCCAAAAGTAAGTTCAAAAAGAGTAAAAGTGGGACTATGATCTCACCTTGAGTGCACGAGTGGTAAAGTACTTCAACAAGTAAACGTGTGCAAAGAACAATGCTAGTCTTGACCTAAACAATAGGTTGTATCAATAACGGTAAACACGATAGTTCAAAGATGTTCAATTAGTCCTATGGCTCGTTACGACTCGATTATGTAGCATGTGAATCAAATTATCACGTTTCATGCAAGATACAAGTATAAGAGCATGTTAGAACGATTGCACAACCATTTGGTTAAGTTTGATTAAAAGTCAACTTGGTCGGGTCAAAGTCAACGAAAAAGTCAACATGTTCGGGTCGGGTCCCGAACTATTTTTCTGAGGTTTTTAATCATATATGAGCATGTTAGAACAAGTTTCATGTGAATCGGAGGTCCGTAGTATGCCAAACATTTTTCGTATTTTGGACATGGAGGTCAGAACCTGGCCCCCTTATATGTCGCGCCGCGACAGGAAGGGGCCGCGCCGCGGCAAAGGCCGGGAGCTGGTGCCTGGCCAGTCCCAAATGTTCAAGTCTCAATCCAAAACCTTTTTGTGCATAAAACACAAACCGCTAACACTTAGGACTCGCACCTTATATCGTTGGAAAGCTCTTTTGACGTAGAATGCAACTAAACACAATTCATCAATCAAAAACCTCATTATAACAACCAAAACCGCCTCTAATGCTCAACATTAATCGCATACAAGTTCATAAATGCAATTAAATGATTCGGGCAATCAATTTACATGAATGATATGCCGTTTCGAAGGTAATCAATTATACAATCCAACTAAACACTTACCAACCATAATCCTTGGCATTCAATGCATCAAAAGTCCATTTCAAGTTCATCAAACCCTAACCCAAATTCACCAAAATCATAAATCAAGTTCATGAACTTTTATAAAGCAACCTACACATCAAATTGAAGCTAGTGATACTAGGAACACAATTAGAACATGAACTTTTAACATCTAACAACATATGATCATCCAAAATTCAAGAACAACACACCAAAATTCAAGTTCATGCTAGTTATACTAAAACAACGAGATCGAGCATACAAATTACATACACGACATCACAATGAGCCATAGACACTAACTATCACCATTTCAAGTCAAAAACACGAATTTAGAGAAATCTAGAGTTTTAGAAATGTTACCCAAACGAGATGAAGTTGGTACCAAAATGAAGAGGATGAAGAGAGGATCACGAATATGTAATTTATTTTGTTGTAAGCCTCCTAGATTGAATTTAGATGATGATTGAATGAATTTGGAAATTGGGTGTGTGTTCTTGCTAGAGAGAAAGAGAGAGAGATGGAGATGATAATGAATGGGTGAAAGGGGTTTGACCCTTTGACCTAGTCAAGGGTTTGATCCCTTGTCAAGTTTAGTCCCTCAACTTTCGTTCGGGTGCGTGAATTACCTAAACGAGATAATTTAAAACGTGTATCAACGGGAGATGTTATAAACATATAACGGAGTTTAAATTAGTATAACGTAAAAGTAAATGGAAAAAGGCGGGATGTTACATTACCTACTCCTTAAAAGAAATTTCGTCCCGAAATTTAAGTAGGCGTAGTAGTCGTTGTTTCTTCCTCGGACTCCTGCGTTTCCGGAATTGGGAATAAATGAGGGTATTTCTTTTGCATTTGATCTTGCCTTTCCCAAGTAAACTCGGGTCCTCTTTTGGCGTTCCAACGGACTTTAACAATCGGGATTCGGCTTTGTTTCAATGTCTTGACGGAGGTGTCCACAATTTCAACCGGTTCCTCCACAAAATGAAGCTTGTCATCAATAGTAAGTTCCTCGAGAGGGATGATGATATCGGGTTCGGCAAGACACTTTTTCAAGTTAGATACATGGAAGGTAGGATGAACGGAGTTCAATTGAGGCGGAAGATCTAAACGATAAGCAACGGTTCCAATACGCTCCAAGATTTCGAAAGGACCAATATACCGCGGATTTAGCTTTCCGCGTTTCCCAAAACGGATTACACCTTTCCAAGGTGCAACTTTTAACATTACTCGGTCACCGACTTGAAATTCGAGGTCGTTGCGTCTTTTGTCGGTGTAGCACTTTTGACGACTCCGGGCCGTCCGGAGCCTATCTCGGATTTGTACGATCTTCTCGGTGGTTTCGTGAATGAGTTCGGGTTCGGTGATTTGCACGTCGCCTACCTCGGCCCAACAAAGAGGTGAACGACATTTTCGGCCGTATAGCGCCTCAAAAGGTGCGGCTTTAATACTCGCGTGATAACTATTGTTGTAAGAGAACTCGGCGAGAGGTAAGTGCTTGTCCCAAGCTTTTCCAAAATCAACCACGCAAGCTCGTAACATGTCCTCCAAGGTTTGAATTGTACGTTCGCTTTGTCCATCGGTTTGAGGATGATATGCGGTGCTCATGTCTAAACGCGTTCCCAATGCTTCTTGCAAGGTACGCCAAAATCTAGAAACAAAACGGCCATCTCGGTCGGAGATAATCGATAAAGGTACACCGTGTCGGGCTACGATTTCTTTAATGTAAAGTTGCGCAAGTTTCTCCATTTTGTCGGTCTCCTTCATGGCAAGAAAGTGTGCGGATTTGGTGAGACGGTCAACAATAACCCAAATGGTATCATAACCGCCCGTCGTTTTTGGTAGTTTGGTGATAAAATCCATCGTTATTCTTTCCCACTTCCATTGCGGGATCTCGGGTTGTTGAAGTAGTCCGGACGGTCTTTGGTGTTCGGCTTTGACTTTGGAACATGTCAAACACTTGGAAACATAAGTAGCTACGTCCCTTTTGATGTTCGGCCACCAATATAGTTGTTTAAGGTCGTGGTACATCTTATTGGCACCGGGGTGAATCGAGTATCGTGACTTATGGGCTTCGTCTAAAATAAGGCTTCGCAAGTCCCCATTACTAGGTACCCAAATTCTTCCGGCGAAATATCGGAGTCCGGTCTTCCTAATTTCGAATCGAGAGACGAGAATGTTCAAGAGCTCGTGTGAAAGGTTTTCATCCTTGAGGGCCTCATCTTGGGCTACACGAATTTGACTATTGAGGTTGCTGTGAATGGTGATGTTTAAAGCTCGGACACGAAGAGGCACCGCTCTTTATTTTCGACTTAAGGCATCGGCTACTACATTTGCCTTCCCGGGGTGGTAACGAAGCTCGCAATCGTAATCGTTCAAAGTTTCAATCCACCGTCGTTGTCTCATGTTTAGTTGCTTTTGATCGAAAATGTGTTGGAGACTTTTGTGGTCGGTAAAGATAGTACTCTTGGTTCCATAAAGATAGTGTCTCCACATTTTAAGTGCAAAGACAACGGCTCCGAGTTCGAGATCATGCGTCGTGTAGTTTCGTTCATGAATTTTGAGTTGTCGGGAGGCATAAGCAATGACTTTCTTTCGTTGCATAAATACACACCCAAAACCATGTTTCGAGGCATCGCAATATACAACAAAATCATCATTGCCTTCGGGAAGTGACAAGATAGGAGCGGTGGTTAGCTTTGTCTTCAAGATTTGGAACGCGGATTCTTGCTCGGTCGCCCAAATGAATTTCTTTCCCTTGTGAGTTAATGCGGTTAGAGGACGTGCAACCAAAGAGAAGTTTTCGATGAATCTACGATAGTACCCGGCGAGACCCAAGAATTGACGAATGTGAGTAGGAGTAGCAGGAGTCTCCCATTTACTAATGGCTTCGATCTTCGTGGGATCGACTTTAATACCTTGATCACTTACAACATGACCAAGAAATTGAACTTCCTTTAACCAAAATTCACACTTGGAGAATTTGGCGTAGAGTTGTTCTTGTCTTAAAAGTTCAAGCACAAGTCGGAGGTGTTCCTCGTGTTCTTCCTCGCTTTTTGAATAGACTAAAATATCATCGATGAACACGATAACGAATTTGTCAAGATACGGTTTGCACACGCGGTTCATAAGATCCATGAACACCGCCGGTGCGTTAGTGAGACCAAATGGCATTACAAGAAATTCATAACTACCATAACGAGTTCGGAAAGCGGTTTTGGAGACATCTTCCCCCTTAACCCTTAGTTGATGATAACCCGAGCGGAGATCGATTTTTGAATATACGCAAGACCCTTGTAATTGATCAAAGAGGTCATCGATGCGAGGAAGAGGATATCGGTTCTTAACCGTCAATTTGTTTAGTTCACGATAATCAATGCACATTCGTAGGGATCCGTCTTTCTTTTTAACAAACAAAATCGGAGCGCCCCAAGGTGAATGGCTAGGTTGGATAAAGCCACGATCAAGTAGTTCTTGGATTTGACTTTGCAATTCTTGCATTTCGGATGGAGCGAGTCTATATGGTGCACGTGCTACGGGTGCGGCTCCCGGAATAAGATCGATTTGGAATTCTACCGGTCGATGAGGCGGAAGACCCGGTAATTCGTCGGAAAATACATCGGAAAAGTCACTAACAATTGACACATCTTCGATGCGTTTTTCGTCGGCCTCGACTTTCTTAACGTGAGCAAGAATCGCGAAACAACCCTTGCGAAGTAGCTTTCGAACTTTAAGGCACGAAACGAGATTGAGTCCGGTGCAATTTTTGTCGCCATAGACAATCAATGGTTCACCATTCTCGATAGGAATTCGGATTGCGTGAAGATCGCAAAGAATGTGTGATTTATTTTTGACCATCCAATTCATACCGATTATTACATCAAAACTCCCTAATTCCATGGGTATCAAGTCAATTTCAAATTCCTTACCCAAAATGTTCAAAGTACACCCCCGGTAATATGTGTCGGCACTTAAGAGTTTTCCGTCGGCCACTTCGATTGAATAAGTAGTATCTAAAGGGTGTGGTGGAGTGCAATGGGTAGGAGCCAAAGTCTTAGACACAAAACATTTATCGGCACCCGAATCGAATAAGCAAGTAACATAAGAGTTGTTGAGAAGAAACGTACCCGTGACTAGTTCATTGTCATCTCGGGCTTCCTCGGTGTTGATGTTAAAGGCTCAGCCTCGGTTGTTGGGGTTGGCTTTCTTTTTCGGGCATTCGTTCTTATAATGGCCCGTTTGGCCACATTCGTAACAAGTGACCGTTTTTGGAGGATTGGGCCCCTTTCGAGCAACGGGGGCGGCGCTTGTGCAATTGTTGGCCCTATGACCAACACCTTGGCAACGGTGACAAACTAGCTTGTTACATTCGCCGTGATGATGCTTGTGGCATTTGTTGCAAAAAGGTAAGTTTCCGACATAACCCTTCTTGCCGTCGTTGTTGAAAGGCTTTTTGGTAAAGGTGTTGTTGTAGTTGGTTGATGGAGTGGCTTCCCATTTCCTTTTGTTGCCACCCGACTTGTCCTCGGCCTTAGGAACCGGCACTATGATTTCGTCAACCGTTTCGATTAATTGGCGGGCCATGTTCATAGCGGCTTGATGAGTAGCGGGTTTGGATGACATCACCCCTTGTTTGATGCTTTTTGGAAGACCGAGCATGTAGAGCTCAATCCTTTGAGATTCGGGGTTAACAAGATTAGGACACATCAAGGATAGTTCGGCGAAGCGTTGATTATAAGCTTTAAGATCGTTTCCGACCGCTTTCAAAGCTCTTAATTCTTCCTCAAGCTTTCGGGTTTCTTCGCGCGGAAAATATTCAACAATCATCTTTTCCCTTTGATCGGCCCAAGAGAGGGCATGAGCTTCATCGGTACCCACCGATTGAACATAGGTGTTCCACCATGTTAGAGCAATTCCGGAGAAAGTGTGGGTGGAGTATTTGACCTTGTCTTGATCCCGACAACCGCTTATGCTAAAGACGGCTTCCGTTTGCTCAAACCATCGGGTGAGCACGACCGGTCCCCCGGTTCCATCGAAAGTGTGAGGTTTGCACCCCATGAAAGCTTTATAGGAGCATCCCTCGTTTGAGTTACCGGCTCCATTGTTGTTGTTGTTGTTGTTGTGGTTGTTGTTATTATTGTTGTTGTTGTTGGATGAGTGACCGGCCATGGCCGCATCTACGACGGTAGCAATCATCCGTTCGAGAGCTTGTTCGGGAGTTTCATTGCGGCGTACACGATGAGGAGCCATTGTTCCTTCAAGACACAAGAATATCATTGATTAGTATTCTCAATAATACTAACCGTGATATAGAATAAAGATAAAGAGAAGTTTTTCCTCGACTCGCCTTAAATTCTTTATGTCATAATGTCAGAACGTTCATATGAGTCACCGTAATATAATCCCGGAAATTATATTACCCTGATTCATATGTGCATTCGACATCATTTCATATAGTCAAGGTGGCGTGTCAATCAAATTAAACAACGTGAGATTAAGATGAACTAAGAGTAGATATGAGTAGAAGCGCTCGAGTATAAATGCACAAGTAGTCAAGTAATTCCTACTTCAAGTCTATATGCCGGTTGTAGTCTAGACTCACCAATGTACCCTATGACTCGGGGTCGACACCAATGAATTCTAAATCCCTACAACCAAGGCTCTGATACCACTTGTAGCGACCCCGACAAATCGTCAATTGACGGCGTCGACTACTTAGGTCCCGTTGCGTGGTCATAGGTCTTTAACGTGACGTTTGACCAAAGATATGTCGCATTCCTTTCAAAAATAAAGATTGTTTCAACGTTTACAAGAATTGTTCATCCAAAAGTTACGTTACAAAGTTATAGTTACATGTGAAACCTATGCGACACAGTTTTAAAGAAAGTCAAAAGACGCTCCATGAAATGCATGTATACTCGACATCCAATGCAAGTATCAATTAATGAGCGGAAGCATATATCACCTAAGTTCAAGGACCTGAGAAAAACATAGAGAATCTGTCAACGAAAACGTTGGTGAAATCATAGGTTTAAATAAGTAAGTGAGTAAAAGTAAGTTGAACCACAAGATTTGCAACATCGATAAAGTCATAGTACATTCTAAAAGTTAATATTCACGAGCACTCAATTATCAAAGCTTAACATTCCGTCCGTTGAACCCCGTAATAATAGTGTTAGAACATACACTGTTTCCCGAAAATATATTTCGCCCGTAGACGGTAGCGAACCGTCCGAAGTGAGGGTTTGTCAAACCCATATGGCCATATAACATAAGTTCTCGCTTACACCATCTGATGTAACTAATGATAATTGAATTGAGGATTTGTGTTCAAACTCGTATGTAGAATGTTTGTTTTCCCTGTACTTGTGTTCACGTAGTTTAAAAGAACGTTTATGTTTTCTCATCCCAAAAGTAAGTTCAAAAAGAGTAAAAGTGGGACTATGATCTCACCTTGAGTGCACGAGTGGTAAAGTACTTCAACAAGTAAACGTGTGCAAAGAACAATGCTAGTCTTGACCTAAACAATAGGTTGTATCAATAACGGTAAACACGATAGTTCAAAGATGTTCAATTAGTCCTATGGCTCGTTACGACTCGATTATGTAGCATGTGAATCAAATTATCACGTTTCATGCAAGATACAAGTATAAGAGCATGTTAGAACGATTGCACAACCATTTGGTTAAGTTTGATTAAAAGTCAACTTGGTCGGGTCAAAGTCAACGAAAAAGTCAACATGTTCGGGTCGGGTCCCGAACTATTTTTCTGAGGTTTTTAATCATATATGAGCATGTTAGAACAAGTTTCATGTGAATCGGAGGTCCGTAGTATGCCAAACATTTTTCGTATTTTGGACATGGAGGTCAGAACCTGGCCCCCTTATATGTCGCGCCGCGACAGGAAGGGGCCGCGCCGCGGCAAAGGCCGGGAGCTGGTGCCTGGCCAGTCCCAAATGTTCAAGTCTCAATCCAAAACCTTTTTGTGCATAAAACACAAACCGCTAACACTTAGGACTCGCACCTTATATCGTTGGAAAGCTCTTTTGACGTAGAATGCAACTAAACACAATTCATCAATCAAAAACCTCATTATAACAACCAAAACCGCCTCTAATGCTCAACATTAATCGCATACAAGTTCATAAATGCAATTCAATGATTCGGGCAATCAATTTACATGAATGATATGCCGTTTCGAAGGTAATCAAGCATACAATCCAACTAAACACTTACCAACCATAATCCTTGGCATTCAATGCATCAAAAGTCCATTTCAAGTTCATCAAACCCTAACCCAAATTCACCAAAATCATAAATCAAGTTCATGAACTTTTATAAAGCAACCTACACATCAAATTGAAGCTAGTGATACTAGGAACACAATTAGAACATGAACTTTTAACATCTAACAACATATGATCATCCAAAATTCAAGAACAACACACCAAAATTCAAGTTCATGCTTGTTATACTAAAACAACGAGATCGAGCATACAAATTACATACACGACATCACAATGAGCCATAGACACTAACTAACACCATTTCAAGTCAAAAACACGAATTTAGAGAAATCTAGAGTTTTAGAAATGTTACCCAAACGAGATGAAGTTGGTACCAAAATGAAGAGGATGAAGAGAGGATCACGAATATGTAATTTATTTTGTTGTAAGCCTCCTAGATTGAATTTAGATGATGATTGAATGAATTTGGAAATTGGGTGTGTGTTCTTGCTAGAGAGAAAGAGAGAGAGATGGAGATGATAATGAATGGGTGAAAGGGGTTTGACCCTTTGACCTAGTCAAGGGTTTGATCCCTTGTCAAGTTTAGTCCCTCAACTTTCGTTCGGGTGCGTGAATTACCTAAACGAGATAATTTAAAACGCGTATCAACGGGAGATGTTATAAACATATAACGGAGTTTAAATTAGTATAACGTAAAAGTAAATGGAAAAAGGCGGGATGTTACAATATTGGGAAGATTACCAATTTTCCGATGAATCGGATCCCGATGAGGATTCCGATGATGTTATAGAAATTACCTCGACCCAATTTAATAAAGCGAAAGAAAATAATAAGGGAAAAGGTATAAAAATAGAGAAATCCGATTCCAACCCCGATGAACTTTATATGTATCGACAACATCCGTATTTCCTAAAATGTAACAATGACCCGGGAACCTCTAAACCACCAGGTTTTTCTAAACCATTATGAAAAATAACGGATCGTATTAGAGGAACACCATATATTCCTAGAAAATTAGGAAAACGAACCAAGTCCGAAGAAGAAGAAACCAGTGATTCAGATTAGAAGGTTGTAATCATGTTGTGTATTATATGTATTGTAGTGTGCTTGTACTTTTTTGTTCTAGGTAAAATTTGCTTGTATTGTTTGTTAATTATCTTTTACGAATCTAATCCTTGTCTATTTTACAGTATAAAAATAAAATGGACGTTAAGGGTAGACAACCGAATATTTTAGAAGACCTACCAGAGGATATGATTGAGGAAATCTTGTCTAGAGTCGGTCAGAATTCATCAGCACATTTAGTTATGGCGAAATTAACTTGTCAAACATTTGAAAGACTTTCCAGAAATACCTTAGTTTATAAAAGGCTTTCCTTTGATAGGTGGGGTATATCACATTGGGGAGACCATAAGTTACGCCGTGTTTTCTTTAAAGCGTTAAATGCGGGGAAACCAAATGCAATTCTACGCTACGGGTTAAGAACCTATTTTGACTCAACATATCCCAACATAGGATTTCGTGAATTAGAAAGAGCTTCTAACATGCAACATAAAGAAGCATGTTATGCTTACGGGTTAGTGATGTTCGCTTCTTACCAAAGTGAGAAAAAGAAAATCGGATTGCAACTTTTAAATAAAACCTTCCCACAAGTGACGGATTCAGTAGTTGGGGTGAGAGACAAGGTTTTTAGATTATTACGGGGCTGTTGGACATTACGAAACCCTCATCCTTTTGACGACATTACAACATGCTGCCTAGCTAATGGTCATAACGGTTATTTTTCACAAGACCAAGGATGGGAAGTCGTCTTAGTAAAACCAGAATGCATGAATTGTTTCTGGACTTATGAATTACGTGTCTTTATTTTCTTTGCTGAACAACTTGCGTATTAACTAGATTTATCTTCAAAACTGTCATGTATCATAGTGTACTATATTTCATGTTATATGTAATATAGCGAAGTTGTAAGTTTGAAGAATATTTGTATGTGATATATTATTATAATCAGTTTTTCATATGGAATTGTAGTAGTTGAATTGTATATTAGCTAGTAAGTATGAACTTAACGGGTAGGTAGTACCCGAATTTAAAATTATAAAACGCTAATATGAAGAAAAAGATTTTATAAATGAGTTCATATTATGCTACGAGATACTATTGACTACTCTTAATATTCTGTATGATTAAATTGTTTCATTTGACTATTTTGAAGGAAATGGCACCGACTACTCGACACACCTTGAATATGAGCGAAGAGGAATTTCGTGCCTTTCTTGCTTCAAACATAGCCGCAGTACAGGCCGCGCTACATACCAACAATAACTCTGAATCTAGCAATGCATCTAACAGCGTAAGAAATCGTGTAGGATGCTCCTACAAAGAATTCACTGCCTGCAAACCTTTGGAATTTGATGGAACCGAAGGACCAATTGGATTGAATTGGTGGACCGAGAAAGTCGAATCAGTGTTTGCCATAAGTAAGTGTACTGAAGGAGGCAAAGTGAAGTACGCTACACATACCTTCACAGATATTGCGTTAACATGGTGGAATACCTATCTAGAGCAAGTAGGACAAGATGCTGCTTACGCGCTACCGTGGTCAGCATTCAAGCACTTGATGAACGAGAAGTACCGTCCCAGAACCGAGGTCAATAAGCTCAAGTCAGAACTTAGAGGGTTACGAACACAAGGATTCGATATTACTTCGTACGAAAGACGATTCACAGAATTGTGCCTATTGTGTCCGAGAGCGTTCGAAGATGAGGAAGAGAAGATCGACGCATTTGTGAAAGGGTTACCGGAGAGAATCCAAGAAGATATAAGTTCACACGAGCCTGCCTCCATACAAAAGGCATGTAGAATGGCTCACAAACTAGTGAACCAGATTGAGGGAAGAATTAAAGAACAAGCGGCCGAAGAGGCTAACGTGAAGTTAGTCAAAAGAAAGTGGGAGGAAAACGGTGATAAGAGTCACCAAAACAACAACAACTATCCCAACAATAGCAACATCAATCGCAACAACAATAAACGGCACAACAACAACAACAACAACAACAACAACAACAACAACAACAACAATAATAACAACCGCAACAACAACAACAATCAGAAGCAGCTATGCCAAAGGTGTGAAACGTATCACTCGGGGTTTTGCACCAAATTTTGCAACAAGTGTAAAATAAATGGTCATAGAGCGGCGAAGTGTGAGGTTTACGGACCAGGGGTTAACAAAACGATAGGAACAAATGGTGTCGAAACGAGTAATGGCGGAGCAAGTAGTGTCGGAGCAAGTTATGCCAATGTAGTTTGTTATAAATGTGGAAAACCGGGCCACATTATTAGAAATTACCCGAACCAGGAGAACAAGAATGGACAAGGCCGCAGAAGAGTTTTCAATATTAATGCGGCAGAGGCACAGGAAGACCCGGAGCTTGTTACGGGTATGTTTCTTATTGACAATAAATCTTCTTACGTTTTATTTGATTCGGGTGCGGATAGAAGTTATATGAGTAGAGATTTTTGTGCTAAATTAAGTTGTCCATTGACGCCATTGGATAGTAAATTTTTACTCAAATTAGCAAACGGTAAATTAATTTCAGCAGATTATATATGCCGGAATCAAGAAATTAAACTGGGTAGTGAAATATTTAAGATTGATTTGATACCAGTAGAGTTAGAGAGTTTTGATGTAATAGTTGGCATGGAGTGGCTGAAGGAGATGAAAGCAGAGATCGTATGTTACAAAAATGCAATTCGCATTGTACGAGAAGAAGGAGAACCCTTAATGGTGTACGGAGAAAAGGGCAACACGAAGCTACATCTTATTAGTAATTTGAAGGCACAAAAACTAATAAGAAAAGGTTGCTATGCTGTTCTAGCACACGTCGAGAAAGTAAAAACTGAAGAAAAGAGCATCAGTGATGTTCCCGTCGCAAAAGAATTTTCCGATGTATTTCCAAAAGAATTACCAGGATTACCCCCACATCGATCCGTTGAATTTCAAATAGACCTTGTACCAGGAGCTGCACCAATAGCTCGTGCTCTATACAGACTCGCACCCAGCGAAATGAAAGAATTACAATGTCAGTTACAGGAAATTTTAGAGTGTGGTTTCATTCGACCAAGTACACGACCATGGGGAGCTCCTGTTCTATTTGTGAAGAAGAAAGATGGTACATTCAGGTTGTGTATCGACTACCGAGAGTTGAACAAACTTACCATCAAGAACCGCTATCCACTACCGAGAATCGACGACTTATTTGATCAACTACAAGGCTCGTCTGTTTATTCGAAGATCGATTTACGTTCTGGATATCATCAAATGCGAGTAAAGGAGGATGATATTCCAAAAACTGCTTTTAGGACGCGTTATGGTCATTACGAGTTTATGGTTATGCCATTTGGATTGACTAACGCACCAGCTGTGTTCATGGACCTTATGAACCGAGTGTGTGGGTCATATCTTGACAAGTTTGTCATTGTTTTCATTGATGACATACTTATTTACTCAAAGAATGATCAAGAGCACAAAGAACATTTGAGAAAAGTGCTAGAAGTATTGAGGAAAGAAAAACTGTACGCTAAGTTTTCAAAGTGTGCATTTTGGTTGGAAGAAGTTCAATTCCTCGGTCACATAGTGAACAAAGAAGGTATCTAGGTGGACCCCGCAAAGATTGAAACTGTTGAAAAGTGGGAAACCCCGAAAACTCCGAAACATATACGCCAGTTTTTAGGACTAGCTGATTACTACAGAAGGTTCATCCAAGACTTTTCCAGAATAGAAAAACCCTTAACTGCATTAACGCATAAAGGGAAGAAATTTGAATGGAAAGATGAGCAAGAGAAAGCGTTTCAATTGTTAAAGAAAAAGTTAACTACGGCACCTATATTGTCATTACCTGAAGGGAATGATGATTTTGTGATATATTGTGACGCCTCAAAGCAAGGTCTCGGTTGTGTATTAATGCAACGAATGAAAGTAATTGCTTATGCGTCTAGACAATTGAAGATTCACGAACAGAATTATACGACGCATGATTTGGAATTAGGCGCGGTTGTTTTTGCATTAAAGACTTGGAGGCACTACTTATATGGGGTCAAAAGTATTATATATACCGACCACAAAAGTCTTCAACACATATTTAATCAGAAACAACTGAATATGAGGCAGCGTAGGTGGATTGAATTTTTGAATGATTACGACTTTGAGATTCGTTACTACCCGGGGAAGGCAAATTTGGTAGCCGACGCCTTGAGCAGAAAGGACAGAGAACCCATTCGAGTAAAAGCTATGAATATAATGATTCACACTAACCTTACTACTCAAATAAAGGATGCGCAACAAGGAGTTTTAAAAGAGGGAAATTTAAAGGATGAAATACCCAAAGGATCGGAGAAGCATCTTAATATTCGAGAAGATGGAACCCGGTATAGGGCTGAAAGAATTTCGGTACCAAAATTTGGAGATATGAGAGAAATGGTACTTAGAGAAGCTCATAAAACCAGATACTCAATACATCCTGGAACGGGGAAGATGTACAAGGATCTCAAGAAACATTTTTGGTGGCCGGGTATGAAAGCCGATGTTGCTAAATACGTAGGGGAATGTTTGACGTGTTCTAAGGTCAAAGCGGAGCATCAGAAACCATCAGGTCTACTTCAACAACCCGAAATTCCGGAATGGAAATGGGAAAACATTACCATGGATTTCATCACTAAATTGCCAAGGACTGCAAGTGGTTTTGATACTATTTGGGTAATAGTTGATCGTCTCACCAAATCAGCACACTTCCTGCCAATAAGAGAAGATGACAAGATGGAGAAGTTAACACGACTGTATTTGAAGGAAGTCGTCTCCAGACATGGAATACCAATCTCTATTATCTCTGATAGGGATGGCAGATTTATTTCAAGATTCTGGCAGACATTACAGCAAGCATTAGGAACTCGTCTAGACATGAGTATGGCCTATCATCCACAAACTGATGGGCAGAGCGAAAGGACGATACAAACGCTTAAAGACATACTACGAGCATGTGTTATTGATTTCGGAAACAGTTGGGATCGACACCTACCATTAGCAGAATTTTCCTACAACAACAATTATCATTCTAGTATTGAGATGGCGCCATTTGAGGCACTTTATGGTAGAAAGTGTAGGTCTCCGATTTGTTGGAATGAAGTGGGGGAAAGACAGATTACGGGTCCGGAGATAATACAAGAAACTACCGAGAAAATCTTCCAAATTCAACAACGATTGAAAATCGCCCAGAGTCTACAAAAGAGCTACGCGGACAGTAAAAGAAAAGATATAGAGTTTGAAATTAGAGAAATGGCCATGCTTAAGGTTTCACCTTGAAAAGGCGTTGTTCGATTTGGTAAACGGGGGAAACTAAATCCAAGGTACATTGGACCATTCAAGATTATAGATCGTGTCGGACTAGTAGCTTACCAACTGGAGCTACCTCAACAACTCGCGGCTGTACATAACACTTTCCAAGTCTCAAATTTAAAGAAATGTTTTGCTAAAGAAGATCTCACTATTCCGTTGGACGAAATCCAAATCAATGAAAAACTTCAATTCATTGAAGAACCCGTCGAAATAATGGATCGTGAGGTTAACAGACTTAAGCAAAACAAGATACCGATTGTTAAGATTCGATGGAATGCTCGTAGAGGACCTGATTTCACCTGGGAGCATGAAGATTAGATGAAGAAGAAATACCCGCATCTATTTCCAGAAGATTCTTCAACACCTTCAACAGCTTAAAATTTCGGGACGAAATTTATTTAACGGGTAGGTACTGTAGTGACCCGAACTTTTCCATGTTTATATATATTAATTGAGATTGATATTTACATGACTAAATGTTTCCAACATGTTAAGCAATCAAACTTGTTAAGACTTGATTAAATGAAATAAGTTTCATATAGACAATTGATCACCCATGTTGACCGGCGATTCACGAACGTTACAAAATTGTAAAAACTACATGTTGTGGTATATATATAGACATATATATATGGTTGACATAAGATTATGATGAGTAAGTATCGCACTAAGTATATTAACAATGTGTGATATACATAATAAATGAGATTACTAAGTTAAGAAACTCAAAATGATATATATAACGATTATCGTTATGATAACGTCTACTAAATATATATGTATCATATTAATATATTGATACACAATATTTATCATGATAAAATGATATTTAAATATATCATTAAGTGTGTTAACAATGAACTACATATGTAAAAACAAGACTACTAACCCAAGAATTACGAAACGAGACTTATATGTAACGATTATCGTTGTAATGATATTTTAATGTATATATCATATTAAGAGATATTCATACATCATAATATCATGATAATATAATAATTTAACATCTCATTTGATATAATAAACATTGGGTTAACAATATTAATTGAGATCGTTAACTTAAAGGTTCAAAACAGCACTTACATGTAACGACTAACGAAGACTTAACGACTCCATTAGAATGTATATTCATGTTGTGTTTTGATATGTATTATTACACTTTTGAAAGACTTCAAGACACATATCAAAATACTTCTACTTAACAAAAATGCTTACAATTACATCCTCGTTCAGTTTCATCAACAATTCTACTCGTATGCACCCGTATTCGTACTCGTACAATACACAGCTTTTAGATGTATGTACTATTAGTATATACACTCCAATGATCAGCTCTTAGCAGCCCATGTGAGTCACCTAGCATATGTGGGAACCATCATTTGGCAACTAGCATGAAATATCTCATAAAATTACAAAAATATGAGTAATCATTCATGACTTATTTACTTGAAAACAAAATTACACATCCTTTATATCTAATCCATATACCAACGACCAAAAACACCTACAAACACTTTCATTCTTCAATTTTCTTCATCTAAGTGATCTCTCTCAAGTTCTATCTTCAAGTTCTAAGTGTTCTTCATAAATTCCATAAGTATGGTTTCATAAAAATCAAGAATACTTTCAAGTTTGCAAGTCTACTTCCAAGCTTTCTAATCCATTCCAAGTAATCATCTAAGATCAAGGAACCTTTGTTATTTACAGTAGGTTATCTTTCTAATTCAAGGTAATATTCATATTCAAACTTTGATTCAATTTCTACAACTATAACAATCTTATTTCGAGTGAAAATCTTACTTGAACTGTTTTCGTGTCATGATTCTGTTTCAAGAACTTTCAAGCCATCCAAGGATCCTTTGAAGCTATATCCATTTTTCTCATTTCAAGTGGTTTTATCCAGAAAACTTGAGGTAGTAATGATGTTCATAACATCATTCGATTCATACATATAAAGCTATCTTATTCGAAGGTTTAAACTTGTAATCACTAGAACATAGTTTAGTTAATTCTAAACTTGTTCGCAAACAAAAGTTAATTCTTCTAACCTGACTTTTAAAATCAACTAAACACATGTTCTATATCTATATGATATGCTAACTTAATTATTTAAAACCTGGAAACACGATGAACACCATAAAATCGGATATACGCCGTCGTAGTGAAACCGGAGGCTGTTTTGGTTTGGATAATTAAAAACTTTGATAAACTTTGATTTAAAAGTTGTTCTTCTGAGAAAATGATTTTTCGTATGAACATGAAACTATATCCAAAAATCATGGTTAAACTCAAAGTGGAAGTATGTTTTCCAAAATGGTCATCTAGACGTCGTTCTTTCGACTGAAATGACTACCTTTACAAAAATGACTTGTAACCTATAATTCTGACTATAAACTTATACTTTTTCTGTATAGATTCATAAATTTAAGTTCAATATGAAACCATAGCAATTTGATTCACTCAAAACGGATTTAAAATGAAGAAGTTATGGGTAAAACAAGATTGGTTATTTTTGCTTGTTGTAGCTACGTGAAAATTGGTAACAAATCTATATTAATCATATCCTAGCTAACTTATATTGTATTATACATGTATTCTAATATATTATGTAATCTTGGGATACCATAGACACGTATGCAAATGTTTTGACATATCATATCGACCCATCTATATATATTATTTGGAACAACCATAGACATTCTATATGCAGTAATGTTGGAGTTAGCTATACAGGGTTGAGGTTGATTTCAAAAATATATATAGTTTGAGTTGTGATCTAGCCTGAGACGTGTATACACTGGGTCGTGGATTGATTCAAGATAATATATATCGATTTATTTCTGTACATCTAATAATGGACAACTAGTTGTAGGTTACTAACAAGGACAGCTGACTTAATAAACTTAAAACAGTAAAACGTATTAAAAATGTTGTAAATATATTTTGAACATACTTTGATATATATGTACATATTTGTTATAGGTTCGTGAATTGACCAATGGCCAACTCTTACTTCCTGACAAAGTAAAAATTTGTGAAAGTGAGTTATAGTCCCACTTTTAAAATCTAATATTTTTGGGATGAGAATACATGCAGGTTTTATAAATGATTTACAAAATAGACACAAGTACGTGAAACTACATTCTATGGTCTATTATTATGATTTGATAATATATAGGTTAAACCTATAACTCACCAACATTTTTGTTGACGTTTTAAGCATGTTTATTCTCAGGTGATTATTAAGAGCTTCCGTTGTTGCATACTAAAATAAGGACAAAATTTGGAGTCCATGCTTGTATGATATTATGTAAAAACTGCATTCAAGAAACTTATTTTTGATGTAATATATTCTTATTGTAAACCATTATGTAATGGTCGTGTGTAAACGGTATATTTTAGATTATCATTATTTGATAATCTACGTAATGCTTTTAAACCTTTATCGATAAAATAAATGTTATGGTTGTTTTAAAAAATGAATGCAGTCTTTGAAAAATGTCTCATATAGAGGTCAAAACCTCGCGACGAAATCAATTAATATGGAATGTTTATAATCAATATGAACGGGACATTTCACACTAGGGGCGGGCGCCCCCACCCTTCCCCCACATATTTCCGTCCCTGCTATTAAGTGAATTAATCTCGATTCTAAAAAGTGAAAAAAAATCAATTAATATAATACGTGAAAATATGATTGACAATATGATTAATAAACAGAGCCGGACTTCGGGCGGGGCTGAAGGTGCAATCGTACCTGGACAACACAATTCAAATGGAATATAGTATTAGTCTAGTTTCATATATACTAGGTTCATTAAGCCTAACATTTACCCCATATAAATAATAAATTGGTTTACAAAAATAAAAAAAGAGCCCACTATCATTTGGGGTAAAATTAAATACGGAGTAAAATTGATTCGTCGTATTATTAATGCAACAAAAATACAAAAATATATTATTTAGATGATGACCTCTTGAAAAAAAATTGTTTGGATCTTGAAATTGCTTTGACATATGAAAAAGATTCGGATATTGATGGAAATGACTTGTTTAGGGAGTTACAATCTTTGCAGAAAATGTTGTCGAAAGGAGCATATGAGGGAGCAAGGCCGTGGACGTCACTTGAGATTATGGAGTTTACAAAGAAGATGGATATTTTTCAAATGCTTTACTTGCATACACGATTTTACTAACCGTCCCTGTCACTATATCATTTGCATAACGGAGTTTTCAAAACTGAAATTGTTGAAGAATTATTTACGAAGTACAATGAGTCAAGAACGGTTAAACGGGTTAGCAATTATAAGTATTGAAAATAGATTTCTATCAAATGTAGATTATAATAAATTGATTGAAGTTTTTGCATCAAAAAATGCACGTAGACATCATTTTAGGTGATTTATAGTTTCGAACATGTGTATTTAAATTGTATTTGTTAAATAAAAATCAGCGTAAGAATGAGCCGCCTAGCTTGACTAGGTTCCAAACCCCTAAATATTTGTGTTGTGGTATTAATATATTTTGAGGAGGCAGGGGGCATACTTTTGAGATGTTCGCACTGGGCATCCAAATTTTCAGGACGAGCACTATTAATAAATAACATCAATGATAAAACACTAGACTTCAACATGAGTCATTAAATCAATTCTTGCAACAATTTTCTTTAGTTTCGTATTTTATTTCATGAGGGTTACTTCACATTAATTATAACCCATATTAGTTATTGATTGAAAACCGTTCATTTACTTATAATCATAAGAATGTAAAAACACAATTTGATGATTAAATGCATACCAAATCACCAAATAGATGTTCCACACCACCAATATGGTTACTCTACTTGCATTAATTCAACATGCGTTATAGTAAGATCTAAGACGTCATACCAAATAGATAAACACATACCGTTAATTACTTGTTTTCATTATTTACTTTATTTATTTCAACCGACACGAGTAAATGAAGATGATGTTAAACACTAATTCATTGTCCATTCAATTAAATAAAGTTCACCACTTACAGTAATATAATATAACCTAAAATTTATACTATCATTAAATGCGTCCACATATTCATTGATTCATCAACAAACAACTATAGTAGATTTCGATCTCTTTTCAAGAGGTTATTCAATTATTCAATAATTATTTCATAGATTTTGATTGTGCACTTGATCCGTTACGAAAGAGAGGAAAAACAAGACGCTCTTCGTAAGGATGTACAATCGTTTGAAGAATTATTATGAGAAACAGAAAATTACAATCGACAAAATAATATAGGGAACTTTTGGGTTTTTTGTTATTAACTCTCTCTAGATTTACAATAGTGTAGTAAATGCTTAGAGGCTAATTCCCTAAACTCTTCCACTAACAACTCTAATATAATACAACGTCGTGTGAATTTGTTATAACGGATCAAGTGGTATCAAGAGCCGTGTTCCTACCTCGTGTATGGTGCACACTAAATCCGCATATCAAAAAACCGGTGAACCATTGTTGAACTTACAACAACATCGAAGAGCCACCAACAAAGAAACAACAACTTCAAAAATGGCAGGAGATGGGGATCAAACCACACCTACACTAGGTGAACTAGCCGCAAAGGTAGACCGACTAAGTTCCCAACTTGAGACTGTGCTGACATGGATTCAGACTCAAACGAAACCCAAGGCTCGAGAAACACCAACGAAACCTAGGATGGAAGAAGGATCAAATGAGTCCGAGACAGAAAATGAAACCGACGTTGAGACGGGTTCATCAGGAAATCGAGAAACGAACAGGCCATTTAACGTGGAAGCAAAGATTGATATTCCATCCTATGATGGAGCAATCAACGCAGAAACACTCAACTCATGGATCGATCAATTGGAAACCTATTTTACACTATATGGTTTCAAGAGCGTCGAGAAGGTCTCATTTGCAAGGTTAAAGTTAACGAGTCACGCCTTGGCATGGTGGAACTCATATTTGAAGACGGTACCTGAGGGAGACATTCGTTGGACAGAATTCACTCGGTTACTACGACAAGAGTTCTATCCGATGGGCTACTCTCAAGACCGTTGGACGAGATGGCACAACCTTCAACAACAAAATGGGCAACTCGTACAAGAATATACTACCGAATTCAGGAGGCTTGCGGTGTCGTTGGGAATCGCTATTGATAACGAAGAGACGCTCACTAAGTATGTGGCGGGTTTAACTCGGCAAATTCGGAGTGAGCTGCGGTTACATACGATCTCGAGCATATCAAATGCAAGTGTTATAGCAAGGGCAATTGAACAAAAAAAATAAAATTGATGGTGACGGTTGTCTTGATGGCGGAGTAAAAAAAGATGGTGCAAGACAATCAAGTAAAGATTCAAACCAATTGAAGTCCACTTCGTCTACTGCTAATAAATTTTGTGAACATTGCAAAATTCCAGGTCATGTTGAAGTAAAGTGTTGGAAGGCACATCCAGATTTATTTCCAAAGAAATGGATCAAGGACAAAGAAAAGCACAACACCGCAACAACAACGATCAACGATGCAGTAGAACTTGGGACTGTTGACGGGGTGGACACAAGTTTAACCCTCATGACCAACTCCAAAGATAAGTTGTTAACCAACGAAAAAGAAGAGCTATTTAACATAAAAATTCAAGTTAAAGCCAAGGTGGTCGATGCAATTATTGATACGGGAAATGAGAAGAATTTAATATCTTCTAGTCTCGTGCAAAGCCTGGGTTTGTCAACAACAGCACATCCACGTCCATATGCGTTGGGGTGGTTACAAAAAGGGGTCAACACTCAGGTAACTCATCAGTGTAAAGTTCGTTTTGCCATAACCAAGCAATACATTGATGAAGTTGTTTGTGATATCGTTCCACTGGATATATGTTAAGTAATTTTAGGCAGTCCCTATTTATGGGATAGGAATGCGGTGTACTATAGGTGTAAGCAGAATTATCAGTTTGAGAAGGATGCCAAGAAGTACCTTGTAACAAAAAGCAAGACTACAATTTCCACTAGATTGGTTACATCTTGTTATACAAGACGTTCGAGTGCGATGACAAGGTACTATTAGGTTCTACGGGAGTCGAACCTTGCCGGAGAAGGGGAGGCGTGATCCGGTGGATCTTAACCAACTCCGAGAATCAATGGGTCAAAAATAAGACCGATATTTGCTCCACTAATATGTACGTGTGTGGAAGAATTAACTAAAACAACCCATGATCTATTTTACATGTATGCACGTGGGATTATGGGTCTAAGTGGCCTTTGTTTTCATTATTATATATAGATGTAAACAAATGGCGTGTCTGTAGATCTTTATCTGCTAATTTTGTACCGGATGAAAGATTTGTGTGGGTTGATTTATATGGTTTGCCATTAGAAGCATGGGGATCAAAGGCTTTTGTCAAAGTGGTCTCTACTATTGGGAAATTTCAGTTCTTTGAAAAAGAAAAGGCGAACCCAATGTCTATGGGTAGAATTTGTGTTGCTACTAGACAGATGAACACTATTATGGAGGATGTTAAAGTGATAATCCATAAACATGATTACATAGTTCACATTCATGAGGTGGGGGCATGGAACTTGGAACTTGATAATATGGAAGAAGATAATGATAACGTTAATGATGATACCGATAGTGATGAAGAGTAGGATAGGGAATCAAAACAGTTGGTTAATGATGATACCGATAGTGATGAAGAGGAGGATAGGGAATCAGAACAGTTGGTTAATGATGAGGATAATTCAAATGTGGAAGAGGACATGGAGGAACATGTAGAAGGTGATTCAAAGGAGAAAATGAACAATGAGGAAGAGGAACAAGATTATAACCAGGGGAGAATTTTGTCGATTTGGAAGAAGAGAAGTACAATGAGAACAATGGATCAAAGGTTGATGAAACTCCTATGAATAAATTAGGAAGCAATCAATCTACTAAATCCAAAAAAGAAGTAACATCAGAATCTCATCTAAGTGCAACCCAAAAACATGTTAGAGGTATTTCGATCTTTAATGAACTGGAAAAAATTAGTGCAGTTGGAGAAAAAATGGGTTATGATGTTAAAGGTTATAGCAATTGTTTTGAGAAGCTCATCGATAGAATTGGTGTGAACGTTGTGGATCAATGATTGTGTTATCTTTGAATATTCGAGTGTAACGACCCGCACTTTTTCGATCATACTATACTTATAAGATTAATATTTACATAAATTAAACCTTGCCAACATGATAAGCAATCCAAATTGTTGAGACTTATATTTCCGAAAAGAGTTTTACACAACGTTTGACCGTCTAGTTTGACCGATGATATCACGAACTATACAATATATGATAATTATACGTTTGTGTATATATATGTATATATACATATTTAACATGATCAAAGAATGTTTTAATATCTCATTTTATATTAATAACAACAAGTTATATGTGTATTTTGAAACTACTAACTTAAGTTTTCAAAACGATAACAATACGTAACGTTATTTGACATATATACTTAAGACTTATAATGTTATACATATATTGTATAAGTAATGTATTTAATTACTTTTAAAGAACTTAAATACATAAAACCATATAAGTGTATTCACAAAAGATAGCTATATTTGAATCCTCATTTCATTTTTCACAAAATTTCTATACGTATACCTAGAGTATTTGTACTCGTATCATACCTAGCTCCTATACGTATTTACTAATAGTAAATACACATCAAAATCACCACCTAACCAGACATTATTCATGCCCTTAGAGCTAGGTAATTACTTTTGGATGATTACTTGACTAATTAACAAAATTACAAACTAAAAATCTTATCATGTATTACATGGTACACGTTTTTTTTAGGTTATAAGTATCACCATTTCTAGTTCATTTTCTAACCTCATTTTTAGTTAAACACACACTCTTTCACAACCCTTAAAACCCTTAATCAATTCAGCAAAATTCCATAAAGATCTAGCTTCAAAAACCATACTAAAACACCATAAGAAAACCATACAAAAACACTTCAAGAAAACCTTCCAAGAACACCAACTTACTTCCAATCTTTCATCCACTTCTAACACCCTTTTGATTCTAGCTTCTTACTCCTCTTTTACAGCAAACTTATCCAAGGAACTTGAGGTAGAATCTATGTTCATAACCTTATTCAATTCATATATATATAGCTATCTTATTTTGTGGTACAAAAGTTTAACAACAAGAACATAGTTTGAATGTTTTCAAACTTGTTGCAAACTAAATAGATCCTTCTAACTTAACTTTTAAAATACTTCAAGACATGTAACATAACTTATTTATATGTTAATTTAACAAGGTAAAACTTGGTTTTTCAAAGTATAAGTATTTTTGGAAAAATGGTCATTAAATGATTTTGTTGTAACAAAAATGTTTAACTTCATATGTTTCACTAAACTTTCACTTATGCCGTATGATTTTGAATACAAACCAAGGTATTTACAGTTCATAGTCTTAAAGAAGAACTCGATCCAAGAAGATGGCAATTTGAATCAACGAAAACGGACTTGTAACGAAGAAACTATGACCGAAACAAAATTGGCTATCCTAGACATTTTCAACTTCGGGATTCATTGGAAAAATTTACATAAAATCACATACTTCTAAGATAACATGATATTTTATATATATGTACTTATAATTCAATTTTATATGGTTCAGGATCACCCGTAAACAACACGAGAAGATTAATCATAAGATCCCATGATTGTACGCAACACGTCATTTGACAACACCGGTACTTTATGTACGCAACACGTCATTTGACAACACCGGTACCATGGGTCAAGATTAATCTCTACCAATACATATACGATGGGGTTTTATTTATTTCGTTGGGGGTTTTATTTATTTCATTGCGGGTATATTAAACATCTAAAAATGAACCATTAAAATTGAATTACTAACAACGAACTGCTAACTACGGACTAAGGAATTATTCAAAGTATTAAAAGTATAACAAGTATATATATGTGACGTTTGTTTAAAAATAAAAGGTATTGATATATTATATATGGATAGGTTCGTGATATCAACCGGAAGACCGAGTCAAAATATATATATCATCAAGACAAGAGTGAGTATATAGTCCCACTTTTAAACTCTAAATATTTCGGGATGAGAATACATGTATTTTATGTTTTACATTATGGACACAAGTAACTGAAAAATATATTCTACGTTGAGTTGTACCACTGGCATACTTCCCTGTAGCTTGGTAACTAATATTTACAGCGGTATTGTAAACGCGAATCCTGTTGATAGATCTATCGGGCCTGACAACCCCAACCGGACTGGACGACCAGTATTCAACGGTTGCACAGTACTTCGTTTTGTGACTACACTTGGTACGGTGTAGTAAGATTTCATATTAAAGGGAATATGCGACGTGAAAATGTTAAGTATGGTTACCAAGTGCTCAACCACTTAGAATACTTTTATTAAACTGTTTGTATACGAAATCTTGTGGTCTATATATATATTGCTGCCGGTATTAAACCTATATCTCACCAACTTTATGTTGACCTTTTTAAAACATGTCTATTCTCAGGTGATTTCTAAAGCTTCCGCTGCATCATGTTGGATCTAACCAGGATCTTGCGTACGCATGTTTGTGTCAAAAATAAAACTGCATATCCGAGATGTTGTATTGTAAAATATGCTAGAAACCGTGTTGTTGTCATCATTTGTAAAGTTTGTAAGTCGAAGATTATCGCTAAACGTTAATCTTCTTTTTATTGTCTTAAGCTTGTAACAAAAATAATGGTTATGGTTTTTAATGTATAATATATGCAGTTTTCTTTCAAAAATGTCTCATATAGAGGTCAATACCTCGCAATGAAATCATACGTTATCTAACGCGTTCTTATGGTTAAGGACGGGTTATGACATGTGGTATCAGAGCGTTGGTCTTAGCGAACCAGGTTTGCATTAGTGTGTCTAACCGAGAAGTCGTTAGGATACATTAGTAAAGTCTGGACTTTGACCGGGTCTGATTTTAAAAACCATTGCTTATCACTGTTGGTTAAAAATTTATATGTAAATATTATGTAAGTACTAATGGGTTAGTTGTTATGTGATAGATGTCGGGCTCGAAACTTATTATCACATTCAGCGACTCCGAATCAGAACCTTCAGATTGTGTTTCAGTCATTAACATATCCGATGACGAAAGTGGTATTTTTGGGGAAGACTCACAATTTCCGGATGAACCAACTATAGAAATATCGGAAAGTGAACCCGAGGAGGAAAGTGAACCCGAAGAGGAAAGTGAACCCGAAGAAGAAAGTGAACCCGAGGAAGAAATACTAGAAATTACGAAAGAAAAATTCGATCAAGGAAAGAAACGAAAAGCGAATGAATTAGAAAATTCAAATCCCGAACTTAGTGAGAATGACGTAGCACCAATTCCACTCAACACTACCACTCCTATCCCCGCTATTCCTATTAGTGCTATCCCCGCATCTAGTTCTTCGGCACCTCAGCCAAAACGTAGGGAGACAGCTAGGATTCGCGTTGGGGGATTCCCTGGACATAAATGTTTTGGGAAATAGACCAAACGATGCGCTGCCAAATTAAACCATGGAATCACATAATGTTTTGTATAATATTATTAGTGTGGTTTGTTTAAAGTTTGATGTAAGCATATGTAAAATAGCGAAGTATGAAATGCAATAATTTTCCATGGTTAAGTATTATTTAGATTGTAGTAATTGATTCTGTACTAAGCTATTAAGTATGAACATTAACGGGTAGGTACTACCCAAGATATAATTATAAAACGCTAATAAGAAGAAAAGGCTTTTATAATAATACCTGGTTCATATTATTAACAAGCTATAAATGTACTATAAATACACACTACATCTATAATATTCCATGTGAATAATTATTTTCTTTCATTAGGAAATGGCGCGATTGAATCGAATGACGGAACAAGAACTCGAGGAACTCATCAACCAGCGAGTGAACGACAGAATGTTATGGGTTGAGGCTGCAAGAGCTGCTGCAGTTAATCCAAATCCTCGTGTAGGATGCTCCTACAAGACGTTCCAAGCTTGCAAGCCATCATCATTCAGTGGAACGGAAGGACCGATCGGTTTAACCCGATGGATAGAAAAGATGGAGACGGTGTTCAAAATCAGTGGTTGTGATGAAAAAGACATGACCAAGTTTGCATCGTGCACTTTACAAGATAGTGCACTCACATGGTGGAAGAATTATGTGAAGGCGGTAGGAGGAGATGTAGCTTATGATACTCCATGGGAAGAATTCAAAGCAATGATAATCACCGAGTATTGTCCAAGGAATGAGGTTATTAAGTTAGAAGATGAGTTACGAAGTTTGAAGGTGGTTGGTACTGAAATCACCAACTACAATCAGCGATTCATGGAATTGGTTTTACTATGTCCTGAATTGGTTCCAACCGAAGCACGGAAGATTGAAATGTACAAAGGTGGTTTGCCCAAAAAGGTCAAGGCAAACGTTACGGCGTCGAAACCTAAGACAATTCATGAAGCTATAACCATGGCGAACGAGTTAATGGATCAGGTCATTCTGGATAAGAAAGCATTCACTACTGAGGTGAAGGTATCGAGTAACAAAAGGAAGTGGAACGGAAATTATGATCAAGGTTACCAACAGCAATCTTTTAAGAAACCAGAAACCCCGAAAGGTGCGGGTAGCGGTTCAGGCTTTGGTTACAAAGGACAAAGTCCTTTATGCAACCGTTGTCACAAACATCATTTTGGTTACTGTAGTGTGTTGTGCACTAAATGCAATCGACAGGGACATCTTGCTGAAGATTGTAAGGCTCTCGTTACAAATGCAAATGGTAACAAGACTCCTGCCACCAACGCAAATAGAACTGCTTTGGCTAACATTACTTGTTTTGGGTGTGGAAAACAAGGTCACTATAAGAGCCAGTGCCCGAATCAGAATGGCGAACCTGCACGTGGAAGAGCGTTTGTTATTAATGCTAGAGAGGCACGTGAAGACCCGGAACTTGTTACGGGTACGTTTACCATTAATAACTTATCAGCATCTATTTTATTTGATACTGGCGCCGATAGAAGTTACGTGTGTATAAATTTTTACACTAAATTGAATTGTTCATCATTACCTCTAGATGCTAAGTACTTGATTGAGTTAGCTAATGGTAAACTAATTAAAGCCGATAAAATTTGTCGTGGTTGTGAAATAAATCTAGCCGGAGAAACGTTTAAAATCGACTTAATACCCGTAGAATTAGGAGGTTTTGATGTAATAGTCGGCATGGACTGGATGTCCAAAATAGGAGCGGAAGTTGTTTGTGCCAAGAAGGCAATTCGTATTCCTGGTAAGGATAAAATACCGGTGATGATTTATGGAGAGAAGGGTAATTCAAAACTAAAACTCATTAGCTGTTTGAAAGCCAAGAAGTGTTTAGAAAAGGGATGTTACGCTATTTTAGCACATGTTAATAAGGTCGAAAAGAAAGAAAAGTGTATCAACGACGTGCCTGTGGCAAGAGATTTTCCTGAAGTTTTTCCGGAAGAATTGCCGGGATTACCTCCATTTAGATCGGTAGAATTTCAAATAGATTTAGTACCAGGAGCTGCACCAGTGGCTCGTGCTCCATATAGACTTGCACCGTCCGAGTTAAAAGAACTTCAAAGTCAGTTAAAAGAATTACTGGATCGTGGATTTATACGACCAAGTACTTCACCGTGGGGAGCTCCAATTTTGTTTGTTAAGAAGAAAGATGGATCTTTTAGGATGTGTATAGACTATCGTGAATTAAATAAGTTAACTATCAAGAATCGGTATCCACTACCGAGAATTGATGACTTATTTGATCAATTGCAAGGATCATGTGTTTATTCAAAAATCGACTTAAGATCGGGCTATCATCAACTACGCGTTAAAGAAGAGGACATTCCGAAAACTGCTTTTCGGACACGTTATGGTCATTACGAATTTTTGGTTATGCCGTTTGGATTGACGAATGCGCCAGCTGTATTCATGGACCTCATGAATCGAGTTTGTAGTCCGTATTTAGATAAGTTTGTTATCGTTTTCATTGATGATATTCTTATCTATTCCAAGAGTGAGCAAGAGCATGAAGAGCATTTAAGGTTGATACTGGAGTTGTTAAGAAAAGAACAACTTTATGCTAAATTTTCTAAGTGTGCTTTCTGGTTGAAAGAAGTGCAATTTCTTGGTCACGTTGTTAATAGCGAAGGAATTCAGGTTGATCCAGCAAAAACTGAAGCTATTGAAAAATGGGAGACTCCTAAGACACCAACACAGATACGCCAATTTTTGGGTTTAGCCGGTTATTATAGAAGGTTTATTCAAGATTTTTCCCGAATAGCTAAGCCGTTGACAGCGTTAACGCAAAAAGGGAAGAAATATGAATGGACCTCGGAGCAGGAGAACGCATTTCAAATACTGAAGAAGAAGTTAACTACGGCGCCTATTTTATCGTTACCAGAAGGGAACGATGATTTTGAAATATATTGTGACGCTTCGCGACAAGGTTTTGGTTGTGTTCTTATGCAACGGAAGAAAGTTATTGCATTTGCATCCCGACAATTGAAGATTCACGAGCGAAATTATACGACGCATGATCTAGAATTGGGAGCAGTCGTGTTTGCATTGAAGATGTGGAGACACTACTTGTATGGGGTTAAATTCACTGTGTTTACTGATCATAAAAGCCTTCAACATATTTTTGATCAGAAACAATTGAACATGAGGCAACGTAGGTGGGTCGAGTTAATAAACGACTATGATTGTGAAATTCGTTATCATCCCGGGAAGGCGAACGTGGTGGCTGATGCTTTAAGCAGAAAGGAACGAGAACCAATTCGAGTTCGAGCAATGAATATAAAAATTCGCATGAACCTCAACTCACAAATCAAAGAAGTTCAACGAGAAGCACTTAATGAAGAAAACATAAAGAATGAAATAATGAAAAAGTATGAGAAGCAACTCGTTGTACGGGAAGATGGAATTCGATATTTTGCGAATCGTATTTGGGTACCGAAGTTGGGTGGATTAAGGAAGTTGATATTGAACGAGGCACATAAGACAAGATACTCGATACATCCTGGAGTTGGAAAGATGTATCAAGATCTTAAGACACGTTATTGGTGGCCTAACTTAAAGACCGACGTTGCAACATATGTTGGGGAATGTTTGACTTGTTCCAAAGTCAAAGCAGAACATCAAAAGCCGTCAGGGTTACTTCAACAACCAGAAATTCCAGAATGGAAATGGGATGGTATTACTATGGATTTCATCACGAAGTTACCAAAGACTGCCTGGGGATACGACACCATTTGGGTGATTGTTGATCGTCTCACCAAGTCTGCACATTTCTTGCCTATAAAGGAAACAGATAGAATGGAGAAACTATTACGATTGTATATAAAGGAAGTTGTTTCAAGGCATGGAATACCTATTTCCATTATATCCGATCGTGATAGTAGATTTACCTCAAAGTTTTGGCAATCACTACAGGAGGCACTAGGAACTCGTTTGGATATGAGTACCGCATATCATCCGCAGACCGACGGGCAGAGTGAAAGAACAATTCAGACTCTTGAAGACATGCTCAGGGCATGTGTGATCGATTTTGGAAACGGATGGGATAAATATCTACCGTTAGCAGAATTCTCGTATAATAATAGTTATCATGCGAGCATTGGAGCTGCGCCATTCGAAGCATTGTATGGAAGGAAGTGTAGATCTCCTATCTGTTGGAATGAAGTAGGAGATCGACAATTAACTGGTCCCGAGATCATACACGAAACGACTGAGAAGATAGTACAAATCAAGGAGAGATTGAAAACAGCCCGTAGTCGCCAAAAGAGCTACGCCGATGTTCGAAGGAAACCATTAGAGTTTCAGGTCGGGGACATGGTTATGCTAAAGGTATCACCTTGGAAAGGTGTAATACGTTTCGGCAAAAGGGGTAAACTGAACCCAAGGTACGTAGGCCCGTTCAAGATCATCGAACGCATTGGACCGGTAGCTTATCGACTCGAGTTACCGCAACAACTCGCCGGAGTACATAATACCTTTCACGTCTCAAACCTGAAGAAGTGTCTTGCAAAGGAAGACCTCACCATTCCTCTTGAAGAAATCCATGTCGACGAGAAACTACAATTCGTCGAAGAACCAATCGAAATCATGGACCGTGAAGTTAAAAAGCTCAAACAGAGCAATATATCGATTGTTAAGGTTCGTTGGAATGCTAGAAGAGGTCCCGAGTTTACTTGGGAACGAGAGGATCAGATGAAGCAAAAGTATCCACACTTGTTTCTCGATGACGCAAAATAGGTACAATTTTAAAATTTCGGGACGAAATTTATTTAACGGGGAGGTAATGTAACGACCCGCACTTTTTCGATCATACTATACTTATAAGATTAATATTTACATAAATTAAACCTTGCCAACATGATAAGCAATCCAAATTGTTGAGACTTATATTTCCGAAAAGATTTTACACAACGTTTGACCGTCTAGTTTGACCGATGATATCACGAACTATACAATATATGATAATTATACGTTTGTGTATATATATGTATATATACATATTTAACATGATCAAAGAATGTTTTAATACCTCATTTTATATTAATAACAACAAGTTATATGTGTATTTTGAAACTACTAACTTAAGTTTTCAAAACGATAACAATACGTAACGTTATTTGACATATATACTTAAGACTTATAATGTTATACATATATTGTATAAGTAATGTATTTAATTACTTTTAAAGAACTTAAATACATAAAACCATATAAGTGTATTCACAAAAGATAGCTATATTTGAATCCTCATTTCATTTTTCACAAAATTTCTATACGTATACCTAGAGTATTTGTACTCGTATCATACCTAGCTCCTATACGTATTTACTAATAGTAAATACACATCAAAATCACCACCTAACCAGACATTATTCATGCCCTTAGAGCTAGGTAATTACTTTTGGATGATTACTTGACTAATTAACAAAATTACAAACTAAAAATCTTATCATGTATTACATGGTACACGTTTTTTTTAGGTTATAAGTATCACCATTTCTAGTTCATTTTCTAACCTCATTTTTAGTTAAACACACACTCTTTCACAACCCTTAAAACCCTTAATCAATTCAGCAAAATTCCATAAAGATCTAGCTTCAAAAACCATACTAAAACACCATAAGAAAACCATACAAAAACACTTCAAGAAAACCTTCCAAGAACACCAACTTACTTCCAATCTTTCATCCACTTCTAACACCCTTTTGATTCTAGCTTCTTACTCCTCTTTTACAGCAAACTTATCCAAGGAACTTGAGGTAGAATCTATGTTCATAACCTTATTCAATTCATATATATATAGCTATCTTATTTTGTGGTACAAAAGTTTAACAACAAGAACATAGTTTGAATGTTTTCAAACTTGTTGCAAACTAAATAGATCCTTCTAACTTAACTTTTAAAATACTTCAAGACATGTAACATAACTTATTTATATGTTAATTTAACAAGGTAAAACTTGGTTTTTCAAAGTATAAGTATTTTTGGAAAAATGGTCATTAAATGATTTTGTTGTAACAAAAATGTTTAACTTCATATGTTTCACTAAACTTTCACTTATGCCGTATGATTTTGAATACAAACCAAGGTATTTACAGTTCATAGTCTTAAAGAAGAACTCGATCCAAGAAGATGGCAATTTGAATCAACGAAAACGGACTTGTAACGAAGAAACTATGACCGAAACAAAATTGGCTATCCTAGACATTTTCAACTTCGGGATTCATTGGAAAAATTTACATAAAATCACATACTTCTAAGATAACATGATATTTTATATATATGTACTTATAATTCAATTTTATATGGTTCAGGATCACCCGTAAACAACACGAGAAGATTAATCATAAGATCCCATGATTGTACGCAACACGTCATTTGACAACACCGGTACTTTATGTACGCAACACGTCATTTGACAACACCGGTACCATGGGTCAAGATTAATCTCTACCAATACATATACGATGGGGTTTTATTTATTTCGTTGGGGGTTTTATTTATTTCATTGCGGGTATATTAAACATCTAAAAATGAACCATTAAAATTGAATTACTAACAACGAACTGCTAACTACGGACTAAGGAATTATTCAAAGTATTAAAAGTATAACAAGTATATATATGTGACGTTTGTTTAAAAATAAAAGGTATTGATATATTATATATGGATAGGTTCGTGATATCAACCGGAAGACCGAGTCAAAATATATATATCATCAAGACAAGAGTGAGTATATAGTCCCACTTTTAAACTCTAAATATTTCGGGATGAGAATACATGTATTTTATGTTTTACATTATGGACACAAGTAACTGAAAAATATATTCTACGTTGAGTTGTACCACTGGCATACTTCCCTGTAGCTTGGTAACTAATATTTACAGCGGTATTGTAAACGCGAATCCTGTTGATAGATCTATCGGGCCTGACAACCCCAACCGGACTGGACGACCAGTATTCAACGGTTGCACAGTACTTCGTTTTGTGACTACACTTGGTACGGTGTAGTAAGATTTCATATTAAAGGGAATATGCGACGTGAAAATGTTAAGTATGGTTACCAAGTGCTCAACCACTTAGAATACTTTTATTAAACTGTTTGTATACGAAATCTTGTGGTCTATATATATATTGCTGCCGGTATTAAACCTATATCTCACCAACTTTATGTTGACCTTTTTAAAACATGTCTATTCTCAGGTGATTTCTAAAGCTTCCGCTGCATCATGTTGGATCTAACCAGGATCTTGCGTACGCATGTTTGTGTCAAAAATAAAACTGCATATCCGAGATGTTGTATTGTAAAATATGCTAGAAACCGTGTTGTTGTCATCATTTGTAAAGTTTGTAAGTCGAAGATTATCGCTAAACGTTAATCTTCTTTTTATTGTCTTAAGCTTGTAACAAAAATAATGGTTATGGTTTGTAATGTATAATATATGCAGTTTTCTTTCAAAAATGTCTCATATAGAGGTCAATACCTCGCAATGAAATCATACGTTATCTAACGCGTTCTTATGGTTAAGGACGGGTTATGACATCGAGGTTGTAAGAAAAGGCGTAAACAAGTATGGGTGAAGGAGATTTGTATCAAAAATAAAGTTAAATTCCTCGGGATTCAAGAATCTAAAATGACAAGATTGGAGTTATGTCGATTAAAAATGATGTGGGGCAATTATAATTTTGATTATGCGGTTTCTTTGGCTAGAGGTTGGTCGGGTGGTTTGATTTCTATGTGGGATCATTTGATATTTCGTAAGGATCAAATATGGTGTGAATATTCTTTTATTATTGTTAAAGGGAAGTGGACAAATGTAGATATTGACATGTACTTGATCAATGTTTACAGTCCTTTAGTTCTTCAAGCGAAACAACAACTATGGCAGACGCTTTCTAATTTTATGAGTCAACATTCGGGTGCATTTATCCTTCTGGGCGATTTTAATGAGGTTCGAAGTGAAGAGGATCGTTTTGGTTGTGTCTACAACGCAAACGCAGCGGATCTGTTCAATGAGTTTATAAATGGGAATAACCTTCATGATATGGTTATGGGTGGTAGAAGATATACATGGATGAATAAGAGCGGTTCTAAGATGAGTCGTATTGATCGAATTTTTGTTTCTCAGAATGTATCAGATTTGTTTCGAGATTTGAAGATGTGTGCTTTGAATAGGGCATGGTCTGATCATGTTCCTCTTTTTCTTCAGGTTGTGCAAATTGATTTTGGTCCCATCCCCTTTAAGATGTTTTCTTCTTGTTTAAAACGTAAAGGCATTGAAGAATTCGTTGTTAGCGTGTGGAAGTTGAGGCTTTCATTAACAAGAATTTTTTCTATAAACTCCACTTCTTAAAATCTAAGTTAAAATCTTGGTTGTCTGATTCTAGATCATCTGACCATAACAGGAAGATTGAGTTAAAAACTCGTTTGGATGATATTGATATGAGGTTGGATAACAATTGTGCCTCTCTTGAGGAGTTAGACGAGAGGACAAATGTTACAAATGAATTGAATGATTTAGCTCGGTTGGAGGATATGGATTTGTATCAAAAAGCGAGAGTTAAATGGGATGTTGAAGGTGATGAAAATTCGAACTTTTTTCATACTTTATTGAAGAATAACAGAAGATATCAAATGATCAATGGTATTTCGGTTAATGGAGAGTGGATTATGAACCCGGGTCGGATTAAATATGAATTTTGGAAGTTTTATAAAGATAAGTTCAGTGTGCGTGATGAAGATTGTGATATTCCTTTCATGACCACAGATAGGAGATTGTCTACTGAAGACAATTTGAGTCTTGAATCAATGGTTTCTAATGATGAAATAAAACATGCGGTTTGGTCTTGTGGTAGTACTAAAGCTCCGGGTCCAGATGGGTATTCCTTTCATTTTCTTAAAGAGAATTGGGATCTGATGAAGGAAGACGTTTTTGTTTCTACTCATAGTGCATTGGATATGATGTCCTTTCCTAATGGAGTGGGTTCGGCTTTTATCACTTTAATCCCGAAGATTTCTAATCCTATCGGGATTAAAGATTATAGGCCCATTTCTTTAATTGGTATGCAGTATAAAATTGTTGCTAAACTTTTAGCTAACCGTTTAGCTAATGTGATCGATAAGTTGATAAGCCCGGAACAATCGGCTTTTATTTCTGGAAGACAAATTTTAGATGGCCCGATGATGTTGAGCGAGATCATGAATTGGTATAAGAAACGGAAGAAAAAACTTATGATTTTTAAAGTTGATTTTGAGAAGGCGTATGATACCGTTAATTGGAAATTTCTTGATCATATGTTAGAGTTGTTGGGGGTTGGTCAAAGATGGCGTGATTGGATAAATTTATGTCTTAATTCCTCTAGATCCTCGATTCTTATTAACGGAAGTCCGACGAAGGAATTCATTATAAAGAGGGGTTTAAGACAAGGAGATCCTCTAAGTCTGTTTTTATTCATTATTGTCATGGAGGGTCTTCACTTACTCTTAAAAAAGGCTGTTGAATCGAACCTTATCAGTGGTACTCGGTTCGGAAACTATGATATTAATATATCACACTTAATTTATGCAGATGATGTGATCGTTACTACAGAGTGGAGTTCTTCAGATATGGAAAATATATTACGCATCTTTCATATTTTTTATGCGGCTTCGGGTCTTAAACTAAATGTTGCTAAATCAAGTATTCATGGAGTTGGTGTTCAAGAGGAAGATATTATGTTTATGGCTAGGAGTGCAGGATGCTTGATAGGTAACAATCAATTTCATTATCTCGGCCTTCCCATGGGTTATAATATGAACATCATTAGTAATTGGAACACGCTTATAGACCGCTTCAAAAACCGGTTATCGTCTTGGAAATCTAATCTTTTATCCATAGGAGGTAGATTGACATTGGTGAAATCGGTTTTAGGGAGCCTTGGAATTTATTTTTTGTCCATGTTTAGATGTCCGGAAGGTGTGTTAAAAAAGCTTGAATCGATTAGGAATTCTTTTTTTTTTTGGGTAGAAATGAGGACGACAAGAAAATAGTATGGATTAAGTGGTCTAATGTTATGGCTTCGTTGGAAAAAGGAGGGTTAAATGTGGGGAGTATTAAAGCTCTTAATATTGCTCTTTTACAAAAATGGAGATGGAGATTAAACACTTATCCTGATTGTTTATTGTCCTCTGTTATTGGGTCTATTCATGGAACAGATGGTGGTGTTTTGGATAACTCTTACAAAGGTAAGAGTATTTGGGTTAATATTATTTCTTCTATTCAAGATATGCATAAGAAATCCGATGTAATAGTATTTGGATAACTCTTACAATGGTATTGTTTTCAACAATTTGATGGTGAAGAAATCTGAGATTTTTGATTCTATTTGTAATTTTTCTTACTTTTGGTCTAGATATAGAGGAAAATGTAATATTTCTTGGGCCTCTTGGCTCATGAACCCTTTGTAATTGGTTGGTTGCGGCTTCTCTAGTTTCTTTCTAGAGAGTCGGTGTGTTTTTATAAAATTTTGGCCGTTAAAAAAAAAACAAAGAGAGTAGAGGGCAGCCTTTTATATGTAATCACACTTTTACATTTAAAAGAGAAAGAAAAACAATCTGTTTCCCCACTTTATTGTCTCCACCATTAACATTTGCTTATTACATCCTTCACCAATAAACAAAACAACATCATATATAACCAATCCTTATAACAACGTCGTGTGAATTTGTTATAACGGATCAGCACTAAAAACTGAAAAACAGAGACTTAACAATTCGAATCAAAAACAGTTTGAAACACGAATTTAAATTTGGATCTATGTAGACTATCTACGTACACTCAGACCAATTGTTTTGGGAAAATTCATGTTTGATTTCAGTTTTCAAGCTTATAGGGATATGTATGTATGAATGTTACTGCCTATGTATATTATATATATAAGATGAATATGATGAAAGTTGTGATATGAATCTGAAATCATTAGATAGCTAATTCGATCACTAAGAGCTACAATTCATGAAGGTTACATGTGAGGTTTAGAGAGAATTAGGTTTAGTGTGTGAAGGTGAATGAGTTGGTGAATTGTGAGGAAAGTTTAGCTAATTAATGGTGATGATAGTATTTATATGGCCATACTATCATCCCTTACATCACTAGTTAAACAATGCACATCACACGAAGCCGTAGTTGTTGATCTCCTTAAAGTCTTGAACTCCCCCCTTTGAAAATAGCCGTAGTTGTTGGCTTGACATGACGAAACTCCTTCTTTTGGAAGATTCTCCATTGTCGGATATGAGAAATCACAATGCACACCATCTTTGGGTCTTGACATTGTTTCTCCCCCTTGGTGTGCGTTGTTCAAATATATCTTGATTGAATTGAGAGGGGTGTAGGAAATAGCATGAATGGAGATTTTCTTTAGCTCCCCCTTGAATGATGAATCATTTTGTTCCCCCTCAATTGGACATAGGGAGACAAAAGAGTTGTTAGAAAGAGTTTATGTCGGAGATTTGGTGGGGTAATTGGAGTAGTGAGTTTTTCGGTTTGATTTGTCGTTGTTTTTTGTGTACACCTTGTAGGCATGGTCTATCTCATTGATTGACCATGAGTTCGACCGAGGTTTGATCACAGATCTTGGTTGAAACGAAAGTAACTCTTTGAATTATGGGTGTTCGTCGGTTCGGTTTTTGATTTTTCGGTTTGTTCGGTTCGATTTTTTCGATTTTGAAACTTATAAAATCAAAACCGAAACCAAATGTAAATATCAAAAACAAAACCGAACCGAAATCTGAATTTGATTTCGGTTTGGTTTTCGGTTAACACCGAAAATCACTAAAAATAAAAATCCTAACTAGCATAATTACTTTCATATAAATTGAATAATGGTTGTGCAATTAATTTAAGTATACAGAGTATAAAACATATTTATTGTTTAATAAAAATAAAATAATACATCAAAATAATATAAATATTATAAATATAAATATGTTATTAATTTGAATTCAGTGTTTAATTCGGTTTTCGATTAATCGAATTTAAAATTTTCAAAACCGTAAACCGAATTACGAATTCGGTTTCGATCGATCCAAAAACCGTTTAAAAGTCCTGTTTGATTTTTTTAGGTTTGGATTCGATTCGATATTCGGTTTATTCGGTTTGAAACCAAATGGTGCAAACCCGTACTTTGAATGAGTACTTGATTAGTTTTATTGGTGTTTTAACAAATGGTGCTTTGCTTGAGTTGTCACATGATTTCTTCGGTTATTGATCACGAAACCCTAAGAGTTCTCCATTTTGCCCATAAGTAGGTTCAAAAAAAGGTTTGATTGGTTTTCATTTGGTAATTAGAGTAGACTCGTTGTTCGTGGTAAATAGGTTTCTAAGGATTAAAAACCTTGGGGATTTCTAGTGAAAGAACCTTCTCTCCACCGTAGGAAAAGAACATGTTGATTCTGAAATCCTTGGCTCGTTGTATTCAGGGATTTCAACTTATGTACCCATCAACATCATTGTTGGTTTAGAATTGGTGTCCATTTAACATCTAACGCATGTTGTAGCTCCGAAATGCGTTTGTTGAAGTCTTGAGTTAATGTTCGGTTAAGAGTCTGCACATGATCAACATCAGTGCGAAGTTATAGAATGGTCTTAGAATCAAGCTCATGTTCGGATTTGAGAAGACTATATTCGGCTTGAAGAGACAGAAGTTTCTGAGCTGAAAGAACGCTTTCTGACTTGAGCTGATCATTCTCTTGTTGTAACTTCTTATTTTGTGCTTTAAGCTTCCGAAGTTCCATATATTGAGAGTTGAATTGCTTTGAAACCAATTCTATTTCTTTACGAAGAACCATATCTTCGTCATTAACATCTTTAAGAAGCTCATCATGTATCGGAGTTATTACTGAAGAAATGCTCGTCATTTGAATTTGTTTGTTGGAAACCATATTTGTTTTTGACCTTACTGCGAGAAATTAAACTATTGAAAATCTCCTTAAATGTTTTACGAGAATCGTTAATTTTCTTGACCCCATTAGCCCTTTTCGTTAAAAAAATTAACAAGCTATTACGTGAAGATGAACTGAACTTGGAAAGATTCCCGATTATTGACCTGCAACTACCGTCACAACCCTAAACTTGAAATGGACCTCTATCTTCTAGAACAATAAAACCAACCTCTGTACCATTGTACGTGTTATTCTCCTACTTTCCCTAAAAAAATAAAAACCAACCCTAAACTTAAAACCGGTGCAAATTGAGACAACAAACTCCATCTAATTGAAGCAATAGTCTCAGTTGCTCATTAAGAGATGGTATTGTAGAAATTTTGGGCAGAGTAACGTTACTAAATGTGTATTTTAATGAATTTATATTCGTATGGATTAGGGTTTGTATCTGTACAGGTGAATTTGTACGGCTATGTATGTATCAGGATGTGATCTATACGGTTGTGATAGATCCGTACGGATTAGGTTCTTGAAGGTTTAAAGGCAGTTATGATTCCAGTGATGATGGTTCCGGCGGACCTGCAATCGAAATCACGTTATTGTAGCGAAATCGAGCATTCAATTTCAAAATTCGAGCAGATTGAAGTTAGAATAGTGATATGATTGTTAAAGGATATTCGTTTGATCCTAATGAATTTTTTCCATGCTTTGATTTGAATGTATAACACGAGATATGAGTTTTATACTTTTTGGATCAGAAACTTTCATGAACAGGGACTGATGCTGTTTGATGAATATGAACAACAATTTTAGAACTTCTGGATCGATCACGTTGTTGTGTTCTGCTCTAATACCAAGTGTTTGATTTCAGCTTTCGAGCTTGTAAGTAACGATATGTATGTATGAATGTTACTGTCTATGTATATTGTATATATAAGATGAATATGATGAAAGCTGTGATATGAATCTGAAATCAGTAGATAGCTATTCGAGAGTTACAATTCATGAAGGTTACATGTGAGGATTAGAGATAATTAGTGTGTGAAGGTGAAGGAGTTTGTGAATTGTGAGGAAAGCTTAGCTAACTAATGGTGATGATAGTATTTATATGACCATACTATCATCCCTTACATCACTAGTTAAAGAATGCACATCACACAATATTGGACTTAACAGACGGTTTTCAGGATTAGACATGACAAAACTGACTTGAAGACTACAGTCAATAACAGTCAAGATTTAAGAAGCTCGAAGGTGCGTGTGTGGAGGATTAATACCTCAAGGAGAAAAGTTAATACGTGTCATGGAGATAACCAAAGTGCTGGTGGTCACAATAGATCCAACCGCATTTGATGTATTTCCCATACGGTTTAGTCCTCTAAAAAGAAAATCTTCCGTTTTCAATTGATTTGGATCTTTACTGGCTACACCGTTCACCTATACTAGATGAACAAAAGTTGAAAATTTATATGTAAGTGTAAGGTTTATATGGTAAGGTATTATTCATTTCTTTTCATGTTTTATACGGACTAATAAATAATAAATACTAATAAATTATGATGGTGTTGAATGTCTATCAAGCATTGACTTGGTCCAGAGGATTCGGTTTCTAAAGAAACTTCTTCTGGAATCGAATTCTGTCTAAGCTCGACGTAGAACTAGAAAACATTAAATACATCAAGAGCTCAAGTAACATCATATGTTGTCTACTAGATTATATAAACAAAAGGTTTTATATGATATGAAAAGTTGAAACAATTTACATCATGCGTATTCTTTTGGAAGATGATATGAAAAGTTGAAACAATCTACATCACAGGCTTATAGCTGCTGAGTCGAACAAGTAAACCAACAAAAACAGGGGATTACGTGTTCTTATGAATTTCACCAACTCAATATTTAATTAAATATAACAAAGATTGAACATTTTGACAAATATATACAACACAAATTAGCATGTTCTATTGTAAATTTGTAATTCGCTTTAACTAGGATAATCTCTGTTATATAACTGATGATTTTGCAGTTAACCAATGATCCGTTACAAGTGAAGAACACGATGATCTTGCAAGGATTTAGAAGTTTACGTTGATGTTTTGATAATGGAACAACAATCGAAGAAAAGTATATAAAGGAAACGTACAATATAATATGGGAAAATAAAAGTCTATTGCTTTCTCTTTAATTACACATAGCGAGCATAGTGAATGAAGTAATTAAAGGCATAAAAACCCCTTGTCTCTCTCTAATTCACATATACAGAAAATGATGAACCAGAGGCATATCTTTCTTTCTTTTACAACTCTCTCTATATAATACGAGTATATTGCAAAAGAAAGTAAACTTGTTTCTCCATGTATTCCATCCATCACGTGCATAGACTTCATGCGCTCATGGGGTGCAATATTCACTCCCACGTACTAATTAATTCATTTATGCATGTAATTAATTAGGAGTATAACTAGTCACAAACTTGTAACTTCTTTGACTTTGTCATTCTTGATCTATTTTTGACTCAGAGATCGTAAAGGATCACGCCTCCCCTTTTTCGGTGAAAAAACGACTAGCGCCTGCTAGTCCTTAATCTATTGATGTCAACTCTCTCAAATTACAACCATATGTGATTTTTAATTTGAGGCTTTTTCTTTTCTATCTTTTCTTTATGAACAAAAAAGAAGATGCAATTTCTTCATGTAATATCACACATGGGATGATATTTTTTTTCTCCATGTTTTTCCAAAAACTTTTGTTTTCATGGGACTGCAAGAGTTTTTTTTTCTTCTTCTTCTTCCTTTTATAAACAAATGGAAGAGTTAATAATCTTCTCACGTTCAACATTTTTAAAAATGTAAACATGGCAACTTTTTTTTTCCTTCATACTCATTTCTCTGTTATCTTCTTTTTCTTCCTATGTTTCTTCTTTTTCTTGCCCATTCCTTTGACACTTGAAAAACTCGCGGAAGCTTTGTAGTTGATCATCGTAGGAACGATGTTCTGAATACCACTTGATCCGTTACAAGATGAAGAACACGACAATCTTGCAAGGATTTAGAAGTTTATGTTGATGTTTTGATAATGGAACAACAATCGAAGAAAAGTATATAAAGGAAACGTACAATGTAATATGGGAAAATTAAAGTCTAGTGCTTTTTCTTTAATTACACATAGTGAACATAGTGAATGAAGTAATTAAAGGCATAGAAAACCCTTGTCTCTCTCTCTAATTCACATATACAGAAAATGATGAACACAGGCATATCTTTCTTTCTTTTACAACTCTCTATATATAATACGAGTATATTGCAAGAGAAGCCAACTTGTTTCTCCATGTATTCCATCCATCACGTGCATAGACTTCATGCGCTCATGGGTGCAATATTCACTCCCACGTACTAATTAATTCATTTATGCATGTAATTAATTAGGAGTATAACTAGTCACAAACTTGTAACTTCTTTGACTTTGTCATTCTTGATCTATTTTTGACTCAAAGATCGTAACGGATCACGCCTCCCCTTTTTCGATGGAAAAACGACTAGCGCCTGCTAGTCCTTAATCTATTGATGTCAACTCTCTCAAATTACAACCATATGTTGTTTTTAATTTGAGGCTTTTTCTTTTCTATCTTTTCTTTATGAACAAAAAAGAAGATGCAATTTCTTCATGTAATATCACACATGGGATGATATTTTTTTTCTCCATGTTTTTCCAAAAACTTTTGTTTTCATGGGACTGCAAGAGTTTTTTTTCTCTTCTTCTTCTTCTTCTTCCTTTTATAAACAAATGGAAGAGTTAATAATCTTCTCATGTTCAACATTTTTAAAAATGTAAACATGGCAACTTTTTTTTCCTTCATACTCATTTCTCTGTTATCTTCTCTTTCTTCGTATGTTTCTTCTTTTTCTTGCCCATTCCTTTGACACTTGAAAAACTCGCGGAAGCTTTGTAGTTGATCATTGTAGGAACGATACTCTGAATACCACTTGATCCGTTACAAGATGAAGAACAAGACGATCTTGCAAGGATTTAGAAGTTTACGTTGATGTTTTGATAATGGAACAACAATCAAAGAAAAGTATATAAAGGAAACGTACAATGTAATATGGGAAAATTAAAGTCTAGTGCTTTCTCTTTAATTACACATAGTGAACATAGTGAATGAAGTAATTAAAGGCATAAAAACCCCTTGTCTCTCACTAATTCACATATACAGAAAATGATGAACCAGAGGCATATCTTTCTTTCTTTTACAACTCTCTATATATAATACGAGTATATTGCAAAAGAAGCCAACTTGTTTCTCCATGTATTCCATCCATCACGTGCATAGACTTCATGCGCTCATGGGTGCAATATTCACTCCCATGTACTAATTAATTCATTTATGCACGTAATTAATTAGGAGTATAACTAGTCACAAACTTGTAACTTCTTTGACTTTGTCATTCTTGATCTATTTTTGACTCAAAGATCGTAACGGATCACGCCTCCCCTTTTTCAGTGGAAAAACGACTAGCGCCTGCTAGTCCTTAATCTATTGATGTCAACTCTCTCAAATTACAACCATATGTTGTTTTTAATTTGAGGCTTTTTCTTTTCTATCTTTTCTTTATGAACAAAAAAGAATATGCAATTTCTTCATGTAATATCATACATGGGATGATATTTTATTTCTCCATGTTTTTCCAAAAACATTTGTTTTCATGGGACCGCAAGAGTTTTTTTTTTTTCCTTATTCTTCTTCTTTTATAAACAAATGGAAGAGTTAATAATCTTCTCATGTTCAACATTTTTAAAAATGTAAACATGGCAACTTTTTTTTTCCTTCATACTCATTTCTCTGTTATCTTCTTTTTCTTCCTATGTTTCTTCTTTTTCTTGCCCATTCCTTTGACACTTGAAAAACTCGCGGAAGCTTTGTAGTTGATCATCGTAGGAACGATGCTCTGAATACCACTTGATCCGTTACAAGATGAAGAACACGACGATCTTGCAAGGATTTAGAAGTTTACGTTGATGTTTTGATAATGGAACAACAATCGAAGAAAAGTATATAAAGGAAACGTACAATGTAATATGGGAAAATTAAAGTCTAGTGCTTTCTCTTTAATTACACGTAGTGAACTGATGTCAAAGCAGGGGGGTATAAAATACTATTAAATTTTAGCAGAAAAATACTATTAAATACGATACAATTTTACACAAGATATTTATTTATTTATAGAATGGATATACTTAAACCTTGCTACAACACTTATAGGCAGTGTACCTAATCGTACAGTAGTGTAGTTTTTAGTAAGTCCGGTTCGTTCCACAGGGAAATCTTTAAACAAAGCTCAACGCTATATTAGTTTACTTTTATAAAAATACAAATATATATATAAGTAATATTATTATTATAAAGGGGGGTTTTTACCGTTTAATGACCGGTTTGTCGATTTTAAAACTTTAGTCGCAGTTAAAACCTAATGTAAAATATAAAATAAATACAAGACTTAAATTAAAGCGTAAAGTAAATAACGATAATGAAATTGCGAATAATAAAAATGCGATAAAATTAAATTGCGATAATTAAAAGTACGATAATTAAAAGTGCGATTAAATAAAATAACAATAAAAAAAATGCGATAATTAGAAGTGCAATTAAATATAAAATAAAGGAAATTAAATATGAAATAAAAGAATTATGCTTATTTAAACTTCCGTAATCATGATGTTTGACGTGTTGATTTTAGTTTGATGCCCTTGGGTTAATTGTCCTTTGTCCTGGATTATTCAATATGTCCGTCTAGTTTTTGTCCATAACAGTCCATCAGTCATAAATATAAATTGCAAGTGTCCTTGTCAAATTATTATTATACCCGAAGATAAATATTCCAACTAATTGGGGATTCGAATTGTAACAAGGTTTTAATACTTTGTTTAATGAATACACCAGGTTATCGACTGCGTGTAAACCAAGGTTTTACTACTTTGTTAACAATTACACCAATTACCCTTGAATGTAATTTCACCCCTGTTTTAATTATTCTAGTGGCTATTAATCCATTCCCGTGTCCGGTTAAATGAACGATTATTCGTACATATAAATACCCCGCCCATCGTGTCCGATCGAGTGTATATGGTAATTTATAGGGACGCCCAATTGTAAATCTTTATATTAACATTAACAAACTTTCATTTAGTTAAACAAATATAAAGCCCATTAATAGCCCATAGTCTAGTTTCCACAAGTGTCGTTCTTTTGTCCAAACCCCAATTATGGTACAAAGCCCAATTACCCAATTTTAGTAATTAGCCCAACATCATGATTACTTCGTTTTAAACAAGCATAATAATAACTTAGCTACGAGACATTAATATAAAAAGGTTGAACATAACTTACAATGATTAAAAATAGCGTAGCGTTACACGGACAGAATTTCGACTTACACCCTTACAACATTCGCTAACATACCCTTATTATTAGAATTATAATTAAAATTAAAATATAAATTATAAATATAAATATATTACGTATATATTGAGAGAGATTGAGAAAAATAAGATGATAAAATTCGATCAGAATTCGGTTGGCTTTATAGCCAGAAGTGAATTTTGGGGCTCCGCGACTCGCGGCAAAATGGCCTTCAAACTCCGCGAGTCGCGGAGAGGTATTTTCAGTTTACACCCTTGGAGTTTCCTGCTGCCGACGGTTTTAAATATATATATATAATATATATATAATTAATATAATTAATTATATATTATATTATATTTATATATATAGTTAACTTGTAATTTTTAGTCCGTTGCGTCGAGCGTTAAGAGTTGACTCTGGTCCCGGTTCCGGATTTCCGAACGTCCTCGCGTACAATTTAATATCTTGTACTTTGCGTTTTGAATCTTGTACTCTTGTGATTTTGAGACGTTTCTTATCAATAATTGGAACCTTTTTGATTGTCTTTTGTTCTTTTGAGCTTTTTGGTCGTTTGCGTCTTCAATTCGTCGAATCTGTCTTTTGTCTTCACCTTTTATTATTTAAACGAATATCACTTGTAAATAGAACAATTGCAACTAAAAGCTTGTCTTTCTTGAGGAATAATGCTATGAAATATATGTTCGTTTTTAGCATTATCAAATATTCCCACACTTGAGCGTTGCTTGTCCTCAAGCAATATCGTCTTGAAATACTAGAATCACTTTTTTATTCTTCACACTTTGTACATCAGTGATTTCTATACGGCGGTATAAACAATGGTAGTAACGATATGGTTTACAGTCCCACATGACTATAAAAATTTAGATCCATTAAGGAAATTGGATCTTTATGAAAACATTTGATCTTTTGAAAATTAAATCTAGTTTTTACCCTAGATAAGTTTTCCGGAATAACCCTTTACCGGTGTTTGCAAAATATTTTTGTGGGTTTGGTGGGTTTCAGATTTGAAAATTTTAGCTCAAAACTTGCGGTTTTGTGTCACCCACTTGCTAACCTTGTATTTGGAAAGCAACACGTCCAGTTTACTTGTTCCGTATATTACCTTTCGGTAAACTACCGTCCGGTTGTAAAGGAAAGCGTTGAACAAGCAACTGTTTAAGGCAATGTCCCGTGACATGCTTTTGATTATGGTCTATAACGTGTCGGACGCAATTACTATCCTTGGTAGGAGCAATAGTAAAGCTCACCCTTATAATTTGTCGGTCTGGCACAAGGTCCTGTCTTTGACCATGCTATGCAACCACCGTTCTTACGGTTGACACCCGATTTAGTTCAGGTGACCTAATGAATTCCAGGTGAATTCCTAGGATTTTACATTCAATGGTAATGAACGCATTGAAAATAGGGTTTTCAGAAAACAAATCGGTTTATAATTTTGATCAAAATATTTTCTCGTTCAAGCTCGAGTTTAGATATCATTGAATTCCATGAGTTTGAATTCTCAATCTTTAAGGTCAATCTCAAGGATTGAGTGATATCAGTCTTAAAAGCTGATTTTTAATCTTTAAGGAGATTATCCTTTCTGGGGATCTGATTCATTAGTCTTATCCAGCTAATTTGCATGGTGCCTCCCCATTGTATGAGATAAATCCTTCTCATGGTTAGGATAAATCTGACCACTTGGCGACCCTGTTTAATGCTGAGGTCCGTGGATTTCCTGCTGATTTTAGTGATGACTTTTCTAGATTTTTCGTCAACCTACAGCTGGTCTGGACGACAACTTCATGACCTAAATCAAGAAGCGCGTGTCTTTTTCGGAAGACTTTACTTCCTTTTAATGATGGAATTGATTCATCGTGTAGATCCATCTCTTCTTTTCTTTCATTGGGTAAAACAGTTTAGTTTAGTCCAAAGCAAAAGTATTTTCAGTTATTTGTTACAAATATATGTGGCATATGTTAAAAATATCTTGGTAAATTTTCCCACACTTGGCTTTTTATTTTTCTTTTTATCGTCCTCTATTCCATTTTAAATGAATTTTAACATTTTAGTTTGTTTTTCAATTTATGTCCTTTCCGAGGTAACAATAATTTCGGTGTTTGAAACCTAGTTTTATCGTTCATAAATATGTATAAACATGATTTTGAATTCATTTAATTGAAAATTTTGAAAAATTTTACTAGAATTGGGTAGTCAGTATATAAGACTAGGGCTGTTCTTTTTTATCAGAGAGCACTAGATTCTAATACAACTACTGCTTTACTAGTATTTTTAATGGTAACCAAGTGTTTAATATAAAAATTTTTAAAATCCGAAAGAATTTAACCCCTTCCCACACTTAAGATCTTGCAATGCCCTCATTTGCAAGAAATCAGTAACAATTTAAATTATTGAGGGTGATTTGTGTGAAAATGATTAAATTTTTACCAAAGTTTCCAAATATATTCGCGTTTGTTTGCTGAATGATAAATGGTGCATTCCGTCTTGTTGTTATTTCACATATATTTTGCATCTTGTCGTCAAAATTAGTTGCTTTTGCTGAACTTAATGCCAGTCTTTGAAAATGCGTTGTTTTACCCTGTTGTGTACATAAGATAAACTGCAAACATATATACATATTTTTGAAGTTTGGTTTATTACCCCACATTCAAAAATTATTAAAATCTAAGAATAAAAGTTAGATAATTATAAAAATGATTACAATATTTAACAAAAGTATTAAACATATCAATAATTACAAATTACAAAATAAAAACAAAATAAGTAAACTAAGGATGATATTGGTACCAATAGGGGTTCCACGCATAACCATAAGTGCTATAGAATGCTTCGGCAGGGTCATACGTAGGATATGGTGGCTGCATCTCTATCGACCAAGGAGGGAAGACGGGTTTCGGTGTAGGAATATAGTTTCTACCTATATGTTGGCAATGCGCTATGATCTGGTTCTGATGAACTTGCCAATCCTCAAATGCTCTCTGTCTAGCATTTTCGTATTCCTGAGAAGCTATAAACCTATGCATTTCTTGCCCCCCTCCTACATTACCTTGTTCCTGGTTTCTCTCTACCTGTGGATGTCTACCATTGTATCGTACTGCGGCGTTATTTCGCCGCTTCAACACTTTCGCACCATGGTATACATTTAAACCTATAGTGTCGCGGGGTTCCGGCTCTTCTACTAATAATCCCCCCCGACTTATATCCACACCGAGATATTCACCAATCAAAGTAATAAAAATACCACCTCCTATTATGCTATGTGGACGCATCCCTCGAACCATAGCTGATAAATAATAACCCACACAATATGGTATACTTACAGCGCTGTGTGGGTCTCGAATACACATATGGTAAAACAAATCTTGTTCATTTACCTTTTCTTTGTTTTTACCCCTTTGTGTAATCGAGTTAGCTAAAAACCTATGTATTACTCTTAATTCGGCTCTATCTATATCCAAATAAGAGTAGTTTCCCCCTTTAAAACGGTGATGGCTTGTCATTTGACTCCACACACCGTGTGTATCAAAATTTTCATCTATTTTCCTACCGTTTAGTATCAATCCTCTACAATCGGCAGACGCTAACTCCTCAGGCGTATATATACGTAAAGCCTGAGCCATGTCTAGTAAAGACATGTGGCGCATCGAACCGCCTAACAAAAATCTAATAAAAGAACGATCGGTTAAACTAGCTACCCGATCATTCAACTCTATACTACATAACAACTCTTCACACCATACTTTATATACAGGTCTGCGTATGGTGAATAAACATATCCAGTCATTAAAAGAAGAATTACCATACCTCTGTACCAGTAATTCCCTAATTGGCCCGGCCAATTCTACAGCTTCCAAGGGTCCCCATTCTATGACCCTCGGTACCTCAACAACCTTAGAGTGAAGAGTATGCAAACCCCGTTGATATTTTGGATAATCTATCCAAAGTCTGTCAAATCGCAGGTTCGGGTGCAACTGTTCCAAGTGCATATCTGAAAAGGTCATGACTGGATGAGGTACATCCTGCTTGTAGTAGTTATCTACCTCCTGTTGTTCCAAGTTCTCAGCAGGAGCATGGCGGGCTTGGGATGAAGATTCACCCCTTTCATTCTGCAAAACACATCAAACACAAATTTTGTGCATCCAAATATGCATTAGTGTCAGCAAAATCATCAATCAAAATAATTACAATGACATTATTAATTTATATCAAACTTAAGCTTATTTTCACATTTTTTATCAAATCTACACTTTTTCAAATAAGCATATACTAAAATTTTCGCCAAGTTCATAAGCATTCAACTCAAATAACATGTCAAAATAATCATTACTAGCAAATAAACAAGTCTCAAATGGCATTATCTTTCAAAAATCAAGTTCATGAATTTTGGACTTGAAAAAGTCCACTTTAATTCTCAAAATCATGTTTAGGCTCAAAGTTTGGATCATTTAACTACCTAGACATGTTACACTACTCAATTTAGCAACAATTCATGACAAAAATCGGCCATAACCTGTTTATATCAAAAAGCCCCAAATTGCTCAAGAACACAAACCCTAGATTATTCAAAATTTGAAGTTTAAGGCTTCTAATCATGTTAAACAGCATCAATCTAGGTTATACAAGCATAATACATAAACAATTTAAGTCTAATTACACTAAAAAGCATCAAAATCAAATTGGGTAAAAATTAGCTCAAGAACACTAAAATTCGAATTAAATGGTGTTTAGGTGTAGAAATTTACCGTTTTTCTTGAGTAGTTCCTAGATATCATCCTTCTCAACATGATTTTAGCAAAAAATTTGGTGATTAACGGTTAAAAATTGAGATTTTTGGGGGTGATTTTCGGGTTTTTTCGAGTTCTTTTTCGCAGTATTTTGGGTGTTTATGTGTCATAACCCGTCCTTAACCATAAGAACGTGTTAGATAACGTATGATTTCATTGCGAGGTATTGACCTCTATATGCGACATTTTTAAAAAGGAAAACTGCATATATTATACATTACAAACCAAACCATTATTTTTGTTACAAGCTTTAGACAATAAAAAGATGATTATCGTTTAACGATAATCTTCGACTTACAAACTTTACAAATGATAATAACAACACGATTTCTAGCATATTTTACAACACACGTCCTCGGATATGCAGTTTTATTTTTGACACAAATATGAGTACGCATGATCCTGCTTAGATTCAACATAATGCAGCGGAAGCTTTAATTATCACCTGAGAATAAACATGTTTAAAAACGTCAACATAAAGTTGGTGAGATATAGGTTTAGTGCGCAGCAATATATATATATAGACCACAAGATTTCGTATATAAACATTTTAATAAAAATATTCTAAGTGGTTGAGCACTTGGTAACCATACTTAACATTTTCACGTCGCATATTCCCTTTAATATGAAATCTTACTACACCGTACCAAGTGTAGTCACAAAACGAAGTACTGTGCAACCGTTGAATACTGGTCGTCCAGTCCGGTTGGGGTTGTCAGGCCCGATAGATCTATCAACAGGATTCGCGTTTACAATACCGCTGTAAATATTAGTTACCAAGCTACAGGGAAGTATGCCAGTGGTACAACTCAACGTAGAATATATTTTTCAGTTACTTGTGTCCATAATGTAAAACATAAAATACATGTATTCTCATCCCGAAATATTTAGAGTTTAAAAGTGGGACTATATACTCACTCTTGTCTTGATGATATATATATTTTGACTCGGTCTTCCGGTTGATATCACGAACCTATCCATATATAATATATCAATATGTTTTCATTTTTAAACAAACGTTATAAATATATATACTTGTTATACTTTTAATACTTTGAATAATTCCTTAGTCCGTAGTTAGCAGTTCGTTGTTAGTAATTCAATTTTAATGGTTCATTTTTAGATGTTTAATATACCCGCAATGAAATAAATAAAACCCCCAACGAAATAAATAAAACCCCATCGTATATGTATTGGTCGAGATTAATCTTGACCCATGGTACCGGTGTTGTCAAATGACGTGTTGCGTACATAAAGTACCGGTGTTGTCAAATGACGTGTTGCGTACAATCATGGGATCTTATGATTAATCTTCTCGTGTTGTTTACGGGTGATCCTGAACCATATAAAATTGAATTATAAGTACATATATATAAAATATCATGTTATCTTAGAAATATGTGATTTATATCATTTTTTCCAATTGATCCCGTAGTTGAAATGATCTAGGATAACCAATTTTGTTTCGGTCATAGTTTCTTCGTTACAAATCCGTTTTCGTTGATTCAAATTGCCATCTTCTTGGATCGAGTTCTTCTTTAAGACTATGAACTGTAAATACCTTGGTTTGTATTCAAAATCATACGGCATAAGTGAAACATTAGTGAAACATATGAAGTTAAACATTTTTGTTACAACAAAATCATTTAATGACCATTTTTCTAAAAATACTTATACTTTGAAAAACCAAGTTTTACCTTGTTAAATTAGCATATACATAAGTTATATTACAGGTCTTGAAGTATTTTAAAAGTTAAGTTAGAAGGATCTATTTAGTTTGCAAACAAGTTTGAAAACATTCAAACTATGTTCTTGTTGTTAAACTTTTGTACCACAAAATAAGATAGCTATATATATATGAATCGAATAAGGTTATGAACATAAATTCTACCTCAAGTTCCTTGGATGAAGTTGCTGTAAAAGAGAAGTAAGAAGCTAGAATCAAAAGGGTACTAGAGGTGAATGAAAGATTGGAAGTAAGTTGGTGTTCTTGGAGGGTTTTCTTGAAGTGTTTTTGTATGGTTTTCTTATGGTGTTTTAGTATGGTTTTTGAAGCTAGATCTTTATGGAACTTTGCTGGATTGTTATGGAGTTTAGAGAGTAAGAAAGAGTGTGTGTTTTTAGTTAAGAGATTGAAGTAAAAATGAATCAAAAATGATGATACATATATACTCCTAAAAATGTGATCTTTAAGGATAACATGACAAAATTTTAGTTTGTATTTTTGTTAATTAGTCAAGTAATCATCCAAAAGTAATTACCTAGCTCTAAGGGCATGAATAATGGCTGGTTAGGTGGTGATTTTGATGTGTATTTACTATTAGTAAATACGTATAGGAGCTAGGTATGATACGAGTACAAATACTCTAGGTATACGTATAGAAATTTTGTGAAAAATGAAATGAGGATTCAAATATAGCTATCTTTTGTGAATACACTTATATGGTTTTATGTATTTAAGTCTTTAAAAGTGATTAAATACATTACTTATACAATATATGTATAACATTATAAGTCTTAAGTATTTATGTCAAATAACGTTACGTATAGTTATCGTTTTGAAAACTTAAGTTAGTAGTTTCAAAATACACATATAACTTGTTGTTATTAATACAAAATGAGATATTAAAACATTTATTAATCATGTTAAATATGTATATATACATTTATATACACAAACGTATAATTATCATATATTGTATAGTTCGTGATATCATCGGTCAAACTAGACGGTCAAACGTTGTGTAAAACTCTTTTCGGAAATATAAGTCTCGACAATTTGGATTGCTTATCATGTTGGCAAGGTTTAATTTATGTAAATATTAATCTTATAAGTATAGTATGATCGAAAAAGTGCGGGTCGTTACATTACCTCCCCGTTAAATAAATTTCGTCCCGAAATTTTAAAATTGTACCTATTTTGCGTTATCGAGAAACAAGTGTGGATACTTTCGTTTCATCTGATCCTCGCGTTCCCAAGTAAACTCGGGACCTCTTCTAGCATTCCAACGAACCTTAACAATCGGTATATTACTCTGTTTGAGCTGTTTAACTTCACGGTCCATGATTTCGATTGGTTCTTCGACGAATTGTAGTTTCTCGTCGACATGGATTTCTTCAAGAGGAATGGTGAGGTCTTCCTTTGCAAGACACTTCTTAAGGTTTGAGACGTGAAAGGTATTATGTACTCCGGCGAGTTGTTGCGGTAACTCGAGTCGATAAGCTACCGGTCCAATGCGTTCGATGATCTTGAACGGGCCTACGTACCTTGGGTTCAGTTTACCCCTTTTGCCGAAACGTATTACACCTTTCCAAGGTGACACCTTTAGCATAACCATGTCCCCGACCTGAAACTCTAATGGTTTCCTTCGAACATCGGCGTAGCTCTTTTGGCGACTACGGGCTGTTTTCAATCTCTCCTTGATTTGCACTATCTTCTCAGTCGTTTCATGTATGATCTCGGGACCAGTTAAATGTCGATCTCCTACTTCATTCCAACAGATAGGAGATCTACACTTCCTTCCATACAATGCTTCGAATGGTGCAGCTCCAATGCTCGCATGATAACTATTATTATACGAGAATTCTGCTAACGGTAGATACTTTTCCCATCCGTTTCCAAAATCGATCACACATGCCCTGAGCATGTCTTCGAGAGTCTGAATCGTTCTCTCACTCTGTCCATCGGTTTGTGGATGATATGCGGTACTCATATCCAACCGAGTTCCTAGTGCCTCCTGTAGTGATTGCCAGAATTTTGAGGTAAATCTACTATCACGATCGGATATAATGGAAATAGGTATTCCATGCCTTGAAACAACTTCCTTTATATACAATCGTAATAGTTTCTCCATTCTATCCGTTTCCTTTATAGGCAAGAAATGTGCAGACTTGGTGAGACGATCAACAATCACCCAAATGGTGTCGTATCCCCAGGCAGTCTTTGGTAACTTCGTGATGAAATCCATGGTAATACCGTCCCATTTCCATTCTGGAATTTCTGGTTGTTGAAGTAACCCTGACGGCTTCTGGTGTTCTGCTTTAACCTTGGAACAAGTTAAACACTCCCCAACATATGTTGCAACGTCTGTTTTTAAATTAGGCCACCAATAATGCGTCTTAAGATCTTGGTACATCTTTCCAACTCCAGGATGTATCGAATATCTTGTCTTATGTGCCTCGTTCAATATCAACTTCCTTAATCCACCCAACTTCGGTACCCAAATACGATTTGCAAAATATCGAATTCCATCTTCCCGCATATCGAGTTGCTTCTCATACTTCTTCATTATTTCATTTCCTATATTTTCTTTAGTAAGTGCTTCTCGTTGAACTTCTTTGATTTGTGAGTTGAGATTCATGCGAATTTTTATGTTCATCGCTCGTACTCGAATTGGTTCTCGTTCCTTTCTGCTTAGAGCGTCGGCCACCACGTTCGCTTTCCCGGGATGATAACGAATTTCACAATCATAGTCATTTATTAACTCAACCCACCTACGTTGCCTCATGTTCAGCTGTTTTTGATCGAAAATATGTTGAAGGCTTTTATGATCAGTAAACACAGTGCATTTAACCCCATACAAGTAGTGTCTCCATATCTTCAATGCAAACACGACTGCTCCCAGTTCTAGATCATGCGTCGTATAATTCCGCTCGTGAATCTTCAATTGTCGGGATGCGTATGCAATAACTTTCTTTCGTTGCATAAGAACGCAACCAAAACCTTGTCGCGAAGCGTCACAATATATTTCAAAATCATCGTTCCCTTCTGGTAACGATAAAATAGGCGCCGTAGTTAACTTCTTCTTTAGTAATTGAAATGCACTCTCCTGCTCAGAAGTCCATTCATATTTCTTCCCTTTTTGCGTTAACGCTGTCAACGGCTTAGCTATTCGGGAAAAATCTTGAATAAACCTTCTATAATAACCGGCTAAACCCAAAAATTGACGTATCTGCGTTGGTGTCTTAGGAGTCTCCCATTTTTCAATGGCTTCAGTTTTTGCTGGATCAACCTGAATTCCTTTGCTACTAACAACGTGGCCAAGAAATTGTACTTCTTTCAACCAGAAAGCACACTTAGAAAATTTAGCATATAGCTGTTCTTTTCTTAACAACTCCAATATCAACCTTAAATGCTCTTCATGCTCTTGCTCACTCTTGGAATAGATAAGAATATCATCAATGAAAACGATAACAAACTTATCTAAATACGGACTACAAACTCGATTCATGAGGTCCATGAATACAGCTGGCGCATTCGTCAATCCAAACGGCATAACCAAAAATTCGTAATGACCATAACGTGTCCGAAAAGCAGTTTTCGGAATGTCCTCTTCTTTGACGCGTAGTTGATGATAGCCAGATCTTAAGTCGATTTTTGAATAAACACATGATCCTTGCAATTGATCAAATAAGTCATCAATTCTCGGTAGTGGATACCGATTCTTGATAGTTAACTTATTTAATTCACGATAGTCTATACACATCCTAAAAGATCCATCTTTCTTCTAAACAAAATTGGAGCTCCCCACGGTGAAGTACTCGGTCGTATGAATCCACGGTCCAGTAATTCTTTTAACTGACTTTGAAGTTCTTTTAACTCGGACGGTGCAAGTCTATATGGAGCACGAGCCACTGGTGCAGCTCCTGGTACTAAATCTATTTGAAATTCTACCGATCTAAATGGAGGTAATCCCGGCAATTCTTCCGGAAAAACTTCAGGAAAATCTCTTGCCACCGGCACGTCGTTGATGCACTTTTCTTTCTTTTCGACTTTATTAACATGTGCTAAAATAGCGTAACATCCCTTTTCTAAACACTTCTTGGCTTTCAAACAGCTAATGAGTTTTAGCTTTGAATTACCCTTCTCTCCATAAATCATCACCGGTATTTTATCCTTACCAGGAATACGAATTGCCTTCTTAGCACAAACAACTTCCGCTCCTATTTTGGACATCCAGTCCATGCCGACTATTACATCAAAACCTCCTAATTCTACGGGTATTAAGTCGATTTTAAACGTTTCTCCGGCTAGATTTATTTCACAATCACGACAAATTTTATCGGCTTTGATTAGTTTACCATTAGCTAACTCAATCAAGTACTTAGCATCTAGAGGTAATGATGAACAATTCAATTTAGTGTAAAAATTTATACACACGTAACTTCTATCGGCGCCAGTATCAAATAAAATAGATGCTGATAAGTTATTGATGGTAAACGTACCCGTAACAAGCTCCGGGTCTTCACGTGCCTCTCTAGCATTAATAACAAACGCTCTTCCACGTGCAGGTCCGCCATTCTTTTCTGGATTCGGGCACTGACTCTTATAATGACCTTGTTTTCCACACCCAAAACAAGTAACGTTAGCCAAAGCAGTTCTATTTGCGTTGGTGGCAGGAGTCTTGTTACCATTTGCATTTGTAACGAGAGCCTTACAATCTTCAGCAAGATGACCTTGTCGATTACACTTGGTGCATAACACACTACAGTAACCAAAGTGATGTTTGTGGCAATGGTTGCATAAAGGATTTTGTCCTTTATAACCAAAGCTTAAACCACTACCCGCACCTTGCGTGTTTTCTTGTTTCTTAAAAGATTGTTGTTGGTTACCTCGATCATAATTTCCATTCCACTTTCTTTTGTTACCTGATACCTTCACATCAGTATTGGATACTTTCTTATCCATGATGACCTGATCCATTAGCTCGTTTGCCATGGTTATAGCTTCATGAATTGTCTTAGGTTTCGATGCTGTAACGTTTGCCTTGACCTTTTTGGGCAAACCACCTTTGTACATTTCTATCTTCCGTGCTTCGGTTGGAACCAATTCAGGACATAGTAAAACCAATTCCATGAATCGCTGATTGTAGTTGGTGATTTCAGTACCAACCACCTTCAAACTTCGTAACTCATCTTCTAACTTAATAACCTCATTCCTTGGACAATACTCGGTGATTATCATTGCTTTGAATTCTTCCCATGGAGTATCATAAGCTACATCTCCTCCTACCGCCTTCACATAATTCTTCCACCATGTGAGTGCACTATCTTGTAAAGTGCACGATGCAAACTTGGTCATGTCTTTTTCATCACAACCGCTGATTTTGAACACCGTCTCCATCTTTTCTATCCATCGGGTTAAACCGATAGGTCCTTCCGTTCCACTGAATGATGATGGCTTGCAAGCTTGGAACGTCTTGTAGGAGCATCCTACACGAGGATTTGGATTAACTGCAGCAGCTCTTGCAGCCTCAACCCATAACATTCTGTCGTTCACTCGCTGGTTGATGAGTTCCTCGAGTTCTTGTTCCGTCATTCGATTCAATCGCGCCATTTCCTAATGAAAGAAAATAATTATTCACACGGAATATTATAGATGTAGTATGTATTTACAGTACATCGTAGCTTATTAATAATATGAACCAGTTATTATTATAAAAGCCTTTTCTTCTTATTAGCATTTTATAATTATATCTTGGGTAGTACCTACCCGTTAATGTTCATACTTAATAGCTTAGTACAGAATCAATTACTACAATCTAAATAATACTTAACCATGGAAAATTATTGCATTTCATACTTCAATATTTTACATATGCTTATCTTACATCGAACATTAAGCAAACCACACTATTAATATTATACAAAACATTATTCGGTTCCATGGTTTGACACAGCAGCGCATCGTTTGATCTATTTTCTAGGACGTTTAGACACAAAGATTTGCTTAACGCTTATCCTAACTGTCTGCCTATATTTTGGCTGTGGGACTGAAGAACTGGATGCCGGGACAGAACGAATAGGAATAGCGGGGATAGGGGTGGTAGTGTTGAGTGGAATTGGTGCCACATCATTCTCATTAAACTCGGAATTTGGATTTTCTAATTCATTAGCCTTTCGTTTCTTTCCTAGTTCGAACTCGTCTTTTGTAATTTCCTGTATTTCTTCCTCGGGTTCACTTTCCTCCTCGGGTTCACTTTCCTCCTCGGGTTCACTTTCCTCCTCGGGTTCACTTTCCTCCTCGGGTTCACTTTCCGGGTTCTCTATAGTTGGTTCATCCGGAATTTGTGAGTCTTCCCCAAAGATATTATTTTCGTCATCGGATAGGTTAATGACTGGAACACCATCTGAAGATTCTGGTTCGGAGTCGCTGAATGTGATAACAATTTTTGAGCTCGACATCTATCACACAACAACTAACCCATTAGTACTTATATAATATTTACATATAAATTTTAACCAACAATGATAAGCAATGGTTTTTAAATCAGACCCGGTCAAAGTCCAGACTTACTAATGTATCCTAACGACTTATCAGTTAGACACACTAATGCAAACCTGGTTCGCTAAGACCACCGCTCTGATACCACATGTCATAACCCGTCCTTAACCATAAGAACGTGTTAGATAACGTATGATTTCATTGCGAGGTATTGACCTCTATATGCGACATTTTTAAAAAGGAAAACTGCATATATTATACATTACAAACCAAACCATTATTTTTGTTACAAGCTTTAGACAATAAAAAGATGATTATCGTTTAACGATAATCTTCGACTTACAAACTTTACAAATGATAATAACAACACGATTTCTAGCATATTTTACAACACACGTCCTCGGATATGCAGTTTTATTTTTGACACAAATATGAGTACGCATGATCCTGCTTAGATTCAACATAATGCAGCGGAAGCTTTAATTATCACCTGAGAATAAACATGTTTAAAAACGTCAACATAAAGTTGGTGAGATATAGGTTTAGTGCGCAGCAATATATATATATAGACCACAAGATTTCGTATATAAACATTTTAATAAAAATATTCTAAGTGGTTGAGCACTTGGTAACCATACTTAACATTTTCACGTCGCATATTCCCTTTAATATGAAATCTTACTACACCGTACCAAGTGTAGTCACAAAACGAAGTACTGTGCAACCGTTGAATACTGGTCGTCCAGTCCGGTTGGGGTTGTCAGGCCCGATAGATCTATCAACAGGATTCGCGTTTACAATACCGCTGTAAATATTAGTTACCAAGCTACAGGGAAGTATGCCAGTGGTACAACTCAACGTAGAATATATTTTTCAGTTACTTGTGTCCATAATGTAAAACATAAAATACATGTATTCTCATCCCGAAATATTTAGAGTTTAAAAGTGGGACTATATACTCACTCTTGTCTTGATGATATATATATTTTGACTCGGTCTTCCGGTTGATATCACGAACCTATCCATATATAATATATCAATATGTTTTCATTTTTAAACAAACGTTATAAATATATATACTTGTTATACTTTTAATACTTTGAATAATTCCTTAGTCCGTAGTTAGCAGTTCGTTGTTAGTAATTCAATTTTAATGGTTCATTTTTAGATGTTTAATATACCCGCAATGAAATAAATAAAACCCCCAACGAAATAAATAAAACCCCATCGTATATGTATTGGTCGAGATTAATCTTGACCCATGGTACCGGTGTTGTCAAATGACGTGTTGCGTACATAAAGTACCGGTGTTGTCAAATGACGTGTTGCGTACAATCATGGGATCTTATGATTAATATTCTCGTGTTGTTTACGGGTGATCCTGAACCATATAAAATTGAATTATAAGTACATATATATAAAATATCATGTTATCTTAGAAATATGTGATTTATATCATTTTTTCCAATTGATCCCGTAGTTGAAATGATCTAGGATAACCAATTTTGTTTCGGTCATAGTTTCTTCGTTACAAATCCGTTTTCGTTGATTCAAATTGCCATCTTCTTGGATCGAGTTCTTCTTTAAGACTATGAACTGTAAATACCTTGGTTTGTATTCAAAATCATACGGCATAAGTGAAACATTAGTGAAACATATGAAGTTAAACATTTTTGTTACAACAAAATCATTTAATGACCATTTTTCTAAAAATACTTATACTTTGAAAAACCAAGTTTTACCTTGTTAAATTAGCATATACATAAGTTATATTACAGGTCTTGAAGTATTTTAAAAGTTAAGTTAGAAGGATCTATTTAGTTTGCAAACAAGTTTGAAAACATTCAAACTATGTTCTTGTTGTTAAACTTTTGTACCACAAAATAAGATAGCTATATATATATGAATCGAATAAGGTTATGAACATAAATTCTACCTCAAGTTCCTTGGATGAAGTTGCTGTAAAAGAGAAGTAAGAAGCTAGAATCAAAAGGGTACTAGAGGTGAATGAAAGATTGGAAGTAAGTTGGTGTTCTTGGAGGGTTTTCTTGAAGTGTTTTTGTATGGTTTTCTTATGGTGTTTTAGTATGGTTTTTGAAGCTAGATCTTTATGGAACTTTGCTGGATTGTTATGGAGTTTAGAGAGTAAGAAAGAGTGTGTGTTTTTAGTTAAGAGATTGAAGTAAAAATGAATCAAAAATGATGATACATATATACTCCTAAAAATGTGATCTTTAAGGATAACATGACAAAATTTTAGTTTGTATTTTTGTTAATTAGTCAAGTAATCATCCAAAAGTAATTACCTAGCTCTAAGGGCATGAATAATGGCTGGTTAGGTGGTGATTTTGATGTGTATTTACTATTAGTAAATACGTATAGGAGCTAGGTATGATACGAGTACAAATACTCTAGGTATACGTATAGAAATTTTGTGAAAAATGAAATGAGGATTCAAATATAGCTATCTTTTGTGAATACACTTATATGGTTTTATGTATTTAAGTCTTTAAAAGTGATTAAATACATTACTTATACAATATATGTATAACATTATAAGTCTTAAGTATTTATGTCAAATAACGTTACGTATAGTTATCGTTTTGAAAACTTAAGTTAGTAGTTTCAAAATACACATATAACTTGTTGTTATTAATACAAAATGAGATATTAAAACATTTATTAATCATGTTAAATATGTATATATACATTTATATACACAAACGTATAATTATCATATATTGTATAGTTCGTGATATCATCGGTCAAACTAGACGGTCAAACGTTGTGTAAAACTCTTTTCGGAAATATAAGTCTCGACAATTTGGATTGCTTATCATGTTGGCAAGGTTTAATTTATGTAAATATTAATCTTATAAGTATAGTATGATCGAAAAAGTGCGGGTCGTTACATTATGTGTTGGTGGGAGTGAACTGATCGTGTGCAGCTGTTTTATTTTTTTTCTGTAATTTGGTCCCTCCGCGAGTCGCGGAGGTTTGCACTGCAAACTCCGCGAGTCGCGGAGTTTACCCTTTTTTTTTTTTTTTTTTTTTTTTATAATCTTTAACTTATAAACAATTAAGAAATTAATTTTAAAATTTTGTTTCCCTTGTTATTTAGGACGAGGTCGTTTCGGATCGATGTCCTAGTCCGTCCCTCGACAAAATTTTAAAATTTGTCTTTTTGTAGCGATTGTTTTAAAAGCTAAGATTTTTGGGTTTTTTAATGTTTTTGGCATACTTTAAATCAACAAGATTAAAAATAATGATAATAAAAGTTCTCGTCCCTCCCTCGGGTAAAGCAATTTCGGTTCAAAGACCTAGTCTTCAACTTACGACGAATTTTAAAAATCATATTTTTAACTTAATGAGATAAAGTAAATTTTTGTTTTTAAATTCACACAACATAAATATAAAATTCAAAATTAATATTAAAAATTAAAAATTCACACCAAACTTTAATTTAAAAATTCATATTATAAATTCACACCAAACTTATATTAATTTTTCAAATATTTACAATTTTAAATATATTGTTTTTACAAAGTTTACAATATTAATTTAAGATTTAAATATTAAGATTAAAAACATGGTAAAAATAAAATTAAAAATCTTTTTGTCTTTTTATCCCACTTTAATCAATCAAATATTATCAAAAATATGCGCCCCTCTTTTCGGTAAAGTAATTTCGGTTCCAAGACCTAATTTAACTCATGACGAATTTTTGAAATATTTTGGGTTGATTGATTAAAGATATTTATACCTTAAGAATAAACGTTAAATTTCGCAGTGATGTAATAAATTTTTGAATGATATCAATAATTTCGGTCGCCAAACCTAATTTTATTTAATACCAATTTAATACTTTTTAGCGAACAAATTAGCGTTTATTATCAAAAGGTTAAAAATAAAAATAAAAATAAAAACTGTACAGACATACCTGTGAAATAGATTTCTTAGTTATATGATCTATTATATTCATAAGATAGTCGGTTTAATTGGTCTTCCATGGCTGCATAGGCGTAACCTCGAGCATTCATTGTCTTTTCTTCTAAACATATGAACGGTCCGTCTCTGCATAAAGTAACAAATTCGGTATTTGAATAGGTTTGATTATTTGAACATTTACCTCCATGTGACCATTTTCCGCATTTGTGACATTTTTCTAGGTGTCGTGCTCTTCTTTTTGCTGCGGATTTTGATTTTCCTTTACCAAATTGTAACTTATTATCTTCGCATCTGGATCCTTTTCTAACTCCGTCCATTCTTTCTCTGATTACTGATACTATTTCACTCGGGAGTATGTCATTATTACGTTTAGTGATCAAAGCGTGTAGCATTAGACCATGGTTTAATTCACAGGCAGTCTTCATTTTGTAAAAACCTAAAAAAAATAAAAATTCAGAATGGGGGGAGAAGACTAGTTCTTTAGGGTCTGCTAGGGAAAGACCATACGTGTTCCATTTTTGAGAACTAAACGAAAACAGACAATCTAACTCTAACAGAAATACATATTATCCTTTAAAGACTTGATTCTCCCCACACTTAGTTAGCTGTGGTGTCGAAATTGTGATTAACTTCGTTGTCGACTTCCATCGGACCATGTATGTAATGTTTAACTCTGTGACCATTAACTTTAAATTCAATCCCATTTGAATTTATTAATTCTATCGTTCCGTATGGGAAAACTCTTTTGACTATGAATGGTCCACACTTAGTTAACGAATTTTCGTATGCTTCATGTCTTAATTCTTCTAATTCGTTTAGTTGACTTAATCATAGACGTCCGGCTTCTTGTAAATCAAGATTACATGTCTTCAAAGCCCAAAATGCTTTGTGTTCAATTTCTACTGGAAGATGACATGCTTTTCCATAAACAAGTCTAAAAGGTGTGGTTCCAATTGGAGTTTTATAGGCTATTCTAAAAGCCCAGAGTGCATCCTCCAATTTAATGGACCATTCCTTCGGATTTGATCCTACAGTTTTCTCTAGAATACGTTTTAAAGCTCGGTTGGTATTTTCAACTTGTCCACTTGTTTGTGGATGATATGCGGTGGAGATTTTATGAGTTACTCCATATCTTTTAAGAACTTTCTCAAGTTGATTATTACAGAAATGAGTACCCCGATCACTTATTAAAGCTTTCGGTGTTCCAAACCTTGCAAAAAGACGTTTTAAAAAGTTGACTACAACTCGTGCATCGTTAGTTGGGAGAGCTTGTGCTTCCGCCCATTTAGATACATAGTCAATGGCTACGAGTATATATAGATTATTATGAGATTTTGGAAATGGACCCATAAAGTCAATACCCCAAATGTCAAATACTTCACATACTTGGATGACATTTTGTGGCATTTCATCACGTTGACTTATTTTTCCGGCCCTTTGACATGCATCACAGGATTTGCAAAGAAGGTGTGCGTCTTTGTAAATTGTAGGCCAATAGAATCCAGCTTCATAAACTTTTCTTGCTGTTAGTTGAGGCCCATAATGCCCTCCTGTTGGTCCTGTGTGACAATGGTTTAAAATTTTACTAGCTTCATCTCCAAATACACATCGGCGTATTATTCCATCGGGACAACTTTTAAACAGATGTGGATCTTCCCAGAAATAGTGTTTTATATCACTGAAGAATTTCTTTCGTCTTTGGTACGATAATCCTTTTTCAAGGAATCCACAAACTAAGTAGTTTGCATAGTCTGCAAACCATGGGATTTCTTTATAATCTATCTTCAATAGATATTCATCAGGAAAGTTGTCTTGTATGGCTGATTCATTCAGAACTTCTAATTCGGGATTTTCAAGACGAGAAAGATGATCAGCGGCGAGATTTTCTGCTCCTTTTTTATCTCGGATTTCAATATCAAACTCTTGTAAGAGTAAGATCCAACGGATTAATCTTGGTTTAGCATCTTGTTTTGAAAATAGGTATCTAAGAGCAGAATGGTCGGTATAGACCACCGTTTTTGCTAGAACGAGATATGATCGAAATTTGTCAAAAGAAAAGACAATAGCAAGGAGTTCTTTTTCAGTAGTTGTATAGTTCGTTTGTGCTCCTTGTAACGTCTTACTAGCATAATATATAGGTTGAAATCGTTTTTCAATCCTTTGTCCTAAAACGGCTCCCATTGCAAAATCACTTGCATCGCACATTAGTTCAAATGGTAGATTCCAATTTGGTGTTATCATGATCGGTGCATTAGTGAGTTTTTCTTTAAGAATATTAAAAGATTTGATACATTCATCTGAAAAGATGAATGGCGCATCCTTTTCTAGGAGTTTATTCATAGGAGTGGCAATTTTAGAAAAATCTTTTATGAAACGTCGGTAAAAACCGGCATGCCCTAGAAAACTCCTAACTCCTCTAACATTTGTGGGATGTGGAAGTTTAGCAATTACATCTACTTTAGCTCTATCCACTTCAATTCCTTCTTTTGAAATTTTATGTCCAAGAACGATGCCTTCTTTAACCATGAAATGGCATTTCTCCCAATTAAGTACTAGATTTGATTTTTCGCATCTAATTAGCATTCGTTCCAGATTAACTAGACATGATTTAAATGTATCACCGAAGACTGAAAAGTCATCCATGAATACTTCCATGCATTCTTCTATCATGTCGTGAAAAATCGCCATCATACACCTTTGAAAGGTTGCAGGGGCGTTACAAAGTCCAAATGGCATGCGTTTGTAAGCAAAAGTACCATAAGGGCATGTGAATGTGGTTTTCTCTTGATCTTCGGGTGCTATTGGAATTTGAAAATATCCGGAAAATCCATCTAGAAAACAATAGTAACTATTTCCGGCTAATCTTTCCAACATTTGATCTATGAAAGGTAAGGGAAAGTGATCTTTTCTGGTGGCGTCATTTAATTTTCTATAATCAATACATACACGCCATCCTGTTACAGTCCTAGTAGGAATAAGCTCATTTTTCTCATTTGTGATGACAGTCATGCCACCCTTCTTAGGCACGCATTGAACTGGGCTTACCCATGGACTATCAGAGATTGGATAAATTAAACCTGCATCTAGCAGTTTAATAATCTCTTTCTTAACTACATCTTGCATATTAGGATTTAGTCTTTGTTGGCGTTGCACATACGTTTTATGACCTTCTTCCATAAGGATTTTATGTGTGCAATACGAAGGACTTATTCCTTTAATATCATGAATCTTCCATGCAATGGCTGGTTTATGAGCTTTCAACACAGAAATGAGTTGTGATTTCTCATTTTCAGTAAGAGAAGACGATATTATTACAGGTAATTCAGATTCACCATGTAAATAAGCGTATTCCAAATGGTTTGGAAGTGGCTTTAACTCTAATTTCGGAGGTTCTTCTATCGATGATTTATATCGATATCTGTCTTCTTCTTTTAGCATTTGAATTTCTTCTGTTGTTGGTTCATATCCATTAGCTATAAGTGTAGCTAACATTTCAGCTTCATCAATTGGTTCATTTCCTTCTCCTAAAGAACATTCTCCTGTTCCTTGTAATTCTGGAAATTCTTCTAATAATTCTGCATGTGCATCTATAGTTTGAATATAATAACATGTATCATCTGCAGATTGTGGTTGTTGCATTGCTCTATCAACTGAAAAGGTAACACTCTCATCCTCTATACTTAGGGTCAGTTTCTTACCGAACACGTCTATCATTGCTTTAGCCGTGTTTAAGAATGGTCTTCCTAATATGAGAGGAACTTGAGAATCTTCTTCCATGTCTAAAACAACAAAATCTACTGGAAATACTAAAGTACCAACTTTAACTAGCATGTTCTCCATTATCCCTCTAGGATATTTTATTGATCTATCGGCTAGTTGTATGCTTATTCTGGTTGGTTTCAATTCTCCAAGGTCTAGTTTAGCGTATAGTGAATACGGCATTAGATTTATACTAGCACCTAAATCTGCCAATGCTTCTATTGAACTAAGACTACCCAGAAAACATGGAATTGTGAAACTTCCTGGATCAGATAGTTTTTCTGGTATCTTATTCAACAGCACTGCTGAACAATTTGCATTCATAGTAACAGCCGAGAGTTCTTCCATTTTCTTTCTATTCGTGATTAGATCTTTCAAGAATTTAGCATATCTTGGCATTCCTGAAATCACATCAATGAAAGGAAGATTTACATTTATCTGTTTAAACATATCCAAGAATTTGGATTGCTCGGCTTCAAGTTTTTCCTTCTTCATTTTACTCGGGTAAGGAAGTGGTGGTTGGTATGGTTTAACATAAGGTTTATCCTTAACTGTGTTATCTTCATTAACCTTTTCAACTACCGGTTCTTTTTCCTTATCTTGATCAGGTTGTGGTTCTTGTGTAGTAGGAATAGTTTCATCAGAAGTTACAGGTATTTCAGGTGGTTTAAGTGTTGTTCCACTTCTTGTGGTAATAGCTTTAGCTGTTTCATTCCGGGGGTTAGCATTTGTATCGCTTGGTAAACTTCCCGGTTTTCTTTCACCTATTAACCTTGCTAGGTTACTTACTTCTTGTTCCAGATTTTGAATAGAAGCTTGTTGATTTCTAAATGCTTGAGCATTTTGTTCATTGGTTTGTTTTTGAGATGTGAAAAACTGCGTTTGAGTTTCAACTAGCTTCGTCATCATATCTTCTAAATTCGGCTTTTTATCATCGCTTTGTTGTGGTGGTTTGTTTTGAAAATTCGGTCTTTGCTGATTGTAAGTATTATTGGATATTTGTTGATTGCTAGGACCTTGTTGGTTGTTGTATGGAATATTTCGGTTATAATTCTGGTTTTGATTGTAAATCGGTCTTGGCGGTTGATAATTATTCTGATAATTATTTCCAGGCCTTTGGTTTATGTATGAAATATTCTCTCTTTGTTCCATTGTTAATTCAATACTGAGACAATCTTTTGTCAAATGTGGTCCTCCACACTGCTCACAACTAATTCGTATAGCATGAATATCCTTAGTCATCTTTTCCATTCGTCTCTCGAAAGCATCTATCTTTGCGGAAATGGAATCTAAGTCATGGCTAGAATCGGCTCTAGCTGCTTTAGATGATCTAATGATGTCTTTTTCTTGGTGCCACTCATGTGAGTGGGAAGCAGTGTTATCAATAATTTTGTAAGCATCAGTTTCGGTTTTCTTCATAATAGAGCCACCAGCTGCTATATCTATGTCTTTTCTTGTAGTGATGTCGCATCCTTGGTAGAATATTTGTACTATTTGACAGGTGTCTAAACCATGTTGTGGACATCCTCTTAGCAATTTTCCATATCTTGTCCACGCCTCATATAGAGTTTCATTTGGCTTTTGTGTGAACGTAACAATTTCTGCTTGAAGTCTTACGGCTTTAGATGCAGGAAAGAATTGTTTAAGAAATTTGTCAATTAAAACATCCCATGTATCAATCGCCCCTTCAGGTAATGATTCCAACCAATCTTTGGCTTCTCCCTTTAAAGTCCAGGGAAATAACATGAGATATATTTGTTCATCCTCCACTTCTCGGATTTTAAATAGTGTGCAGATCCTATTAAAGGTACGTAGATGTTCATTTGGATCTTCTTTCGGCGCACCACTAAATTGGCATTGATTAGTTACCATGTGTAGAATTTGTCCTTTGATTTCATAATCTGGCGCATTAATGTCTGGATGAGTAATTGCGTGACCTTGGCCAGTGCGTTTAGCTCTCATTCGGTCTTCCATACTTAAAGGTTCCAGATTCTCCATAATTGAATTTGTTGAATCGGTATCACTAGATGATTCTGATTTAATAGTTCGTTCCTCAACAATCTCTGTTTGAATGATTGGTGGTTCCGGAGGAAAGTTTAATGGTTCAGGATCTATGAACCGTTCCTGAATATTTTCTGGATTCTCAATTGTGAGGTCGGGTTCAAAAAATGGATTATCGGAAATTTGGACTGAAGTACTTGGTCGATTGGATGACGATTCTAAAGAAAAATCAACGGCGGTTATATTTGTTAAACGATGTCTTGATCGTGTTACAGGTGGTGAACGTACAAAAGGTGATGAACGTCTTGCTCGGTGCATTCACAGAATATCCTATTAGTTTTTAAAAGGAAAGAAAAATTATAATAAGTTATCCAATCAATAGACTTTTCTGATTTTGCCCACGTTTCGAATAGCCAAAAGATGCAGCAGAGGGGCAGGATTCGTTTGGTCTCAATATAATTGAGGACTGTTTGGCTCCAATAACCCGGTCCACGTACAAATCCAACTATTACTACGAACCAGAAAATTTTGATGTCTATTAATTTAACCACTCAAAATAAATTTTCGTAATTTTAAGAAATTTAGATAAGAAGTAGAATAAAAATCTATGTCCTAAAAACTAGAATGGCGAGAAATAAGAAAGAAAAAGATTGCGCGTCGAAAAATGTCGAAAAAGAAAAATTGGTTGAAAAATAAAAGGTGACGGAAATAAAAGAAACTTATCCAAACTTAAAAATACTTAACTAATTTAACCTTATTACTACAACTAACTTAAAATTATAATCGCAAATTGAAATTACTAATTGGAATGATAATTGATACATAGTAAAAGGTGTCTAAAAATATTAAAGCTTACAAGGAAAAACTAAATCCCAAATGGAAATATCTTAAAAAGAAACTAAAACTTAAAAAGGCGTCGCAAAATTCTAAAGCACCTAAATCTTAGTCTAAAGAAAAAGCACTTAAGGAATTCTACGGCATAGCCTAAAAATATAGGAGTAAAAATAACTATAGCAAAGACTAAGTTTAAAATTAAATATGAGCTAAAAATATAAATATTACGCTACAACGATTAAAAAGGTACAAAATATAAAAATATATAAAAAGTTGTAAAAAGTACAATTTTTATAAAAATATTATTTTTATATTATTTTAATAAAACTACTAATTTTACAATTTAATAAAAACTTATTTAAACTAAATACATAAATAAAAATAAAACTTAAAACTAATAATAATAATAATAATAATAATTAGGTTTTAATAATAATAATAATTAAAAATAACCCGTGATTAGGGTTTTTGTCCGTGTGTCAGAAGCCCTCCGCGAGTCGCGGCAAATAAAGAGGAAAACCCCGCGAGTCGCGGGGTTCAGGAATTCAGTTGACAGCTTTTGTTTTTACGCGTTTTTCTTTATTTTTTTTTTTTTCTTTTTATTTTGTTTTCTGTTTTTTTTTAAATAAATAAAAGATGTTTAATAAAATTTATATTTTTATAAACTAAAATAGAAATAAAGGAAATTAATAAACTTAAATATTTAACAAAATCCTAAAAATACTTATATTTTTGTTTTTCTTTTTATATTTTTCGAATAATTAAAACGTATTTTTACAAAAGCAAATTTTAATAAAAGTAGATAAAAATCTTTTTTTTTTTTTTTTTTTTTATATTAGCGTTGCGCTTCCGGCTTTTAAGATGTTCCCCGGCAGCGGCGCCAAAAATACTTGATGTCAAAGCAGGGGGGTATAAAATACTATTAAATTTTAGCAGAAAAATACTATTAAATACGATACAATTTTACACAAGATATTTATTTATTTATAGAATGGATATACTTAAACCTTGCTACAACACTTATAGGCAGTGTACCTAATCGTACAGTAGTGTAGTTTTTAGTAAGTCCGGTTCGTTCCACAGGGAAATCTTTAAACAAAGCTCAACGCTATATTAGTTTACTTTTATAAAAATACAAATATATATATAAGTAATATTATTATTATAAAGGGGGGTTTTTACCGTTTAATGACCGGTTTGTCGATTTTAAAACTTTAGTCGCAGTTAAAACCTAATGTAAAATATAAAATAAATACAAGACTTAAATTAAAGCGTAAAGTAAATAACGATAATGAAATTGCGAATAATAAAAATGCGATAAAATTAAATTGCGATAATTAAAAGTACGATAATTAAAAGTGCGATTAAATAAAATAACAATAAAAAAAATGCGATAATTAGAAGTGCAATTAAATATAAAATAAAGGAAATTAAATATGAAATAAAAGAATTATGCTTATTTAAACTTCCGTAATCATGATGTTTGACGTGTTGATTTTAGTTTGATGCCCTTGGGTTAATTGTCCTTTATCCTGGATTATTCAATATGTCCGTCTAGTTTTTGTCCATAACAGTCCATCAGTCATAAATATAAATTGCAAGTGTCCTTGTCAAATTATTATTATACCCGAAGATAAATATTCCAACTAATTGGGGATTCGAATTGTAACAAGGTTTTAATACTTTGTTTAATGAATACACCAGGTTATCGACTGCGTGTAAACCAAGGTTTTACTACTTTGTTAACAATTACACCAATTACCCTTGAATGTAATTTCACCCCTGTTTTAATTATTCTAGTGGCTATTAATCCATTCCCGTGTCCGGTTAAATGAACGATTATTCGTACATATAAATACCCCGCCCATCGTGTCCGATCGAGTGTATATGGTAATTTATAGGGACGCCCAATTGTAAATCTTTATATTAACATTAACAAACTTTCATTTAGTTAAACAAATATAAAGCCCATTAATAGCCCATAGTCTAGTTTCCACAAGTGTCGTTCTTTTGTCCAAACCCCAATTATGGTACAAAGCCCAATTACCCAATTTTAGTAATTAGCCCAACATCATGATTACTTCGTTTTAAACAAGCATAATAATAACTTAGCTACGAGACATTAATATAAAAAGGTTGAACATAACTTACAATGATTAAAAATAGCGTAGCGTTACACGGACAGAATTTCGACTTACACCCTTACAACATTCGCTAACATACCCTTATTATTAGAATTATAATTAAAATTAAAATATAAATTATAAATATAAATATATTACGTATATATTGAGAGAGATTGAGAAAAATAAGATGATAAAATTCGATCAGAATTCGGTTGGCTTTATAGCCAGAAGTGAATTTTGGGGCTCCGCGACTCGCGGCAAAATGGCCTTCAAACTCCGCGAGTCGCGGAGAGGTATTTTCAGTTTACACCCTTGGAGTTTCCTGCTGCCGACGGTTTTAAATATATATATATATAATATATATATAATTAATATAATTAATTATATATTATATTATATTTATATATATAGTTAACTTGTAATTTTTAGTCCGTTGCGTCGAGCGTTAAGAGTTGACTCTGGTCCCGGTTCCGGATTTCCGAACGTCCTCGCGTACAATTTAATATCTTGTACTTTGCGTTTTGAATCTTGTACTCTTGTGATTTTGAGACGTTTCTTATCAATAATTGGAACCTTTTTGATTGTCTTTTGTTCTTTTGAGCTTTTTGGTCGTTTGCGTCTTCAATTCGTCGAATCTGTCTTTTGTCTTCACCTTTTATTATTTAAACGAATATCACTTGTAAATAGAACAATTGCAACTAAAAGCTTGTCTTTCTTGAGGAATAATGCTATGAAATATATGTTCGTTTTTAGCATTATCATGAACATTGTGAATGAAGTAATTAAAGGCATAAAAACCCCTTGTCTCTCTCTAATTCACATATACAGAAAATGATGAACCAGAGGCATATCTTTCTTTCTTTTACAACTCTCTATATATAATACGAGTATATTGCAAAAGAAGCCAACTTGTTTCTCCATGTATTCCATCCATCACGTGCATAGACTTCATGCGCTCATGGGTGCAATATTCACTCCCACGTACTAATTAATTCATTTATGCATGTAATTAATTAGGAGTATAACTAGTCACAAACTTGTAACTTCTTTGACTTTGTCATTCTTGATCTATTTTTGACTCAAAGATCGTAACGGATCACGCCTCTCCTTTTCGGTGGAAAAACGACTAGCGCCTGCTAGTCCTTAATCTATTGATGCCAACTCTCTCAAATTACAACCATATGTTGTTTTTAATTTGAGGCCTTTTCTTTTCTATCTTTTCTTTATGAACAAAAAAGAAGATGCAATTTCTTCATGTAATATCACACATGGGATGATATTTTTTTTCTCCATGTTTTTCCAAAAACATTTGTTTTCATGGGACTGCAAGAGTTTTTTTCTTCTTCTTCTTCTTCTTCTTCTTCTTCTTCTTCTTCTTCTTCTTCTTCTTCTTCTTCTTCTTCTTCCTTTTATAAACAAATGGAAGAGTTAATAATATCTTCTCATGTTCAACATTTTTAAAAATGTAAACATGGCAACTTTTTTTTTTCCTTCATACTCATTTCTCTGTTATCTTCTTTTTCTTCCTATGTTTCTTCTTTTTCTTGCCCATTCCTTTGACACTTGAAAAACTCGCGGAAGCTTTGTAGTTGATCATCATAGGAACGATGCTCTGAATACCACTTGATTCGTTACAAGATGAAGAACGCGACGATCTTGCAAGGATTTAGAAGTTTACGTTGATGTTTTGATAATGGAACAACAATCGAAGAAAAGTATATAAAGGAAACGTACAATGTAATATGGGAAAATTAAAGTCTAGTGCTTTCTCTTTAATTACACATAGTGAACATAGTGAATGAAGTAATTAAAGGCATAAAAACCCCTTGTTTCTCTCTAATTCACATATACAGAAAATGATGAACCAGAGGCATATCTTTCTTTCTTTTACAACTCTCTATATATAATACGAGTATATTGCAAAAGAAGCCAACTTGTTTCTCCATGTATTCCATCCATCACGTGCATAGACTTCATGCGCTCATGGGTGCAATATTCACTCCCACGTACTAATTAATTCATTTATGCATGTAATTAATTAGGAGTATAACTAGTCACAAACTTGTAACTTCTTTGACTTTGTCATTCTTGATCTATTTTTGACTCAAAACGGATCACACCTCCCCTTTTTCGATAGAAACACGACTAGCGCATGCTAGTCCTTAATCTATTGATGTCAACTCTCTCAAATTACAACCATATGTTGTTTTTAATTTGAGGTTTTTTCTTTTCTATCTTCTCTTTATGAACAAAAAAGAAGATGCAATTTCTCCATGTAATATCACACATGGGATGATATTTTTTTTCCATGTTTTTCCAAAAACTTTTGTTTTCATGGGACTACAAGAGTTTTTTTTTTCTTCTTCTTCTTCTTCCTTTTATAAACAAATGGAAGAGTTAATATTCTTCTCATGTTCAACATTTTTAAAAATGTAAACATGGCAACTTTTTTTTCCCCTTCATACTCATATCTTCTTTTTCTTCCTATATTTCTTCTTTTTCTTGCCCATTCCTTTGACACTTGAAAAACTCGCGGAAGCTTTGTAGTTGATCATCGTAGGAACGATGCTCTGAATACCACTTGATCCGTTACAAGATGAAGAACACGACGATCTTGCAAGGATTTAGAAGTTTACGTTGATGTTTTGATAATGGAACAACAATCGAAGAAAAGTATATAAAAGAAATATACAATATAATATGGGAAAATTAAAGTCTATTGCTTTCTCTTTAATTACACATAGTGAACATAGTGAATGAAGTAATTAAAGGCATAAAAACCCCTTTTCTCTCTCTAATTCACATATACAGAAAATGATGAACCAGAGGCATATCTTTCTTTCTTTTACAACTCTCTATATATAATACTAGTATATTGCAAAAGAAGCCAACTTGTTTCTCCATGTATTCCATCCATCACGTGCATAGACTTCATGCGCTCATGGGTGCAATTTTCACTCCCACGTTTTACGTTGTTGACCACTAATTAATTCATTTATGCATGTAATTAATTAGGAGTATAACTAGTCACAAACTTGTAACTTCTTTGACTTTGTCATTCTTGATCTATTTTTTGACTTAGAGATCGTAACGGATCAACCACCCATACTAATCACACAGTCTGACCACATTCAAAAGCATGCGAATTCTTGCGTTTGATCTTTGTTTTAGTAAGTTATTGATTGATTTAGTAAAGCACATGCACGTAGTCTAATTGTCCTATATTGGTTATAGTTGATTAGAGGTTTTGTTATATTAAATTACCAAGTCTTGAGTAAGTTATTGATTTGGTAAAACTCAAAATAACATCTAACATGTAAACCCCTGTGAATTTGTTTGTTTACATGTTCTACGTCGAGCTAACACATAATTTGATTCCGTACGTTGGCTTAAATAATAGAATATGTTGTCACATTGGACCAAGTTAATGCATGATAAACATTAATTTAACCCAACATCTAGAATTTATTTAGATTTAAAATATATATGAAAGGACTGGATCACATCAGCATGAGACTTTAACCTTAATCTAATTTATCCAGAATCAATTAAGTAAAAGTTGAATGTGTCTTGTGTGGATTTATTTAATTAAAGACTATATCTTCATTTTACTTAGGGATGGCGCCCGCGGGCAACGGGCACGAGTCCTATATACCCGCAACCCGTCCATCGGGTTTCTTTTTTGCACGTTGAGACCCGTTACCCGCCCGCGGGTAAAAATATTTTGCACATGCCCGTGACCCGCGGGTAACCCGTGGATAATAATATATATAACTTTTTATTAGAAAACCTAAATAATTTTATTAATTATAAAAGGGATTATCACCAAAAAAAACCCATTTTTTTGAACTTGTTTGCGTGAGAGCACATAAAAAAAAAGTTTGACAATTTGTCCTCGCAAGGAGCATGATGCCTCTTGCTCCCTTGCGCCTTGCGTCCTTGCGACCTTAGTCACACTTGAGAGTAAGGAGCAAGGTGTGTAGCGACCCCGACAAATCGTCAATTGACGGCGTCGACTACTTAGGTCCCGTTGCGTGGTCATATGTCTTTAACGTGACGTTGACCAAAGATATGTCGCATTCCTTTCAAAAATAAAGATTGTTTCAAAGTTTACAAGAATTGTTCATCCAAAAGTTACGTTACAAGGTTATAGTTACATGTGAAACCTATGCGACACAGTTTTAAAGAAAGTCAAAAGACGCTCCATGAAATGCATGTATACTCGACATCCAATGCAAGTATCAAATAATGAGCAGAAGCATGTTTCACATATCGTTCAAAGACCTGAGAAAAACATAGAAATCTGTCAACGAAAACATTGGTGAAATCATAGGTTTAAATAAGTAAGTGAGTAAAAGTAAGTCGAACCACAAGATTTGCAACATTGATAAAAGTAATACATTCTAAAAGTTAATATTCACGAGCACCCAATTATCAAGGCTTAACATTTCCTTCCTTAGTACCCCATCACAATAGTGTTAGAACATACACTGTTTTCCGAAAATATATTTCATCTGAATAACGGTAGCGAACTGTCCGAATGAGGGTTTGTCAAACCCATATGACCATACAACATAAGTTCACGCCTACACTTACACCCTGCAAGTTTAACTAATGATAATCGAATTGAGGATTTTGTTCTAAACTCGTATGTAGAATGTTTGTTTTCCTGTACTTGTGTTCACTTAGTTAAAAAGAAACGTTTATGTTTTCTCATCCCAAATGTAAGTTCAAACGAGTAAAAGTGGGACTATGATCTCACCTTGAGTGCAAGAGTAAAAAGATACTTCAACAAGTAACGTGCAAAGTACAAACGCTAGTCTTGACCTAAACAAATAGGGTTATATCAATAACGGTAAACACGATCGGTCAAAGATGTTTAATTAGTCCCATGGCTCGTTACGACTCGATTATGTAGCATGTGAATCAAATTGTCAAGTTTCATGCGAGATACAAGTATCGAATTATGTTAGAAAGATTGCATAATCATTTGGTTAAGTTTGACAAAAGTCAAACTTTGGTCGGGTCAAAGTCAACGAAAAAGTCAACGCGTTCGGGTCGGGTCTTGAACTATTTTTCTGAGGTTTTTATTCATATATATGCATGTTAGAACAAGTTACATATGAATCGGAGGTCCATAGACTATCAAACATTTTTCGTATTTTGGACAAGAAGGTCAGAATCAAACTACGCCTATTGTCGCGCCGCGACAAAGGCTAGCCGCGTCGTGGCGAATAACGGGTGCTGGTACCTGGCCAGTCTCAATTGTCTAAGTCCCAAATCAAAATTCAAACTAACACAAAACACAAATCGTAAACACTTAGAATGCGTATCTTATATCGTTGGAAAGCTCTTTTGACAAGGAACACAACTAACTACTTTTCATCAAGCGAAAACATCATTTACAATAACCGATTTCTCGCCAAGTGGTCATTCAAGGTCCATTTTCAAAGTTTCAAGTTCTTGAAATGCATTACATGATTCGGGAATCCAACCCACACATGTGATATGCCGTTTCGAAGGTAATTACTCATGCAATACAACTAAACACTTACTAACAACATTTCATGGCATTCAAAGTATCAAAAGTTCATTTCAAGTTCATCAAACCCTAATCAAAATTCACAAAAATCACTAACCATGTATTTGAAGTTTTCTTAATCAACCTACGCATCAAAACGAAGCTAGTGATACTAGTAACACAATTAAAATATGAACCTAAACAATTTAACAACATTAACTCATCCAAAATCAAAGATTAAGCAAACCCATTTTTAAGTTCATGCTAGTTACTCTAAAACAACAAATCGAGTGTACAAGTCATATATTCATGTTAGACTTGAGCCATAGACACTAATTAACAACTTTATAATTCAAAAACATCAAGAACACAAAATCTAGTGATTTTAGAAAGTTACCCAAATGAGATGAAATTGGTATCAAGTTGTAGAGGATGAAGAGAGGATTCCAAATATGTAATTTGTTTTGTTGCTAGCCTTCTAATTCGAATTTAGATGATGAATCAATGGTTTAGGTGTTTGAGAGCATAAAAGGAAAGAAAGAAAAAGAGGAAGGAGGTGATGAAATGAAGTGTGTGGTGGTGAGGAGTTACTAGTTAGTCAAGTTTGCTCGAGTGGCAAGATTAGTCCCTCAAGTTTGTAGTCGGGTGCGGGAATTAACCAAACGAATTATTTTAAATTACACGAGAGTACGGGAGACGTTATAATCCAATAACAAAATATTAAGAATGTTAGCTAGCGGAGGATACGAATCTAGTTACGAAGGATATTATTAAAATAAAAAGACGGGCGTTAAAATAATTTAACGGAAAAATACGGGATGTTACATTACCCACACCTTAAAAGAAATTTCGTCCCGAAATTTAGTTGGAAGCAATAGTCAATGTCTCTTCCTCGAGACCTTGCGTTGTCAATGCTATGAATAAGTGAAGATATGTCCTTGGGCATTTCCACGAATTTGGATAGTCGGGGTTTCACGTTGTATTAAGGCTTGGTTTACGATCCACCATTTCAACCGGTTTTCCCATGGAGGGGAGTTTGTCATCAATAGTAGGTTTATCTAGAAGGATAGCACGTTCCTGTTCCGCAGGACACGTCTCTAAGTTTGTTACGCGAAACGTAAGGTAAACGGAAACTTTAATTGAGTCAGGAGATCTAAATGGTAGGAGGCGGTTCCAATACGCCCCAAGATTTTCAAAAGGATTAATAGTGCGGATATAACTTTCCTCGATTTCTCGAAACGGGTTACACCTTTCCAAGGTGCGATTTTTCAACGTTACGCGGTTACTGACCTTGAACTTGAGAAATTTTCATCTAACCTTGGTGTAACTCCTTTGGTGATTACGGGTCGTCTTGAGCCCTTCTCGGACTTGAATTATCTCAACGGTTATTTCTTAAATGCTTTCGGATCTGATGATTTGCTTGTCACCTACTTCAGTCTAACGAAATGGGAGGACAACACTTGTGGTGATGTAAGGTTTTCGAAAGGTGCGGCGTTAATACACGAGTGGTAACTACTGTGTGAGAGGAGATAACTAAAGGCAACAATACAAGTTTGTAACATGTCTTTCCAAGATGTGAAACGTAAGTTTGTTTGGTCCGTTGGCTGTGGATGATACACGGCACTCATGTTTGGACGGGTCCCCGAGGTTCCTTGTAAGGCATCCCGAATTTAGAAGTGAGACGAGTATCCCGATCTGAAATTTTAATGGAGATGGTACGCCGTGCCGAGCTAGAATTTTCTTTAAAACACGTTTGAACAGGTTTCATTTCTCAAGAGGTCCGCACCGCGGAAGATCCATCGGTTCCCGAAAATGGTTGTTAGGACTATTCACCCTCGTGGCGAATACTAATATAATGTGAAGAGTTTCTCTCTCCATTGAGAAGTTTTATAAAAAGTTTCCTTACACGAAAGTGCGAGCGATAAGACAGGAGTGAAATGAGAACTTAGAATAGGATGAGTTCACACCTTGAGGTAACCATGTCGCGCACTTAGTGGTCGAATGTTGAGGCTTGGTGGGATAACGAGATAGTACACGTAGTTGTATGATAATTCAAAGAAGAGTGAAGTATCCTTGGATTGGGTGTTATCTTAAGTTCCAGTAATATCAGGCGGAAAATGGTGAAATAACAGAGCTATGTAACGTGGCATGTGTTGACGAGAAGGTTGATCGGGTCCATGATTAAGTATTCAAATTTTTCGAGCAAATTAACGAATTTCAGTTTCCTTGATTTCGAGTCGAGAGAGTATGCCTTTCGTGCGTTCAAGTAGAAATATTTCCATATTTGAGTTCCATTGTGCTAAACGAATTTAGCTAGTAATGTTTGTGTGAAAGATCATGTTCAAAGTTCGGACACGGAGAGGTTTAAATTTTTCCCTCAGTGAGTTAACGAGTTTAAAGGTCGTGCAACACGAGAAAATTCGGAAATGAATCTTCAGTAATAACCGACGAGATCTAAGATTTTACGAATACAAGTCTGAGTCGTGAGGGTTTTCCGATTACGTGTGGTTCGGATTGCGAGATGTATTGAAATACTTTGACCACTAACAACATGATCTAAAAATTGGACTTCGTTTAACCAAAATTCTCACTTGGAGAATTCGGCATAGAGTTGCTCTTTTCTCAAGAGTTCGAGCATAAGACGGAGATGTCGTTCGTTTTCTTCTTTACTTGAATAGGTTTAGACATCATCTATAAATACGATAACGGATTCATCTAGATAACTTTACAAACGCGGTTCAGGAGGCCTATGAATACGGGCGGAGGCCTAGATAATCGAACGGTACTAAAAGAAATTTACAACTATCGTAGCGAGTTCTAAAAGCGGGTTAGGAGACATATTCTCCCTGATCTCTCAATTGATGATAATCGGAACAGAGGTCGGTTTGGAATATACGCAAGATTCATGTAAATAATCATGAGGTCATGGATACGAGGAAGAGGGTATCGGTTTTCAACCGAAAGTTACTTAGTTCCAATGATCTATACATAATTGTAGGGAAACATTTCTCCTTAACGAATAGGTTTTGAGCTCCTTAGTTCTATAGGTGTCAAGTCACAATTCAAATTATCCACTCAAAAAGTTTAACGTATATCCTCCGATAAAAATTATAGGTACACAATATTTTCCGTTGGTCACTTGAATTGCTTAAGTAATATCTAGGGGGAGTGGTGGAATGCAAAGGGTAGGATCCAAAGCCTCGGATTCAAAACATTTTATCGACACCCGAATCAAATAAATATGAAACATAAGAGTTGTTGAGAAGAAACGTACCCGTGACTAGTCCATCGTCGTCTCGGGCATCCTAGGCGTCGATGTTGAAAGTCCAATGGCGTGCGTTGGGGTTGGTTTCTTCATTGGACATGCATTCCTAAAATGACCCGGTTGGCCACATTCGAAACAAACACTCGTTTTTGGTACATTGGGCCCCTTTTTAGCAACGGGGGCGGCACTTTTACAAATATGGGCCACATGGCCACTTCTTTGACACTTGATGCAAAATGGTTTGCCACATTCACCCAAATGATGTTTGCGACATTTGTTACAGTAGGGTAGGTTTTCGGCATACCCTTTCTTGCCGTCGGAGGTGAAAGACTTCTTGGTGAAGTTGTTGTTGTAGTTGCTCGATGGAGAGGCTTCCCATTTTCTTTTGTTGTTAACCGGTTGGTCCTCGGCTGTTGGTGTCGGTGTTTCAATTTCATTCACCGTTTTTATAGATTGGCGGGCCATCGTTAAAGCCTCTTGTAGGTTGGCGGGTTTGGATGATACTACCTCGTGGTGAATGCTCTTTGGGAGGCCTTCTATGTAAAGTTCAACTCTTAGGGATTCAGGAGTCATGAGGTTCGGGCAACTTAAGGCTAGTTCGACAAACCGTTGATTATAAGCTTCGAGGTCATTCCCGACCATTTTTAAATTCCTTAGCCCCTGTTCGAGCCTTTGAGTTTCGTCGCGCGGGAAGTATTCGGTGATCATTCTTTCTCTTAATTCGGTCTAAGAGAGTGTGTGGGCTTCATCGATACCCACCGATTGTATATGCGTGTTCCACCATGACAGAGCAACTCCAGTGAAAGTGAGGGTGGAGAATTTCACCTTATCTCGGTCTCGAAAACCGCTTATGCTAAAAACGGATTCCGTTTGATCAAACCATCGGGTGAGAGCAACCGGTCCCCCGGTTCCATCGAAAGTGGGAGGATTGTACTTCATGAAGTTTTTGTAGGAGCAACCTTCGTTTGAATTACCGGCCCCACGATTTTTGTTGTTGGAAAAGTGATCGGCCACGGCCGCACCCACGGCAGTGGTTATCATTCGTTGAAGAGCTTGTTCTAGAGTTTCGAGAGGAGTATTGTGCTGACCTTGGTGAGCCATTGTTCCTTCATGACACAAGATCATCGTTGATTAGTATTCTCAACAATACTAACCATGGCATGGAATAAGGATAGAGAGAGAATTTTTCCTTGACTCGCCTTAAATTCTTTATGTCATAATGTCGGAACGTCCACGTGAATCACCGTAATATAATCCCGGAAATTATATTACCCTGATTCACATGTGCATTTAACATTACTTCATAAGGTCAAGGTGGCGCGTCAACAAAATTTATCAACGTAAGATCAAGATCGAATATGAGTTGGATATGATAGAAGAGTTCGAGTATAAATGCACAAGTAGTCAAGTAATTCCTACTTCAAGTCTATATGCCGGTTGTAGTCTAGATTCACTAATGTACCCTATGACTCGGGGTTGACACCAATGAACTCTAAATCCCTACAACCAATGCTCTGATACCACTTGTAGCGACCCCGACAAATCGTCAATTGACGGCATCGACTACTTAGGTCCCGTTGCATGGTCATAGGTCTTTAACGTGACGTTGACCAAAGATATGTCGCATTCCTTTCAAAAATAAAGATTGTTTCAAAGTTTACAAGAATTGTTCATCCAAAAGTTACGTTACAAGGTTATAGTTACATGTGAAACCTATGCGACACAGTTTTAAAGAAAGTCAAAAGACGCTCCATGAAATGCATGTATACTCGACATCCAATGCAAGTATCAAATAATGAGCGGAAGCATGTTTCACATATCGTTCAAAGACCTGAGAAAAAGATAGAAATCTGTCAACGAAAACGTTGGTGAAATCATAGGTTTAAATAATTAAGTGAGTAAAAGTAAGTCGAACCACAAGATTTGCAACATTGATAAAAGTAATACATTCTAAAAGTTAATATTCACGAGCACCCAATTATTAAGGCTTAAAGTTTCCTTCCTTAGTACCCCATCTCAATAGTGTTAGAACATACACTGTTTCTCGAAAATATATTTCATCCGAATAACGGTAGCGAACCGTCCGAATGAGGGTTTGTCAAACCCATATGGCTATACAACGTAAGTTCACGCCTACACTTACACCCTGTAAGTGTAACTAATGATAATCGAATTGAGGATTTTGTTTTGAACTCGTATGTAGAATGTTTGTTTTCCTGTACTTGTGTTCACTTAGTTAAAAAGAAACGTTTATGTTTTCTCATCCTAAATGTAAGTTCAAACGAGTAAAAGTGGGACTATGATCTCACCTTGAGTGCAAGAGTAAAAAGATACTTCAACAAGTAACGTGCAAAGTACAAACGCTAGTCTTGACCTAAACAAATAGGGTTGTATCAATAACGGTAAACACGATCGGTCAAAGATGTTTAATTAGTCCCATGGCTCGTTACGACTCGATTATGTAGCATGTGAATCAAATTGTCAAGTTTCATGCGAGATACAAGTATCGAATTATGTTAGAAAGATTTCATAATCATTTGGTTAAGTTTGACAAAAGTCAAACTTTGGTCGGGTCAAAGTCAACGAAAAAGTCAACGCGTTCGGGTCGGGTCTTGAACTATTTTTCTGAGGTTTTTATTCATATATATGCATGTTAGAACAAGTTACATGTGAACCGGAGGTCCATAGACTATCAAACATTTTTCGTATTTTGGACAAGAAGGTCAGAATCAAACTACGGCTATTGTCGCGCCGCGGCGAATAACGGGTGCTGGTACCTGGCCAGTCTCAATTGTCTAAGTCCCAAATCAAAATTCAAACTAACACAAAACACAAACCGTAAACACTTAGAATGCGTATCTTATATCGTTGGAAAGCTCTTTTGACAAGGAACACAACTAACTACTTTTCATCAAGCGAAAACATCATTTACAATAACCGATTTCTCGCCAAGTGGTCATTCAAGGTCCATTTTCAAAGTTTCAAGTTCTTGAAATGCATTACATGATTCGGGAATCCAACCCACACATGTAATATGCCGTTTCGAAGATAATTACTCATGCAATACAACTAAACACTTACTAACAACATTTCATGGCATTCAAAGTATCAAAAGTTCATTTCAAGTTCATCAAACCCTAATCAAAATTCACAAAAATCACTAACCATGTATTTGAAGTTTTCTTAATCAACCTACGCATCAAAACAAAGCTAGTGATACTAGTAATACAATTAAAATATGAACCTAAACAATTTAACAACATTAACTCATCCAAAATCAAAGATTAAGCAAACCCATTTTCAAGTTCATGCTAGTTACTCCAAAAACAACAAATCGAGCATACAAGTTATATATTCATGTTAGACTTGAGCCATAGATACTAATTAACAACTTTATAATTCAAAAACATCAAGAACACAAAATCTAGTGATTTTAGAAAGTTACCCAAATGAGATGAAATTGGTATCAAGTTGTAGAGGATGAAGAGAGGATTCCAAATATGTAATTTGTTTTGTTGCTAGCCTTCTAATCCGAATTTAGATGATGAATCAATGGTTTAGGTGTTTGAGAGCATAAAAGGGAAGAAAGAAAAAGAGGAAGGAGGTGATGAAATGAAGTGTGTGGTGGTGAGGAATTACTAGTTAGTCAGGTTTGCCCGAGTGGCAAGATTAGTCCCTCAAGTTTGTAGTCGGGTGCGGGAATTAACCAAACGAATTATTTTAAATTACACGATAGTACGGGAGACGTTATAATCCAATAACAAAATATTAAGAATGTTAGCTAGCGGAGGATACGAATCTAGTTACGAAGGATATTATTAAAATAAAAAGACGGGCGTTAAAATAATTTAACGGAAAAATGCGGGATGTTACAAGGTGCCTCTTGCTCCCTTGCTCCCAGGTGGAAGCAAGGATGTAAGGGGCCTCTTGCTCCCTTGCTTCCACCTGAGAGCAAGGTGCACCTTGCTCCCTTGCTTCCACCTGGGAGCAAGGGAGCAAGAGGCACCTTGCGTCCTTGCTTCCACTAGGGAGCAAGGGAGCAAGAGGCACCTTGCTCCTTGCTCCTTGCTCTCAAGTGTGACTAAGGTCGCAAGGACGCAAGGCGCAAGGGAGCAAGAGGCATCTTGCTCCTTGCGAGGGCAAATTGCCAAACTTTTTTTTTATGGGCTCTCACGCAAAAAAGTTCAAAAAATGGGCTTTTTGGTGATAATCCCATTATAAAAATACATGTACAAGTTATATTTAAAATGGCGTGAAAATTAAGTTTTTTACTTGTATATAATATTAAATTATTAATCATTAGTCAATTACAAGTAAATTAACTTTCAAAATTAATAATTGTAAGTATAAACTCGCGGGTAAATTAAGAAAAGTCTCATGTATTCACGGGTCGAGTTTTACCCGCGACGGGTAGTATATACCCGCGACCCGCCCGCGACCCGTTGGCGGGTATAAATTTTTACCCGTACCCGTGCCCACGGGTAAGATTTAATGAATTTACCCGCCCGTCACGGATCGGGTACCCGCGGGACACGGGTTTTTTCTCGCCCATTGTCATCCCTTTTTACTCTTTCAATATGGTTTCTTTATGTTCCAATGTGTGTGTGTGTGTATATATATATATATATATATATATATATATATATATATATATATATATATATATATATATATATATATATATATATATATATATATATATATATATAGTAGGAAATAAATGAGAACTTTTTTGATGTGAGAAGCCTGAGAACTTAAAAATACATCAAAATACACTGAAATTCGAGTAAAAACGTGCGGGCGAGCAAACAACAACGAATTCGAGCAAAAATGGGGAAATTCGAGCAAGAAAAAAGGCGGGCGAACAAAAAATTGATAGTCGAACAAAAAAAAAGGCGGACGAACAAAAATGTGTTCTACATTTTTGAAATTCGAACAAAAAAAATGTAGAACACATGATAGTCCAACAAAAATGTGTTCTACATTTTTGAAATTGGGAAAAAAAATTGCTCGACTATGATATTTTTGTTCGTCCATGTTTTTTATTTTTGCTCGAATTTCTTTTTTTTTGCTCGCCCGCCACTTTTTTGCTCGAATTTCAGTGTATTTGGAGTCTATTTGGAGTTCTTAGAGTTCTCACACTAAAAAGTTCTCACTGGATCCTCTCCCTATATATATATATATATATATATATATATATATATATATAGGGAGAGGATCCAGTGAGAACTTTTTTAGTGTGAGAACTCTATGAACTCCAAAATATACCCAAATACACTAAAATTCGAGCAAAAAATGGGGAATTCGAGCAAAAAAAGGAAGTCGAGCAAAAATTAAAAACACGGACGAACAAAAAAATCATAGTCGAGGAATTTTTTTTTTTTGTTCTAATACCAAAATGTAGAACACAAATTGTTCGAATATCAACGTGTTCTACTCGACTATCTAAATGTAGAACATAAATTGTTCGCCCACCCTTTTTTTTGTTCGAATATTACATTTTTTGCTCGAATAGCACGTTTTTTGTTCGCCCGTGTCCCATTTTTGCTCGAATTTCACCTTTTTTGCTCGAATTTCCCTTTTTTGCTCGAATTTCAGTGTATTTTTGAGTTCTCAAGGTTTTCACACAAAAAAGTTCTCATTTGATCCATCTACTATAATAGGAACCGGAAGAGGAGGAACCGGAAGAGGAAGAGGTTCCGGAGGAAGAAATATTAATAACTACAGAAAAACGGTTAAATAAAAGAAAAACCTCAACCAATGGACCAAAGTTAAAAATGGTCAATGGTGTTTCCGCCAAGGAAGCAAAATATTGGAAAAATTACCAGTTTTCTGATGAATCGGATCCCGATGAGGATTCCGATGATGTTATAGAAATTACCTCGACCCAATTTGAAAAAGCAAAAGAAAACAATAACGGAAAAGGCATTAAAATAGAAAAACCCGAGCCCAAAACCGATGAACTTTATGTTAACATGAAGTACCCTGATGGGGTGTACCGTAAACACCCGTATTTCTTAAACTTTCACTATAACCCGGGAACATCTAAGCCACTAGATTTTTCTAGACCATTTGAGAAAAGAACGGCTCGTATTAGGGGAGCACCATATATTCCTAGGAAATTAGCGAAACGAACCAAGTCCGAAGAGGAAGAAACGAGTGAGTTGGAATAAAGAGTTGTAATCATGTTGTGTAATATATGTATTGTAGTGTGCTTGTATTTTCATGTTATATATTGCTTGTATTGTTTGTTATTATCTTTTACGAATCTAATCCTCGTCTATTTTACAGTATAAAAACACACAATGGACGTTAAGGATAGACAACCGAATATTTTAGAAGACCTACCCGGGGACATGATTGATGAAATCTTATCTAGAGTCGGTCATAGTTCATCGGCACAATTATTTATGGAAAAATTAGTTTGTCAAACATTTGAAAGACGTTCCAGGCATGCCTTAGTTTATAAAAGGCTTTCCTTTAATAGATGGGGTATATCACATTGGGGAGACCATAAGTTACGCCGTATTTTCTTTAAAGCATTGAATGCGGAGAACCCAGATGCAATTTTACGCTACGGGTTGAGAGCCTATTTTGACTCTACCTATCCCAACATAGGACTTCGTTCTTTAGAAAGAGCTTCAAACATGCAACATAAAGAAGCATGTTATGTCTACAGGTTAGTAATGTTCGCTTCTCACCAAATCGAGAAAAAGAACATAGGATTGCAACTACTAAATAAAACATTCTCACAAGTGACGGATTCAGTAGTTGGGGTGAGAAATAAGTTTTTTAGATTATTACGGGCTTGTTGGGTATTACGTAACCCCCGTTCTTTTGAAAAGTTACAACATGCTGCCTAGCCAACGGTCACAACTGTTATTTTCCACAAAACCAAGGATGGGAAATAATACTAGTAAAACCCGAATGCATGACTTGTTTCTGGACTTATGAATTACGTGTCTTTATTGCCTTTGTTGAAAGACTTGCGTATTAACTAGAATTGTCTTCGCAACTGCCTTGTATTAAAGTTATTGTGTGCTATATTTCATACTATATGTAAAATAGCAGTATTGTAAGTTTGTAAAATATTGTATAAAACTTTGAACGCGAAATATTATTATCAGTTTTTCATATAGAATTGTAGTAGTTAAATTGTATAGTAGCTACTAAGTATGAACTTAACGGGTAGGTACTACCCGAATTAAAACTATAAAACGCTAATATGAAGAAAAAGCTTTTATAAATAAATTCATATTATGCTACGAAATACTATTGACTACTCTTAAATTCTATATAATTAACTCAATACTTTTGGCTATTTTGAAGGAAATGGCACCAACGACTCGTCAGAACTTGAACATGAGTGAGGAAGACTCCCGTGTTTTCCTTGCTGCGAACATAGCCGTAGTACATGCCGCGATGCAAAATAACAACAATAACTCTGGTTCTAGCAGTGGAACTAATTCCACAAGAATCGTGTAGGATGCTCCTACAAAGAATTCACTGCCTGTAAACCTTTGGAATTTGATGGAACCAGGGTCCAATCGGATTGAAACGGTAGACCGAAAAGGTTGAATCGGTGTTTGCCATAAGTAAATGTACTGAAGAAGACAAAGTAAAGTACGCTACGCATACCTTCACATGTACTGCATTAACATGGTGGAATACCTATCTCGAGCAAGTGGGACAAGAAGCTGCTTATACATTACCGTGGTCAGCATTCAAACACCTGATGACTGAGCAATACCGTCCCAGAAATGAGGTCAATAAGCTCAAAGTAGAGCTTAAAGGATTACGGACACAAGGATTCGACATTACCACCTACGAACGACGATTCACAGAGTTGTGCCTATTGTGTCCAAGAGCGTTCGAAGATGAAGAAGAGAAGATCTACGCGTTTATGAAAGGCTTACCAGAAAGGATTCAAGAAGTTGTGAGTTCACACGAACCCGCCTCCATACAAAAGGCAAGTCGAATGGCTCATAAACTCATAAATCAAATTGAGGAAAGAATTAAAGAACAGGCGGCCGAAGAAGCCAACACGAAACGAGTCAAGAGAAAGTAGGAAGAAACTAGTGACAAGGATCACCAATACAACAACAATAATAATTACAACCACAATCGCAACAACTATCCCAACAACTGCAACAACAACAAACGTCCCAACAACAACTACAACAATCGTCCCAACAATAATAACAATCACAACAACAACCATTTCAATAACAACAAACAGCAGAAACAGCCATGCCAAAGGTGTACAGAGTACCATTCAAATGTGTTCTGCACAAAATTTTGCACCAAGTGTAAGAGAAATGGTCATAGCGTGGCAAAGTGTGAGGTTTACGGACCTAAGAACAACATAATTAAAGGAACAAATAATGTCGGAACAAATAATGCCGCCGTAGTTTGTTATAAATGTGGAAAACTGAGCCACATTATTAGAAATTGCCCAAACCAAGGGAATACTAATGGGCAAGGCATCGGAATAGTTTTCAATATTAATGCGGCAGAAGCGCAGGAAGACCCGGAGCTTGTTACGGGTAAGTTTCTTATTGACAATACATCTGCTTATATTTTATTTGATTCGGGTGCGGATAGAAGCTATATGAGTAGAGATTTTTGTGCTAAATTAAGTTGTCCACTGACACCTTTGGATAATAAATTTTTACTCGAATTAGCAAACGGTAAATTAATTACAGCAGATAATATATGTCGGAATCGAGAAATTAAACTGGTTAGCGAAACATTTAATATTGATTTGATACCAGTAGAGTTAGGAAGTTTTGATGTGATAATTGGCATGGACTGGTTGAAAATGGAGAGAGCAAAGATCATATGTTACAAAAATGCAATTCGCATTGTACGAGAAAAAGGAAAACCCTTAATGGTGAACGGAGAAAAGAGCAACGCGAAGCTAAATCTTATTAACAAATAAGAAAAGGTTGCTATGCTATTTTAGCACATGTCGAGAAAGTACAAACCGAAGAAAAGAACATCAATGATGTTCCCATCGTAATAGAATTTTCCGATGTATTTCCGAAAGAATTACCGGGACTACCTCCACACTGATCCGTTGAATTTCAAATAGATCTTGTACCAGGAGCTGCACCAATAGCTCATGCTCCATATAGACTCGCACCCAGTGAAATGAAGGAACTCCAAAGCCAATTACAAGAACTTTTATACCGTGGTTTCATTCGACCAAGCACATCACCGTGGGGAGCTCCTGTTTTGTTTGTCAAAGAGAAGGATGGTACATTCAGATTGTGTATCGACTACCGAGAGTTGAACAAACTTACCATCAAGAACCATTATCAACTACCGAGAATCAACGACTTATTTGATCAACTACAAGGCTCTTCGGTTTATTCGAAGATCGATTTATGTTTCGGGTATCATCAAATGCGGGTGAAGGAGGATGATATTCCAAAGACTGCTTTCAAAACGCGTTACGGTCATTACGAATTTATGGTTATGCCATTTGGATTAACGTACCAGCTGTGTTCATGGACCTCATAAACCGAGTGTGTGTGCCATATCTAGACAAGTTTGTCATTGTTTTCATCGATGACATACTCATTTACTCAAAGAATGATCAAGAGCATGAAGAATATTTGAGAAAAGTGCTAGAATTATTGAGGAAGGAACAAATGTACTCAAAATTTTCAAAGTGTGCATTTTGGCTGAAAGATGTTCAATTCCTCGGTCACATAGTGAACAAAGAAGGTATTCAAGTAGATCCGTCAAAGATTGAAACCATTGAAAAGTGGGAAACCCAGAAAACTCCGAAGCATATACGCCAATTTTTAGGACTGGCTGGTTACTACAGAAGGTTCATCCAAGATTTTTCCAAAATAGCAAAACCCTTGACTGCATTAACGAATAAAGGGAAGAAATTTGAATGGAAGGATGAGCAGGAGAAAGCGTTTCAATTGTTGAAGAACAAGTTAACTACGACACCTATATTATCATTGCCTGAAGGGAATGATGATTTTGTGATATATTGTGACGCCTCAAAGCAAGGCCTCGGTTGTGTATTAATGCAACGAACGAAGGTAATTGCCTATGTGTCCAGACAATTAAAGATTCACGAGCAAAATTATACGACTCACGATTTAGAATTAGGTGCTGTTGTTTTTGCATTAAAGACTTGGAGGCATTACTTATATGGGGTCAAAAGTATTATATATACCGACCACAAAAGTCTCCAACATATATTTAATCAGAAACAACTGAACATGAGGCAGATTAGGTGGATTGAATTGTTAAATGATTATGATTTTGAGATTCGTTATCACCCGGGAAAGGCAAATGTGGTAGCCGACACTTTAAGTAGAAAGGACAGAGAACCTATGCGGGTAAAAGCTATGAATATAATTATTCGTACTAACCTTACTACTTAAATAAAGGAGGCGCAACAAGGAGTTTTAAAAGAGAAAAATTTGAAGAATGAAATACCCAAAGGTTTGGAGAAACATCTTAATATTAGGGAAGACGAAACCCGGTATAGGGCTGAAAGAATTTGGGTACCAAAGTTTGGAGATGTGAGAGAAATGGTACTTAAGGAAGCACATAAAACTGGATACTCAATACATCCCGGAGCGGGAAAGATGTACAAAGATCTCAAGAAACACTTTTGGTGGCCGGGTATGAAAGCCGATATTGCTAGATATGTAGGAGAATGTTTGACGTGTTCTAAGGTCAAAGCTGAACATCAGAAACCATCAGGTCTACTTCAACAACCCGAAATTCCAGAATGAAAATGGGAAAACATTACCATGGATTTCATTACTAAATTGCCAAGGACTGCAAGTGGTTATGATACCAATTAGGTAGTAGTTGATCGTCTCACCTGTGAAGACTCATAAATTTTCGACCAAATTTAAACTTAATCTTTATATGGTTTCGATACAATAAGCAAAGTCTGTTAGGTTGAGTCTCAAAAAAATTTGAACTATTTCATATATTCAATTGACCTTCGACTGCTCTCGACGATTCACGAACAATTAATTATAAATAGATATGTGTGTATGTATATATAAATAATAATTCGAAATATAATTTGAAGTATTATATGTTGTTGTTATTAAAAATTAATAAAAATAAACATATGATATTATAATAATTATTATTTAAAATATATCTTTATATATGAATAAAGTATATTAAAAATAAATATTAAATGTTTGTAATACTTGTTTGATGTTTCGATTGATATTAAGCAAGTTAAATTTGAACTTATGTAATTTTAAAATAAACGGTGATACAAAAATGAGTTCTATAAATTTTAGGCTTATTAAAAATGTATTTAGGAACTATTTGTTAAGTTTTAACACTTTTTATATTTTACCCATAAATGAGAGGGACAGTTGATGTAATTTTTATTTAATAAATTAATGATCGAATTTTATATCATAATGACCAAAATAAATAAATATAGTTAATTTAAAAATATGGAATTTTTCTGAATACTTTTATCCGCCACTGATTTCGCACGATACACAGTCCATGAAAACTGTCGGCAGATGAATTTAAAAATTTAGGCTGCTTTACTATTACTCATTCGATTATTTTCTGCGATTACTATTTAAGTTACTATTTATTTACTGTTGTTGTTTTGTTCTTCTTTTTCCACTGAACATTATATGTATATATATTTAATATATACATAAAACACATGCAATATAAGATAATTATGTTACTGTTTTTATCTTACACCCATATCTAATCTATCTATATATATACATATGCACCACACATATATGATCACCCCACCCGTCTATCTTCTTCCTCCTTATTCTTCAAGAACACCACCCACATAACCATAAATTGCTATTGTTGTTCCTTTGCTCGATCAACAGCTAAACACAACCATGTTGTCACTCTGTTGCTGCTACGAGCTACTATACGATCAAACACCAACACCCATAACTGATATGCTGTTTTACTCGTGAACCTCACCACAACCCATTTTAAGAACATCACCTTGTATTATTATTATTATTATTATTATTATTATTATTATTATTATTATTATTATTATTATTATTATTATTATTATTATTATTATTATTATTTTATTAGTATTATTATTAGTGTATCATTTTTATTATTAAAACTATCATATAACAATAATATTAAAGTTATTATCCTCATTAAAACTATCATTTTTAGAATTAACATTTTTATTATACTGTTATTACTATCACTATTATCATTATCTTTAAGCTAGTATTACTATAAATTATTAATTTTGCAAAAGAAAGATATATATATATATAAATATATGAAGTATACTAATATTACATAAAATTTTATTTTAACTAATATTATTGATGTAACATTAATTAAATATCAAATAAGTATCATAACATCTTATAAGTATTAATGAAATTATATATAAGAATATTAGTCTTAATACATAACAGAATATATATAAACTTAGTTGATTTATAATGTGAATATATATACATGATATAGGTCGTGAATCCAAGGCTAACCCTGCATTGTTCAGTATCGTCGTATGCATATTTTTACTACAAAATATCATATCGTGAGTTCATTTGCTCCCTTTTACTCTTTACATTTTTGGACTGAGAATACATGCGTTGTTTTTACAACTCCTTTATTAAATGCTTTTGAAATACATTTTTGAACTGCGAATACATGAAATGCTTTTATAAATGTTTGACGAGATAGACACAAGCAAAACATTTCTCGAATGAATTATTATGCAGACAGAAGTTCTGTGAATTATTATTGAAATAGTTGGACGTGATAATTGCCACTAATTGTTTTGAATATTTTCCCCTGATTATTATTGCTTGGTAACCTAAGAATTAGAATCGGGTATGGCCCTAATTCACACGAATCCTAAAGGTAGTTACCGGGTTTAACACCCCCACCCAGAATGTTCACTAGACGGAAGAGCTAGTGGGCGTGGTGTTTAGTACTTCGAGGTTTATATATTATACAAACGAGATGTTCTGTTTTGGGGATATTATTGATGCGCATTATATGTTAAGGTCGGTTACCAAGCCAAGCAATGAATGCAAAGTGAATGTTATGTATCGAGAGAATGATTTTATACACAGGTTATGTGTATGATATTTTGTACACGAGATATGTGTACGGTTGCTCAGATTTATGAAAATGGTTTTGTACACGAGATAGGTGTACTGTATTTAAATCTTGTGGTCTATCAAAATGATGAATTTTATTGCTTACGATAAACCTATGAACTCACCAATCTTTTGGTTGACACTTTTAAGCATGTTTATTCTCAGGTATGAAAGAAATCTTTCACTGTGCATTTGCTCATTTTAAAGATATTACTTGGAGTCATTCATGGCATATTTCAAAAAGACGTTGCATTCGAGTCGTCGAATTCATCAAGAATATTATTAAGTCATTTATAGTTGGATATATTATTAAATGGTATGCATGCCGTCAACTTTCGATGTAAAGAAAGTTTGTCTTTTAAAAACGAATGCAATGTTTATAAAATGTATCATATAGAGGTCAAGTACCTCGCTATGCAACCAAATGTAATGTATTCGCCCAGATGGATTAGGACGGGTCGTTATAGGTGGTATCAGAGCGGTGGTCTTAGCGAACCAAGTCTTGCATTAGTGTGTCTAACTAGTAGTTGTTAGGATGCATTAATGAGTCTGGACTTCGATCGTGTCTGCATGTCAAAAGTTTTGCTTATCATTTCTAGTAAGAAATCATCTGCTTATCATCCTTAGGAAATTACCTGCTTATCATTCTTAGTCTAGACACATCTTACTGCATTGATTGCATGAATAGTATGGAGACAAAATTCAGATCTTGGCGTATCTGTTACTGTAGACTTTATCTGACACGTTTCCTTAATTTCCTCCGTAATCTACGGGATCTTCTGTACTATACATCAATATTCTATGTAATTAGAATATCATCCAATATCCGAAAATCATTTCATAAAATCCTTTACCTAACCGTGCAAGATGAATTCCGCAACCAGTTCAAGTTCGTCGGATTCCGTTAACTATTCCGATATGGATTTTCACTCGAGCTCCGAAAGCAGTGTAATCAAAATGGATCAACCAATTAGCCATCATCTATTTTGGATGAATTGTGGCTGGGTTCGTAGCCTCCTCAATCATTGGAGACAAGAAGAAGGTGATCCTTTTCATCCACCACATTGCCCTCTTGGCGAAGAACCTAAAGCACTCACCGGCGAACCTGTCCGAAACACCATTTTCTCTCTCATTTCCAGAGTATCTCGTCACAATTATATACTATACCAAATTCTAGATCATATTTATCCGCTCGTCCGAACCGACAATCACCCCTGTGTAATAGAAGAAGTCAACGAGCTTCGTGCTCGGGTAGTGGCTTTGGAGAATATGGTGCAAAGGTTACAAACACCAGCAGCAGCGCCAGCAGCATAACCAATACCACCATCATCAACGTCAACAGTACCATTACCACCACCAATATCAACCGCATTGCAAACTTCAACTTCACAATCTGTCACACGAACATCAACGTCATACGCACCATAGATACCAAGGAGTACCAACAACAATGAACGATGAAGTATTAATTCATAACTACATTGAAGAAATATTCTACGAAGAATATGTGGTTGCTAAAAGTTTTATAGATTATTTATTCTAGCTTAAATTGAAAAAGAAATGAGTTTAATATCATATTGACTCATTAAATTCATAATTACCTCTGAAGAAAATATATATGTATATATATATTTTCATAAAGATTGTAATTGAAAATTCTTTCGTACAAACTGTTAATGATGAAAATATTTTAACGGGTAGGTAATACCCGAGGAATATTTAGATTTCACATTAATAAGTTACGCTGTATATTCTTCAAATCTAAATCAACAGTCATTTACTATCCTACATACAACCACAGCTATACGAATCCGTTCACCGCAGAATAACCAATTTCATTCAATTTCATATTTGGATTTTGACCTATCAGAATCCAACAAGTGGCATAATGAAGAAAATACTGGACAAAATAAAATTTGTTAGAAACAAACAAATTAACTACGGGAAAAATTTTGTTAAGAATCCACGCTAACTGTTCCTAGCTAATCGTTCCTAGCTAACTGATTACATTTTATTTATCGCAATTTATTTATTGCAATTTTAATTCTCGCAATTTTATTTATCGTAATTTAATTTCTGTTATTTATTTTACGCACTTTATTTATCGTCATTTAAATACTGTTATTTACGCATTTTAAATATCGGGACACGTATACAAAGTTTTGAAATATCATATCGACGCATCTATATATATTATTTGGAATAACCATAGACACTCTATATGCAGTAATGATCGAGTTAGCTATACAGGGTTGAGGTTGATTCTACAATAATATATATACTTTGAGTTATGATCGAGTCTGAGACATGTATACAATGGGTCACGAATACGTATTAATTAATTCGAATATTATATATTAAACTATATATGAATTATTGAATTACTAATTGTGGACTGCTAACTGTGGACTGCCGACATTGGACAATTAAAATGAATTAAAATATTGATTATAACATATGAAACTAAACAATTCTTCAAGTTTGCCACTTGATTTCACCTTAAACCTCATTTGTATCCTGACGATTACAATCTGCGTTCAAACCTTTCATAATTCTTGAAAACACCTTAATCGAGAGGATGAACCAACCGTACTTCATCTATGGAAGAAAAGATTGATGCATATAGTTATGCACCTGAAAACACTCGGAACCTGAGTAAACGTTTAACATGTATCTGTGCTAATTCCTTTAGTGTTATTATTACCCAAAATAATTTGGTAATTCCTTTCAAAGTAGCAAATTTTGTCACAGCTCCAGCAAGTCAACTTCAACTTTTCGTTTGAAAAAACTTTATTAACACCTTGATATATATGTGTGCTCCGGGGAACCTTTTATATTCCACCATATTACCATCAGCGTTTAATCATCTAAAAACACAACTCTCTTGAAACCACCTCGGATTTATAACCGATGATTCAGGTATGGTAGCATTAAATGCAGAGGAAACAAAAAAATTGTAGATGGTCTAAATGGCCAAAAGTTTGATGATAAAGAATGGAGTGTTAGAAACGCTCGATAGAAAATTTAGTACAGAAAAACAGATTGAGCAAACCATAAGGGAGACCAAGGCCAAATACAAGGACCATACCATATATTCAAAGAATCCAGGTAATTCTGGATACGATGAAACCTTCAACGAATATCTTGCTCCGTACTCATGTTAAAATCTTGCGGAAAATCATTCTTCATCAACCATCGAACTTAGAAATTCTAAAATATCATCATAAATATCTTCGATATTTTCATAAATATTCTCATCTGAAATTAATTATCTCTTCGTGCTATCTATATTACATCATAAAGGAAACTACTTTAGTTTCTAAATTTTTATAAAATTCGAGTTTGAATTATGAATGATTTTGAAGTAGTGTTGGAAATTGATGCATGAGTTAGTATAATATAATGACATTTGATCAATGTGATTATATTACAGTAAGTCATGCTGAGTTTCTAATGGAACATGATGATTCACAGATCATAACGTCATCATGTGCCATGTTACATGACTCTTACATTCTACATAATCTCTAAACATATCAAGAACATATTTTCTTGATAGTTCTATCTTTTCTCTTAAATTCTAGTAATTTAAACAATCGAGATCGTGCTATTACAATTTCCTTCTTAGAACATTAATGAGGATCATAATTTTCTTAATTTTCGAAGGATCAAATCTTTATAAGATTTTATTTAAATCTCTTGAATTCCAGAAATCAAATGTGACTATGTCAAGATTTAAAACGAACCTTTATTTCATTCACTTCGCTCTTTTGTGGTAGCTTCACTCGTACGTTTCGATTAATCGAATTGTTTCATTCATATTACTCAAGGATGATAAAATTCTATTTCATCAACTCATAATCGTCATGAAAACATTTTTATTGTTAGCCATGACGACCTCACTCAAATTTTGGGACGGAATTTCTTTAACGGGTAGGTACTGTGACGACCCGGAAATTTTTGACCAAATTTAAACTTAATCTTTATATGGTTTCAATATAATAAGCAAAGTCTGTTAGGTTGAGTCTCAAAAAAAATTTGAACTGTTTCATATATTCAATTGACCTTCGACTGCTCTCGACGATTCATGAACAATTAATTGTAAATAGATATGTGTGTATGTATATATAAATAATAATTCAAAATATAATTTGAAGCATTATATGTTGTTGTTATTAAAAATTAATAAAAATAAAAATAGGATATTATAATAATTATTATTTAAAGTATATCTTTATATATGAATAAAGTATATTAAAAATAAATATTAAATGTTTGTAATACTCGTTTGATGTTTCGATTGATATTAAACAAGTTAAATTCGAATTTATGTAATTTTAAAATAAACGGTGATACAAAAATGAGTTCTATAAATTTTAGGCTTATTAAAAATGTATTTAGGAACTATTTGTTAAGTTTTAACACTTTTTATTTTTTACTCATAAATGAGAGGGACAGTTGATGTAATTTTTATTTAATAAATTAATGATCGAATTTTATACCATAATGACCAAAATAAATAAATATAGTTAATTTAAAAATATGGGATTTTTCTGAACACTTTTATCCGCCACTGATTTCGCACGATACACAGTCCGTGAAAACTGTCGGCAGATGAATTTAAAAATTTAGGCTGCTTTACTATTACTCATTCGATTATTTTCTGTGATTACTATTTAAGTTACTATTTATTTACTGTTGTTGTTTTGTTCTTCTTTTTCCACTGAACATTATATGTATATATATTTAATATATACATAAAACACATGCAATATAAGATAACTATGTTACTGTTGTTATCTTACACCCATATCTAATCTATCTATATATATACATATGCACCACACATATATGATCACCCCACCCGTCTATCTTCTTCCTCCTTATTCTTCAAGAACACCACCCACATAACCATAAATTGCTATTGTTGTTCCTTTGCTCGATCAACAGCTAAACACCACCATGTTGTCACTCTGCTGCTGCTACGAGCTACTATACGATCAAACACCAACACCCATCACTGATATGCTGTTTTACTCGTGAACCTCACCACAACCCATTTTAAGAACATCACCTTATATTTTATTCGTTCCCTACTACTGCTATTGAAGAACAAGACCAAGAACTCACTGGACTGGTGTTACCCCATAACAAACCCACATCACCTCACAACCTTACAACCATCACCACACCTATTGAAATCATTAGTCGATTACTACCACAATCAAACCATCAAATATATCTATTTTACCATCACATGCGGCTCACAAAACCATCAATCGAACTACCTTATCTTTGTTCCTGTTTACGGTTACCAACACAAAAACCATAACTCTTTGTGACTTGCTGCTGCTACGTCCGTTTCAACCTACAACTAAACCGAACCCCTCATGTTTGATGCTGCCACGACTGCTTATAGAACATGTTGATCAGTTGAAACAAAACACCACATATCCACCACCCGAACCATAATAAGAATACATCTTGCAAGTTCATCATACTGTTTGTTTCGGTTTTTGTTTCGACCAAGACCTAAAACCCATCTTGTTTGTGAAGATACTAACCTAAACCACAACTATTAAACTATCATCCAAAACCCACTTAGGAGGTGACTATTCCAGCTACTGCTCAATCCTTATGTTCCTACTTCTATATTTTGTTTCCTAATCACTGGCACCTACTCATCCTTCTTGCTCCTGGTTTCGAATCATAACAAACCAACAAACTCCAATCACACCCATCGAACACCATTAACCCGTCATCTTCTTCGTTATTTTCCTTTCTCTGTTACACGAGCTAGCATGATTTTGTTCGCAGGTAACCATCACTCTTTCATACTCATCACCGTAGACTACCTCTTTCCCTCTCTTCTCTGTCTCTATATAAACCTCACTCTCTCTGTCCTATTTTGATCGTGAAACAATCACAGTGAACCCTCATGTTGCTGCAATGTTTTCTGTTTTCCCTTCCAAAAAGAACCGAACCCACATGCACTTACTTACAAAAATGATATTTAAAGATGGCGTTCCATTAATTTATTTGTTAAAGCAATATGGATGATGATGGTGACAGCCTATGAGAAACCCACTCAGACTTTATTACTTTTACTTATATGCTGAAAGTAGCCATCTGTTTTCCACTTACCAAAAGAACAACCCCAATTGTTTACTAGAAAAGAATAGCAGGTGACGACTGTATGTGAAATCCCATTCACGGAATTCCTATTTTTTTTAAATTGAATTTTGGATTGGGCCATTTAGTCGTAAATGGACTTGCAACATTCACTTGTTGTTATTGGACTTCATTTATTAATGATTCATAACAAAAGCTAACCAGGCCCGTTACCTTATAAGTGGGCTTCTTAGTCATACAAAGCCACGTACAATACTTGCTGTGATAATGATAGAAAAATGTTAATAGTGAACGGTGATGAAATGAAATAAATGAGGATGATTACGTGAGGTGATGATAAGGTGTAAATGTTTATGACGATAAAATGAGAGATATAGATGAGGGTTATGATCATAAAAGATGATTAGGATTTTAAGATGTTATGATGGTGATTAAATGAGTCAAGATGATGATGAAATGAAACTGTGATGCGAATGATTCTATGATTAATGGATGACGAAGAGATTTCATAAAGATGTGGGTGATCGAGCATGTTAAGATGATGATGAATAAGAGATGTTAGAAGATGGACACAGGGAAAGAATTAAAAGTATTTAAATTCCCAATTATAACATAAAGATACTAATAGGGCGATGGTTTAAGGTTGTGTTTGTTAACCAAGAGGTCTCGAGTTCGAGCCTCAGCTTTGGCGTTTTACTTTTTTTTTTTTTTTTAAGGAAGATGAAGTAGAACAAGCAGGATAAAATGATTAAAGAGATATAGAAACGTAATTATATCAACCTTAAATGGTTAGGGTGTTGTTGGGTTACCGAAAGGTCGCGGGTTCGAGTCATGGCAGTGACAGTTTTATTTTTGGAGCTTATACTATTAAGGTAGTAATTTATTATTATTATTATTATTTTCATTATTAGTATTATTATTAGTAAAAGTATTATTATTATTATTATTAATATCATTAAACTTATTATTATCACAAGTATTATTAATATTATTATTATTATTATTATTATTTTTATTATTATTTTCATTATAATTATTATTATTATTTTATTAGTATTATTATTAGTGTATCATTTTTATTATTAAAACTATCATATAACAATAATATTAAAGTTATTATCCTCATTAAAACTATCATTTTTAGAATTAACATTTTTATTATACTGTTATTACTATCACTATTATCATTATCTTTAAGCTAGTATTACTATAAATTATTAATTTTGCAAAAGAAAGATATTTACATAAAAATATATGAAGTATACTAATATTACATAAAATTTTATTTTAACTAATATTATTGATGTAACATTAATTAAATATCAAATAAGTATAATAACGTCTTATAAGTATTAATGAAATTATATATAAAAATATTAGTCTTAATACATAACAGAATATATATAAACTTAGTTGATTTATAATGTGAATATATATACATGATATAGGTTCGTGAATCCAAGGCCAACCCTGCATTGTTCAGTATCGTCGTATGCATATTTTTACTACAAAATATCGTATCGTGAGTTCATTTACACCCTTTTACTCTTTACATTTTTCGACTGAGAATACATGCGTTGTTTTTACAACTGCTTTATTAAATGCTTTTGAAATACATTTTTGAACTGTGAATACATGAAATGCTTTTATAAATGTTTGACGAGATATACACAAACAAAACATTCCTCGAATGAATTATTATGCAGACAGAAGTTCTGTGGATTATTATTGAATTAGTTGGACGTGATAATTGCCACTAATTGTTGTGAATATATTCCCCTAATTATTATTGCTTGGTAACCTAAGAATTAGAATCGGGTATGGCCTTAATTCACGCGAATCCTAAAGGTAGCTACCGGGTTTAACACCCCCACCCAGAATGTTCACTAGACGGAAGAGCTAGTGGGCGTGGTGTTTAGTACTTCGAGGATTATATATTATACAGACGAGATGTTCTGTTTTGGGGATATTATTGATGCGCATTATATGTTAAGGTCGGTTTCCAAGCCAAGCAATGAATGCAAAGTGAATGTTATGTATCGAGAGAATGATTTTATACACAGGTTATGTGTATGATATTTTGTACACGAGATATGTGTAAGGTTACTAAGATTTATGAAAATGGTTTTGTACACGAGATAGGTGTACTGTATTTAAATATTGTGGTCTATCAAAATGATGAATTTTATTGCTTATGATAAACCTATGAACTCACCAACCTTTTGGTTGACACTTTTAAGCATGTTTATTCTCAAGTATGAAAGAAATCTTCTACTATGCATTTGCTCATTTTAAAGATATTACTTGGAGTCATTCATGGCATATTTCAAAAAGACGTTGCATTCGAGTCGTCGAATTCATCAAGAATATTATTAAGTCATTTATAGTTGGATATATTATGAAATGGTATGCATGCCGTCAACTTTCGATGTAAAGAAAGTTTGTCTTTTAAAAACGAATGCAATGTTTGTAAAATGTATCATATAGAGGTCAAGTACCTCACGATGTAATCAAGTGTAATTTATTCATCCAGATGGATTAGGATGGGTCGTTATATCACCAAGTCAGCACACTTTCTGCCAATGAGAGAAGATGATAAAATGGAGAAGTTGGCGCGACTATACTTGAAAGAAGTCGTCCCCAGACATGGAATACCAGTCTCTATTATCTCTGATAGAGATGGCAGATTTGTTTCAAGGTTTTGGCAGACATTACAACAAACATTGGGAACTCGTCTAGACATGAGTACTGCCTATCATCCATAAACTGATGAGCAGAGTGAAAGGACTATACAGACGCTTGAAGACATGCTACGAGCATGTGTTATTGATTTTGGAAATAGTTGGGATCGACATCTACCATTCGCAGAGTTTTCCTACAACAACAGTTACCACTCGAGTATTGAGATGGCACCGTTTGAGGCACTTTATGGTAGAAAGTGCTGGTCGCCGATTTATTGGAGTGAAGTGGGGGATAGACAGATTACGGGTCCGAAAATCATCCAAGAAACCACAGAGAAAATCATCCAAATGCAACAACAGTTGAAAACTGCCCAAAGTCGACAAAAGAGCTACGCGGACATTAAAAGAAAAGATATAGAATTTGAAATTGGAGAGATGATCATGCTTAAGGTTTCACCTTGGAAAGGTGTTGTTCAATTTGGTAAATGGGGGAAACTAAATCCAAGTTACATTGGACCATTCAAGATAATAGATCGTGTCGGACCAGAAGCTTACCGACTTGACTTACCTCAACAACTCGCAGGGGTACACAATACTTTTCATGTCTTGAATCTGAAGAAATGTTTTGCTAAAGAAGATCTCACTACTCCGTTAGACGAAATCCAAATCAACGAAAAACTTCAATTCATCGAAGAACCCGTTGAAATAATGGATCGTGAGGTTAAAAGACTTAAGCAAAATAAAATACCAATTGTTAAGGTTCAATGGAATGCTCGTAGAAGACCTGAGTTCACCTGGGAACATGAAGATCAGATGAAAAAAAATACCCTCACCTATTTCCAGAAGATGTGTCAACACCTTCAACAGCTTAAAATTTCGGGACGAAATTTATTTAACGGGTAGGTACTGTAGTGACCCGAACTTTTCCATGATTATATATTAAATGAAAATTATATTTACATGATTAAATGTTTCTAACATGTTAAGCAATCAAACTTGTTAAGACTTGATTATTTGAAATGAGTTCCATGTAGACAATTGACCACCCGAGTTGACCAGCGATTCACGAACGTTAAAACTTGTAAAAACTATATGATATATATATATATATATATATATATATATATATATATATATATATATATATATATATATATATATAGTTAACATGATATTATGATAAGTAAGTATCTCACTAGGTATATTAACAATGAGTTATATACATAAAAAATAAGATTACTAAGTTAAGAAACTCAAAACGATATATATAACGATTATCGTTATAACAACGCCTTACTAAATACATATGTATCATATTAAGGTATTGTTACACTATATTTAACATGATAAAATGATAATTATATATATCATTATGTATGTTAACAATGACCTACATATGTAAAACAAGACTACTAACTTAAGAATTTCGAAACGAGGCATATATGTAATGATTATCGTTGTAACGACATTTTAATGTATATATATATATATCATAATAAGATATATTCATACATCATAATATCATGATAATGTAATAATTTAACATCTCATTAGATATAATAAACAATGGGTTAACTACATTAAATGAGATCGTTAACTTAACGACTCAGTTAAAATGTATATACATGTAGTATATTAAGATGTATTAGTACACTTTTGAAAGACTTCATGACACATATCAAAGTACTTCTACTTAACAAAAATGCTTACATTTACATTCCCATTCATTTTCCTCAACAATTTTACTCGTATACAACCGTATTCGTACTCATACAATACCCAGCTCCTAGACGTATATACTATTGGTATATACATTCAATGATTAGCTCTTAGCAGCCCTTTATGAGTTATCAAACATGTGGGAACCATCATTTGGAAACTAGCATGAAATATCTCTCAAAATTACGTAAGTATTATAAATCATTCATGAATTATTTACAAGAAAACAAACTTACACATCCTTTATATCTAATCCATATACCAACAACCAAAAACACATACAAATACTATCATTCTTCAATTTTCTTCATCTAATTAATCTCTCTCAAGTTCTATCTTCAAGTTCTATCTTCAAGTTCTAAGTGTTCTTCATAAATTCTATAAGTTCTAGTTTCATAAAATCAAGAATACTTTCAAGTTTGCAAGTCTACTACCAAGCTTTCTAATCCATTCCAAGTAATCATCTAAGATCAATAAACCTTTGTTACTTACAGTAGGTTATCTTTATAATTCAAGGTAATACTCATATTCAAACTTTGATTCAATTTCTATAACTATAAACTATCTTAATTCGAGTAAAAATCTTACTTGAACTTTTTTTCGTGTCATGATTCTACTTCAAGAACTTTCAAGCCATCCAAGATCCTTTGAAGCTAGATCATTTCTTATCACATCCAGTAGGTTTACCTACTAAAATTGAGGTAGTAATGATGTTCATAACATCATTCGATTCATATATATATAACTACCTTATTCGAAGATTTAAACTTGTAATCACTAGAACATAGTTTAGTTAATTCTAAACTTGTTCGCAAACAAAGTTAATCCTTCTAAATTAACTTTTAAAATCAACTAAACACATGTTCTATATCTTTATGATATGCTAACTTAATGATTTAAAACCTGGAAACACGAAGAACACCGTAAAACCGGACATACGCCGTCGTAGTGAAACCGGGGGCTGTTTTGGGTTTGATAATTAAAAACTATGATAAACTTTGATTTAAAAGTTGTTATTCTAGGAAAATGATTTTTCTTATTAACATGAAACTATATCCAAAAATCGTGGTTAAACTCAAAGTGGAAGTATGTTTTTCAAAATGGTCATCAAGACGTCGTTCTTTCGACTGAAATGACTACCTCTTACAATATTGATTTGTAACCTGTATTTTCGACTATAAACTTATACTTTTTCTGTTTAGTTTCATAAATTTCAGTTCATTATGAAACCATAGCAACTTGAATCACTCAAAGGGGATTTAAAACGAAGAAGTTATGGGTAAAACAAGATTAGATAATTTTGCTTGTTGTAGCTACGTGAAATTTGTAACAAATCTATACAAATTATCACTTAACTAACTTATATTGTATTATACATGTGTTCTAACATATATTATATAATCTTGGGATACCATAGACACGTATACAATGTTTTGACATATCATATCGACCCATCTATATATATTATTTGGGAACAACCATAGACACTCTATATGCAGTAATACTATAGTTAGCTATACAGGGTTGAGGTTGATTTTAAAATAATATATATACTTTGAGTTGTGATCTAGCCTGAGACTTGTATACACTGGGTCGTGGATTGATTCGAGATAATACATATTGATTTATTTTTGTACATCTAACTGTGGACAACTAGTTGTAGATTACTAACGTTGAACTGCTAACTTAACAAACTTAAATCGTTAAAATGTAATAAAAAATGTTGTGAATATATTTCGATCATAATTAGATATATATGTATACATTTGTTATAGGTTCGTGAATCAACACCTGGCCAAGTCTTAGTTCCCGACGAAGTAAAAATCTGTGAAAGTGAGTTATAGTCCCACTTTTAAAATCTAATATTTTTGGGATGAGAATACATGCAGTTTTATAAATGTTTTACAAAATAGACACAAGTACATGAAACTACATTCTATGGTTGAATTTATTAAACAAAATATGCCCCTTTTTAGTCTGGTAATCTAAGAATTAGGGAACAGACACCTTAATTGACGCGAATCCTAAAGATAGATCTATGGACACTAATAAGCCCCAGTCAGAGAATTTGAACTGCTTTAGTACTTCGATTTTATCATGTCCGAAGGGAGTCCCGGAATGATGGGGATATTCTATATGCATCTTGTTAATTTCGGTTACCAGGTGTTCACCATATGAATGATTTTTATCTCTATGTATGGGATGATGTTTATGAAAAATGGAAATATAAAATCTTGTGGTCTATTATTACGATTTGATAAATATATAGGTGAAACCTATAACTCACCAACATTTTTGTTGACGTTTAAAGCATGTTTATTCTCAGGTGATTATTAAGAGCCTTCGCTGTTGCATGCTAATTTATGGACAAGAGTTGGAGTCAGCAAGCTTGTATAATATTGTTTAAAAACTGCATTCGAAGACTTAAATTGATGTGTAATATTATTGTAAACCATTATGTAATAATCGTGTGAAAATTCTATATTTTAGATTATCATTATTTGATAATCGTCGTAATATTTTTAAACCTTTATCGATAAAATAAAGGTTATGGTTTGTTTTAAAATCGAATGCAGTCTTTGAAAAACGTCTCATATAGAGGTCAAAACCTCACAACGAAATCAATTAATATGGAACGTTTATAATCGATATGAACGGGACATTTCATACTTGTTCATATTCATGCCTTAGTTTTTAGTGTTTCCTTACTATATGTTTCTTTTTATCTTGCCCTTATATCTTTTCTTAGCAACCCTCTCGATACCCTGTTTCCTTTCCTAAGGATGTCATTTACGACTTCTGAATTTCGCGACATTTCCATGTCATCTATTACGGTCATGTACATAACATTATTGTTATAATACGTACCGTGGTGCCTTGGTTTGTGAACCAGAAAATGTTATTCGTAACTCGTGAAGATTCTCTCCATGCTATCCTTAGTGCGTTGGAAAAATGTTTTAGGTTAAGGAATCTGCAAAACGGAAATTGAGTTTTAAGTCCTTAGATAGTTTTCTAATAAGTAAAATCTTTAGTTTGATCACGTATCCTAACCTTATGGAGTGACCTTGGAATGGAAATATGAATTAGTGAAATATAATGATGTCCGACCAACGTGATTATATTATGATAATTCATAAAGATATTCCAATATCATGACATATGGAATAGAAAGTGAATCAAAGAAAATTTCCAAACTACTTATTCGAAAATCTGAATGTGATTACATGAAGGGTAATCATCATCTGATTTGAAGATATACGAAGAACTAGTTGTAACCAAAATACCTCATACTTATGAGTACATTGACTTACTGCCGATCAAGTTAGGAAGTTTCGATGTAGTTATCGGAATGGATTGTTTAGCCCCAATGAGAGCAGGAATCCTATGCTTCAATAAAACCGTTAGTATTCCTCTAGAGAATGGTGAAACTCAAGACATTCTGTCTCATGTTAAGGAACTCGAACCTGAAAATAAACGCATTGAAGATGTACCGGTCGTTAGAGACTTTCCTGATGTATTTCCTGAAGAACTCCCTAGTCTCCCTCCCCAATGACAGGTTGAGTTTCAGATTGATTTGACCCCCGGTGCTGCACCTATTGCAAAAGCACCATACCGCTTAGCTTCATCAGAGATGAAGGAATTATCTAACCAACTCCAAGAACTTTTGGAGAAAGGTTTCATTCGTCCTAGCTCGTCTTCATAGGGAGCACCCATTCTATTTGTTAAGAAGAAAGCTGGCACGTTGAGAATGTGTATTGATTACCATGAGCTCAACAAGCTAACCATCAAGAATCGTTATCCCCTTCCGCGCATTGATAACCTGTTTGACCAACTGCAAGGATCAAGCATCTATTCGAAGATTGATCTTAGGTCCGGTTATCATCAATTGAGAGTAAAGGAAACTGATGTTTCTAAGACTGCTTTCCGAACTCGATACGGACACTATGAGTTTCTTGTCATGCCTTTTGGTTTAACCAATGATCCTGCTGTATTCATGGATCTTATGAACCGTGTATGCAAGCCTTATCTTGACAAGTTCGTTATCGTCTTTATCGATGGCATTTTAATCTACTCCAAGAGCGAGAAAGAGCATGAGCAACATTTGCGATTGGTGCTAGAGCTCTTAAAGAAGGAACAACTCTATGCTAAGTTCTCCAAGTGTGAATTTTGGCTACGAACCGTTCAATTTCTCGGACATGTAGTTGATAGTGAAGGAATACATGTCGATCCAGCGAAGATCACCGCTATTCAGAACTGGGAAGTGCCTAAGAGTGCGAAGCATATTCGCCAATTTTTGGGACTTGCTGGTTATGACCGAAGGTTCATCAAGGATTTTTCTATTCTAGCCAAACCTCTTACTAAGCTAACTCATAAGGGGAAGAAGTTTGAGTGGTCCGAAGAACAGGAATCTGCTTTCAAGATTCTGAAGGATAAATTGACCACATCCCCGATTCTGTCATTACCTAACGGTACTAACGATTTTGTAGTCTATTGTGATGCCTCGAATCAAGGTTTCGGATGTGTTTTGATGCAACGTGAAAAGGTTATTGCCTATGCATCTAGACAGTTGAAGAAACATGAGAAGAACTATACCACACATGACGTGAAATTTGGAGCCGTGGTATTTGCACTAAAGATGTGGAGACATTACCTCTATGGGGTTAGAATCACAGTGTATACCGATCATAAAAGTCTTCAGCATATCTTTGACCAGAAGCAATTAAACATGAGGCAAAGGCGTTGGATCGAGTTATTAAATGACTACGATTGTGAACTTCGATATCATCCTGGCAAGGCGAATGTAGTTGCCGATGCCCTTAGTAGAAAGGATCATGTCAAACCGATTCGAGTCCAAGCTTTAAATATACATATTCGTACAAATCTTACATAAATTCGAGAAGTGCAACTTGAGGCATTGAAGGAAGAGAATGTCCAACTTGAGGGAATGAAGGGTCTCGGAAAGCAACTCGAACTCAAGGGAAATGGAACAAGGTATTTCAATAACCAAATCTGGGTCTCAATTTTCGGAAATCTTCGAGAACTAGTCTTGGATGAAGCGCATAAGACTAGATATTCTATTCACCCAGGCTCCAGTAAAATGTATCATGATGTGAAGGAATTCTATTGGTGGCCTCATCTAAAGTCTGACATTGCTGATTATGTGAGCAAGTGCCTTACTTGTCTGAAGGTTAAGGCCGAGAATCAGAAGCCGTCTGGTTTACTTCAACAGCCGGATATTCCGCAGTGGAAGTGGGAATGTATCACTATGGACTTCGTTACTAAGTTGCCCAAGACTTCAAATGGCAACGATACTATTTGGGTCATAGTTGATCGTCTCACTAAATCTGCACATTTCTTACCGATCAAGGAAACTGACAAGATGGAGAAATTATCACAACTCTATATCAAGGAGATTGTCTCACGTCATGGAGTTCCTATCTCAATCATTTCTGATCACGACAGTCGATTTGTCTCTAGATTCTGGAAAACTTTTCAATCTGCTCTTGGAACTCAACTCGACATGAGTACAGCTTATCATCCGTAAACTGATGGTCAAAGTGAGCGAACTATTCAGACGTTGGAAGATATGCTACGTGCTTGTGCTATCGATTATGGCAAAGGTTGGGATAGACACTTGCCTTTAGCTGAATTTTCATATAACAACAGCTATCACTCAAGTATTAAGGCTGCACCTTTTGAAGCCTTATATGGACGAAAATGTAGATCCCCATTGTGTTGGGATGATTTAGAGGACAGACAGTTAACTGGTCCTGAAATCATTCATGAAACTACCGAAAAGATCCTTCAGATTAAGAAACGATTAGAAACTGCCCGTAGCCGACAAAAGAGCTATGCTGATAAACGTCGGAAGGATTTAGAATTCCAAGTGGGTGATAAAGTCATGTTGAAAGTATCCCCTTGGAATGGCGTTGTTCATTTTGGTAAGCGAAGCAAATTAAGTCCGCGTTATGTTGGACCTTTCAAGATTATTGAAAGAGTTGGTCCTGTGGCATATCGATTACAATTACCCGCTGAGCTTAGTGATGTGCATGATGTATTTTATGTCTCGAATCTTAAAAAGTGTCTAGCTGATGATACACTCATTATCCCATTAGATGATATCCGAATTGATGATAAAATGCATTTTGTTGAAGAACCGATATAGGTTATGGATCGTGAGATTAAAAGCTTGAAACAGAATTCCTATTGTTAAGATCCGTTGGAATTCACGAATAGGCCCCGAGTATACCTGGGAACGTGAAGGCCAGATGAAGCGAAAATATCATCTTTTTCCAATTGCTGATACATCAGAGAAGTCTTCCTGAAACTTCGGGACGAAGTTTAAATTAACGGGGAGGTACTATAACAACCCTCATTTTTCCACTCTGTAATGACTATAATACCCCTAGGGTTTCATTGTTGATTTGTACATTACATTAGGGTTGTTATCCGGACATAATAAATGAAGTAATTAATATTCATAAACCAAACCCTAACCCTAATACTCGTAATTAATGAACTAAACCCTAAACCTAATCATTTAGTGTAAACCCTAACTATTTAATGTAACCCTAACCCTAATAATAATATTATTATTATCATTATTATCATTATTATTATTATTATTATTATTATTATTATTATTATTATTATTATTATTATTATTATTATTATTATTATTAAGTGTATATGTTACGTATTAAAAAGTATGTACTAAATATTAGTGTAAATAAAATGTAAATAAAATATAAATATGAGTATATATAAAATGATTAAGTAATGGGTGACAAATGTAAATTTGTAAATTTAAATATAAATATATGTATATATATAAATACCGAAAATAAATAAATATCTAATAAATATGTTAATAAATAAAAGAAGATAAAATACAATTAATTCTAGAATGTTCCAATTAATAAAAAAAATAAAAAAAAGGAAAAAGGCCTAAAAGTCGGCCAAGTTAAAAAAGGAAAAAAAATTATTTAATTTAATTAAATTGATTTTCTTTCTCTCCAAGTAACAAGTAATTAAAAACTATAAAAAGGGCCCTAACCCCTCATAATTTTTGTATCAAATTTTTGGAAGCTTCTTCAAAACTCTAAAATATTTGTAAGGTTTTTCTTTTCTTTTCTTTCTTTTTTCTTTTTCTTATTCTTTTTTTCGGTCGAAACCCCCAACAAAGAAAAAAAAAATACTTTTGCACTTTGTAAAATTTTTCTAAACTCATGATAATTAGCTACATGATTTATAAGTTTTATAAAAATTAATTTCTCAGATTTATGAGTTGATTTAACAATTTTTATTAATTTCTTTGTGTTTGCATTCGGTCGAAAAAATATATATATAATAATTATGTATTAAATTAATTAAATTATAAACTATGCATATTAATTATTAATAAGTAATAAGAGATCTAGGAAAAATAATTTTTATGATTTTTCATACATTTTTATATTTTATTTAATTAAAATAGTTTATTAATATATATATATATATATATATATATATATATATATATATATATATATATATATATATATATATATATATATATATATATATATATATATATATATATATATATATATATATATATATATATATGCGGTATACATATATATTTATAAAAAATAGGAAAAAGGCTAATTAAGCTATACAAATATATTTCCAGCAAAGTATGATATTTAATTTAAATAATTAGGTTAGTGGATATTTTATAAAAATTAAATTCGAATTTTGTATTATTTAATGATAAAAACAAGGTTAAATTCGTAATAAAAATATATACAGTAAATAAAAAATAATAAACAATTTTTCTGAGTTCATAAACATTGTATAGATCTGATAAAAATATAAAAATTAATTTATGGGTCAAATTAATAATTATTACATAATTAAACATTATTATTATGTAAATAGGAGGTAAATAAGGAAATAATTATAAAAACAAAGAAAACTTTTATTTAATATTTTTCTACAGGTTAATTAACTTTAAGAAACTTACAAAAAGTTTCAAAATAATTATTTATGTTTATTTAGTATTTTATGTAGAATTAAATTTGTTTTATGGTTAAATTAAGAATGGAAACAAATATAAATACAAAATTTTAATAAAAATACTTTCTTAAATTTTTCTACTGATTTTTATAATTAACTATGACTATAAAAATTATGAATATGATTATTAGGTATTTAATTAATTATTTAAGTATTTATGGATAATATTGAGTTAATAAAGTACTATATTATTAAGTATCTTGTAAATTAAGTAACAAATAATATAATACATTTATGTTATATATAGTATGAGATAATAATTAGTATATTGTAGATATTAATTAATCTAAGTTAAGATAGAAATTATAGCTTGAATAATAATACATATATAATTATTAAACTATAATTAGTTATATAATACAAATAGTAACTATATAATTAACTTAGCTATATAATGAAAGATTATACACCTCTAAAATGTGAAGGTTATAATCAAGATAACATGCACTATATACGAACCTCACCGCTACATATGGCCTAGGGTGGTCCTTGTTGCCTTATGGGAACCGCTTGTGGATTTCGAATGCCATGACATAGATTCTGGTCAAGAATCCTGGGCGCCCGGTAACAACTGACCATCAGAGTGACTTGTATGATAGCAACGAGATTTGCGTAAAGGTGTACAACGTCTTATTATAGATTATAACCCGAACTTTCTATAATTAGAATGTTACTATAAGTGAAAACTTTTCATAAATGATAACTTTTCGAAAATGAAAATTATTTTAGAAAACCATCGTTATTAGTATAATTATTATACTTAAGTCTTTTAGGCAATATCTGATCGTACGTTCTATCTCTAGGTTGAGATTCCGATCACGTTCTTCCTTTCAATTCATTTCTCTTGTGGAATAACTCTTCTGTGCTACTAAGGTGAACTCATAGCCCCGCTTTTACATATTTTAATGTATTTATAAATCTTGGGGTGAGACACATGCTTGCTTTAAATGATTTATAATTTAGACACAAGTGCCTAAACTTTTTGATATGCAACTTCATGAGACTTTTGTTAACTTGTATTCTTACATGCAAATCCCCGCCATAATATCGTTAATTGCTTGAATTAAAATGTTGCAAGCTTAATTATTGTGAGTAGGCCTATTGAGAGTGACGTCTCTACCCATTAACCGATCGTCAAGGGGGTACATAATAATGATTACCGACACCCGTACAGTGTCAGGGGTTAATGTTTAGCTCGATATTATAACTCATGGCATATTGAATATTTTGATATTTTAAAATAAATCTTGTGGTCTAAACTTATTAATTATTAAACCTATGATGTTCACTCAACCATTGTGTTGACATTTTAAGCATGTTTGTCTCAGGTGAAGAATAGCTTATGTGCTGCCCTATGTCGCTTGCTTGTTGTTGCATTGGAGTCCACATTTCTTATATTTAGCATTGTTAAACATTGATTACATTTGGGTTTACCATGTAAAACATTTCATTTGCCGCTGCAATTGAATTATTGAATTTATTAAACGTCTCATTTAGAGTCGTTCTCGTTTATATAACTGTGTGATGATATTGGAAATGTCATATTTACCCCCGACCCTATTTGGGGGTTATGACAGTCAGTGTAGGTCCAAACCGGCATTTCATTTGCCGGTTTGAGCCCTCCTAAACCCCAACCGTATATATATGTAGTACGTACCTGACAGATATGATGTTTACTGCAAACCGGAAAATGAATTGCCGGTTTGGACCCTGATATTTCCAGTTTTTTCAGTATTTTATTACTGTAAAGCTGCAACCTATCATGTCATTGTTTGAGTTTTATAAAGTTATTTATAGATTTTTTTAACACATTTCTATATCTCTATGTAAAAACACTCACAATCTCAATTTTTACACACACATTTACACAAAATTCTCTCTTTTCCCTATTATTTTATACACATTCACAACTAAAAAAAATGGCAAATCGTTGCGTGATCAACCTCGACGTCCATCACAACGGTGAGCTTTCCGATAACCGCCAGTATTGGTACGACGGGTACACACAATCGTTCGAAGCTCTAGATGTTACTGGCTTCGATGTAGAAAGCGTAGTAAGCTTTATACGCAATAGGATAGTTGCGAAGCCGCCGACGTTTGGTACTGTGGCGAGGTCACGGATTTGTTCAAGGAATTTCGATCCGAAGCCGCGTGGGAACGAATGGTTGGAAAGGCCAAACTGACGAACAAACGTATCACGTGGTACTGTAGGAACGTATGGAGCCTTCCCGCTTCGAACGGTCGAGATGATGATACGTCTTCGCATGAGTCGTGATCTCCGACTCCCTATGGTCGTTAAATTGTTGTTATTTTTAATAAGTAATTTTTAGGATTAATAAGTAATTTTAGGACTTTTTATTAATAAGTAATTTTAGGACTTTTTGTTGTAACCGTACTTATGTTTTCAATTAAAGTGTTGTTCGTAATAATGACAATGATAATAATGAAACCGGCTATAGCGAAAAAAAGAAAGATAATAATAATAACAACTCAAACCTATTACAACTAAGTTTATGCATTATAGTATTCACCATAACTATCATAAATCCTACTGAACTCAAGTGCGTCTTCAAAAACACCAAATAAAACATACAACTCAATTTTTTCAGAAAGTATACACGCTTTCCCAACTAATGTATACCACTCTTCTTCAAAGCACAATGTTTCAGGTTGAGGTATACCTTGTTTGTAATAATATATGTTCATTGAATCTGGATTTTTCGGTAAATTTTCTCGAAGAAATTTATGCAACTTTTGCATATTAAAGCCATGAACATCAACATTATCAAATGTAGTCTTCTCGCCTCCTGAGAATTTTGTCTCATCTTCAAAATTGCAGTCGTAGTATAGGTCAATTGAAATGTACCTCGGTTCCATGTTTAACATGTGTTTATGCAACTATCATAATGCACTTTTATAACCATAACATAGCATAAACTGGCTATCATAATGTCGATTTCAGTCTTACCATTCATTATTTATCAGCTTTTACTGTTCTTTGACAGCTTTTTCTGAAACCGACTATCATAATGCCGGTTTCGGTCTTACCATTCTTTATTTTTAAGCTTTTACTGTTCTTTGACAGCTTTTTCTGAAACAGGCTATCATAATACCGGTTTCAGTCTCACCATTCATTATTTTTCAGCTTTTACTGTTCTTTGACAGCTTTTTCTGAAACCGGTTATCATAATACCGGTTTATCAATCCCTACTAGTCTATATAAACACACATATACTTGGTATTTTTAATGTATCAGTCTTTTCATTCTCACATATCACTCTTTTTACTACACAAAAATAGATCCTTGGAATGATGTCTATTACAAAGGTTGGTATGCTGCCGACATGTCGCGGTACACACTGGGAGGGAAAAATTGTTCCCACCCATGAATGTTAGAACTATGCCTCTTTCCAAGTTGTTTGAGTGGATCAAGGAAAAATGTCTCATCGAACACTCGGGTGTGATGTATTATCACGTTGGCCATGAAAAATTTGTGTTGCTAAATGAGGAAGAGGAATGGGATGAAATACGAACATGAGCGTTTACCAGACGTGAACCTATTGGCTTGTATCTCAAACCTATAGGCTTGAACCTATAAGTAATGTTTTTAATGATAATGTTGTGTGTTTCGTTTTAATTTACTTATGTAACTTTTCTCTTCTTCCAAAAATATGTAACCGTGTTTATGTTGATCAATAAAAGTGTTGTTCAAAAATTGTTATATTATTAGGAATAATATACTGATAATATTAATAAAGACGTACTGATATGATATTATTAAACACAAACTAATACATAATTTGAAACTTAAAATCATAGCCATAATTTAAAAAACAGATAACACACAACAAACTAGGCTACTAGACGATTTCTTTCAGGAATACGATATTCACCCGATGTTGATATGACAAGATGTCGGAATAACTTGGTAATCATCATCCTAAATGGTAACGGTGCATTTAAGCTTTCCCTTGCTTCTTACATCCGATTAACCATGATGTATCCGACATCGAAAGATATACCATTCGTGATCCAGTAAATCATAAGAGCTTCAATTAAAAGCACACTATTAGAGTAATCGTCCACCGCACAAATGGGACGACCGGTTATGTTGCTACGAATGATAGTATATATTTTCAGTTTATTGGCTCTAAGAAAACCAAAGAACATCTTTTGTATATTTACACAAATGTTAAAATGAAGATCTTCAACACATGTGTTGACCACATCATGTATAGAATTATCGGCAACAACATGTGTCTCAAGGAGATCGCCATCAATTTGACTGGTAAGATTGTAAAATTGCAATCTGTGATGACCCGTCCTAATCTACCTGGACGAAGTCATCAACATTTGGTCCCATTGCGAGGCGTTGACTTAAATATGCCATGAACGACTCCAAGTAATATCTCTAAAATGAGCAAATGCACAGCGGAAGGTTTCTTTCATACCTGAGAATAAACATGCTTAAAAGTGTCAACCAAAAGGTTGGTGAGTTCATAGGTTTATCATAACAATCATTTCAATATCTTAATAGACCACAAGATTTCATATACACAAACGTTTTAATAAAAATATTCTAAGTGGTTGAGCACTTGGTAACCATACTTAACATTTAATCAACGTCACATATTCCCTTTATTATGAAATCTCACTACACTGTACCAAGAGTAGTCACCGAAACGAAGTACTGTACAACTGTTGAATATTGGTCGTCCAGTCCGATTGGGGTTGTCAGGACTGATAGATCTATCAACAGGATTCTCGTTTACAATACCACATGTAAATAGTAGTTACCAAGCTATTAGGGGAGATATGCAGGGTGGTACAACTCAACGTAGAATATATATTTTAAGTACTTGTGTCTATCTCGTAAACATTTATAAAAACAACGCATGTATTCTCAGCCCAAAAATATATATTGCAAAAGCAATTAAAAAGGGAGCAAATGAAACTCACAATACATATGACGACATTGAACAAGTGTAGGGTTGACCTCAGATTCACGAACCTATATCATTTGTATATAAATTAAAATGTATAATGGTAATCAAACAAGTTTGTATATTATATCTTAAATTATATATTATACTTATTTAGTTTGTGTATATATTTAAAATGTTTAATATCTATATATATTTAGTTATATTAATATATCTATATATATATATATATATATATATATATATATATATATATATATATATATATATATGGTTAGTATTATATAAAAATATCATTAGTTTGTTATATATAAGTATTTATATAAATAATATTATTATGTTTGATATGTAGGTATATAAACTATTAATATAATTATAATATATGTATTAAGTATATTTTAGGTACAAAATATTTATCTGTAACAAAAATGATAGTTTTGATAATAATGATTTACTAATAATAATAACTTTCTTAATATCAATAATACTAATAATAATGATATTAATAATAATATTAGTGAAAATAATAATAACTTGTATTGTTTTTATAATAACAATAATAATAATAATCCTAATCATGATCATAATGATAATAGTATACTAAAGTGATAAATTAATAATGACAATAACATTAATAATACTTATACTAATAATAATGATATTTGTTATAAAACTTATGATGATACTAATAATAATTATTATAATACTTATAATAATAATAATAAAAAATAATACTAATAATAATTAATAATAATAATAATAATAATAATAATAAAATAATAATAAAAATGATAATAATAATAATAGTAAAAATAATGAAGTAATAATAATCATAATAAGACTTATAATCATGATAATAACATTATTAACTAATAATAATAATCCTAACAATAATAATAATGATAATCATAATAATTAATATTAATAATGATAATAGAACTAAAAGTAATGGTGTATACCCTTTCAAAACTTTGTCTAAAAAGAATTGTCACTGGTGAGACTCGAACCCGCGACCTCTCGGACACCCGTAAACACCCAAGACCACTCTACCAATTCTACTTTCCTGATTAATCTTCCAACCCGATTTATTTTAACCCGAATTTTATTTCCTTTCTTTTTATTTCTTCTTCCTCATCACCATTAAAATTAAAATCTATCCAGGGAGTTTTATAACGAATTTAGTTTCATTTAATACTTATAAACAGCCACTAATACATAAAAATAGTTGTGCTTTTGATTAAACAAGAAAAACGAAAGATAAAAAATGTTATTTTTAAAAGCTGCTGTCGACGCAGCTATATAAGAAGAAAAAAATTTGATTGAACAAGGAGAACGTTTTAGATAGAAATTTCAACAAAAATTGTGTTTTAAATCATGCTTAAAAACTTTATAAATTGTCAATTTAGCTGGAATCATAACATACGACGCGAATTTGATCGAAGAAAATTGGTTGACTTTTAAAAACCAAATATTTGACTTCGAAATTGGAACTCGAAAATGAAAATTGGATGTTGAAACTTTCCAGATAGTTTGAATGAATGTTTTCTAACAAAATGGCATTTTTACATTTTGAAGTTTCATTCGAATTCGAGAATTGAGTAAAAAGTTTCAAGAACAGAGGTATTAGGCTTGTTCTTGATTTTTTTCTGTTAAATTGGGTTAAATTAAAGAGTTTATTGTAATGTATATTTCATACTGAATGATATAAGGGTGCATGAATTTTTATCACATGAATTGGTCAAGTTGAAAATGAAATTAACAATATGAATTAAATTCGTAAAAAAAAAATAAAAAGTGGATTGTGATACACAACTGATTTTGGATTATGTTGGTGATTGATCCCTTGATTTGTACTGACTTAGAGACTGAAAACAACATCTAACACAGTAGGATGGTGATGTAAAACAGATTTTGATTCTTCAAACAAATTTTATTTATTATAAATATAAATATAAATAATAATAATTAGTAAATATTAATAATTCTATTAATATTATTAGAATTAATAAAAATTATAATAATTATAATAATAGGCATAATAATAATATTATTAATCAATAATAATAATAGAAGTTATAATAATGATAATAATATTAGGAACACTAATATTAATGATAATAGTTTTAATAATAATAAAAATGAAATAATCATATTACTAATGATAATAATAAAATAATGATTTTTAATGCTAACACTTATTAATAATTCCAGTAATAATAAGTTATATGTTTCAATTTCTATATCTATATATTATATATTATATATTATATTAATAATACAGATATTGATTTTAATAGAAGTAGTAATAATAATATTGATATAACAATTATATTTTTAACTTGTAATAAGATTCAATATATTAAAATTACATTTTATTAATTATGTATTACTTATTTTATATATTAACCTATGTGATTATTTTATATATACATATACTACAATATGCATATAATCACTAATTATCTACATATTTAATTGTGTTTTAAGTTTCCTTTCATAATATCTAATCACATAATGGTTTATTAATCTATTTTAATTTATAATATAATTGTTTACATGTATAGTTATTTATATATAAACATTTCTATTTATAATTAAAGGTTCATGAATCGTCGAGAGCAGTCGAAGGTCAAATGAATATATGAAACAGTTCAAAATTTTAAGACTCAACCTAACGAACATTTCTTATCGTGTCAAAAATATAAAATCGTATCGTGAGTTTGGTTCAAAATTAGTCGAAATATTCCGGGTCATGACAGTACCTACCCGTTAAAGTAATTTCGTCCCGAAATTTGAGTAAGGTCGTCATGGCTAACCATAAAAAAAATGTTTTCATGATGAATATGAGTTGATACATAGAGTTTTATCATTATTGAGTAATATAGATAAAACGATTAGATTACTCGAAGTGTACGAGTGGAGCTATCACAAAAGAGTGAAATGAAGAAATAGAGATTCGTCTTAACTTTTGATGTAGTCACGGTTAAGCTTCCGGTACTCAAGGAATTTAATGAAAATCTTCGAAATCTATATAAGATTTGATTCTTCGGTAATTAAGGAAATTAAGATCCTCTTTCATTAAATGCGGTAATCTGCCTCAATTTCTATGCCTGGTAGTCCCACTATAAATGAACCTCTTCCGTTCCATTATTTTCACCATTCCTATCCTTTCTTTCTTAGCTCATACATTCAAAAGATTATGAAAATGCTTAATCCCGTTCTAATCCTTGTTCTTATTCTGACTATCGTAATGATCGTCCTTCTTTTCCAACTCCCACTGGAAGAATCTGTTTATTTCTACTATGCTCTAGTGATTGTTGTATTTATAATCCTCCCGTGTCTTTATATTGCTATACGCACTGATATCCACGGTTTGTAATTTCGGTATTGTTGTTGGGTTTTGTATCTTCCCTTATATATCGGAGTTTCATGCTTTTGTCTTCTCTTCCCGACTTTAAGTCAAGCGAATAATGGTCTAGAATTCGTAGATATAGAGTTTCGAATGATTATAATATTCTAAACAGAAAGGAATGTATTAGCACAATTTGATTTATCAAATTACCAGAATTCCTGAGGATATAACTATCAAGAATATATTTTCTTGATATGTTCAGAGGTTAATTAGAATGAAAGAGTTATGTAACATGGCACATGATGATGGTATGATCTACTGTGAACCATCATCACGTTTCATTAGAAACTCAGCATGACTTACTGTAATATAATCATGTTGGCCAAGCGTCATTATATTATACTAACCCATGCATCAATTCCCAACACTTCTCCACAATTCATTCATAATTTATACTTAGATTTTACTGAAGTTTCTAATATAATGGAATACAGAAAACACGAAGAGGTAGATAATTCCGAACAAGAATATTTATGAAAATATCCTCAGAAATATTGAAGATATTTATGATGATATTTTGGAATTTCTAAGTTCGAGTGTCGATGAAGAAAAATTTTCCGCAAGATTTTAACATGACTTCGGAGCAAGATATTCTCTAAAGATTTCATCGGACATTGAATCATTTGGATTCTTTGAAGGCAAGTTTAGTCTTTGTGATTTGTCCACGGCTTCCTTCATAGTTTTGCATAATCCGATTTTTTGATACTAAATATTCTATTGAGCGTTTCCAACACTCCCTTCTTTATCGTCAAACTTTTGGCCGTTTACATCTACAATATTTTTTTTTCTGTTTCCTCTGCATTTAATGCTATGATATCTGAATCATCGGTTATCAATCCGAGGTGGTTTCAAGAGAATTGTGTTTTTAGATGATTAAACGCCGATGGTAATATTGTGGAATATAAAAGGTTCTCCGGTATCAATAAAAGAGCACACATATATATCAAAGTGATAATAAGGTTATTTCGAACGAAGAGTCGAAGTTGACTTGCTGGAGCTATGACAAAATTAGCTACTTTGAATAGGAATTGCAAAGTCACTTTTAGTAATAACAACGCCAAAGGAGCTATCACATATACGTGTTAAACGTTTACTCAAGTTCCGAATGTTTTCAGGTGCATAACTATATGCATCGATCTTTTCTTCCGTAGATGAAGTGCGTTTGGTTCATTCTCTCGATTGAGGTGTTTTCAAGTATCATGAAAGGTTTGAACGCAGATTGTAATTGTCAGGATACAAATGAGGTTTAAGATGAAATCAAGTGGCAAACTTGAAGAATTGTTTAGTTTCATATGTTATAATCAATATTTTAATTCATTTTTAACTGTCCAATCTTGATAGTCCACAATCGATAGTCCACAGTTAACAGTCCAATAATTCATATATAATTTAATTTATAATATTCGAATTAATTAATACGTACTGTGACCCGTGTACATGTCTCAGACTCGATCACAACTCAAATTATATATATTATTGTAGAATCAACCTCAACCATGTATAGAGAACTCGATCATTACTGCATATAGAGTGTCTATGGTTATTCCAAATAATATATATAAATGCGTCGATATGATATGTCAAAACCTTGTATACGTGTCCCGATATTTAAAGTGCGTAAAATAAATAACAGAAATTAAATAACGATAAATAAAGTGCGTAAAGTAAATAACAGAAATTAAATGACGATAAATAAAATTGCGAGAATGTAAATTGCTATAATTAAATTGTGATAAATAAAATGTAATCAGTTAGCTAGGAACAATTAGCTAGGAACAGTTAGCGTGGATTCTTAACAAAATTTCTCATAGTTAATTTGTTTGTTTCTAACCAATTTTATTTTGTCAAATGTTTTCTTCATTATGCCACTTGTTGGATTCTGATAAATCAAAATCCAAATATGAAATTGAATGAAAATGGTTATTTTGTGGTGAATATATTCGTATATCGGTGAATGTAAATGCGATAGTAAATGACTGTTGAAGCAGATTCGAAGAATGTACAATGTAACCTATTAATGTGAAATCTAAATATCTCTCGGGTATTACCTACCCGTTAAAATATTTTCACAATTAACAGTTTGTACAAAAGAATTTTTAATTACAATCTTTATGAAAATATACTTACATATATATCTTCTTCAGATGTAATTATGGATTTATAGATATCGATTGTTAAATCGATGATGAAAGATGTGAATTATAACACATGTGAATTAATTATGATAGAAGCCCTTTAAAGCTTCTTTTATCTTTCTCGGGTATTACCTACCCGTAAAAAAAAATTCACACGTCATAGTTAATATGAAAAGAATTTTTATTACGATCTCGAGATATACATAAATATATACATATATCCTTTAATCGTGAATAGAAAGTAATGAATTAATATTTCATAATTCATCATTCTCGGTACTCTTCGGTGTCTGTGGTGCTTACAGAGTTTGTGGTGATGGAAATGATGCTGGTGCGGGTGGTGTTGCTATTGGTGTTGGTACTGCTTGTGGTACCTGCGTAGTAGATGCGAGCCTAGCTTAAAAATCGAACACCGTCACCTCCAGGGTTTCTACTTTACGCTCGAGTCTATGAATTAGTTCCACCCATTCTTCCGTAAGGTTTGTCAATTCTTGATATTTAGTTTGAAGTCTTCTAACTTCTTCTAATAATCCTATCTGATTAGAATTCGGGAGTAGAGGACGAATATTATCTTTAACTACATCGAGTCGACCTTCGAGGCAGAAAATCCGTGCGAAAAGAGTGAAAACAGTATTGCAAACAGCCGGTAAGTGGATCGAGCACTCCGACGTTAGGTGGTAAGTTCGGCTCGTGATATGGAGTACCTTCTTCATTTCTCCATAGGGTAAGTATTTCGCGAACCCATCCCCACTTTCTAAAGAAATCATGGTAGTTGATCGGTTGGTGCGCTCCCATCACGCTATCTTCGGAGTCAGAGTAACTTGGTCGATTCGCAGAGGCCATCGTACGCGATCACAGAAAAGATTTTTGGTATGAAAAGCTTAATGACAACAAATGATAGTTGGATGGTATTTTCAATGCATAATATGCATAGATATATATAGTACCAGGATCCCTTAAATTACGGAGAAATTTAAGGAAGATATCAGGCAAAGTTTACCGTAATAGATACGCTAAGATATGAATTTGTCTATACTATATCTATGCAATAAAGGCAGTAAGGCGTGTCTAGACTTAGGAATGATAAACAGGTAATTTTCCACTAGGAATGATAAACAATACTTATAATATGCAGCTAAGGTCGAAGTCCAGACTCGCTAATGCATCCTAACAACTATCAGTTAGACACACTAATGCAAGACCTGGTTCGCTAGGACCAATGCTCTGATACCAACTGTGATGACTCGTCCTAATCCACCTGGACGAAGTCATCAACATTTGGTCCCACTGCGAGGCGTTGACTTAAATATGCCATGAACGACTCCAAGTAATATCTCTAAAATGAGCAAATGCACATCGGAAGGTTTCTTTCATACCTGAGAATAAACATGCTTAAAAGTGTCAACCAAAAGGATGGTGAGTTCATAGGTTTATCATAACAATCATTTCAATATCTTAATAGACCACAAGATTTCATATACACAAACGTTTTAATAAAAATATTCTAAGTGGTTGAGCACTTGGTAACCATACTTAACATTTAATCAACGTCTCATATTCCCTTTATTATGAAATCTCACTACACTGTACCAAGAGCAGTCACCGAAATGAAGTACTGTACAACCGTTGAATACTGGTCGTCCAGTCCGGTTGGGGTTGTCAGGCCCGATAGATCTATCAACAGGATTCGCGTTTACAATACCACATGTAAATAGTAGTTACCAAGCTATTAGGGAAGATATGCAGGGTAGTACAACTCAACGTAGAATATATTTTAAGTACTTGTGTCTATCTGGTAAACATTTATAAAAGCAGCGCATGTATTCTCAGCCCAAAAATATATATTGCAAAAGCAATTAAAAAGGGAGAAAATGAAACTCACAATACATATGACAACATTGAACAAGTGTAGGGTTGACCTCGGATTCACGAACCTATATCATTTGTATATAAATTAAAATGTATAATGGTAATCAAACAAGTTTGTATATTATATCTTAAATTATATATTATACTTATTTAGTTTGTGTATATATTTAAAATGTTTAATATCTATATATATTTAGTTATATTAATATATATATATATATATATATATATATATATATATATATATATATATATATATATATATATATATATATATATATATATGGTTAGTATTATATAAAAATATCATTAGTTTGTTATATATAAGTATTTATATAAATAATATTATTATGTTTGATATGTAGGTATATAAACTATTAATATAGTTATAATATATGTATTAAGTATATTTTAGGTACAAAATATTTATCTGTAACAAAAATGATAGTTTTGATAATAATGATTTACTAATAATAATAACTTTCTTAATATCAATAATACTAATAATAATGATATTAATAATAATATTAGTGAAAATAATAATAACTTGTATTGTTTTTATAATAACAATAATAATAATCCTAATCATGATCATAATGATAATAGTATACTAAAATGATAAATTAATAATGACAATAACATTAACAATACTTATAGTAATAATAATGATATTTGTTATAAAACTTATGATGATACTAATAATAATTATTATAAAACTTATAATAACAATAATAAAAAAATAATACTAATAATTAATAATAATAATAATAATAATAATAATAATAATAATAATAATAATAATAATAATAATAAAATAATAATAATAATGATAATAATAATAATAGTAAAAATAATGAAGTAATAATAATCATAATAAGACTTATAATCATAATAATAACATTATTAACTAATAATAATAATCCTAACAATAATAATAATGATAATCATAATAATTAATATTAATAATCATAATAGAACTAAAAGTAATGGTGTATACCCTTTCAAAACATTGTCTAAAAAGAATTGTCACTGGTGAGACTCGAACACGCGACCTCTCGGACACCCGTAAACACCCAAGACCACTCCACCAATTCTACTTTTCTGATTAATCTTACAACCCGATTTATTTTAACCCGAATTTTATTTCCTTCCTTTTTATTTCTTCTTCCTCATCACCATTAAAATTAAAATCGATCCAGGGAGTTTTATAACGAATTTAGTTTCATTTAATACTTATAAACAGCCACTAATACATAAAAATAGTTGTGCTTTTGATTAAACAAGAAAAATGAAAAATAAAAAAAAATGTTTTTTTTAAAAGCTGCTGTCGACGCAGCTATATAAGAAGAAAATAAAATTGATTGAACAAGGAGAACGTTTTAGATAGAAATTTCAACAGAAATTATGTTTTAAATCATGCTTAAAAACTTTATAAATTGTCAATTTAGCTGGAATCATAACATATGACGCGAATTTGATCGAAGAAAATTGGTTGACTTTTAAAAACCAAATATTTGACTTCGAAATTGGAACTCGAAAATGAAAATTGGATGTTGAAACTTTCCAGATAGTTTGAATGAATGTTTTCTAACAAAATGGCATTTTACCATTTTGAAGTTTCATTCGAATTCGAGAATTGAGTAAAAAGTTTCGAGAACAGAGGTATTAGGCTTGTTCTTGATTTTTTTCTGTTAGATTGGTTAAATTAAAGAGTTTAATTGTAATGTATATTTCATACTGAATGATAGAAGGGTGCACGAAATTTTATCACATGAATTGGTCAAGTTTTATAGTGAAAATGAAATTGACAAGATGAATTAAATTCGTAAAAAAATAAAAAGTGGATTGTGATACATGATGAGGGTGAAACGTAACCTTTATTTTGAACGGATTTGAGTTGTTTTGTTACACGAATTGATTTATTGTATATGTGGTATTTTATTGAGTTTAGGTTGATTTCACACATATATAGGCAACTATCCTATCCGTGCAGTTTAGTTTATTGGTAAATCCGATTCGTTCCACAGGGAGATGGAGTGTTTAATGGTTTTTAATAGTCTTTGATGTCAAACTTAATTAAAGGGGGTTTTGGATTAGGAATTTATAGTATAACAGTAAAAGAAAATAACTTAAACTAATTTACTAAATAAAATAAAATTACAATATTACAAGAATTAACTTAAAAAGATACTAAATGAAATTATACTAATTATGATGCGACAATTATATTACTAGATGGTAATTAGTAAAATAGTAATTTTTAATAAAACTATATATTTATAATTTTGTTTTGAGTAATTATAATATAAACTTATTTAAATTAACTAAATGACAAGTTTTAATTATATTAATATAAATTATTAGGAATAGTAATTTAATAATTACAAACTAATTATAAATTATAAACTTTTAATTAACACTAATTATTAGGATTTCACATGTATTAAAGTATTTTATAAGAACTAATATAAGTAATAACCTAAATATAATAGTAAAATAACTAAAACCCTAATTTTAAACTAATTAAATAATTAAAACCCTAATTTTAACCCTACTGGTACTGTAGCAGGGTTTAAGGCTTACGCGTTTCGCGTATACCATACACGATTCGCGTATGGCTAAAACGATGTGACAAACTAACTGGTTACGAATTTTAGTGTTTTTATGTATTTTTCTATATTTTAAAATATTAATTCGTAAATAATAGTAATAAAACTTTTTACAATAAATATAAATGGGATAAATGGAAGTATTTACTTAAATGTGTCACCCCTAGGTCCATGGATTGTTTTAAGTTTACGCCCTATTTAAAATGTTCTAGTATCAAACTTTATATTTTTCTTTCGAATAAATATAAGGTTACAACTTAACTAAATAAAATCTAATTTTCATCGGATTCTTTTTAGAAAGCTACTATTCCCCAAGTATTTAAATTGAGACCTAGCTTAGTTTTGACTTTCGCCAATACCCAAATTATAACGGTTTCCCTTTTTATAATTTCACTGTCATGTACTTATTGATATTACCCAAACCACCGAAGTTTATTTCTAAATTGGTGTTAATAACTTATCCATAAATTCGTCTAGATCATTTTTAATGTTGAAGCTTAATTTATATAAATAAAAACAACTTTCGTTATTTAAATTTAATAAATTAAGTGGCAAGGGTTAAATACCTAATTACATAAAAATGGTTCTTTTAACTAGGCTCAATATTAAAAATACTAAAGTTACATTTTAACTTTTACAAATGGTAACAATCCATTTCACTAGGGGCTCTACATCTAAGCAAACACTATAGAAATTTAGCTATTCATTACACTAGGGTAAACATAAAAATATAGATATGCAAACATAATAACAACGCTAATTTTAACAGAGTAAACTTACTAAAATATCTTCACTTTCATTAACTTCAAACGGTAGGAAAATTACAATAATAACACCCCTTTCACGCGTACAATAACACCCTTCATCACGAACAATACACCCTTAATATTTGAAACTATCCTAAATACTTGAAACTAATTATACAGAGTAATAAAATGACACTATATTTGACTATAGTAATTGTTGTGTGTGTTTTCTTTCTGCACACCCCCCGTACTCCGTATTTAACATGTAATAGAAGTAGTAGGTGAAATTTAGTTGGTTCTTTGCTGTAGCTCATTTTAAGAAAAAGAATTGTTTTAAAAATCAAAAGCCAGCCGCCCCATTATCACGTTCTAAAAACTATTCTGGCCTAATATTACGCGTTTCGTGTATGGCTACATGATTCGCGTATGACCAATATTCTACACGTTTCGTGTAGCTCTACACGATTCGTGTAAGAGTAACTGGCAGTTTTCTTTATTTTTCTTTTTCGTTTGTTCTTTGTTGATCCCGTGTTGACGTGTACTGATTTGGCACTTTCCATTTAAACTCTTTTCTTCTTTTATCTTGTACTTTCATTCGGATAAACGTTTCTTGATATAAATTTGGTTAAAACTATCGTTTTATCGTCGTTTCTTCGAATAGCAAGCTCTTGTCTACTTTTATCGTTTTTCTCGTGAAATGCTCATTGAATGTCTTTGTAGATGGTAAAAACCTATGAAATATAAGTGATATTGCGTCGAATAATATGTATGTTTAGAGCAATATCAAAATACCCCACACTTGAACGTTGCTTGTCCTCAAGCAATTACATCTTTGAACAGAATTAGAACATTATATATATCTTTATTATCGAACATTAGATCACACAACACACACTACACGAAATGAAACACACGCTATATGAAATATATTACACAACACAGTATTTATTGGATCACACGCACACGAAACGAAATTCTGACAACAGAAACAAACATGAAACTCGTGATTAGGGTTTAAAAATTTGGATCCTTAGGGAAAATTGGACCTTGTGAAAACGTTTTATGATTTTATAAAATGTCATGCTAGTTTTTACACTAGACACGTTTTCCGGTTTTAACCTCAAATTCCGGTTGAGGGTAACTGAAAACCGAAGTCTCAGTCGGCGATTAGCAAGCTATTCGCCCCCATGATTGTAGTATCATGGAACTTGAAGCCGAATGTCCAAAAAATAGTTTTACACAATATAATTCATAAAATAGCATAAGTTTTAGAACAAAATTATATCGTGTCCAAATATCATCGGTGAACCATGAGTTTGCACACCTCAATTTGTTATGGCATATGTATGTTGACCGCGGTTAAACATAGATGCAGTTGATCTTTACGGAGATCATCCCTCTGGGGATTAGATTCATTAGTCTTAAAAGCTAATTTGCATTGTGCCCCCCCATTGTACGAAACATATCCTTCTCATGGTTAGGATAAGTCTGACCACCAAAAACCCTGTTTGATGCTGAGGTTAGGTGGATTTCCAGCCGATCTTAGGGATGACTTTTCAAGATTTTTCGTCAACCTACAGCTGTTCTGGACTACATCTTCTAACATAAGTTAGCAAGTGTGTCAATTTGGAAGACTTTACTTCCTTACGGGATGGACTTGATTCATCCTCTATTACTCGTAATAGTGGAATATTCAGGTTTATATGTTCCAAAGCAATGATGTCTGCAATAACTTCATAGAAACATGTGATATATGGTTCTCAACATAAGGTTTTATAAATTCTTGTTATACTTGGTTTTCTTTTATAGGTTTTAAACAAATAAACTTATGCGTTTTTAATGTATTGAGACGATAATTTCGGTTTTTGACACCTATGCTTTAATCGCTCGTAGTTACCTTAAAAATTCATTTGATATATTTGTTTAAAATTTTTATAAATCTTGATAAAAATCACCAAATTATAAGTTCTCGAGAATTTATATATTCCCACCCCACACTTAAGATTATGTAATGCCCTCATTACATAAAATCAGATAATAATGTATAAATTTGAGAGGACAAATAGTGTGAAGTATTTGGAACTTCCTTTGTTAACCCATTTGGATTTTCAAATTGTTTTACCTATGATTTTATCCAATGTTTGTATCACAATGTAATTCGATGTTTCATTTCGTCTAATTGCATTTTCTTCTGTACCTGTCAAAACCATGTTAAAAACATACAAAACATGGGGTTGTACTTCAATCGTACAAAACAATTTTTACCCCACACTACTTTCTTGCTAATATATAATAAAACATAAGAAACATAAAAAGTATCAATTCACACCATACAATTATGTTATTACAAACCATAAAAATAAAAATGTTTTAAAGAATAGAACTAGTTAAATGGATTCCAAAACGGGCCTCCCTGTTCGCCTTCTTCCTGTTGCTGTTGCTGCCGTTGCTCGTTTAGGTGTTGTTCCTCGTAGAAACGCCTATATGCATCCTGACTCGCGGCTATGGCGGCGTTATGGTCATATGGTGGAGGTAGAGGGTCATTGGGTGTCTGCCATTGGGGGTATGAAGGATAGGCTGAGGGTGCATAATTCTGCGGGTTAGACGCGTATAAATATGCCTGATGATGCGCCCACTCTAATTGTGCTCCCTGACCCCTCTGATCGTATCGGATGTTAGACAGAAAATTATACTGATCTAGTTGGGTATGCCTAATATCCCCCAATTGCCGAGACAAAGCAGTATACTGGTCTTCTGATCTCACTCCCCAGTTTTGATATGAGTTACGTACATCTAAACTCAATGCGTTAAAAGAATTTTGGAGCATATCGAAATCAGAAGTACCTGTATGAGACGAGCTAGCCTGATCTGTCTCTCTGCGTCTCCTCCTAGCTTCCCTCGCGGGTTCATCATCCTCTTCCATAGGTGCGTGAGCAGCAACTTCCTGTTGCCTTAAACTACGTACCCCACCCCTTACACGTATAGCCTTAGCTGTCTTATACACCTCCAATCCTAAAGTTTTAACCTGTTGATCTATCAGTTGGATTGGAGGTGCTAATTCGTTCGGGTCGAGACCGAACCAGGCTGCCAAACACGTGATATAGTGACCCCCCGACATGTCACTGGATCCTCTAGCACCCTTACCAAAATGGGCTAAAAAGTAGGCCACTCCATAGGGTATACTAATAAACATATCCCTATCTCTGATTGCATCCAAATACCAAAGGTCAACATAATTAATCTTATCTGTATTAAGGAATGCCCTTTGGTTAATTGTGTTCGCTATAAATTTATGAATTATTCGATAGCGAACATCAGTGATCTTAAGGTATGATTCTTGGCCTGCTACATAAGTATTCTTTTGGGAAAAAGAGCGCCAGACACTCAAAGAATCATAATCTCCTGTATACCTACCTCCTGTAAAAATATATTCCCAAAAACCTGGAGCATTCATCTCATTACCGTCGTAAATCCCTAAAGCCATAGTCATGTCGCCTAGGGACATTACTCTATCTACACCACCCAATCTAAATTGTAGGAAACTAGTATCTTCGATATTTTCCGGGTGTATATTCATCCTAACGGTAGAATAAAATTCTAAACACCATTCTCTATATACAGGAGAATTTAACCTAAACAATCTCTCAAAGTCATTATAATACGTGATTTCCCCAAATTCATTCGTGAAACTTTGGGTTAAAATTTCCCTTATCGGTGTATCTAAGTTGACTGGGTCTCCTAGGGGATCCCAATCAACAACGTAAACTGGAGAGATGGTTCGATTTACCAGAATGAGTAAATCCTTAACTTTTTGCACCCTTTGATGTAATTCGTTAGGAAATTGCAGGATCGGGTGTAGGTTCAAGAGTTGTTGTTCCATTTCGGGGGTAACTTGATCTTGTGCTTGTTGTTGGTTAAATGCCCTCATTCTAAATGGTCCCTGCATAACATTTTAAAACAAGAAAATCATCCCAATAGGATGTGTTAATGTTAGCAAAGAGTCTAAATTCAACCTACAAACTTGTTTTCAACACCACATGAATCAATTTATTTCAACAACTTTGGAAGTTTTAGTTCTATGATTCAAAACAAAACAGAAACAAACCAAAAATCATAAATCAAAAATCGAGTTTCATATGCAAAGTTTAATTCACAAGTGAAAACACGCAATTTATCTAAGTGTATCTAATTCAATTCAATCACATTGCGTGTATTTCAGCTTTTAAACAATCCTTAATAACATTAAAGTTCATACTTGATTCATTAAAATGACAAAAACTATCAAAAACATACTAAAATTAAAAATTACAAAATCAAACAAACAAAATCATGTTCAAGAGTTATAACTACTGACAAAACACTTAAAAACATTTAATTACAACCAAAATAACACACCTCAGTAGCAAATTCACAATTATCCCCAATTTGTATAAACCCTAATTTTTTAATAACCAATTAAACATCAATTTTTCATGCTAATCGGGTTTAATATCATACTAACAACAATAATATAGCAAAAATTAAGCAAAAATCAACAAGAACATGTATATACTATGGATTAAAGCTATAAAGAAATATAATGAAAAATTGGAAGAACACTAGGTAAAATGGGTTTAGGACCCTTACCAATCTAGGCATGTTGAAAGATTGAAGAATTGGAGAAGATTGGAAGTGTTAATTTAAGTTTTTGGGTGTGATTTTCGGGTTTTTTGTGTTAGGTTTTCGTCACAGCAGCAGAAATAAAAAAAATGGGAGTGTGAAAACTGTCTGCTGCTCGATCTGATATGTCCAGCTATTTTTTGACCTTACGCGTTTCGTGTAGGTCTACACGATTCGCGTATGCTTTGAATTCCACGCGTTTCGTGTAGGTCTACACGATTCGCGTATGCTTTGTCTGTAATTTTTTTTTTTTTTTTTTTTTACTAAAATATCTATAACTTAAAATCAATTGAATTTAAAAATATCTTTTATAAATTTATATTTGTAACGGAAATTCGGTTGTTAGACCTGATCTTAATCCGTTTATAAATTTTTAATTTCAATACATGTTTTAATAATTTCAATTTATAAAATTCAATCCATTAAAAGTTAAAGTTTTTAATGTTTTTCGAAAACAAATTTAAAATAAAATAAAATAAAAACACTCTATTTTTGTGTTAAAATTATTAACATTTTTAATTTTAAAACAAGTACATGAAAAATAAAAATTACACAAATTAAAATACACTCTATTTTTTTTGTATACCCTTAAATCAACTAATTTTCAAACTTAAAACTTTGTTTCCTATCGATTAGGTAGAGATAAATTCGGTCGTCAAACCTATCATTATCCACGACAAAGATTTACAAGTTATATATTTTTACGGTTATTGATAAAAAGGTATATTTTGCAATCTACTGTAGACTTTTAGAATTTAACAAAAAATTTTGTGCAATTTGAAGAATGAAAATTCAGTTGTGACACCTAAACATTTTCATTTTCAAAGAAACAAGTTAAACTCAAGGCGTTTCACCTTCAATTTAGTAGAAAGGATTTTTTTTTTTTTTATTTTGTTTTCGTGGTTTACTATTTAACAGATATCTTATGAATCCAACAAGAAATTTCGTGCAATTTGAAAAACGATAATTCAGTTGTAACACTTAACATTTATCATTTTCAATGAAAACATATTGAACTCAAGGTTCATCACTTTTAAATGGTAGACCGTTTTAATAGAACATACAACAAACAAAAACAAACCAAACACAACAAAACATTACACACAAAAATGCACAAACACACAATTGGCGAGAAAAAGATTTAAAGAGTGAAGCCTCGTTGGCTCGCCTCGTAGTGGAGTCGCATTATTTCGCTCCCCATTGCTTTGTAGGCGTAACCTCGCTGATTTAAGAGGTTTTCTTCTGCACATTTTAAAGGCCCTTCTCGGCATAAGGTTACGTACTCGTAATTAGAGTCCGTTTGGTTCTTTGGGCAATCTCCGGAGTGAGTCAGTTTTCCACATTTCACACATTTACCCAAATGACGTGCTCGACGCCTTTTAGCTGATTTAGATTTTCCTCTTGCATAGTTTGTCTCATTTAGTTTCTGTCTTTCTTCTTTCCTCGCCTTATCGCATCTTTTCTTAATATCTAACACCACATCCCTCGGTAAAATCTTATCGCACTTTAAAATGAAATGGTTGTAGATATACTGACTGCGCATCTTGAAATTACACAATAAAAACAAAAAGAAATTAAAAAGGTAGAATGGAGGGAGAAGACTAGTTCTTTAGGGTCTGCCAGGGAAAGACCAATCTAACCCCACTCTTAAAGATAAGAATAAAAATCGAGAATGGAGTTTAAAACCTTAGAGTTACCCTGAATTTATTTGTCCTTAGGGTAGAAGGTGGTTTCGTCTCTTTCCGTAGTATTGATTTCTTCAAAGTATAACTTGAGTCTGTGTCCGTTCACTTTGAAAGTTCCACCGTCTTTACCATACAACTCTGCATATTCAGATGGAAAAACCTGTTTTATTATATATGGCCCAGTCCATCGGGATCTAAGTTTACCAGGTGAAAACTTGAAACGTGATTGGAATACCAATACTTTATCCCCTTGTTCAAATTCTTTCTTTTTTTAATCGTGCATCGTGCCATACTTTAGTTTTTTCTTTATATGTTTTAGAATTTTCGTAGGCTTGTAATCTTAATTCATCTAGTTCGTTAAGTTGTAATAATCTATTTTCTCCGGCTTGTACAAGGTCAGTATTACATTCTCTCATAGCCCAGTATGCCTTGTGTTCAACTTCAACAGGTAGATGACACGCTTTACTGTATACAAGTCTAAATGGCGTGGTACCTATTGGTGTTTTATACGCAGTCCTAAAAGCCCACAACGCGTCATCTAACTTGTGTTGCCAGATTTTAGGGTTGTTATTAACCGTCTTCTCAAGTATGCGTTTTAAGGCACGATTCGTGTTCTCCACTTGACCACTTGTTTGCGGGTGGTACGGAGTAGAGAAACGATGAGTTACGCCATATTTCTTCAACACCTTTTCAAGAAGGTTGTTGGTAAAATGTGTTCCTCGGTCGGATATGAGTGCCTTTGGGATTCCAAAGCGTGAGAAGAGATTTTTCAAGAAGTTTACCACCACCCTAGCATCATTTGTAGGCAAAGCTTTTGCTTCAGCCCACTTGGATACATAGTCAACGGCTACTAGTATGTACTTGCACTTATGTGAACTTGGAAAGGGTCCCATGAAATCGATTCCCCAAATGTCAAAGATTTCACAAACTTGGATGCCGGTTTGAGGCATCTCATCCTTTTTCGTGATGTTACCCGTTCGTTGGCATGCGTTACAAGTCCAAACGAAATCATGGGCATCTTTAAAGATCGTGGGCCAATAAAAGCCCGATTCAAGGATTTTTCTTGCAGTGTGGTTTGGTCCGAAATGACCGCCGGTTGGCCCTTGATGGCAATGCTCAAGAATTTGTTGAGCTTCTTGTCCGTACACACAACGGCGAATTATTTGATCCGCACCAACACGAAATAGGTCTGGGTATTCCCAGAAATATGACTTCAAATCTGCAAAGAATTTCTTCTTTTGCTGATAAGTAAGTCCTTTTTGTAGAATGTCTGAAGCAAGATAGTTTGCAAAATGGGCAAACCATGGGATTTCAGATTCTTTTTCAACCCTCATTAGAGATTCGTCAGGAAATGTATCTTTGATGATTGTATCATCAAGTTTATCTAATTCGGGGTTTTCAAGTCGGGATAAATGATCGACAGCTAGATTCTCAGCTCCTTTCTTGTCACGTATCTCAATGTCAAATTCTTGAAGTAAAAGAACCCAACGTATGAGATGATGTTTTGCATCTAGTTTTGAGAATAAATACCTAAGTGCCGAATGGTCCGTGTAAACAATGGTCTTGGACAACACCAAATATGACCGAAATTTATCGAATGCATAAACAACCGCTAGGAGTTCTTTTTCCGTGGTGGTATAATTAATTTGGGCTCCTGTTAGAGTTTTACTTGCATAATAAATCGGTAGAAAATGATTATCTTGACGTTGTCCTAGAACAGCACCTAAGGCATAATCGCTTGCGTCACACATTAGCTCAAATGGCATACTCCAATCTGGAGATACCATAATGGGAGCTTGTGTGAGTTTTGACTTTAGAATCGAGAATGCATTCTCGCAATTAGAATCGAAGTCAAATGGAGCATCCTTTTCAAGAAGTTTGGTCAATGGGCGGGCGATTTTAGAAAAATCTTTGATAAATCGCCTATAGAATCCTGCGTGACCAAGAAAGCTTCTAATTGCTTTAACATTTGATGGTTTAGGTAGCTTAGAGATAACTTCAATTTTAGCTTTATCTACCTCTATTCCCGCACGAGATATTTTGTGACCAAGTACAATGCCCTCCTTCACCATGAAGTGGCATTTTTCCCAATTTAGGACCAAGTTTGCTTTCTCACATCGGATAAGCATACGTTCTAGATTGAAAAGACACGATTCAAAGGAGTCTCCAAACACGGAAAAGTCATCCATGAAGACTTCCATACAATCCTCTACCATATCATCAAAGATTGCCATCATGCACCTTTGAAAGGTTCCGGGTGCATTGCATAAACCAAACGGCATGCGGCGATAGGCAAAGGTACCGAAAGGACAAGTGAATGTGGTCTTTTCTTGGTCGTTGGGATCAATTGGAATTTGGAAGTAACCGGAGAAACCGTCTAGAAAGCAATAATATTCTTTTCCCGCTAATCGTTCAAGAATTTGATCAATAAAAGGTAACGGGAAATGATCCTTTCTAGTGGCATCATTTAGACGTCTGTAATCAATGCAGACTCTCCAGCCGGTAACTGTTCTAGTTGGGACGAGTTCGTCCTTTTCATTTAATATAACGGTTGTACCCCCCTTTTTGGGTACTACTTGTACTGGACTAACCCATGGACTATCGGAGATGGGGTAGATTAACCCGGCGTCAAGAAGCTTGACGACCTCCTTTTTAACAACCTCTTTCATGTTGGGATTTAGCCTGCGTTGTCTTTGTACTACGGGTTTGTAGTCATTCTCAAAGAGAATTTTATGTGTACAATAAGACGGGTTTATTCCCGGAATGTCGGTTGTTTTCCAGGCTATAGTCTTTTTATGGGTTTTTAATACAGAAATTAGCTTATCCTTCTCATTATCTGAAAGATGTGAAGCAATAATTACTGGTAATTGAGATGTACCTTCGAGATAAGCATACTCCAAGTGTTTGGGTAGCTCTTTAAGCTCTAGTACAGGTGGTTCTTCTAAGGAATTTTTTATACGAAATCTATCTTCATTTTTGATTTCCTCAAACGATTCCTCTTCCATGGGAATTTCTTCTATTATGGTCTCGTCATCCGTGACCACCTTCATCAACTCATCAAAATCTTTATCAATATTGAAGTATTCATTCTCACTTACCGGGGCTAACCCCGGGATATCAATTTCAAGTAGCTCCTTCAATTCATTCTCGACACAAAGATCTATAACATCAATTTGAAAACAAGAGTCATCGGTAGAAGTGGGTCTTTTCATGGCTTTGTCAATGTGACAAATTATTCTCTCGTTTCCCACACCTAGACTCAATTGTTCTTTTTGGACATTAATGATAGCATCTGCAGTGTTTAGGAAAGGACGTCCTAAAATGATAGGAACTTTTGTGTCCTCTTGCATTTCTAGAATAACAAAGTCGACGGGAAAGATAAGTGAGCCAACTTTTACAAGTATATCCTCGGCTATACCTATGGGAGTATCAAATGATTGGTTTGCTAATCGAATACCCATTCGGGTTGGTTTTAAGTCTCCTAAGTCAAGTTTTAAATATAATGAGTAAGGCATTAGGTTAACACTTGCACCTAGGTCGGCTAGTGCATCGTACACCACCGAATCACCCATCATACATGGTATGATAAAACTACCAGGGTCTCCTAATTTTGGAGGTACATTTTGTTTCTTTAAGATGGCCGAACATTCCTCATGGAGGAATGTGGCAGAAACGTCGTGGTATTTACCCTTCGAGGATATGAGATCCTTTAAAAACTTCCCGTAATTGGGCATATCCCTAAGAACCTCCGCGAGTGGCATGTTAATGCTAATTTGCTTAATCATGTCCGCAAATTTCTCATACCGCCTTGCGAGTCTGTCTTTTTTTAATGCTTTTGGGTATGGAATGGGTTCCTTATGCACCTTTACTGTTGGTTCTTCACTTTTCTTTGGTATGACCTCAGGTGGATCATCTTTCTCTTGTTCTTTGTCAACTTGCTCATTTTCATCAACCGGTATTTGTAAAACAGAAGGACATAAAGGAACTTCCGGGGACTTAAGAGTCTCCGGTTTAGTAGTTAAACCACTTTTAGTAGTTATAGCATTTACATGCTCGTTCCTTGTTTGGGGGTTGTTGGGATTCACTTGAGTATTTGAGGGGAGAGTACCTGGTGGTCTCTCTGATAGTAACTGTGATATCCTTCCAACATCCCTTTCTAAGTTTTGTATTGTGGCTTGTTAATTTCGGATTTGCTGAGTTTGGAGCTCTGCATTTTGCTCGTGCTTAACCATAAAATCTCTTAAGAGATCTTCTAAACCAGATTTTCTCTCAGGTTGAGGTTGCATAATTGCTAATGGTTGTGGTTGCATAAGTGCTAGTGGTTGTGGTTGATTGTGTTGGAAATTATTTTGATAATTTTGTTGAGGTTGATTTCGGTTATTATAGCCTGGTGGCGGATTTCTTTGATTTTGATTTGGGAAATTCCGGTTATTTTGGTAACCTGGATTTCCTCCTTGATAGTTATTATTATTTTGATAGTTATTATTATTTGATCCTGAAGGTCCTCCTACTTGATAGCTGTTTATAGGAGGATAATTTTGGTTGTTTGCTTCTATAGCTGGAAAATCACTGAAGTTTATTTCACCTTTTCGTAAGTAACCTAAGAAATTTGCTTGCTCTTCCATTGTACTTTGATCACAATCTCTAGTAAGATGGGGACCTTGGCATAGTTCACATCCTACTCTGATAGCATGCATTTTCTTGGTTACTTTCTATATTTGCCTTGCTTGATTTGCTATTTGAACTTTTAAAGAAGCAATTTCATCATTGCTTTCAATACTAGCAACATTTGATGATCTAGAGAATTCTATTTCTTGATGCCAATTATGGGAATGGGAAGCTAAATCAGCAATGATTGTGTGAGCGTCTTCAGGTGTTTTCTTCATGATCGAACCTCCGGCTGCAACATCTATATCTTTTCTAGTTGCCACATTGACTCCTTTATAGAATATTTGGACCTTTTGGAATGTATTCAACCCGTGTTGAGGACATACCCTAAGCATTTTGTTGAATCGGGTCCAAGCTTCATAAAGAGTTTCATTAGGCTTTTGCATAAAGTGATTTATATCACTTTGCAATTTTGCTGCTTTTGAAGCAGGAAAGAATTCTGACAAAAACTTATCCATCATATCATTCCAGTTTTCAATATAACCTTCTGGTAATGAGTCTAGCCAATCTCTTGCATCATCTTTTAAGGACCATGGAAAGATTTTTAAACATGCAACTTCATCGGTGACATCTTTGATTTTGAAAAGCTTGCAAATGCTTACAAACTTACGAAGATGCTCGTTAGCATCCTCATTTGGGGCTCCACCGAATTGACATGTATTAGTCACCATGTGTAAAAATTGACCTTTTATTTCAAAGCCATCACTCATCGTGGGTTGGATGATTGCATGGCCTTGACCTTTTCTTGTGGCCTTCATTAATGCTTCCATCGTTTGATTTGTATCAGCCATTTCTTCTTCTTCTTTAATAATCGGCTCTATGATTGGTTGAATTATTGGTTCAGAGTCGGATTCTAAGGAAAGTGACTCTAAATTTTTAGCAAGAGATTCTACTTCTTGAGCTCTTAAGCGTTCGTGGAATTTTCTTTCGGGTTCAGGATGTGAAGGAGTTAATTCAGCGTTGGAGGAACGTAAGTTCATACATTAATTTCTATTATGAGATCACTTCACTAAAGGTTTATCTAGGGTTACCTATTTGTTTCTCTTTTTTAGTGTTTTTCGGTGTTTTAAAATTACTAGTACTTCCTATTTCTTTTTGTTGTTTTTGTCCTTTATTAATTCTTTGAGGTTCCGGATTAAGTTTAACGAGTTTAGGATTGAACGGATCATACAATTTGGGAAATTGTACAAAGAATTAAAGGATTTATTCAAAAACTTTGAACTTTCTTGGAAATGAATTTCCTCGAGAGTATCGAATAACATAAAAACAATGATAAAAACCTTTAAACAAACAGATTATCCTTCTGATTTTGCCCACGTTCCGAATAGCCAAAAGATGCAGCAGAGGGGCAGGATCCTTCTATTGACCAATAAAATTGGTGATCCAACAACCCGGTCCATGTACAAATCCAACTACTACTACGAATCAGAAAAATTATCTATTTATTTAACTGCCAACTCCCCGGCAGCGGCGCCAAAAAGTTGATGAGGGTGAAACGTAACCTTTATTTTGAACGGATTTGAGTTGTTTTGTTACACGAATTGATTTATTGTATATGTGGTATTTTATTGAGTTTAGGTTGATTTCACACATATATAGGCAACTAGTCCAATCCGTGCAGTTTAGTTTGTTGGTAAATCCGATTCGTTCCACAGGGAGATGGAGTGTTTAATGGTTTTTAATAGTTTTTGATGTCAAACTTAATTAAAGGGGGTTTTGGATTAGGAATTTATAGTATAATAGTAAAAGAAAATAACTTAAACTAATTTACTAAATAAAATAAAATTACAATATTACAAGAATTAACTTAAAAAGATACTAAATGAAATTATACTAATTATGATGCGACAATTATATTACTAGATGGTAATTAGTAAAATAGTAATTTTTAATAAAACTATATATTTATAATTTTGTTTTGAGTAATTATAATATAAACTTATTTAAATTAACTAAATGACAAGTTTTAATTATATTAATATAAATTATTAGGAATAGTAATTTAACTAATTACAAACTAATTATAAATTATAAACTTTTAATTAACACTAATTATTAGGATTTAACATGTATTAAAGTATTTTATAAGAACTAATATAAGTAATAACCTAAATATAATAGTAAAATAACTAAAACCCTAATTTTAAACTAATTAAATAATTTTAACCCTAATTTTAACCCTACTGGTACTGTAGCCGGGTTTAAGGCTTACGCGTTTCGCGTATACCATACACGATTCGCGTATGGCTAAAACGATGTGACAAACTAACTGGTTACGAATTTTAGTGTTTTTATGTATTTTTCTATATTTTAAAATATTAATTCGTAAATAATAGTAATAAAACTTTTTACAATAAATATAAATAGGATAAATGGAAGTATTTACTTAAATGTGTCACCCCTAGGTCCATGGATTGTTTTAAGTTTACGCCCTATTTAAAATGTTCTAGTATCAAACTTTATATTTTTCTTTCGAATAAATATAAGGTTACAACTTAACTAAATAAAATCTAATTTTCATCGGATTCTTTTTAGAAAGCTACTATTCCCCAAGTATTTAAATTGAGACCTAGCCTAGTTTTGACTTTCGCCAATACCCAAATTATAACGGTTTCCCTTTTTATAATTTCACTGTCATGTACTTATTGATATTACCCAAACCACCAAAGTTTATATCTAAATTGGTGTTAATAACTTATCCATAAATTCGTCTAGATCATTTTTAATGTTGAAGCTTAATTTATATAAATAAAAACAACTTTCGTTATTTAAATTTAATAAATTAAGTGGCAAGGGTTAAATACCTAATTACATAAAAATGGTTCTTTTAACTAGGCTCAATATTAAAAATACTAAAGTTACATTTTAACTTTTACAAATGGTAACAATCCATTTCACTAGGGGCTTTACATCTAAGCAAACACTATAGAAATTTAGCTATTCATTACACTAGGGTAAACATAAAAATATAGATATGCAAACATAATAACAACGCTAATTTTAACAGAGTAAACTTACTAAAATATCTTCACTTTCATTAACTTCAAACGGTAGGAAAATTACAATAATAACACCCCTTTCACGCGTACAATAACACCCTTCATCACGAACAATACACCCTTAATATTTGAAACTATCCTAAATACTTGAAACTAATTATACAGAGTAATAAAATGACACTATATTTGACTATAGTAATTGTTGTGTGTGTTTTCTTTCTGCACACCCCCTGTACTCCGTATTTAACATGTAATAGAAGTAGTAGGTGAAATTTAGTTGGTTCTTTGCTGTAGCTCATTTTAAGAAAAAGAATTGTTTTAAAAATCAAAAGCCAGCCGCCCCATTATCACGTTCTGGAAACTATTCTGGCCTAATATTACGCGTTTCGTGTATGGCTACACGATTCGCGTATGACCAATATTCTACACGTTTCGTGTAGCTCTACACGATTCGTGTAAGAGTAACTGGCAGTTTTCTTTATTTTTCTTTTTCGTTTGTTCTTTGTTGATCCCGTGTTGACGTGTACTGATTTGGCACTTTCCATTTAAACTCTTTTCTTCTTTTATCTTGTACTTTCATTCGGATAAACGTTTCTTGATATAAATTTGGTTAAAACTATCGTTTTATCGTCGTTTCTTCGAATAGCAGGCTCTTGTCTACTTTTATCGTTTTTCTCGTGAAATGCTCATTGAATGTCTTTGTAGATGGTAAAAACCTATGAAATATAAGTGATATTGTGTCGAATAATATGTATGTTTAGAGCAATATCAATACACAACTGATTTTGGATTATGTTGGTGATTGATCCCTTTATTTGTACTAACTTAGAGACTGAAAACAACATCTAACACAGTAGGATGGTGATGTAAAACAGATTTTGATTCTTCAAACAAATTTTATTTATTATAAATATAAATATAAATAAAAATAATTAGTAAATATTAATAATTCTATTAATATTATTAGAATTAATAAAAATTCTAATAATTATAATAATAGGCATAATAATAATATTATTAATCAATAATAATAATAGAAGTTATAATAATGATAATAATATTAGGAACACTAATATTAATGATAATAGTTTTAATAATAATAAAAATGAAATAATCATATTTTTAATGATAATAATAAAGTAATGATTTTTAATGCTAACACTTAATAATAATTCCAGTAATAACAAGTTATATGTTTCAATTTCTATATCTATATATTATATATTATATATTATATTAATAATACAGATATTGATTTTAATAGAAGTAGTAATAATAATATTGATATAACAATTATATTTTTAACTTGTAATAAGATTCAATATATTAAACTTACATTTTATTAATTATGTATTACTTATTTTATATATTAACCTATGTGATTATTTTATATATACATATACTACAATATGCATATAATCACTAATTATGTATATCAATCATATATATATATATATATATATATATATATATATATATATATATATATATATATATATATATATATATATATATATATATATATATATATATATATATATATATATATATATATATATATATATATATATATTTCAACTTCTACATATTTAATTGTGTTTTAAGTTTCCTTTCATAATATCTAATCACATAATGGTTTATTAATCTATTTTAATTTATAATATTATTGTGTACATGTATAGTTATTTATATATAAACATTTCTATTTACAATTAAAGGTTCGTGAATCGTCGAGAGCAGTCGAAGGTCAAATGAATATATGAAACAGTTCAAAATTTTAAGACTCAACCTAACGAACTTTTCTTATCGTGTCAAAAATATAAAATCGTATCGTGAGTTTGGTTCAAAATTAGTCAAAATTTTCTGGGTCATGACACAATCCTCCAGTTGGGAGCCCCAAAACATTGTTGAAGGTATCCATATCCCAGCAATATGGTATACCTTTCAATATAAACCTAAGATTCTTGTCTTCTTCAGAAAACGAAAAATGATGATAGAACTCACGTACACAATCAGGGTATACAGGGAAAATGTCAGTTATGATACACAACACTAACAATTCTTCAAACTGTTCGTATGTTAGTTCATGATCTTTTCTTGGCTCAGTTCCTCTTAAAAAACAAACCCCATCGAGGATTGTCCTGTGGGATATTGGAATTTGACGACGACGATTCATAATCAGGAAAAAATGTGAAAACTTATATTTTGAGATGCAATTTTAAATTTAACAACAACACTCAATCCTACTGTCCATTTAAATAGAACTAACAAAAAAAAGCATGCAAACCGATATTTGAAATGCCGATTTAGAAGTTTATACGGGTCCACAATGAAAACCTAAAAACCGTATACCAGTTTCCTATAAAAACAGACAAACCGGCATTTCATTTGCCGGTTTGGTGTCCAAACTGACAAACCGACACCTCAATCATCGGTTTACCTATTTATGTAAAAAAAAATTTTCTTAAAAACTAATTCTGTAAAACCTATAATTATATTACTATTTTGAAAAAAAATTCGGTATAATATTATTTTGAACTTTCAAGAAAGGCTTCAATTTTCATAAGTTATAATTTATATGATACTTGTACTTGCACTAAACGTTTTCTTTGTTTATGTAGTACTAGTGAATGGTTTTGTCTGCAAAGATCCAAAAGTTGTAAAAGCAGAAGATTTCCTTTGTAGAAAACTAAATCGTATGGGAAATACATCAAAACGTTGTTGGATCTAATGTGACCAGGACTAAACACTTTAGGTATCTCCATGGCCTGTATTGACTTTGCTCCATGGGGTATAAATCCTCCACACACGCACCCCCGAGCTTCTGAAATCTTGACTGTCATCGAAGGTAGTCTTCAAGTTGGTTTTGTCACGACTAATCCTGAAAACCGTCTCATCACGACAGTACTTCAAAAGGGTGATGTTTTTGTATTCCCGGAAGGTCTAATTCACTTCCAAAAAAATGTCGGAAATGGGTATGCCCTTGCTATTGCTGCATTGAGCAGTCAAAATCCGGGAGTCATCACCATTGCAAATGCCGTGTGTGGATCGAACACTTACATCTCTGGAGATATTCTTGCAAAGGCCTTTCAGGTGGACGTCAACACTGTTTATCAAATTCAACCCAAGTTCTAATTTGATTATGTTATCATTTAATCTTTATTTCCTTAGCTTATATTCTTAAATGATAAATACTATCGATTTCTTCTTGTATTGTTATATTCAAAAGTGAATAAAAGATATATACTATTTTTATTATAAATTTTATATATTATATATTATATTATTATTATATATTATTATATATCACATATAATTGTTTAAATAAATTAATTCAATGCACAACCACTAGTTTGTGAATGAGAATAATCGTGTGATAGACCCCTAAATTGACTAAATTGGATGAATGTTTTTTTTATTTAATCTAAACCAAGCCTTGCTCGTTATAATCATGGACGACGCTTAGTTAGGGCAGAAAGGGGCTTTGGCCTACCCAACACAAACGAATTATGTAGTTCTTTGAGTTATTAGCGTCTGAACTTTTGAATCAACTGAATCCAAGTTTGTATGAAGAAGATATGATGCAAACGGTGACAACTCGCACATTTAACGAGCCTTCACTAATTTGGTCATTAAGTCAAAACGTCCGTAACTAGTTTGGTCTGAACTTTATAATAAAACCATTTGTTTATACAATCTAGTAGACCACACATGATGTTACTTGAGCTCTTGATGTATACGATGTTTTCTTGTTCTACATCAAGCTTAAACAGAATTCGATTCCAGAAAAGTTTCTTTAAAAAAGTCAATGCAAGATAGACATTCAGCAAACTATCAATAATCAATAGTTTATTACCAAGTAAAACTAGACTATGTAAAATGAATAGAATGGATACTAGGATTACCATGTAAAATTAGACCATGTCTTATTTAATGACTGATATTGCTCAAATTCACTATGTTTTATCTCGCAATATCTCTCCCTTTTGCTCGTTTATGATGATTATTGAGCTTGCAAGTTGTATATTTGATCAATGAGATAGTTCAAGGCTGAAAATCACTGCTTGGTGCAAAATTGACCAAGTTTTGGCCTAAAAGTGAACCAAAATGACAAAACAAAGGAAGTGCTGAAAAAGCTAAAATATGTGACGCATAAAAGGCGTACATGCGGCGCATATATAGTCCAAAATTAGAGCATAGAAGATAGAAACAAAATGTGACACATACCACTGAAAATTGAGGTGCATTCACTGTTCAAGCCTATATGCAGCGCATATCTTTATAATATGCAGCGCATTTGTCGCAGATAGGGGATTTTTTTTGGCCCACTATAAAAGGATTTATGGATGAGATTTTTGGGAGAGCGGCAGTTCTACCTCGAATTTCACTCTAAAAACCCTAATTACATCATCTAGTGGGAGATTAAGGTTGATTCAAGGAAGTAAGTTCAAGATTAGTGTTAGATCTACATCATACATCATTTGGGTTGTAATTTCCACCTTGTTCTTCATCATTTAAATTGTTGATTAGTTGTAACTTAAAACATGATGCTTATTTATGCTATTTTTCTCTTTGGTTAGTGTTTGTTTAGTCATGATTGGCTAATTCTACTGTGTTTGCTTGTATGTGAAATCCTAAAACATGAGGTTATTCTAATTATTGAATAAAATTGATGTTTTGATGAATTATTAAGTTCATGTTGTTAAGTTTGGCTATAGATCTATTTCTATGATTGTTGTGAACTTGAATTTGATTACATAGATTGGTTAATTTGTCTTAGTGATTTGATTTATGAAACAATTTGTGCTTCAACACCTTTGGTGATCTAGACAATCAAACTTGAGGACTCCAAGTGATTGTGCTTTGGGTTTGGGTTAGTTTTAAAATGGTTCTCTTGTCAATTATGGAAGTATTAGTCATTCACAGGTGTTTATTCTTCTTTTCTGTTTATTTATTAAAAATGTTTTTTATTTTTTTTTGTTTTGGCCGGAGGTCCTCACGAAAGCAAACTCTCTACCCCGGAGTAGAGAGAGGGATGATTTTCTCTTCCTGTGGTTGGAGAATTTTTTTCTCGACTCGTGGTTAGAGAAACAACTTCTCTTCTATTCTAGGGTAGATGAATGACTGTCTACATCTCACATCCCCATACCTCACATGTGCGAGATTTGGTAATGTTGTTGTTGTCAAATCTTAATGATTGCTCAAACTTAACTTAGTCATTTTGAATGCATTTATGTGAGTTTATGAGTTTAATTGGCTAAGGTTTAGTGGTGACACTAAACTATTAATAATCCAACATTAAAAGTTACACAAATCGTGAAGGACAACCGATTGTGAAGGGTGGATCATACAAGTGGACCCATTTTAGTTTATTTGATATTTTCTTGTTACTTAGTCTACTTGCTATTGCAATATAGTTGTTAATCAAAATCATATAAAACCCCCTTTTCTTAGGATAATTATTAGTTTTCAAATCTCCAATTAAGCATACTTAGAACGAACTTTGCATGAATACTTGCTAATACGATGACTGAGTCAACGTTTCTTGTACTTGTTTGTCTATTTGGTTAAGTTATAATGCATTGTTAATTTAGATTGTAGACAAAGGACACATCAATGACTATATCTGTATTTACTATAAGGGTTCTTTATGTTAGGAATTTAGGACCCAAACAAGACAAGTGATTGATCATAATCACTAACCCACGAACGACAAGCGAATAATTAAAGCAAAACGATAAATAAAAAATACAGGAATTAACGTGGTTATATCCCAACTCCAAAACAAGGAAAAGGGTTTAGTCCACAGGCGCAAACCAAAGATTTTTCACTATTAATTTTGTGCACATATGTTAGGGTTACAATATGGTGTTTATATAGGCATATCTAAACAAGTAAACAACTTAAAGAGCAATAAAATGCATTTTTTCTCGTTAGGCTCCCGGATAACTTAAGCCGCATCGCGATTGGAGGAGCCACGCCGTGGCTTAAAGCATGATTTCGAACTGACAACATTGCAACCTTCAAACCTCAATCCAAGTGTTGAGCCATGACGCGCCTTAATGAGCCACGACGCGCCTTAACACTAAAATACACTTTTCTTGTTGTTTTGATATCCTTCACATATCCAACAATCTCCCACTTGAAGGATGATCTAGACATAGCCTTCACCAACCAGTCACTATGTTTAAACAAAACCCACAATAACTCTAGACTAGCCGATTATCAACTCATTTTGATACCGCCGGATGAGATACCCGAATCACGCCGCACTTCACTCGTTAGCCTACGAGCAAGTGAAGTCTTTTGACACCAAAAAACACCGCTGAGCGATAATCCAATCTCATAGTTACTAGCTTGGGCCATCTCGATTTCTATCGCCACCATATTCTAACATGAAGATCATCTTCTTACACTAGAAGATCAATTGAAGTATGCGACTCTTCAATTATAGGATTCTTCATGAGACTACACCGCCTCACCGATCACCCTAGACATGTCCAATCCTGAAAACATATGTCAATGATCACCTTCGTACATGATTTCACCGTCTATCTATGTTTTCCTTCCCGGCAATTAGAAAATTCAACATACGCCCTCGTAGACTCTTCATCAAGGCTCCAGTGAGAATGCAGTCACAACCTCGAAACCTACTAACTTTTCAACTTTTCGCTTTCTCGTTGGTTCACTGGCCTCCTCATAGATATGAATTTCACAAACCCATCTTCTCATCCAAAGCACATTCCCACTGTACGAGTAAGAAATAAAACTGCGGCTACTCGAGAAGAAACTTGGTTCGTACCATCAGTCAGTCACAAATTTCTTTGCCATCGAAGAGTAAAACAAGTACTCGAAGCTCTAGTGTTACCCGAAATCATCACACTAATATTGGAGACAACGTCGCATAATCATCTTCACAACTCCACTAGTCGACTAACTCCCACTAGCTCGATAACTTCTGTCGGTTACCAAACTCACACCAAGTTCCCGACACCCTCAACGATCCTAGAAAGCTCAAGTTTCGGGACTTACAAGATTATCCTCCCCTCTTCCATCACCGAAAGACTCCTAATTGATCATCCTCGAAGAAACATCAACCAAACCCGAGCAATCGTCAAACGCGTTCTATCCGACACCCTTTGACAATCAATTTTTCTTAGTGACTAGGAACTCTAATCCGCCCGCATAATCCATAAACCCTGGAATATTTACCAAACACAATTGGTCATCCCGTTTTCAAACCCCGCAAGCACCAAACTTCTCCGATAACTCCCACTATCGACTTTCAACCCGATGCATCTTGTTCGTTACAACAACCGCTCTAAACCGAGAGAAAAATAAACCTCTTGAGCTTCCATAACAAACCCACATCTCTGAAAACATAGCTTGTATCGCTTGAAGTTTCACGATACAAATCCGTCTCGCACTCGCGTCTTCAAACCCGAAAAAAATTCATCCTGAAAACTGCCCAGATTCGAAAAATCGTATCGTAAAATCCAACTGTCCGATCGTCTTCAAAACTTTACAGCAACTAGATCTATACGTCTTTTACTTACAGTAAAATTTTCAAGGCGATCCAACGGTTAACGAACCGCTCTGAATTTTCATCTGCAGTTGCGCATGAATATCCGAATTTTGCTCAATCGTTCCTTCGTACGGGATAACGAGGAACAAGAACCCGATCCGTCACCCGGATCTTTCAGAAAATCTCTCCGTGTATCTTCTGCTACAAAACTTTATCGAACCGAGTCCTTAGACTCCGTAACCCTTCGCGAGTAAATCACCATCATAATGCAACCGCGTGCACTGTTACATCATAACCTGCCAGGATCAGACCAACCCCGGTGTGATCAAATTTCATAGATACATAGACATACCCTAAATTCACCGCGATCAACTAAGTCTCTAGATCTCGAAACAAGTTGCAAGACACACAACCCTGTCGTTTGATTTAACTTTGATGAAAAAACCAAATCATCAACCATATCGAACACCTTGCTTTTCAAATCCGAACCTTGAGCTCTAGATAACACTTGTTAGGAATTTAGGACCCAAACAAGACAAGTGATTGATCATAATCACTAACCCACGAACGACAAACGAATAATTAAAGCAAAACTATAAATAAACGACATAGGATTTAACGTGGTTATATCCCAACTCCAAAACACGGAGAAGGCTTGAGTCCACGGACGCAAACCAGAGATCTTTCACTATTAATTTCGTGCACATATGTTATAGTTACAATAGGGTGTTTATATAGGCATATCTAAACAAGGAAACAACTTAAAGAGCAAGAAAACACGTTTTTCCTCGTCAGGCTCCCGGATAGGCTTAAGCCGCCTTAATGAGCCACGACGTGCCTTAACACTAAAATACACTTTTCTTGTTGTTTTGATATCCTTCACACATCCAACACTTTATGTTTCAATGTTTTTGCTATAAAAGCCTTACCAAGCTGGACATTTCATTACACAAGTTAAACAATTTACACTTTGAACAGGGAGAGCTTTTTTTGCACCGCAAAAAACAGGGTCAATAGGAGGGTTTATTTGTTTCTTACCCTAAACCTGTTTTCAACTCTCTTTGACCCTTTAACTAAGAGAGTAGATTGCATATAACCACATTAATTTCTCATGTTTATTTATTTTTGAATTAATTTCTTAGTTAGTAATTGTTTTGTGTGTTCTACTCATGGAAACTATTTCACAACTTGGTCTTTAGATATCAAATTTGTCCTGATCATGAGCTAATAGTTTTAAACATGAATGGCAAATAAGCTACATATCACTTTGGTAATGCAGGTGCCCGTTGGTTTTCATTGCTTGTTTAACTGTTTGTATTTGAACTTCAACCTCAAGTTTTTAATCATAAAGCAAATGAGAATGGAAAACATAATCAAAATAGCATATATCTTTTATTCACTTTTAACTATATCAACACCAAATAGACTTATTATTAGTGATAACTTAACATAAACACATAACTTTTTAGAACTTAGATTGCATATGATAAATGGTGTTGACGTCCACTTGAAATGCCTTTCCGGGAATATCTCCAGATATGTTAGGATATGAGATCATTTGAAATGCTTACGTCTCCTGGATTTTGACTGCTCAATGCTGCAATAATAAAAACATACCCATTTCCTACATTTTTCAGGAAGTGAATTAGACCTTCTGGGATTACAAAAACATCACCCTTTTGAAGTATTGTCGTGATGTTACTGTTTTCCGGGTCAGACGTAACAAAACCGACTTGAAGACTACCTTCGATGACAGTCACGATTTCAGAAGCTCTGGGGTGTGAGTGTGGAGAAAGAATACCCCCGGGAGCAAAATCAACACGGGCCATGGAGATACCTAAAGTGTTGAGTCCTGGCAACTGTGTTACACCCACAATAGTCATGGTCACATTAGATCCATCATTATTCATACGGTGTAGTCCTCTAAAAAGAAAATCTTCTGCTTTTACAACCTTTGGATCTTTGCAGACGAAACCATTCACTAGCACTACATGAACAAAAATATAGAAAATATGGGCATGTTTAAGTATTACTATATCATTTTCATAGCATGTGAATTGAAGCATATCTCTCAGCATTTCAAGATAATATTTTACCTTTGCTGTTTAGATCAGCAACACAAAAGTCTTGTAGGGGACTAGGGTCCGAACCCAATGCAAGCAAACATGTTGCCAATAAGAGACCAAACAAAAACAAATGAGATGTCATTAGTGAAATTGAAATGATCAAAATATTGTCTTCAATGAACTTTGCTAGCTCAAAATATTTATGTAATTAAGTATGCAGCTTGGTATTGCTTTTATAGCAAAACATAAGAATGTTGTGTCACGACGAATAAATTAAACCACATTGAAAGGTTAAACAATGTAGTCATTATAATTGATAATTATACGAGTATATATTTCAGTATTAGTTGCTCATTGGGGTGTTTGGGGTTGCAATTGGAGTATGATTTTTTGATTATTGCGTTTAGAAATTGTATATAATCAGAAAATAGTGTTTGACAAGTTACAAAATGATAGAAAGGGAAAAAAATAAAATCACCGAAGTTTAACTTGAGTAGTATGGAGTGGAATTCAATTTAGGGTATTTTCAACCAGTGGCGAATCTAGGATTAAAACGCAATGGGGTCCTATAGAATTTGTTTGGTACTTCGTAAATTTTTTTTTTATACAAAATATGACTATTTACTTAAAAAAAAAAACAATTGATTCTAAAAGTATATGGGGTCCTATCTTCAAATTTAGTGGTGTCCTAAAAATTTTTTTACAATAAATAATAATAAGAAATTAAAAAATAGTGGGTCTTTTGACCCCACACTCATCTACACAAACTCGCCCATGTTGTCAACACAGGTTCGATTCTCACTCTAAGCAGGGAGTTTCCAACATTTGATGATATTGTCAACATCAATGCGATTTGGGAAGGTCTCTGAGGAGTTTTTCCAACATCCGATGGTACTGTCAACATCGTCACGAATTAGGTTTCCTCCAACGTGTGTGTGAGTGACAAATGATAGCATTCGATGTCGATATCGCCTTTCAAAAAAATAGGGAAAGAATAAAAGATAGTTCATATGTATTCTCGAGTTAGTATTTTCGAGTTAGAAAGTAAAAGAAAATAATTTAATATAAAATAATAATATATTGACTTTTTTAGTTTGACGAATGAGAAAAAAAAACTATAATAAACTCTATCTATATATGTATATTTGATTCAATATTAATTGTTATGTTAAAATAAGATCAATCAAATTTATATTGAATATTGTGAACAATTTATATAAAAAAACTAGTTTTATGAGTTCATGTGTTGCACGGTATTTGGTATATTAGTAGTCCATAACATTTATATTGATATTCATCAAATGTATAATAATATTACAATAAAACAAATCCTTAATTACTGATAATATTTCTATCGAAAACATTAATATTGATACCACAGATTATGAGGCCGTTAGTTGGAATCATTTTACTTCAATTGACAAATAATCAATAAAATACCAAACATGATCCCCTAAAAAGTTGTTTTAAAACCAATCGTTAAGAATAATACATTATGTACATCTCTAATTATATATGTTTTTAGTACATAATAATTTCGTTATGTTAAAATTTCACGCGTCCGTTGGACGGAAGTTGTAAATATTCTTTTTCGCAACTATTAAACTTATAGCAATATCAGAAATACATATTAGGGTGAAGTTCGTTACAGATAAAGACAACGATTTTTATTAGCCCGTCAGTTAGACAAAAAGTGTTTACTTTGAACTTGACTGTTACAATCAACATTTAAAGATCGTAAATACTAATATAATTATTATTAATAACAATAATACAAATTAAATCTAATCTACTTTATAGTAAAATTGATAAATAAAGGTTAATAATAGTAGTCATAATATAATATAATAATAAATAAAATAATAATAAAGATAGCGTTTAAGTAATTAAATAATATTAATTAAATAATATCAAATAGATAGCAACAACAACAAAACTCAATACCACATAAATGGTGTATGGGGGAGATGACATGTAGACAATTCTTCCCCTATCTTTAAATAAAGAGAAGTCATTTCTCCACCTAAAGTGATATTCCAAGAAGTAGAGAAAGTCCTCCCTCTTTCTTAGATGGATAAAGAGATTAATTTCGACCAATAAGTAGGAAAAAAATTATAAAAAACAACATAAAATATAAAAAATAAAACATGAGACTCTATGAAAATGATATGATCAATTTTTCATGTGTTTTAAATCATGCACATTCAATTTAGGCTCTAAGCGACAGTCAAATCGCCAATAAATAAACTCTTGTTGTTGACTCAATTAATAGAGCCATAATCAAATGGATAAGATGTAATTAATGGATATAGTGACACGTGGCAAATTTAATATGGTGACGACACATAAAATTTATATCATGTGCTCTATATAATGTATAATATATAATTTACATGATAGTCATGTGTAAATTAGTCAAAAAAAAGATAGATAAAATGTTTTTTTTGCGGAAAGTAGTCACCACCCTTTACTTTATAACTTTTCTTTCCATATTATTTTCTATTCGATTCTCTCATTTCTAAAAAAAAACTCGAGAATGCTAGGTTGTTTCGGTTTCCTTTCATATATTTTCTTCCACTCAAAAAATACTCAAGAATGTAGTGTTATGCACCAAAACCAGATTATTCACTTTTCAATTCTCTCATATATTTTTTTCCATAAATACCCTTACAAAACTGTCTTAAGGGTATGTTTGGTAAAACTAACTAGTAGCTGGAGTTTGTAGCAGGTAGTGATAACAAATAGCTGTTAGCTTTTTATTTATATTTAGGTATTTGACGGAGTAGCTAGAACTGTTAAAAAGAGTAAACTGGAAAATTTTTAGTGTTTTTTTCTCAAACGTTAGTTCTAGGAACTTCTATATTCTAGATTTTTTTCATTCGTCTAAAAGCTTTAAGTTATTTTGAACAAATAAAGCTTGTTATATAAAAGTTCTTTCATAAAAATTAGAAATTGCTAAAAGCTCAAAAAAAAAAAAAATAAAAAAAAAAAAACCTTACCAATATACACCGGATAAAAAACCTAACTAAAAATTAATATCATAAATTTGTACACACCAATTGCGTATCCTTCATTTTAAGGTTCACATATAATTTTGTTATTAAATCTGGTACAACATACAATAGGAGGGCCGAATATTTAATGCCAAGAATGAACTAAAGTCCGTGAAGTGAACACATGCATTTTGCTCTAGACACAAGTTTGCGTAATTTATAGATTCAAACACTTATTTTACAGATAAACACAAACAGTCTCTCTTTAGAAGGATTCCAGCTAACGAATGTGTCTCCTATGACCAATGAGCGGTAAAATATTTGCACAGTTTATAAAGGATGTATTATTGCATATCTATCTATACATTATTACAAAGCGCGTGCTATAAATTTTACGTGGCGACTTCTGAATTAATCTACTTAATTAACATTTAACTAGGCAAAGACCCGCGAATTTGCGGGGTTATTTAATGAATTTATTACAACAAATAAAAAACAGTTAGAATAGTTAATCCCTGCATTGAGAATGGAACTAACACGGTCATGGTTCAATCATGAACTTTTTTGATTAGAATTTCACACTTAAATATTTTTTTTTTTTTTTGAAAAGCAAAAATATTATTATTATTATATGGAATATTACAATACAAGTCCCTATATGCTTTTATACAATGCTATAAACGAAACGGATCAGCTGAGAAAATATGGAATAATTATCTGAACTTATGATCGGGGGAGACGTAGACTAGATAACACTACGAGGGACGAACTTGCGTAAAAGAACAACAAGCGGGGAAGGAGGGGACAACCGTGCCGATCAAGCGACTACAAAGTTGACACACAACCAACCCATTTAATCTAACCCACATAGGCTATATAGAATAACGAAACCATCCCGATTTGAATTAAGTTATGTTAACCGACGCCTATGCGGTTTGAAGGAGGTGACACGTAAAATGACGGGTTGAGTAGCCATTGATGCCAATCGATAGGTGTTTTCTTCCGTGAACGATTTGAGATCCAGCTAAAGCTTTGAGATTGGATCTCGGAGATTATCACAGCGGGGTTCCATATTTTTCCGGAAAAAATCTTTAAGTTCCTATGTTTCCAAATAATGTAGCACGCAATCCATTTAGCAGCTTGCCATATTGAAGAACCAATGGAATTATGTGATATGCCTTGATCCGAGATGATGGCATCATTGATGTTAGAGATACTTATGTTGTTTTGATTCCACCAATCGAGAAATTGTATCCATATTGAAGATACTTTTTGACAATTTAACAACGCGTGATCAATGGTTTCAATTTGGTGCTCACATAAGGGACATAAGATGGTGTGAAGGTCAATTCCTTTTTTATCGAGTTCGCTTCTAACCGGGATTTTTTGTTGAACGGCCCTCCATGAGAAAATGAATATCTTTTGTGGAACGAATTTGTTTTGAGGTAGTGAAAGGTTTCTAGAGTTTGTGCCGTATTTAAGCTTATTGATCAGATTTGACAGTGCTGCTGAAGTGTAGATGCCGGATGTGTCAAGGGAACATTTCCATGAGTCGGGGCGATCTGAAATAATAACAGATGTTATTAGGTTGTTGAGCTCCGTGAGATAATCCTTTGCACGACCACTAGGAGGGCGGGACCAATCCCAATTACCGATCGAGGTAGAGTTAACGTTCATTATTCTATCAGCAACAGTTGCTTCTTTGCGGGATTCCAACATGAATAGTCTATGAAATGTATCTTTTAAGCACTCAGATCCGATCCATATATCATGCCAGAAGCTTATTGATGTGCCATTTCCTATGCGCTTTGAAATCGAGGATGTGAAGGTTGTGCCTATATTGTCAGCAACTTTTCCAGCTTTAATAATCTCTTTCCAAATGGTGCGACCTGAAATGTTCCTGCATAAAAAGTTAGTATCCAACCCTCCCCCCGGCCCATAAATGCTTTTGATTATTTTTACCCATAATGCATTATCTTCGTTTTTAAAACGCCACCACCATTTACAAAGTAATGATATGTTTTTAGCAAAGAGGGACCCCACGTTTAAACCCCCACAATCGTATGGCAAAATTATTTGGTCCCATTTGATCCAATTAATTTTATTATCGTTTGAAGATCCTCCCCAGAAGAATTTCCGTCTTTTAGATTCAAGTACCTTAAGGATAGCGGATGGTGCATGAAATAGGGAGAAGTAGTATAATGGGATACTACTAAGAATTGATTTGATGGTCGTAAGTCGACCTCCGAAAGAAATAGATTTAGCAGCCCAATCTGAAAGCCTTTTGTCGAATTTCTCAACGATCGGCTGCCACGAGGAGGCGTGAGATGTGGGTACACCAATAGGAAGTCCAAGATAGGAGAACGGGGTATGTCCCGCAGAGCAGTTCATGTAGCAAGCCATTTGTTCGGTTTCGGTCGTAGATGTACCTATACCGTAAAGTTTGCTTTTACGGAAGTTAACTTTGAGGCCTGAAATATTTTCAAAACATTTTAGTAGTTTGGAGATATATTTGGCGTTTCTTTTATTCCATTCGCCGAAGAAGATTGTATCATCAGCATATTGGAGGTGTGTAATATTGAGATTGTCATGTCCGATCTTTAATCCTTGCAAATGACCATTGGCTAATGCTCTTTTGACAAGTATGTTAAGACCTTCAGCAACAATGATGAACAGGAATGGCGAAATGGGGTCACCTTGTCGAATTCCCCTTTCAGGGGAAAATTCTTTGGTGGGAGAGCCATTGATTAGTACAGAAATAGATGATGACCAAAGGCATGCCCGAATGAAACCAATCCATTTTGGACCAAAACCCATGAAGTGCATGGTTTTAAATAGAAAGTCCCACTCAATGCAGTCAAATGCCTTTTCGAAGTCAACTTTAAAGATTAAACCTTTTTGTTTTTTACGTTTTAATTCATCAATTATTTCGTTTGCAATTAGGACACTATCTAGGATATTTCGACCTTTGAGGAAAGCTGTTTGTTCACTACCAATGATTTTATGAATGACCATGGCAAGGCGATTGGAGAGTATTTTGGTGAGAATTTTATAGTAGCTACCTATTAGACAGATTGGGCGATATTCATTTAATCCGATTGGGTTGGGTTTTTTCGGGACTAATGTGAAGAAAGATGCATTACATCCTTTGGAGATTTCTGAGCTTTCCCAGAACCAATCTAGAGATTTAATGAGGTCGGTTTTAATCAGTTCCCAATGTTTTTTAAAGAATCTCATGTTGAAACCGTCCGGCCCAGGAGCTTTAGAGCTATCGCAATTACATATGGCTTCCCATATTTCTTTTTCGTTAAATTTAGCTTCTAGGAGTTGATTGTCCAAGGAAGAAATGTATTCAAGATGTGAAACATGATCGAAAGGGCATTCGTCACGTAAGTGTTTGGATCGGAAGATGTTGTTAAAATAGGAATATGCTTCTTGTTTTATTAGATTAGGATCTTCAGTCCATGTACCATTAATTGAAAGCCCGTGGATGTTGTTTTTACTTGTTCTTCTTTTGATATAGTTATGAAAGTATTTCGAATTTTCATCACCCTCAAGCGCCCATTTGATTCTAGATTTTTGTTTAAGCATGTTTGTTTTCTTTTTTTCTTTGACGATGTGATGCATTTTTTCATCGATCCATTTTTGTTTTTCAGTTTCGGATAAAGGTCTAGTTTCGGCGGTTTGTTCCCAATTATTACATTCAGTAAGATGATCACGTATTTGGGAGTCTAAGTTATCAAGTTGATTACTATGTTTTTTAAGTTCTAATTTAACGTTTTTTAGTTTGTTACGGAAAATGCAGTCAGGCCTATTCCCACTAATTGGGATCAACCAAGCCTTTTCTATGATGGTGTCGGCATCTTTTAAATCTAGCCATGTGTCAAAGACACGTATTGGCTTAGGGCCAGAATCGAGGAGGTTATTTCTTAGGATAATGGGACAGTGGTCAGAAAGGTCCCGATCAAGAGTTTTGGAGGATGTGTTGGGCCAGATAGTGAAGATGCCATCGGAAATGAGGAATCGGTCAAGTTTACTAAACTTCATTGTTTTTTCACAAATCCTTGTGAACCTTTTACCGCCTAAAGGAAGATCAATTAATCCAGAGTTATTTATAAAGTTATTAAAATTATCTGCCCAATTTTGATTATACTCTGTGTTCATGCGTTCTGTTTTGTTTCTTACTTCGTTGAAGTCACCAAAAACAATGTGTGGGATATTAAGGGAGTTAGTAAGGGATGAGAGTTCGCTCCAAAGTCTAAGTTTTTTTGAATGGGAATGGGGGCCATAAACATTAATGAAGGCAATTTCAGAGTCATGACCCGCCCACGTGCCACAAATTGCAAGAAAGAATTCACCCTCAATAGCATAGTTGAACGAAAAGATATTAGTATCCCAAATAGTTAGGATACCTCCGGAAGCACCATCCGAATCCTTTTGGACGAATTTAAAATCAGAATTACCCCAGAAAGATTCAATGGTGTTGTCACGTGTTTGGCCGCATTTGGTTTCCTGGAGGCCTAGAATTGATGGTTTTTCTTTATAGCAAATACGTTTAAGCCAGCTTATTTTACCCGTTTGTCCAATACCCCGAATATTAAGAGAAATCGTACACATGAGAAAAAACTTACAGAATCGATGTGACGGAGGTGGATTCATGGGTTGTTGCGACGAATCCCGATGCTTTTCCCGAATTCGAACGTATCCAAGCTTTTGCTAGAGGTAGAACCTGTCTTTTTAGTCTTTTTGTTATGTACCATGTCCATATGAGATCCCTTCGAGAAGTAGGATGTGCTACCACCACCGTTAGACGAGGACTTACAACGTTTAGCCAGTTGAGAGATTCTAAGCTTTTGGCCACTTCTAGCTAGATGTTTGATGTAAAGCATATTGGATCTAGGTCTTTTAAAATCTGGGTTTTGAGAGGTGTTTTTTGACTTAATGATAGGTTTGGCGATGGTGCTAGAAATTTTTCTCTTTTTAGAAATTTCTTTACCCGTATAAAGTAAAGGTTCGAGGTTGAAAGGATCGGAATTTGTTTGTTGTGTAGCGTTAGGGGCAGGCATAAAATTTAATGGAGAGTTGGATTGAGGGTTTAAAGGGGTAGTACAGGGGGTGTCGTTTGTGGTATGGTGAGGGAGGGTTTCGGGAACAGAATCTGCATGTTCTTGTGTCACTATTGGTGAGCATAAATCATTTGTTAGAATGTGTTGAGGTGAGCTGTCCATATTAGATTTACCCGAGATGTGGCTAGGTGTAACAGGGGTATCATTTACATGATTCGATGGGCCGTTAATAACAGTGTTGGGCTGCGGGATTGCAAGGGTATCCTCTCTTGGTGGGCTTGGGGGGGTATTGGTGGTAATGGGCTGCGTGATTACAGTGGACTCCAAAGGGATGGTTTTTGGTTTTGGTTGATATGAGGTGGTATTATATGGCCTTGCTGTATTAAAATCAGGAATATGAGGTGGTTCAATTGGATCAGTTTCATTCGATGGGCTAGTTTCTTTTGTAGAGCTAGTATTATTTAAAACAGTTTCGGGATTGGAAGGATTATGGGTGTGAGGGTTTGTGGTGTCAAAGTGGTTGATGGGTTTCGATATGCTAGGAGATTGGAGAGATTGGTTATCGGCATTATTATTAAAGGGACGAGTATCCATTCGTTTAGAGGAATTAGAGGAGGTTTGGTGAGGAGGCGTGGGATCGTGGTTGTTGTTACGGGTGGTCTTTTCAGCGTTTCCTTCAACTCGATTTTCACAATCCAAGTGGGACTCTTCGTCAGAAATGTGATCGTCCGAAAGAATTTCATCATCCCAATTCGACGAATTATCGATATCACCATAAGTGTTAAACATAGAAAAGTTTTGAACTTCAATGATGTAAGCCTTAGATTGATTGACGTCACCGGGGTTGATAATAACTTGGCCGTTTATCGGTGAGAAATTGTTTGTTTTGATAATTACCGAGCCATGCGATAAATCTTGGTTGTTCTCATTGGTTATAGAGCAATTAAACGTTTCAATTACCTCGCCCCAATTTTTTGCTATGTCAATGAATGTGGATTCTAACCAACAAGTAATAGGTACCCCGAATATGTTAACATAAACAAGTCTACCAGAGGTTTTGTAAATTTCGGGATCCCATGGGTTTATATCTTCAAGCCATTTCCATAATGGGTGTTCCGAATTGTTAATCAAGTCTAGGGCCGGGTTGGGTTCCTCAAATATAAGCATTAGATCATGCCCGCCCAGGTATTTGATAGTAAACCCACCAAGGTTTTCACTTTCACATATTTCATTAAAATATTCAAGGAATTCAAGATCTTTAACTTTGGCAATAACCGCTTGACCAAGTATTTGGATAAGATCATCATTAGAATTTACCTTAATCGAGGGGATGCCGTAGTTTGTAGCCTGCTTGTTTAGGACCACTTCTTTGAAATTCCTTTCGTCTACAGGTGAGTTAAATGCAACCTTAACATTGTTCCTAGAACCCGATTTTGCATTGTTAGGCTGTGGAGCTTGTTTCTTTCCTTCGGGATCACGGGCCTTGTATACTTTGAGTAAATTGTCACCCGCAACAATGAGACTTAGTCTCCTCGCAAGAGAATCTTTGTGGTAATCTGGAACGTCTAAGAATCTAACAAAACCAAACTTCTTTCCGTTTTTTAAGGTCTTCCTGGGGATGTAAACCTCGTGGATATTGCCATATTTTTTGAAAACATCCCATAAGTCCGTTGAACACCAGTGTTCGGGAAAGTTGTGGAAGAGGTATGAAGTAATTCTAGACTTGTCGATCGGTTTTGGCAATTGATTTGTTATAGAATTATTCGCATCTGGAAAAGGCTTGCCATAACGATTGATAAGGTTGGTGGCTGATTCCCGTATTTTGAAGTTGTTGTATAATTGATTGTAGGATGAGTTTAACCTTGTCGAGTGATGATTGAGACCAGATTTGGATCGGACAAGGTGGGTTGGATTCTGCTGGTTATTGTAATTAGGGTTAGGGTTTTTTGAAGGTGAGTTTTGCTTATTATGATCAATTTTAACCCAAATACCCTGATTGATAGGATGATATCGGATATGCTTGTTATCAGCAAAGAAAGATTGTTTCGACTGGGATTGGTTGTTCGATGCTTTTGGTGTAAAAGGGGATGTCGGTATGTTTGACATGATAAAAGAGTATTTCAAATAGAATAGCACGTAGAAGAAGAAAACAAAAACAGAAATTAGAATCAAAAAATCGAAAGCAGAATGTTTAGATTAGGGTTTCTAACCAAGAAGAAGATGAACAGACATGAAGGAGAGAGCGTCATGGGAGAGAGCCGTTTGAGTTTTGGGTATTAACGGCCACCACAACATTGATTCTGGTATTGATTAACTCGCTCATTGTCATCATCATTAGCGCCGATATTCGAAGATCTGAAGTGATTTCGTAGTAGATCTGAGTTAGCACCGGTCGAACATTTTTTTTTCACACTTAAATATATAATCACTAATGGTGTCAAGTCAGTGGCGATTCAGAATTCAATGGGCTACTGAAATTTTTTCCATTACCAATTATATTTAAATAATATTTTAGTGGTTGTTTACCTTCAAAAACCTACAAATTCGTAAAATATATAGTGTTCGAGTAGTTAAATTTAGTCGTGTACTATACATCTTTAAAGAAAAACTATAAATTCAAAAAATATATGGGGTCCTACACTTAAATTTAGTGGTATCCTACACAATTTAAATGATATTTTCTACAAAAAAAATTTCAAACTAGCGGTGTCCTGTGACCCCACGAGTCATAACATAGAGTCGCCCCTGTGTCAAGTAGTACTTAATCCCATACTTTTTAACATCATTTGATATAGTAATGTAGAATGTGATTCTAAAACAACATTATAAAGAAAATTAATAGATGAATTTATCCGAATCAAAGCATAATAAAAGCAATAATATAAATACAAAGAGTGATTCAAAATACATCCAGATAGTTTACACCTAAACAAAAAAATGTAATACCTTTAACTATTAGATCACACTATAATATGTGTAAAAAATGTTATCAGTTCTATAACCAAATAGAACCTTGTCTCTATAGCCTTTGCTTCAACTTCAAGAGCAATTTGTAGTCCTTGATAATATTTAAGCATATATTTAACAGGTTTAAAATTCACCTGCACTCAAACCGTGTCAAATCACTCGCAGCCTAAATCATGCATGGTCATATATCATCTCTGTCAGAGTGTCTGTAACAAATTGGAACTTTTAAAGTTTAAAGCATTCCACGTCATGCCACACAAATTAGTGGTCATAACCAGAGTGAAATCAAAGTAAAAAAAGTGAAGAATACACTTTTTCACTTTGAGTGTAGACTACAATGCACGAATGTTGAAAATAAAGTAAAAAAGAACACTTATCATCATAATGTCACCACCCTCGTCAAATTTTATAATATTTGTTAAGCTACGGTAACAATCATCATCATAAAAAATGGTATTCAAAAAATTGTGCAATATGCTAATTGACTCAACTAAGAAATGGTGAAACATATCATTCATGTGACCATAATTTGAATGAACTAATATGAATAGTTAAAAAAAAAAAAAAAAACGTTCCACATACTTGGTCATCACCTCCCTCCTACTCGGCCAAATATTAGGATTATAAACACTCCTTAATATGCATTTTTACTAAGAGTCAACCACATTTACAAACAAACAAGTCAAATACTACCCCCACCTTCCGTTTTTATTATGATATTATGGTTACAGGTCAAATGTATACTATCTCTATCCACTTCATTTACCCAAAAGTTAAATAGAGGTCAATAGTATAGAATATACTAATGATGGGTCATTATTGGAATTAATGTGATATATATTCTTCATATAAAATTCAATCTAGAAAAGTTGATTAAATGGTCAATATAATTAAGGATTTTACACGGGATTTATTCTACGCAACTAATAGAACAATAGTTTTCGATAAATAAAAGATAAACAAAATTTAAAAATATACCACATAAGAGTAAAAGAATTGTTGCGTATTTAACTGGTTTTTGCTACCTGAGATGGGAGCTTCAAGAAAACTACCATTCTTCTCTCACCTTCAAACAGACAAAAATATGAATTAAAGGAGGCAAAATGAGCCGGTTAATTTAGGATTTTAGGTCACGGTGAATAATTTATGAAACATGCCAGATTAGATCAAGTAGTGAATGAACAACTAATCATCTCAAATAATCAAAATATTAAACAATTCTTCCTTGCTAAAATGAATAGAAGTTAGTAGCACCTTAATTGAGTCCACTATAAAACTAAATGGAAGACAAAAATATCAATCTGTAAGTACTGTGTAAAGGTTAAAATTTCTGACAAAGATGACAAAGTTGAGTTGGCTAATTTATTAATATTATTTTTTTTTTATCTCAAACGGGTATAACATTTAGAACTGAACAGAAAATCATTTGGGAATAAAATTCAGCCCTATATAACCCACTTTAAGACAACACTAAAATGACCTATTATCTTGCCACATTTCTACCTAGTAACTAACGAATTAAAGTTCCCTATACTACACTTAAAGAACCTACTCTATTTGAACACTTGAAAGCAAAAAAAAATGTGACCTTATAAAAAGTTTATGATTACCAATAAAAAATAAGTAATTTAATTACCTTGATTTTAGCTGTGATGGTGATCACTCATAAAGTTACCCATTACCTCCACTATATCAAAAATCAATACCATCAACCTAAAACCCTGCAATTTTGTAACGTATAAACACATGTCAATAGTGTTTCAAGTTTTTGTATACTATTAAGAAAGACCTATACAATTCAATACTAATTCTAGGACATTTATAAAGAGCCAGAACTACTGCAAATCTATACTACAAAAACTTACATACTTCAACTGAAAACTAAACTAATTACCCAATTTGATCAATTATGAGAACACCTGGACAATCTTGCAAAACATTAGATATTAAATTACTCAAGTCACATTGGTCTTAGAATGGGTGGTTACGGTCAAGTAATGTCACTTGCTTATCCATTCATCATCTACTAATTAGGTTACGAATTTTGTATGAAATTGAATTGAAATCAGGCGTGGTTTTAAATCAAATACCAGTAACGCTAATCCTTCTTGAAATCGCTATTGGGCTAGTTTATCGGGTGATTGGCACATTGTGGCTCAAGTGGGCGAGCTCTAAATTCGCAGTCCATCTAAGAGGTGGCTGCAACTGAAATCAGGGAATAAATACAGCAATGAAAAACAATTCAACCTATATACGACTGCAACCGAAAGCAGGCTACAAAAACAACAATCAAAACCACAAATAGATAGAATTTAACATACCTAAAAATATAGAGCAGAAGATCAGCGTCGATATGAAGTTTGAATATCACCTTTGATATCGACCACGACTTGAATTCAGATGGAAAATAAAAACCCTAGTTAGTTGCTTATGACAAGAACAATCTACAAAACAAATCAAAAACTCCAACCTAACCCCTTTATGTATGAATAAAAAAAGTTATCATCAAAATATACGATTAATCGAAAGACTTATTCATTCATAGGTGACATTCATATGATCAGTAGATGTTATAATCGGGAAAAGACTAACCATGTTCATTCCATAGTAGCTCCTTACGATTCCAACATATTAGTTCTGATCGATTGAATCAAAAACATAATTGTAATTGTATTAGTTACTCAATATAAGAATCACTCGAGATAATAGAAGATTCGATGATGATTTAATTTAATTAGATGATTGTTTGTTTCAATGATCAATTGAAACTGGCGTGGATTGAAAATGAAAGAACGGTTCAAGTATCAGATAATATAAGGGATTGAATTTGACCTAAAAATGTTATGCTAATTAGAGCAATGGGAGTGGGGGATGTCACTTACCCCGTCCCCTCTTCCGTCGCCAGTCACCCCACTCCCTCCCCACTTCACCTTGTTCCGTCGCGGGTCTGTCAGTCGCCTCGGCGACGCAAAATGCACCCTGAATAAAAAAAAAATACAACCGTTGCATTCTAGCCGTTGGGGTGTTTTCCATTTTTTTTAATTTTTTTTTCTTTTTTACTTTCTATATATATACAACATATACACAAACACAAACACAAACACAAACATAAACACAAACACAAATCTCATTCACAAACACAAATCTCATTCAAAAAAAAAAATGTCAAATTATTATCATTCACAATGGAGTCCACTCTCACCCTATTCACCCGGATCGGCTCAAGGTTCGGCTAGTGGTGGTGGTGAGGCTAATCTCGGTTTTTCAAATTTTGCCAATTCACAACAATCAATGCCACAAATGTCTCCCGGGCAAATACAAGCGTTTATGTTGTGGCAACAATAACAACAACAACAACAACAACAATCACAAGTTCCACAAACACAAGTTCAACAAACACAACAAACACCACAAGCACCAAAACGCAAGTCGAGAGCAAAGGCTAAAGGAAAAGAAGTTGCGGGCGATTCGTCTCAACCTAGAAGACGAACTGAGTACTTGTGGGAACCCGAAGATGAGCTACGTTTAGCTCAATCGTGGATTGCGGCTTCTGAAAATCCAAACCAAGGCATTGATCAAAAGTCATCTTCGTTTTGGAACGTGGTTATGAATGAGTACCATTCTAGGAGTCCACCTTACAAACGAACAAAGGATATGTTGACCTCCAAATGGACAAAAATGAATGAATGTTGCAGAAAGTATGGTGGAATCGTGAGTCGTCTCAAACGAGTTCCACGTAGTGGCGAAGGTGATGTCAATTTCAAAGAACGTTGTGATGCACAATACAAGGTGGAGACGTTTAAGAAGTTTAACAATTACCTAGCTTGGGAATTCCTATAGGACAAGCAAAAGTGGAACAATCCGACTCCACTTAAAACAAGCAAACGTGATTGTATTAGTTTGGATGATTGTGATCTAGATGAGGAACCGGAAGAACCGGAAGAGAATCCAAATGCGGAGCTATATGGGGAGGATGCAACACCACGACCTCCCTAAAAATCAAGAAAATCAAAATCACAAAAGACATCTTCGAGCTCCGCCGCTTCCGCAAGATCCTCGTTTGATGAAAGTGCAAGCGGCACTTTTGAATCAATAACTAGTTACTTTGATTTGAAAATACTACAAATATCTACGGCGGGAATGGATGAAGAAGATGCACAAGTTCTTCAAGCGAAGAAAGCGGCGATTCGGGCCAAGCTTCGAAGTGAAAATTGAAGTGTTTCGTATTTGTCTTTAATAAATAGGAATTGTAATGTTTTTTTTTTTTTTTTTTTTTATTTTATGAATTGTAATGTTTTTTTTAGGAATTGTAATGTTTTTTTTTTAGGAATTGTAATGTTTAATTTTTATTTTAATGGAAGTTATTTCTATTTATGTTAATTTTTATAATTATATTCATTTATGTTATATTTAAAATTATAAAAAAATAATAAAAATATAAACTGACATGCCTAACTGACAGAGGTCACCACTCCCCACTTTTTCTGACTCAGCAAGTCAGGCCTGACATGCCAAGTGACCTCAGTCACCACTCCTAGTGCTCTTAGGAGGGTTGATTACCAAACCTTCCATTTTATTTGGGAAGATACTAATTAGGTAAATTTTCTTATTAATCAAATTAAATCCCTTAGAAGTAGGATTGAACGATTTGAGGATTTTGAGGAATTTATTATGAGAAATTTATAGAATTAAATTACTTTTTAATTAATATTTTTCTAGTCAATTGTAAATTAAAGTAAAAATAAGGTTATTAATGTAATTATTAATAGGTCAGATCATGTTGAGATTAGAAGATGTGATGAGTTTGAATGAGATTCGGTAAGTAAGGGGTAGACTCGGTAAGAGAGAGATTCGGTAAAATTTACATTCCACATCTTCTAGAACTCAGTTACAATAAAATGGTTATCTAATTAGGACTACATAGGTTCCTTATATAGCCGTCTTCTAAGGAACCTTCATTTAAGCATGTTTCACATTAACACTATACAACTTCGGGGTCCTAACAATCTCCCCCTTAGTGTTAAATGTGAAGTTTACAATATAATCCTATTTAGTAATCTTGAGAGGTCCAAACGTTAGTTTCCATCATGTGCCATATGGTTTTGAAACTTCAACTTGATTTTATGAAATTTGCTTAGAAGGTTTCCATTAGTCTTAGAATGCTGGACCGGGTTGCTAGTAATTGCAATAGAACTTTGTGAATCACAGTAAATTGGGGTCTTAGAAATCTTAAAGCCATAGTCCAAAAGTTGAGTTTGCATCCACAAAACTTGTGAACAACAGTGAGCTGCAGCAATATACTCAGACTCAGCTGTTGATAAGGACACACAGTTCTGCTTTTTGGATGACCAACCGACTAGTATGTTTCCTAACATCTGAATTGATCCAGATGTGCTTTTTCTATCAACATGGCAACCGCCATGATCAACATCTGTATAAGCAGTGAGATTGAAATCGGATCCATGAGGATACCAGATTCCAAGGTTAGGTGTACCTTTAAGGTACTGGAAAATCCTAACCACCGCTTTGGAGTGGGATTTCTTAGGGTTTGAATGAAAGCGGACACAGACAGTTACAGAAAGTGTAATATCTGGTCTGCTTGCAGTTAGATACATTAAAGAGCCAACCATGCTTCGATAAAGTGTAACGTCAAAGGGTTCCCCATTAGCATCAGCATCCAGTAATGTCCTCATTGGGGTTGTCATGGGTTTTAAAGAAGTCATTTTAAAACGTTTGAGCATATAATTGATATACTTAGTTTGACTGATAAAAATCCCGTTTGGTAATTGTTTTACTTGTAACCCCAAGAAGAAATTAAGCTGGTCAAGCATGCTCATTTCGAATTTGTTGGCCATAAGGTCACCAAATATTTTGCATAAGGCCGGGGACGTGGAACCAAAAATAATGTCATCAACGTAAATTTGAACCAAGAGAATGTAACCGTGGTTTTTATGAATGAAGATCGTTATATCAATCATTCCACGAGAGAAGCCATTATCCAGCAAGTACTTTGTTAAAGTCTCGTACCATGCACGCGGTGCTTGCTTCAGACCATACAAAGCTTTCTCCAAGTAGTAGACGTGGTTTGGATGAATGGGATCGACAAAGCCTTCTGTTGATCAACATAAACTTCCTCTTGAAGATGACCATTTAGAAAAGCAGTTTTGACATCCATTTGAAACACCGTGAACTTCATATGAGAAGCAAATGCAAGGAAAAGACGAATAGCCTCAATCCTAGCAACCGGAGCAAACGTTTCGTCATAATCAATACCCTCTTGTTGTCGGTATCCCTTGGCCACAAGACGTGCCTTATTTCGAACCATAATTCCATCAGAATCCTTCTTGTTCTTGAAAATCCACTTAATCCCTATTGGTCGTTGACCCGTTGGTCTTGGAACTAATTGCCATACTTTTAACCGTTCAAATTGATTGATCTCTTCTTGCATTGCTACCACCCAGTTCGGGTCCAATAAAGCTTGAGCAACCGTTGTTGGTTCAAACTTACTAAGAAAGGCAGTGTATAGACACATATTTCGAGTAGCCCTTCGAGTTGAGATTGGAGCAGATGCATCACCAATGATAAGATCTATTGGATGACTTTTAGTCCATCGGTTGTTATGTGTAAGAAGTTGTACATCAGTGGAATCCATTGAAACATCAACCGTTGTTGACGATGAGCCTTGATCAGCTTGTGCTGATGTAACACTTTCTAATGGATTCATTTGAGTATCTGGAGAAACAACTGGAGTAGTATCAACGAATGAATCTTGAATTGGTTCAAGATTATCAGTAGTAGGAGGTGGAAGGGAGGATGAAGAAGCAACAGGTGAATCAGTTGGTGTTGCATCTTCATCAAAGAGACTTGGTTGAGTCTCCACAGTAGTAGACTGTGACGGTGTAACCGGTACGTCTTGAACATTTGAATTTCGTTGAGGAGCATAAAGACTATCAAACAAGATATCCAGTTCCTCTGTTGTAACCGTCAGAACACTCTTCTTCAAGAAAATTGAATTTTGCGCAGAAGAAGTAGTAGCCAGGTTAGGATCGGGTTTTGAACCGAGTTGTTCAAAAGCCATTCTCGAAAATTCATCGAACTTGACATTAATGCTTTCCTTGATCGTCTTTGTCCATTTGTGATAGACACGATAGGAAACTTTGTTCGAAGAATAACCGAGAAATATGGCCTGATCGCCATGAGGATCAAACTTTCCGAGGCTGTCAAAATCGTTAAGCACATAACATATACAACCAAAGACACAGAAATATTTGACATTCGGGCGTCTACCATATAGTAACTCATAAGGAGTTTTGTCAAAACGTTTATTAATGATACATCGATTTTGGGTATAACATGCAGTTGAAATGGCCTCCTCCCACATTTTTGGAGGTAGTTTGGAGTAAGCAAGCATCGTTCGAGCTGCCTCACACAACGTACGATTACGTCATTCGAATACTCCATTCTGTTGGGGGGTTCGAGCAGTAGAGAACTGATGTTTAATGCCTTGGTCTTTCAAATAACTATCAAGCAGGTCATTCTTAAATTCCGTCCCATTATCAGTTCAGATGCCCTTAACATGTTTGTTAAAAGAGCGTTGAGTCTTTTCAATGAACTCAATGATAATGGCGGACGTTTCTGACTTAGTTCTCATAAGAAAAATCCATGTAAATCGGGTATAGTCATCTACAATGACAAGCACATGTTTTCGGCCACCGAGACTAGAAATTCTCATGGTTCCACATAAGTCCATATGCAATAATTGCAAAGATGATGAAGTACTGAGGTTTTGCTTAAGCGGATGATTGGTCCGTTTCAGCTTACCCATTGCACATGATGGACATACATGATGCTTATCATATTGAAAGCTAGGAATACCATCAACTAAGTCTTTAGAGACTAGTCGATTAATACCCTTATAATTCAGGTGTGACATCTGATGATGCCATAACCATGAATTTTCCTTCATGGAACGAGTAGCCAAACACATGGTGTCATGTGATGGTGCATCATTGAGGTCAATAGTATATAGTGAAGCACAACGTTTACCAACAAGGAGATCATTTCCATCGGTGGATTGCACCGAGCATTGACGATGTTCAGACAAAACTTTGAGATCTCCATCGCAGAATTGGCTGACACTAAATAAACTGCACCCCAAACCCTCAACATATGAGACCCGTTTGATCGTTATTCCATTTTTCACAAAATCTCCATATCCCGTTATCGCTGCAATCTCATCATTTCCGAATGTAACCGTTTGATCCATATCCCGTTTGATCCATATCCCGTTACCAAACACAAACGTCAAAACCCTGTAAACGTTAATATCCTAGAGTTTAGGTACCCAAAGTTTCTTGGGTCCTCTATGGTCAGTGCCATCAATAAACTTTGGATCAACAATGAGATAATCACGTAAAGCATCATGCAATTTGGACAACAAAGCATCAGATAAAACCACATTACATGAAGCATCATACGCAATATCAAGTTTTACATCATTATCAGAAGTCTTAACACACAACTTATTCCATGTAGATGTTTTTTTTCACAGAAGAAAATTGAAATACATGTGATGACTTCCTAGGCCGACTAGCAGATTTCTTTGGTTTGTTTGCTACTTTCTTAGTCGTTGACTTAGGAACCCATACAGACTTGTAAGTCAAGTTTGAATTATGACCTGTGACACGGAAAACACCTCTGTTAGTTAGACGTCCAAACTTTTCAGTTGACACATGAGATGATTGATTTTGTGAAATTTCTAATTTGATTTTACGTTCCTTTGCATCATACTCACTCAAATCAGGTTTAGGACTTGTGTGTTGTTTAGACTTGACTGATTTCTTTAAAAGACTCTCCTTTGATTTATTTGACATTAGAATCATAGGAATCCTTTTCAGTTGACACAGAACCATTTTGAGAATGAACTTTCTTAACAACAAATAGTGTTGAAGGTACAACTTTTGAAACACGGTTACCAAATTAAGAACGTAGAGGATTTTTAAGAATAGTAATGGGTTTAGCATTCATAGATGTGTTTGACCCTTTCCCCTTCTTATTAATCCCACCAACACATTCAGACACATTGGTTTCAACAGTAGATGGTTGTTTAAGTGTGTTAGCCTGTTTCAGTTGAATTATCTTTTGTTTTAAACTTTTAATCTCAAGACATAATTCCTCAGCAAAAACTACCACTTCAACTTCCTTAAAAGCATAAGTGTAGAGACCCGTCCTAATCCATCTGGACGAATACATTACATTTGGTTACATCGCAAGGTACTTGACCTCTATATGATACATTTTACAAACATTGCATTCTTTTTTAAAAGACAAACTTTCATTTTATCGAAAGTTGACGGCATGCATACCATTTTATAATATATCCAACTATAATTGACTTAATAATAATCTTGATTAACTCAACGACTCGAATGCAACGTCTTTTGAAATATGTCATGAATGACTCCAAGTAATATCTCTAAAATGAGCAAATGCACAGCGGGAGATTTCTTTCATACCCGAGAATAAACATGCTTTAAAGTGTCAACCAAAAGGTTGGTGAGTTCATTAGTTTATCATAAATAATCATTTCATAATATTAATAGACCAAAAGATTTTCATTTCCATTTATAAACATCCCATACATAGAGATAAAAATCATTCATATGGATTGAACACCTGGTAATCGACATTAACAAGATGCATATAGAATATCCCCATCATTCCGGGACTCCCTTCGAACATGATAAAATCGAAGTACTAAAGCAGTTCAAATTCTATGACTGGGGCTTGTTAGTGCCCATACATATATCTTTAGGATTCGCGTCAATTAGGGTGTCTGTTCCCTAATTCTTAGATTACCAGACTAAAAAGGGGCATATTCGATTCGATAATTCAACCATAGAATGTAGTTTCGATTACTTGTGTCCATTTCGTAAAACAGTTAAAAATATATGTATTAATTGGGGGATGAAACGTTTAAAATTGATTTAATACCAGTCGAGTTAGGAAGTTTTGATGTAATAATTGGCATGGACTGGTTGAAAAAGGTGAGAGCATAGGTCGTTTGTTACAAAAATGCGATTCGCATTATGCGTGAAAAAGGAAAACCTTTAATGGTGTACGGAGAAAAGAACAACGCGAAATTAAATCTTATTAGTAGTTAAGAAAAGGTTGTTACGTCATTCTAGCACACATCGAGGAAGTTAGACCTGAAGAAAAGAACATCAGTGATGTTCCCGTCGTAAAAGAATTTTCCGATGTATTTCCGAAAGAATTACCGGGATTACCCCCACATCGATCAGTTGAATTTCAAATAGACCTTGTACCAGGAGCTGCACTAATAGGTCGTGCTCCATACAGACTCGCACCCAGCGAAATGAAAGAATTACAAAGTCAGTTACAGGAACTTTTAGAGCGTGGTTTCATTCGACCAAGCACATCACCATGGGGAGCTCCTGTTTTGTTTGTCAAGAAGAAAGATGGTACATTCAGGTTGTGTATCGAGTATCGAGAGTTGAACAAACTTATCATCAAGAACCGCTATCCACTACCGAGAATCGACGACTTATTTGATCAACTACAAGGCTCGTCTATTTATTCGAAGATCGATTTATGTTCTGGATATCATCAAATGCGGGTGAATGAGGATGATATTCCAAAGACTGCTTTTAGGACGCGTTACGGTCATTACGAGTTTATGGTTATGCCATTTGGGTTGACTAACGCACCAGCTGTGTTCATGGACCTCATGAACCGAGTGTGTGGACCATACCTTGACAAGTTTGTCATTGTTTTCATCGATGACATACTTATTTACTCGAAGAATGATCAAGAACACGAAGAACATTTGAGAAAAGTGCTAGAGTTGCTGAGAAAAGAAAAACTGTACGCTAAGTTTTCAAAGTGTGCATTTTGGTTGGAAGAAGTTCAATTCCTCGGTCATATAGTGAACAAAGAAGGTATTCAGGTGGATCCAGCAAAGATTGAAACCGTTGAAAAATGGGAAACCCCGAAAACTCCGAAACACATACGCCAATTTTTAGGGCTAGCTGGTTATTACAGGAGATTCATCCAAGATTTTTCTAAAATAGCAAAACCCTTGACTGCATTAACGCATAAAGGGAGGAAATTTGAATGGAAGGATGAACAAGAAAAAGCGTTTCAATTGTTGAAGAAAAAGTTAACTACGGCACCTATATTAGTATTACCTGAAGGGAATTATGATTTTGTGATATATTGTGACACCTCAAAGCAAGGTCTCGGTTGTGTATTAATGCAACGAACGAAGGTAATTGCTTATGCGTCTAGACAATTGAAGATTCACGAGCAAAATTATACGACACATGATTTGGAATTAGGCGCGGTTGTTTTTGCATTAAAGACTTGGAGGCACTACTTATATGGGGTCAAAAGTATTATATATACCGACCACAAAAGTCTTCAACACATATTTAATCAGAAACAACTGAACATGAGGCAGCGTAGGTGGATTGAATTGTTGAATGATTACGACTTTGAGATTCGTTACCACCCGGGAAAGGCAAATGTGGTAGCCGACGCCTTGAGCAGAAAGGACAGAGAACTCATTCGAGTAAAATCTATGAATATAATGATTCACAATAACCTTACTACTCAAATAAAGGAGGCGCAACAAGGAGTTTTAAAAGAGGGAAATTTAAAGGATGAAATACCCAAAGGATCGGAGAAGCATCTTAATATTTCAGAAGACAGAACCCGGTATAGGGCTGAAAGAATTTGGGAACCAAAATTTGGAGATATGAGAGAAATGGTACTTAGAGAAGCTCATAAAACCAGATACTCAATACATCCTGGAACGGAGAAGATGTATAAGGATCTCAAGAAACATTTTTGGTGGCCAGGTATGAAAGCCGATGTTACTAAATATGTAGGAGAATGTTTGACGTGTTCTAAGGTCAAAGCTGAGCATCAGAAACCATCAGGTCTACTTCAACAACCCGAAATCCCGGAATGGAAATGGGAAAACATTACCATGGATTTCATCACTAAATTGCCAAGGACTGCAAGTGGTTTTGATACTATTTGGGTAATAGTTGATCGTCTCACCAAATCAGCACACTTCCTGCCAATAAGAGAAGATGAAAAAATGGAGAAGTTAGCACAACTGTATTTGAAGGAAGTTGTCTCTAGACATGGAATACCAATCTCTATTATCTCTGATAGGGATGGAAGATTTATTTCACGATTCTGACAGACATTACAGCAAGCATTAGGAACTCATCTAGACATGAGTACTGCCTATCATCCACAAACTGATGGGCAGAGCGAAAGGACGATACAAACGCTTGAAGACATGCTACGAGCATGTGTTATTGATTTCGGAACAGTTGGGATCGACACCTTCCGTTAGCAGAATTTTCCTACAACAACAGCTACCATTCAAGCATTGAGATGGCCACGTTTGAAGCACTTTATGGTAAAAAGTGCAGGTCTCCGATTTGTTGGAGTGAAGTGGGGGATAGACAGATTACGGGTCCGGAAATAATACAAGAAACTAACGAGAAGATCATCCAAATTCAACAACGGTTGAAAACCGCCCAAAGTCGACAAAAGAGCTACGCAGACATTAAAAGAAAAGATATATAATTTGAAATTGGAGAGATGGTCGTGCTTAAGGTTGCACCTTGGAAAGACGTTGTTCGATTTGGTAAATGAGGAAAATTAAATCCAAGGTATATAGGACCATTCAAGATTATTGATCGTGTCGGACCAGTAGCTTACTGACTTGAATTTCCACAACAACTCGCGGCTGTACATAACACTTTCCACGTCTCAAATTTAAAGAAATGTTTTGCTAAAGAAGGTCTCACTATTCAGTTAGACGAAATCCAAATCAACGAAAAACTTCAATTCGTCGAAGAACCCGTCGAAATAATGGATCGTGAGGTTAAAAGACTTAAGCAAAACAAGATACCAATTGTTAAAGTTCAATGGAATGCTCGTAGAGGACCTGAGTTCACCTGGGAATGAGAAGATCAGATGAAGAAGAAATACCCGCACTTATTTCCAGAAGATACGTCAACACCTCCAACTGCTTAAAATTTCGGGACGAAATTTATTTAACGGGTAGGTACTGTAGTGACCCGAACTTTTTTATGTTTATATATATTAAATGAAATTGTTATTTACATGATTAAGTGTTTCCAACATGTTAAGCAATCAAACTTGTTAAGACTTGATTAATTGAAATAGGTTTCATATAGACAATTGACCACCCAAGTTGACCGGTGATTCACGAACGTTAAAACTTGTAAAAACTATATGATGACATATATATGATTATATACATATTTAACATGATATTATGATAAGTAAGTATCTCATTAGGTATTTTAACAATGAGTTATATACATAAAATTGAGTTTATTGAATTAAGAAACTCGAAACGATATATATAACGATTATCGTTATAACAACGTCTTACTAAATACATATGAATCATATTAAGATATTGTTACACTATGTTTAATCATGATAAATGATAAGTAAACATGTTATTATGTATATTAACAATGAACTACATATGTAAAAACAAGACTACTAACTTAAGGATTTCGAAACGAGACATATATGTAACGATTATCGTTGTAACGACATTTAAATGTATATATATATATATATATATATATATATATCATATTAAGATATATTAATATATCATAATATCATGATAATATAATAATTTAACATCTCATTAGATATAATAAACATTGGTTAACAACATTTAAAAAGATCGTTAACTTAAAGCTTTCAAATCAACATTTACATGTAACGACTAACGATGACTTAACGACTCAGTTAAAATGTATATAAATGTAGTGTTTTAATATGTATTCATACACTTTTGAAAGACTTCAAGACACTTATCAAAATACTTCTACTTAACAAAAATGCTTACAATTACATCCTCGTTCAGTTTCATCAACATTTCTACTCGTATGCACCCATATTCGTACTCGTACAATACACAGCTTCTAAATGTATGTACTATTGATATATACACTCTAATGATCAGCTCTTAGCAGTCCATATGAGTCACCTAACACATGTGGGAACCATCATTTGGCAACTAGCATAAAATATCTCATAAAATTACAAAAATATTAGTAATCATTCATGACTTATTTACATGTAAACAAAATTACACATCCTTTATATCTAATCCATATACCAACGACCAAAAACACCTACAAACACTTTCATTCTTAAATTTTCTTCATCTAATTAATCTCTCTCAAGTTCTATCTTCAAGTTCTAAGTTTTCTTCATAAATTCTATAAGTTCTAGTTTCATAAAATCAAGAATACTTCCAAGTTTACTAGCTCACTTCCAATCTTGTAAAGTGATCATCCAATCTCAAGAAATCCTTGTTGTTTATAGTAAGATATCATTCTAAATCAAGGTAATATTCATATACAAGCTTTGATTCAATTCCTATAACTATAACTATCTTAAGTCGAGTGATAATCTTACTTGAACTTATTTTCGTGTTATGATTCTACTTCAAGAACTTTCAAGCCATCCAAGATTCTTTGAAGCTAGATCATTTCTTGTCACTTTCAGTAGGTTTACCTACTAAACTTGAGGTAGTAATGATGTTCATAACATCATTCGATTCATACATATAAAACTATCTTATTCGAAGATTTGAACATGTAATCACTAGAACATAGTTTAGTTAATTCTAAACTTGTTCGCAAACAAAATTTAATCCTTCTAACTTGACTATTAAAATCAACTAAACACATGTTCTATATCTATATGATATGCTAACTTAATGATTTAAAATCGGAAAACACGAAAAACACCATAAAACCGGATATACGCCGTCGTAGTAACACCGCGGGCTGTTATGGGTCAGTTAATTAAAAACTATGATAAAATTTGATTTAAAAGTTGTTCTTCCGGGAAAATGATTTTTCTTATGAATATGAAACTATATCCAAAAATCATGGTTAAACTCAAAGTGGAAGTATGTTTTCCAAAATGGTCATCTAGACGTCGTTCTTTCAACTGAAATGACTACCTTTACAAAAATGACTTGTAACTTATATTTCTGACTATAAACCTATACTTTTTATGTTTAGATTCATAAAATAGAGTTCAATATGAAACCATAGCAATTTTATCTACTCAAATCGGATTTAAAACGAAGAAGTTATGGGTAAAACAAGATTGGATATTTTTTGATTGTTGTAGCTACGGGAAATATTGTAACAATTCTATAAAAATCATATCCTAGCTAACTTATATTATATTATACATGTATTCTAATATATTATGTAATCTTGGGATACCATAGACACGTATGCAAATGTTTTGACATATCATATCGACCCATGTATATATATTATTTGGAACAACCATAGACACTCTATATGCAGTAATGTTGGAGTTAGCTATACAGGGTTGAGGTTGATTCCAAAAATATATATATTTTGATTTGTGATCTAGCCTGAGACGTGTATACACTGGGTCGTGGATTGATTCAAGATAATATATATATCGATTTATTTCTGTACATCTAACTGTGGACAACTAGTTGTTGGTTACTAACGAGGACAGCTGACTTAATAAATTTAAAACAGTAAAACGTATTAAAAATGTTGTAAATACATTTTGAACATACTTTGATATATATGTACATATTTGTTATAGGTTTGTGAATCGACCAGTGCCAAGTCTTACTTCCCGACGAAGTAAAAATCTGTGAAAGTGAGTTATAGTCCCACTTTTAAAATCTAATATTTTGGGATGAGAATACATGCAGTTTTATAAATGCTTTACGAAATAGACACAAGTAAATGAAACTACATTATATGGGTGAATGATCGAAGCCGAATATGCCCCTTTTGCTTGGTAACCTAAGAATTAGTAAACCGATCTACTAATTGACGCGAATCCTAAAGATAGATCTATTGGGCCTAACGAACCCCATCCAAAGTACCGAATGCTTTAGTACTTCGAATTCGTTTTTATCATGTCCGAAGGATTTCCCGGAATGATAGGGGATATTCTTATATGCATCTTGTTAATGTCGGTTACCAGGTGTTCACCATATGAATGAATTTTATATCTATGTATGGGATATATATTGAAATATGAAATCTTGTGGTCTATTATTATGATTTGATAAATATATAGGTTAAACCTATAACTCACCAACATTTTTGTTGATGTTTAAAGCATGTTTATTCTCATGTGATTATTAAGAGCTTCCGCTGTTGCATATTCAAATAAGGACAAGATTTGGAGTCCATGCTTGTATGATATTGTGTAAAAACTGCATTCAAGAAACTTATTTTTGATGTAATATATTCTTATTGTAAACCATTATGTAATGGTCGTGTGTAAACGGTATATTTTAGATTATCGTTATTTGATAATCTACGTAATGCTTTTTTAACCTTTATCGATAAATTAAAGGTTATGGTTGTTTTAAAAATGAATGCAGTCTTTGAAAAACGTCTCATATAGAGGTCAAAACCTCGCGACAAAATCAATTAATATGGAACGTTTATAATCAATATAAACGGGACATTTCAGTTATTTCAGTTTTTCAGCGGAACTTAAGTTGTTCTTGGCCCAATAGCATAAGTAGGGACACGACCCAACAGCAGTTCACAAGCCCCACAAGGTCTTTACGGCCCAACTAGTACAACAAGGTTCAATTAAAAATCTTAAACGTAAGCCATCACTCTCATTTAATCAATCAATTTATACCTTTAATACAATCAAGTGGGGTGATATTTATGGTGTTTGTCGGCCATCAGGTTGAACTAGTTCCACTTGCATATTAGAACAAAACTCTTATAATAATATCATATGCATTCAAGTTGGCAACTTTTAAGAGTGCACAATCACCACTAAATTTATGTATTTAAACTGCCCACCAGAGAAAAAGTATTCGCAGCAAAATTCAACACGAAATAAAATATGTAGCAGCACAGCAGGTTCATGGTGGTGTCTGAAATGGTGGTTGTCTATGGTTAAAGTGGTTTAGAGAGAGAGTGAATGAGAGTGGGGTGATGAAGGATCGGTGATAAAGTGATGATGGCAACGAACTGAATAGCAATAACAGTGGATGAATTAATAGTTTAATCGTTATCATCTGTTACCTGAAATATCGTCTCACAAGAACATAAGACTTGTATTGATTTCTGAAGACTTTGAATCACCACTTCGTTTAAATATGTTTGAGTGCGAGTAATAAGGTTTTCATCTTGGCAATTGTCTGTCATTTAAAGGTGCCTTGCAGCACAAAGAGGATGGGTTAAGTTTGTTGCCTTGATCTTGAAGTTTATCTCGTAACAGAAATAAAACTTGGTTTGCAGCAACAAAGGTGAGTTGCAGGTGAAAAGAAAAACCCGTAATAGTTTTTATTGTTATTATTGTTTGTGGAGCTTTTTCAAGAATCAACAAATAGGTGAAAGGGCCAAACACAGAAGCAAGGTAACGATATTTAGTAAAGTTGCCGTTGGTTGGTATCGTGGTGTTTCTTGGCTACAAGATAGCAGCAAAATAGTATCAGCAATGGTGACGATGAAGTGGTGGTTGCTTTGGTGGTTTGGGGCTGCAATCGTACAAAGAAAACAGAAATAAGTAGCAAGTGGTCATCATGGTGGCGGTTATTGTGAAAGGTTTATAAGTGAGGTTTGTAAATGATGATCAAAGGTAAGGGTTATGGAGTGGTTTCGTGAAGTGGGTTAAGCTCGAACAAAACAGCTGTAAATAGAAATATTTAGCAGGTTTATTATCGTTGTGTTATTCATCTTAGAAGAAACAGTAAAAAATAGAAGTGGAAGTGGGTTTGTGGTGGTTTCATGTGGTAGTCGATGGTTGCGGTTTCTAGTGGTGTATTTAAATGGGTCTTGGTGGTCCGGTTGGATAAAGCAACGAGAGAACCGGGTACATGGTGGTTTGTTGCTTTCACGATCAAGGAAGGGAAGAGAGATAGTAGGGTTGTTGTGTTCTCGGTTGAAGACGGTTGTAATGGTGCATGGCTTGAAGATGGTAGCTCATGGTGGTTGTTGGATGATGATAGTGGTGGTTTTGTTCATTAAGCAAGAAGGTGGTTTAAGCAAGGTGATTGTGGATGTTTGTTCTTTGGGCAGAAAACGAATGAGAGAAGAAGGAGAAGAGTGATGGCTAATATCTTTCTCATTGTATATGTAATCATTGAATGAGTTAATGATTAAAACAGAAACAATGACTTTCAATTCATAATTTAATATCACGGGTATAATAGTGAGACAGAAACACAACTCATATAGTGGAGACGCCAATCACGGGAATTTAGGAAAAAGAATAAAAATCAAAAAGTTGATTAGATTTAACTGATTTCGCGTAATTATTGTCTTTTTATTTTATTTATTTTATATTTAATTAATATTAATAATTAATAATTTTATTAATATTAATAATACTATTAATATTATTAATAATAATAAAAATACTAATAATAATACTAATAGAAATAATAATAACATCCAAATAATACTAATAATAATAATAATAAAAATAATAATAATAATAATAATAATAATAATAATAATAATAATAATAATAATAATAATAATAATAATAATAATAATAATAATAATAATAATAATGATAATGATAAGAGTAATAAATGATAATTTTAATAATAATAATAACTAATAATATTTAAATCACAACTAAATTAAAATTTTAATCATGCTTATAATAATATCTATATTTAAAATCTTTATTTTGATAATCATAACCTTAAAATTATTTAGAATTTTGATATTTATAATTATAACAATTTAGTTCTTACAATTAAATCATATATTATATCAAACTATATTTCAAAGTATTATATATATATATATATATATATATATATATATATATATATATATATATATATATATATATATATATATATATATATATATATATATATATATATATATATATATATATATATATATATAATAGTTCGTGAATCGTCAGAAATGGTCGAAGTTAAATGATTGTATGAAAACAGTTCAAAATTTTTGAGACTCAACATGACAGACTTTGCTTATCGTGTCGAAATCATATAAAGTTAAAGTTTTAAATTTGGTCAGAAATTTTCGGATCGTCACAATAAGTACATTCTTTCTTAGGAAGTGGAGACAATTTATCACACAAAGCAAGCATTTGTTCTAATAATTGACACTTAAGTTGCAATTCAACATTTTCATTTTCCAGTATATCTACTATACGATTCAAGTTTCGTACAGCATGTATATTTACATAAAATTCATTCAAAGGATCAATTGTTGCATTAAAGTCTATCAAATTTTCAACAGTTGGTTCTTCTCGAGGTTCTACCTTTACATCTAAAGAATTTTGACCTAGAGATTCTATCTCATAGAAGACAGTTAGTTCATGTGTTAGGTCTTCACAGAAAACATCATTAGAAACAGAACATGCAGGCAATGCTGGTAGAATTGGTTTCACATTAAAAGTTGGTTCATCAAACACTTCATCTATGGTAATAATGCTAGAACTAGGGTTGTTAAACACTTCATTCTCAAGCATTAAAATGTATTTCTCTAGCATGAGTGTAGGAATATAAACCAATCTACGTTTAGGCACATAGTTAGCACTTTGCATATTTTTTTAGTTTCAACAAGTTCCTTCAAGAAATCAGGATTTGATTTACCCATTTTAGCATTAATTTTCTCATACATTAAGCTAATTTGATGGTATTTTTTAGATTTGCAATTAACAATAATATCATCAAAATCAGCATCAGAAGCTTGCACAAAATGAGATGGTAAACCAGCTTGAAAATAATCAGAATGATAGAATGATATAATCCTGGAATCTTTTTGGAAGCATCATCTAAAATCTTAGGATCTTCATAACCCAACCCCCACTTTTCACCATGAATCGTTTTTGGTCAATTCATGAAAATTGTTTGCTGTGAAAGTTCCATATCAATTATAGCTTTAGATTACTCTGTTTGATAGAGTTTTTCCTCGTATCGAGCAAGTTGAGGTTTCATTTGAAGAGACTCTTTTGACAATGAAGAAATTTCAGTGTTCTTCTCAATTATGGTTTCTTCCAATTGAATAATTTTCTTGTTTAGCTTCGAAATTGTCGGCTCATGTTGGTTTTTCAAATCAGAAAAATCTTTTTCTAAAAATTGAACTTTTTCTGCAAGTCGTTATGATTTTAGACAAAAATCTGTCCTTTCGACTTTAATCGAATGAATTGTCTTTTTAAGATCTTTCAACTCAATTTCCGTTATGATTTTCAGATTTTAAACCTTTGACTTCTTTTGACATTGAGACTAGATTCTTCATCATGTCATTTTGCATTTTTATAAAATTAGTTGGAATTTCAGTTGATTGTACCTCATCATCATCAGATGCTGAGTCAAAATTCTCCATTGGTTCCTTTGCTTTGATGAGCTTAGTCACCTTGCAAACATTTCCATGTTCCACCTCTGAATCTGAATCATCAGTCCAGTTAAATCAAGTATCATCAACCGATTTCAGCCCTTATTCAGTTTCCACAATCTTTGCCATCAACATTTTCTTCTTGTAGTAAGTTGCGTCTTTCTTCTTAGGCATCTTGCATTCACGAGAGTAATGACCAGCTTTGCCACAATTGAAACAGATTGAATCATCCTTCTTGGAATCATCAACACATTGATTTTTTGGTTGATCTGGTTTCTTGTAGTAAAAGGAAGAAGATGAGTTCTTGCATTGATTGCTTGATTTGCCTTTGAACTTGTGTTTGTTCAAGACTTTGGTGAACATGGCTGCCATCTTGACTAATTCAAGGTGAGAATCATCAACATCAGAAAGATTCAACTCTTCAGAATCAGTTGATTCTTCAACAAGCACTTTCTTGGATAAGTATTTGGAAGTAGAAAATGATTTGCTCTTCTTTTTGTCAATGAGAGCAAGAGGATCACTTGGAGACGACTCTTTCCTTCCCTCTTAAAGTTTAGACACCTCTGGTTGATAATGCATAAGAACTCCAACAAGCTCATGAATAGTCATCTTGTCAATCTCTTTGTAGATTGAACAATGGTTCCATAAGGAAGCCAATCAACATTGAGCTTTTTGAGGAATTTCATGTTGACTTCAGCATTTACTTTTATAATCTTGCACCTTTTCAACTCATTGAGAACACCATTGAAACGACGGTAGGTATCCTTGAGTTGTTCTTTGGGTTCCTGCTTGAAATCTTCATAAAATCTAAGAACCTTATTTAGTATAGTAACATCTAACATGTCATAACCTTCTTGCTGTCGTTTGATCTCATCCCATATGTCTTTTGTCGTGGTGTTCCTGTCAACATTTTCAAACAACTCATACGAGATAGCTTGCATAACAATGTTCTTTGCCTCTATGTCACCCTGAGCTCTCTCTCGTCTATCACCAGAAAGTTCATAGACTAGAATTGGCATACCAGTATCCGGATGACACTCTACAACTGGACCATCTCTCAGAGAAGCCCATATGTACTTTGCTTTCTCACCCTTGTAGTCTATGTACTGAGTGATACGGTGGAGCCACTAAGTGTACTTGCCATCAAACAATACTGGAGGTAGGGAATCTGATCCAATGATCAAAGTATCTTGGGTAGACATCTTAAAATTGAGGCAGATTTAGTAAAGATTTGGTATTACACAAATCTAGGATGAATGGTTCACAAAAATCTAACAAAAATGTCAGATTTGGTATCTGGTTCGGTACTGTAGCAGATTCGGTAAGTGGTTTGGTACTGTAGCGGATTCGATAAAGATTCGGTAAGCCAGATTCTGTATCAGGAACTGATTGGTAACACAAGTAATACACCCAGATTTGGTATAGATTCGGTAACCACAAGATTTGAAGCCTTAGAACACTTAAAACCAATGTATTAAGTGATACCGAGATTCTGGTTCGGTATTTGACTCGGTAGTCAAATTCTGTAGACGACTAGGAACGGGCAAATCAAAAATTTCACTTCGAATTTAAATTAGATTCGGTAACCTTGCTGCACAAGGAAACAAGTTAGTAACACACAGAATATTAAAGATACCGAATGTATAGGATACCGAATGTCAACTGTAGTCAACTGTAGTAGTTGACAAACCGTGTCTAAGTATAGAATCTTAGAAATACAATCGAATCCTTTCTCAAACCATACCAATTAGCTGCATATGATCAAACCGAATGTGATAGAATAACTAACACACCACAATCTGCAACACTTAATGAGGATTATCAACTTTGAAGTAGATTCGGTATGACAGTTATGATACCGAATGTTGATCGAATATTCAAAAATTGAAGAATTGATGAAATTGAACCGTCAAAAACTTGATTAAACACCTCACGATCACAACTGAAACCACAAACTTTCTCTAAAATACAGAATCAAGCTGGAATTGATCAATACCGAGTGTTTTAGCCACGAACTCTAAAAATCAACTTGATTCTTCATAATTGTTGTTAAAAAGCTGTAATGATGATCGAAACTCTTTCTAATCAACCTAATAGACCTTCGCTAAACTTATCACAAGAATCTGAACGTCAGATAATCAAATTCGATTGTACCGAATCTAATTCAATCTAACCGAATGTGATCAGATTCTGTAATCTTTAATCTCTGGATCGATATAGTGATGTAATATCACTCCCTGGATGCTCTGATACCAAATGATAGGTCAGATCATGTTGAGATTAGAAGATGTGATGAGTTTGAATGAGATTAGGTAAGTAAGGAGTAGACTCGGTAAGAGAGAGATTCGGTAAAATTTACATTCCGCAGCTTCTAGAACTCAGTTACAATACAATGGCTATCTAATTAGGACTACGTAGGTTCCTTATATAGCCCTCTTCTAAGGAACCTTCATTTAAGCATGTTTCACATTAACACTATACAACTTCGGGGTCCTAACAATTATCATTTTAATTGAAAAATGTATTAAGTAATAATGTTTTCGCGATTTAATCCAAGGGTTGTAAATATCTCATTAGTTAGGATGGATGGTCAAGATTAATTATTTGAAAAAATTATTACTTATTTAAGCTTCTCTTTTAATAAGAAGAGGGATTTTGCTGACATGAAAATTTTATATATACTCTAAATCAATATACTTGTCATATTTAATTTAAGACTTAATAATTTATTAATAAAAATATACTTTCCATATTAATTAACAATAAACCTTTTGCACTAGGGAATGGGCTTAAGGTCTGTTTTGAGCTAACACATATGGAATAACCTAATTCCATAAAAATTTCTACCTTCCATTGGTTGAAAATTCAAGGAAGCATCCGGGTTAGGCAAGTGCTTCATGATCGTCATATCCTTCCATCGATCCTCTCATCTTTATGTATTTGGTGTCAACGTCAAGTAGAATCTCCTTCTCATGTTTTCATGCATTGTTTGTGGTCCTTCAAGATTTGGTCGGCTCAATTTTAAATGGTGGTATATTGGTTGGGTGATGCCGGGCAATTTGTTACAATTCTCGTCCATTTGATTTTTCAGTATGGGCTTTTTTGATTCGATATTTTGGAGGTTAAATCGGGACGTCAACTTTGGGGGATTTTTGGACAGCTCGTGAAAGGACCCGTTCATATACATTATAAACGATTCACAATAGTTGATTACATCGCGAGGTATTTGACCTCTATATGATACGTTTTACAAACATTGCATTTGTTTTTAATAGAAAAACTTTCTTTACATCAAAAATTGACGGCATGGATACTATTTCATATTACATCCAACTATAATTGACTTAATATTAATCTTGATGAACTCAACGACTCGAATGCAACGTCTTTCAAAGTATGTCATGAATGACTCCAGGTAATATCCTTAAAATGAGCTAATGCACAGCGGAAGATTTCTTTAATACCTGAGAATAAACATGCTTTAAAGTGTCAACCAAAAGGTTGGTGAGTTCATTAGTTTATCATAATCAATCATTTTCGTAATAGTAATAGACCACAAGATTTCAGTTTCCATAAATATCCGTACACTCGCAAGTGTTTAAAAGTATTCTATAAGTTGTAGGCACCCGGTAACAAGCCTTAACGTTCATGTTTTACCCTCTGAAGTACACCAGATCAGGTGTGTTTAAAATAACCTCGAAGTACTAAAGCATCCCATAGTTAGGATGGGGTTTGTCAGGCCCAATAGATCTATCTTTAGAATTCACGCCTACCGTACATAGACAAGTAGTTTAATGTTACCAAGCTAAGGGTATATTTCTGGTTTAAACCCACGTAGAATTAGTTTTAGTACTTGTGCCTATTTCGTAAAACATTTATAAAACAGCGCATGTATTTTCAGCCCAAAAATATATATTGCAAAAGCAATTAAAAAGGGAGCAAATGAAACTCACAATACTGTATTTCGTAGCAATTATGTATATGACGGTACTGAACAAGTGCAGGGTTTGTCTCGGATTCACGAACGTATCAATATTGTGATTCAATATTGCAGGAAAGTACGTAGACACAACGAAAATGATAAACGTTAGATTGACCTCACGAGCAATACCCTCGATCAATACCCATAACCTCCATAGCTATAACCCATAATTTCCTTAGCTCTATCCTGTTTGAAAACTTATTTTGAAATCGTCTGAGTATAACTCCATCGTAGTATTTTATGTATACTAATAATATCTTGACATAATACAAAGAAAATATATATATGTAATTCGATTGAGAGAGTTTAGAGAAATATATTTTCAAGTTTCTATGAAATAATGAAACCTATTCAATTTTATTTATAATAGATTTTTAAATTATTAAAGTGAATTATTAAAGTGAATTATTAAAGTATGAATTATTAAAGTGAATTATTAAAGTGAATTATTAAAGTATGAATTATTAAAGTGAATTATTAAAGTGAATTATTAAAGTATGAATTATTAAAGTTAAAGTAAAGTAAAAGTAAAGTAAAGTAAAGGTAAAGTTAAAGTATAGTAAAAGTATAAAACTACATACGTATAATACGCGTATAAATATATATAATATTAATTTAAATCGTTATTTATATTTAATAAAATAAAATATAAATATCGTTATCTTTATCATACTAGTTAAGTAATGAGTTGTCAAAAGTGGTTCTATATATTTATAAAAGATATATACGTTTTAATAATAAAGTTCTTTTTAAACTGAAAACGTTTTTTTTTTTGTACTTTTGAAACTAATTCAAATAAATATGATAATTTTGTTTTCCAAAACTAAATATATTTAAGAATCATTTTGTTAAAAGGTTAAAATAATAGAAATCGTTATATCATAAAACATTTTAGAAAAGTAGAATTATATATATTCATAATTGGTTTCAAGTTTTTAAATTACAGTCTATTGGTGAAGCATGAGATAAAGTCCAAAGGTTAAATAAATGTATGAAATCATCTTAATGAAAAATGTCAAGTTACTTAACTTGTCGATATCCAACATCTAAGTTATTTACACTCCACGTTCTTATTTTCATATTAAATAAAATGAAAGTTAACATAGTTATCTTATCAAGGTCACGAGGAAAATATTATAAAACATGCATTGGAAATTAAACAGGAATTTCCACTAACCCTTGTCTAGTTCCCGTTAATTGACACATTTGTTCTTATTTATAAATCACTTAACATTTTCCGAATGTTGTCAAAAAGAATAGATTTCTTAAATCACAGTGGACCTCATAACATAGGCCCGTAATCATATCATAATGTATCTGATAATTCAATCATTTGATATTATCTCTTAATTCTGTCGATAAATATATCGAAACAAATACGTTCATGTAAAGTATCATATATCTAATACTTTGTTAATGTTTTCAGTTAATATTATATATTATATATACATATCTATATACTCATAATTGTTCGTGAATCGTCGAACACGGTCAAAGGGTAATTGATTACATGAATGTAGTTCCAAAATTTTTGAGATTCAACATTACAAATTCTGCTTATCGTGTCAGAAACATATAAAGGTTAAGTTTAAATTTGGTCGGAAATTTTCGGGTCGTCACAGCTCGTAACGAGGATTTTTTCCAATTCAATATTCTCATGTTGTTCTTCTTTTGTTCAGGCTATAATCTGAAGGTCTTCCTTTGGCCTTTTCATCCAAGTTGTGTTTCAAGCTTCAAGTATTCGGGTGGGATGTCAACCCGAAGAACGCTCAAGTGTTTTATAGTTGCTCTCAATGCTTTGTACTTTTCAATCTTACTATTCTTGTTTATGCTCTGTATGTATTTTGGATTGATCATCAGTTTGATGATTTGATTTTTTAATAATATGTTCCTTTGTCGCCAAAAAAAAAGGAATGGGCTTAAGTACACCACGTTAATCAATTTACTTGCCAAATTAATTTTAAAATTAATATTTAATATCATAAGTAATATTAACTAATAAATAAACGTGGAAAAAATAGGAATTTACGAATCTTCAATAAGTGTATGTAATATGATGATGTGTCATCTCTTGGTTACATTTTGTTACGTGTCACTTCAAAAAATTTCGTCATTTTTAAAAAGTTAATTCTGTATTCTTTTCTTACAAATCATTTATATTCATGTTAATTATTACCTACCATCAATATCAACTTTACAATCATCTATATTTGTAATGTAACTCCATATATCTTATTATTTAGCAATGTAACTATGTACTTATAACTGTTTCCAGGTTATGGTTACATCATGTATGAAAATAGTGCACATTTATAAATGGTAAGATAATTTATGATTTACGTCATCTATCATAGAGTAATATTTTTAGTTCACATATAAACTAACCTCTTTTATTTAAAAAAGCCCATGCATTGTTGTTTTTAGAATTGATTATTTATTACTCCGTATTTTTTATGTATCCGTTTAACGGACGGTCTCATAGAACGACTTGTATTGATATTTATAATATCTTTGGTTCACATATAAATTAACCTCTTTTATGTTTAAAAACACATGTATTGTTATTCTTATATTTGATTATTAATTTTTTAATAGATGGGCTCATAAAATGACTGTTTCTTATTATTGATTATTTGTTTAGTTTTACATTTCCGTGAAGCACACGAGCTCATAAAACTAGTTACATATATATGTTTTATTATAAATTTATAATAAGAGAATGACCATTTTGATAATTTTACTTGTTAAGTTATCAAAACTATGAATTTCTCAAATATTTAAAAATTCATTTTCAGATTATTACGTTATCAAACAACAACATGATTAAATCCAAACACCATTTATCTAAACCAAGTTTTGATACATCCTGATTGTAATTATCTAAACGCATAAATTGTTGGTGAATTTAGTGAAATCCAACGAAACGTTATAGTGGATTGGATTTACTAGGTTGAAAGTGGAAATAATCTTCAATACTCTAGAACGGATTCAGGAAGTATGGAGTACACGTTCTTCAAATGATTAAAGAGATGGCTTGAGTCTGATTTAGTTTGAGTTGAAACAAACTAAAGTTGGTTATCGAGGCTTATAATGCGCCACACCAAATTGGTGGTGTGTCGCACCATATAACATGAAGGGACCACGATGATGTAAATAAACAAAGGTTATGGGATTCTTTAGAATGCTTGGTTGAAGGTAGTGATGAAGCTTGGGTCATTTGTGAGAATTTTAATGAGGTAAGGGATCAATATGAGTGATATAACTGTGTATTTCTGGATTCTAGAGCAAGTTGCTTCAGCAATTTGCAATCTATTGGATTTATCGTTTAGTGGGAGTTTGTATACTCAAGTCAGTGATGATGGTATAAAATTTAGCTAGTTGAATCGTTTCCTCGTCTCTGGATAGTTTTATTTATGTTGGAATAACTTATCGGTGGTGGCATTAGATAAAATGATGTCGGACTATTGTCCAATTCTCTTAAAAGACGAAGAGTTGAACATTGGTCCTAAACCATTTAAAAACTTTGATGCGAGGTTGGATAACGAAGGCATAGTAAAGTTCTGATTCTTGGGCTGATTGGGATGATCCTTGTTTTAGCTCACGAAAAGACCTTATTTTTTGAATAAATTGAAAAGGGTTAAAAGTGCTCAGAAATCATGAAGTAGGCAAAAGTTGGACAATTTGATGGAGAGATGGAACTACTCAAATCGATGGCATTGGATGTTGAACTTAATGTTGAATCAAGAACTTTAAGTAGTACCGAATTAGAAGAGTGGAAGGATACGAGAAATAAATGGTTGGAGAAAGAAAATATCAAATCGAAAATATTAAAACAAAAAGCACGTGTTCGTTGGGTGTTAGAAGGGGATGAAAACACTAAATATTTCCATTCAATCATTCGTACATAATAGATACAATAAGTGCAATGTTCGGGGTGTAGTTATCAACGGTACTTGGAATGAAACACTGCAAGACATCAAAGATGAGGCTTTCAGACATTTCAGACGTGTTTTCAAATAATCAAATCATTCGTGACCTTCTTTATAAGGTCTGTGTTTTCCCTCATTTTCAAGTGAGCATGTTGCAGCTTTAGAAGGTAACTTTCTTGAATCCGAGATACTCGCTACAATTAATGATTGTGGGAGTACAAAAGCTCCCGGACCGGACGGGTTTAATTTGCGTTTCTTAAAATTCTGGGATATTATTAAGGTTGGGCTAAATGAAGCAATTGAGTGGTTTTGGGATAAGGTGAGACTTCTAGAGGTTGTAATGCGTCTTTCATCTCGCTCATTTCTAAAAAACTGTACCCATTGGGTTTCAGTGATTACCGACCGATCAGATTAATCAAAAGTTATTATAAAATAATTGCCAAAATCCTTTCAAATAGACTGAGGAGAGTTATGCCTTTTATTGTGAGGTCATAACAGAGTGCCTTTTAAAAAGGTTGTTTTATTTTTGACGACGAGCTAATTGCTAACTGTAACATCCTCAACCGGGCCTAACTGTAAGATTACTAGTTTGCCCTTAAGTTTATGTTGTGTTATTATATGCTTCTATTTTAATATAACATTTATTATTATTTGATGATGCGGTTAGGACCAGTTTGTTACAAGGGTCACAGAACAGGTTTGTTTATTTAATTTGGACTTCGTTTGGGTTGTCAAATGATGTACGGAAGATATCAGATAACTGATAAATACCCGTGTGTTGCACAGTGTGGGAATTAACTGTAGTGACCCGACCTTTTCCATATTTATATATATTAAATGAAATTGATATTTACATGATTAAGTGTTTCCAACATGTTAAGCAATCAAACTTGTTAAGACATGATTAATTGAAATAGGTTTTATATAGACAATTGACCACCCAAGTTGACCGGCGATTCACGAATGTTAAAACTTGTAAAAACTATATGATGACATACATATGGATATATATATAGTTATCATGATATTATGATAAATATGTACCTCATTAAGTATTTTAACAATGAGTTATATACATAAAAATGACACTATTGAATTAAGAAACTTGAAAACGGTATATATAACGATTATCGTTATAACAACGTCTTACTAATTACATATGAATCATTTTAAGATATTGATACACTGTATATAAACATGTTAAATGATAAGTAAACATATCATTAAGTATAATAACAATGAACTACATATGTAAAAACAAGACTACTAACTTAAGGATTTCGAAACGAGACATATATGTAACGATTATCGTTGTAACAACATTTAACTGTATATATATCATATTAAGATATATTAATACATCATTATATCATGATAATGTAATAATTTAATATCTCCTTAGATATAATAAACAATGTGTTAACAACATTTAACAAGATCGTTAACTTAAAGGTTTCAAAACAACATTTACATGTAATGAGTAACGATGACTTAACGACTCAGTTAAAATGTATATACATGTAGTGTTTTAATATGTATTCATACACTTTTGAAAGACTTTAAGACACTTATCCAAGTACTTCTACTTAACAAAAATACTTACGATTACATCCTCATTCATTTTCATCAACAATTCTACTCGTATGCACTCGTATTTGTACTTGTACAATACACGGCTTCTAAATGTATTTACTATTGGTATATACACTCCAATGATCAGCTCTTAGCAGCCCTTGTGAGTCACCTAACCATTTGAGAACCATAATTTAACATCTAGCATGACTTATGAGCAAGGAAACAAAAACAAGAACTCCTTTTAACCCCACTCACCTTCACCACTCACCACCTACTCCATTTCACTTCCAATTTTCTTCCCAATTCTCTCTCAAGACACACACACTCTTCCATGAACGTCTAAGTTACTATTTTTATAGCAAAATCATCAAATAAAGCTTTGGTTATTACCTATAATCATCATAAAAACAATTACTCAAGAACACATCAAGAACACTTCCAAGTTTACAAGTTTACTTCCAAGTTTCCTAATCCATTACAGGCAATCATCTAAGATCAAGAAACCTTTGTTATTTACAGTAGGTTATCTTTCTAAATAAAGGTAATATTCATATTCAAGCTTTGATTCAATTTCTATAACTATAACTATCTTAATTCGAGTAATAATCTTACTTGAACTTGTTTTTGTGTCATGATTCTATTTCAAGAACTTCCAAGCCATCAAAGATCTTTTGAAGCTCAAGTTATTTTTTCATCATTTCCAGTAGGTTTACCTACTAAACTTTAGGTAGTAATGATGTTCATAACATCATTCGATTCATATATGTATAACTATCTTATTCGAAGATTTGAACATGTAATCACTAGAACATAGTTTAATTAATTCTAAACTTGTTCGCAAACAAAAGTTAATCCTTCTAACTTGACTTTTAAAATCAACTAAACACATGTTCTATATCTATATGATATGCTAATTTAATGATTTAAAACCTGAAAACACAAAAAACACCGTAAAACTGGATATACGCTGTCGTAGTAACACCGCGAGCTGTTTTGGGTTAGTTAATTAAAAACTACGATAGACTTTGATTTAAAAGTTGTTCTTCTGGGAAAATGATTTTTTGTATGAACATGAAACTATATCCAAAAATCATGGTTAAACTTAAAGTGGAAGTATGTTTTCCAAAATGGTCATTTAGACGTCGTTCTTTCGACTGAAATGACTACCTTTACAAAAATAACTTATTGTAATGACCCGGAATTTTCCGACCAAATTATACTTATGAGATTAATATTTACATAAATTAAACCATACCAACATGATAAGCAATCCAAATTGTTGAGACTTGTGTTTTTGAAAAGAGTTTTACACAACGTTTGACCGTCCAATATGACCGATGATATCACGAACTATATAACATATGATAATTATACGTTTGTGTATATATATGTATTTATATATATTTAACATGATCTAAGGATGGTTTAACATCTCATTGTGTACTAATGACAATGAGTTATAAGTATATTTTGAAACTACTAACTTAAGTTTTCAAAACGATAACTATACGTAACATTCTTTGATATATATACTTATAATCTATAATGCTTATACATGTATCGTATATATAATGTATTTAATCACTTTTTAAGGACTTAAATACATAAAACAATATAAGTATATTCACAAAAGATAGCTATATTTGAATTCTCGTTCCATTTTCTCAAGATTTCTATACTTATATCTAGGGTATATGTACCCGTATCATACCCAGCTTCTATACGTATTTACTATTGGTATATATACATCAAATCAACATCCTAATCAACATTATTACTGCCCTAGATATGAGGTAACTAGGATTTGTCAAGTAGTATGAATTATTAGTAAGAAAACAAAATTAGGAATCCTTTTCTTTCTTTATCAACTAAAAACGTTTTTATAAATGAACACCATTTCTTCACTCCATTTTCTCATACCTACACCCTCATTTCTCTCTCAAAATACTCCTAACTTCATACTTGATCATCTTCAAGCATTTTCCCCATCATTTAGCTTCAATTATAAGCCTTAAACACCATAAGAAAACTCTTTCAAGAACATATCAAAATAACCACCCATTTGAAGAAGTTTACTTCCAACCTTTTGATCTAACTCCACCACTCTTTGATTCCAAGATTATTTCTTATCTTTTGCAGTAAATTTGTCCAAGTAACTTGAGGTAGTAACCTTGTCCATAATCTTATTCAATTCATATTCATATAGCTATCTTATTTTGTGGTATAAAATTTTAACAACAAGAACATAGTGTGAATGATTTCAAACTTGTTCGCAAACTAAATAGATCCTTCTAACTTGACTTTTAAAACACTTCAAGACCTGTAATATATCATAATGATATGCTAACCTAACAAGATATAACTTGGTTTTACAAAGAACATCTTAAAAACTGAATCTAAGTCGTCGGAGTGCAACCGGGGGCTGTTTTGGGTTGGATAATTAAAAACCATCTTGAACTTTGAATTGAAAGTTCATGTTCTGGAAAAATGATATTTCTTATGAATATGTTAACACATAAAAATTTCATGGTTTAACTCAAAGTGTAAGTATTTTTAGAAAAATGATCATTAAATGTTGTTTTTATGATGGAAAATGATCACTTTCATAAGTTTCACCAAAGTTTGACCTATAACCTATGATTTCGAATACAAACTAAGGTATTTTCAGTTCATATTCTTAAAATTTGACTCGATCCAAGGAAGTGGCAAGTTGAACCAACAAAAACGGAGTTGTAATGAAGAAACTACGACTAAAACAAGATTGGGTATCCGAAGCTAGTTTAGCTATGAAAATATTTGGAGAAAAAGTAAATTAATCATATCTTTTCTAATTAATATGATATTTTATATATAATTACTTATGATTTGATTTTATATATTTCAGGACCACCCGTAAACAACACGAGAAGATTAATCATAAGACCTCATGATTGTACGCAACACGTCATTTGACAACACGGTACTTTATGTATGCAACACGTCATTTGACAACATGGTACCAGGGGTCGAGATTAATTCTGATCAATACGAATACGATGGGGTCTTTATTTATTTTATTTAAGCAACTAATTGTGGACCACTAACATCGGACTGCTAACTACGGACTAAGAAAATATTAAAAGTATTAAAAGTATATATATATATATATATATATATATATATATATATATATATATATATATATATATATATATATATATATATATATATATATATAACGATTACTTAAAAAGAAAATATGTTGATATATTATATATATGGTTAGGTTCGTGATATCTATCGGAGACCAAGTCGAATTAAATACCTTCAAGGCAAAAGTGAGTTTCATTTGCTCCCTTTTTAATTGCTTTTGCAATATATATTTTTGGGCTGAGAATACATGCGCTGCTTTTATAAATGTTTACAAAATAGACACAAGTACTTAAAAATATATTCTACGTTGAGTTGTACCACTGGCATATTTCCCTGTAGCTTGGTAACTACTATTTACATGGGTATTGGAAACGCGAATCCTGTTGATATATCTACCGGGCCTGACAACCCCAACCGGACTGGACGACCAGTATTCAACGGTTGCACAGTACTTCGTTTTGGTGACTACACTTGGTACGGTGTAGTGAGATTTCATAATAAAGGGAATATGCGACGTTGATTAAATGTTAAGTATGGTTACCAAGTGCTCAACTACTTAGAATGCTTTACATACACTTGCGAGTGTATTATGTTTATGATTATGAAATCTTGTGGTCTATTAACATATTGAAATGATTGTTATGATAAACCTATGAACTCACCAACCTTTTGGTTGACACTTTAAAGCATGTTTATTCTCAGGTACGAATTAAGTCTTCCGCTGTGCATTTGCTCAATATAAGGACATTACTTGGAGCCGATCATCGCAATGGGACCAAATGTTGATGACTTTGTCCAGGTGGATTAGGACGGGTCCTTTCAGTTGGTATCAGAGCGGTGGTCGTAGCGAACCAGGTCTTGTATTAGTGTGTCTAACTAGTAGTTGTTAGGATGCATTAATGAGTCTGGACTTCGACCGTGTCTACATGTCAAAAGTTTTACTTATCATTTCTAGTCGAAAATCATCTGCTTATCATCCTTAGAAAATTACCTGCTTATCATTCATAAGTCTAGACACGTTTTACTGCATTTACTGCATTGATAGTGTATAGACGAATTCTTATCTTAGCATATCTGTTATTGCGAACTTTGACTGATACCTTTTCAAAGATTCTCCGTAATTTACGGGATTTTGGTATTATATATACATATGTAAATTATGTATTGAAGAGTACCAAATCTAACTCCTATAATCTATTCCATACCAAAAATTCATTTTCCCCATTATACAAGATGGATTCCGCATCTAGTTCGAATTCTTCAGATTTCGACAGTTATGCCTGAAATGTCCCGTTCTTATTGATTAAAAACGTTCCATATTAATTGGTTTCGTTGCGAGGTTTTGACCTCTATATGAGACGTTTTTCAAAGACTGCATTCATTTTAAAACAAACCATAACCTTTATTTCATCAATAAAGGTTTAAAAAACTTTACGTAGATTATCAAATAATGATAATCTAAAATATCCTGTTTACACACGACCATTACATAATGGTTTACAATACAAATATGTTACAACAAAATAAGTTTCTTGAATGCAGTTTTTACACAATATCATACAAGCATGGACTCCAAATCTCGCCCTTATTTAAGTATGCGACAGCGGAAGCTCTTAATAATCACCTGAGAATAAACATGCTTAAAACGTCAACAAAAATGTTGGTGAGTTATAGGTTTAACCTATATATATCAAATCATAATAATAGACCACAAGATTTCATATTTCAATACACATCCCATACATAGAAATAAAAATCATTCATATGGTGAATACCTGGTAACCAACATTAACAAGATGCATATATAAGAATATCCCCATCATTCCGGGACACCCTTCGGATATGATATAAATTTCAAAGTACTAAAGCATCCGGTACTTTGGATGGGGCTTGTTGGGCCCAATAGATCTATCTTTAGGATTCGCGTCAATTAGGGTGTCTGTTCCCTAATTCTTAGATTACCAGACTTAATAAAAAGGGGCATATTCGATTTCGATAATTCAACCATAGAATGTAGTTTCACGTACTTGTGTCTATTTTGTAAATCATTTATAAAACCTGCATGTATTCTCATCCCAAAAATATTAGATTTTAAAAGTGGGACTATAACTCACTTTCACAGATTTTTACTTCGTCGGGAAGTAAGACTTGGCCACTGGTTGATTCACGAACCTATAACAATATATACATATATATCAAAGTATGTTCAAAATATATTTACAACACTTTTAATATATTTTGATGTTTTAAGTTTATTAAGTCAGCTGTCCTCGTTAGTAACCTACAACTAGTTGTCCACAGTTAGATGTACAGAAATAAATCGATAAATATTATCTTGAATCAATCCACGACCCAGTGTATACGTATCTCAGTATTGATCACAACTCAAACTATATATATTTTGGAATCAACCTCAACCCTGTATAGCTAACTCCAACATTCACATATAGAGTGTCTATGGTTGTTCCGAAATATATATAGATGTGTCGACATGATAGGTCGAAACATTGTATACGTGTCTATGGTATCTCAAGATTACATAATATACAATACAAGTTGATTAAGTTATGGTTGGAATAGATTTGTTACCAATTTTCACGTAGCTAAAATGAGAAAAATTATCCAATCTTGTTTTACCCATAACTTCTTCATTTTAAATCCGTTTTGAGTGAATCAAATTGCTATGGTTTCATATTGAACTCTATTTTATGAATCTAAACAGAAAAAGTATAGGTTTATAGTCAGAAAAATAAGTTACAAGTCGTTTTTGTAAAGGTAGTCATTTCAGTCGAAAGAACGACGTCTAGATGACCATTTTAGAAAACATACTTCCACTTTGAGTTTACCCATAATTTTTGGATATAGTTTCATGTTCATAATAAAACTCATTTTCTCAGAATAACAACTTTTAAATCAAAGTTTATCATAGTTTTTAATTAACTAACCCAAAACAGCCCGCGGTGTTACTACGACGGCGTAAATCCGGTTTTACGGTGTTTTTCGTGTTTCCAGGTTTTAAATCATTAAGTTAGCATATCATATAGATATAGAACATGTGTTTAGTTGATTTTAAAAGTCAAGTTAGAAGGATTAACTTTTGTTTGCGAACAAGTTTAGAATTAACTAAACTATGTTCTAGTGATTACAAGTTTAAACCTTCGAATAAGATAGCTTTATATGTATGAATCGAATGATGTTATGAACATCACTACTACCTCAAGTTCCTTGGATAAACCTACTGGAAATGAGAAAAATGGATCTAGCTTCAAAGGATCCTTGGATGGCTTGAAAGTTCTTGAAGCAGAATCATGACACGAAAATAATTTCAAGTAAGATTTCCACTCGAAATAAGATTGTTATAGTTATAGAAATTGAATTAAAGTTTGAATATGATTATTACCTTGTATTAGAAAGATAACCTACTGTAAGTAATAAAGGTTTCTTGATCTTGGATGATTACTTGGAATGGATTTAGAAAACTTGGAAGTAAACTTGCAATCTTGGAAGTATTCTTGATTTTATGAAACTAGAACTTTTGGAATTTATGAAGAACACTTAGAACTTGAAGATAGAACTTGAGAGAGATCAATTAGATGATGAAAATTGAAGAATGAAAGTGTTTGTAGGTGTTTTTGGTCGTTGGTGTATGGATTAGATATAAAGGATATGTAATTTTGTTTTCATGTAAATAAGTCATGAATGATTACTCATACTTTTGTAATTTTATGAGATATTTCATGCTAGTTTCCAAATGATGGTTCCCACATGTGTTAGGTGACTCACATGGGCTGCTAATAGCTGATCATTGGAGTGTATATACCAATAGTACATACATCTAAAAGCTGTGTATTGTACGAGTACGAATACGGGTGTATACGAGTAGAATTGTTGATGAAACTGAACGAGGATGTAATTGTAAGCATTTTTGTTAAGTAGAAGTATTTTGATAAGTGTCTTGAAGTCTTTCAAAAGTGTATGAATACATATTAAAACACTACATGTATATACATTTTAACTGAGTCGTTAAGTCATCGTTAGTCGTTACATGTAAATGTTGTTTTGAAACCTTTAGGTTAACGATCTTGTTGAATGTTGTTAACCCATTGTTTATTATAACAAATGAGATGTTAAATTGTTATATTATCATGATATTATGATATATAATATATCTTAGTATGATATATATACAGTTAAATGTCATTACAACGATAATCGTTACATATATGTCTCGTTTCGAAATCATTAAGTTAGTAGTCTTATTTTTACATATGTATTTCATTGTTAATACACTTAATAATATATTTACTTATCATTTAACATAATTAACCAAGTGTATCAATATCTTAATATGATTCATATGTACCTAGTAAGACGTTGTTATAACGATAACCGTTATATATATCGTTTTCTAGTTTCTTAAATTAATAGTCTCATCTTTATGTATATAACTCATTGTTAAAAGATACATACTTATAATAAAATCATGTTAACTATATATATAACCATATATATGTCATCGTATAGTTTTTACAAGTTTTAACGTCCGTGAATCACCGGTCAGCTTGGGTGGTCAATTGTATATATGAAACCTATTTCAATTAATCAAGTCTTAACAAGTTTGATTGCTTAACATGTTAGAAACACTTAATCATGTAAATAACAATTTCATTTAATATATATATAAACATGGAAAAGTTCGGGTCAGTACAGTACCTACCCGTTAAATAAATTTCGTCCCGAAATTTTAAGCAGTTGGAGGTGTTGACGTATCTTCTGGAAATAAATGCGGGTATTTTTCTTCATCTGATCTTCTCGTTCCCAGGTGAACTCGAGTCCTCTACGAGCATTCCATTGAACCTTAACAATTGGTATCTTGTTTTGCTTAAGTCTTTTAACCTCACGATCCATTATTTCGACGGGTTCTTCGATAAATTGAAGTTTTTCGTTGATTTGGATTTCATCTACGGAATAGTGAGATCTTCTTTAGCAAAACATTTCTTCAAATTCGAGACGTGGAAAGTGTTATGTACAGCCGCGAGTTGTTGAGGTAACTCAAGTCGGTAAGCTACTGGTCTGACACGATCAATAATCTTGAATGGCCCAATATACCTTGGATTTAATTTCCCTCGTTTACCAAATCGAACAACGCCTTTCCAAGGTGCAACTTTAAGCATGACCATCTCTCCAATTTCAAATTCTATATCTTTTCTTTTAATGTCAGCGTAGCTCTTTTGTCGACTTTGGGCGGTTTTCAACCGTTGTTGAATTTGGATGATCTTCTCGGTAGTTTCTTGTATTATCTCCGGACCCGTAATCTGTCTATCCCCACTTCACTCTAACAAATCGGAGACCTGCACTTTCTACCATAAAGTGCTTCAAACGGCGCCATCTCAATGCTTGAATGGTAGTTGTTGTTGTAGGAAAATTCTGCTAACGGTAGATGTCGATCCCAACTGTTTCCGAAATCAATAACACATGCCAGTAGCATATCTTCAAGAGTTTGTATCGTCCTTTCGCTCTGCCCATCAGTTTGTGGATGATAGGTAGTACTCATGTCTAGACGAGTTCCTAATGCTTGCTGTAATGTCTGCCAGAATCTTGAAATAAATCTGCCATCCCTATCAGAGATAATAGAGATTGGTATTCCATGTCTGGAGACGACTTCCTTCAAATACAGTCGTGCTAACTTCTCCATCTTGTCATCTTCTCTTATTGGCAGGAAGTGTGCTGATTTGGTGAGACGATCAACTATTACCCAAATAGTATCAAAACCACTTGCAGTCCTTGGCAATTTAGTGATGAAATCCATGGTAATGTTTTCCCATTTCCATTCCGGGATTTCGGGTTGTTGAAGTAGACCTGATGGTTTTTGATGCTCAGCTTTGACCTTAAAACACGTCAAACATTCTCCTACGTATTTAGCAGCATCGGCTTTCATACCTGGCCACCAAAAATGTTTCTTGAGATCCTTGTACATCTTCCCCGTTCCAGGATGTATTGAGTATCTAGTTTTATGAGCTTCTCTAAGTACCATTTCTCTCATATCTCCAAAATTTGGAATCCAAATTCTTTCAGCCCTATACCGGGGTCCATCTACCTGAATATTAAGATGCTTCTCCGATCCTTTGGGTATTTCATCCTTTAAATTTCCCTCTTTTAAAACTCCTTGTTGTGCCTCCTTTATTTGAGTAGTAAGGTTATTGTGAATCATTATATTCATAGATTTTACTCAAATGGGTTCTCTGTCCTTCCTGCTCAAGGCGTCGGCTACCACATTTGCCTTTCCCGGGTGATAACGAATCTCAAAGTCGTAATCATTCAACAATTCAATCCACCTACGCTGCCTCATATTCAGTTGTTTCTGATTAAATATGTGTTGAAGACTTTTGTGGTCGGTATATATAATACTTTTGACCCCATATAAGTAGTGCCTCCAAGTCTTTAATGCAAAAACAACCGCGCCTAATTCCAAATCATGCGTCGTATAATTTTGTTCGTGAATCTTCAATTGTCTAGACGCATAAGCAATCACCTTCGTTCGTTGCATTAATACACAACCGAGACCTTGCTTTGATGCGTCACAATAAATCACAAAATCATCATTCCCTTCAAGCAATGACAATATAGGTGCCGTAGTTAGCTTTTTCTTCAATAACTGGAACGCTTTCTCTTGTTCATCCTTCCATTCAAATTTCTTCCCTTTATGCGTTAATGCAGTCAAGGGTTTTTCTATTCTGGAAAAGTCTTGGATGAACCTTCTGTAGTAACCAGCTAGTCCTAAAAACTGGCGTATGTGTTTCGGAGTTTTCGGGGTTTCCCACTTTTCAACAGTTTCTATCTTTGCCGGATCCACCTTAATACCTTCTTTGTTCACTATGTGACCGAGGAATTGAACTTCTTCCAACCAAAATGCACACTTTGAAAATTTAGCGTACAATTCTTCCTTCCTCAATACTTCTAACACCTTTCTCAAATGTTCACCGTGTTCTTGGTCATTCTTTGAGTAAATAAGTATGTCATCAATGAAAACAATGACAAACTTGTCAAGGTATGGTCCACACACTCGGTTCATAAGGTCCATGAACACAGCTGGTGAATTAGTTAAACCAAATGGCATGACCATAAACTCGTAATGACCGTAACGTGTTCTGAAAGCAGTCTTTGGAATATCATCTTCTTTCACCCGCATTTGATGATACCCGGAACGTAAGTCAATCTTTGAATAAACAGACGAGCCTTGTAGTTGATCAAATAAGTCGTCGATTCTCGGTAGTGGGTAGCGGTTCTTGATGGTAAGTTTGTTCAACTCTCGGTAGTCGATACACAACCTGAATGTACCATCTTTCTTCTTGACAAACAAAACAGGAGCTCCCCACGGTGACGTGCTTGGTCGAATGAAACCACGCTCTAAAAGTTCTTGTAATTGGCTTTGCAGTTCTTTCATCTCACTGGGTGCGAGTCTGTAAGGAGCACGAGCTATTGGTGCAGCTCCTGGTACAAGATCTATTTGAAATTCAACGGATCGATGTGGGGGTAATCCCGGTAATTCTTTCGGAAATACATCGGGAAATTCTTTTGCGATGGGAACATCATTGATGCTCTTTTCTTCAGTTTGTACTTTCTTGACGTGTGCTAGAACAGCATAGCAACCTTTTCTTATTAGTTTTTGTGCCTTCAAATTACTAATAAGATGTAGCTTTGTGTTGCCCTTTTCTCCGTACACCATTAAGGGTTTTCCTTTTTCTCGTATAATGCGAATTGCATTTTTGTAACAAACGATCTCTGCTTTCACTTCTTTCAACCAGTCCATACCGATTATCACATCAAAACTACCTAACTCTACTGGTATCAAGTCAATCTTAAATGTTTCGCTAACCAGTTTAATTTCTCGATTCCAACATATATTATCTGCTGAAATTAATTTACCATTTGCTAATTCGAGTAAAAATTTACTATCCAACGGCGTCAATGGACAACTTAATTTAGCACAAAAATCTCTACTCATATAGCTTCTATCCGCACCCGAATCAAATAAAACGTAAGCAGATTTATTGTCAATAAGAAACGTACCCGTAACAAGCTCCGGGTCTTCCTGTGCCTCGGCCGCATTAATATTGAAAACTCTTCCGCGACCTTGTCCATTCGTGTTCTCCTGGTTCGGGCAATTTCTAATAATGTGGCCCGGTTTTCCACATTTATAACAAACTACATTGGCATAACTTGCTCCGACACTACTTGCTCCGCCATTACTCGTTCCGACACCATTTGTTCCTTTCGTTCTGTTAACCCCTGGTCCGTAGACCTCACACTTCGCCGCGCTATGACCATTTCTTTTACACTTGTTGCAAAATTTGGTGCAGAAACCCGTGTGATACTTTTCACACCTTTGGCATAGCTGCTTCTGATTGTTGTTGTTGTTGCGGTTGTTATTGTTGTTGGGACGATTGTTGTAGTTGTTGTTGTTGTTGTTGTTGTTGTTGTTGTTGTTGTTGGGCCGTTTGTTGTAGTTGCGATTGATGTTGCGATTGTTGGGATAATTGTTGCGATTATTATTGTAATTGCTGTTGTTGTTGTATTGGTGATTCTTATCACCGTTTTCCTCCCACTTTCTTTTGACTTGCTTCACATTGGCCTCTTCAGCCGTCTGTTCTTTAATTCTTTCCTCAATTTGGTTCACTAGTTTGTGAGCCATTCTACATGCATGTTGTATGGAGGCGGGCTCATGTGAACTTATATCTTCTTGGATTCTTTCCGGTAATCCTTTCACAAACGCGTCGATCTTCTCTTCCTCATCTTCGAACGCTCTCGGACACAATAGGCACAATTCTGTGAATCGTCTTTCGTACCTGGTAATATCAAATCCTTGGGTTCGTAACCCTCTAAGTTCTGTCTTGAGCTTATTGACCTCAGTTCTGGGACGGTACTTCTCGTTCATCAAGTGCTTGAATGCTGACCACAGTAGTGCGTATGCATCATCTTATCCAACTTGCTCTAGATAGGTATTCCACCATGTTAACACAGAACCTGTGAAGGTATGCGTAGCGTACTTCACTTTGTCCTCTTCAGTACACTTACTTATGGCAAACACTGATTCGACCTTCTCGGTCCACCGTTTCAATCCGATCGGTCCTTCGGTTCCATCAAATTCCAAAGGTTTGCAGGCAGTGAATTCTTTGTAGGTGCATCCTACACGATTTCCTGTACTGCTAGATCCAAGATTATTGTTGGTATGTAGCACAGCCTGTACTGCGGCTATGTTTGAAGCTAGAAAAGTACGGAATTCCTCCTCATTCATGTTCACGGTGTGTCGAGTAGTCGGTGCCATTTCCTTCAAAATAGTCATATGGAATAAGTTAATCATACAAAATATTAAGAGTAGTTAATAGTATTTTGTAGCATAATATGAACTCATTTATAAAAGCTTTTTCTTCATATTAGCGTTTTATAGTTTTCATTCGGGTAGTACCTACCCGTTAAGTTCATACTTAGTAGCTATTATACAATTCAACTACTACAATTCTATATGAAAAACTGATTATAATAATATTTCGCGTTCAAACTTTTACACAATATTTTACAAACTTACAATACTGCTTATTTTACATATAGCATAAAATATAGCACACAATAACTTTGATACAAGATAGTTGTGAAGATAATTCTAGCTAGTACGCAAGTCGTTCAGCAAAGGCAATAAAGACACGTAATTCATACGTCCAGAAACAAGTCATGCATTCTGGTTTTACTAGGACTACTTCCCATCCTTGGTCTTGTGGAACATAACCGTTATGGCCGTTGATAAGACAGCGTGTTGTAACGTCGTCAAAGGGACGAGGGTTACGCAATGTCCAACAGTCCCGTAACAATCTAAAAACCTCATTTTTTACCCCAATTACCGACTCCGTCACTTGTGGGAACTTTTTGTTTAATAGTTGTAGCCCGATGTTCTTGTTCTCACTTTGGTGAGAAGCGAACATTACTAATCCGTAAGCATAACATGCTTCTTTATGTTGCATGTTAGCCGCTTTTTCTAAATCACGAAGTCCAATATTCGGATATATTGAGTCTAAATAATTTCTTAACCCATTGCGTAAAATAGCATTTGGGTTCCCCGCAATATATGCGTCAAAGTAAACACATCGTAACTTATGGATTTCCCAATGTGATATCCCCCATCTTTCGAACGAAAGCCTTTTATAAACCAAGGCATTCTTGGAATGTTCTTCGAATGTCTTACAAACTGATCTCGCCTTAAATAGTTGTGCCGAAGAATTCTGACCGACTCTAGACAAGATTTCATCAATCATGTCTCCGGGTAGGTCTCTTAAAATATTGGGTTGTCTATCCATTTTGTGTTTTTATACTGTAAAATAGACAAGAGTTAGATTCATAAAAAAAATACTTATTAATACAAGCAATTTTTACATATATCATAAAGCATAAGCACACTATATTACATATATTACACCACACGAATACAACTATCTTATTCCGACTCGCTTGTTTCTTCTTCTTCAGTTTTGGTTCGTTTTGCCAAGTTTCTAGGGATATATGATGTTCCCCTAATACGAGCCGTAATTTTCCACATTGGTTTAGAAAAACCTGGTGGTTTAGAGGTTCTCGGGTCATTGTTACAACTTAAGGACTTCGGGGGTTGACGATACATATAAAGTTCATCGGGGTTGGAATTAGATTTCTCTATTTTTATGCCCTTTCCCTTATTATTTTCTTTTGCCTTTTTAAATTCAGTTGGGGTAATTTCTATAACATCATCGGAATTCTCGTCGGAATCCGATTCATCAGAGAATTGGTAATCCTCCCAATATTTTGCTTCCTTGGCGGAAACACCATTGACCATAATTAACCTTGGTCGGTTGGTTGAGGATTTTCTTTTTCTTAACCGTTTTATTATTTCCCCCACCGGTTCTATTTCTTCATCCGGTTCCGATTCTTCTTCCGGTTCCGATTCTTCTTCCGGTTCCGACTCTTCTTCCGGTTCCTCTTCGGGAACTTGTGAATCAGTCCACGAATCATTCCAATTTACATTTGACTCTTCATTATTATTAGGTGAGTCAATGGGACTTGTTCTAGAGGTAGACATCTATCATATAATATCAAACGCGTTAAGAGATTAATATATCACATAATATTCACATGTTAAAAATATATAGTTTCCAACAAAATTTGTTAAGCAATCATTTTTCAAGTAAACACGGTCGAAGTCCAGACTCACTAATGCATCCTAACAAACTCGATAAGACACACTAATGCAAAATTCTGGTTCTCTAAGACCAACGCTCTGATACCAACTGAAATGTCCCGTTCTTATTGATTAAAAACGTTCCATATTAATTGGTTTCGTTGCGAGGTTTTGACCTCTATATGAGACGTTTTTCAAAGACTGCATTCATTTTAAAACAAACCATAACCTTTATTTCATCAATAAAGGTTTAAAAAACTTTACGTAGATTATCAAATAATGATAATCTAAAATATCCTGTTTACACACGACCATTACATAATGGTTTACAATACAAATATGTTACAACAAAATAAGTTTCTTGAATGCAGTTTTTACACAATATCATACAAGCATGGACTCTAAATCTCGCCCTTATTTAAGTATGCGACAGCGGAAGCTCTTAATAATCACCTGAGAATAAACATGCTTAAAACGTCAACAAAAATGTTGGTGAGTTATAGGTTTAACCTATATATATCAAATCATAATAATAGACCACAAGATTTCATATTTCAATACACATCCCATACATAGAGATAAAAATCATTCATATGGTGAATACCTGGTAACCAACATTAACAAGATGCATATATAAGAATATCCCCATCATTCCGGGACACCCTTCGGATATGATATAAATTTCGAAGTACTAAAGCATCCGGTACTTTGGATGGGGCTTGTTGGGCCCAATAGATCTATCTTTAGGATTCGCGTCAATTAGGGTGTCTGTTCCCTAATTCTTAGATTACCAGACTTAATAAAAAGGGGCATATTCGATTTCGATAATTCAACGATAGAATGTAGTTTCACGTACTTGTGTCTATTTTGTAAATCATTTATAAAACCTGCATGTATTCTCATCCCAAAAATATTAGATTTTAAAAGTGGGACTATAACTCACTTTCACAGATTTTTACTTCGTCGGGAAGTAAGACTTGGCCACTGGTTGATTCACGAACCTATAACAATATATACATATATATCAAAGTATGTTCAAAATATATTTACAACACTTTTAATATATTTTGATGTTTTAAGTTTATTAAGTCAGCTGTCCTCGTTAGTAACCTACAACTAGTTGTCCACAGTTAGATGTACAGAAATAAATCGATAAATATTATCTTGAATCAATCCACGACCCAGTGTATACGTATCTCAGTATTGATCACAACTCAAACTATATATATTTTGGAATCAACCTCAACCCTGTATAGCTAACTCCAACATTCACATATAGAGTGTCTATGGTTGTTCCGAAATATATATAGATGTGTCGACATGATAGGTCGAAACATTGTATACGTGTCTATGGTATCTCAAGATTACATAATATACAATACAAGTTGATTAAGTTATGGTTGGAATAGATTTGTTACCAATTTTCACGTAGCTAAAATGAGAAAAATTATCCAATCTTGTTTTACCCATAACTTCTTCATTTTAAATCCGTTTTGAGTGAATCAAATTGCTATGGTTTCATATTGAACTCTATTTTATGAATCTAAACAGAAAAAGTATAGGTTTATAGTCGGAAAAATAAGTTACAAGTCGTTTTTGTAAAGGTAGTCATTTCAGTCGAAAGAACGACGTCTAGATGACCATTTTAGAAAACATACTTCCACTTTGAGTTTAACCATAATTTTTGGATATAGTTTCATGTTCATAATAAAACTCATTTTCTCAGAATAACAACTTTTAAATCAAAGTTTATCATAGTTTTTAATTAACTAACCCAAAACAGCCCGCGGTGTTACTACGACGGCGTAAATCCGGTTTTACGGTGTTTTTCGTGTTTCCAGGTTTTAAATCATTAAGTTAGCATATCATATAGATATAGAACATGTGTTTAGTTGATTTTAAAAGTCAAGTTAGAAGGATTAACTTTTGTTTGCGAACAAGTTTAGAATTAACTAAACTATGTTCTAGTGATTACAAGTTTAAACCTTCGAATAAGATAGCTTTATATGTGTGAATCGAATGATGTTATGAACATCACTACTACCTCAAGTTCCTTGGATAAACCTACTGGAAATGAGAAAAATGGATCTAGCTTCAAAGGATCCTTGGATGGCTTGAAAGTTCTTGAAGCAGAATCATGACACGAAAATAATTTCAAGTAAGATTTCCACTCGAAATAAGATTGTTATAGTTATAGAAATTGAATTAAAGTTTGAATATGATTATTACCTTGTATTAGAAAGATAACCTACTGTAAGTAACAAAGGTTTCTTGATCTTGGATGATTACTTGGAATGGATTTAGAAAACTTGGAAGTAAACTTGCAATCTTGGAAGTATTCTTGATTTTATGAAACTAGAACTTTTGGAATTTATGAAGAACACTTAGAACTTGAAGATAGAACTTGAGAGAGATCAATTAGATGATGAAAATTGAAGAATGAAAGTGTTTGTAGGTGTTTTTGGTCGTTGGTGTATGGATTAGATATAAAGGATATGTAATTTTGTTTTCATGTAAATAAGTCATGAATGATTACTCATACTTTTGTAATTTTATGAGATATTTCATGCTAGTTGCCAAATGATGGTTCCCACATGTGTTAGGTGACTCACATGGGCTGCTAATAGCTGATAATTGGAGTGTATATACCAATAGTACATACATCTAAAAGCTGTGTATTGTACGAGTACGAATACGGGTGCATACGAGTAGAATTGTTGATGAAACTGAACGAGGATGTAATTGTAAGCATTTTTGTTAAGTAGAAGTATTTTGATAAGTGTCTTGAAGTCTTTCAAAAGTGTATGAATACATATTAAAACACTACATGTATATACATTTTAACTGAGTCGTTAAGTCATCGTTAGTCGTTACATGTAAATGTTGTTTTGAAACCTTTAGGTTAACGATCTTGTTGAATGTTGTTAACCCATTGTTTATTATAACAAATGAGATGTTAAATTGTTATATTATCATGATATTATGATATATAATATATCTTAGTATGATATATATACAGTTAAATGTCGTTACAACAATAATCGTTACATATATGTCTCGTTTTGAAATCATTAAGTTAGTAGTCTTATTTTTACATATGTATTTCATTGTTAATACACTTAATAATATATTTACTTATCATTTAACATAATTAACCAAGTGTATCAATATCTTAATATGATTCATATGTACCTAGTAAGACGTTGTTATAACGATAATCGTTATATATATCGTTTTCTAGTTTCTTAAATTAATAGTCTCATCTTTATGTATATAACTCATTGTTAAAAGATACATACTTATAATAAAATCATGTTAACTATATATATAACCATATATATGTCATCGTATAGTTTTTACAAGTTTTAACGTCCGTGAATCATCGGTCAACTTGGGTGGTCAATTGTATATATGAAACCTATTTCAATTAATCAAGTCTTAACAAGTTTGATTGCTTAACATGTTAGAAACACTTAATCATGTAAATAACAATTTCATTTAATATATATATAAACATGGAAAAGTTCGGGTCAGTACAATGCCGATATGGATTTCCATTCGGGCTTCGAAAGCAGCGTCACCGGAATGGATCAACCAATTTCCCATCATCTATTCTGGATGAATTGGGGATGGGTTCGTAATATACTAAATCACTGGAGACAAGAAGAAGGTGATCCATTCCATCCACCAAATTGCCCTCTTGGCGATGAACCTGAAGCACTTACCGGCGAACCTATTCGAAACACCATTTTCTCTCTCATTTATAGAGTATCTCGTCATGATTATTGTAGAGCCCCAACCAAATCCATATGGACGAGAACATTACATATGATTACATCGCGAGGTACTTGACCTCTATATGATACATTTTACAAACATTGCATTCGTTTTTAAAAGATAAACTTTCATTTCATCGAAAGTTGACAGGTATGCATACCATTTCATAATATTCAACTATAAATGACCTAATCTGTCATTTACTTAATAATAATCTCTAATGAACTTCAACGACTTGAATGCAACGTCTTTTGAAATATGTCATGAATGACTCCAAGTAATATCCTTAAAATGAGCTAATGCACAGCGGAAGATTTCTTTCAAACCTGAGAATAAACATGCTTTAAAGTGTCAACCAAAAGGTTGGTGAGTTCATTAATTTATAGTAATCATTTAATTTCATCATTTTAATAGACCATAAGATTTTAAGTATTATAAACTCGTGCAGAAGTCCCATTCCAACTGCACAAACAAAATATCATTCATATGAAGAACATCTGGTGAGGATTACAAAATATATAGTAACCATCTGTGCCGATCTTTCACCCCACGGCTGAATACATGTGCCTTCAAAATATAGAACCTCTGTGCCAGTCTTTACTCCCCCACGGCTGAACACATGTATATAAAATATAGGTCAACCGGTGCCAAAAATCATTCATATCAACCAACCATCTCATAGCAGGCATTTCGCATCGTACTAGAGATAAAAATCATTCATATCAACAAACCATCTCATAGCAGGCATTTCACATCGTACTAGAGATAAAAATCATTCATATCAACCCCAATCCCAGATAATTCTATCATAGAATGCAGTTAAGGTACTTGTGTCTATTGCGTCAAACATTTATAAAAGCGCATGTATTCTTAGTCCCAAAAATGTAAAGAGTAAAAGGGATTCAAATGAAACTCAGTTATTGTATTTTGTAGTAAAAATACATATGACGACAATGGACAAGTGTATGGTTGGCCTCGGATTCACGAACCTATATCAAGTATATATATTAACACTTATACTTATAATCAACAACTAAAGTTTTAAGTTATGTTAATTATTGATTTGAATATATATATATATATTTTTTTATGTATTATATACTTCAATGTATAAATATTTTCATACATAAGTATATGAATATCTTATAATATATATATATTCCTAAAGATGTTTATTTGTTATGATGACATAAAATAAAAATAAAAATGATAATTTTAATAAGAATACTTTCATTAATAATAATAATTTTTTTAAAAATGATAATTTTAATGATTTACTACTACTACTAATAATAATAATAATAATAATAATAATAATAATAATAATAATAATAATAATAATAATAATAATAATAATAATAATAATAATAATAATAATAATAATAATAATAATAATAATAATACCTCACATATGAAAGGTCTCCAAAAAGAAAAATAACTACCTTTGACAGGGGTCGAACCCAAGACCTCTAGCTTACCCATAACACCCCTTAACCATTGCTTCAATTCTATTTTCCTGATTAATAGCCAAACTTTCGTTTATTTAACCCGCTTATTTCTATTTCGGCCTAACAGATTAAATCCTACACGACCCAACTAAAATCATGTCTTATCTTGGTCTAGGAAGAATTACGGCCCAGCAGGCCCATTCATATCAAGACAGCTTCTTTGGTTTTTTTTTTTTTTTAAAAAAAAAAAAATTACTTTGTTGTTGCCTGGTTTTGAACTCACAACCTCCTGTCCAACAAACCCTCTACTAAACCAATGAGCCATTAATTACTTTCTTGTTTTAACTCGCACTTTTATTTATTTAATATGTCAAAAGCATTTTATCACTTATAATTGTAATTATAATTCTTATAGTGATTCTTTTAATATTGTTAATGATAATACTAATATTAAGGATAATGATGATAATAATAAAAATACTAATTATATTAACTAAAAAAAAATCATAGAAACATAATAATAATAATAATATTATTAATAATAATATTAATAAAAATAATAATAATAATAATTAATATTAAAAGTAACGTAAAAGGGAGATATACCATAAAAAAAATGCAAGTGGGATCCTGTAAAAACAAAATCACGACTTCTTTGGAGTTGGTATCATCATATTATTGTTGCAGTACATGACAATCATCATCATCATCATCATCTTCATACCCACATCATCCTAAATATCCATGAATATTATCATCTTTTATCATCATCATACATAACATCACCATACATAACATCTTTCTGGTTGCAGGTTTTGAAGTGGGTGTTTGACCGAAACAAAACCCAATACGTACAGCAGAAGGAGTATTATATGATGGTGACGTTCGATGATGGTTTGTATTTGTGTGCTCGGTCGTAACAACAGAAGTTGGACAGCGAATGTAACATTTGACAGGAAGAAAACAGCACTAGTTCAATCTAAGTGGTTGATAATCTTATGTTGGTTTTGATGGGTTTTATGGAAGTGATCGATGGTGAATTGAATAACATGTGGTAGTGGATTTGTAGGGTGACTATGGTGGATGAGTTGGAGTGGTGGTGATCACAACAGTAAACGAGAAAGATAATGGTGGTTGGGTTATGGTGCTCTTGTGGTGGTGATGAGGTGGGTTTGATGGTTGTGGTATGCTCTCGGATTAAAACAGAAAAAATGGGGGACGAGTTGGTGATGGTTGTATGGTGTTGGGTTGCGATGAATAATAAGAAAGAGATAAGAGAGATATGAAGATGGTGGTCATGAGTGGTGGCCGTAAGGTAGTTGAGAGTGGAGATGGAAGGTCTCGGTGATAAGATGGTCGAAGTGTTCCATGATGGTAGGAAAGAAATATAAAAGAAAATAAGGTGATGGCGGGTGTAGTGGTAGTTATGGTGGTTAAGTGGATGTTAGGGTGTTGGTGTGGTGGGGTGGCGGATCATGGGTGGCGATGGCAGTTAAGGTGGTGATAGCTTGGTTGTATGCATAATATGAAAATAGAGGACATCACTAAATGACTCTTGGTTGATGTTTTTTTTTATATATAATCTATATTCATATGTATTATGTATATAAAAGATATTGATAGTTTGATAGATAAAGGTACATGATAGGTAGAAGTTAAATGCAATAATACTAAGTGGAATATAATGGACAAGCATAGTAACGCGCAGTAATCTCAATATTCAACACCTACATAGTAAACGAATCCTATATGTATCTATATAATGATATATATAATATAAAGTATTATTATAATAAAGATAAAGATAAGAATAATAATAAACAAAATAATAACAAATTAAAAAAAAACGTGGAATACAATAGTGAGGTCTAGCCCACAACTTTATATTCAATCAATCCGTGATTTGTTATTTTGTTTTTAACTCATGTTTATCACGGACTGGTATATCGTGCTCTCTTGTCAGTTGGTGACGGAATAAAGTTCTTTGAAAAATTCCAAATTTTCATATTAAATATATTTATTTATTTTGCTCATTATGGTACAAAATTCAATCATAAATTATCAAATAAAGATTACATTAATTATTCACTCCTAACCCCCAAGTAAAATATAAAAAGTTTTAAAATTTGACAAACAACTTCTAAATATATTAATAATAAGCCTAAAATTTATAAAACTCATTTTCGGATCATCGTTTATTTTAAAATAATATAAGTTCCTTTTTAACCCGTTTACTATCAATCGAACGACACTATAGCGTTATCGTTGTTTACAAAATATATTCGAAACCAAATATATATATTCAATATACTTTATATATATATAGATATATTTTTAAATAATAATTAATATAATATCCTATTTTTATTTTTATTAGTTTTTAATAACAACAACATATAATACTTCAAATTATATTTCGAATATACATACACACATATCTATTTACAATTAATTGTTCGTGAATCGCCGGGCATGGTCCAAGGGTAATTGATTACATGAATATAGATTTTAAAACTTTCGAGACTCAATATTACAGATTTTTGCTTATCGTGTCAGAACCATATAAAGATTAAAGTTTAAATTTGGTTGGAAATTCTCGGGTCATCACAGTACCTACCCGTTAAAAGAAATTTCGTCCCGAAATTTGATCGAGATTGTCATGGCTAACAAATAAAATGTTTTCATGACGAATATGAGTTGATAATTAGAGTTTTATCATCATTGAGTAATATAGATAAAACAATTTGATTACGCGAAGGGTATAAGTGAAACTATCGCAAGAGAGTAAAATGAATAAATGTATATTTGTTTTAACCGATGACGTAGTTACGATTGATTTTCGGAATTCAAGGGATTTAAAGAAAATTTTCGTACTAATATTTGATTCTTCGGCGATTAAGGAAATCAAGATCTTCTTTGATTAAATACAATAATCTGTTTCGATTGATCTGTCGGATATTTTTCTATAAATCCACCCCCTTCTTTACCTTATTTTCCACATCTCACATCTTCTATTCTTTCTCCCTTGATTCATACTTTAGAGCATTCATCAATATGCTTCATCCAGTTCTGATTCTTGATATACTCCTAACTTTCATATCTGTCATTCTTCTTTTTCATCTTCCGCCGGAGGAAGTTATTTTCTTTTACCATTACCTTGGGGTTATAGTGTTTTTCATTCTCCCGTGTCTTTATATTGCTATACGCATTGATATACACGGTTTGTAATTTCGGTGTTTTCATTGAGATTTATATTTTCCTTATACCTCGGAGCTATTTGCCTTTTTATTCTCTTCTCGTCTCTAAGTATAACAAGTAATGGTCCAGAATTCGTAGTTATGAATTTCGGAATGAACATAGTTAATGTTCTAAGAAGAAAATCGTAATGGCACGATCTTGATTTGGTAAATTACAAGAATATTCGGAAAAGATAGAACTATCAAGAAAATATGCTCTTGATATGTTTATAGATTAGATAGAATGTATGAGTCGTGTAACATGGCACATGATGATGGTACTGAGTATCATCACGTTTCATTAGAAACTCAGCATGAACTACTGTAATATAATCACGTTGATCAAGTGTCATTATATTATACTAACTCATGCATCAGTTCCCAACACTACTTCAAAACATTCATATTTTAAATTCGAATTTCTCAGAATTTAGAAACTAAAATAGTTTCCTTTATGATGTAATATAGATAGCACGAAGAGATAAATAATTCCGGATGAGAATATTTATGAAAATATCCTCAGAAATATTGAAGATATTTATGATGATATTTTGGAATTTCTAAGTTCGATGATTGATGAAGAAAGATTTTCCGCAAGATTTTAACATGAGTACGGAGCTAGATATTCGTTGAAGGTTTCATCGGATCCAGAATTACCTGGTTTCTTTGAATATATGGTATGGTCCTTGAATTTTGCCTTGGTCTCCTTCATGGTTTGCTCAATCTGTTTTTCAGTACCAAATTTTCTATCGAGCGTTCCTAACACTCATTTCTTTATCATCAAACTTTTGGCCGTTTAGACCATCAACAATTTTTCTGTTTCCTCTGCATTTAATGCTACGATATTTGAATCATCGGTTATCAATTCGAAGTGGTTTAATGAGAATTGTGTTTTTAGATGATTAAACGCTGATGGTAATATGGTGGAATATAAAAAGGTTTTCCGGTAATAATAAAAGAACACACATATATATCAAGGTTATAATAAGGTTGTTTCGAACGAAAAGTCGAAGTTGTCTTGCTGAAGCTGTGACAAAATTCGCCAATTTGGAAAGAGATTGAAAAGTTATTTTCGATAATAATAACGCTAAAGGAAGTTAGTACAGCTCACGTTAAACGTTTACTCAGTTTCCGAGAGTTTTCCGGTGCATAACTATACGCATCAATCTTTTCTTCCGTAGATGAAGTGCGGTTGGTTCATCCTCTCGATTGAAGTGTTTCCAAGAATCATGAAAGGTTTGAACGCAGATAGTAATCGTCAAGATACAAATGAGATTTAAGATGGGAATCAAGTGGCAAACTTGAAGAATTGTTTAGTTTCATATGTTATAATCAATATTTTAATTCATTTTAATTGTCTACTGTTGGTAGTCCTCAGATGATTAGTCCACAGTTAGCTAGGAACAGTTAGCTAGGATTTTGTTAGCGTGGATTCTTAACCAAGGTTCTCATAGTTAATTTGTTTGTTTCTAACAAATTTTATTCCGTCAAATGTTTTTCTTCATTATGCCACTTGTTGGATTCTGATAGGTCAAAATCCAAATATGAAATTTGAATGGAAATGGTTATTCTGTGGTGAGCGGATTCATATATCTGTGGATGTAAGTAGGATGGGAAATGACTGTTGAATCAGATTTGAAGAATGTACAATGTAACTTATTAATGTGAAATCTTAAATATTCCTCGGGTATTACCTACCCATTAAAATATTTTCATCATTAACAGTTTGTACGAAAGAATTCTTAATCACAATCCCTATGAAAATCTATATACATATATATTTTCTTCAGATGTAATTATGGATTTAATGAGTCAATATAATGTTAGACTCATTTGATTTTCGATTTGAGCTAGAATAAGTAATCTCTAAAACTATTAGGATCCACATATTCTTCACAGAATATTAATGAAGTTATGGATCAATACTTCATCGTTAGTTATTAGGATCCACATATTCTTCACAGAATATTAATGAAGTTATCGTTCAATACTTCATCGTTGATTACTGTTGGTACTCCTTGGTATCCATGGTGCGTATGATGTTGATGTTCGTGGGACAGATTGTGAAATTGAGGCTTGGGATGCGGATGTTGTTGTTGGTGATACTGTTGGTGCCGGTAATGTTGCTGAAGCTGGTACATTTTGCACCATACTTTTCAAGGCTACAACTCGAGTGCGAAGCTCGTTGACTTATTACTCCGGGATGATTGTCGGTAGGAACGAGCGAGTGAATAAGGTTTTGAATTTGAGATAGTATATAATCATAGCGAGATATTCGGAAAATGAGGGGGAAAATGGTGTTTCTAATAGGTTCACCGGTAAGTGTTTCAGGTTTCTCGCCAATAGGTAAATTTGGTTGGTGGAAGGGATTATCTTCTTCTCGTCTCCATTGATTAAGTTGACTACGAACTCATCAGATGAATTGGGGATGGCTGATTGATTGATTCATTCTGGTGACGCTGCTTTCGGAGCTGGAGTGGGACTCCATATTGGAATCCGAGAGACTTGAACTAGTTGTGAGTTCCATTGCATACGATTGAATAAAGGAGTTTTCAATATGAAATGATTTTTGGATATCGGATGATATTCTAGTTACATAGAATATCTATGTATATAGAACAAAAGATTTCATAGATTACGGAGGTATTTACAAAATATATCAGGCATAGTTTATGGTAACAGATACGCTAAGATATGAATTTTGTCTATACACTATTCATGCTGTCAATGAAGTAAGATGTGTCTAGACTAAGAATGATAAGCAGGTAATTTTCGACAAGAAATGATAAGCAAAACTTTTGACATGCAGACACGGTCGAAATCCAGACTCACTAATGCATCCTAACGACTTATCAGTTAGATACACTAATGCAGACCTGATTCGCTAAGACCACCGCTCTGATACCACCTGTAGAGCCCCAACCAAATCCATATGGACGAGAACATTACATATGATTACATCGCGAGGTACTTGACCTTTTAATGATACATTTTACAAACATTGCATTCGTTTTTAAAAGATAAACTTTCATTTCATCGAAAGTTGACAGGTATGCATACCATTTCATAATATCCAACTATAAATGACCTAATCTGTCATTTACTTAATAATAATCTCTAATGAACTTCAACGACTCGAATGCAACGTCTTTTGAAATATGTCATGAATGACTCCAAGTAATATCCTTAAAATGAGCTAATGCACAGCGGAAGATTTCTTTCAAACCTGAGAATAAACATGCTTTAAAGTGTCAACCAAAAGGTTGGTGAGTTCATTAATTTATAGTAATCATTTCCTTTCATCATTTTAATAGACCACAAGATTTTAAGTATTATAAACTCGTGCAGAAGTCCCATTCCAACTGCACAAACAAAATATCATTCATATGAAGAACACCTGGTGAGGATTCCAAAATATATAGTAACCATCTGTGCTGATCTTTCACCCCACGGTTGAATACCTTCAAAATATAGAACCTCTGTGCCGGTCTTTACTCCCCCACGGCTGAACACATGTATATAAAATATAGGTCAACCGGTGCCAAAAATCATTCATATCAACCAACCATCTCATAGCAGGCATTTCGCATCGTACTAGAGATAAAAATCATTCATATCAACAAACCATCTCATAGCAGGCATTTCACATCGTACTAGAGATAAAAATCATTCATATCAACCCCAATCCCAGATAATTCTATCATAGAATGCAGTTAAGGTACTTGTGTCTATTGCGTCAAACATTTATAAAAGCGCATGTATTCTTAGTCCCAAAAATATAAAGAGTAAAAGGGATTCAAATGAAACTCAGTTATTGTATTTTGTAGTAAAAATACATATGACGACAATGGACAAGTGTATGGTTGGCCTCGGATTCACGAACCTATATCAAGTATATATATTAACACTTATACTTATAATCAACAACTAAAGTTTTAATTTATGTTAATTATTGATTTGAATATATATATTTTTTTATGTATTATATACTTCAATGTATAAATATTTTCATACATAAGTATATGAATATCTTATAATATATATATATTCCTAAAGATGTTTATTTGTTATGATGACATAAAATAAAAATAAAAATGATAATTTTAATAAGAATACTTTCATTAATAATAATAATTTTTTTAAAAATGATAATTTTAATGATTTACTACTACTACTACTACTACTACTACTACTACTACTACTACTACTACTACTAATAATAATAATAATAATAATAATAATAATAATAATAATAATAATAATAATAATAATAAAAGTAAAATAATACTACCTCACATATGAAAGGTCTCCAAAAAGAAAAATAACTACCTTTGACAGGGGTCGAACCCAAGACCTCTAGCTTACCCATAACACCCCTTAACCATTGCTTCAATTCTATTTTCCTGATTAATAGTCAAACTTTCGTTTATTTAACCCGCTTATTTCTATTTCGGCCCAACAGATTAAATCCTACACGACCCAACTAAAATCATGTCTTATCTTGGTCTAGGAAGAATTACGGCCCAGCAGGCCCATTCATATCAAGACAGCTTCTTTGGTTTTTTTTTTTTTAAAAAAAAAAAAAAATTACTTTGTTGTTGCCTGGTTTTGAACTCACAACCTCCTGTCCAACAAACCCTCTACTAAACCAATGAGCCATTAATTACTTTCTTGTTTTAACTCGCACTTTTATTTATTTAGTATGTCAAAAGCATTTTATCACTTATAATTGTAATTATAATTCTTATAGTGATTCTTTTAATATTGTTAATGATAATACTAATATTAAGGATAATGATGATAATAATAAAAATACTAATTATATTAACTAAAAAAAAATCATAGTAACATAATAATAATAATAATATTATTAATAATAATATTAATAAAAATAATAATAATAATAATTAATATTAAAAGTAACGTAAAGGGGAGATATACCATAAAAAAAATGCAAGTGGGATCCTGTAAAAACAAAATCACGACTTCTTTGGAGTTGGTATCATCATATTATTGTTGCAGTACATGACAATCATCATCATCATCATCATCTTCATACCCACATCATCCTAAATATCCATGAATATTATCATCTTTTATCATCATCATACATAACATCACCATACATAACATCTTTCCAGTTGCAGGTTTTGAAGTGGGTGTTTGACCGAAACAAAACCCAATACGTACAGCAGAAGGAGTATTATATGATGGTGATGTTCGATGATGGTTTGTATTTGTGTGCTCTGTCGTAACAACAGAAGTTGGACAGCGAATGTAACATTTGACAGGAAGAAAACAGCACTAGTTCAATCTAAGTGGTTGATAATCTTATGTTGGTTTTGATGGGTTTTATGGAAGTGATCGATGGTGAATTGAATAACATGTGGTAGTGGATTTGTAGGGTGACTATGGTGGATGAGTTGGAGTGGTGGTGATCACAACAGTAAACGAGAAAGATAATGGTGGTTGGGTTATGGTGCTCTTGTGGTGGTGATGAGGTGGGTTTGATGGTTGTGGTATGCTCTCGGATTAAAACAGAAAAAAGGGGGGACGAGTTGGTGATGGTTGTATGGTGTTGGGTTGCGATGAATAATAAGAAAGAGATAAGAGAGATATGAAGATGGTGGTCATGAGTGGTGGCCGTAAGGTAGTTGAGAGTGGAGATGGAAGGTCTCGGTGATAAGATGGTCGAAGTGTTCCACGATGGTAGGAAATAAATATAAAAGAAAATAAGGTGATGGCGGGTGTGGTGGTAGTTATGGTGGTTAAGTGGATGTTAGGGTGTTGGTGTGGTGGGGTGGCGGATCATGGGTGGCGATGGCAGTTAAGGTGGTGATAGCTTGGTTGTATGCACAATATGAAAATAGAGGACATCACTAAATGACTCTTGGTTGATGTTTTTTTTTTATATATAATCTATATTCATATGTATTATTTATATAAAAGATATTGATAGTTTGATAGATAAAGGTACATGATAGGTAGAAGTTAAATGCAATAATACTAAGTGGAATATAATGGACAAGCATAGTAACGCGCAGTAATCTCAATATTCAACACCTACATAGTAAACAAATCCTATATGTATCTATATAATGATATATATAATATAAAGTATTATTATAATAAAGATAAAGATAAGAATAATAATAAACAAAATAATAACAAATTAAAAAAAAATGTGGAATACAATAGTGAGGTCTAGCCCACAACTTTATATTCAATCAATCCGTGATTTGTTATTTTGTTTTTAACTCGTGTTTATCACGGACTGGTATATCGTGCTCTCTTGTCAGTTGGTGACGGAATAAAGTTCTTTGAAAAATTCCAAATTTTCATATTAAATATATTTATTTATTTTGCTCATTATGGTACAAAATTCAATCATAAATTATCAAATAAAGATTACATTAATTATTCACTCCTAACCCCCAAGTAAAATATAAAAAGTTTTAAAATTTGACAAACAACTTCTAAATATATTAATAATAAGCCTAAAATTTATAAAACTCATTTTCGGATCATCGTTTATTTTAAAATAATATAAGTTCCTTTTTAACCCGTTTACTATCAATCGAACGACACTAGAGCGTTATCGTTGTTTACAAAATATATTCGAAACCAAATATATATATTCAATATACTTTATATATATATAGATATATTTTTAAATAATAATTATTATAATATCCTATTTTTATTTTTATTAGTTTTTAATAACAACAACATATAATACTTCAAATTATATTTCGAATATACATACACACATATCTATTTACAATTAATTGTTCGTGAATCGTCGGGCATGGTCCAAGGGTAATTGATTACATGAATATAGATTTTAAAACTTTCGAGACTCAATATTACAGATTTTTGCTTATCGTGTCAGAACCATATAAAGATTAAAGTTTAAATTTGGTTGGAAATTCTCGGGTCATCACAATTATATACTATCCCATATTACAAATCTTGTTCATTCGCTCGTTCCAACCGCCAATCATCCCGGTGTACTAGCAGAAGTTAACGAACTTCGCGCTCGCATGACGGCTTTGGAGAACATGGTGCGAAGGTTGCAAACACCAGCAGCAGCACCAACAGCATAATCAGCACCACCATTAATAACATCAAGAATACCATCATCACCACTAACAAACAACATCCGCATCACACGTCTCGACATCATAATCTGTCCCACAAACATCAACATCATATGCACCATAGATACCAAGGAGTACCAACAATAATGAACGATGAAGTATTGATCCATAACTTCATTGATATTCTGCGAAGAATATGTGGTTTCAAAAAGTTTTAGAGATTTCTTATTCTAGCTCAAACCGAAAAGCAAATGAGATTAATATCATATTAACTCATTAAATTCATGATTTCATCTGAAGAAAATATATATGTATATATGTTTTCATAAAGATTGTAATTAAAAGTTCTTTTGTACAAAATATTAATGGTGAAATTTTTTTTTAACGGGTAGGTAATACCCGAGGAATAATTAAATTTCATCTTAATAAGTTACATTGTACATTCGTCGAAGCTGATTCAACAGTCATTTACTATCCTACTTACAACCACCGATATACGTATCCGTTCACCGCAGAATAACCATTTCGATTCAATTTCATATTTGGATTTTGACTTCCCAGAATCCAACAAGTGGCATATGAAGAAAACATATGACAAAATAAAATCTGTTAGAAACAAACAAATTAACTATGAAAAATTTTGTTAAGAATCCACGCTAACTGTTCCAGCTAACTGTTCCTAGCTAACTGATTACATTTTATTTATCGCAGTTTATTTATCGCAATTTAATTATCGAACTTTTATTTATCGTCATTTAATTTCTGTAATTATTTTACGCACTTTAAATATCGGGACACGTATACAATGTTTTGGCATATCATATCGACGCATCTATATATACTATTTGGAATCACCAAAGACACTCTATATGCAGTAATGATCGAGTTCTCTATACAGGGTTGAGGTTGATTCTACAATAATATATATAGTTTGAGTTGTGATCGAGTCTGAGACATATACGGGTCACGACACGTATTAATTAATTCGTATATTATATATTAAACTATATATGAATTATTGGACTGTTACTGTGGACTATCGACTGTGGACTAATGACATTGGACAATTAAAATGAATTAAAATATTGATTATAACATATGAAACTAAACATTTCTTCAAGATTACCACTTGATTTCATCTTAAACCTCATTGTATCTCGACGATTACAATCAGCGTTCAAATCTATCATGATTCTTAAAAACACCTCAATCGAGAGGATAAACCAACCGCACTTTATCTACGAAAGAAAAGATTGATGCATATAGTTATGCACCTGAAAAACCCTCAGAAACTGAGTAAACGTTTGACACGTATCTGTTCTAGTTCCTTTGACATTGTTATTACCGAAGATCGTTTTGCAATCCCTTTCCAAAGTAGCTAATTTTTTCACAGCTCCAGCAAGTCAACTCTGACTTTTCATCCGAAACAATTTTATTATAACTGCGATATATATGCGTACTCTTTATTGTTACTGGGGAACCTTTTATATTCCACAATATTACCATCAGCGATTAATCATTCTAAAAAAACACAATTCTCCTGAAACTACCTCGGTTTGATAACCGATGACCCAGATCAGTTAACTTTGAAAATGCTGACGAAGCAGCATGTTGTAGATGATCTTAATGGCCAAAAGTTTGATGATAAAGAAAGGAGTGTTAGGAACGCTCGATAGAAAATTTAGTACCGAAAAGCGGATTATGTGAAACTATGAAGAAAGCCGAGTTTGCCTTCAAAGAATCCAAATGATTCTGTGCCTGCTGAAATTGTTAGCAAACATCTTATTTCTCATTCTAAACCTTCACAGACAAATCTTCTTCATCATCCATTGATATTAGAAATTCCAAGATATTCTCATATGTTCTATTATAAATATCCTCCATATTTCTGGCGATATTTTCACAACTATTCTTATCTGAGATCATTTATCTCTTCGTAATATCTGCAACATAAAAGAAACTGTGTTAGTTTCTAAATTCTGAAACCTTCGAGTTTAAAATATGAATGTTTTGAAGTAGTGTTGGGAACTGAAGCATGGATTAGTATAATATAATGACACTTGATCAACATCATTATATTACAGTAAGTCATGCTGAGTTTCTAATGAAGCATGATGATTCACAGTACCGTCATCATGTGCCATTTACACGACTCTTACATTCTATCTAATCTCTAAACATATCAAGAGAATATTTTTCTGGATGACTCGGTCTTCTCCAGTGTATTCTGGTAATTTAACAAATCAAAATCGTTCTATTACCATTTTCTTCTTAGAGCATTAGCTATGTTCATTCTGAATTTCATATCTACGAATTCCGGACCATTACTCGCTTGACTCGAAGTCGGGAAGAGAAAACGAAAGCATGAAGCTCCGAAAAATAATGAAGAATATAAACTCCGATAATAACCCCAAAAATTTACAAACCGTGTATATCGATGCAGATAGCAATATAGAGACACGAGAGAATTAGAAACACTATAAACACAAGAGTATAGTAGAAGTAAATAGATTCTTCTGGTGGTAGATGAAAAAGAAGAATGGCAGATATAAAAGTTAGGAGTATATCAAGAATCAGGACTGGATGGAGCATATTGATGAATGCTTTAAAGTAAGAATTAAGGGAGAAAGAATAGAAGGTGTGAGTCGTGGAAAATAAGGAAACCAAGGGGTGAATTTATAGTGAAATATCCGACAGAGCAATCGAAACAGATTATTGCATATAATCAAAGAAGATCCTGATTTCCTTAATCACCAAAGAACCAAATCTTATTACGTAAGATTCTCTTTAAATCCCTTAAATCTCGGAAATCAATCATAACTACGTCATCGGTTAAGACGAATATATTTTACTCATCTCACTCTTTTACGATAGTCTCATTTATATTCTTCGCATAATCGAATTGTTTTATCTACATTACTCAATGATGATAAAACTCCATTATCACCTTATATTTGTCACGAAAACTTTCTTATTGTTATCCATAACAACCTCTAACAAATTTCGGGGACGAAATTTCTTTAACGGGTAGGTACTGTAATGACCCGGAATTTTCCGACCAAATTATACTTATGAGATTAATATTTACATAAATTAAACCATACCAACATGATAAGCAATCCAAATTGTTGAGACTTGTGTTTTTGAAAAGAGTTTTACACAACGTTTGACCGTCCAATATGACCGATGATATCACGAACTATATAACATACGATAATTATACGTTTGTGTATATATATGTATTTATATATATTTAACATGATCTAAGGATGGTTTAACATCTCATTGTGTACTAATGACAATGAGTTATAAGTATATTTTGAAACTACTAACTTAAGTTTTCAAAACGATAACTATACGTAACATTCTTTGATATATATACTTATAATCTATAATGCTTATACATGTATCGTATATATAATGTATTTAATCACTTTTTAAGGACTTAAATACATAAAATAATATAAGTATATTCACAAAAGATAGCTATATTTGAATTCTCGTTCCGTTTCCTCAAGATTTCTATACGTATATCTAGGGTATATGTACCCGTATCATACCCAGCTTCTATACGTATTTACTATTAGTATATACACATCAAATCAACATCCTAATCAACATTATTACTGCCCTAGATATGAGGTAACTAGGATTTATCAAGTAGTATGAATTATTAGTAAGAAAACAAAATGAGGAATCCTTTTATTTCTTTATAAACTAAAAACGTTTTTATAAATGAACACCATTTCTTCACTCCATTTTCTCATACCTACACCCTCATTTCTTTCTCAAAATACTACTAACTTCATACTTGATCATCTCCAAGCATTTTCCCCATCATTTAGCTTCAATTATATGCCTTAAACACCATAAGAAAACTCTTTCAAGAACATATCAAAATAACCACCCATTTGAAGAAGTTTACTTCCAACCTTTTGATCTAACTCCACCACTCTTTGATTCCAAGATTATTTCTTATCTTTTGCAGTAACTTTGTCCAAGTAACTTGAGGTAGTAACCTTGTTCATAATCTTATTCAATTCATATTCATATAGCTATCTTATTTTGTGGTATAAAATTTTAACAACAAGAACATAGTTTGAATGATTTCAAACTTGTTCGCAAACTAAATAGATCCTTCTAACTTGACTTTTAAAATACTTCAAGACCTGTAATATATCATAATGATATGCTAACCTAACAAGATATAACTTGGTTTTACAAAGAACATCTTAAAAACTGAATCTAAGTCGTCGGAGTGCAACCGGGGGCTGTTTTGGGTTGGATAATTAAAAACCATCTTGAACTTTGAATTGAAAGTCCATGTTATGGAAAAATTATATTTCTTATGAATATGTTAACACATAAAAATTTCATGGTTTAACTCAAAGTGTAAGTATTTTTAGAAAAATGATCATTAAATGTTGTTTTTATGATGGAAAATGATCACTTTCATAAGTTTCACCAAAGTTTAACCTATAACCTATGATTTTGAATACAAACTAAGGTATTTTCAGTTCATATTCTTAAAATTTGACTCGATCCAAGGAAGTGGCAAGTTGAACCAACAAAAACGGAGTTGTAATGAAGAAACTACGACTAAAACAAGATTGGGTATCCGAAGCTAGTTTAGCTACGAAAATATTTGAAGAAAAAGTAAATTAATCATATATTTTCTAATTAATATGATATTTTATATACAATTACTTATGATTTGATTCAGGACCACCCGTAAACAACACGAGAAGATTAATCATAAGACCTCATGATTGTACACAACACGTCATTTGACAACACGGTACTTTATGTACGCAACACGTCATTTGACAACATGGTACCATGGGTCGAGATTAATTCTGATCAATACGAATACGATGGGGTCTTTATTTATTTTATTTAAGCAACTAATTGTGGACCACTAACATCGGACTGCTAACTACGGACTAAGAAAATATTAAAAGTATTAAAAGTATATATATATGTAACGATTACTTAAAAAGAAAATATGTTGATATATTATATATATGGTTAGGTTCGTGATATCTATCGGAGACCAAGTCGAATTAAATACCTTCAAGGCAAAAGTGAGTTTCATTTGCTCTCTTTTTAATTGCTTTTGCAATATATATTTTTGGGCTGAGAATACATGCGCTGCTTTTATAAATGTTTACAAAATAGACACATGTACTTAAAAATATATTCTACGTTGAGTTGTACCACTGGCATATTTCCCTGTAGATTGGTAACTACTATTTACATGGGTATTGTAAACGCGAATCCTGTTGATATATCTATCGGGCCTGACAACCCCAACCGGACTGGACGACCAGTATTCAACGGTTGCACAGTACTTCGTTTTGGTGACTACACTTGATACGGTGTAGTGAGATTTCATAATAAAGGGAATATGAGACGTTGATTAAATGTTAAGTATGGTTACCAAGTGCTCAACCACTTAGAATGCTTTACATACACTTGCGAGTGTATTATGTTTATGATTATGAAATCTTGTGGTCTATTAACATATTGAAATGATTGTTATGATAAACCTATAAACTCACCAACCTTTTGGTTGACACTTTAAAGCATGTTTATTCTCATGTACGAATTAAGTCTTCCGCTGTGCATTTGCTCAATATAAGGACATTACTTGGAGCCGATCATCGCAATGGGACCAAATGTTATTGACTTCGTCCAGGTGGATTAGGACGGGCCCTTTCACTTGTAACCTATATTTCCGATTATAAACTTATACTTTTTCTGTTTAGATTCATAGACTTAAGTTCAATATGAAACCATAGCAACTTGAATCACTCAAAACGGATTTAAAACGAAGAAGTTATGGGTAAAACAAGATTGGATATTTTTGCTTGTTGTAACTACGTGAAAATTGGTAACAAATCTATATTAATCATATCCTAGCTAACTCATATTGTATTATACATGTATTCTAATATATTATGTAATCTTGGGATACCATAGACACGTATACAAATGTTTTGACATATCATATCGACCCATGTATATATATTATTTGGAACAACCATAGACACTCTATATGCAGTAATGTTGGAGTTAGCTATACAGGGTTGAGGTTGATTCCAAAAATATATATACTTTGAGTTGTGATCTAGCCTGAGACGTGCATACACTAGGTCGTGGATTGATTCAAGATAATATATATCGATTTATTTCTGTACATCTAACTGTGGACAACTAGTTGTAGGTTACTAATGAGGACAGCTGACTTAATAAACTTAAAACAGTAAAATGTATTAAAAATGTTGTAAATATATTTTGAACATACTTTGATAGATATATACATATTTGTTATAGGTTCGTGAATCGACCAGTGGCCAAGTCTTACTTCCCGACGAAGTAAAAATCTGTGAAAGTGAGTTATAGTCCCACTTTTAAAATCTAATATTTTTGGGATGAGAATACATGCAGCTTTCTAAATGTTTTACAAAATGGACACAAGTACGTGAAACTACACTCTATGGTTGGATTATTAAACCGAATATTTCCCCTTCAAGTCTGGTAGCCTAAGAATTAGGGGAATGACCCCTAATTGACGCGAATCCTAAAGATAGATCTATGGGCCTAACAAACCCCATTCTGGAATTTGGAATGCTTTAATACTTTGATTTATATGGTGATTCTGATTGCCAATTTATGACATACTTGCGAGTATGCGGAGAATATTCTATATGCATTATGTTAATGTCGGTTACCAGGTGTTCATCATAGAATGATTTTTATACACTTGCGAGAGTAGGATTATTGAATAAATGAATTCCTGTGGTCTATTATATTAATTTGATAATATATAGGTTAAACCTATAACTCACTAACATTTTTGTTGACGTTTAAAGCATGTTTATTCTCAGGTGATTATTAAGAGCTTCCGCTGTTGCATGCTAATATATGGACAAGACTTGGTGTCAGCATGCTTGTATAATATTGTTTAAAACTGCATTCGAGATTTACTTTGTTGTAACATATCAATATTGTAAACCAATATGTATTGGTAGTGTGTAAGTGTGATATTTTTAGATTATCATTTCTGATAATCTAGGTGGTGTCCTTTTGTCATAACCGTCCTTAACCGTAAGAACGTGTTAGATAACGTATGATTTCATTGCGAGGTATTGACCTCTATATGCGACATTTTTAAAAGAAAAACTGCATATATTATACATTACAAACCATGATATTTTCAGTTCATAGTCTTAAAGAGGGACTCGATCCAAGGAGATGGCAAGTTGAATCAACGAAAACAGATTTGTAACGAAGAAACTATGACCGAAACAAAATTGGTTATTCAAGACTTGTTTAACTTCGGGATTAATTGGGAAAAATTAAATAAAATCACATCTTTCTAAGATAACATGATATTTTATATAATTCAATTTTATATGGTTCAGGATCACCCGTAAACAACACGAGAAGATTAATCGTAAGATCCCATGATTGTACGCAACACGTCATTCAACAACACCGGTACTTTATGTACGCAACACGTCATTTGACAACACCGGTACCGTGGGTCAAGATTAATCTCGACCAATACATATACGATGGGGTTTTATTTATTTCGTTGGGGGTTTTATTTATTTCATTGCGGGTATATTAAACATCTAAAAATGAACCATTAAAATTGAATTACTAACAACGAACTGCTAACTACGGACTAAGGAATTATTCAAAGTATTAAAAGTATAACAAGTATATATATGTGACGTTTGTTTAAAAAGAAAAGGTATTGATATATTATATATGGATAGGTTCGTGATATCAACAGAAGACCAAGTCAAATTATATATATATATCTTCAAGACGAAAGTGAGTATATAGTCCCACTTTTAAACTCTAAATATTTCGGGATGAGAATACATGTATTTTATGTTTTACAATATGGACACAAGTAACTGAAAAATATATTCTACGTTGAGTTGTACCACTGGCATACTTCCCTGTAGCTTGGTAACTAATATTTACAGCGGTATTGTAAACGCGAATCCTGTTGATAGATCTATCGGGCCTGACAACCCCAACCGGACTGGACGACCAGTATTCAACGGTTGCACAGTACTTCGTTTCGTGACTACACTTGGTACAGTGTAGTAAGATTTCATATTAAAGGGAATATGCGACGTGATTAATTGTTAAGTATGGTTACCAAGTGCTCAACCACTTAGAATATTTTTATTAAACTGTTTATATACGAAATCTTGTGGTCTATATATATATTGCTGCCGGCACTAAACCTATATCTCACCAACTTTATGTTGACCTTTTAAAACATGTCTATTCTCAGGTGATTTCTAAAAGCTTCCGCTGCATTATGTTGAATTTGAGCAGGATCTTGCGTACGCATATTTGTGTCAAAAATAAGACTGCATATCCAAGAACTTGTGTTGTAAAATATGCTAGAAATCGTGTTGTTATCATCATTTGTAAAGTTTGTAAGTCGAAGATTATCGCTAAACGATAATCATCTTTATTTCGTCCAAAGCTTGTATCAAAAATAAGAATCATGGTTTGTAATGTATAATATATGCAGTTTTTCTTTTAAAAATGTCGCATATAGAGGTCAATACCTCGCAATGAAATCATACGTTATCTAACACGTTCTTACGGTTAAGGACGGGTTATGACATGTGGTATCAGAGCGGTGGTCTTAGCGAACCAGGTTTGCATTAGTGTGTCTAACCGATAAGTCGTTAGGATACATTAGTAAGTCTGGACTTTGACCGGGTCTGATTTAAAAACCATTGCTTATCATTGTTGGTTAAAATTTATATGTAAATATTATGTAGTACTAATGGGTTAGTTGTTGTATGATAGATGTCGGGCTCAAAACTTGTTATCACATTCAGCGACTCCGAACCAGAATCTTCAGATGGTGTTCCAGTCATTAACCTATCCGATGACGAAAATGATATCTTTGGGGAAGACTCACAAATTCCGGATGAACCAACTATAGAGAACCCGGAAAGTGAACCCGAGGAGGAAAGTGAACCCGAGGAGGAAAGTGAACCCGAGGAGGAAAGTGAACCCGAGGAGGAAAGTGAACCCGAGGAGGAAATACAGGAAATTACAAAAGACGAGTTCGAACTAGGAAAGAAACGAAAGGCTAATGAATTAGAAAATTCAAATCCCGAGTTTAGTGAGAATGATGTGGCACCAACTCCACTAGACACTACCACCCCTATTCCCGCTATTCCTATTCGTTCTATCCCGGCATCCAGTTCTTCAGCCCCACAGCCAAAATATAGGCAGACAGCCAGGATAAGCGTTAAGCGATTCTTTGAACCTAAACGTCCTAGAAAATAGACCAAACGATGCGCTGCCGTATTAAACCATGGGATCATATAATGTTTTGTATAATATTATTAGTGTGGTTTGCTTAATGTTCGATGTAAGATAAGCATATGTAAAATAGTGAAGTGTGAAATGCAATAATTTTCCATGGTTAAGTATTACTTAGATGGTAGTAATTGATTCTGTACTAAGCTATTAAGTATGGACATTAACGGGTAGGTACTACCCTAGATATAATTATAAAACGCTAATAAGAAGAAAAGGCTTTTATAATAATACCTGGTTCATATTATTAATAAGCTATAATGTACTGTAAATATACACTACATCTATAATATTCCATGTGAATAATTATTTTCTTTTCATTCTTATAGAAGAATATGGCGCGATTGAACCGAATGACGGAACAAGAAATCCAGGAACTCATCAATCAGCGAGTGAACGACAGAATGTTATGGGTCGAGGCTGCAAGAGGTGCTGCAGTTAACCCAAATCCTCGTGTAGGATGCACCTACAAAACTTTTCAAGCTTGCAAGCCCTCATCATTCAGTGGAACAGAAGGACCGATCGGTTTAACCCGGTGGATAGAAAAGATGGAGACTGTGTTTAAAATAAGTGGTTGTGTTGAAAAGGACATGACCAAGTATGCATCGTGCACTTTACAAGATAGTGCACTCACGTGGTGGAAAAATTATGTGAAGGCTGTAGGAGGAGATGTAGCTTATGATACTCCTTAGGAAGAATTCAAAACAATGTTAATCAACGAGTATTGTCCAAGGAACGAGGTTAGGAAGTTGGAAGATGAATTACGAAGCCTGAAGGTTGTTGGTACTGAAATCACCAACTACAATCAGCGATTCATGAAATTAGTTTTGCTATGTCCTGAATTGGTTCCAACCGAAGAACGGAAGATTGAAATGTACAAAGATGGTTTGCCCAAAAAGGTCAAGGCAAATGTTACAGCATCGAAACCTAAGACAATTCATGAAGCTATAACCATGGCAAATGAGCTAATGGATCAGGTCATCATGGATAAGAAAGTATCCAATACTGATGTGAAGGTATCAGGTAACAAAAGAAAGTGGAATGGAAATTATGATCGAGGTAACCAACAACAATCTTTTAAGAAACAAGAAATCACGCAAGGTGCGGGTAGTGGTTTAAGCTTTGGTTATAAAGGATAAAATCCTTTATGCAACCGATGCCACAAACATCACTCTGGTTACTGTAATGTGGTATGCAACAAATGTAATCGAAAGGGTCATCTTGCTGAAGATTGTAGGGCTCTCGTTACAAATACAAATGGTACCAAGACTCCTGCCACTAATGCAAATAGAACTGCTTTGGCTACCATTACTTGTTATGGGTGTGGAAAACAAGGTCACTATAAGAGCCAGTGTCCGAATCCAGAGAAGAATAATGGATCTGCACGTGGAAGAGCATTTGTTATTAATGCTAGAGAGGCGTGTGAAGACCCGGAGCTTGTTACGGGTACGTTTACCATTAATAACTTATCCGCATCTATTATATTTGATACTGGTGCCGATAGAAGTTACGTGAGTAGAGGCTTTTACGCTAAATTGAATTGTTCATCATTACCTCTAGATGCTAAGTACATGATTGAGTTAGCTAATGGTAAACTAATTAAAGCCGATAAAATTTGCCGTGATTGTAAAATAAATTTAGCCGGAGAAACGTTTAAAATTGACTTGATACCCGTAGAATTAGGAAGTTTTGATGTAATAGTCGGCATGGACTGGATGTCCAAAATAGGAGCTGAAGTTGTGTGCGCCAAGAAGGCAATTCGCATTCCTCGTAAGGATAAAACGCCAGTAATGATTTATGGAGAGAAGGGTAACTCAAAGCTAAAACTCATTAGTTATTTGAAAGCTCAAAAGTGCTTGAAGAAAGGGTGCTATGCTATCTTAGCACATGTTAATAAAGTCGAAACGAAGGAAAAAGTGAAGAGCATCAATGACATGCCTGTGGCAAGAGATTTTCCTGAAGTCTTTCCGGAAGAGTTGCCGGGATTACCTCCATTTAGATCTGTAGAATTTCAAATAGATTTAGTACCAGGAGCTGCACCAGTGGCTCGTGCTCCATATAGACTTGCACCGTCCGAATTAAAAGAACTTCAAGATCAGTTAAAAGAATTACTGGACCGTGGATTCATACGACCAAGTACTTCACCGTGGGGAGCTCCGATTCTATTTGTTAAAAAGAAAGATGGATCTTATAGGATGTGTATAGATTATCGTGAATTAAATAAGTTAACTATCAAAAATCGGTATCCACTACCGAGAATTGACGACTTATTTGATCAACTCCAAGGATCATGTGTTTATTCGAAAATCGACCTAAGATCGGGCTATCATCAACTACGTGTCAAAGAAGAGGACATTTCGAAAACTGCTTTTCGGACACGTTATGGTCATTACGAATTTTTGGTCATGCCGTTTGGATTGACGAATGCGCCAGCTGTATTCATGGACCTCATGAATCGAGTTTGTAGTCCGTATTTAGATAAGTTTGTTATCGTTTTCATTGATGACATTCTTATCTATTCCAAGAGTGAGCAAGAGCATGAGCAGCATTTAAGGTTGATATTAGAGTTGTTGAGAAAAGAACAGCTATACGCTAAATTTTCTAAGTGTGCTTTCTGGTTGAAAGAAGTGCAATTTCTTGGCCACGTTGTTAGTAGCAAAGGAATTCAGGTTGATCCAGCAAAAATTGAAGCCATTGAAAAATGGGAGACTCCTAAAACACCAATGCAGATACGCCAATTTTTGGGTTTAGCCGGTTATTATAGAAGGTTTATTCAAGATTTTTCCCGAATAGCTAAGCCGTTGACAGCATTAACGCAAAAAGGGAAGAAATACGAATGGACCTCGGAGCAGGAGAACGCATTTCAATTACTGAAGAAGAAGTTAACTACGGCGCCTATTTTATCGTTACCTGAAGGGAACGATGATTTTGAAATATATTGTGACGCTTCGCGACAAGGTTTTGGTTGTGTTCTTATGCAACGAAAGAAAGTTATTGCATACGCATCCCGACAATTAAAGATTCACGAGCGGAATTATACGACGCATGATCTAGAACTGGGAGCAGTCGTGTTTGCATTGAAGATATGGAGACACTACTTGTATGGGGTTAAATGCACTGTGTTTACTGATCATAAAAGCCTTCAACATATTTTCGATCAAAAACAGCTGAACATGAGGCAACGTAGGTGGGTTGAGTTAATAAATGACTATGATTGTGAAATTCGTAATCATCCCGGGAAAGCAAACGTGGTGGCCGACGCTCTAAGCAGAAAGGAACGAGAACCAATTCGAGTACGAGCGATGAACATAAAAATTCGCATGAATCTCAACTCACAAATCAAAGAAGTTCAACGAGAAGCACTTACTAAAGAAAATATAGGAAATGAAATAATGAAGAAGTATGAGAAGCAACTCGTTATGCGGGAAGATGGAATTCGATATTTTGCAAATCGTATTTGGGTACCGAAGTTGGGTGGATTAAGGAAGTTGATATTGAACGAGGCACATAAGACAAGATACTCGATACATCCTAGAGTTGGAAAGATGTATCAAGATCTTAAGACACATTATTGGTGGCCTAATTTAAAGACAGACGTTGCAACATATGTTGGGGAGTGTTTAACTTGTTCCAAGGTCAAAGCAGAACACCAAAAGCCGTCAGGGTTACTTCAACAACCAGAAATCCCAGAATGGAAATGGGATGGTATTACCATGGATTTCATCACGAAGTTACCAAAGACTGCCTGGGGTTACGACACCATTTGGGTGATTGTTGATCGTCTCACCAAGTCTGCACATTTCTTGCCTATAAAGGAAACGGATAGAATGGAGAAACTATTACGATTGTATATAAAGGAAGTTGTTTCAAGGCATGGAATACCTATTTCCATTATATCTGATCGTGATAGTAGATTTACCTCAAAGTTCTGGCAAGCACTACAGGAGGCACTAGGAACTCGTTTAGATATGAGTACCGCATATCATCCGCAAACGGAAGGGCAGAGTGAAAGAACAATTCAGACTCTTGAAGATATGCTCAGGGCATGTGTGATCGATTTTGGAAACGGATGGGATAAGTATTTACCGTTAGCAGAATTCTCGTATAATAATAGTTATCATGCGAGCATTGGAGCTGCGCCATTCGAAGCATTGTATGGAAGGAAGTGTAGATCTCCTATCTGTTGGAATGAAGTAGGAGATCGACAATTAACTGGTCCCGAGATCATACACGAAACGACTGAGAAGATAGTACAAATCAAGGAGAGATTGAAAACAGCCCGTAGTCGCCAAAAGAGCTACGCCGATGTCCGAAGGAAACCATTAGAGTTTCAGGTCGGGGACATGGTTATGTTAAAGGTGTCACCTTGGAAAGGTGTAATACGTTTCGGCAAAAGGGGTAAGCTGAACCCAAGATATGTAGGCCCGTTCAAGATTATTGAACGCATTGGACCGGTAGCTTATCGACTTGAGTTACCGCAACAACTCGCCGGGGTACATAATACCTTTCACGTCTCAAACCTTAAGAAGTGTCTTGCAAAGGAAGACCTCACTATTCCTCTTGAAGAAATCCATATCGACGAGAAACTACAATTCGTCGAAGAACCAATCGAAATCATGGACCGTGAAGTTAAACAGCTCAAACAGAGCAACATACCGATTGTTAAGGTTCGTTGGAATGCTAGAAGAGGTCCCGAGTTTACTTGGGAACGAGAGGATCAGATGAAACAAAAGTATCCACACTTGTTTCTCGATGACGCAAAATAGGTACAATTTTAAAATTTCGGGACGAAATTTATTTAACGGGGAGGTAATGTAACGACCCGCACTTTTTCGATCATTCTATACTTATAAGATTAATATTTACATAAATTAAACCTTACCAACATGATAAGCAATCCAAATTGTCGAGACTTATGTTTTTCGAAAAGAGATTTACACAACGTTTGACCGTCTAGTTTGACCGATGATATCACGAACTATACAATATATGATAATTATACGTTTGTATATATATATGTATATATACATGTTTAACATGATTTAAGGATGTTTTAATACCTCATTTTGTATTAATAACAATAAGTTATAAGTATATTTTGAAACTACTAACTTAAGTTTTCAAAACGATAACCATACGTAACGTTATTTGACTTAAATACTTATGACATATAATGTTTATACATATATCGTATAAGTAATGTATTTAATCATTTTTAAGGACTTAAATACATAAAACCATATAAGTATATTCACAAAAGATAGCTATATTTGAATCCTCGTTCCGTTTTCACAAGATTTCTAAACGTATACTTAGGGTATATGTACCCGTATAAATACGCAGTTTCTAGAAGTTTTACTATTGAAAAATACCAATTATTAGACTTCAATTATATGATCTTAGCAGACTTTGATTAGTCAATACATGTGGGATCATATATGAGGACTTTTGAGCAAAAAATCAAAAAAATAAAGTCTATATATACATATACATATATACGCCTATATACACATATGCACACTTTCATAACAATTTTCTTTCAAGTTAAATGATCTTCTAAACTCTCTTATCTTCAACCTTCAAGTGTTCTTCAAGGTCCTCATAAGTTTTTAGCTTCAAAACATCACTTAATCATCATAAGAAAACCCTTACAAAAATACTTCAAGAAAACCTTCCAAGAACACCAACTTACTTCCAATCTTTCATCCACTTCCATCACCCTTTTGGTTCTAGGTTCTTACTCCTCTTTTACAGCAACCTTGTCCAAGGAACTTGAGGTAGAATCTATGTTCATAACCTTATTCGATTCATATATATATAGCTATCTTATTTTGTGGTATAAAATTTTAACAACAAGAACATAGTTTGAATGTTTTCAAACTTGTTTGCATACTAAATAGATCCTTCTAACTTAACTTTTAAAATACTCCAAGACCTGTAATATAACTTAAATATATGCTAATTTAACAAGGTATAACTTGGTTTTTCAAAGATTATCTTAAAAACTGTTTTTACGACGTCGGAGTGCCACCGGGGACTGTTTTGGGTTGGATAATTAAAAACTATCTTAAACTTTGAATTGGAGGTTTATGTTCTGGAAAAATGAATTTTACTATGGATATGATAACACATAAAAATTCCATGATTTAATTCAAAGTATAAGTATTTTTAGAAAAATAATCATTTAAGGTTGTTTACATAAAGGAAAATGTTTAACTTCATAAGTTTCACTAAAGTTTCACCTATGCCGTGTGATTTTGAATACAAACCAAGGTATTTTCAGTTCATAGTCTTAAAGAGGGACTCGATCCAAGGAGATGGCAAGTTGAATCAACGAAAACGGATTTGTAAAGAAGAAACTATGACCGAAACAAAATTGGTTATTCAAGACTTGTTTAACTTCGGGATTAATTGGGAAAAATTAAATAAAATCACATCTTTCTAAGATAACATGATATTTTATATAATTCAATTTTATATGGTTCAGGATCACCCGTAAACAACACGAGAAGATTAATCGTAAGATCCAATGATTGTACGCAACACGTCATTTGACAACACCGGTACTTTATGTACGCAACACGTCATTTGACAACACCGGTACCGTGGGTCAAGATTAATCTCGACCAATACATATACGATGGGGTTTTATTTATTTCATTGGGGGTTTTATTTATTTCATTGCGGGTATATTAAACATCTAAAAATGAACCATTAAAATTGAATTACTAACAACGAACTGCTAACTACGGACTAAGGAATTATTCAAAGTATTAAAAGTATAACAAGTATATATATGTGACGTTTGTTTAAAAAGAAAATGTATTGATATATTATATATGGATAGGTTCGTGATATCAACCGGAGACCAAGTCAAATTATATATATATATCTTCAAGACGAAAGTGAGTATATAGTCCCACTTTTAAACTCTAAATATTTCGGGATGAGAATACATGTATTTTATGTTTTACAATATGGACACAAGTAACTGAAAAATATATTCTACGTTGAGTTGTACCACTGGCATACTTCCCTGTAGCTTGGTAACTAATATTTACAGCGGTATTGTAAACGCGAATCCTGTTGATAGATCTATCGGGCCTGACAACCCCAACCGGACTGGACGACCAGTATTCAACGGTTGCACAGTACTTCGTTTCGTGACTACACTTGGTACAGTGTAGTAAGATTTCATATTAAAGGGAATATGCGACGTGATTAATTGTTAAGTATGGTTACCAAGTGCTCAACCACTTAGAATATTTTTATTAAACTGTTTATATACGAAATCTTGTGGTCTATATATATATTGCTGCCGGCACTAAACCTATATCTCACCAACTTTATGTTGACCTTTTAAAACATGTCTATTCTCAGGTGATTTCTAAAAGCTTCCGCTGCATTATGTTGAATTTGAGCAGGATCTTGCGTACGCATATTTGTGTCAAAAATAAGACTGCATATCCAAGAACTTGTGTTGTAAAATATGCTAGAAATCGTGTTGTTATCATCATTTGTAAAGTTTGTAAGTCGAAGATTATCGCTAAACGATAATCATCTTTATTTCGTCCAAAGCTTGTATCAAAAATAAGAATCATGGTTTGTAATGTATAATATATGCAGTTTCTCTTTTAAAAATGTCGCATATAGAGGTCAATACCTCGCAATGAAATCATACGTTATCTAACACGTTCTTACGGTTAAGGACGGGTTATGACACCTTTTAACCTTGTCGATAAAATAAATGTTATGGTTTGTTTTAAAAACAAATGCAGTCTTTTAAAAACGTCTCATATAGAGGTCAAAACCTCGCAACGAAATCAATTAATATGGAACGTTTATAATCAATATGAACGGGACATTTCAGTTGGTATTCGAGTGTTGGTCTTAGAGAACCAGAAAATTTGCATTAGTGTGTCTTATCGAGTTTGCTAGGATGCATTAGTGAGTCTGGACTTCGACCGTGTTTTCTTTAAAAATGATTGCTTGATATTTTTTTTTGTTGGAAACTACAAATTGTAACATGTAAATATTATGTGATAAATTAATCTCTTAACATGTTTGATATTGTGTGATAGATGTCTTCCTATAGTACAAATCCCATCGACTCACCTAATAACAATGAAGAGTCGAATATATATTGGGAAGATTCACAAATTCCCGAAGAGGAACCGGAAGAGGAGGAACCGGAAGAAGAGGAACCGGAAGAGGAGGAACCGGAAGAAGAAGAAGAAGAAGAAGAAGAGGTTCCGGAGTAAGAAATATTGATACCTACAGTAAATCAATTAAATAAAAGAAAATCCACAACCAACGGACCAAAGTTAAAAATGGTCAATGGTGTTTCCGCCAAGGAAGCAAAATATTGGGAAGATTACCAATTTTTCGATGAATCGGATCTCGATGAGGATTCCAATAATGTTATAGAAATTACCTCGACCCAATTTAATAAAGAAAAATAAAATAATAGGGAAAAAGGTATAAAAATAGAGAAATCTGATTCCAACCCCGATGAACTTTATATGTATTGGAAACATCCGTATTTCCTAAAATTTAACAATAACCCGGGAACCTCTAAACCACCAGGTTTTTCTAAACCATTGTGGAAAACAACGTCTCGTATTAGAGGAACACCATATATCCCTAGAAAATTAGGAAAACGAACCAAGTCCGAAGAAGAAGAAAATAGTGATTCAGATTAGAGGGTTGTAATTATGTTGTGTATTATATGTATTGTAGTGTGCTTGTACTTTTATGTTCTATGTAAAAATTGTTTGTATTATTTGTTAATTATCTTTTATGAATCTAATCCTTGTCTATTTTATAGTATAAAAACAAAATGGACGTTAAGGGTAGACAACCGAATATTTTAGAAGACCTACCAGAGGATATGATTGAGGAAATCTTGTCTAGAGTCGGTCAGAATTCATCAGCACATTTAGTTATGGCGAAATTAACTTGTCAAACATTTAAAAGACTTTCCAGAAATGCCTTAGTTTATAAAAGGTTTTCCTTTGATAGGTGGGGTATATCACATTGGGGAGACCGTAAGTTACACCGTGTTTTTTTTAAAGCGTTAAATGCTGGGAACCCAAATGCAATTTTACGCTATGGGTTAAGAACCTATTTTGACTCAACATATCCCAACATAGGGTTTCGTGAGTTAGAAAGAGCTTCGAACATGCAACATAAAGAAGCATGTTATACTTACGGGTTAGTGATGTTCGCTTTTACCAAAGTGAGAAAAAGAACATCGAGTTACAACTTTTAAATAAAACCTTCCCACAAGTGACGGATTCAGTAGTTGGGGTGAGAAACAAGGTTTTAAATTATTACGGGGCTGTTGGACATTACGAAACCCTCGTCCTTTTGACGACATTACAACATGCTGCCAAACCAAATGTCATAACGGTTACTTTCCACAAGACCAAGGATGAGAAGTCGTCTTAGTAAAACCAGAATGCATGACTTGTTTCTGGACTTTTGAATTACGTGTCCTTATTTCTTTTGCTGAACAACTTGCGTATTAACTAGAATTGCCTTTATAGCTGCTGAGTAGCAAAGTTATTATGTGCTATATTTCATCCTATATGTATAATATCAGTATTGTAAGTTTGTAAAATATTGTATAAAAGTTTGGACGCGAAATATTATTATAATAAGTTTTTCATATAGAATTGTAGTAGTTAAATTGTATATTAGCTACTAAGTATGAACTTAACGGATAGATACTACCCGAATTAAAACTATAAAACGCTAATATGAAGAAAAAGCTTTTATAAATGAGTTCATATTATGCTACGAAATACTATTGACTACTCTTAATATTATATATGATTAACTTAATTCTATTGGGCTATTTTTGAAGGAAATGGCACCGACGACTCGTCAGAATTTGAACATGAGCGATGAAGACTTCCATGTTTTCCTTGCAGCAAACATAGCCGTAGTACAGACTGCGATGCAAAATAACAATAACTCTGGATCTAGCAGTGGAACTAATTCCACAAGAAATCGTGTAGGATGCTCCTACAAAGAATTCACTGCCTGCAAACCTTTAGAATTTGATGGAACCGAAGGACCAATTGGATTGAAACGGTGGACTGAGAAAGTCGAATCAGTGTTTGCCATAAGTAAGTGTACCGAAGAGGACAAAGTTAAGTACGCTACGCATACCTTAATAGGTACTGCGTTAACGTGGTGGAACACCTATCTTAAACAGGTAGGACAAAATGCTGCTTACGCACTACCGTGGTTGGCATTCAAGCAATTGATGAACGAGCAGTACCGTTGATGTCGTGCGAGGTGTACGTGAAATACTATATATTTTTGATACGAAAAGCGATACAAATTACACAAGTTTTAATTATTTATTTACGGATGGGTATACCTTAACCTTGCTACAACACTATAGGCAGTGTACCTAATCGTAGAGTAGTATAGTTTTTAGTAAGTCCGGTTCGTTCCACAGGGAGACGACTTATTTTACACTATATTTTTAAACAATTATATTTGTACAAAATATATATAATTATATATATTAATATATAAAAGGGGGATTTACCGTTTAATGACCGGTTTGTCGATTTTATATTTTAAGCGAAGCGTAAAGTAAATTTAATTAACAAAATAAAATAAATAACAAAAAAATATAAATGACGAATAATTAAAGGTGCGATGAAATATAAAATAAAATAGTTATGCTTATTTAAACTTCCGTAATCATGATGTTTGACGCGTTGATTTTAGTTTTATGCCCATGGGTTAATTGTCCTTTGTCCTGGATTATTTAATATGTCCGTCTGGTTTTTGTCCACAACAGTCCATCAGTCATAAATATAAAGTGCGAGTGTCCTCGTCAAATTATTCTTATACCCGAAGTCAAATATTCCAACTAATTGAGGACTTAAACTGTAACAAGGTTTTATTACTTTGTTTAATAATTACACCAGGATATCGACTGCGTGTAATCCAAGGTTTTAATACTTTATTAACAATTACACCAAGTGTCCTTGTACATAATTTCACCCCTGTTTTAATAATTCCATAGACTATTAATCCATTCCCGTGTCCGGTTAAATGAACGATTATTCGTACATATAAATATCCTGCCCATCGTGTCCGATCGAGTGTATATGGTTATTTATAGGTACGTCCAATTGTAAATCTTTATATTAAAATTAACAAACTATCATTTAGTTAAACAAATATAAAGCCCATTAATAGCCCATAGTCTAATTTCCACAAGTGTCGTTCTTTTGTCCAAACCCCAATTATGGTACAAAGCCCAATTACCCAATTTTAGTATTTTAGCCCAACATCATGATTACTTCGTCTTAAATAAGCATAATAATAACTTAAGTACGAGAAATTAATTTAAAAAGGAGAACATAGCTTACATTGATTATTTATCGCGTAGTGTTACACGGACAGAGCTTCGACTTTAAAACCCGTAAAATAACCTTTGCATAACCCAAAACTAATCTAATATAAAACTACACTATATATATATATATATATATATATATATATAAATATATATATATATATATATATATATATATATATATATATATATATTATTACAGAGGAGTATTATTATTATTATTATTATGTTATTCTTTATGGCCAAAACTCGTTGCCTTTTATAGATGTGGTCTGATCCTGAGGCCCATGTGATCGCATGGGTTCTCAGTGTTAATCTCATGCGATCGCATGGCCAGTCTGGCCATGCCCAATTGCTTTGTTTTCTAGCTTGTCGACGTTATATTTAATTATATAATATAATATATATAATTTTATATAATTATATATATATTATATTATATTCTTGTGCATAGTAGACTCATAATTTTTGGTCCGTTGTGTCGGGCGTTGATAGTTGGCTCAGGTCCCAGTTTCGGATTTTTGAACGTCCTTTCGTATAATTTAATATCTTGTACTTTGCGTTCCGCAACTTGTACTTTTGTTATTTTTAAACGTTTCTCATCAATAAATTGAACCACTTGGATTGTATCTTGTACATTTGAGCTTTTTGGTCATTTGCGTCTTCAAATCGTCGTTTTCGCCTTTTGTCTTCGCACTTATTTAATATAAACGATTACAACTTAAAATAGGACAATTACAACTAAATAATTTACATATTGGGAGGATATTGCTACTAAATATATGTTCATTTGGAGCACTATCAAATATCCCCACACTTGAACGTTGCTTGTCCTCAAGCAATACAGAACTTGAAATTAAATCACACGAATCACTTCTTTATTCTTCACACTTTATACATTAGTGATTTTGATACGGCTGTATAAACAATGATAGTAACGATGTGGTTTACAGTCCCACATGACTATAAAAATTTAGATCCTTAAGGAAATTGGATCTTTATGAAAACATTTGATCTTTTGAAAATTCATTCTAGCTTTTACCCTAGATAAGTTTTCCGGAATACCCATTCACCGGTGTTTGCAAAATGTTTTTGTGGGTTTTGTGGGTTTCAGATTTAAAAATTTTAGCTCAAAACTTATGGTTTTGTGTCACCCACTTGCTAACCTTGTATTGGGAAAGCAACACGTCCAGTATACTTGTCCCGTATATTACCTTTCGGCAAACTACCGTCCGATTGTAAAGGAAAGCGATGAACAAGAAACTGTTAAGGCAATGTTTAATGACATGCATTTGTTCATGGTCTAAAACGTGTCGGATGCAATTACTATCCTTTGTAGGAGCAATAGTAAAGATCACCCTATAATTTTTTTTCGGTCTGGCACAAGGTCCTGTCTTCGACCATGCTATGCAACCACCGTTCTTACAGTTGACACCCGAATTGGTTCAGGTGACCTAATGAATTCTAGGTGAATTCCTAGGATTTTACGTTCAATGGTAATGAACGCATTAAAAATGGGTTTTCAGAAAACAAATCGGTTTTAATTTGATCAAAATATTTTCTCGTTCAAGCTCGAGTTTAGATATCATCGAATTCCATGAGTTTGTAATTCTCAATCTTTAAGGTCAATCTCTAGGATTGAGTAATATCAGTCTTAAAAGCTGATTTTTAATCTTTAAGGAGATTATCCTTTCTGGGGATCTGATTCATTAGTCTTATCAAGCTAATTTGCACGGCGCCCTCCCCATTTTACGAGACAGATCCTCTCATGGTTAGGATAAGTCTGACCACTTGGCGACCCTGTTTGATGCTGAGGTCCGTGGATTTCCTGCTGATTTTAGAGATGACTTTTCTAGATTTTTCGTCAACCTACAGCTGGTCTGGACGACAACTTCTTCACCTAAATCAAGAAGCGCGTCTCTTTTTCGAAAGACTTTACTTCCTTTTAATGATGGAATTGATTCATCGTGTAGATCCATCTTTCTTACAGTAAATCGGGTAAACCAGTTAATTTAGTCCAAAATAAAAGCACCTGCAATAACTTTACAAAAACATGTGATAGATAGTTTTTAATTGAATAACTTGGTACATTCTCTCCACACTTAGTTTCTTTCTTTGCCTTTTTATTCTCCTTTATTCCATTTTAAATGAATTCAAGCGTTTTAGGGTGTTTCTCAATTTATGTACTTTCCGAGGTAACGATAATTTCGGCATTAACACCTAGTTTTATCGTTCATAAATATGTATAAACATGATTTTGAATTTATTTAGTTGAAAATTTTTAAAATTTTCACAGTATTTAGAAAATAAGCCAAGTATAAACCCGAGAGAATTTATAACCCTTCCCCACACTTGAGATCATGCAATGCCCTCATTTGCATGAAATCAGACTCTAATTATAAATTCATGAGGGTGATTAGTGTAGAAAAGTGATTAATAATACCCAGTTTGTAATTACAAAGCTCGTCGAATGATAGATGGTGCACCTCATCGTTCATTCCTTCTTGTTTTATCACACATATTTTTCTTCAAAAACGGTTGCTTTTCTGAACTGTTTGCTAATTTTTGAAAATGCGTCTTTTACCCTAATCGTGCATTTTTATTAACGAGTTATGCACTAACCTGAACCCCTAATTTAATGTTAAGTGGGGTTAGACTTCCCCACACTTAGCTGACAACATGTGAAGTCGGTAGAATAAGTTCCACAAATTAGAATAGTGAGCCAGTTATTTACATCTCGGGTGGTGTATAATATATCAATGGGTTTAAAGTTTAGAACCACCCGATCGTCACTACTTAATTCTTTTTTTAGTGTAGCTTTTAGTAAATGGAAATGTCTCTTTTCTGGTTCTTGGTCAAATGGATCGATATACACCGACATACTTATTTCTATAGGTTGGACAATTCCTAAAATTTCTTTCCGTTCATTCTCGGGATTAAAGGTTTCACCTCTATTACCCAATTGGGTAAAATCCGAGGTGTCATTATCTATTACAGCTCGTAGTTCATCTTCAGTAGATGACTCGTCTATTGAGAATATTGGATTGGAAGGTTGTGGAATGGTGAATTTCGGGATCGAAGCAAATTCTTCTTCATTAATGGTACTTATCGGTCCCACCACTTTGGTCTCGGGAGTAAAATTTTCAACGTTATCGTTTTCCCAAGAGTACCAATTTGTCACCCTTACTTCTTCTTCATTTATTGATTGATTGATGATTTCGTTGGTAGAGGCTAATGTGTCGATATGTTGTGAAATTGGTAAATCTGAATAAAAAGTATCATCGGGATAATTGGTGATTTCGGAGCTCTCGAATTCATCAAAATTCGATGATATGATATTTTCTTGCACAATACTCCTCAGATCAACAGGTGTGTAATCTGATAGAGTTTCAGCTTGCCGATTTACAAACTCTCTCATTTGTTCATTTTGAGCATCGAGTTCTTCGAGTTTGATTTTCATATAATCTAAAGAATTTTCAGGCACATAATTTTCCTCGTCTTCTGGTTGTTGAGTTTGGATATATTCTTGGGAATAATCCCAATTTGAATTATATTCTTCATAATCATTCCATTAAGGTTCCATGGGTGCATAATTTTCCATAGGAACGTAATAATAACATTCCCATGTTGAGTGATAATCTCAACAGATTTCACAACCAGTTATTGTTTCGTCATTCGTGATCCAAGATTGACCGAACGAATTGTCATCAACACTCGGTTGAGAGTATTGATTTCGTATGTCGTAAAGAGTTTCCAAAATATCTTCGAGACTTTTCATAATGCGCTTATTACCAAATTTTAATTATCCTATTAGTTATAAATATAAAAATTATATAAGTTATCAAATTAATAGACTTTTCTGCTTTTGCACACGTTTCGAATAGACAATAGATGTAGCAGGGAGCCAGAACCCTTTAAATCGGAAGCTCACAACTCAGCCACTAACAAATCCAACTATTACTACGAAGCAGAAAATTTGGATGTCTATCAATTTAACCGCTTAAAATAATTTTTCGTTTTGAATTATTAGAGAAGAAATAGAGAAAATTCTAAGTCCTAAAAACTAGAATGGCGAGAAATAAGAAAGAAAAAGAGCGCGTCGAAAAATGTTGAAAAATAAAAATAAGAAAATAGCGCGTCGTAACTTAAAAGTCTAAAAATTAAATCTAAAAAGTTACGCCTAAAGGTATTAAAGCTTAAAGGAATTCTATATCCAAAACGGCAATAACTTAATTAGGCACTGAGATCTAAAAACGGCGTCACAAAATTCTAAAGCATCTAAATCTTAGTCTAAAGAAAAAGCACTTAAGAGATTTTACGGAAATGCCTAAAAATCTAGAAGTAAAAATAACTACGGCAAAAACTAAGTTTAAAACTAAGTACGAGCGATAAAATACAAATATTACGCTAAAACAAACAAAAAGATACAAAATATAAAAATAATCTTAAAGTTGTAAAAAGTACAATTTTTATAAAAATATTATTTTTATATTATTATTTTTATAAAAGTATTAATTTTATAATTTATAAAACTAATTAAACTTAAAAATACAAATTAAATAAATAAAACTAAAGTAATTAATATTAATTAACTAATAAACCCTAATTAGGGTTTTAATAATAATAATTAAAATATACTCCGTAATTAATGCAGTTGCAGAGTCAAACCTGGCGTGTCAGTTGGCTTCATGCGATCGCATGGTTTTACGGCACCCGGCTCATGCGATCGCATGGGTCTGGGTTCCAGGTTTTTTTTTTTTTTTTTTTTAAATTTTATATTGTTTTTCTAAAAATGAAATATAAATATATGTATACAAATATATATTAAAAATATAGCGTTTCGCCGAGTTCCCCGGCAGCGGCGCCAAAAACTTGATGTCGTGCGAGGTGTACGTGAAATACTATATATTTTTGATACGAAAAGCGATACAAATTACACAAGTTTTAATTATTTATTTACGGATGGGTATACCTAAACTTTGCTACAACACTGTAGACAGTGTACCTAATCCTAGAGTAGTATAGTTTTTAGTAAGTCCGGTTCGTTCCACAGGGAGACGACTTATTTTACACTATATTTTTAAACAATTATATTTGTACAAAATATATATAATTATATATAATAATATATAAAAGGGGGATTTACCGTTTAATGACCGGTTTGTCGATTTTATATTTTAAGCGAAGCGTAAAGTAAATTTAATTAACAAAATAAAATAAATAACAAAAAAATATAAATGACGAATAATTAAAGGTGCGATGAAATATAAAATAAAATAGTTATGCTTATTTAAACTTCCGTAATCATGATGTTTGACGAGTTGATTTTAGTTTTATGCCCATGGGTTAATTGTCCTTTGTCCTGGATTATTTAATATGTCCGTCTGGTTTTTGTCCACAACAGTCCATCAGTCATAAATATAAAGTGCGAGTGTCCTCGTCAAATTATTCTTATACCCGAAGTCAAATATTCCAACTAATTGGGGACTTAAACTGTAACAAGGTTTTATTACTTTGTTTAATAATTACACCAGGATATCGACTGCGTGTAATCCAAGGTTTTAATACTTTATTAACAATTACGCCAAGTGTCCTTGTACATAATTTCACCCCTGTTTTAATAATTCCATAGACTATTAATCCATTCCCGTGTCCGGTTAAATGAACGATTATTCGTACATATAAATATCCTGCCCATCGTGTCCGATCGAGTGTATATGGTTATTTATAGGTACGTCCAATTGTAAATCTTTATATTAAGATTAACAAACTATCATTTAGTTAAACAAATATAAAGCCCATTAATAGCCCATAGTCTAATTTCCACAAGTGTCGTTCTTTTGTTCAAACCCCAATTATGGTACAAAGCCCAATTACCTAATTTTAGTATTTTAGCCCAACATCATGATTACTTCGTCTTAAATAAGCATAATAATAACTTAAGTACGAGACATTAATTTAAAAGGGAGAACATAGCTTACATTGATTATTTATCGCGTAGTGTTACACGGACAGAGCTTCGACTTTAAAACCCGTAAAATAACCTTTGCATAACCCAAAACTAATCTAATATAAAACTACACTAAACTATATATATATATATATATATATATATATATATATATATATATATATATATATATATATATATATATATATATATATATCTATATATATATATATATATATATATATATATATATATATATATATATATATATTATTACAGAGGAGTATTATTATTATTATTATTATTATTATTATTATGTTATTCTTTATGGCCAAAACTCGTTGCCTTTTATAGATGTGGTCTGATCCTGAGGCCCATGCGATCGCATGGGTTCTCAGTGTTAATCTCATGCGATCGCATGGCCAGTCTGGCCATGCCCAATTGCTTTGTTTTCTAGCTTGTTGACGTTATATTTAATTATATAATATAATATATATAATTTTATATAATTATATATATATTATATTATATTCTTGTGCATAGTAGATTCATAATTTTTGGTCCGTTGCGTCGGGCGTTGATAGTTGGCTCAGGTCCCAGTTTCGGATTTTTGAACGTCCTTTCGTATAATTTAATATCTTGTACTTTGCGTTCCGCAACTTGTACTTTTGTCATTTTTAGACGTTTCTCATCAATAAATTGAACCACTTGGATTGTATCTTGTACATTTGAGCTTTTTGGTCATTTGCGTCTTCAAATCGTCGTTTTCGCCTTTTGTCTTCGCACTTATTTAATATAAACGATTACAACTTAAAATAGGACAATTACAACTAAATAATTTACATATTGGGAGGATATTGCTACTAAATATATGTTCATTTGGAGCACTATCAACCGTCCTAGAAACGAAGTCAATAAGCTCAAGGTAGAACATAGAGAGTTACGAACACAAGGGTTCGACATTACCACATATGAACGACGATTCACAGAGTTGTGCCTATTGTGTCCGGGAGTGTTCGAAGATGAAGAAGAGAAGATCGACGCGTTAAAAGGTTACCAGTAAGGATTCAAGAAGATGTGAGTTCACACGAGCCCGCTTCCATACAAAAGGCAAGTCGAATGGCTCATAAACTCATAAATCAGATTGAGGAGAGAATTAAAGAGCAAGCGACCGAAGAAGCCAACACGAAACAAGTCAAGAGGAAGTGGGAAGAAAACAGTGACAAGAGTCACCAATACAACAAAAACAACAATAATCACAATTACAAATGCAATAACTACCACCACAACCGCAACTTTAACCGCAATAACAATAACAATCCCAACAACAACTACAACAACTACAATAACCGTTCCAACAATAACAACAACCGCAACAACAACAATCTCAACAATAACAACCAGAGGCAGAAACCATGCCAGAGGTGTGAAGGATACCATCCGACTGGGCTTTGTACGACATCGTGTACTAAGTATATTAGAAAGGGTCACGTTACGACGAAGTGTGAAGTTTACGGACCAATGGCTAACAAGAATAAAGGAACAAATAATGTCGGAACAAATAATACCGCCATTATTTGTTATAGATGTGGGAAGCTGGGCCATATCAGAAACGAATGCCCAAATCAGGGGAATACTAATGGACAGGGCCGCGAAAGAGTTTTCAATATTAATACGGCAGAAGCGCAAGAAGACCCGGAGCTTGTTACGGGTACGTTTCTTATTGATGAAAAACCTGCTTATGTTTTATTTGATTCGGGTGTGGATAGAAGCTATATGAGTAGAGATTTTTGTGCTAAGTTAAGTGGTCCATTGACGCCTATGAATAATAAATTTTTACTCTAATTAGCAAACGGTAAATTAATTTCGGCAGATAAAATATGTCGGAATCGAGAAATTAAACTGGTTAGCGAAACGTTTAAGATTGATTTGATACCAGTAGAGTTAGGGAGTTTTGATGTGATAATTGGCATGGACTGGTTGAAAAAGGAGAGAGCAGTTAGCTAGGAACAGTTAGCGTGGATTCTTAACAAAATTCTTTATAATTAATTTGTTTGTTTCTAACAAATTTTATTTTGTCCAATGTTTTCTTCATTATGCCACTTGTTGGATTCTGAGATATCAAAATCCTATATGAAATTGAATGAAAATGGTTATTCTGTGGTGAATGGATTCGTATATCTGTAGATGTAAGTAAAATAGTAAATGACTGTTGAATCGGATTCGAAGAATGTACAATGTAACTTATTAATGTGAAATCTCAATATTCCTCGGGTATTACCTACCCGTTAAAATATTTTCACCATTAACAGTTTGTACTAGAGATATTTTTAATTACAATCTTTATGAAAACATATCTACATATATATTTTCTTCAGATGTAATCATAGATTTAATGAGTCAATAAGATATTAAACTCATTTGATTTATCGTTAGTACTAGATTACATAATCTCTAAAACTTTAGAAATTACATATTCGCCATGTCGAGCGAAGATAATCGATGTAGAACGATATGTAGAACGAAGATAAAGTAGATAGAACGATACGTAGAACGATGATTATGCTCGAGGTACAGAATGAGATGTTGAGGCATGTGATGTTGAAACTTAGGTTGTTGGTGGTACTGTTGGTGCCGGTGATGTTGCTGAAGCTGGTAAGTTTTACACCATATTCTCCAAAGCTACAACTCGAGCGCGAAATTCGTTGACTTCTTCTATTATTCCGGGATGATTGGCGGTTTGAACAAGGGGATGGATAAGGTTTAGAATTTGAGATATTATATAATCGTTGCGAGATATTCTGGAAATGAGAGTGAAGATGGTGTTTCGAACTGGTTCGCCGGTAAGTGCTTCAGGTTTTTCGCCAAGAGGTGAATTCGGTTGGTGGGAAGGATCGTCTTCTTCGCGTCTCCATTGGTTAAGTCGACTATGAACCCATCAGATAAATTGGGGATAGCTAATTGGTTGATTCATTCTAGTGACGCTGTCTTCAGAGCTCGAGTGAAAATCCATATCGGAATCCGAGGGACTTGAACTAGTGGTGAGTTTCATTTTGCTCGGTTAGATAAAGAGTTTTTTGGTATGAAATGAATTTCGGATATCAGATGATATTCTAATTACATAGAATATCTATGTATAGTACAGAAGATCTCGTAGATTACGGAGAGAATTAAGGAAACGTGTCAGACAAGACTTAAGGTGATGGAATGTGAATTTGTCTGTACACCGTCTATGCAATAATTGCAATAAGACGCGTCGAGACTGAAAATGATAAGTAGATATTTTTCGACAAATGGTGGTAAGCAAACACTTTTAATATGCAGACAAGGTTCAAGTCTAGACTCATTAACATAACCTAATAACTACTAGGTCGAAGTCCAGACTCATTAATGCATCCTAACAACTACTAGTTAGACACACTAATGCAAGACCTGGTTCGCTACGACCACCGCTCTGATACCACCTGTAACAACCCTTCATTATCCACCTGGACGAAGTCATCAACATCTGGTCCCATTGCGAGGTACTGACTTAAATATGCCATGAATGACTCCAAGTAATGTCTTTAAAATGAGCAAATGCACAGCGGAAGACTTAGTTCATACCTGAGAATAAACATGCTTAAAAGTGTCAACCAAAAAGGTTGGTGAGTTCATAGGTTTATCATAACAATCATTTCAATATATTAATAGACCACAAGATTTCTGTTTACATAAACGTTTTAATAAAAATATTCTAAGTGGTTGAGCACTTGGTAACCATACTTAACATTTAATCAACGTTGCATATTCCCTATATTATGAAATCTCACTACACCGTACCAAGTGTAGTCACCGAAACGAAGTACTGTGCAATCGTTGAATACTGGTCGTCCAGCCCGGTTGGGGTTGGCAGGCCCGATAGATCTATCAACAGGATTCGTGTTTAAAATACCACATGTAAATAGTAGTTACCAAGCTACAGGGAAGTATGCCAGTGGTACAACTCAACGTAGAATATATTTTTAAGTACTTGTGTCTATTTCGTAAACATTTATAAAAGCAGCGCATGTATTCTCAGCCCAAAAATATCTATTGCAAAAGCAATTAAAAAGGGAGCAAATGAAACTCACCGTACTGTATTTTGTAGTAAAAATACATATGATGACATTTAAATAAGTGCAAGGTTGACCTTGGATTCACGACCTATATCATTTATGTGTATATATATATATATATATATATATATATATATATATATATATATATATATATATATATATATATATATATATATATATATATATATATGTTAACACATAAAATCATAATCGAATAAATTATATATATTAGTAATATATATATTTTTTTAATTGTTATATATTTCTATATATATATATATATATATATATATATATATATATATATATATATATATATATATATATATATATATATATATATATATATATACTTTTATATATATTCCATATGTAAGTATTTATTTGAAAAAATAATATTAGTAATGGTAATGAATAAAGAGTAGTATTATTTATGTAATAATAATAATAATAATCATATTAATAATAATAATAATTTTAGAAATGATACTTTTAGAATTAATGATAAAAATAATAATAATAATAATATCAGTAATGATAAAAAAAATGATAGTTTTTGATAATAATAATAATAATAAAAAAATGCTTTTATTATTAATAATGATTTTAAAAATGATAATTTTTATAAGAATGATAATTTTACTGATAATAATAATAATCTCACTAATAATAATATAATATTAATTATAATAATAATAGTAATAATGATCTTAATGCTCATATTAATGATGATAATAATAATAATGTAATAATAATAATATGTAATAATAATATGAAATAATAATTTTTAATAATAATAATAATAATAAAGAGATGCTACCTTATAGTAACAAGGTTTAAAAAAATAAACGCCACCGCCCGGATTCGAACCCGAGACCTCCCGCTCGCTACCCACTCCCTTAACCGTCGGGCTGTTGCCCATTTTCTGTTTTATAACCCCCTTTTAATTTCTATATCCCGTAATTCAATTGATTTTCTTTTTCATCTTCTTCAAATAAACTGGGCTTGTTCCGGCCAAAGAGAATAAAAGACCTCGGCCCAAAGATAGTTTCTTAAGCCCGAATTTTCATAGCCCAATTTTCAGTCCAGTATTACGTTTTAATAGGATTATTCGATGGATTTATGTGGATGTGGGATTTTTCCGGAAACAGGAACAACAACACATCCTCATCTCTTACCATTTTAATATCAAAATCATAATCAATATCCTAATCTTTATAATGGTTAGTTAACAGAAATAGGAACCAGTTCGTACGGCCTAATTCAACTATTCCTCATCTTCAAGCTCGTTTATCATCATGATATGATCGTTAACGTCATCGTAGCAGTATCCGTTCATGATAACAACATTAAAATAATTTGCAGTTTAGCAGTGAAGTGGTGATGATGATTAATGAAATCAGAAGTTGTTTTGCAGCTGAATAGGGACACGTTTAGCAGTTGAACAGAAAAGAGCAAAAATAGTCTTGTTCGATGGGTTGTTTTGGGTTCTTGATCCTTAAACCGAAATAGATACAGAGAGAGAGAGAGAGAGAGAGAGGAGAGATGAAGGTTCATGAATGGTGTTTCAAACGAATACACAAGTTCGATGGTGAGGGTAACCGGTGGTGCAAGGTTGTTGTGAAGGTGGCGGATGGTTGGGCCTTGTGGTGTTGTGAGTTCACGAAGAAAAATAAAAAAAAAAACATAAAAACAAAACTTGTTTTTCAGTTTGTTCTCGAATCAAAACAGAATACTGAATCAGATAATGAGTAACAGTAGCAACAAGAGAGTTGTTTGGTTGTGATTTAAATAGAAAACGAAGAGGAAAGAAAAAGAAATAAAATGATTGATACGGGTGAACCATGGTGGTGATAGTGGTGGCTCGTGGTGGAGATTGGTGACTAGAAGATGACGTCCGGTGGTTTTATGAAAGTCACGGTGGGAGGTGGTTGTAGGATGGTGAAGGATGGTGTCAGTGGTGACAGTTGGTGGTGGTGGAAAGTGGCCGTATAGTGTAAATGATGGTGAGGTGATGGTGGTTGACATGGTTGATCATTCATCCCAAATATATATCTATGTATATGCATAAGAATATATCTATATATGTGTATATATTATATATAGAGAAAGAGATATTAGTGAATGAAAAGCAAGACTAGTAATATGATTAAAAAAATCACGGATGTATTACTGTTATGCTCTGCCGACAGTTTTCTACGGAGCACGATATCGTGTCCATTGCTAAACAGTTGACGTATAAAAGTGTCCCTAAAAATCTCAAATTTTTAGATTAAACATATTTAATTATTTCACTCATTACCTGATCGAAACCTGATCAAAAAGATTTAAAAATTATTTATTTTCTGTTCCGATTTATATGTACGGAGTACCAATATTTAAACTTTAAAAGGCAAAAATGCTTTTAACAAATCTAAAATCTTCGTAATCGATTTACAGTTCAACTTTTATTTTAATCCTTCATAAACATGTACAATATCTATATTAAAACTAACAAAACATCAACCGAGTGTTACTGGCGTTTACTAATTAAGCTCGAAATCATTTATTTTTAATATATTCTCTTTCTATTTATGATCAGTTTTAAAATAGCAAGTTTAATTACTAAAACAAATATTTATATATTTTTAAACAAATAATTTAATATACCCGTATATATTTACAAGTAATATTTATGTACATAATTATATATATCTATATATTTATAAATATAATTTCCATTACATCGCATATTATTTTACATATTTAATTCTAACAATTTTAATTTATATATATATATATATATATATATATATATATATATATATATATATATATATATATATATATATATATATATATATATATATATATATATATATTAAATATGTATGCATCTATTTACAATTAGTTGTTCGTGAATCGTCGGGAATGGTCGAAGGTCAATTGAATATATGAAACAGTTCAAAAATTTTGAGATTCAACATTACAGACTTTGCTTATCGTGTCAAAATACAATATCGTATCGAGAGTTTGGTTTAAAATTAGTCAAAATTTTCTGGGTCGTGACAGGTTATTACCTATAATCATCATAAAAACAATTACTCAAGAACACATCAAGAACACTTCCAAGTTTACAAGTTTACTTTCAAGTTTCCTAATCCATTCCAAGCAATCATCTAAGATCAAGAAACCTTTGTTATTTATAGTAGGTTATCTTTCTAAATCAAGGTAATATTCAGATTCAAACTTTGATTCAATATCTATAACTATAACTATCTAAATTCGAGTACTAATCTTACTTGAACTTGTTTTTGTGTCATGATACTATTTCAAGAACTTCCAAGCCATCAAAGATCCTTTGAAGCTCAAGTTATTTTTTCATCATTTCCAGTAGGTTTACCTACTAAACTTAAGGTAGTAATGATGTTCATAATATCATTCGATTCATATATGTATAACTATCTTATTCGAAGATTTGAACATGTAATCACTAGACCATAGTTTAGTTAATTCTAAACTTGTTCGCAAACAAAAGTTAATCCTTCTAATGTGACTTATAAAATCAACTAAACACATGTTCTATATCTATATGATATGCTAACTTAATGATTTAAAACCTGAAAACACGAAAAACACCGTAAAACTGGATATACGCCGTCGTAGTAACACCGCGGGCTGTTTTGGGTTAGTTAATTAAAAACTATGATAAACTTTGATTTAAAAGTTGTTCTTCTGGGAAAATGATTTTTCGTATGAACATGAAACTATATCCAAAAATCATGGTTAAACTTAAAGTGGAAGTGTGTTTTCCAAAATGGTCATCTAGACGTCGTTCTTTCGACTGAAATGACTACCTTTACAAAAATGACTTGTAACCTGTATTTTTGACTATAAACTTATAATTTTTCTGTTTAGATTCATAAACTTAAGTTCAATATGAAACCATAGCAACTTGAATCACTCAATACGGATTTAAAACGAAGAAGTTATGGGTAAAACAAGATTGGATATTTTTGCTTGTTGTAACTATGTGAATATTGGTAACAATTCTATATTAATCATATCCTAGATAACTCATATTGTATTATACATGTATTCTAATATATTATGTAATCTTGGGATACCATAGACACGTATACAAATGTTTTGACATATCATATCGACCCATGTATATATATTATTTGGAACAACCATAGACACTCTATATGCAGTAATGTTGGAGTTAGCTATACAGGGTTGAGGTTGATTCCAAAATTATATATACTTTGAGTTGTGATCTAGCCTGAGACATGTATACACTGGGTCGTGGATTGATTCAAGATAATATATATCGATTTATTTCTGTACATCTAACTGTGGACAACTAGTTGTAGGTTACTAACGAGGACAACTGACTTAATAAACTTAAAATAGTAAAACGTATTAAAAATGTTGTAAATATATTTTGAACATACTTTGATATATATGTACATATTTGTTATAGGTTCGTGAATCGACCAGTGACCAAATCTTACTTCCCGACGAAGTAAAAATCTGTGAAAGTGAGTTATAGTCCCACTTTTAAAATCTAATATTTTTGGGATGAGAATACATGCACTTTTAAATGTTTTACAAAATAGACACAAGTACGCGAAACTACATTCTATGGTTGGATTATTAAACCGAATATTGCCCCTTCAAATCTGGTAGCCTAAGAATTAGGGAAATGACCCCTAATTGACGCGGATCCTAAAGATAGATCTATGGGCCTAACAAATCCCATTCTGGAATTTGGATTGCTTTAATACTTCGATTTATATGGTGATTGTGATTGCCAATTTATGACATACTTGCGAGTATGCGGGGAATATTCTATATGCATTATGTTAATTTCGGTTACCAGGTGTTCATCATAGAATTTTTTTATACACTTGCGAGTGTAGGATTATTGAATAAATGAAATCTTGTGGTCTATTATATTAATTTGATAATATATAGGTTAAACCTATAACTCACCAACATTTTTTTTGACGTTTAAAGCATGTTAATTCTCAGGTGATTATTAAGAGCTTCCGCTGTTGCATGCTAATATATGGACAAGACTTGGTGTCAGCATGCTTGTATAATATTGTTTAAAACTGCATTCGAGATTTACTTTGTTGTAACATATTAATATTGTAAACCAATATGTATTGGTAGTGTGTAAGTGTGACATTTTTAGATTATCATTTCTGATAATCTAGGTGGTGTCCTTTTAACCTTGTCGATAAAATAAAGGTTATGGTTTGTTTTAAAAACGAATGCAGTCTTTTAAAAATGTCTCATATAGAGGTCAAAACTTCGCAACGAAATCAATTAATATGGAACGTTTATAATCAATATGAATGGGACATTTCATTAACCTCACTTAAAAAACTAGTGTTGTGTTCTTCTTCCCATTTCTAGACCTTTCTTCTCAAATACACCGTACCTATACTTTCACACTCATCAAACCCTAATTCTTAATCTTTGATCTAGAGCTCGAAACATTTACTTCTTCTTGTTCTCTGTGATTTTGTGATCATTTTAAGGTAAGCATCTCTTTGATTCATGTCATGATTCTTGCTTGAATTGGGTTTTTGTGTTCTTGAGTAAAAGTTAGATTTTGATGCTTGATTCCTAATCTTAAGTGTTTTTTTGTGCTTAATTGATGTTAGAAATATGTTCTATATAGTTTATATGATGTTTTGGAAGTGGTTTTGGTGTTAGATCTTGCAAAAATCATGATTTGGGGTCAAAAAACGCGAAAATAGCGAGCTGGAATGTTCTAACAGTTCCCACACTTTTGACAGCTCAACCACGAGGTTGAGCACACTTTTGAGGGCTCAACCACGCGGTTGAGGGCTCAACCGTACGGTTGAGGGCTCAGCCGTGCGAGTCACTGGTCAGTTTTTGGTAAAATTGAAAAGGCTGTAACTTTCAAACCGTAACTCCGTTTTTGACAAATAAACTATTGTTGGACTCATCTTGAAGTTTACTTTAGAATGATAAGGTTTTAAGAATCTAGATCACACTTTATTTTCGTCAGAAAAAGGGATTTTATTGTGTATATCTTGTTTTGTACTCGTTTAGTGTCGTTATTGATTGAGTTTATGATGTAGACTTATCCTATAGGTGAATATATGATGGTATGTGTTAATTTACTGTATGTATTGATGTTTTATGTTGTGAATTTTGAGTTGAAACCCATATAAATAGCTGCTGCTACTATTCTTCGTCACTCGTGCGAGTGAGCCTTCACTCGTACGGTTAGGGTGATCAACCGTGTTATGAACCGTGCGAGTGAGTGGTTATGGAGAACTATTGTTTTGGGACAAGATGATACGTACGGTTGGGATGTGACACGTACGAGTCACTGGTCACTCGTGTAGTGAACCGTACGGATCATTTAATTCTTTGATGGGTGTTCAGTCATAGACCAAACGTACGAGTAAGTTGTCAACCACATGGTTAAGTGTTCTCAAATGTGCGAGTGAGAGTGTTACTCGTACGGTTGGTGGACCAGTCGTTAAGTGCTTAAGTGTTGGTATTTGGTGTTATTGTTTTGTTATCGGGTTGTTATCGAGACATTATAACTAACTTGTGTATATGTCTTTCTCAGGAGAAAAGGAGAAAGAGAAGGTTCAGTGATTAGACAGCTGAACACCTTCTCATTTGCTGGTAATCGGTGAGTGGGACAAATTGGAGAATATAGTATAGAGTAGCATGTTATATTATGATTGCCATGCTTGTTAGATATACTTATTGTAGTGGTTAGTTAGTACGTTGTGATGACTGCATGTTAGTTGATGCTTGTCTGCTGGAGCCCAGTGCATCCCTATTGTGTGGTAGCCTCGGTAGGAGAGATCAACCTGCGGGTTGGGTTCCTCATGTGGTAGCCTAGACAACCGAGGTGTATATATATGTGAATGACGCGTTCGTCGCGTATAGATTATATATATACACACGGTGGTGGAGGAACTTCTAGTAAGCCTTAGTCTGATCAGCTAGTGGTTAATGGTTTAGCCGAGCCGCCAGAGTCTCTATAGATGGCACTTGAGTGATGTTTGTATGTTAGATTTTGTGACATGATTAGTATGACAGTTCATGTATACTATTGCCTGTAGTTAGGCGTACTCACTTAGCTTCGTGCTAATTCCCCTCCATCTCCTCCCTGCAGGTTGTAGTTTTGTTGATATTGCTTTTGGGAGAAGACGGGCATGACAATGTTATGTTTGACAATGTTTAACTCTGATGAAGTCTTTTATCATATGAATGGTGTTCTTTTGTAAACCGAATGTAATTACGTCTTTTCCGTTTAAAACATGTATTTTGTTATGTGGTCACGTGACACTATTAAAGTGTATTTGGTAATTAATAAATAAATGCTTCCGCCAAGTATTAAAAAAAATTAGTGGTGTCACAAGTTGGTATCAGAGCCAGGTTTGGCAGCATGTGTATTGTGATTTAAATGTCATGTTCCCAAACTTAGTAGAGTCATGTCAAACATAACATGCTGGGGATGGGTTAAGTAAGTATCAGGACAAGTTATGTGTTAGTTGTTAATACTAACCGAGTTTATATTAAGCCTTGGTGTGAGTATTGTGGTAGTGCAGTAATGGCAGATAATGAAGCAAACGCTACTGGCCCCACTGTCCCTGGAACTGGTACTTTTAGAGCTCTCGATGAATATGGGCATGTGTCATCAGAAGAGGAAACCTCACAAGAAGTTATAAACCTTCAAAGTCGATTACTAGAAGCTCAGGAGAAAATTAAAGAATTAGAACAAGAACAGGCGCAATGGCACCCTAATACCACTGCGTTGAACACAACTTTTCCTTCAAACCTTTATACCTAAGCCGGTGGCAGTTCCCAATCACAGTTTCCTCAAACCACCTATCAAAACCCCCAAATGCCTTTCCCGTTTAATCAGAAATTTCCAAATCAGATGATATACCCAATCAAGTTCCCGAGACGAGAAAGAAGTGTACCTATAAACAGTTTCTAGACTGCAAACCTCCTGAGTACAGCGGTCACATAAACCCTACAATGACACTCAATTGGTTAAGAGAAGTAGAGCGAGCATTGGAAGCATGTTTCTGGGAGCTTGAATCTATGATACTGTTTGCTAGTAGGCTTCTCAAAGGTGAAGCAATGGAATAGTGGGACTCTATCACTGCATATTTACCTAAAGAACAGATCAGTCAAATAACCTGGGAACAATTTGCTGCTAAGGTGCGTGTGCAGTATTGTTCTGAGTATGAGATGGAAAGATTAAAAACGGAGTTTCTGAATATGAGAGTGACAGAAAGTATGACAATTGATGAGGTTTTCAGAGATTTTACATCGAAATTAAGGCTTGTTAAACAATGGGTACCGACTGAGAAGGATAAGATTCAGCATTTTATGTGGGTGATTAAACCAGAGTTTAGAATGGTTGCGATATTTGCAACGACTTTGTCACAGGATCATGAGATGGCTAAGATCACTGAGGGTGACATCAATGCAGCGAAAAGAGAAAGTTCGAGAGGTGGATCTTTTGGGGGTAAATCAGAAGGTCAATCGGGTGGACAGTCAACTCCGCAGTCGAGTAAGCAATCCGATTTTTGTGGTAAAAAGTCAGGCGGGTTTAAACAGAAAAGTAAGTTTGGTATTAGTGGATCGGGTTCAAGTCAATCTGGGTGGTGTAATGTTTGTGAGTCGACCCATGTCGGTCCGTGTTCATCAATAACCAGAAGGTGTTTGAAATATGGAGTGTTAGGTCATAAATCAACAGCTTATTCTTTTAAGTCTAATGTTTGTTGGAGTTGCAATGAAGAGGGGCATAGATATGCAAATTTTCCATCTGCGTCAAGAGCCGGTTCTGGGGCAGGGCCAGGGGTGAGGTCAGCAACTTCTGGGGGATCTTCTACTTCTACCGACGGGCAGAAGAGAAAGAATCCTCCAACTGCAGAGGCAAGGGCGTTTTAGATGATGGTAGACGCTGCAACCGCTACCGATGATGTCATTATCGGTATGTTCTTGGTTAATTCCTTGCCAGCTCGTATGTTATTTGATTCAGGAGAAAATTGTTCTTTTATATCCTTAGGCTTCTGTGATAAGTTGAAGTTGCCTGCTAGGATGTTAGATGCGCCTTTGGGAATAGAAGTAGCTGATGGTAAATGGTTCCATGCACATCATCCGTGTCTGGAGTTACCATCGAAATCGATGGCCATTCCTTCCATTTTACCTGTTTGTTGATGCCTATACCTGGCTTTAATGTAGTCAAAGGCATGAATTGGTTAAGAGCTAATAGGGCTAATATTAAGTGTGATAAGAAGATGATTTCTTTCCGTTTGGCCGATGGATCCCGATTGATAGCTAGGGGAGAGCGTAGTGGATTTAACTTCCCTATGGTTTCCCTAATGAAAGCTCAGAAGGCGATATCGAAGGGGTGTGACTCGTTCTTAGCCTACGTGATCGATGTTAAGAAAGAAAAGAAGCAGGTGACCGATATTCCTGTTGTGTCAGAATTTCCCGAAGTGTTTCCAGATGATCTACCAGGGTTACCTCCAGTACGTGAGGTAGAGTATAAAATTGATTTGGTTCCAGGTGTTACACCAGTTGCAAAAGCTCCTTACAGATTAGCTCCATCAGAAATCCAAGAAATGATGTCTCGGATATAAGAATTGTTAGATAAGGGGTTTATTCGACCAAGTTCTTCACCGGGGGGTGCTCCTGTGTTGTTTGTGAAAAAGAAAGATGGGTCGCTTAGAATGTGTATAGATTATCGCGACTTAAATAAGAGAACAATCAAGAATAAGTATCAGTTACCAAGAATAGATGACTTATTTGATCAGTTATAGGGTGCTTCCTACTTTTCAAAGATTGATTTACGTTCAGGGTATCATCAGGTACGTGTTGCAGAGAACGATATACCGAAAACAGCGTTTAGAACTAGATATGGTCATTATGAATTTTTAGTTATGCCATTCGGGTTAACCAACGCGCCAGCAGTGTTTATAGATTTGATGAATAGGGTGTGTCGTCAGTATCTCGACAAGTTTGTGATTGTCTTCATAGATGATATTTTGATATATTCGAAAACCGAGAAAGATCATGCTACGCATCTGAGGTTAGTGTTTGAACTTCTAAAACATGAACAGTTGTACGCTAAGTTCTCCAAGTGTGAATTTTGGTTGCGAGAAGTACAGTTTCTGGGTCATGTGATTTGTGAACAGGGTATCAAAGTAGATCAGTCTAAAATAGAAGCTGTAATGAATTGGAACTCGCCGAAAATGCCGACGAAAATTAAGAGTTTCTGGGTTTAGCAGGTTATTATCGCAGATTTATTAAAGACTTCTCTAAAATAGTAGGTCCGTTGAATAAGTTAACCAGAAAAGATGTAGCCTTTCGATGGACAGAGGAACAAGAAAAGGCTTTTCAGACTCTCAAACAGTTGTTATGTCAAGCGCCGGTTTTAGCTTTACCAGAGGGAACATAAGATTTTGTGGTTTACTGTGATGCATCACGTGCAGGTCTGGGTTGTGTTTTGATGCAAAGAAATAACGTCATAGCGTATACTTCACGAAAGTTGAAAAATCATGAACGAAACTACCCTACTCATGATTTAGAGTTAACTGCAGTTGTGTTTGCTTTGAAGCTTTGGAGACATTATTTGTATGGTACACATTGTGAAATCTATACAGATAATAAGAGTCTTCAGTACATCTTTTCGCAGAAACAATTAAATATGCGTCAACGTCAATGTCAAGAATTGATTAAAGATTATTATGAGATTAAATACCACCCGGGTAAAGCAAATGTGGTCGCAGATGCTCTAAGTCGCAAGAAAACAGTCGAAAACGTTAGATTTATGAGAATTGAGATAGTTTTAGACTTGATCGACCGATTAAAAACAGTTCAATTAGCAGCATTGAATGATGAAAACCTAAAGACTGGGCAAATGGCTAAAAGAAAATTTGACCTATGCAATGATTCTAGAGGATCAAAGACCTATAAAGACAGAATTTGGGTGCCTATGCTTGGAGATTTTAGAGATTTAATCCTTACTGAAGCGCGTAAATCGAGATTGACAGTATATCCGGGTAGTATTAAGATGTATAGAGATTTGAAAACGTTGTATTGGTGACCGACAATGAAGACAGATGTTGCAAGTTTCGTTGAAAAATATCATATTTGTGCGCAAGTTAAAGAAGAACACCAGAAACCTATGGGTCTCTACGACAATTAGAAATCCCTCAGTGGAAATGGGATCATATAACGATGGATTTTGTAACCAAGTTACCCCGTACCCGGAAAGGACACGACATGATCTGGGTGATTAGTGGATCGTTTAACCAAGAGTGCATACTTCCTAGCTACTCGTGAAACCGTGCGAGTGTTCTCAAATGTGAGAGTGAGAGTGTTACTCGTACGGTTGGTGGACCAGTCATTAAGTGCTTAAGTGTTGGTATTTGGTGTTATTATTTTTTTGTCGGGTTGTTATCGAGACATTATAACTAACTTGTGTATATGTCTTTCTCAAGAGAAAAGGAGAAAGAGAAGGTTCAGTGATTAGACAGCTGAACACCTTCTCATTTGCTAGTAATCGGTGAGTGGGACTAACTGTAGAATATAGTATAGAGTAGCATGTTATATTATGATTGCCATGCTTGTTAGATATACTTATTGTAGTGGTTAGTTAGTATGTTGTGATGACTGCATGTTAGTTGATGCTTGTCTGCTGGAGCCCAGTGCATCCCTATTGTGTGGTAGCCTCGGTAGGAGAGATCAACCTGCGGGTTGGGTTCCTCGTGTGGTAGCCTAGACAACCGAGGTGTATATATATGTGAATGACGCGTTCGTCGTGTGTGGATTATATATATATACACACACGGTGGTGGAGGAACTTCTGGTAAGCCCCAGTCCGATCAGCTGGTGGTTAATGGTTTGGCCGAGCCGCCAGAGTCTCTGTAGATGGCACTTGGGTGATGTTTGTGTGTTAGATTTTGTGACATGATTAGTATGACAGTTCATGTATACTATTGCCTGTAGTTAGTCGTATTCACTTAGCTTCGTGCTAATTCCCCTCCATCTCCTCCCTTCAGGTTGTAGCTTTGTAGATATTGCTTTTGGGAGAAGACGGGCATGACAATGTTATGTTTGACAATGTTTAACTCTGATGAAGTCTTTTATCATATGAATGGTGTTCTTTTGTAAACCGAATGTAATTACCTCTTTTCCGTTTAAAACATGTATTTTGTTATGTGGTCACGTGACACTGTTAAAGTGTATTTGGTAATTAATAAATAAATGCTTCTGCCAAGTATAAAAAAAATTAAAAAAAATTAAACACTAACGAAAAGGTTAATTATATTAAAACTGTTAAACGTCAAGGTATCATATTTAAGATAGATTTTGAAAATGGTTTTGATAGTCTTAATTGAAACTTTTTGTTAAATGTGATGAAGTGTATGGGGTTTGGTTCTAAATGAAGGATTTGGATCTTGACATGTCTTACATCGGCTTCCATCTCGGTTTTTGTTAATGGCTCTCCTACAAAGGATTTCTCATTTGGTAGGGGTGAGGCAAGGCGATCCGTTATCTCCTTTCCTTTTCATTCTAGCGGCGGAGGGACTCAACATCCTTACCAAAGCGGCTACGGATAAAGGTCTACTTAAAGGTGTGGAAGTGGGTAGTGATAAGGTGTTAGTATCACATCTTCAATACACGGATGACACTATTTTCTTCGGAGAGGGGAATCTTTCTAATGCCTTGAATCTTTCGAATCTCCTTAAGTGTTTTGAACTTGCTTCGGTTTTAAAAAGTTAATTTCCAAAAAAGCTATATCTATGGTGTTGGCGTAAACTCAAATGAAGTTAATCGTTTGGCTAGCCATATGGGGTGACAAGTTGGCAATTTTCCTTTTATTTATCTTGGTCTCCCTATTGGGGCAAAATTGAATAAATTAAGTGATTGACATCCGGTTATCGACAAATTCAATAGTACGCTTCCGGGTTGGAAAATGTGTTCGATGTCATATGGTGGAAGATTAGTCTTGATTAAATTGGTTCTTACTAGTCTTCCTTTGTACTATATCTCGCTCTTTCGTGCCCCGGTGCGTGTGATCAAATTACTTGAGAGTTTGCGGAGAGTATTTTTTTGGGGTGGGTCGGGTTCGGATTCTAAAATTCCATGGGTCAAATGGGAAACGTAATTAACTCTTACGGGAATGAGGGGCTAAATATCGGGTCATTAAAGGGTAAAAATCTTGCGTTATTGGAAAAATGATGGTGGAGGTTTAAAACCGAAGCCGATTCCCTTTGAAATATTGTCTTTCATAGTATTCATGGTTCTCATGGTGGCTTAATGTCGAATAGTGATATTTCTCAATCTTCACTATTATCTCTATGGCGGAATATTTTTTTAGCAAGTACACTTATCGAAAAATTGCAGGTCCCATTTAGGAACTCGTTCAGCAAAATTATCGGTGATGGTGGCACAACTTCATTTTGGCATGAAAACTGGATTGGGGACGATAAATTGTGTAACAAGTTTCCGAGGCTCTATAGGCTTGATACAAACACTGATGTTACGATTAAGGATCAAGTTGCTTTGGATGATTCTGCTCAGAATGCAACTTGGAGCTGAAATTGGTCTTGGCAACCGACTGGTCGTACGCTAGGTGAATTCGAGAATCTTCAAAGTATTCTTTCTTTTGTTTCATTCGATGGTAAAATCAAGGATAAATGGAAATGGAATATGTCTTCAGATGGTAATTTCGTGGTCAAGAAAATCTCTCAAAAGCAGCCGATGATCATATCCTGGGCGAGGTCAGTGGTCAGCAAATAACAATGCGTAATAATCTCGTTCCTAAAAAACTGGAAATTTCCATTTGGCGTGCTAACTTACGATGGCTACCTGTGAGGCTCAAGCTACATAAAAGAGGTATTGACTTGCATTTTGTTCGTTACCTGCTATGTGATGACGATTTAGAGTCCGTGGATCATTCTCTCTTCTTTTGTAAGATTGCGTTCGAGACTTGGGTGTGTGTCTACAAATGGTGGAATATGGGTAATTTTTATGGCTCATCAATCGCAGAAATTAATTGTCGCAATTCCAATATGTCGATGACTTAATTTGGTATGAAAGTGTGGCAAGCCACGGCTTGGACATGTGCGTATTTAATTTGGCAAAATTGAAATTGCATGGTTTTTCAAGGCAAAAGTTGGAACTCTCAGGTAGCCCGAAATGAAATTCAAATAAAATCATTCGAGTGAATTCCGGCTAGAGCTAAAGGTAGAAAACTCGATTGGCATATGTGGTTGTCTAATCTGAGCATGTATTTAAACTCTTCATAGCTAGTTTTTCTCGTGTGGTTGGGGTGCTTTCTTCGCACTCCCGTTTTGAGTGTTGTATTTCTTCTCTTCGTGCTTTGTTGGGTGATTCACGCTTGTATTGGATCCCCTTGTATCTTTATTCTTGTTGTTTTATAATATTTCGCCAGCCTTTAAAAAAAAAAAAAAAAAAAAAAAAAAAACCTTTTGAGATTCGAACCCATAACACAATGTTCTATAACTATTAGGATCCTATTGTTTGATTGAATTAATGAATCTTACGTTAGGATTTTTTAAACAATGAAAATGTAAAATTAAATAAACATAGTATATTGGTTGTTCCAAAAAAATTAAAAATAAACATAGTATATAGTATCATTTATTCGCTTCTGTAAACAATCATACAAACAAACCCACAATAGTAAACGGTAAATCAAGAATAAAAGATAAAAAAGAATAATAAACATCAAACAATTACATACTACGTAACTTTTTAGAACTTTGATTGAATTTGATAAACGGCGTTGACGTCCACTTGAAATGCCTTTGCGAGAATATCTGCAGAGACATCAGGGTTTGATCCAAACACAGCGTTCGCAATGGTAATGACACCCGGATTTTGACTACTTAGACCGGCAATAGCAAGAGCATACCCATTTCCGACATTTTTCTGAAAGTGAATTAGACCTTCGGGGAACACGAAAACATCACCCTTTTGTAGTACTGTCGTGATGAGACGGTTTTCAGGGTTAGACGTGACAAAACCGACTTGTAGACTACCTTCAATGACATTCAATATTTCAGTGGCCCGAGGGTGCGTGTGGGGAGGATTAATACCCCATGGTGCAAAGTCAATACGGGCCATGGAGATGCCCAAAGTGTTGAGTCCGGGCAATTGCGTTACAGTCACCGCAGTCACATTAGATCCAACCGCATTTGATGTATTTCCCATACGGTTTAGTCCCCTAAAAAGAAAATCTTCAGCTTTCACTTGATCCGGATCTTTGCATACCACCCCATTCACCAGTACTAGAAAAAATAAAAATAGAAAGATCATAAATAAGTGTAAGGTTTATATCATTTTATATAAAGAATATAGCATTGCTTAAATTTCAAGATAGGAGTAATATTTACCTTTGTTATTTAGATCAGCCACACAAAAATCCTGTAGAGGACCAGGATCCGAAGCCAAAGCAAGTGAACATGTTGCCAATAAGAGACCGAACAAAAGAAAGCGAGGCGTCATTGGTGCGATTGAAGTGAAAATATTGCTAGCTCTTCAATGTAGTTTGGTAGTGTAATAAATTTGTGTGAGCAAGTATGAAGCTTTGTAATGCTTTTATAGCAAAAACATTGCAACAGAAAGATAGTTTTGTAGTGCCACCACCAATAAAATAATATGTTGAAAGAGTAAAAGGAAGATGTAGTCATCAGATCATATTCATATACATCCTTATAAGATAACTTCAACAGTTGAATCAAAGACTACACAAAGATTAAGACTTATGTACTCGCAACAGATTAATTAATACTGTTTGGTGTGTTGAACACAAGTTTCAGTTTTAAAGCAAAGTTCGAAATGAATCCCAGGCAAAAGCCGGATTCGGTAAACAATGAGATTTACCATGTTCATGTTACCAGGGAAGGGTGAATATTTTTACTCTAGTGTACGTGTCCTTATCAGATTATCCCGTGACCGTTTTTGATTTATTACTTGGTCACCAAAATGTGCTACTAGCTAGAGAGCTTTAAAACTTGAGACCTTTAGTGATGGTATTAGAACACCTACCACCGAGCAATCTTATCTTATGATGATTAAAAGATGCATCTAAGTGTAAAAAAAAAAAAAATAATAAATAAATAAAAAATAAAAAGGCTGATATATATGTATAAGATCTGAAAAATTACAAAATGGGTACAATTAGAGCACCGCCAACGACACCGTCTTTGCATTGGTCATTTTTAAAATTCAAAAGACAGCACTGGTACCATTTCGTCATTTCATGTCATTAAAATGAACTTTGTTGATTTCGTCATATTTGGGAAGTCTGAAGACGTATCCTGTGGACCCATCACAAAAACTTGGATGATCTTTTAACATGCATGCCTCATTTATTTATTATATACTAGTATTATTTTATTAGGATAGATGTTTATATTTGATAAATAATATAGAATAAGTGGGATCAGTCTTTTTGGAGAAGTAAGTTATTGTTGGTAGTGTTCAATCTTTTTAAAGAGATGTTGATGTGGCGCTGACGTGGAGTTCAATTTTTTCTAAGAAGCATGTCATGATTGAGAGTGGTCTTATAACTAGTCTTTTTGACAAAGGTATGAAATTATCCGCATCAACTATACAAACCAAAGCAGAGGATTACATGTCAATTTAGGTTTTACCAAATCAATAATTATTACTTGTAATTTTGATTTTATTATAATATAACAAAAGGTTTTGACTTGATGGTTTTACCAATTCAATTGTTAATCAACACAGATTGAACATTTCGACACCGTGTATTCGTACTTACTATGTTAATTACCAAATCACATTTTGTGACTAATATCTATTTATTATTAAATTAATAAATCCTTTGTCTTGTATTACACGTTTCTGTTATCATTCAAATTGTAACTTCTTAAGAATATGTATAACTTGATTTACTTTACTTTGTTCAAAGATAAAGTAGTAAAATCATTATTTTTCATCAGCAAACATGTAGCGTACACAAGCTCGTTCATAAGACATCATTTCATGCGGATTTAAACAAATTTCAGCAATGGCTAAGTGAGTATTCACGAGCAACTGTTATGACTTGGTAGACTGGTTGCAATTATGAAATGTGGCTAACAAAGAAAGAAACGAAAAAAGCCTTTAACGGTTTGCAGTTTGCTGATGACGTCTGACTAAAATTAAAGATCTGACATGCCCTTTTCGGTTTTAGAATCGTACATCTTTTCAAGCACAAGCTCTATAGGAGTATCCTTTGGACCAGCTGTTGCAAACATCAAATAATAGAAGATTAGAATTAGATGCTATAATGCTATATAAACTGTTATTGGCTATAAGTTCATTGTATAACATATTAACAACTAATATCTAATCGATATGTGCTAATATTGAACTAGCATTTACAGTCGCAACTCGCAAGTCGGGGACGAGTCGGGAGCAGTCAAGATGAGTCCATGTTGGGTATTTTGTATAATGAGCTGTAGGAATTAATGTGTCCCATTTTAATTTAGTTAAGTATAGACATTTAGGTTGTGAGTTGGTTGTAAGCCCATGTCTCTGATGTACTCTGATTTTGGTATCTTCACTTTTTCGTGAAGAGCCATAATTATTTAATTCTTGTTTTTTCGCCAAAAAAAAAATAAATAAATAAAATAAGGTTCCTAAGTTGGCTTCTATGGATGATTATTAATTGCTAAGATTCAAAACCTATTATAGGACATATAATTTATCTCTAATTGCATGTCTAGCTGCTGTAATTGTATTAGGAGTCCATTATGATTCACACTTGTAATTATATATATACACATGTAATCCATTCTCAATAAACCTATGGTACGTTTTACTTCACGTATTCAATCTCTGCGCGTACCTTTATGGTTATGATCAATATTTATCTTTTTTTGTCCAGTTTGAGGTATTATATAGTTTTAAGTGTAAAATAAAAAAGTAGTCTAACACCGTTTTATTAAACTCGCCGGTCTGTTTAGTCATCAAACGACATCATATCTGATTTATGACCTTTTTTCTTTATTATTGTCTTTATATATCAGTGTTGCAATAGGAGCAATAAAATGAGTTTATGATGGTTTCAAGTGGTTTCCAGCCGTCATCTAGATGGCTCTGTTCCAGCCGTCATCTAGATGTTCAAAGCTGCCGACGTTGACAACGCGTATGGAAGTGGCAAACTTGAATACGATGACGGCCGCCAACTTCCACCAACCTTCTTCGTTCACACCATTCACCGCCATAGAATTTTTGCTATAAATAGAGATGCAAACTTTCATTGTAAATCATCCCAAAATCACTCAAAGAAGTGTAATCACAACCTAGATAGTGTGTGTGAGTTTGAGAGTTTTTTTTTTTGTAAGAGTTTTGCAATACTCTGTAAATCTATTCTTATGAGTAATAGAGTTGTTTTTCTCTCAAAGTTGTATCTCCCAACGTCCAAACGATCCTCTCTTCCTAACAAGTGGTATCAGAGCTTGGTTAAAGACGTTGGTTGAGTTTTTGGGTCTTCTGAAGTTTTCTAAAAATTCAATTTTGAGTGTAGCATTGGATTCGTCTCGTCGAACCGAGTCCAACGCAAAAAACGGCGACTTAAACGGAGTTATAACGAGCCCAGAAAACGCGGTCAAAGTTTGGTCAACTCGCTAGAATCTCGCCGGAGAAGACGACCGGTGCCGGAATTTTTCGCCGGAGAAGACGATCACTGTAGCAGTCATGTAGCAGTCCTGTAGCAATTCACTGTAGCAGCTGGCGGTACTGTAGCAAGTTCCTGTAGCAGTATTGTAGCAAATTTTACAATTTGGTCCTTGAAATTTTCAGAAATTCATTCTTGGTCCCTGAAAGTTTAGAAAATTATAATTTTGCCCCATAAGTGGAATTTAAGCCGCGAAGTGTCTATTCCACCATTTTTAACCGTTCCGGAAGTAACGGTGAACTCTGTTTTCTACAATTCAACCCCGTTCGTGTTGAAAAATTATTTGTAAGGTGATAATATCCACAGCAGAGTCAACATCATCTTCCGGAGCTATGATTATGCTCACAGCCACAAACTACACGCTGTGAAAACCTCGGATGGAAAATCTTCTCAGCTGTAAGGATTTATTCGATCCTATTGAATTGAAGGGTATAAACCCTGATTCTGCCAAAGAGAAAGAGTGGAAGAAATCAAACCGAAAAACTGTTGGTCAGATCCATCAATGGATTGATCATAGTGTCTTCCACCATGTTGCACAAGAGACAGACGCATATGTCCTCTGGAAAAAGTTAGAGGACATGTACCAGGCCAAGACTGCTCGGAATAAAGCCCTGCTGATGAGGCGTTTAGTCAACATGAAGCTCAAAAGTGAAACTTCAGTTGCCGAGCATACCAGTGAGTTCCAGAGCTTGGTCAACCAGTTATCATCTGTAGAGATGCCGCTTGGCGATGAAGTTCAGGCGCTACTGCTACTTAGTTCCCTTCCCGATAGTTGGGAAACACTGGTAGTAACACTCAGCAACTCAGACCCGAATGGCAAACTTACCATGTCTATGGTCAAGGATGCCCTATTCAGTGAAGAGGCAAGGAGAAAAGACATGGGCACAGATCAGACCCATGCCTTTGTCACAGAGAATCGAGGGAGACAACGAATGAGTAGCAAAAATAAATGGAGAGGCAGAAGCAAGAGCAAGGGCAGGTCAGCTGATGGCAGAAAACCAACATATAAATGCCATCATTGTGGATTAGAGGGACATATGAAGAAGAACTGCTATAGATTGAAAGAGGAACAAGGTCAAAGCAGTTCACAGCCGAAGAATAAGGGTGGAGAAACATTAGTGACTATCTCTGGTGATGTAGCTTATTGTTCAACCCATGATGAGACATGCCTTCACATTTCACGAGAAGAAACAGAATGGGTAGTAGATACTGCAGCTTCCTACCACGTGACTCCATATAAGGAATACTTCACAACATATAAAGCTTGTGACATTGGAGCTGTGAAGATGGGAAATTTCAGTTTCGCTGAGATTGTTGGAATTGGTGATGTCAAGATAAAGACAAGTTCCGGGAGCACAATCACTCTGAAGGATGTCCACCATGTGTCAGATCTTCGGTTGAATCTACTTTCTGGGGTAGCTCTCGATAAACAGGGCTATGATAGTCATTTCAGTAGAGGCACATGGAAGTTGTCAAGAGGTGCTATGATAGTCGCTCGAGGACACATTTGTGGCACACTGTACAAGACTCATGTGAAGATCTGCACAGACAGCATTAATGTTGTAGAAAAGGAGGCTTCACAAAATTTATGGCACCGGAGACTCGGTCACATGAGTGAGAAAGGATTGTCTACCCTAATAAAGAAGGAGCTTATCAATGTAGACAAGGACGTTGCACTAAATCCTTGCTATCATTGTCTGTATCTGGTAAGCAGCATAGAGTCTCATTTCATTCCTCTTCAATGAGAAGATCAGAGTTACTCAGTCTGGTACACTCTGATGTTTGTGGTCCCTTACGGGTTGAATCAATTGGCGGCAATCGATACTTTCTGACATTTATCGATGATACTTCTCGAAAGGTGAGGGTATATTTCTTGTAGACGAAGGACCAGGTGTTCAATTACTTCAAACAGTTCCATGTCATGGTAGAACGTGAGACATGAAAGAAGTTAAAGTGCTTCGATCCGACAACGGCGGTGAATACTCTTCCAGGCAGTTCGATGCCTATTGCAGATCATATGGCATCCTACATAAGAAAACAGTTCCACGTACCCCTCAACACAATGGTATAGCAGAAAGAATGAACCGAACAATCATGGAACGTGTTCGGAGCATGCTCAGTATGGCTAAGCTGCCAAAGCCATTCAGGGGAGAAGTAGTCAGAGCCGCATGTTACTTGATCAACCGATCTCCATCAGTACCACTGAATTTTGAAGTTCCGGAGAAACTTTGGTCTGGAAAGGATCCATCATACTCTCACTTAAGAGTATTTGGATGTTTGGCGTACGCACATGTATCCAAAGAGCTCAGGCAGAAGCTGGATGTAAAATCTACTCCATGCATATTCATAGTTTCATGACCCGTCCTAATCCATCTGGATGAAGTCCATATCTATTATAAATGATTCACAATAGTTGATTACATCGCGAGGTTCATGACCTCTATATGATACATTTTACAAACATTGCATTCGTTTTTAAAAGACAAACTTTCTTTACATCGAAAATTGACATGCATGCATACCATTTCGTAATATCCACTATCCAACTATAAATGACTTAATAATAATCTTGATGAACTCGATGACTCGAATGCAACGTCTTTTGAAATATGTCATGAATGACTCCAAGTAATATCTCTAATATGAGCAAATGCACAGCGGAAGATTTCTCTCATACCTGAGAATAAACATGCTTTAAAATGTCAACCAAAAGTTTGGTGAGTTCATTAGTTTATCATAATCATTCATTTTCATCATTTTAATAGACCACAAGAATTTCATTTCCAGTTCTCATAAATATACGTCCCATGCATAGAGACAAAAATCATTCATATGGTGAACACCTGGTAACCGACATTAACAAGATGCATATAAGAATATCCCCTATCATTTCGGGAAATCCTTCGGACATGATATAAAACGAATTCGAAGTACTAAAGCATTCGGTACTTTGGATGGGGTTCGTTAGGCCCAATAGATCTATCTTTAGGATTCGCGTCAATTAGTAGATCGGTTTACTAATTCTTAGGCTACCAATCAAAAATGAGCATATTCGGCTTCGATCATTCAACCATATAATGTAGTTTCGATTACTTGTGTCTATTTCGTAAAACATTTATAAAAGCAGCGCATGTATTCTCAGTCCCAAAAATATATATTGCAAAAGCATTTAAAAAGGGAGTAATGAAACTCACCATACTGTATTTTGTAGTAAAAAAACATATGACTATTTTGAATAACAGAACAATGCAGGGTTGGCCTGGATTCACGAACCTATATCATTTGTATATATATATATATATATATATATATATATATATATATATATATATATATATTAAAACATGTAATCACAATCCAACAACTTATATATATATATATATATATATATATATATATATATATATATATATATATATATGTATATATATATATATATATATATATATATTACTTATTTTATTTTAGTAATATAATTGTTACTCCAAATGTTATATATATAGATATTGTGTTATATTATCATAAATAATAACAATTAACAGTAAAGTAGGTAATATTAATATAGTTGTATGTAAAATATACATATATATATATATATATATATATATATATATATATATATATATATATATATATATATATATATCATTTGTTGGTTAAAAGATAAATATAATACTACTACTATAATAATAATAATAATAATAATAATAATAATAATAATAATAATAATAATAATAATAATAATAATAATAACAATACTAATATTAATTATACCTTAAAGATATATACGGGCCAGAAGTTCCAGCCCAACATAAACCCACTTGATAAAGAAGCCCGTTCTAAATAATAGCCTAGTTCAATTTATTAATAAGCCCAACAGGCCTAAGCTTTAAACACAGTCCAACAGTTCTATTGTTTAATAAAAAAATTTTTGCAGTGCCCTAGATTCAAACACAGGACCTCATGTTCATCAGTTTCCTTCCAAACCCTTCCTCCGCATGTTACTTTCAGGATTAATTATCACCTTAAATTCTCTTAAACTATCACTGCCTGATGCCTTCTTCAAAACCCATTTAAAATTTTAAACTATCATCAAGTATCATTAATATCTCCACTCTTCATTACCATTATTCATCTTAATCATCATCTTCACATATTATTATCATCATAATCATAATTATCATTATCCTAATCTAATCGTCATCATCTACATCTAAACTGATCATTATAACATAATCATTATTCGAGTCACCTTCATCATCATCTTTCTATCATCTCAACTTGTCACCTTCCTTTCATCACTCATCAACATAATGATCATCAAATCCGTCGTCACCATCAGAATCTCACAGTTTATTATCATCTAATTATACCATTACCTTAATTATATTTTCATCATCTTAATTATATTAGAGTTTCGGTCCAAATAAAAATCAAAAACATGCAGCCCAACAAACAGCCCAAGATTAAATCATTTTTCCCAACATGACACAGTAGGAGCCCACTTAGTCTAACAATACTTTAATTCGAATAACAGTAATCGATGGTTTTGTTTAACAGCTCATCTCATCGTCAATTTATGTGACCCCATGTGGTCTGCCACGAAATCCCACATTGTTCTCCATGTTGTAATATATATATATATATATATATATATATATATATATATATATATATATATATATATATATATATATATATATATATATTCAACTTGACTAGACCCAAATAAATATGTGGTATAGCTTCATACTTCTTTTTTTTAACAGAACCGTAAAAACAGCTACAAACAATGGTTATTTGTGATGGTTATGAGTTTATACAGAGAGAAGAAATAGAACAAAAGTAGTAGCAATTAATATGGGTTGTATTTGTCAGGTGAGGTGATCGGTGGAAGGTGGTGGTTATTGATTGCGATGACAAATAAAAACAGAAGTAGGAGTGCAGCAGCATTTAGTTGTAACAGGAAGATAGAAGGCAACCAATTAGTTAGAGGCTAATGGTGGGGGTATTGTAGTTTTTGAACCTCATCAGAAATATAAGTAAGATACACCAGTAGTAGTTGTGGGTTTGAGTGAAAAGGTGAGAAAGAAAGGTGGTTGTTTGATCGAACAAGAAATAAGAACAGGGAGTAAATAACTTACTTGAGTGTGAGTGGGAGATCGATTCAGGAACAGGTACAACAGGTAATTGTAGCTTATTGAATTATTGGAGTGGTTAAATGGTTTTCAAATGGTGTTGACTCGATGGTGTTTATATTCGGTTTATTGTGGGTTGTGGTTGTTCTTTGAAGAGGGTGATGATGATTGGGAGTTTGCAGGCGTAAATGAAGGGAAGAGAAAACAAAGTATTGTCGTGATTTGTTGAAAAACAAGAGAGAGAGACGTAGAGAGAGATTGTGATTCTTGGTGGTGGTGATTCAAGGTGAAGGAGGTGTCGGTGGTTTGTCATGGAGGAGAAGAGAAGAGAAGAGTGATTTGTGAAGAAAAAGAGATGTGTGATTATCTATTTTCCTACATCTATGTATGTATATATCTATATCATAGATAGATGAAGATATTTAATTAAAGATGGATGGTGATAGATTTGGAAAGGTAACAGAAAAAGGATGATGTGGGTGTCGACATAATCAATTACACAGATCAATAAGACAGAAGAATAAATTAAAATGGATAGCGACCTTAAACAGATTTCGACTTCTTCTGTTATAAAAATCGTGATTGGTACTTAAACTAGATATTGGAATCAATTAGATGCAGTAAGATAGATACATATAACAAATGTGTACGATATTTAAGTTATATAATTTATATGTAACAACCCGACATCTTAAATCCCAAAAACAAAACACGTACCAAAATTTTTTTTTGTATGTTAGGGCATCTGGACGGCGTCCAGAATCCTGGACGGCATCCAGCTCAGAAAAGTGGGACGGCTGATGTGGTAGCGGAGTGGTATAAAATAGCTATTAATTTACTACGAAATACTATTAAATACGATACAATTTTACACAAGATATTTATTTATTTATAGAATGGATATACTTAAACCTTGCTACAACACTTATAGGCAGTGTACCTAATCGTACAGTAGTGTAGTTTTTAGTAAGTCCGGTTCGTTCCACAGGGAATCTTTTTAAACAAAGCTTAACGCTATATTAGTTTACTTTTATAAAAATACAAATATATATATATATATATATATATATATATATATATATATATATATATATATATATATATATATATATATATATATAAGTAATATTATTATTATAAAGGGGGGTTTTTACCGTTTAATGACCGGTTTGTCGATTTTAAAACTTTAGTCGCAGTTAAAACCAAATGTAAAATATTAAAAATAAATACAAGACTTAAATTAAAGCATAAAGTAAATAACGATAATGAAATTGCGAATAATAAAAGTGCGATAAAATAAACTTGCGATAATTAAAAAGTACGATAATTAAAAGTACAATTAAATACAATAACAATAAATAAAAATGCGATAATTAGAAGTGCAATTAAATATAAAATAAAGGAAATTAAATATGAAATAAAAGAATTATGCTTATTTAAACTTCCGTAATCATGATGTTTGACGTGTTGATTTTAGTTTTATGCCCATGGGTTAATTGTCCTTTGTCCTGGATTATTTAATATGTCCGTCTGGTTTTTGTCCATAACAGTCCATCAGTCATAAATATAAAGTGCAAGTGTCCTCGTCAAATTATCCTTATACCCGAAGTTAAATATTCCAACTAATTGGGGACTTAAACTGTAACAAGATTTTAATACTTTGTTTAATAATTACACCAGGATGTCGACTGAGTGTAACCCAAGGTTTTAATATTTTGTTATCAATTATACCAAGTGTCCTTGTACATAATTTCACCCCTGTTTTAATTATTCTAGTGGCTATTAATCCATTCCCGTGTCCGGTTAAATGAACGATTATTCGTACATATAAATACCCCGCCCATCGTGTCCGATTGAGTGTATATGGTAATTTATAGGGACGCCCAATTGTAAATCTTTATATTAACATTAACAAACTATCATTTAGTTAAACAAATATAAAGCCCATTAATAGCCCATAGTCTAATTTTCACAAGTGTCGTTCTTTTGTCCAAACCCCAATTATGGTACAAAGCCCAATTACCCAATTTTAGTAATTAGCCCAACATCATGATTACTTCGGATTAAATAAGCATAATAATAACTTAGCTACGAGACATTAATGTAAAAAGGTTGAACATAACTTACAATGATTAAAAATAGCGTAGCGTTACACGGACATAATTTCGACTTACACCTTACAATATTCGCTAATATACCCTTATTATTAGGATTAAAATTAAAATTAAAATTAAAATATAAATTATATATATATATTTTACGTATATATGAGAGAAGAGAAAGATGGATGGATGTTTTTGGTGCACCAAAGCTCGATTTTTATAGGCATGTGGGCTGGAACTGGGGCTCATGCGATCGCATGGATTTATGCCTTCCATGCCATGCGATCGCATGGCCAGCTGGGGAGGCTCATTCTTGGTTGTTTTCTTCTGCCGACGGTTTTATAAATAATATAATATATTAAATAATTATAAGAATTATTTAAATATTATATTATATTTATGTGCATAGTTGACTTGTAATTTTTAGTCCGTTGCGTCGAGCGTTGAGAGTTGACTCCGGTCCCGGTTCCGGATTTTCGAACGTCCTTGCGTACAATTTTATATTTTGTACTTTGCGTTTTGAATCTTGTACTCTTGTAATTTCGAGACGTTTCTTATCAATAATTGGAACCTCTTTGATTGTATTTTGTACTTTTGAGCTTTTTGGTCGTTTGCGTCTTCAATTCGTCGAATCTGTCTTTTGTCTTCACCTTTTATTATTTAAACGAATATCACTTGTAAATAGAACAATTGCAACTAAAAGCTTGTCTTTCTTGAGGAATAATGCTATGAAATATATGTTCGTTTTTAGCATTATCAAATATTCCCACACTTGAGCGTTGCTTGTCCTCAAGCAATATCGTCTTGAAATACTAGAATCACTTCTTTATTCTTCACTCTTTGTACATCAGTGATTTCTATACGGCGGTATAAACAATGATAGTAACGATAGAACCATGGTTAAAGGTGGGTGTGTCATCCACAGTTGCCTCGGGTTTAGGTCAACGACACTTGCAATCAAATAGCCGATTTACTTTCGGTTTCCAAAGCAAAGTGCACATTTGAAAGGCGGTTTACAGTCCCACATGACTATGAAAATGTAGATCCTTAAGGAAATTGGATCTTTATGAAAATATTTGATCTTTTGAAAATTCAATCTAGCTTTTACCCTAGATAAGTTTTCCGGAATAACCCTTCACCGGTGTTTGCAAAATATTTTTGTGGGTTTGGTGGGTTTCAGATTTGAAAATTTTAGCTCAAAACTTGCGGTTTTGTGTCACCCACTTGCTAACCTTGTATTTGGAAAGCAACACGTCCAGTTTACTTGTCCCGTATATTACCTTTCGATAAACTACCGTCCGGTTGTAAAGGAAAACGTTGAACAAGCAACTGTTAAGGCAATGTCCCCTGACATACTTTTAATTATGGTCTATAACGTGTCGGATGCAATTACTATCCTTGGTAGGAGCAATAGTAAAGCTCACCCTTATGATTTTTCGGTCTGGCACAAGGTTCTGTCTTTGACCATGCTATGCAACCACCGTTCTTACGGTTGACACCCGATTTGGTTCAGGTGACCTAATGAATTCCAGGTGAATTCCTAGGATTTTACGTTCAATGGTAATGAACGCATTGAAAATGGGTTTTCAGAAAACAAATCGGTTTTAATTTGATCAAAATATTTTCTCGTTCAAGCTCGAGTTTAGATATCATCGAATTCCATGAGTTTGTAATTCTCAATCTTTAAAGTCAATCTCAAGGATTGAGTAATATCTGTCTTAAAAGCTGATTTTTGATCTTTTAAGGAGATTATCCTTTCTGGAGATCTGATTCATTAGTCTTATCAAGCTAATTTGCACGGTGCCCCCCCATTGTACGAGATAAATCCTTCTCATGGTTAGGATAAATCTGACCACTTGGCGACCCTGTTTGATGCTGAGGTCCGTGGATTTCCTGCTGATTTTAGAGATGACTTTTCTAGATTTTTTGTCAACCTACAGCTGGTCTAGACGGCAACTTCTTGACCTAAATCAAGAAGCGCGTGTCTTTTTCGGAAGACTTTACTTCCTTTTAATGATGGAATTGATTCATCATGTAGATCCATCTCTTCTTTTCTTTCATCGGGTAAAATGGTTTAGTTTAGTCCAAAGCAAAAGTATTTTCAGTTATTTGTTACAGATATATATGACATATGCTTAAGATAACTTGGTAAATTTTCCCACACTTGGCTTTTATTTTCCTTTTTATCGTCCTCTATTCCATTTTAAATGAATTTCAACATTTTGGTTTGTTTCTCAATTTATGTCCTTTCCGAGGTTACAATAATTTCGGTGTTAACACCTAGTTTTATCGTTCATAAATATGTATAAACATGATTTTGAGTTCATTTAATTGAAAATTTTGAAAAATTTTACTAGAATTGGGTAGTCAGTATATAAGACTAGGGCTGTTCTTTATTATCAGAGAGCACTAGATTCTAATACAACTACTACGTTACTAGTATTTTTAATGGTAACCAAGTGTATAAAGATAAAAATTTTAAAAATCCGAAAGAATTTAACCCCTTCCCACACTTAAGATCTTGCAATGCCCTCATTTGCAAGAAATCAGTACAATTTAAATTATTGAGGGTGATTAGCGTAGAAATGATTAAATTTTACCAAAGTTTCCAAATATATTGGCGTTTGTTTGCTGAATGATAAATGGTGCATAGCATTTGTTCATTTCGTCTGTTGTTACATCACATTTATTTGTCATCTTGTCGTCAAAATTAGTAGCTTTTGCTGAACTTAATGCCAGTCTTTGAAAATGCGCTGTTTTACCCTGTTTTGAACAATCGACAATATACATACATACAAGTATAATCATGCATGGCAATTTGAAATGGGACTTAATATCCCACTTTCAAATTCTAAATATGAAATATTAGTACACAATAATAATAAAATAATAAAAATTACACAAATTTATCCAATAACATAAGTTTAAACATGAAAAAGTCAAAAGATAAAAACATAATAATCATAAAAATAACCAAATGGAACTAAATCAGTCTGGATAGGGGTTCCAGTTCATCTCATCGGGCGGGTTCCATTCTTGGTTATAGGTGTTCTGATAGGCTTGGTTATAGTCATACCGGTTAAAGGGTGGTCAGATATCGGGGCTATGTGGCGGAAAATGAGCAGGTCGAGTAGGTACATAGTTATTTGGTACCTGATATGATAGCTGGCTCATGATTTGGTGCTGATGAACTAACCAGCTATCGTGTTGGCGTCGCCTATAATCCTCGTATACTCGCTCGGAGTTCCACTGCTCATACATACTATGTCTTGCCGCGTTCGTCATTGCTTCCTCATCTATACGAACGTGGACGTCAAGAATAGCATCTCGAAAGACATCCCTAATGTCTTCCGCCTCCTCCATTTCCTCGTCTGAGCCTCTCTCTACCTGAGGATGAGATCCCTCTGTAACAACCCAAACCAACCCTCGACCAAAGCACGCGAAAATACAAAATAAAAAAAAATTTCCTGTGCAGCATACCCGCGCGGCGCGCCAGATAGGGGCGCGGCGCGCCAAAGTGGACTGTCCGGGAAGTCTCACAATGCGAAAAAGATTGACTAGTTCCCGACACTTTTAGACGAAACGCTTTTTACCATACATCCAAATATGTAAAACTAAATTGTTTCAAATATAAAATCAATGTTTTACAGGCGGGGCCCACATCGGCCGTTTTACGAGTTTAATACTATTTACGAGTTTCGACCACCAAAAAGTTTAAGTTCCAAACTACACAATGAGCATGGCGTTTGGGATTAAACTACCCAACTATCGGTCAAACTCCAAGAGCTACTAAATCCAAAAGCGTCCCCTAGCATCAAGCGGGATCTCTAGTCCAAAACGATGCCCTTACCCTTGTCCAAAACCGAACCTATAAAATGATAAACAACGAGAGGGTAAGCAAAGCTTAGTGAATGCAATAATTATACGAATACATATATAATTATACCTACTTGCAAACACTTACACAAACCGCAAACACGCTAGCGAACATAATTAGCTTATCGTCACAATAACAAGCTATAAATCTCCAATACCACAAGCTAGCATAACAACCGCATATAAATATAACTCGAATAATATAATATGCTTACAACACAAATAACCATGGTCGACCAATAGTACAAGGGAACGGCGCTCGCGAAAACGCCATCGGTGTTCATAACATCCGTTAGGGCACTTAACACCTCGCACCACTAACCCCTAGGGTGGCACCTTAACACCTCGGCACTTCACCCCGAGTGGCATCTTAACACCTCGATGCTTCACTCATTATTTTACGGAGTGGTGTCTTAACACCTCGACACTACACTCCTAGGTGGCATCTTAACACCTCGATGCTACACCCGAGTGGCATCTTAACACCTCGATGCTACACTCTTCACGTGAAACGTGGTGTCTTAACACCTCGACACTACACCTTTCACGCTACAACAAATAGATACATTATATACATACGCATATAATTATTCCACTCACCTCAAAGTCTTGTGAAAAGATACCCGAGCTTGCAAAACCTCAAAGTAACGTACCTATCACATTATACATATTATCAAACGCAAACTCAAGTCGGTCAACCAATTCTTTCACCATTCCTAAGTCATTTTGACCCAAAGTGCAATCCCGACCCATTTTGCACCATTAACCCTAATAATGGGTCAACTTCACCAAAAACCCTAACTCTAGTCAAATATGGTCTTATTACATTTTTACATCACCAATTTAACTCATTTTCACACATGCAAGACCACTTAGGTCATTAAAGACCCATTTGACCCATTTCAAGGTCAACACACCCATTTGGGTCATCCATGCCCAATTAACACCCATTTACATATCATTGAAGTGTTCTAGTACTTTAACTAACTAATTAGGTTCATAAACATAAATTAACACTTTGAAAACCCTAATTAGTTACCTTTGAGTCTACATGACCCAAATTCACCCAAAACCCCTAAATTACTAGCAAGTGGGTTTTGTGTGCATCACTAACCCAAACCCTAACCCTTAAACACATTAAACTAAGGTAATCAAGTTTAGGGCTTACCACAACAATCAAAACGTAGCTAAGGAGGAGATGAACAACTTTAACTCCCGAGTTCTAACCCGAAATGAGCTTCTTCTTCCCCGATTTAAGCTTTCTCACACTTAACCACCCCCTCTCTCTCTAGAATGAATGGATGATGTTTGGTGGTTGAGAAATGGAGTAATGAGCTCACCAAACTGATCCTAAGGCATTAAATTCGGACCCCAAGGTGATTTTACCAAAATGCCCTCAAAATATCTAATTAAAAAGAAAAGGGGAATCTGTCGCAGACAGATGGCGCGGCGCGCCACCTAGCCGCGCGGCGCGCGACCCTCCCAGTTCAGCATCTTTTGTCTTTTTAATTATGTGCAACAAAAACCCCAAACTTGAGTAACTCATATACACCTATGTACACTACGAATATTCGGGTCTTACAACTCTCCCCCACTTATTCGGATTGCGTCCTCGCAATCCAAGCCGCATGACACGAGGGAAGATAAACCAACACGAACTCTTCGGGTTCCCAAGTGAACTCGGAACCTTTACTTCGTCGCCATTGAACCTTGAAAGTTCTCACCTCTTTATTTCTCAACATTTTCACCTTCTCGTCAAGGATAGCAATCGGTTCCTCGACATATTCTAACTTGTTGTTTAGCTCGATCTCATCTAAAGGCATCCATGAGGAATCATCCGCAAGACACTTACGGAGGTGGGAAACATGAAATGTATTATGGATCCCCGCAAGCTCTTCGGGTAATTCCAATCGATATGCAACTTCACCAACACGAGCTAAAACCTTGAATGGCCCAATAAACCGAGGAGCTAACTTTCCCCGTTTTCGAAATCGGATAATACCCTTCCATGGCGAAACCTTAAGCATCACCATATCGCCTTCTTGGAACTCAATCGATCGCCTACGTCTATCGGCATACGACTTTTGCCTATCTTGAGCCTTCTTCAAATGTTCCCGAATCAAATCGATCTTGCTATTGGTCTCTAAAACCAAATCGGTACTCCCGATCTCTCTTTGACCCACTTCTCCCCAACAAACGGGAGTTCGACACCTACGCCCATAAAGCATTTCGTAAGGTGGCATCCCGATACTAGTATGATAACTATTATTGTACGAGAATTCCACCAAAGGCAAATGCTCATCCCAACTACCACCGAAGTCAATGATGCACGCTCGTAGCATATCTTCCAAAGTTTGATTCGTACGTTCGGTTTGACCGTCCGTTTGAGGATGATACGCCGTGCTCAACTTCAATTGCGTACCCATATCTTCATGAAACTTTTCCCAAAACCGAGATGTAAAACGGGTATCTCGATCCGAAATAATAGATATAGGAACCCCATGTCGCGAGACCACTTCCTTGATAAACAACTTAGCCAAGGTCTCCGACGATATCGCTTCTTTTTGTCAATCGGTCAACTATAACCCAAATCGAATCGAATTGGGTTCTCGCCGTTTTAGGTAACTTTGTAATGAAATCCATGGTAATGTGCTCCCATTTCCATTTCGGGATTTCTAATGGTTGCAACTTACCATACGGCTTTTGGTGTTCGGCTTTTACTTGTAAACACGTGACACATTGCTCAACATACTTCACAACATCACGTTTCATGCCCGGCCACCAATAATCTTTCTTCAAGTCAAGATACATTTTCGTCGCGCCCGGATGAATGGAGTATTTTGACTTATGTGCTTCATCAAGTAGCACTCGTCGGTAATCACCCATCTTAGGCACCCACACCCTTCCTTGAAAGGACAACAACCCAAGCGGACCCATAGTAATAAACTCCGATTGGCCCACGATTCGCTCCGTATGCTTGTTGTGAACATAAGCCTCTATTTGAATCTCACCAAGCTTTTCAAGAAAATCGTTGGTAATAATCAAACGTAACGACCCCACTTTTATCACCGGATGTTGACTCTTTCGACTCAACGCATCCGCGACCACATTCGCCTTACCCGGATGATAAAGTATTTCACAATCGTAGTCTTTCACCACATCCATCCATCTACGTTGGCGATAATTCAAATCTCGTTGATTAAAGAGATGTTTCAAACTCTTATGATCCGAATAAATCGTACACTTGACACCATACAAGTAATGGCGCCAAATTTTCAACGCATTCACTACCGCCGCCAACTCAAGATCATGAGTCGGATACCTCGTTTCATGTTCCTTTAATTGTCGAGAGGCATAAGCGATAACCTTACCTCTTTGCATTAGAACACACCCGAGACCATTTAAGGAAGCATCACAATAAACCACCATGTCTTCAACACCTTCCGGTAACACTAACACCGGAGCTTGACACAACTTCTCTTTTAACAATTGAAAAGCAATTTCTTGCTCGTTCTCCCAACCAAACCTCACATTCTTCCTTGTCAATTTCGTCAATGGAGAAGCAATCTTAGAAAAGTCTTGGATAAACCGACGATAATAACCGGCCAATCCGAGAAAACTTCGGATTTCCGTAGGCGTAGTCGGTCGTCCCCAACTCTTCACCGTTTCGATCTTCCCCTTATCTACTTGAATACCGTTTTCGTTCACGAAATGACCAAAGAATTGAACTTCCCTTAGCCAAAATTCACATTTGGAGAACTTTGCATACAACTTCTCCTTTCGTAGCGTCTTCAATACTTCACGCAAATGACGTTCATGCTCGTTCATACTTTTCGAGTAGACTAGTATGTCGTCAATGAACACTATTACCGACTTGTCCAACATAGGTTGGCACACTCGGTTCATAAGATCCATGAATGCCGCCGGTGCATTCGTAAGACCAAAGGGCATAACTACAAACTCATAATGCCCGTAACGCGTTCGAAAAGCCGTCTTCTCTATGTCTTCCTCACGGACCCGCATTTGGTGATAGCCGGACCGTAGGTCGATCTTAGAGAAATACGTTGCACCTTGAAGTTGATCAAATAAATCGTCAATCCTAGGTAATGGATAACGATTCTTGATCGTCACTTTATTCAACTCACGGTAATCAATGCACATACGCATACTACCATCTTTCTTCTTCACAAATAACACCGGAGTGCCCCATGGCGAAGCACTCGGTCGAATAAAACCCTTCTCGAGCAACTCTTGGGTTTGATTTAACAACTCTTGCATTTCCGTTGGTGCTAAACGATAAGGAGTTTTAGCAATGGGAGTAGCTCCCGGAACCAACTCAATACGAAACTCAACTTGTCTTTCCGCCGGAACACCCGGTAATTCGTCCGGAAAAACGTCTTCGAATTCACTAACAACCGGAATTTCACGAATAGGTGGTGGCTCATTGCGAGTATCAACAACATGAGCAAGGAAAGCCATGCCACCGGTAACAACAAAACGACGTGCCCGTGCAAAAGTGCATATCGGCACCGGTCTCCTTCGCTTATCACCATGAATAATTAACTCTCCCCCACTTGGGGCCTTCACACGAATAAACTTATCATGGCATGCAATATCGGCTCTATAACGATCGAGCCAATCCATACCAACGACAATATCAAAGTCGCCCAAGGTCATTGGAATAAGATCAATTTTAAAGGTTTCGGAACCAAAAACAACATCACAATTTTCACACACATCAACCACTAGCACCGTCTTGCCGTCCGCTATTTCGACTTCTATCGGACGACTTAACTTAGCTAACGGTCTATTAAGTTTAGGCACAAATTTAGGAGACACAAACGACAAATTTGCACCGCTATCGAAAAGAATCCTTGCCGGATTAGAATTAACCATGTAAGTACCTGAGATAACTTCGTGCGATTGTTTGGCTTCATCATTGGTCATCAAATAGTTGCGACCCCTAGCCGTACCCGTCGCCTTCTCTAACCGCTTCACATTATCATTTCGAAAATCGGGACACTCCGGCTTCTTATGCCCCTCTTTGCCGCAATTAAAACAAGTGACTTTGTTTCCGGAACGTGGTTTCGGACACTCACGAGCCATATGACCCGATTGCCCACAATTGTAGCACGCATAAGAAAACTCGCCGGTAGTGCCCTTCTTTGCACTATTGACACTTTCGGCCCCCCTCTTGCTCTAGCTCTTCTTGCTTGAGGCGTTAGAGTAACTAAAACCCTCAAATTTTCTTTTGGAAAACATGAAATCACTCTTTCTTGGAACCTCCGGCTCAAAACCCCGAGCCAACTCGAACAATTCCTCAAAAGACTTAGCCATACCCCGACTAATCTTCCCCTTGTACTCATCATTCAAAGTACGATAGAAATCCTTCATGAGCTTATGATCATCACCAACATATTCCGGGCAAAAACGAGTCTTTGCCAAGAATGTAGACTTAAGAGTAACTAAGTCCATTGAGCCTTGTTGCAAATGGTGCAACTCGTCCCGGATTCTATCGAGGTCGGAAGAAGTTCTGTATTCCTTGAAAAACTCCTTCTTAAACTCTTCCCACGTCAAGCCCATACATTGTTCCTCACCATACAAGTTGATTTTATCATCCCACCATAACTTAGCCTCTTCTCGTAGCATGCTAGAGCCATACCTCGCCTTCTTCTCGGGAGGACATTCCGAGGTACGGAAAGCTCCCTCGATGTCAGAGATCCAACATGTACTTTTTAAAGGATCTCGTACCCCATTAAACATCGGGGGTTGAGCGTCCTTGAAATTCTTGTAGTGGAAGTCCCGCCTTCCTTCACCTTCTTCACCACGAGGATAAATGTTTCTAGCATCAAGGGCCTCTTCGATAGTGGCCTTCATTCGTTCATTTATCAAATCGGTCACTTGCCCATCGACCGAATCTTGGAAGACCTTTCGGGCGTCCGTAAGAAAATCCGCTTTTAACTTTTTAAAGACGGCCTCAACCTTGGCCGAAAACTCGGCGTCCTCACTTGTACTTCCGTTATCATGATCGGGTCCGTTTCTCGTCTTCATTCTATAAAACGAAGTAGGTTAAGCGGCGAAACAAAAGACATAACACGTATGTATATACATATACACCACACTACCCCATCTTGCTCAACAATCGTCGTACATTGCTCGTTCGACACGATTTGCGCCCGTAACAATGGTAGCTAATCATTGTTACGCGAGCACGTCGCATTAACTTGCTAGTACAACGTCCATCTCGCTCGATGCTCGCTAAACATACATAACCAATGGCACATGATTAGTTTACATAAACCTATGCACAAAACAATCCCGATCCGACCCAAAGTCCTACAAGTCCTGCATAAACGCGCACACAAAAAGTCTAAGTCTAGGCGCCTATCTCAAGTCACCTAAATCCCTTAGACCATGCTCTGATACCACTTGTAACAACCCAAACCAACCCTCGACCAAACCACGCGAAAATACAAAATAAAAAAAAATTTCCTGTGCAGCATACCCGCGCGGCGCGCTAGATAGGGGCGCGGCGCGCCAAAGTGGACTGTCCGGGAAGTCTCATAATGCGAAAAAGATTGACTAGTTCCCGACACTTTTAGACGAAACGCTTTTTACCATACATCCAAATATGTAAAACTAACTTGTTTCAAATATAAAATCAATGTTTTACAGGCGAGGCCCACATCGGCCGTTTTACGAGTTTAATACTATTTACGAGTTTCGACCACCAAAAAGTTTAAGTTCCAAACTACACAATGAGCATGGCATTTGGGATTAAACTACCCAACTATCGGTCAAACTACAAGAGCTACTAAAGCCAAAAGCGTCCCCTAGCATCAAGCGGGATCTCTAGTCCAAAACGATGCCCTTACCCTTGTCCAAAACCGAACCTATAAAATGATAAACAACGAGAGGGTAAGCAAAGCTTAGTGAATGCAATAATTATACGAATACATATATAATTATACCTACTTGCAAAAACTTACACAAACCGTAAACACGCTAGCGAACATAATTAGCTTATCGTCACAATAACAAGCTATAAATCTCCAATACCACAAGCTAGCATAACAACCGCATATAAATATAACTCGAATAATATAATATGCTTACAACACAAATAACCATGGTCGACCAATAGTACAAGGGAACGGCGCTCGCGAAAACGCCATCGGTGTTCATAACATCCGTTAGGGCACTTAACACCTCGCACCACTAACCCCTAGGGTGGCACCTTAACACCTCGGCACTTCACCCCGAGTGGCATCTTAACACCTCGATGCTTCACTCATTATTTTACGGAGTGGTGTCTTAACACCTCGACACTACACTCCTAGGTGGCATCTTAACACCTCGATGCTACACCCGAGTGGCATCTTAACACCTCGATGCTACACTCTTCACGTGAAACGTGGTGTCTTAACACCTCGACACTACACCTTTCACGCTACAACAAATAGATACATTATATACATACGCATATAATTATTCCACTCACCTCAAAGTCTTGTGAAAAGATACCCGAGCTTGCAAAACCTCAAAGTAACGTACCTATCACATTATACATATTATCAAACGCAAACTCAAGTCGGTCAACCAATTCTTTCACCATTCCTAAGTCATTTTGACCCAAAGTGCAATCCCGACCCATTTTGCACCATTAACCCTAATAATGGGTCAACTTCACCAAAAACCCTAACTCTAGTCAAATATGGTCTTATTACATTTTTACATCACCAATTTAACTCATTTTCACACATGCAAGACCACTTAGGTCATTAAAGACCCATTTGACCCATTTCAAGGTCAACACACCCATTTGGGTCATCCATGCCCAATTAACACCCATTTACATATCATTGAAGTGTTCTAGTACTTTAACTAACTAATTAGGTTCATAAACATAAATTAACACTTTGAAAACCCTAATTAGTTACCTTTGAGTCTACATGACCCAAATTCACCCAAAACCCCCAAATTACTAGCAAGTGGGTTTTGTGTGCATCACTAACCCAAACCTTAACCCTTAAACACATTAAACTAAGGTAATCAAGTTTAGGGCTTACCACAACAATCAAAACGTAGCTAAGGAGGAGATGAACAACTTTAACTCCCGAGTTCTAACCCGAAATGAGCTTCTTCTTCCCCGATTTAAGCTTTCTCACACTTAACCACCCCCTCTCTCTCTAGAATGAATGGATGATGTTTGGTGGTTGAGAAATGGAGTAATGAGCTCACCAAACTGATCCTAAGGCATTAAATTCGGACCCCAAGGTGATTTTACCAAAATGCCCTCAAAATATCTAATTAAAAAGAAAAGGGGAATCTGTCGCAGACAGATGGCGCGGCGCGCCACCTAGCCGCGCGGCGCGCGACCCTCCCAGTTCAGCATCTTTTGTCTTTTTAATTATGTGCAACAAAAACCCCAAACTTGAGTAACTCATATACACCTATTCCTATCAACACCTAAATACTCTCCAATGTGAGTAACAAAAATACTTCCTCCTATTATACTCCCGTCCTGCAATCCCTCTACCATTTTAGATAAATAAAAAGCAACACAGTAAGGGATATTGACAAAGCTTCTAGGATCCCGAATACACTTTAGGTAGAATAAATCATATAAGGTAATTTTTTCTTTATTATGACCTCTTTGTGTAATCGAGTTAGCCAAAAATCTATGAATAATACGAAGCTCGGCTCTGTCAATATGTGTATAGGAGTGTCCTCCTGCTCGTGTAAAAACATCAAAATGTGACATACGCCTCCAAATGGCGTCAGCGTCAAAGTTACTATCTACCCGTTCACCATAATGAATCAAGTTTGTACAATCAGGTAATAGCAACTCACCAGGAGTATATATCTGTAAGGCCCTGGCCATGTCCAGCATGGACATTCTGTACATCCTACCGCCAAGGATAAACCTAAGAAATCTTCTATCATCTATTCTAATTATATTTGTATCAAGTGATACAGTACTCATCAAGTCAACACACCATTCCTTATATACAGGTCTACGAATGGTGAAAAGACGTTCCCAATCTGTAAAAGAAGAACTGCCATACCTTTGAACTAAAAGCTGTCTAACACGGTCAGCTAGATGGACCATTTCCAAAGGGGCCCAATCAATTACCCTTGGCACCTCTACATTTTTTGTTACCAATTTGAATTTGTTCCTTTGATATGTCTCGTAATCTCTCCATCTTCTATCAAATCTCAGATTAGGATGTAGAGTGTGCTCAGGAATCGTTGGGAATTCTACTGGCGGCCTCATTGGGAATACTATGAATTCATCAATAAACTGTACTGGATCATAATAAGGTATGTGCTGATCAGGCTGTTGTTGTTCCTGTTGTGGTTCTTGTTCGTGTTGCATTTCTAGATGTGGTTCTTGTGCTGGTGCTGGTCGTCTAGATGATGATGCTCCTGAACCTCCAGTATCGGCTCTCTGTAAAACACATTAAACACAAAAATTGTGCATCCAAATATGCATTAGTGTTAGCAAAATAACAACTTAAAACAATCACTATAACATGTTAAATCAAAATTAAACTTATACACATTTTCACAATTTTTCACAATTCTACACTTTTCAAATAAGCACATATGAAAATGTATACAAAATTCATAAGCATTTAACTCAAATAACATGTCAAAATATTCATTATTAATAATTAAACAAGTCTCAAATGGCAAATATATCAAATTAATCAAGTTCATGAATTTTGGACTTAAAAAGTCCACTTTAATCTCCAAAAATCATGTTTAGGATCATTGTTTGGATCATTTAACTATCTAAACATGTTATACTACTCAATTTAGCAATAATTCATGACAAAAATCGGCCATAACCTGTTTATATCAAAAAGCCCCAAATTGCTCAAGAACACAAACCCTAGATTTCTAAAAAATTTGAAGTTTTTGGCTTCAAATCATGTTAAATAGCATCAATCTAGGTTATACATGCATAAAATACTAACAATTTATCACTAATTACACTAGAAATTAACAAAATTGCATTAGGTAAAAAATTGGTAATTATCACAAAAACTAGGAATTTATAGAGTTTAGGGGTGTAATTTTTACCAATTTGCTGAAGAATGAGAATCTAGGCATGATTAGAGCAAGAAAAATGACGAATTACGGTGGAAAAATGGCGAAAATTGGTGAATTTTTGGGTGAGTTTCGTGAATGTGTGTGTGTTGTGGTGAAGAACAGACCCGCTGCTGTTATTTGTTTCAGACCTGCATTTGGTCCCCATGCGATCGCATGGGTTCCAAGTGCAAACCCCATGCGATCGCATGGGGTGCCGGCTACAGTGTTTTCAGGTTTTTTTTTTTTTTTTTTTTTTTTTTTTTTTTTTTAAACCTTATGCTTTATAAAACTTATAATTAATTAAATTTTAAAAATTTTGTTTTCCTTTAGGATCGAGGGCGTTTCGGATCGTTGTCCTAGTCTGTCCCTCGACAAAATTTTAAAATTTGTCAAATCAAAGCGCGGTTTTTAAAAGTAAAGATTTTTGGGTTTTTTTAATGTTTTTGGCATACTTTAATTCAATAAGATTAAAAATAATGATAATAAAAGTTCTCGTCCCTCCCTCGGGTAAAGCAATTTCGGTTCAAAGACCTAGTATTCAACTTACGATGAATTTTAAAAATCATATTTTTAACTTAATGAGATAAAGTAAATTTTTGTTTTTAAATTCACACAACTTAAATATAAAATTCAAAATTAATATTAAAAATTAACACCAAACTTAAAATTTGAAATGCATAAAATTAAAAATTCATATTTTAAAAATTAAAAATTCACACCAAACTTAATTTTAAAAATTCACATTATAAATTCACACCAAACTTAATTTTAAAAATTCACATTATAAATTCACACCAAACTTATATTAATTTTTCAAATATTTACATTTTTTTTTTTAAAATATTGTTTTTACAAAGTTTACAATATTAATTTAAGATTTAAATATTAATTTTAAAAAATATGGTAAAAATAAAATTAAAAATCTTTTTGGCTTTTTATCCCACTTTAATCAATCAAATATTATCAAAAATATGCGCCCCTCTTTTCGGTAAAGTAATTTCGGTTCCAAGACCTAATTTAACTCATGACGAATTTTTGAAATATTTTAGGTTGATTGATTAAAGATATTTATACCTTAAGAATAAATGTTAAATTTCGCAGTGATGTAATAAATTTTTGATTGATATCAATAATTTCGGTCGCCAAACCTTATTTTATTCAATACCAATTTAATACTTTTTAGCGAACAAATTAGCGTTTATTATCAAAAGGTTAAAAATAAAAATAAAAATAAAAACTGTACAGACATACCTGTGAAATAGATTTCTTAGTTATATGATCTATCCCATTCATAAGATAGTCGGTTTAATTGGTTTTCCATGGCTACATAGGCGTAACCTCGAGCATTCAGTGTCTTTTCTTCTAAACATATGAACGGTCCGTCTCTGCATAAAGTAACAAATTCGGTATTTGAATAGGTTTGATTATTTGAACATTTACCTCCATGTGACCATTTTCCGCATTTGTGACATCTTTCTAGGTGTCGTGCTCTTCTTTTCGCTGCGGATTTTTATTTTCCTTTACCAAATTGTAATTTATTATCTTCGCATCTGGATTCTTTTCTAACTCCGTCCATTCTTTCTCTGATTACTGATACTAATTCACTCGGTAGTATGTCATTATTACGTTTAGTGATCAAAGCGTGTAGCATTAGACCATGGTTTAGTTCACAGGCAGTCTTCATTTCGTAAAAACCTAAAAAAAATAAAAATTCAGAATGGGGGGAGAAGACTAGTTCTTTAGGGTCTGCTAGGGAAAGACCATTCAGGTTCCATTATCGAGAACTACACGAAAACAGACAATCTAACTCTAACAGAAATACATATTATCCTTTAAAGACTTGATTCTCCCCACACTTAGTTAGCTGTGGTGTCGAAATTGTGATTAACTTCGTTGTCGACTTCCATCGGACTATCTATGTAGTGTTTAACTCTGTGACCATTAACTTTAAATTCAATCCCATTTGAATTTATTAATTCTATCGTTCCGTATGGGAAAACTCTTTTAACTATGAATGGTCCAGACCATCTTGATTTCAATTTTTCAGGAAATAGCTTGAATCGTGAATTGAAAAGAAGAACTCTGTCTCCTTCTTTAAAATCTTTTGAACTTCTGATTCTTTTATCATGCCATTTCTTCGTTCTTTCTTTATAGATTAACGAATTTTCGTATGCTTCATGTCTTAATTCTTCTAATTCATTTAGTTGACTTAATCGTAGACGTCCGGCTTCATGTAAATCAAGATTACATGTCTTCAAAGCCCAAAATGCTTTGTGTTCAATTTCTACTGGAAGATGACATGCTTTTCCATAAACAAGTCTAAAAGGTGTGGTTCCAATTGGAGTTTTGTAGGCTGTTCTAAAAGCCCAGAGTGCATCCTCCAATTTAATGGACCATTCCTTCGGATTTGATCCTACAGTTTTCTCTAGAATACGTTTTAAAGCTCGGTTGGTATTTTCAACTTGTCCACTTGTTTGTGGATGATATGCGGTGGAGATTTTATGAGTTACTCCATATCTTTTAAGAACTTTCTCAAGTTGATTATTACAGAAATGAGTACCCCGATCACTTATTAAAGCTTTCGGTGTTCCAAACCTTGCAAAAAGACATTTTAAAAAGTTGACTACAACTCGTGCATCGTTAGTTGGGAGAGCTTGTGCTTCCGCCCATTTAGATACATAATCAATGGCTACGAGTATATATAGATTATTATGAGATTTTGGAAATGGACCCATAAAGTCAATACCCCAAATGTCAAATACTTCACATACTTGGATGACATTTTGTGGCATTTCATCACGTTGACTTATTTTTCCGGTCCTTTGACAAGCATCACAGGATTTGCAAAGAAGGTGTGCGTCTTTGTAAATTGTAGGCCAATAGAATCCAGCATCATAAACTTTTCTTGCTGTTAGTTGAGGCCCATAATGCCCTCCTGTTGGTCCTGTATGACAATGGTTTAATATTTTACTAGCTTCATCTCCAAATACACATCGGCGTATTATTCCATCGGGACAACTTTTAAACAGATGTGGATCTTCCCAAAAATAGTGTTTTATATCACTGAAGAATTTCTTTCGTCTTTGGTACGATAATCCTTTTTCAAGGAATCCACATACTAAATAATTTGCATAGTCTGCAAACCATGGGATTTCTTTATAATCTATCTTCAATAGATATTCATCAGGAAAGTTGTCTTGTATGGCTGATTCATTTAGAACTTCTAATTCGGGATTTTCAAGACGAGAAAGATGATCAGCGGCGAGATTTTCTGCTCCTCTTTTATCTCGGATTTCAATATCAAATTCTTGTAAGAGTAAGATCCAACGAATTAATCTTGGTTTAGCATCTTGTTTTGAAAATAGGTATCTAAGAGCAGAATGGTCGGTATAGACCACCGTTTTTGCTAGAACGAGATATGATCGAAATTTGTCAAAAGTAAAGACAATAGCAAGGAGTTATTTTTCAGTAGTTGTATAGTTCGTTTGTGCTCCTTGTAACGTCTTACTAGCATAATATATAGGTTGAAATCGTTTTTCAATCCTTTGTCCTAAAACGGCTCCCATTGCAAAATCACTTGCATCGCACATTAGCTCAAATGGTAGATTCCAATTTGGTGTTATCATGATCGGTGCATTAGTGAGTTTTTCTTTAAGAATATTAAAAGATTTGATACACTCATCTGAAAAGATGAATGGAGCATCCTTTTCTAGGAGTTTATTCATAGGAGTGGCAATTTTAGAAAAATCTTTTATGAAACGTCGGTAAAAACCGGCATGCCCTAGAAAACTCCTAACTCCTCTAACATTGGTGGGATGTGGAAGTTTAGCAATTACATCTACTTTAGCTCTATCCACTTCAATTCCTTCTTTTGAAATTTTATGTCCAAGAACGATGCCTTCTTTAACCATGAAATGGCATTTCTCCCAATTAAGTACTAGATTTGATTGTTCGCATCTAAGAAGCATTCGTTCCAGATTAACTAGACATGATTCAAATGTATCACCGAAGACTGAAAAGTCATCCATGAAAACTTCCATGCATTCTTCTATCATGTCGTGAAAAATCGCCATCATACACCTTTGAAAGGTTGCAGGGGCGTTGCAAAGTCCAAATGGCATGCGTTTGTAAGCAAAAGTACCATAAGGGCACGTGAATGTGGTTTTCTCTTGGTCCTCGGGTGCTATTGGAATTTGAAAATATCCGGAAAATCCATCTAGAAAACAATAGTAACTATTTCCGCCTAATCTTTCCAACATTTGATCTATGAAAGGTAAGGGAAAGTGATCTTTTCTGGTGGCGTCATTTAATTTTCTATAATCAATACATACACGCCATCCTGTTACAGTCCAAGTAGGAATAAGCTCATTTTTCTCATTTGTAATGACAGTCATGCCACCCTTCTTAGGTACGCATTGAACTGGGCTTACCCATGAACTATCAGAGATTGGATAAATTAGACCTGCATCTAGCAGTTTAATAATCTCTTTCTTAACTACATCTTGCATATTAGGATTTAGTCTTCGTTAGCGTTGCACATACGTTTTATGACCTTCTTCCATAAGGATTTTATGTGTGCAATACGAAGGACTTATTCCTTTAATATCATGAATCTTCCATGCAATGGCTGGTTTATGGGCTTTCAACACAGAAATGAGTTGTGATTTCTCATTTTCAGTAAGAGAAGACGATATTATTACAGGTAATTCAGATTCACCATGTAAATAAGCGTATTCCAAATGGTTTGGAAGTGGCTTTAACTCTAATTTCGGAGGTTCTTCTATCGATGATTTGTATCGATATCTGTCTTCTTCTTTTAGCATTTGAATTTCTTCTGTTGTTGGTTCATATCCATTAGCTATAAGGGTAGCTAACATTTCAGCTTCATCAATTGGTTCATTACCTTCTCCTAAAGAACATTCTCCTGTTCCTTGTAATTCTGGAAATTCTTCTAATAATTCTGCATGTGCATCTATAGTTTGAATATAATAACATGTATCATCTGCATATTGTGGTTGTTGCATTGCTCTATCAACTGAAAAGGTAACACTCTCATCCTCTATACTTAGGGTCAGTTTCTTACCGAACACGTCTATCATTGCTTTAGCCGTGTTTAAGAATGGTCTTCCTAATATGAGAGGAACTTGAGAATCTTCTTCCATGTCCAGAACAACAAAATCTACTGGAAATACTAAAGTACCAACTTTAACTAACATGTTCTCCATTATCCCTCTAGGATATTTTATTGATCTATCGGCTAGTTGTATGCTTATTCTGGTTGGTTTCAATTCTCCAAGGTCTAGTTTAGTGTATAGTGAATACGGCATTAGATTTATACTAGCACCTAAGTCTGCCAATGCTTCTATTGAACTAAGACTACCCAGAAAACATGGAATTGTGAAACTTCCTGGATCAGATAATTTTTCTGGTATCTTATTCAGCAGCACTGCTGAACAATTAGCATTCATAGTAACAGCCGAGAGTTCTTCCATTTTCTTTCTATTTGAGATTAGATCTTTCAAGAATTTAGCATATCTAGGCATTCCTGAAATCACATCAATGAAAGGAAGATTTACATTTATCTGTTTAAACATATCCAAAAATTTGGATTGCTCGGCTTCAAGTTTCTCTTTTTTCATTTTACTCGGGTAAGGAAGTGGTAGTTGGTATGGTTTAACATAAGGTTTATCCTTAGCTGTGTTATCTTCATTAACCTTTTCAACTACCGGTTCTTTTTCCTTATCTTGATCAGGTTGTGGTTCTTGTGGAGTAGGAATAGTTTCATCAGAAGTTACAGGTATTTTCGGTGGTTTAAGTGTTGTACCACTTCTTGTGGTAATGGCTTTAGCTGTTTCATTCCGGGGGTTAGCATTTGTATCACTAGGTAGACTTCCCGGTTTTCTTTCACCTATTAACCTTGCTAGGTTACTTACTTCTTGTACCAGATTTTGAATAGAAGCTTGTTGATTTCTAATTGCTTGAGCATTTTTTACATTGGTTTGTTTCTGAGATGTGAAAAACTGTGTTTGAGTTTCAACTAGCTTCGTCATCATATCTTCTAAATTCGGCTTTTTATCATCGGTTTGTTGTGGTGGTTTGTTTTGAAAATTAGGTCTTTGCTGATTGTAATTGTTATTAGATACTTGTTGATTGGTAGGACCTTGTTGGTTGTTGTATGGAATATTTCGGTTATAATTCTTGTTTTGATTGTAAATCGGTCTTGGCGGTTGATAATTATTCTGATAATTATTTCCAGGCCTTTGGTTTATGTATGAAATATTCTCTCTTTGTTCCATTGTTAATTCAATACTGAGACAATCTTTTGTCAAATGTGGTCCTCCACACTGCTCACAACTAATTCGTATTGAGTGAATATCTTTAGTCATCTTTTCCATTCGTCTCTCCACAGCATCTATCTTTGCGGAAATAGAATCTAAGTCATGGCTAGAATCGGCTCTAGCTGCTTTAGATGATCTAATGATATCTTTTTCTTGGTGCCACTCATGTGAGTGGGAAGCAGTGTTATCAATAATTTTGTAAGCATCAGTTTCGGTTTTCTTCATAATAGAACCACCAGCTGCTATATCTATGTCTTTCCTTGTAGTGATGTCGCATCCTTGGTAGAATATTTGTACTATTTGACAGGTGTCTAAACCATGTTGCGGACATCCTCTTAACAACTTTCCATATCTTGTCCATGCCTCATATAGAGTTTCATTTGGCTTTTGTGTAAACGTAACAATTTCTGCTTGAAGTCTTACGGCTTTAGATGCAGGAAAGAATTGTTTAAGAAATTTGTCAACTAAAACATCCCATGTATCAATCGCCCCTTCAGGTAACGATTCCAACCAATCTTTGGCTTCTCCCTTTAAAGTCCAGGGAAATAACATGAGATATATCTGTTCATCCTCCACTTCTCGGATTTTAAATAGTGTGCAGATCCTATTAAAGGTACGTAGATGTTCATTTGGATCTTCCTTCGGCGCACCACTAAATTGGCATTGATTAGTCACCATGTGTAGAATTTGTCCTTTGATTTCATAATCTGGCGCATTAATGTCTGGATGAGTAATTGCGTGACCTTGGCCAGTGCGTTTAGCTCTCATTCGGTCTTCCATACTTAAAGGTTCCAGATTCTCCATAATTGAATTTGTTGAATCGGAATCACTAGAGGATTCTGATTTAATGGTTCGTTCCTCAACAATCTCTGTTTGAATGATTGGTGGTTCCGGGGGAAAGTTTAATGGTTCAGGATCTACGAACCGTTCCTGAATATTCTCCGGATTCTCAATTGTGAGGTCGGGTTCAAAAAATGGATTATCGGAAATTTGAACTGAAGTACTTGGTCGACTGGATGACGATTCTAAAGAAAAATCAACGGCGGTTATATTTGCTAAATGTCTTGATCTAGTTACAGGTGGTGAACGTACAAAAGGTGGTGAACGTCTTGCTCGGGGCATTCACTGAATATCCTATTAGTTTTTAAAAGGAAAGAAAAATTATAATAAGTTATCCAATTAATAGACTTTTCTGATTTTGCCCACGTTTCGAATAGCCAAAAGATGCAGCAGAGGGGCAGGATTCATTTGGTCTCAATATAATTGAGGACTGTTTGGCTCCAATAACCCGGTCCACGTACAAATCCAACTATCACTACGAACCAGAAAATTTTGATGTCTATTAATTTAACCACTCAAAATAAATTTTCGTAATTTTAAGAAATTTAGATAAGAAGTAGAATAAAAATCTATGTCCTAAAACTAGAATAGCGAGAAATAAGAAAGAAAAAGAGTTCGTCGAAAAAGTTCGAAAAAGAAAAATGGTTGAAAAATAAAAGGTGACGGAAAAATAAAAGAAACTTATAAAACTTAAAAATACTTGACTAACCTAACCTTATTACTACAACTAACTTAAAATTATAATCGCAAATTGAAATTACTAATTGGAATGATAATTGATACATAGGTAAAAGTCGTCTAAAAATATTAAAGCTTACAGGAAAAACTAAATCCCAAATGGAAATATCTTAAAAAGAAACTAAAACTTAAAAAGGCGTCTCAAAATTCTAGAGTACCTAAATCTTAGTCTAAAGAAAAAGCACTTAAGGGATTTTACGGCAAAGCCTAAAAATCTAGAAGTAAAAATAACTATGGCAAAAACTATGAATTAAAACTAAATATGAGCTAGAAATACAAAAGTTAAACTAAAACGATTAAAAAGGAAAAAAATATAAAAATATATAAAAAATTGTAAAAAGTACAATTTTTATAAAAATATTATTTTTATATTATTTATTTTATAAAACTATTAATTTTACAATTTAAATAAACTAATTAAACTAAAAATACAAATTAAACTTAAACTAATAACTAATTAAATAATAAAACTTAATTAGGGTTAATAATAAAATTAATAATTAATTAAAACCCTAATCGCATTAATTGATGTACGATGATGGCCTGTCAGATACGCTCATGCGATCGCATGAGTTCTAAGTTACCCAGCCATGCGATCGCATGGGCTAGGGTTTCGGGCCAGAGTTGGGCTGCTACAGTACAGGCCGATTAAAATTTTTTTTTTTTTTTTTCTGTTTTTGCTGTAAAATATAAAATATATTTATTAATTAAATAAAACTTATATTTTTACAAAATAAAAAAAAATAGAAATAAAGAAACTTTATAAAACTTAAATATTTACCAAACTCTAAGAAAAAATATTTATATTTTTGTTTTTGTTTTTCTTTTTTTATTTTTGAATATTTAAAACGTATTTTTACAAAAGCGTACTAAAAGTAAAAATCTTTTTTTTATAGCGTTGCGCTTCCGGCTTTTAAGACGATCCCCGGTAGCGGCGCCAAAAATACTTGATGTGGTAGCGGAGTGGTATAAAATAGCTATTAATTTACTACGAAATACTATTAAATACGATACAATTTTACACAAGATATTTATTTATTTATAGAATGGATATACTTAAACCTTGCTACAACACTTATAGGCAGTGTACCTAATCGTACAGTAGTGTAGTTTTTAGTAAGTCCGGTTCGTTCCACAGGGAATCTTTTTAAACAAAGCTTAACGCTATATTAGTTTACTTTTATAAAAATACAAATATATATATAAGTAATATTATTATTATAAATGGGGGTTTTTACCGTTTAATGACCGGTTTGTCGATTTTAAAACTTTAGTCGCAGTTAAAATCAAATGTAAAATATTAAAAATAAATACAAGACTTAAATTAAAGCATAAAGTAAATAACGATAATGAAATTGCGAATAATAAAAGTGCGATAAAATAAACTTGCGATAATTAAAAAGTACGATAATTAAAAGTGCAATTAAATACAATAACAATAAATAAAAATGCGATAATTAGAAGTGCAATTAAATATAAAATAAAGGAAATTAAATATGAAATAAAAGAATTATGCTTATTTAAACTTCCGTAATCATGATGTTTGACGTGTTGATTTTAGTTTTATGCCCATGGGTTAATTATCCTTTGTCCTGGATTATTTAATATGTCCGTCTAGTTTTTGTCCATAACAGTCCATCAGTCATAAATATAAAGTGCAAGTGTCCTCGTCAAATTATCCTTATACCCGAAGTTAAATATTCCAACTAATTGGGGACTTAAACTGTAACAAGATTTTAATACTTTGTTTAATAATTACACCAGGATGTCGACTGAGTGTAACCCAAGGTTTTAATATTTTGTTATCAATTATACCAAGTGTCCTTGTACATAATTTCACCCCTGTTTTAATTATTCTAGTGGCTATTAATCCATTCCCGTGTCCGGTTAAATGAACGATTATTCGTACATATAAATACCCCGCCCATCGTGTCCGATTGAGTGTATATGGTAATTTATAGGGACGCCCAATTGTAAATCTTTATATTAACATTAACAAACTATCATTTAGTTAAACAAATATAAAGCCCATTAATAGCCCATAGTCTAATTTCCACAAGTGTCGTTCTTTTGTCCAAACCCCAATTATGGTACAAAGCTCAATTACCCAATTTTAGTAATTAGCCCAACATCATGATTACTTCGGATTAAATAAGCATAATAATAACTTAGCTACGAGACATTAATGTAAAAAGGTTGAACATAACTTACAATGATTAAAAATAGCGTAGCGTTACACGGACAGAATTTCGACTTACACCCTTACAATATTCGCTAACATACCCTTATTATTAGGATTAAAATTAAAATTAAAATTAAAATATAAATTATATATATATATATATATTTTACGTATATATGAGAGAAGAGAAATATGGATGGATGTTTTTGGTGCACCAAAGCTCGATTTTTATAGGCATGTGGGCTGGAACTGGGGCTCATGCGATCGCATTGATTTATGCCTTCCAGGCCATGCGATCGCATGGCCAGCTGGGGAGGCTCATTTTTGGTTGTTTTCTTCTGCCGACGGTTTTATAAATAATATAATATATTAAATAATTATAAGAATTATTTAAATATTATATTATATTTATGTGCATAGTTGACTTGTAATTTTTAGTCCGTTGCGTCGAGCGTTGAGAGTTGACTCCGGTCCCGGTTCCGGATTTTCGAACGTCCTTGCGTACAATTTTATATTTTGTACTTTGCGTTTTGAATCTTGTACTCTTGTAATTTCGAGACGTTTCTTATCAATAATTGGAACCTCTTTGATTGTATTTTGTACTTTTGAGCTTTTTGGTCGTTTGCGTCTTCAATTCGTCGAATCTGTCTTTTGTCTTCACCTTTTATTATTTAAACGAATATCACTTGTAAATAGAACAATTGCAACTAAAAGCTTGTCTTTCTTGAGGAATAATGCTATGAAATATATGTTCGTTTTTAGCATTATCAACGGCGTCCAAAGATTTGGGACGGCGTCCAGCTCAAAACAACTGGGACGGCGTCCAAGCAATTGGGACGGCGTCCCAATGACCTTCCAGCTACTGATCACGGGTCCAACTCACACGAGAGGATAACCCGCTTCCCGACACTTTTAAACGACAACCTTTTTTACCACAAGTCAATATAAGTGAAACTAAGAGATTTTCTTCATCAAACCAAGTTTTACATCAACGGACCCACAACGCCCATTTTACGAGTTTCGTTCAAAAATAAAAGTTTCGACCAAATACAAGTTTAAGTTCCAAACGACACTAGAGCATGGTGTTTGGGGTTAAACTACCCAATCTCGATCGAACTCCAAAAGCTAACACCCAAAAGCATCCCCTATCAAAACAAGCGGGAGACCACTAATCTAATTGAACGCTCTTACCCTTGTCAACGCCCGAGCCAATAAAAAAAAGTAAGCAACGAAGGGTAAGCAAAGCTTAGTGAATGCAATAATTATACGAATACATATATAATATACCTACTCGCAATCACTTACACAAATACCGCAAACATGCTAGCAAACACAATTAGCTTATCGTCACAAATACAAGCTATAACCTCCAATAATCAAGCTAGCATAACACAAGCATATATAACAAGAACAAAGTAATACGCTTACACTACAACGCAATAACCATGGTTAACCAATCGTACAAGGAACGGTGTTTAAAGACCGTCGGTGTTCACAACAACCATTAGTGCACTTAACACTTCGCACACTAACCCCACGGGTGGCATCTTAACACTTCGATGCTTCACCCCGGGTGGCGCCTTAACACTTCGGCACTTCACCCCGAGTGGTGTCTTAACACTTCGACACTTCACTCTTCACCTTACATGGAGCGGCATCTTAACACATCGATACTTCACTCCTGAGTGGCGTCATAACACATCGACACTTCACTCGCCACGTGAATGTGGTGTCTTAGCACATCGACACTTCACATCTCACGCTACACAAATAAATACATTATATATCTACGCATATAATTATTCCACTCACCTTAGAGTCTTCGTGTAAGATAACCGAACTTGCAATTTCAATGTAACGTACCTATTACATTTTAGCACAAAGTCAATCCACAACTCAAGTCGGTCAAGCAACTCACTCAACAATCTAGAGTCTTTTAACCCTAAGTGCAATCCCGACCCATTTTGCACCCTTAACCCTAATAATGGTTTAACTTCACCAAAAACCCTAATTCTAGCCATTTAAGGTGTTAACACGCATTTAAACACCAAGTTGACTCATTTTCACGCATGCAAGACAACCTAGGTCATCAAAGACCCATTTGACCCATTTCAAGGTCAACATACCCATTTGGGTCACCCACAACCCAAATGACTCCCACTAACACTAACTATAAGTGTACTAGTGATCTATTAGGCTTTTAAGACCCATTTACACATTTCAACATTTCAAAACCCTAAGTTAGTCACCATTTGGGTCTTCATGACCCAACTTACCCAAAAACTCCCAAATCACTCATACATGGGTTTTATGTACAACCTTAACCCAAACCCTAACCCTTAAACATATTAACTAGGGAAATAAAGTTTAGGGCTTACCACCACAATCAAAACGAAGCTAACGAGGAGATGAACAACTTCAATGCTCGAGCTAGAACTCGAAACAAGCTTCTTCCTCTCCTATTTGAGCTTTCTCACACTTAAGAGCACTCTCTCACTAGAATTGAAGTAGATGATATTTGGTGGTTGTGAATGGAGTAATGAGACTCCCAAAACTGATCTAGGGCTTTAAAAATTCGTTCAAGAAGTGAAATTACCAAAATACCCATCTAAAATAATTAATAGCAAAAAGACATGTCTGCCAGCCATTCTGAACGGCGTCCAGAATGTTGGACGGCGTCCAGGTCTTCAAGCTGGGATGGCCTACCAACTGTTTGGATGGCGTCCAAACCCAAAAAGAAAACAGGATCTTACAACTCTCCCCCACTTGAACCGGATTGCGACCTCGCAATCCACGCCGCATGACAAGCAGGAAGATAAACCAAGACAAACTCTTCGGGCTCCCAAGTAAACTCAGAGCCTATACTCCGATGCCATTGGACTTTAAAAGTCCTCACCTCCTTATTTCTCAATTTCTTAACCTTTTCATCAAGTATAGCAACCGGCTCCTCAACATACTCTAACTTATTATTTAGCTCAATCTCGTCTAACGACACCCACGAAGAATCATCCGCAAGACACTTACGGAGATGGAAAACATGAAATGTATTATGGATCCCCGCAAGTTCTTCGGGTAATTCTAAACGATATGCAACTTCTCCAACACGAGCTAAAACTTTGAATGGCCCAATAAACCGAGGAGCTAACTTTTCCCATTTTCGAAATCGAATAATACCCTTCCAAGGCGAAACCTTAAGCATCACTGATGTTATGCGAGGTGTATATAAAATACTATTAAATTTTAGCAGGAAATACTATTAAATACGATACAATTTTACACAAGATATTGATTTATTTATAGAATGGATATACTTAAACCTTGCTACAACACTTATAGGCAGTGTACCTAATCGTACATTAGTGTAGTTTTTAGTAAGTCCGGTTCGTTCCACAGGGAAAATCTTTAAACAAAGCTTAACGCTATATTAGTTTACTTTTATAAAAATACAAATATATATATATAAGTGAAATTATTATTATAAAGGGGGGGTTTTTACCGTTTAATGACCGGTTTGTCGATTTTAAAACTTTAGTCGCAGTTAAAACCAAATGTGAAATAATAAATAAATACAAGACGTAATTTAAAGCGTAAAGTAAATAACGATAATGAAATTGCGAATAATAAAAGTGTGATAAAATAAACTTGCGATAATTAAAAAGTACGATAATTAAAAGTGCAATTAAATACAATAATAAAAATGCGATAATTAGAAGTGCAATTAAATATAAAATAAAGGAATTTAAATATGAAATAAAAGAATTATGCTTATTTAAACTTCCGTAACCATGATGTTTGACGTGTTGATTTTTAGTTTATTCCCATGGGTTAATTGTCCTTTGTCCTGGATTATTTAATATGTCCGTCTGGTTTTTGTCCATAACAATCCATCAGTCATAAATATAAAGTGCGAGTGTCCTCGTCAAATTATCCTTATTCCCGAAGTCAAATATTCCAACTAATTGGGGACTTAAACTGTAACAAGATTTTAATACTTTGTTTAATAATTACACCAAGATGTCGACTGAGTGTAACCCAAGGTTTTAATATTTTGTTATCAATTATACCAAGTGTCCTTGTACATAATTTCACCCCTGTTTTAATTATTCTAGTGGCTATTAATCCATTCCCGTGTCCAGTTAAATGAACGATTATTCGTACATATAAATACCCCGCACATCGTGTCCGATTGAGTGTATATGGTAATTTATAGGGACGCCCAATTGTAAATCTTTATATTAACATTAACAAACTATCATTTAGTTAAACAAATATAAAGCCCATTAATAGCCCATAGTCTAATTTTCACAAGTGTCGTTCTTTTGTCCAAATCCCAATTATGGTACAAAGCCCAATTACCCAATTTTAGTAATTAGCCCAACATCATGATTACTTCGTTTTAAATAAGCATAATAATAACTTAGCTACGAGACATTAATATAAAAAGGTTGAACATAACTTACAATGATTAAAAATAGTGTAGCGTTACACGGACAGAATTTCGACTTACACCCTTACAACATTTGCTAACATACCCTTATTTTTAGGATTTAAAATTAAAATTAAAATTAAAATTAAAATATAAATATAAATATTTACGTATAGATATAGAGAGGATGGATATATATATTTTTGCGATCAGAATTCGTTGGGCTTTATAGGGAGTTTTAGTTTTTGGGGCTCCGCGACTCGCGGCCCATTCCTTCTTCAAACTCCGCGAGTCGCGGAGTTTGTTTTTATAGCTCACCCACATTTGGCTCTTTGTTTGCCGACGATTTATTTTATAAATATAATATATATATAATTAATATAATTAATTATATATTATATTATATTATATTTATATACATAGTTAACTTGTAATTTTTAGTCCGTTGCGTCGAGCGTTGAGAGTTGACTCTGGTCCCGGTTCCGGATTTTCGAACGTCCTTGCGTACAATTTAATATCTTGTACTTTGCGTTTTGAATCTTGTACTCTTGTAATTTCGAGACGTTTCTTATCAATAATTGGAACCTCTTTGATTGTATTTTGTACTTTTGAGCTTTTTGGTCGTTTGTGTCTTCACTTCGTCGAATCTGTCTTTTGTCTTCACCTTTTATTATTTAAACGAATATCACTTGTAAATAGAACAATTGCAACTAAAAGCTTGTCTTTCTTGAGGAATAATGCTATGAAATATATGTTCGTTTTTAGCATTATCAAATATTCCCACACTTGAGCGTTGCTTGTCCTCAAGCAATATCGTCTTGAAATACTAGAATCACTTCTTTATTCTTCACACTTTGTACATCAGTGATTTCTATACGGCGGTATAAACAATGGTAGTAACGATGTGGTTTACAGTCCCACATGACTATAAAAATTTAGATCCATTAAGGAAATTGGATCTTTATGAAAACATTTGATCTTTTGAAAATTAAATCTAGTTTTTACCCTAGATAAGTTTTCTGGAATAACCCTTCACTGGTGTTTGTAAAATATTTTTGTGGGTTTGGTGGGTTTCAGATTTGAAAATTTTAGCTCAAAACTTGCGGTTTTGTGTCACCCACTTGCTAACCTTGTATTAGGAAAGCAACACGTCCAGTTTACTTGTCCCGTATATTACCTTTCGGTAAACTACCGTCCGGTTGTAAAAGAAAGCGTTGAACAAGCAACTGTTAAGGCAATGTCCCCTGACATGCTTTTACTTATGGTCTATAACGTGTCGGACGCAATTACAATCCTCGGTAGGAGCAATAGTAAAGCTCACCCTTATAATTTTTCGGTCTGGCACAAGGTCCTGTCCTTGACCATGCTATGCAACCACCGTTCTTACGGTTGACACCCGATATGGTTCAGGTGACCTAATGAATTCTAGGTGAATTCCTAGGATTTTACGTTCAATGGTAATGAACGCATTGAAAATGGGTTTTTAGAAAACAAATCGGTTTGTATTTTTATCAAAATATTTTCTCGTTCAAGCTCGAGTTTAGATATCATTGAATTCCATGAGTTTGAATTCTCAATCTTTAAGGTCAATCTCTAGGTTTGAGTAATATCAGGCTTAAAAGCTGATTTTTAATTTTTAAGGAGATTATCCTTTCTGGGGATCTGATTCATTAGTCTTATCCAGCTAATTTGCACGGTGCCCCCCATTGTACGAGATAAATCCTTCTTATGGTTAGGATAAATCTGACCACTTGGCGACCCTGTTTAATGCTGAGGTCCGTGGATTTCCTGCTGATTTTAGTGATGACTTTTCTAGATTTTTCGTCAACCTACAGCTGGTCTGGACGACAACTTCTTGACCTAAATCAAGAAGCACGTGTCTTTTTCGGAAGACTTTACTTCCTTTTAATGATGGAATTGATTCATCGTGTAGATCCATCTTTCTTACACTAAATCAGGTAAAAAAAAATTTAGTTTAGTCCAAAGCAAAAGTATTTTCAGTTATTTGTACAAAAATATGTGACATATGTTTTGAATAACTTGGAGAATTTTCCCACACTTGGCTTTTATTTTCCTTTTTATTGTCCTCTATTCCATTTTAAATGAATTTTAACATTTTGGTTTGTTTCTCAATTTATGTCCTTTTCGAGGTAACAATAATTTCGGTGTTAAAACCTAGTTTTATCGTTCATAAATATGTATAAACATGATTTTGAGTTCATTTAATTAAAAATTTTGAAAAATTTTACTAGAATTGGGTAGTCAGTATATAAGACTAGGGCTGTTCTTTATTATCAGAGAGCACTAGATTCTAATACAACTACTGCTTTACTAGTATTTTTAATGGTAACCAAGTGTTTATGATAAAAAATTTTAAAAATCCGAAAGAATTTAACCCCTTCCCACACTTAAGATCTTGCAATGCCCTCATTTGCAAGAAATCAGTAACAATTTAAATTATTGAGGGTGATTTTTTTGTGAAAATGATTAAATTTTACCAAAGTTTCCAAACATATTTGTGTTTGCTTGCTGAATGATAAATGGTGCACATCAATTGTTCATTCCGTCTTGTTGTTATTTCACATATATTTTGCATCTTGTCGTCAAAATTAGTTGCTTTTGCTGAACTTAATGCCAGTCTTTGAAAATGCGTTGTTTTACCCTGTTGTGTACATAAGATAAACTGCAAACATATATACATATTTTTGAAGTTTGGTATATTACCCCACATTCAAAAATTATTAAAATCTAAGAATAAAAGTTAGAAAATTATAACAACTATTACAATATTAACATAAGTATTAAACGTATCAACATTACAAATTACAAAATAAATAAAACTAAGTAGATTAGGGATGATACTGATACCAATAGGGGTTCCATGCATAACCATAGGTACTATAAAATGCTTCGGCTGGGTTATACGTAGGATACGGTGGTTGAATCTCTATAGACCAGGGAGGGAATATGGGCTTTGGAGTAGGAATATAGTTTCTACCTATATGTTGGCAATAAGCTATGATTTGGTTTTGTTGAACTTGCCAATCTTCAAATGCTCTTTGTCTAGCATTTTCGTACTCCTGTGAAGCTATAAACCTTTGCATTTCTTGCATTTCATTTCCCCATCCTACATTACCTTGCTATTGGTTTCTCTCAACCTGTGGATGTCTACCATGGTATTGTACTGCGGCGTTATTTCGCCTCTTCAAAACTTTCGCACCATGGTATACATTTAAACCTATTGTATCGCGGGGTTCTGGTTTTTCGACTAATAATCCCCCCCGACTTATATCCACACCGCGATATTCAGCAATCAAAGTAATAAATATACCACCTCCTATTATGCTATGCGGTCTCATCCCCCTAACCATAGCTGATAAATAATAACCCACACAATAAGGTATACTTACAGCGCTTTGTGGGTCTCGAATACACATATGGTAAAACAAATCCTGTTCATTTACCTTTTCCTTGTTCTTACCTCTTTGTGTAATCGAATTAGCTAAAAACCTATGAATCACTCTTAATTCAGCTCTATCTATATCCAAATAAGAGTAATTTCCCCCTTTGAATCGGTGATGGCTTGTCATTTGACTCCATACACCATGTGTATCAAAATTTTCATCTATCTTTCTTCCATTTAGTATCAACCCTCTACAATCGGCAGATGCTAATTCCTCAGGCGTATATATACGTAAAGCCTGAGCCATGTCTAGTAAAGACATGTGGCGCATCGAACCTCCTAACAAAAATCTAATAAAAGATCGATCGGTTAAACTAGCTACCCGATCATTTAATTCTATACTACACAACAATTCTTCCCACCATACTTTATATACAGGTCTACGCATGGTGAATAAACATACCCAGTCGTTAAAAGTAGAATTACCATACCTCTGTGCAAGTAATTCCCTAATTGGCCCAGCTAATTCTACAGCTTCTAATGGTCCCCATTCTATGACCCTAGGTACTTCAACAACTTTAGAATGAAGAGTATGCAAACCCCTTTGGTATTTTGGATAATCTATCCAAAGTCTATCAAATCTCAGGTTCGGGTGCAAATCTTCCAAGTGCATATCAGAAAATGTCATGACTGGATGAGGTATATCTTGTTTGTAGTAGTTATCTACCTCCTGTTGTTCCGTATTCTCAGCAGGAGCATTGCGAGTTTGGAATGAAGATTCACCCCTTTCAGTCTGCAAAACACATCAAACACAATTTTTGTGCATCCAAATATGCATTAGTGTCAGCAAAATCATCAATCAAAATAATTACAATGACATGATCAATTTATATCAAACTTAAGCTCATTTTCATATTTTCATCAAATCTACACTTTTTCAAATAAGCATATACGAAAATGTTCGCCAAGTTCATAAGCATTCAACTCAAATAACATGTCAAAATAATCATCGCTAGCAATTAAACAAGTTTCAAATGGCATTATCTCTCAAAAATCAAGTTCATGAATTTTTAGACTTGAAAAAGTCCACTTTAATTCACAAAATCATGTTTAGGCTCAAAGTTTGGATCATTTAACTACCTAAACATGTTACACTACTTAATTTAGCAACAATTCATGACAAAAATCGGCCATAATCTGTTTATATAAAAAAGCCCCAAATTTGCTCAAGAACACAAACCCTAGATTACTCAAAATTTGAAGTTTAAGGCTTCTAATCATGTTAAATAGCATCAATCTAGGTTATACAAGCATAATACATAAATAATTTAAGCATAATTACACTAAAAAGCATCAAAATCAAATTGGGAAAAAAATTGCTCAAGAACACTAATTTTCGGATTAAATGGTGTTTATGTGTAGAAATTTACCGTTTTTCTTGAGTAATTCCTTGATAGCATCCTTCTCAACATGATTTTAGTAAAAGATTTGATGATTAACGGTCAAAAATTGTGAATTTGGGGGTGTTTTTTCGGGTTTTTGCGGGTTATTTTCGCAGTATTTTTCGTGTTTGTGGTGTGCAACTGAGCTGTTCTTGCGTTTTATTTTTTTCTGTAATTCGGTCCCTCCGCGAGTCGCGGGGTTTTTACCCTTCAAACTCCGCGAGTCACGGAGTTTGTATATATATATAATTTTTTTTTAACATCTTATACTAATTAAAACAATTAAGTAATTAATTTTAAAATTTTGTTTCCCTTGTTATTTAGGACGAGATCGTTTCGGATTGATGTCCTAGTCCGTCCTTCGACAAAATTTTAAAATTTGTCTTTTTGTAGCGATTGTTTTAAAAGCTAAGATTTTTGGGGTTTTTTAATGTTTTTGGCATACTTTAATTCAATAAGATTAAAAATAATGATAATAAAAGTTCTCGTCCCTCTCTTGGGTAAAGCAGTTTCGGTTCAATGACCTAGTCTTCAACTTACGACGAATTTTAAAAATTATATTTTTAACTTAATGAGATAAAGTAAATTTTTGTTTTTAAATTCACACAATTTAAATATAAAATTCAAAATTAATATTAAAAATTCACACCAAACTTAAAATTTGAAATGCATAAAATTAAAAATTCATATTTTAAAAATTAAAAATTCACACCAAACTTAATTTAAAAATTCATATTATAAATTTACACCAAACTTATATTAATTTTTCAAATATTTACAATTTCAAATATATTGATTTTACAAAGTTTACAATATTAATTTAAGATTTATATATTAATTTTAAAAACATGGTAAAAATAAAATTAAAAATCTTTTTGGCTTTTTATCCCACTTTAATCAATCAAATATTATCAAAAATATGCGCCCCTCTTTTCGATAAAGTAATTTCGGTTCCATGACCTAATTTAACTCATGACGAATTTTTGAAATATTTTGGGGTGATTGATTAAAGATATTTATACCTTAAGAATAAACGTTAAATTTCGCAGTGATGTAATAAATTTTTGAATGATATCAATAATTTCGGTCGCCAAACCTAATTTTATTCAATACCAATTTAATACTTTATAGCGAACAAATTAGCGTTTATTATCAAAAGGTTAAAAATAAAAATAAATATAAAAATTGTACAGACTTACCTGTGAGATAGTATTCTTAGTTATATGATCTATCCCATTCATAAGATAGTCGGTTTAATTGGTTTTCCATGGCTACATAGGCGTAACCTCGAGCATTCAGTGTTTTTTCTTCTAAACATATGAAGGGTCCGTCTCTGCATAAAGTAACAAATTCGGTGTTTGAATAGGTTTGATTATTTGAACATTTACCTCCATGTGACCATTTTTCGCATTTGTGACATCTTTCTAGGTGTCGTGCTCTTCTTTTCGCTGCGGATTTTGATTTTCCTTTACCAAATTGTAACTTATTATCTTCGCATCTGGATTCTTTTCTTACTCCGTCCAATCTTTCTCTGATTACTGATACTATTTCACTCAGAAGTGTGTCATTATTACGTTTAGTAATCAAAGCGTGTAGCATTAGACCATGGTTTAGTTCACAGGTAGTCTTCATTTCCTAAAAAAAATAAAAATTCAGAATGGGGGGAGAAGACTAGTTCTTTAGGGTCTGCTAGGGAAAGACCGTTCGGGTTCCATTTTCGAGAACTACACGAAAACAGACAATCTAACTCTAACAGAAATACATAAACCCCCTATACTTAGTTGAAATTGTGATTAACTTCATTGTCTTCTTCCATCAGACCATGTATGTAATGTTTAACTCTGTGACCATTAACTTTGAATTCAATCCCATTTGAATTTATTAATTCTATCGTTCCGTATGGGAAAACTCTTTTGACTATGAATGGTCTAGACCATCTTGATTTCAATTTTTCAGGAAATAACTTGAATCGTGAATTGAAAAGAAGAACTCTGTCTCCTTCTTTAAATTCTTTTGAACTTCTGATTCTTTTATCATGCCATTTCTTCGTTTTTTCTTTATAGATTAATGAATTTTCGTATGCTTCATGTCTTAACTCTTCTAATTCGTTTAGTTGACTTAATCGTAGACGTCCGGCTTCATGTAAATCAAGATTACATGTCTTCAAAGCCCAAAATGCTTTGTGTTCAATTTCTACTGGAAGATGACATGCTTTTCCATAAACAAGTCTAAAAGGTGTGGTTCCAATTGGAGTTTTGTAGGCTGTTCTAAAAGCCCAGAGTGCATCCTCCAATTTAATGGACCATTCCTTCGGATTTGATCCTACGGTTTTCTCTAGAATACGTTTTAAAGCTCGGTTGGTATTTTCAACTTGTCCACTTGTTTGTGGATGATATGCGGTGGAGATTTTATGAGTTACTCCATATCTTTTAAGAAATTTCTCAAGTTGATTATTACAGAAATGAGTACCCCGATCACTTATTAAAGCTTTCGGTGTTCCAAACCTTGCAAAAAGACGTTTTAAAAAGTTGACTACAACTCATGCATCGTTAGTTGGGAGAGCTTGTGCTTCCGCCCATTTAGATACATAATCAATGGCTACGAGTATATATAGATTATTATGAGATTTTGGAAATGGACCCATAAAGTCAATACCCCAAATGTCAAATACTTCACATACTTGTATGACATTTTGTGGCATTTCATCACGTTGACTTATTTTTCCGGCCCTTTGACAAGCATCACAGGATTTGCAAAGAAGGTGTGCGTCTTTGTAAATTGTAGGCCAATAGAATCCAGCATCATAAACTTTTCTTGCTGTTAGTTGAGGCCCATAATGCCCTCCGGTTGGTCCTGTGTGACAATGGTTTAAAATTTTACTAGCTTCATCTCCAAATACACATCGGCGTATTATTCCATCGGGACAACTTTTAAACAGATGTGGATCTTCCCAAAAATAGTATTTTATATCACTGAAGAATTTCTTTCGTTTTTGGTATGATAATCCTTTTTCAAGGAATCCACATACTAAATAGTTTGCATAGTCTGCAAACCATGGAATTTCTTTATAATCTATCTTCAATAGATATTCATCAGGAAAGTTGTCTTGTATGGCCGATTCATTTAGAACTTCTAATTCGGGATTTTCAAGAAGAGAAAGATGATCAGCGGCGAGATTTTCTGCTCCTCTTTTATCTCGGATTTCAATATCAAACTCTTGTAAGAGTAAGATCCAACGGATTAATCTTGGTTTAGCATCTTGTTTCGAAAATAGGTATCTAAGAGCAGAATGGTCGGTATAAACCACCGTTTTTGCTAGAACGAGATATGATCGAAATTTGTCAAAAGCAAAGACAATAGCAAGGAGTTCTTTTTCAGTAGTTGTATAGTTCGTTTGTGCTCCTTGTAACGTCTTACTAGCATAATATATAGGTTGAAATCGTTTTTCAATCCTTTTTCCTAAAACGGCTCCCATTGCAAAATCACTTGCATCGCACATTAGTTCAAATGGTAGATTCTGAAAGGATCCGTTCATATACATTATAAACGATTCACAATAGTTGATTACATCGCGAGGTATTTGACCTCTATATGATACGTTTTACAAACATTGCATTCGTTTTTAAAAGACAAACTTTCTTTACATCAAAAATTGACGGCATGCATACCATTTCATATTACATCCAACTATAATTGACTTAATATTAATCTTGATGAACTCAACGACTCGAATGCAATGTCTTTCAAAGTATGTCATGAATGACTCAGGGTAATATCCTTAAAATGAGCTAATGCACAGCGGAAGATTTCTTTAATACCTGAGAATAAACATGCTTAAAAGTGTCAACCAAAAGGTTGGTGAGTTCATAGGTTTATCATATCAATCATTTCAATATATTAATAGACCACAAGATTTCCGTTTATAAATATATGTACACTCGCAAGTGTATAAAAGTATTCTATAAGTTGTAAGCACCCGGTAACAAGCCTTAACGTTCATGTTTTACCCTCTGAAGTACACCAGATCAGGTGTGTTTAATATAACCTCGAAGTACTAAAGCATCCCATAGTCAGGATGGGGTTTGTCAGGCCCAATAGATCTATCTTTAGGATTCGCACCTACCGTACATAGACAAGTAGTTTAATGTTACCAAGCTAAGGGTATATTTCTAGTTTAAACCCACGTAGAATTAGTTTTAGTACTTGTGTCTATTTCGTAAAACATGTATAAAACAGCGCATGTATTCTCAGCCCAAAAATATATATTGCAAAAGCAATTAAAAAGGGAGCAAATGAAACTCACAATACTGTATTTCGTAGCAATTATGTATATGACGGCACTGAACAAGTGCAGGGTTTGTCTCGGATTCATGAACCTATATTAAGTATATATATATTTATATGTTGGTCAATATCTGTCTAACAATTTAGGTCAGGTCGTAGTGTATCACAATCCTAATGCTCGAGACCGACATGCAAAAGTCAACACAAGTCGACTTGACCCAAAATGACTTCCAAAATCTATACATGTTTATTATATAACTTATATATAGTCGTTTTATATATTTAAATATATTTATCAGATCTTATTATATTAAATAATACAAGTCATTTATTAATAAATAAAAATTTATATGTAAATTCATATATGATAAAAATATACTTTTATATATCTCAAGTAATAAAATTTATAAAATTCACTTAATATCATAAAAATATAGTGGTATGTATTATTAATGTAATTATATTACGTGTGGTAAAAATATCTTTGTATGCATATTTATTTGATTAAATAATATTGATAATAATAATAATGATAAAAATAATAAAATGATAGTTTTAATAAAAATATTAATTTTTAGTAATAAAAATAATTTTAGTAATAACATCAACTGATAACAATTATAATAATCGTTTTAATAATAATATTAAAATTAATAATAATTCAGTTGACCATATCTTTTAATCCGTTCATCGAACCCACACGATTTCTAAATGAAAAGTTATTAATTTTTCTTTAGCTTTTCAACGACATGCATATCATATACCTTATCTCAGTAGCATATGTATCAAATTCGTGATTTATCATAAACTATTTAAAGATGAAACTAAGCATACAAACATGCATAATCATATATACTCGAGCACTAGTCAGGGATACACTATTAATATATAAAAGATAAGATATGAATGCTCACGTATCAATATTGTGATTCAATATTGCAGGAAAGTACGTAGACGTAACGAAAATGATAAAGTTAGGTTGACCTCACAAGCAATACCCTCGAACAATATCCATAACCTCCATAGCTATAACCCATAATTTCCTTAGCTCTATCCCGTTTGAAAACTTATTTTGAAATCGTCTGAATATAACTCCGTCGTAGTATTTTATGTATACTAATAATATCTTGAAATAATACTAGGTAAATATATATATGTAATTCGATTGAGAGAGTTTAGAGAAATATATTTTCAAGTTTCTATGAAATAATAAAACCTATTGAATTATATTTATAATAGATTTTTTAATTATTAAAGTGAATTATTAAAGTATGAATTATTAAAGTGAATTATTAAAGTATGAATTATTAAAGTGAATTATTAAAGTATGAATTATTAAAGTGAATTATTAAAGTATGAATTATTAAAGTGAATTATTAAAGTGAATTATTAAAGTTAAAGTAAAGTAAAAGTAAAGTAAAAGTAAAGTAAAGGTAAAGTTAAAGTATAGTAAAAGTATAAAACTATGTACGTATAATACGCGTATAAATATATTTAATATTAATTTAAATCGTTATATCATAAAACATTTTAGAAAAGTAGAATTATATATATTCATAATAGGTTTCAAGTTTTTAAATTACAGTCTGTTGGTGAAGCATGGGATAAAATCCAAAGGTTTAATAAACGTATGAAATCATCTTAATGAAAAATGTCTAGTTACTTAACTTGTCGATATCCAACATCTAAGTTATTTACACTCCACGTTCTTACTTATAGATCACTTTACCATTTTTCGAATATTATCAAAAAGAATAGATTTCTTAAATCACAGTGGACCTCATAACATTGGCCCGTAATCATATCATAATGTATCTGATAATTCAATCATTTGATATTATCTCTTAATTCTGTCGATAAATATATCGAAACAAATACGTTCATGTAAAGTATCATATATATCAAATACTTTGTTAATGTTTTCAGTTATTATATATTATATATACATATCTATATACACATAATTGTTCATGAATCGTCGAACACGGTCAAAGGGTAATTGATTACATGAATGTAGTTCCAAACTTTTTGAGATTCAACATTACAAATTCTGCTTATCGTGTCGGAAACATATAAAGGTTAGGTTTAAATTTGGTCGGAAATTTCCGGGTCGTCACAGTACCTACCCGTTAAAGAAATTTCGTCCCGAAATTTGATCGAGGTCATCATGGCTAACTTTAAAAATGTTTTCATGATGAATATGAGTTGATAAATAGAGTTTTATCATCATTGAGTAATATAGATAAAACAATTTGATTACGCGAAGAGTATAAGTGAAGCTATCGCAAGAGAGTGAAATGAGTAAATGTATATTCGTTTTAACCGATGACGTAGTTATGATTGATTTCCGAAATTCATGGAATTTAAAGAAAATCTTTGCAATAAGATTTGGTTCTTTGGCGATTAAGGAAATCAGGATCTTATTTGATTAAATGCGATAATCTGTCTCGATTTCTCTGTCTGATATTTTACTATAAATCCACCCCTTCGTTTCTTTATTTCAACAGCTCACACCTTCTAGTCTTTCTCCCCAATTCATACTTTAAAGCATTCGTTAATATGCTTCATCCAGTATTGATTCTTGATATACTCTTAACTTTCATATCTGTCATTCTTCTTTTTCATCTACCACTGGAGGAAGTTATTTTCTTCTACCATTACCTTGGGGTTATTGTGTTTTTCATCCTCCCGTGTCTTTATATTGCTATACGAATTGATATACAAGGTTTGTAATTTCGGGGTTGTTATCGGGCTTTATATTCTCCATTATATTTCGGAGCTTCATGCTTTCGTTTTCTCTTCCTGACCTTAAGTCAAGAGGATAATGGTCCAGAATTTGTAGATATGAATTTTTGGATGAACATAGTTAATGTTCCAAGAAGAAAATTGTAATGGCACGATCTTGATTTGGCAAATTACCAGAATATCCTAAAATATAGAGCTATCAAGATGATATGTTCTTAATATGTTTGGAAATTGGGTAGAATGTAAGAGTCGTGTAAATAGTACATGATGACGGTATGTTCTGTGAATCATCACATTCCATTAGAAACTCAGTATGACTTACTGTAATATAATCACATTGATCAAGTGTCATTATATTATACTAACTCATGCTTCAGTTCCCAATACTACTTCAAAAACATTCCTATTTTAAATTCGAATTTTTTTTTCCTTCAGAATTTAGAAACTAACACAGTTTCTTTTGATGTTGTAACGCAGATATTGCGAATAGATAGAAGATTTTGGATAAGAATAGTTGTGAAAATATCTTCAGAAATATCGAAGACATTTATAATAAAAGATACGATAATATCTTAGAATTCTTAACATAGATGGATGATGAAGAAGATTTATCTGTGAAGGTTTAAAATAAGAAGTAAGGTGTTTGCTAACTATTTCAGTAGACACTGAATCATTTGGATCCTTTGAAGGCAGGTTTAGTCATTATGATTTGTCCACAGCCTCCTTCATGGTCTGCTCAATCCGTATTCCAGTTTCAAACCTTCTCTTTTTCTCAGCTTTACCACCATACTATTCTTTATCATCAAACTTTTGACTGTTAAAGTCGTTTACAGTTTTTGCTGCTTCATCAGCATTTTTCCAATTTCGGAGAACTAGTTCATAGTTTGGGATGTTTTTCAGAAAATTTACATTCGAAGTATGTAAGTCTAGGAGATAGACGTTATATGTATACATATAACTTTTGACGTAAAATTGTCGTGAAATTCAAAATACTGATTGCTAATTCCCAGTAGTTGGTGTGATAATTATTGTTACAGGATGTAGGTGAGTACATGATGGGGTTTTAATGAATAAGTATAGTGGCTTTTCGGAGAGGCTTAAGTCGAAGGTTAATGAAGTTGTTGATAAGTTTACTGCTAATGTGGCGAGATATGAAAGGTTCCCCGGTAACAATGATGAAGGGGTAATTGTTATAATAAGGGTTATTCGTATAAACAAATGAAGGTGATTTGTTGAAGCTATGACAAAACTGTCTATTTTAAAAAGAGATTGAAAAATTATATTTGGTAATAAATATCAAAGGATCTGATACGGATACGTGTTAAACTATAACTTTGGTTTCGAGAGCTTTTCAGGTGCATGGCAGTGGGTAATGTGTGGTTGGATCATCATCTCGCATGTCTTTAATAATTTCGAAGTGTTTGAACACATATTGTAATTGTTAATATACATATGATGTTCTAAGATTTTGAATGATACAAATATTTTTGTGAGTTCCATGAATAGAAATGAGGTTCTAGGACAGTTTTGAAGTCAAAGTATAGTTTTGAAAGATGTAGAAATATAAGAGTGATGATTTCGGTTATATCTTGAATCGAATTCTGAGATTTCAAAATCAGAATATGTAATTAGATTTTGAATGAGTATGGTTGTTTTGATTTCTATAAAAGAATGTATATTGTTGTGAAAGTAGGGAGTATAATGGATGATTTGCTGAATCAGATTCGAAGAATGTAACATATTAATTGTGAATTTATATATCTCTCGGGAATTACCTACCCGTTAAAAAAAATTTCACAATTAATATTTTGTACAAAAGAATTTTATTACAGTCTTTATGGAAATATATATGTGTATATTTCTTCAGATGTAATATAGATTTAATGAGTTAATATTAAATTAAACTCATTTGATTTATGGTTAAGGCTAGGATAGATAATTTCTAAACTTTAGAAATTACATAATCGTCGTAGAATGTTTTCCCAATGAAGTTATGAATCAGTACTTCATCGTTGTGGTATTCCTTGGTATCTACATGGCGTATGACGTCGATGCTCGTGGGACAGATTGTGAAGTTGAGGTTTGCCATGCGGTTGTTGTTGGTGGTGGTAATGGTACTGTTGATGTTGTTGATGGTGGTACTGGTTATGCTGCTGGTGCTGCTGCTGGTGTTTGTAACCTTTGCACCATATTCTCCAAAGCCACTACCCGAGCGCGAAGCTCGTTGACTTCTTCTATTACACCGGGGTGATTGTCGGTTCGGACGAGCGGATAAATAAGATCTAGAATTTGGTGTAGTATATAATCACGACGAGATACTCTGGAAATGAGAGAGAAAATGGTGTTTCGGACAGGTTCACCGGTAAGTGCTTCAGGTTCATTGCCAAGAGGGCAATGTGGTGGATGGAAAGGATCGCCTTCTTCTTGTCTCCAATGATTAAGGAGGCTACGAACCCATCCCCAATTTATCCAGAATAGATGATGGCTGATTGGTTGATCCATTCCAGTCACACTGCTTTCGGAGCTTGAGTGGGATTCCATTTCGGAATCCGAGGAACTTGAACTGATGACGAATTCCATTTCGTACGATTTGATAAAGGATTTTTTTTTATACGAAATGATTTTCCGGCTATCGGGTGGTATTCTAACTACATAGAATATCTATCTATATATATATATATAGATCAAAAGATTTCATAGATTACGGAGTAATTTACGGAATATGTCAGGCAAAGTTTACGGTAATTGATACGATAAGATATGATTTAGCAGATACGCTAAGATATGAATTTTGTCTATACACTATTCATGCAATCAATGCAGCAAGACGTGTCTAGACTAAGAATGATAAGCAGGTAATTTCCTAAGGATGGTAAGTAGATGATTTCCGACTAAAAATGATAAACAAAACTTTTGACATGCAGACACGGTCGAAGTCCAGACTCACTAATGCATCTTAACAACTATCAGTTAGACACACTAATGCAAGACCTGGTTCGCTAAGACCACCGCTCTGATACCAACTGAAAGGATCCGTTCATATACATTATAAACGATTCACAATAGTTGATTACATCGCGAGGTATTTGACCTCTATATGATGTGTTTTACAAACATTGCATTCGTTTATAAAAGACAAACTTTCTTTACATCAAAAATTGACGGCATGCATACCATTTCATATTACATCCAACTATAATTGACTTAATATTAATCTTGATGAACTCAACGACTCGAATGCAACGTCTTTCAAAGTATGTCATGAATGACTCCAGGTAATATCCTTAAAATGAGCTAATGCACAGCGGAAGATTTCTTTAATACCTAAGAATAAACATGCTTAAAAGTGTCAACCAAAAGGTTGGTGAGTTCATAGGTTTATCATATCAATCATTTCAATATATTAATAGACCACAAGATTTCCGTTTATAAATATATGTACACTCGCAAGTGTATAAAAGTATTATATAAGTTGTAGGCACCCGGTAACAAGCCTTAACGTTCATGTTTTACCCTCTGAAGTACACCAGATCAGGTGTGTTTAATATAACCTCGAAGTACTAAAGCATCCCATAGTCAGGATGGGGTTTGTCAGGCCCAATAGATCTCTTTAGGATTCGCGCCTACCGTACATAGACAAGTAGTTTAATGTTACCAAGCTAAGGGTATATTTCTGGTTTAAACCCACGTAGAATTAGTTTTAGTACTTGTGTCTATTTCGTAAAACATGTATAAAACAGCGCATGTATTCTCAGCTCAAAAATATATATTGCAAAAGCAATTAAAAAGGGAGCAAATAAAACTCACAATACTGTATTTCGTAGCAATTATGTATATGACGGCACTGAACAAGTACAGGGTTTGTCTCGGATTCATGAACCTATATTAAGTATATATATATTTATATGTTGGTCAATATATGTCTAACAATTTAGGTCAGGTCGTAGTGTATCACAATCCTAATGCTCGAGACCGACATGCAAAAGTCAACAAAAGTCAACAAAAGTCAACATGACCCAAAATGACTTCCAAAATCTATACATGTTTATTATATAACTTATATATAGTCGTTTTATATATTTAAATATATTTATCAGATCTTATTATACTAAATAATACAAGTCATTTATTAATAAATAAAAATTTATATGTAAATTCATATATGATAAAAATATACTTTTATATATCTCAAGTAATAAAATTTATAAAATTCACTTAATATCATAAAAATATAGTGGTATGTATTATTAATGTAATTATATTACGTGTGGGAAAAATATCTTTGTACGCATATTTATTTGATTAAATAATATTGATAATAATAATAATGATAAAAATAATAAAATGATAGTTTCAATAAAAATATTAATTTTTAGTAATATATACTCGAGCACTAGTCAGGGATACACTATTAATATATAAAAGATAAGATATGAATGCTCACGTATCAATATTGTGATTCAATATTGCAGGAAAGTACGTAGACGCAACGAAAATGATAAACGTTAGGTTGACCTCACAAGCAATACCCTCGAACAATATCCATAACCTCCATAGCTATAACCCATAATTTCCTTAGCTCTATCCCGTTTGAAAACTTATTTTGAAATTGTCTGAATATAACTCCGTCGTAGTATTTTATGTATACTAATAATATCTTGAAATAATACTAAGTAAATATATATATGTAATTCGATTGAGAGAGTTTAGAGAAATATATTTTCAAGTTTCTATGAAATAATAAAACCTATTGAATTATATTTATAATAGATTTTTAAATTATTAAAGTGAATTATTAAAGTATGAATTATTAAAGTGAATTATTAAAGTATGAATTATTAAAGTGAATTATTAAAGTATGAATTATTAAAATGAATTATTAAAGTATGAATTATTAAAGTGAATTATTAAAGTGAATTATTAAAGTTAAAGTAAAGTAAAAGTAAAGTAAAAGTAAAGTAAAGGTAAAGTTAAAGTATAGTAAAAGTATAAAACTATGTACGTATAATACGCGTATAAATATATTTAATATTAATTTAAATCGTTATATCATAAAACATTTTAGAAAAGTAGAATTATATATATTCATAATAGGTTTCAAGTTTTTAAATTACAGTCTGTTGGAGAAGCATGGGATAAAATCCAAAGGTTTAATAAACGTATGAAATCATCTTAATGAAAAATGTCGAGTTACTTAACTTGTCGATATCCAACATCTAAGTTATTTACACTCCACGTTCTTACTTATAGATCACTTTACCATTTTCCGAATATTGTCAAAAAGAATAGATTTCTTAAATCACAGTGGACCTCATAACATTGGCCCGTAATCATATCATAATGTATCTGATAATTCAATCATTTGATATTATCTCTTAATTCCGTCGATAAATATATCGAAACAAATACGTTCATGTAAAGTATCATATATATCAAATACTTTGTTAATGTTTTCAGTTATTATATATTATATATACATATCTATATACACATAATTGTTCGTGAATCGTCGAACACGGTCAAAGGGTAATTGATTACATGAATGTAGTTCCAAACTTTTTGAGATTCAACATTACAAATTCTGCTTATCGTGTCGGAAACATATAAAGGTTAGGTTTAAATTTTGTCGGAAATTTCCGGGTCGTCACAGATTCCAATTTGGTGTTATCATGATCGGCGCATTAGTGAGTTTCTCTTTAAGAATATTAAAAGATTTGATACATTCATCTGAAAAGATGAATGGAGCATCCTTTTCTAGGAGTTTATTCATAGGAGTGGCAATTTTAGAAAAATCTTTTATGAAACGTCGGTAAAAACTGGCATGCCCTAGAAAACTCCTAACTCCTCTAACATTGGTGGGATGTAGAAGTTTAGCAATTACACCTACTTTAGCTCTATCCACTTCAATTACTTCTTTTGAAATTTTATGACCAAGAACGATGCCTTCTTTAACCATAAAATGGCATTTCCCCCAATTAAGAACTAGATTTGATTGTTCGCATCTAATAACCATTCGTTCCAGATTAACTATACATGATTCAAATGTATCACCGAAGACTGAAAAGTCATCCATGAAAACTTCCATGCATTCTTCTATCATGTCATGAAAAATCGCCATCATACACCTTTGAAAGGTTGCAGGGGCGTTGCAAAGTCCGAATGGCATGCGTTTGTAAGCAAAAGTACCATAAGGGCACGTGAATGTGGTTTTCTCTTGATCTTCGGGTGCTATTGGAATTTGAAAATATCCGAAAAATCCATGTAGAAAACAATAGTAACTATTTCCGGCTAATCTTTCCAACATTTGATCAATGAAAGGTAAGGGAAAGTGATCTTTTCTGGTGACGTCATTTAATTTTTATAATCAATACACACACGCCATCCTGTTACAGTCCTAGTAGGAATAAGCTCATTTTTCTCATTTGTAATGACAGTCATGCCACCCTTCTTAGGCACGCATTGAACTGGGCTTACCCATGGACTATCAGAAATTGGATAAATTAGACCTGCGTCTAGCAGTTTAATAATTTCTTTTTTAACTACATCTTGCATATTAGGATTTAGTCTTCGTTGGCGTTGCACATACGTTTTATGACCTTCTTCCATAAGGATTTTATGTGTGCAATACGAAGGACTTATTCCTTTAATATCATGAATCTTCCATGCAATGGCTGGTTTATGAGCTTTCAACACAGAAATGAGTTGTGATTTCTCATTTTCAGTAAGAGAAGACGATATTATTACAGGTAATTCGGATTTACCATGTAAATAAGCGTATTCCAAATGGTTTGGAAGTGGCTTTAACTCTAATTTCGGTGGTTCTTCTATCGATGATTTATATCGATATCTGTCTTCTTCTTTTAGCATTTGAATTTCTTCTGTTGTTGGTTCATATCCATTAGCTATAAGTGTAGCTAACATTTCAGCTTCATCAATTGGTTCATTACTTTCTCCTAAAGAACATTCTCCTGTTCCTTGTAATTCTGGAAATTCTTCTAATAATTCTGCATGTGCATCTATAGTTTGAATATAATAACATGTATCATCTGCAGATTGTGGTTGTTGCATTGCTCTATCAACTGAAAAGGTAACACTCTCGTCCTCTATACTTAGGGTCAATTTCTTACCGAACACGTCTATCATTGCTTTAGCCATGTTTAAGAATGGTCTTCCTAATATGAGAGGAACTTGAGAATCTTCTTCCATGTCCAGAACAACAAAATCTACTGGAAATACTAAAGTACCAACTTTAACTAGCATGTTCTCCATTATCCCTCTAGGATATTTTATTGATCTATCGGCTAGTTGTATGCTTATTCTGGTTGGTTTCAATTCTCCAAGGTCTAGTTTAGCGTATAGTGAATACGGCATTAGATTTATACTAGCACCTAAGTCTGCCAATGCTTCTATTGAACTAAGACTACCCAGAAAACATGGAATTGTGAAAACTTCCTGGATCAGATAGTTTTTATGGTATCTTATTCAACAGCACTGCTGAACAATTATCATTCATGGTAACAGCCGAGAGTTCTTCCATTTTCTTTCTATTTGAGATTAGATCTTTCAAGAATTTAGCATATCTAGGCATTCCTGAAATCACATCAATGAAAGGAAGATTTACATTTATCTGTTTAAACATATCCAAGAATTTGGATTGCTCGGCTTCAAGTTTCTCTTTCTTCATTTTACTCGGGTAAGGAAGTGGTGGTTGGTATGGTTTAAAATAAGGTTTAGCCTTAACTGTGTTATCTTCATTAACCTTCTCAACTACAGGTTCTTTTTCCTTATCTTGATCAGGTTGTGGTTCTTGTGGAGTAGAAATAGCTTCATCAGAAGTTACAGGTATTTCAGGTGGTTTAAGTGTTGTACCACTTCTTGTGGTAATAGCTTTAGCTGTTTCATTCTGGGGGTTAGCATTTGTATCACTAGGTAGACTTCCCGGTTTTCTTTCACCTATTAACCTTGCTAGGTTACTTACTTCTTGTTCCAGATTTTGAATAGAAGCTTGTTGATTTCTAAATGCTTGAGCATTTTGTTCATTAGTTTGTTTCTGATATGTGAAAAACTGCGTTTGAGTTTCAACTAGCTTCGTCATCATATCTTCTAAATTCGGCTTTTTATCATCGATTTGTTGTGGTGGTTTGTTTTGAAAATTAGGTCTTTGCTGATTGTAAGTATTGTTGGATACTTGTTGATTGCTAGGACCTTGTTGGTTGTTGTATGGAATATTTCGGTTATAGTTCTAATTTTGATTGTAAATCGGTCTTGGCGGTTGATTATTATTCTGATAATTATTTCCAGGCCTTTGGTTTATGTATGAAATATTCTCTCTTTGTTCCATTGTTAATTCAATACTGAGACAATCTTTTGTCAAATGTGGTCCTCCACACTGCTCACAACTAATTCGTATTGAGTGAATATCTTTAGTCATCTTTTCCATTCGTCTCTCGACAGCATCTATCTTTGCGGAAATGGAATCTAAGTCATGGCTAGAATCGGCTCTAGCTGCTTTAGATGATCTAACGATATCTTTTTCTTGGTGCCACTCATGTGAGTGGGAAGCAGTGTTATCAATAATTTTGTAAGCATCAGTTTCGGTTTTCTTCATAATAGAACCACCAGCTGCTATATCTATGTCTTTCCTTGTAGTGATGTCGCATCCTTGGTAGAATATTTGTACTATTTGACAGGTATCTAAACCATGTTGCGGACATCCTCTTAATAACTTTCCAAATCTTGTCCACGCCTCAAATAGAGTTTCATTTGGCTTCTGTGTGAATGTAACAATTTCTCCTTGAAGTCTTACGGCTTTAGATGCAGGAAAGAATTGTTTAAGAAATTTTTCAACTAAAACATCCCATGTATCAATCGCCCCTTTAGGTAACGATTCCAATCAATCTTTGGCTTCTCCCTTTAAAGTCCAGGGAAATAACATGAGATATATCTGTTCATCCTCAACTTCTCTTATTTTAAATAGTGTGCAGATCCTATTAAAGGTACGTAGATGTTCATTTGGATCTTCCTTCGGAGCACCACTAAATTGGCATTGATTAGTCACCATGTGTAGAATTTGTCCTTTGATTTCATAATCTGGCGCATTAATGTCTGGATGAGTAATTGCGTGACCTTGGCCAGTGCGTTTAGCTCTCATTCGGTCTTCCATACTTAAAGGTTCTAGATTCTCCATAATTGAATTTGTTGAATCGGAATCACTAGAGGATTCTGATTTAATGGTTTGTTCCTCAACAATCTCTGTTTGAATGATTGGTGGTTCCGGAGGAAAATTTAGTGGTTCAGGATCTATGAATCGTCCCTGAATATTCTCCGGATTCTCAATTGTGAGGTCGGGTTCAAAAAATGGATTATCGGAAATTTGAACTGGAGTACTTGGTCGACTGGATGACGATTCTAAAGAAAAATCAACGGCAGTAATATTTGCTAAATGTCTTGATCTAGTTACAGGTGGTGAACGTACAAAAGGTGGTGAACGTCTTGCTCGGTGCATTCACTGAATATCCTATTAGTTTTTAAAAGGAAAGAAAAATTATAATAAGTTATCCAATTAATAGACTTTTTTGATTTTGCCCACGTTTCAAATAGCCAAAAGATGCAGCAGAGGGGCAGGATTCGTTTGGTCTCAATATAATTGAGGACTATTTGGCTCCAATAACCCGGTCCACGTACAAATCCAACTATTACTACGAACCAGAAATTTTTGATGTCTATCAATTTAACCACTTAAAATAAATTTTCGTAATTTTAAGAAATTTAGATAAGAAGTAGAATAAAAATCTATCTCCTAAAACTAGAATATCGAGAAAGAAGAAAGAAAAAGAGTTCGTCGAAAGAGGTCGAAAAAGAAAAATGGTTGAAAAATAAAAGGTGACGGAAAAATAAAAGAAACTTATAAAAATTAAAAACACTTGACTAACCTAACCTTATTACTACAACTAACTTAAAATTATAATCGCAAATTGAGATTACTAATTGGAATGATAATTGATACATAGGTAAAAGTCGTCTAAAAATATTAAAGCTTACAGGAAAAACTAAATCCCAAATGGAAATAACTTAAAAAGAAACTAAAACTTAAAAAGGCGTCGCAAAATTCTAAAGCACTTAAATCTTAGTCTAAAGAAAAAGCACTTAAGGAATTCTACGGCAAAGCCTAAAAATCTAGACGTAAAAATAACTATGGCAAAAACTAAGTTTAAAACTAAATATGAGCGAAAAATACAAAAGTTACGCTAAAACGATTATAAAGGGATAAAATATAAAAATATACAAAAAGTTGTAAAAAGTACAATTTTTTATAAAAATATTATTTTTATATTAATTATTTTATAAAACTATTAATTTTATATTTTAATTAAACTAATTTAACTAAATATATAAATTAAATAAAAAGAAACTTAAAATAAAACTAATTATAATAATAATAAGTAATTAGGGTTAATAATAATAATAATTAAGAATTACTCCGTAATTAATGCTGATTAGGGTTAACGTGTGGCGTGTCAGATTGTCTCCGCGAGTTGCGGTATTCCAAGCAGCAAACCCCGCGAGTCGCGGGGTTCCAATTTTCAACTCGGGTACAGTTTAAAATTTGACGCGTTTTTCTTTTTTATTTTTTTATTTTATATTTTCTGTTTTATATTTTCTGTTTTAAAATCTAAAATATTTATATAATAAAAACTTATATTTTAAAAACTAGAATAAAAATAGAACTACTTTATAATTTTATAAATAAAAATCTTAAAACTAGATTTATATATATATATATATATATATATATATATATATATATATATATATATATATATATATATATATATATATATATATATATATATATATATATATATTTTTCGGTTTTTTTTTAAATAAAAACAAAATACTTAAATAAAACTTATATAAAAATAAAGAAACTTTATAAAACTTAAATATTTAACAAAATCTTAAAAATACTTATATTTTTGTTTTTCTTTTTATATTTTCGAATATTTAAAACGTATTTTTATAAAAACGAATTTTAATAAAAGTAAACTAAAAATATTTTTTTTTTTAATTAGCGTTGCGCTTCCGGCTTTTAAGCTAAATTGTTCCCCGGCAGCGGCGCCAAAAATAACTTGAAGTTATGCGAGGTGTATATAAAATACTATTAAATTTTAGCAGGAAATACTATTAAATACGATACAATTTTACACAAGATATTTATTTATTTATAGAATGGATATACTTAAACCTTGCTACAACACTTATAGGCAGTGTACCTAATCGTACAGTAGTGTAGTTTTTAGTAAGTCCGGTTCGTTCCACAGGGAAAATCTTTAAACAAAGCTTAACGCTATATTAGTTTACTTTTATAAAAATACAAATATATATATATAAGTAATATTATTATTATAAAGGGGGGGTTTTTACCGTTTAATGACCGGTTTGTTGATTTTAAAACTTTAGTCGCAATTAAAACCAAATGTGAAATAATAAATAAATACAAGACTTAATTTAAAGCGTAAAGTAAATAACGATAATGAAATTGCGAATAATAAAAGTGTGATAAAATAAACTTGCGATAATTAAAAAGTACGATAATTAAAAGTGCAATTAAATACAATAATAAAAATGCGATAATTAGAAGTGCAATTAAATATAAAATAAAGGAAATTAAATATGAAATAAAAGAATTATGCTTATTTAAACTTCCGTAACCATGATGTTTGACGTGTTGATTTTTAGTTTATTTCCATGGGTTAATTGTCCTTTGTCCTGGATTATTTAATATGTCCGTCTGGTTTTTGTCCATAACAGTCCATCAGTCATAAATATAAAGTGCGAGTGTCCTCGTCAAATTATCCTTATTCCCGAAGTCAAATATTCCAACTAATTGGGGACTTAAACTGTAACAAGATTTTAATACTTTGTTTAATAATTACACCAAGATGTCGACTGAGTGTAACTCAAGGTTTTAATATTTTGTTATCAATTATACCAAGTGTCCTTGTACATAATTTCACCCCTGTTTTAATTATTCTAGTGGCTATTAATCCATTCCCATGTCTGGTTAAATAAACGATTATTCGTACATATAAATACCCCGCCCATCGTGTCCGATCGAGTGTATATGGTAATTTATAGGGACGCCCAATTGTAAATCTTTATATTAATATTAACAAACTATCATTTAGTTAAACAAATATAAAGCCCATTAATAGTCCATAGTCTAATTTCCACAAGTGTCGTTCTTTTGTCCAAACCCCATTTATGGTACAAAGCCCAATTACCCAATTTTAGTAATTAGCCCAACATCATGATTACTTCGTTTTAAATAAGCATAATAATAACTTAGCTACGAGACATTAATATAAAAAGGTTGAACATAACTTACAATGATTAAAAATAGCGTAGCGTTACACGGACAGAATTTCGACTTACACCCTTACAACATTTGCTAACATACCCTTATTATTAGGATTTAAAATTAAAATTAAAATTAAAATTAAAATTAAAATATAAATATTTACGTATAGATATAGAGAGGATGGATATATATATTTTTGCGATCAGAATTCGTTGGGCTTTATAGGGAGTTTCAGTTATTGGGGCTCCGCGACTCGCGGCCCATTCCTTCTTCAAACTCCGCGAGTCGCGGAGTTTGTTTTTACAGCTCACCCACATTTGGCTCTTTGTTTGCGGACGATTTATTTTATAAATATAATATATATATAATTAATATAATTAATTATATATTATATTATATTTATATACATAGTTAACTTGTAATTTTTAGTCCGTTGTGTCGAGCGTTGAGAGTTGACTCTGGTCCCGGTTCCGGATTTTCGAACGTCCTTGCGTACAATTTAATATCTTGTACTTTGCATTTTGAATCTTGTACTCTTGTAATTTTGAGACGTTTCTTATCAATAATTGGAACCTCTTTGATTGTATTTTGTACTTTTGAGCTTTTTGGTCGTTTGCGTCTTCACTTCGTCGAATCTGTCTTTTGTCTTCACCTTTTATTATTTAAACGAATATCACTTGTAAATAGAACAATTGCATCTAAAAGCTTGTCTTTCTTGAGGAATAATGCTATGAAATATATGTCCGTTTTTAGCATTATCAATCACCATATCACCTTCTTGAAATTCGATCGTTCGTCTACGTTTATCGGCATACGACTTTTGTCTATCTTGAGCCTTCTTCAAATGTTCCCGAATAATATCAATCTTGTTATTCGTCTCCAAAACCAAATCGGTACTCCCGATTTCCCTTTGACCCACTTCACCCCAACAAATTGGAGTTCGACACCTTCGCCCGTAAAGCATCTCATAAGGTGGCATCCCGATACTAGTATGATAACTGTTATTGTACGAGAATTCCACCAAAGGAAAATGCTCATCCCAACTACCACCGAAATCAATAATGCACGCCCGTAACATATCTTCCAAAGTTTGATTCGTACGTTCGGTTTGACCATCCGTTTGAGGATGATACGCCGTGCTCAATTTCAATTGCGTTCCCATATCTTCGTGAAACTTTTCCCAAGAGATGTAAAACGGGTATCTCGATCCGAAATAATAGATATAGGAACCCCATGTCGCGAGACCACTTCCTTGATAAACAACTTAGCTAAGGCCTCCGAAGATATTGCTTCTTTAATGGGAAGAAACAAAGCACTTTTCGTCAATCTATCAACTATTACCCAAATCGTGTCAAATTGGGTTCTCGCCATCTTAGGTAACTTTTTTATGAAATCCATGGTAATGTGCTCCCATTTCCATTTCGGGATTTCTAACGGTTGCAACTTACCATACGCTTTTGGTGCTCGGCTTTAACTTGCAAACAAGTAACACATTGCTCAACATATTTTACAACATCACGCTTCATGCCCGGCCACCAATAATCTTTCTTCAAGTCAAGATACATTTTTGTCGCGCCCGGGTGAATGGAATATTTTGACTTATGTGCTTCATCAAGTAGCACCCGTCGGTGAAAAGACAACAACCCACGCGAACCCATAGTAATAAACTCCGCTTGACCCACGATTCGCTCCGTATGCTTATTGTGAACGTAAGCCTCTATTTGAATCTCACCAAGCTTCACAAGAAAATCATTAGTAATAATCAAACGTAACGATCCTACTCGAATCGCCGGATGTTGACTCTTTCGACTCAACGCATCCGCGACAACGTTCGCCTTACCCGGATGATAAAGTATCTCACAATCATAGTCTTTCACCACATCCATCCATCTACGTTGACGATAATTCAAATCTCGTTGAGTAAAAAGATGTTTTAAATTTTTGTGATCCGAATAAATCGTACATTTGACACCATACAAGTAGTGGCGCCAAATTTTCAACGCATGCACAACCGCCGCCAACTCGAGATCATGAGTCGGATATCTCGTTTCATGTTCCTTTAATTGTCAAGAGGCATAAGCGATGACTTTACCTCTTTGCATTAGAACACACCCGAGACCATTTAGAGAAGCATCACAATAAACCGTCATGTCTTCTACCCCTTCCGGCAACACTAACACCGGAGCTTGACACAACTTCTCTTTTAACAATTGAAAAGCAATTTCTTGCTTGTTCTCCCAATTAAACTTAGCATTATTTCTCGTCAACTTCGTCAATGGAGAAGCAATCTTAGAAAAGTCTTGGATAAACCGACGATAATAACCGGCCAATGTAGTGACCCGAACTTTTCCATGTTTATATATATTAATTGAGATTGATATTTACATGATTAAATGTTTCCAACATGTTAAGCAATCAAACTTGTTAAGACTTGATTAATTGAAATAGGTTTCATATAGACAATTGACCACCCAAGTTGACCGGTGATTCACGAACGTTAAAACTTGTAAAAACTATATGATGATATATATATGGTTATATATATAGTTAACATTATATTATGATAATTAAACATATCATTAAGTATATTAACAATGAACTACATATGTAAAAACAAGACTACTAACTTAATGATTTTGAAACAAGACATATATGTAACGATTATCGTTGTAACGACATTTAATGTATATATATCATATTAAGAGATATTCGTACATCATAATATCATGATAATATAATAATTTAAAATCTCTTTTGATATTATAAACATTGGGTTAACAACATTTAACAAGATCGTTAACCTAAAGGTTTCAAAACAACATTTACATGTAACGACTAACGATGACTTAACGACTCAGTTAAAATGTATATACATGTAGTGTTTTAATATGTATTTATACACTTTTGAAAGACTTCAATACACTTATCAAAATACTTCTACTTAACAAAAATGCTTACAATTACATCCTCGTTCAGTTTCATCAACAATTCTACTCGTATGCACCCGTATTCGTACTCGTACAATACACAGCTTTTAGATGTATGTACTATTGGTATATACACTCCAATGATCAGCTCTTAGCAGCCCATGTGAGTCACCTAACACATGTGGGAACCATCATTTGGCAACTAGCATGAAATATCTCATAAAATTACAAAAATATGAGTAATCATTCATGACTTATTTACATGAAAACAAAATAACATATCCTTTATATCTAATCCATACACCAATGACCAAAAACACCTACAAACACTTTCATTCTTCAATTTTCTTCATCTAATTGATCTCTCTCAAGTTCTATCTTCAATTTCTAAGTGTTCTTCATAAATTCCAAAAGTTCTAGTTTCATAAAATCAAGAATACTTTCAAGTTTGCTAGCTCACTTCCAATCTTGTAAGGTGATCATCCAACCTCAAGAAATCTTTGTCTCTTACAGTAGGTTATCATTCTAATACAAGGTAATAATCATATTCAAACTTTGGTTCAATTTCTATAACTATAACAATCTTATTTTAAGTGATGATCTTACTTGAACTTGTTTTCGTGTCATGATTCTGCTTCAAGAACTTCGAGCCATCCAAGGATCCATTGAAGCTAGATCCATTTTTCTATTTTCCAGTAGGTTTATCCAAGGAACTTAAGGTAGTAATGATGTTCATAACATCATTCGATTCATACATATAAAGCTATCTTATTCGAAGGTTTAAACTTGTAATCACTAGAACATAGTTTAGTTAATTCTAAACTTGTTCGCAAACAAAAGTTAATCCTTCTAACTTGACTTTTAAAATCAACTAAACACATATTCTATATCTATATGATATGCTAACTTAATGATTTAAAACCTGGAAACACGAAAAACACCGTAAAACCGGATTTATGCCGTCGTAGTAACACCGCGGACTGTTTTGGGTTAGTTAATTAAAAACTATGATAAACTTTGATTTAAAAGTTGTTATTCTAAGAAAATTATTTTTATTATGAACATGAAACTATATCCAAAAATTATGATTAAACTCAAAGTGGAAGTATGTTTTCTAAAATGGTCATCTAGACGTCGTTCTTTCGACTGAAATGACTACCTTTACAAAAACGACTTGTAACTTATTTTTCCGACTATAAACCTATACTTTTCTGTTTAGATTCATAAAATAGAGTTCAATATGAAACCATAGCAATTTGATTCACTCAAAACGGATTTAAAATGAAGAAGTTATGGGTAAAACAAGATTGGATAATTTTTCTCATTTTAGCTACGTGAAAATTGGTAACAAATCTATTCCAACCATAACTTAATCAACTTGTATTGTATATTATGTAATCTTGAGATACCATAGACACGTATACAATGTTTCGACCTATCATGTCGACACATCTATATATATTTCGGAACAACCATAGACACTCTATATGTGAATGTTGGAGTTAGCTATACAGGGTTGAGGTTGATTCCAAAATATATATAGTTTGAGTTGTGATCAATACTGAGATACGTATACACTGGGTCGTGGATTGATTCAAGATAATATTTATCGATTTATTTCTGTACATCTAACTGTGGACAACTAGTTGTAGGTTACTAACGAGGACAGCTGACTTAATAAACTTAAAACATCAAAATATATTAAAAGTGTTGTAAATATATTTTAAACATACTTTGATATATATGTATATATTGTTATAGGTTCGTGAATCAACCAGTGGCCAAGTCTTACTTCCCGACGAAGTAAAAATCTGTGAAAGTGAGTTATAGTCCCACTTTTAAAATCTAATATTTTTGGGATGAGAATACATGCAGGTTTTATAAATGATTTACAAAATAGACACAAGTACGTGAAACTACATTCTATGGTTGAATTATCGAAATCGAATATGCCCCTTTTTATTAAGTCTGGTAATCTAAGAATTAGGGAACAGACACCCTAATTGACGTGAATCCTAAAGATAGATCTATTGGGCCTAACAAACCCCATCCAAAGTACCGGATGCTTTAGTACTTCGAAATTTATATCATATCCGAAGGGTGTCCCGGAATGATGGGGATATTCTTATATATGCATCTTGTTAATGTCGGTTACCAGGTGTTCACCATATGAATGATTTTTATCTCTATGTATGGGATGTGTATTGAAATATGAAATCTTGTGGTCTATTATTATGATTTGATATATATAGGTTAAACCTATAACTTACCAACATTTTTGTTGACATTTTAAGCATGTTTATTCTCAGGTGATTATTAAGAGCTTCCGCTGTCGCATACTTAAATAAGGACGAGATTTGGAGTCCATGCTTGTATGATACTGTGTAAAAACTGCATTCAAGAAACTTATTTTGTTGTAACATATTTGTATTGTAAACCATTATGTAATGGTCGTGTGTAAACAGGATATTTTAGATTATCATCATTTGATAATCTACGTAAAGCTTTTTAAACCTTTATTGATGAAATAAAGGTTATGGTTTGTTTTAAAATGAATGCAGTCTTTGAAAAACGTCTCATATAGAGGTCAAAACCTCGCAACGAAATCAATTAATATGGAACGTTTTTAATCAATAAGAACGGGACATTTCAGTTGGTATCCGAGCGTTGGTCTTAGAGAACCAGAATTTTGCATTAGTGTGTCTTATCGAGTTTGTTAGGATGCATTAGTGAGTCTGGACTTCGACCGTGTTTACTTGAAAAATGATTGCTTAACAAATTTTGTTGGAAACTATATATTTTTAACATGTGAATATTATGTGATATATTAATCTCTTAACGCGTTTGATATTATGTGATAGATGTCTACCTCTAGAACAAGTCCCATTGACTCACCTAATAATAATGAAGAGTCAAATGTAAATTGGAATGATTTGTGGACTGATTCACAAGTTCCCGAAGAGGAACCGGAAGAAGAGTCGGAACCGGAAGAAGAATCGGAACCGGAAGAAGAATCGGAACCGGATGAAGAAATAGAACCGGTGGGGGAAATAATAAAACGGTTAAGTAAAAAAAAATCCTCAACCAACCGACCAAGGTTAATTATGGTCAATGGTGTTTCCGCCAAGGAAGCAAAATATTGGGAGGATTACCAATTCTCCGATGAATCGGATTCCGACGAGAATTCCGATGATGTTATAGAAATTACCCCAACTGAATTTAAAAAGGCAAAAGAAAATAATAAGGGAAAGGGCATAAAAATAGAGAAATCTAATTCCAACCCTGATGAACTTTATATGTATCGTCAACCCCCGAAGTCCTTAAGTTGTAACAATGACCCGGGAACCTCTAAACCACCAGGTTTTTCTAAACCAATGTGGATTACGATGGCTCGTATTAGGGGAACATCATATATCCCTAGAAACTTGGCAAAACGAACCAAAATCGAAGTAGAAGAAACGAACGAGTCGGAATAAGATAGTTGTATTCGTGTGGTGTAATATATGTAATATAGTGTTCTTATGCTTTATGATATATGTAAAAATTGCTTGTATTAATAAGTATTTTTTTTATGAATCTAACTCTTGTCTATTTTACAGTTTAAAAACACAAAATGGATAGACAACCCAATATTTTAAGAGACCTACCCGGAGACATGATTGATGAAATCTTGTCTAGAGTTGGCCAGAATTCCTCGGCACAACTATTTAAGGCGAGATCAGTTTGTAAGACATTCGAAGAACGTTCCAAGAATGTCTTGGTTTATAAGAGACTTTCGTTTGAAAGATGGGGGATATCACATTGGGAAACCCATAAGTTACGATGTGTTTACTTTGACGCATATATTGCGGGGAACCCAAATGCTATTTTACGCAACGGGTTAAGAAATTATTTTGACTCAATATATCCGAATATTGGACTTCGTGATTTAGAAAAAGCGGCTAACATGCAACAAAAAGAAGCATGTTATGCTTACGGATTAGTAATGTTCGCTTCTCACCAAAGTGAGAACAAGAACATCGGGCTACAACTATTAAACAAAACATTTCCACAAGTGACGGAGTCGGTAATTGGGGTAAGAAATGAGGTTTTTAGATTGTTACGGGACTGTTGGACATTACGTAACCCTCGTCCCTTTGACGACGTTACAACACGCTGTCTTATCAACGGCCATAACGGTTATGTTGCACAAGACCAAGGATGGGAAGTAGTCCTAGTAAAACCAGAATGCATGACTTGTTTCTGGACGTATGAATTACGTGTCTTTATTGCCTTTGCTGAACGACTTGTGTATTAGCTAGAATTATCTTCACAACTATCTTGTATCAAAGTTATTGTGTGCTATATTTCATGCTTTATGTAAAATAAGCGGTAGTGTAAGTTTGTAAAATATTGTATAAAAGTTTGAACGCGAAATATTATTATAATCAGTTTTTCATATAGAATTGTAGTAGTTGAATTGTATATTAGCTACTAAGTATGAACTTAACGGGTAGGTACTACCCGAATTTAAACTTATAAAATGCTAATATGAAGAAAAAGCTTTTATAAATGAGTTCATATTATGCTACGAAATACTATTAACTACTCTTAATATTCTGTATGATTAACTTGTTCCATTTAACTATTTTGAAGGAAATGGCACCGACTACTCGACACACCGTGAATATGAATGAAGAGGAATTCCGTACTTTTCTAGCTTCAAACATAGCCGCAGTACAGGCTGCGCTACATACCAACAATAACCTTGGATCTAGCAGTACAGGAAATCGTGTAGGATGCACCTACAAAGAATTCACTGCCTGCAAACCTTTGGAATTTGATGGAACCGAAGGACCGATCGGATTGAAACGGTGGACCGAGAAGGTCGAATCGGTGTTTGCCATAAGTAAGTGTACTGAAGAGGACAAAGTGAAGTATGCTACGCATACCTTCACAGGTTCTGCGTTAACATGGTGGAATACCTATCTAGAGCAAGTGGGACAAGACGATGCGTACGCACTACCGTGGTCAGCATTCAAGCACTTGATAAACGAGAAGTACCGTCCCAGAACCGAGGTCAATAAGCTCAAGACAGAACTTAGAGGGTTACGAACCCAAGGATTTGATATTACCACGTACGAAAGACGATTCACAGAATTGTGCCTATTGTGTCCGGGAGCATTCGAAGATGAGGAAGTGAAGATCGACGCGTTTGTGAAAGGATTACCGGAAAGAATCCAAGAAGATATAAGTTCACACGAGCCCGCCTCCATACAACAGGCATGTAGAATGGCTCACAAACTAGTGAACCAGATTGAAGAAAGAATTAAAGAACAGACTGCTGAAGAGGCCAATGTGAAGCAAGTCAAAAGAAAGTGGGAGGAAAATGGTGATAAGAATCACCAATACAACAACAACAACAATCGCAACATCAATCGCAACTACAACAAACGGCTCAACAACAACAACAACAACAACAACAACAACAGCAACTACAACAATCATCCCAACAACAATAATAACCGCAACAACAACAACAATCAGAAACAGCTATGCCAAAGGTGTGAAAAGAATCACTCGGGGTTCTGCACCAAATTTTGCAACAAGTGTAAAAGAAATGGTCATAGCGCGGCGAAGTGTGAGGTCTACGGACCAGGGGTTAATAGAACGAAAGGAACAAATGGTGTCGGAACGAGTAATGGCGGAGCAAGTAGTGTTGGAGCAAGTTATGCCAATGTAGTTTGTTATAAATGTGGAAAACCGGGCCACATTATTAGAAATTGCCCGAACCAGGAGAACACGAATGGACAAGGCCGTGGAAGAGTTTTCAATATTAATGCGGCAGAGGCACAGGAAGACCCGGAGCTTGTTACGGGTACGTTTCTTATTGACAATAAATCTGCTTACGTTTTATTTGATTCGGGTGCGGATAGAAGCTATATGAGTAGAGATTTTTGTGCTAAATTAAGTTGTCCATTGACGCCTTTGGATAGTAAATTTTTACTCGAATTAGCAAATGGTAAATTAATTTCAGCAGATAATATATGTCGGAATCGAGAAATTAAACTGGTTAGCGAAACATTTAAGATTGACTTGATACCAGTAGAGTTAGGGAGTTTTGATGTGATAATCGGTATGGACTGGTTGAAAGAAGTGAAAGCAGAGATCGTTTGTTACAAAAATGCAATTCGCATTATACGAGAAAAAGGAAAACCATTAATGGTGTACGGAGAAAAGGGCAACACGAAGCTACATCTTATTAGTAATTTGAAGGCACAAAAACTAATAAGAAAAGGTTGCTATGCTGTTCTAGCACACGTCGAGAAAGTACAAACTGAAGAAAAGAGCATCAATGATGTTCCCGTCGCAAAAGAATTTCCTGATGTATTTCCGAAAGAATTACCGGGATTACCCCCACATCGATCCGTTGAATTTCAAATAGATCTTGTACCAGGAGCTGCACCAATAGCTCGTGCTCCTTACAGACTCGCACCCAGCGAGATGAAAGAACTACAAAGCCAATTACAAGAACTTTTAGAGCGTGGTTTCATTCGACCAAGCACATCACCGTGGGGAGCTCCTGTTTTGTTTGTCAAGAAGAAAGATGGTACATTCAGGTTGTGTATTGACTACCGAGAGTTGAACAAACTTACCATCAAGAACCGCTACCCACTACCGAGAATCGACGACTTATTTGATCAACTACAAGGCTCGTCTGTTTATTCAAAGATTGACTTACGTTCCGGGTATCATCAAATGCGGGTGAAAGAAGATGATATTCCAAAGACTGCTTTCAGAACACGTTACGGTCATTACGAGTTTATGGTCATGCCGTTTGGTTTAACTAATGCACCAGCTGTGTTCATGGACCTTATGAACCGAGTGTGTGGACCATACCTTGACAAGTTTGTCATTGTTTTCATTGATGACATACTTATTTACTCAAAGAATGACCAAGAACACGGTGAACATTTGAGAAAGGTGTTAGAAGTATTGAGGAAGGAAGAATTGTACGCTAAGTTTTCAAAGTGTGCATTTTGGTTGGAAGAAGTTCAATTCCTCGGTCACATAGTGAACAAAGAAGGTATTAAGGTGGATCCGGCAAAGATAGAAACTGTTGAAAAGTGGGAAACCCCGAAAACTCCGAAACACATACGCCAGTTTTTAGGACTAGCTGGTTACTACAGAAGGTTCATCCAAGACTTTTCCAGAATAGCAAAACCCTTGACTGCATTAACGCATAAAGGGAAGAAATTTGAATGGAATGATGAACAAGAGAAAGCGTTTCAGTTATTGAAGAAAAAGCTAACTACGGCACCTATATTGTCATTGCCTGAAGGGAATGATGATTTTGTGATTTATTGTGACGCATCAAAGCAAGGTCTCGGTTGTGTATTAATGCAACGAACGAAGGTGATTGCTTATGCGTCTAGACAATTGAAGATTCACGAACAAAATTATACGACGCATGATTTGGAATTAGGCGCGGTTGTTTTTGCATTAAAGACTTGGAGGCACTACTTATATGGGGTCAAAAGTATTATATATACCGACCACAAAAGTCTTCAACACATATTTAATCAGAAACAACTGAATATGAGGCAGCGTAGGTGGATTGAATTATTGAATGATTACGACTTTGAGATTCGTTACCACCCGGGGAAGGCAAATGTGGTAGCCGATGCCTTGAGCAGGAAGGACAGAGAACCCATTCGAGTAAAATCTATGAATATAATGATTCATAATAACCTTACTACTCAAATAAAGGAGGCGCAACAAGGAGTTTTAAAAGAGGGAAATTTAAAGGATGAAATACCCAAAGGATCGGAGAAGCATCTTAATATTCGGGAAGATGGAACCCGGTATAGGGCTGAAAGGATTTGGGTACCAAAATTTGGAGATATGAGAGAAATGGTACTTAGAGAAGCTCATAAAACCAGATACTCAATACATCCTGGAACGGGGAAGATGTACAAGGATCTCAAGAAACATTTTTGGTGGCCGGGTATGAAAGCCGATGTTGCTAAATACGTAGGAGAATGTTTGACGTGTTCTAAGGTCAAAGCTGAGCATCAGAAACCATCAGGTCTACTTCAACAACCCGAAATCCCGGAATGGAAATGGGAAAACATTACCATGGATTTCATCACTAAATTGCCAAGGACTGCAAGTGGTTTTGATACTATTTGGGTAATAGTTGATCGTCTCACCAAATCAGCACACTTCCTGCCAATAAGAGAAGATGACAAGATGGAGAAGTTAGCACGACTGTATTTGAAGGAAGTCATCTCCAGACATGGAATACCAATCTCTATTATCTCTGATAGGGATGGCAGATTTATTTCAAGATTCTGGCAGACATTACATCAAGCATTAGGAACTCGTCTAGACATGAGTACTGCCTATCATCCACAAACTGATGGGCAGAGTGAAAGGACGATACAAACGCTTGAAGACATGCTACGAGCATGTGTTATTGATTTCGGAAACAGTTGGGATCGACATCTACCGTTAGCAGAATTTTCCTACAACAACAGCTACCATTCAAGCATTGAGATGGCGCCGTTTGAAGCACTTTATGGTAGAAAGTGCAGGTCTCCGATTTGTTGGAGTGAAGTGGGGGATAGACAGATTACGGGTCCGGAGATTATACAAGAAACTACCGAGAAGATCATCCAAATTCAACAACGGTTGAAAACCGCCCAAAGTCGACAAAAGAGCTACGCTGACATTAAAAGAAAAGATATAGAATTTGAAATTGGAGAGATGGTCATGCTTAAGGTTGCACCTTGGAAAGGCGTTGTTCGATTTGGTAAACGAGGGAAATTAAATCCAAGGTATATTGGACCATTCAAGATTATTGATCGTGTCGGACCAGTAGCTTACCGACTTGAGTTACCTCAACAACTCGCGGCTGTACATAACACTTTCCACGCCTCGAATTTGAAGAAATGTTTTGCTAAAGAAGATCTCACTATTCCGTTAGATGAAATCCAAATCAACGAAAAACTTCAATTCATCGAAGAACCCGTCGAAATAATGGATCGTGAGGTTAAAAGACTTAAGCAAAACAAGATACCAATTGTTAAGGTTCGATGGAATGCTCGTAGAGGACCCGAGTTCACCTGGGAGCGTGAAGATCAGATGAAGAAGAAATACCCGCATCTATTTCCAGAAGATTCGTCAACACCTTCAACAGCTTAAAATTTCGGGACGAAATTTATTTAACGGGTAGGTACTGTAGTGACCCGAACTTTTCCATGTTTATATATATTAATTGAGATTGATATTTACATGATTAAATGTTTCCAACATGTTAAGCAATCAAACTTGTTAAGATTTGATTAATTGAAATAGGTTTCATATAGACAATTGACCACCCAAGTTGACCGGTGATTCACGAACGTTAAAACTTGTAAAAACTATATGATGATATATATATGGTTATATATATAGTTAACATTATATTATGATAATTAAACATATCATTAAGTATATTAACAATGAACTACATATGTAAAAACAAGACTACTAACTTAATGATTTTGAAACAAGACATATATGTAACGATTATCGTTGTAACGACATTTAATGTATATATATCATATTAAGAGATATTCGTACATCATAATATCATTATAATATAATAATTTAAAATCTCTTTTGATATTATAAACATTGGGTTAACAACATTTAACAAGATCGTTAACCTAAAGGTTTCAAAACAACATTTACATGTAACGACTAACGATGACTTAACGACTCAGTTAAAATGTATATACATGTAGTGTTTTAATATGTATTTATACACTTTTGAAAGACTTCAATACACTTATCAAAATACTTCTACTTAACAAAAATGCTTACAATTACATCCTCATTCAGTTTCATCAACAATTCTACTCGTATGCACCCGTATTCGTACTCGTACAATACACAGCTTTTAGATGTATGTACTATTGGTATATACACTCCAATGATCAGCTCTTAGCAGCCCATGTGAGTCACCTAACACATGTGGGAACCATCATTTGGCAACTAGCATGAAATATCTCATAAAATTACAAAAATATGAGTAATCATTCATGACTTATTTACATGAAAACAAAATAACATATCCTTTATATCTAATCCATACACCAACGACCAAAAACACCTACAAACACTTTCATTCTTCAATTTTCTTCATCTAATTGATCTCTCTCAAGTTCTATCTTCAAGTTCTAAGTGTTCTTCATAAATTCCAAAAGTTCTAGTTTCATAAAATCAAGAATACTTTCAAGTTTGCTAGCTCACTTCCAATCTTGTAAGGTGATCATCCAACCTCAAGAAATCTTTGTTTCATACAGTAGGTTATCATTCTAATACAAGGTAATAATCATATTCAAACTTTGGTTCAATTTCTATAACTATAACAATCTTATTTTAAGTGATGATCTTAATTGAACTTGTTTTCGTGTCATGATTCTGCTTCAAGAACTTCGAGCCATCCAAGGATCCATTGAAGCTAGATCCATTTTTCTCTTTTCCAGTAGGTTTATCCAAGGAACTTAAGGTAGTAATGATGTTCATAACATCATTCGATTCATACATATAAAGCTATCTTATTCGAAGGTTTAAACTTGTAATCACTAGAACATAGTTTAGTTAATTCTAAACTTGTTCGCAAACAAAAGTTAATCCTTCTAACTTGACTTTTAAAATCAACTAAACACATATTCTATATCTATATGATATGCTAACTTAATGATTTAAAACCTGGAAACACGAAAAACACCGTAAAACCGGATTTACGCCGTCGTAGTAACACCGCGGGCTGTTTTGGGTTAGTTAATTAAAAACTATGATAAACTTTGATTTAAAAGTTGTTATTCTAAGAAAATTATTTTTATTATGAACATGAAACTATATCCAAAAATTATGATTAAACTCAAAGTGGAAGTATGTTTTCTAAAATGGTCATCTAGACGTCGTTCTTTCGACTGAAATGACTACCTTTACAAAAACGACTTGTAACTTATTTTTCCAACTATAAACCTATACTTTTCTGTTTAGATTCATAAAATAGAGTTCAATATGAAACCATAGCAATTTGATTCACTCAAAACGGATTTAAAATGAAGAAGTTATGGGTAAAACAAGATTGGATAATTTTTCTCATTTTAGCTACGTGAAAATTGGTAACAAATCTATTCCAACCATAACTTAATCAACTTGTATTGTATATTATGTAATCTTGAGATACCATAGACACGTATACAATGTTTCGACCTATCATGTCGACACATCTATATATATTTCGGAACAACCATAGACACTCTATATGTGAATGTTGGAGTTAGCTATACAGGGTTGAGGTTGATTCCAAAATATATATAGTTTGAGTTGTGATCAATACTGAGATACGTATACACTGGGTCGTGGATTGATTCAAGATAATATTTATCGATTTATTTCTGTACATCTAACTGTGGACAACTAGTTGTAGGTTACTAACGAGGACAGCTGACTTAATAAACTTAAAACATCAAAATATATTAAAAGTGTTGTAAATATATTTTAAACATACTTTGATATATATGTATATATTGTTATAGGTTCGTGAATCAACCAGTGGCCAAGTCTTACTTCCCGACGAAGTAAAAATCTGTGAAAGTGAGTTATAGTCCCACTTTTAAAATCTAATATTTTTGGGATGAGAATACATGCAGGTTTTATAAATGATTTACAAAATAGACACAAGTACGTGAAACTACATTCTATGGTTGAATTATCGAAATCGAATATGCCCCTTTTTATTAAGTCTGGTAATCTAAGAATTAGGGAACAGACACCCTAATTGACGCGAATCCTAAAGATAGATCTATTGGGCCTAACAAACCCCATCCAAAGAACCGGATGCTTTAGTACTTCGAAATTTATATCATATCCGAAGGGTGTCCCGGAATGATGGGGATATTCTTATATATGCATCTTGTTAATGTCGGTTACCAGGTGTTCACCATATGAATGATTTTTATCTCTATGTATGGGATGTGTATTGAAATATGAAATCTTGTGGTCTATTATTATGATTTGATATATATAGGTTAAACCTATAACTCACCAACATTTTTGTTGACGTTTTAAGCATGTTTATTCTCAGGTGATTATTAAGAGCTTCCGCTGTCGCATACTTAAATAAGGACGAGATTTGGAGTCCATGCTTGTATGATACTGTGTAAAAACTGCATTCAAGAAACTTATTTTGTTGTAACATATTTGTATTGGAAACCATTATGTAATGGTCGTGTGTAAACAGGATATTTTAGATTATCATCATTTGATAATCTACGTAAAGCTTTTTAAACCTTTATTGATGAAATAAAGGTTATGGTTTGTTTTAAAATGAATGCAGTCTTTGAAAAACGTCTCATATAGAGGTCAAAACCTCGCAACGAAATCAATTAATATGGAACGTTTTTAATCAATAAGAACGGGACATTTCAGCCAATCCGAGAAAACTTCGGATTTCCGTAGGCGTAGTCGGTCGTCCCCAACTCTTCACCGTCTCGATCTTCCCTGGATCTACTTGAATACCATTTTCATTCACAATATGACCAAGGAATTGAACTTCCCTTAGCCAAAATTCACATTTGGAGAACTTTGCATACAACTTCTCCTTTCGTAGCGTCTTTAATACTTCACGCAAATGACGTTCATGTTCGTTCATACTTTTCGAGTAGACTAGTATGTCATCAATGAACACTATTGCCGACTTGTCCAACATAGGTTGGCACACTCGGTTCATAAGATCCATGAATGCCGCCGGTGCATTCGTAAGACCAAAAGGCATAACCACGAACTCAAAATGCCCATAACGCATTCGAAAAGCCATTTTCCCAATGTCTTCCTCGCGGACCCGCATTTGGTGATAGCCGGACCGTAGGTCGATTTTAGAGAAATACGTTGCACCTTGAAGTTGATCAAACAAATCGTCAATCCTAGGTAACGGATAACGATTCTTGATCGTCACTTTATTCAACTCGCGGTAATCAATGTACATACGCATACTACCATCTTTCTTCTTCACAAATAACACCGGAGCACCCCATGGCGAAGCACTCGGTCGGATAAAACCCTTCTCAAGCAACTCTTGGGTTTGATTTAACAACTCTTGCATTTTCGTTGGCGCTAAACGGTAAGGAGTTTTAGCAATGGGGGTAGCCCCCGGAACTAACTCAATGCGAAATTCAACTTGTCTTCCCGCCGGAACACCCGATAATTCATCCGGAAAAACGTCTTTAAATTCACTAACCACCGGAATTTCATGAATGGGTGGTGGCTCATTACGAGTATCAACAACATGAGCAAGGAAAGCCATGCCACCGGTAACAACGAGACGACGTGCCCGTGCAAAAGTGCATATCGGCACTGGCCTCCTTCGCTTATCACCATGAATAATCAACTCTCCCCCACTTGGGGTCTTCACACGAATAAACTTATCATGGCATGCAATATCGGCTCTATAACGATCGAGCCAATCCATACCAACGACAATATCAAAATCGCCCAAGGTCATGGGAATGAGATTAATTTTAAAGGTTTCGGCACCAAAAACAACATTACAATTTTCACACACTTCAACCACTAGCACCGTCTTGCCGTCCGCTATCTCGACTTCTACCGGACGACTTTACTTAGCTAACGGTCTATCAAGTTTAGGCACAAATTTAGGAGACACAAACGACAAATTTGCACCGCTATCAAATAGAATCCTTGCCGGATTAGAATTAACCATGAAAGTACCTGAGACAACTTCGTTCGATTGCTTAGCTTCATCATTGGTCATCAAATAGTTTCGACCCCTTGCCGTACTCGCCGCCTTCTCTAAACGCTTAACATTATCATTGCGCATCTTGGGACACTCCGACCTCTTGTGCCCTTCCTTTCCACAATTAAAACAAGTAAGCTTGGTTGTGGATGATGATTTAGGGCATTCGCGAGCCATGTGCCCCTTTTGACCACAATTGTAACAAGAATAGGAAAAATCACCGGAAGTACCCTTCTTCACGCTACCAACACTCTCGGAACCCTTCTTGTGCTTCTTGTTAGAAAAATTCGATTGACTAGTAGCTTCAAACTTCTTTTTGCCGAAGGTAAAACCACTCTTTCTCAAGATGAGCGACTCGAACCCTTTGGCCATATCAAACAACTCGTCAAAACTCTTCACCACATTTACACTTATCTTATCTTGATAACAATCATTCAACGTTCGGTAAAATTCTTCCTTCAACATCTTATCATTACCGATATACTCCGGGCAAAATTGGGTCTTGGATAAAAACACGGATTTTAGAGTGTTCAAATCCATCGACCCTTGCCTCAAGGAACGCAACTCGTCCTTAAGCCTTGTGAGATCGGCTGAAGTTCGGTATTCATTGAAAAACTCCACCTTGAATTCATCCCACGTGAATTCCATACATTGTTCTTCGCCATAGATTCGGATTTTCGCATCCCTCCATAACTTAGCATCGCCCCTTAACATGCTAGACCCGTACCTTGTCTTCTTGTCGAGAGGACATTCACAAGTTCGGAAAGCCCCCTCCATGTCGGAGATCCATCGGGCACTCTTAAGGGGATCTCTTTCACCATCAAAAGTGGGAGGTTGGGAATCCTTGAAGTTCTTATAGTAAAAGTCACGTTTACCTACATTATCTTCGTGAAGGACGGCCTTAACCTTCTCCCTCACAACATTGACTAGTTGCTCGTCAATCGAGTCTAGAAACATCTTCTTAACATCTTCGAGAAACTCCGCTTTTTGACGTTTAAAGATGGTCTCAACTTTGGCCGTGAACTCAACGTCCTCACTCGTACCACCGTTATCAATTTCGGGTCCATTTCTCGTCTTCATTCTATAAAACGAAATAGGTTAAACGACGAATCAAAAGGACACAACACGTAAGTATATACATGTACCCACCCCACTCCATCTTGCTCAACAATCGTCGTACATTGCTTGTTTAACACGATTTGCACCCGTAACAATGGTAGCTAATCATTGCTACGCGAGCACGTCGCATTAACTTGCTAGTACAATGTCTATCCCGCTTGATGATTCGCTAAACACAACACAAAGCAATTAGTACATGGTTAGTTCACATAAACCTATGCACTAACCATTCCCGACCCGACCCAAAGTCCTACAAGTCCCGCATAAGCATACACACAATAAAGTCTAAGTCTAGGCACCTATCTCAAGTCGCCTAAATCCCCTTAGACCATGCTCTGATACCACTTGTAACAACCCGACATCTTAAATCACAAAAACAAAATGCGTACCAAAAAAATTTTTGTATGTTAGGGCATCTAGACGGTGTCCAGAATCCTGGACGGCGTCCAGCTCAGAAAAGTGGGACGGCGTCCAAAGATTTAGGACGGCGTCCAGCTCAAAACAACTGGGACGGCGTCCAAGCAATTGGGACGGCGTCCCAATGGCCTTCCAGCTACTGATCACGGGTCCAACTCACACGAGCGGAAAACCCGCTTCCCGACACTTTTAAACGACAACCTTTTTACCACAAGTCAATATAAGTGAAACTAAGAGATTTTCTTCATCAAACCAAGTTTTACATCAACGGGCCCACAACGCCCATTTTACGAGTTTCGTTCAAAAATAAAAGTTTCGACCAAATACAAGTTTAAGTTCCAAACGACACTAGAGCATGGTGTTTGGGGTTAAACTACCCAATCTCGATCGAACTCCAAAAGCTAACACCCAAAAGCATCCCCTATCAAAACAAGCGGGAGACCACTAATCTAATTGAACGCTCTTACCCTTGTCAACGCCCGAGCCTATAAAAAAAAGTAAGCAACGAGGGGTAAGCAAAGCTTAGTGAATGCAATAATTATACGAATACATATATAATATACCTACTCGCAATCACTTACACAAATACCGCAAACATACTAGCAAACACAATTAGCTTATCGTCACAAATACAAGCTATAACCTCCAATAATCAAGCTAGCATAACACAAGCATATATAACAAGAACAAAGTAATACGCTTACACTACAACACAATAACCATGGTTAACCAATCGTACAAGGAACGGTGTTTAAAGACCGTCGGTGTTCACAACAACCATTAGTGCACTTAACACTTCGCACACTAACCCCACGGGTGGCATCTTAACACTTCGATGCTTCACCCCGGGTGGCGCCTTAACACTTCGGCACTTCACCCCGAGTGGTGTCTTAACACTTCGACACTTCACTCTTCACCTTACATGGAGCGGCATCTTAACACATCGATACTTCACTCCCGAGTGGCGTCATAACACATCGACACTTCACTCGCCACGTGAATGTGGTGTCTTAGCACATCGACACTTCACATCTCACGCTACACAAATAAATACATTATATATCTACGCATATAATTATTATTCCACTCACCTTAGAGTCTTCGTGTAAGATAACCGAACTTGCAATTTCAATGTAACGTACCTATTACATTTTAGCACAAAGTCAATCCACAACTCAAGTCGGTCAAGCAACTCACTCAACAATCTAGAGTCTTTTGACCCTAAGTGCAATCCCGACCCATTTTGCACCCTTAACCCTAATAATGGGTTAACTTCACCAAAAACCCTAATTCTAGCCATTTAAGTTCTTAACACGCATTTAAACACCAAGTTGACTCATTTTCACGCATGCAAGACAACCTAGGTCATCAAAGACCCATTTGACCCATTTCAAGGTCAACATACCCATTTGGGTCACCCACAACCCAAATGACTCCCACTAACACTAACTATAAGTGTACTAGTGATCTATTAGGCCTTTAAGACCCATTTACACATTTCAACATTTCAAAACCCTAAGTTAGTCACCATTTGGGTCTTCATGACCCAACTTACCCAAAAACTCCCAAATCACTCATACATGGGTTTTATGTACAACCTTAACCCAAACCCTAACCCTTAAACATATTAACTAGGGAAATCAAGTTTAGGGCTTACCACCACAATCAAAACGAAGCTAACGAGGAGATGAACAACTTCAATGCTCGAGCTAGAACTCGAAAAAAGCTTCTTCCTCTCCTATTTGAGCTTTCTCACACTTAAGAGCACTCTCTCACTAGAATTGAAGTAGATGATGTTTGGTGGTTGTGAATGGAGTAATGAGACTCCCAAAACTGATCTAGGGCTTTAAAAATTCGTCCAAGAAGTGAAATTACCAAAATACCCATCTAAAATAATTAATAGCAAAAAGACATGCCTGCCAGCCATTCTGGACGGCGTCCAGAATTACCAACTGTTTGGACGGCGTCCAAACCCAAAAAGAAAACAGGATCTTACAACTCTCCCCCACTTGAACCGGATTGCGACCTCGCAATCCACGCCGCATGACAAGCAGGAAGATAAACCAAGACAAACTCTTCGGGCTCCCAAGTAAACTCAGAGCCTATACTCCGATGCCATTGGACTTTAAAAGTCCTCACCTCCTTATTTCTCAATTTCTTAACCTTTTTATCAAGTATAGCAACTGGCTCCTCAACATACTCTAACTTATTATTTAGCTCAATCTCGTCTAACGACACCCACGAAGAATCATCCGCAAGACACTTACGGAGATGGAAAACATGAAATGTATTATGGATCCCCGCACGGGTAATTCTAAACGATATGCAACTTCTCCAACACGAGCTAAAACTTTGAATGGCCCAATAAACCGAGGAGCTAACTTTCCCCATTTTCGAAATCGAATAATACCCTTCCAAGGCGAAACCTTAAGCATCACCATATCACCTTCTTGAAATTCGATCGTTCGTCTACGTTTATCGGCATACGACTTTTGTCTATCTTGAGCCTTCTTCAAATGTTCCCGAATAATATCAATCTTGTTATTCGTCTCCAAAACCAAATTGGTACTCCCGATTTCCCTTTGACCCACTTCACCCCAACAAATTGGAGTTCGACACCTTCGCCCGTAAAGCATCTCATAAGGTGGCATCCCGATACTAGTATGATAACTGTTATTGTACGAGAATTCCACCAAAGGCAAATGCTCATCCCAACTACCACCGAAATCAATAATGCACGCCCGTAACATATCTTCCAAAGTTTGATTCGTACGTTCGGTTTGACCGTCCGTTTGAGGATGATACGCCGTGCTCAATTTCAATTGCGTTCCCATATCTTCGTGAAACTTTTCCCAAAACCGAGATGTAAAATGGGTATCTCGATCCGAAATAATAGATATAGGAACCCCATGTCGCGAGACCACTTCCTTGATAAACAACTTAGCTAAGGCCTCTGAAGATATTGGGAAGAAACAAAGCACTTTTCGTCAATCTATCAACTATTACCCAAATCGTGTCAAATTAGTTAGAGGCTAATGGTGGGGGTATTGTAGTTTTTGAACCTCATCAGAAATATAAGTAAGATACACCAGTAGTAGTTGTGGGTTTGAGTGAAAAGGTGAGAAAGAAAGGTGGTTGTTTGATCGGACAAGAAATAAGAACAGGGAGTAAATAACTTACTTGAGTGTGAGTGGGAGATCGATTCAGGAACAGGTACAACAAGTAATTGTAGCTTATTGAATTATTGGAGTGGTTAAATGGTTTTCAAATGGTGTTGACTCGATGGTGTTTATATTCGGTTTATTGTGGGTTGTGGTTGTTCTTTGAAGAGGGTGATGATGATTGGGAGTTTGCAGGCGTAAATGAAGGGAATAGAAAACAAAGTATTGTCGTGATTTGTTGAAAAGCAAGAGAGAGAGACGTAGAGAGAGATCGTGATTCTTGGTGGTGGTGATTCAAGGTGAAGGAGGTGTCGGTGGTTTGTCATGGAGGAGAAGAGAAGAGAAGAGTGATTTGTGAAGAAAAAGAGATGTGTGATTATCTATTTTCCTACATCTATGTATGTATATATCTATATCATAGATAGATGAAGATATTTAATTAAAGATGGATGGTGATAGATTTGGATAGGTAACAGAAAAAGGATGATGTGGGTGTCGACAGAATCAATTACACAGATCAATAAGACAGAAGAATAAATTAAAATGGATAGCGACCTTAAACAGATTTCGACTTCTTCTGTTATAAAAATCGTGATTGGTACTTAAACTAGATATTGGAATCAATTAGATGCAGTAAGATAGATATATACAACAAATGTGTACGATATTTAAGTTATATAATTTATATGTAACAAACCGACATCTTAAATCCCAAAAACAAAACGCGTACCAAAAAAACTTTTTGTATGTTAGGGCATCTGGACGGCGTCCAGAATCCTGGACGGCGTCCAGCTCAGAAAAGTGGGACGGCGTCCAAAGATTTGGGACGGCGTCCAGCTCAAAACAACTGGGACGGCGTCCAAGCAATTGGAATGGCGTCCCAATGGGCTTTCAGCTACTGATCACGGGTCCAACTCACACGAGCGGATAACCCGCTTCCCGACACTTTTAAACGACAACCTTTTTACCACAAGTCAATATAAGTGAAACTATGAGATTTTCTTCATCAAACCAAGTTTTACATCAACGGACCCACAACGCCCATTTTACGAGTTTCGTTCAAAAATAAAAGTTTCGACCAAATATAAGTTTAAGTTCCAAACGACACTAGAGCATGGTGTTTGGGGTTAAACTACCCAATCTCGATCGAACTCCAAAAGCTAACACCCAAAAGCGTCCCCTATCAAAACAAGCGGGAGACCACTAATCTAATTGAACGCTCTTACCCTTGTCAACGCCCGAGCCTATAAAAAAAAGTAAGCAATGAGGGGTAAGCAAAGCTTAGTGAATGCAATAATTATACGAATACATATATAATATACCTACTCGCAATCACTTACACAAATACCGCAAACATGCTAGCAAACACAATTAGCTTATCGTCACAAATACAAGCTATAACCTCCAATAATCAAGTTAGCATAACACAAGCATATATAACAAGAACAAAGTAATACGCTTACACTACAACACAATAACCATGGTTAACCAATCGTACAAGGAACGGTGTTTAAAAACCGTCGGTGTTCACAACAACCATTAGTGCACTTAACACTTCGCACACTAACCCCACGGGTGGCATCTTAACACTTCGATGCTTCACCCCGGGTGACGCCTTAACACTTCGGCACTTCACCCCGAGTGGTGTCTTAACGCTTCGACACTTCACTCTTCACCTTACATGGAGCGGCATCTTAACACATCGATACTTCACTCTCGAGTGGCATCTTAACACATCGACACTTCACTCGCCACGTGAATGTGGTGTCTTAGCACATCGACACTTCACATCTCACGCTACACAAATAAATACATTATATATCTACGCATATAATTATTCCACTCACCTTAGAGTCTTCGTGTAAGATAACCGAACTTGCAATTTCAATGTAACGTACCTATTACATTTTAGCACAAAGTCAATCCACAACTCAAGTCAGTCAAGCAACTCACTCAACAATCTAGAGTCTTTTGACCTTAAGTGCAATCCCGACCCATTTTGCACCCTTAACCCTAATAATGGGTTAACTTCACCAAAAACCCTAATTCTAGCCATTTAAGGTCTTAACACGCATTTAAACACCAAGTTGACTCATTTTCACTCATGCAAGACAACATAGGTCATCAAAGACCCATTTGACCCATTTCAAGGTCAACATACCCATTTGGGTCACCCACAACCCAAATGACTCCCACTAACACTAACTATAAGTGTACTAGTGATCTATTAGGCTTTTAAGACCCATTTACACATTTCAACATTTCAAAACCCTAAGTTAGTCACCATTTGGGTCTTCATGACCCAACTTACCCAAAAAACCCCAAATCACTCATACATGGGTTTTATGTACAACCATAACCCAAACCCTAACCCTTAAACATATTAACTAGGGAAATCAAGTTTAGGGCTTACCACCACAATCAAAACGAAGCTAACGAGGAGATGAACAACTTCAATGCTCGAGCTAGAACTCGAAACAAGCTTCTTCCTCTCCTATTTGAGCTTTCTCACACTTAAGAGCACTCTCTCACTAGAATTGAAGTAGATGATGTTTGGTGGTTGTGAATGAAGTAATGAGACTCCCAAAACTGATCTAGGGCTTTAAAAATTCGTCCAAGAAGTGAAATTACCAAAATACCCATCTAAAATAATTAATAGCAAAAAGACATGCCTGCCAGCCATTATAGAGGGCGTCCAGAATGTTGGACGGCGTCCAGGTTGTAGTGACCCGAACTTTTCCATGTTTATATATATTAATTGAGATTGATGTTTAAATGATTAAATGTTTCCAACATGTTAAGCAATCAAACTTGTTAAGACTTGATTAATTGAAATAGGTTTCATATAGACAATTGACCACCCAAGTTGACCGGTGATTCACGAACGTTAAAACTTGTAAAAAAACTATATGATGACATATATATGGTTATATATATAGTTAACATGATATTATGATAAGTAAACATATCATTAATTATATTAACAATGAACTACATATGTAAAAACAAGACTACTAACTTAATGATTTTGAAACGAGACATATATGTAACGTTTATCGTTGTAACGACATTTAATGTATATATATCATATTAAGAGATATTCGTACATCATAATATCATGATAATATAATAATTTAAAATCTCTTTTGTTATTATAAACATTGGGTTAACAACATTTAACAAGATCGTTAACCTAAAGGTTTCAAAACAACACTTACATGTAACGACTAACGATGACTTAACGACTCAGTTAAAATGTATATACATGTAGTGTTTTAATATGTATTTATACACTTTTGAAAGACTTCAATACACTTATCAAAATACTTCTACTTAACAAAAATGCTTACAATTACATTCTCGTTCAGTTTCATCAACAATTCTACTCGTATGCACCCGTATTCGTACTCGTACAATACACAGCTTTTAGATGTATGTACTATTGGTATATACACTCCAATGATCAGCTCTTAGCAGCCCATGTGAGTCACCTAACACATGTGGGAACCATCATTTGGCAACTAGCATGAAATATCTCATAAGATTACAAAAATATGAGTAATCATTCATGACTTATTTACATGAAAACAAAATTACATATCCTTTATATCTAATCCATACACCAACGACCAAAAACACCTACAAACACTTTCATTCTTCAATTTTCTTCATCTAATTGAACTCTCTCAAGTTCTATCTTCAAGTTCTAAGTGTTCTTCATAAATTCCAAAAGTTCTAGTTTCATAAAATCAAGAATACTTTCAAGTTTGCTAGCTCACTTCCAATCTTGTAAGGTGATCATCCAACCTCAAGAAATCTTTGTTTCTTACATTAGGTTATCATTCTAATACAAGGTAATAATCATATTCAAACTTTGGTTCAATTTCTATAACTATAACAATCTTATTTCAAGTGATGATCTTACTTGAACTTGTTTTCGTGTCATGATTTTGCTTCAAGAACTTTGAGCCATCCAAGGATCCATTGAAGCTAGATCAATTTTTCTCTTTTCCAGTAGGTTCATCCAAGGAACTTAAGGTAGTAATGATGTTCATAACATCATTCGATTCATACATATAAAGCTATCTTATTCGAAGGTTTAAACTTGTAATCACTAGAACATAGTTTAGTTAATTCTAAACTTGTTCGCAAACAAAAGTTAATCCTTCTAACTTGACTTTTAAAATCAACTAAACACATGTTCTATATCTATATGATATGCTAACTTAATGATTTAAAACCTGGAAACACGAAAAACACCGTAAAACCGGATTTACGCCGTCGTAGTAACACCGCGGGCTGTTTTGGGTTAGTTAATTAAAAACTATGATAAACTTTGATTTAAAAGTTGTTATTCTGAGAAAATGATTTTTAATATGAACATGAAACTATATCCAAAAATTATGGTTAAACTCAAAGTGGAAGTATGTTTTCTAAAATGGTCATCTAGACGTCGTTCTTTCGACTGAAATGACTACCTTTACAAAAACGACTTGTAACTTATTTTTCCGACTAGAAACCTATACTTTTTTTGTTTAGATTCATAAAATAGAGTTCAATATGAAACCATAGCAATTTGATTCACTCAAAACGGATTTAAAATGAAGAAGCTATGGGTAAAACAAGATTGGATAATTTTTCTCATTTTAGCTACGTGAAAATTGGTAACAAATCTATTCCAACCATAACTTAATCAACTTGTATTATATATTATGTAATCTTGAGATACCATAGACACGTATACAATGTTTCGACCTATCATGTCGACACAACTATATATATTTCGGAACAACCATAGACACTCTATATGTGAATGTTGGAGTTAGCTATACAGGGTTGAGGTTGATTCCAAAATATATATAGTTTGAGTTGTGATCAATACTGAGATACGTATACACTGGGTCGTGGATTGATTCAAGATAATATTTATCGATTTATTTCTGTACATCTAACTGTGGACAACTAGTTGTAGGTTACTAACGAGGACAGCTGACTTAATAAACTTAAAACATCAAAATATATTAAAAGTGTTGTAAATATATTTTGAACATACTTTGATATATATGTATATATTGTTATAGGTTCGTGAATCAACCAGTGGCCAAGTCTTACTTCCCGACGAAGTAAAAATCTGTGAAAGTGAGTTATAGTCCCACTTTTAAAATCTAATATTTTTGGGATGAGAATACATGCAGGTTTTATAAATGATTTACAAAATAGACACAAGTACGTGAAACTACATTCTATGGTTGAATTATCGAAATCGAATATGCCCCTTTTTATTAAGTCTGGTAATCTAAGAATTAGGGAACAGACACCCTAATTGACGCGAATCCTAAAGATAGATCTATTGGGCCTAACAAACCCCATCCAAAGTACCGGATGCTTTAGTACTTCGAAATTTATATCATATCCGAAGGGTGTCCCGGAATGATGGGGATATTCTTATATATGCATCTTGTTATTGTCGGTTACCAGGTGTTCACCATATGAATGATTTTTATCTCTATGTATGGGATGTGTATTGAAATATGAAATCTTGTGGTCTATTGTTACGATTTGATATATATAGGTTAAACCTATAACTCACCAACATTTTTGTTGACGTTTTAAGCATGTTTATTCTCAGGTGATTATTAAGAGCTTCCGCTGTCGCATACTTAAATAAGGACAAGATTTGGAGTCCATGCTTGTATGATATTGTGTAAAAACTGCATTCAAGAAACTTATTTTGTTGTAACATATTTGTATTGTAAACCATTATGTAATGGTCGTGTGTAAACAGGATATTTTAGATTATCATTATTTGATAATCTACGTAAAGCTTTTTAAACCTTTATTGATGAAATAAAGGTTATGGTTTGTTTAAAAATGAATGCAGTCTTTGAAAAACGTCTCATATAGAGGTCAAAACCTCGCAACGAAATCAATTAATATGGAACGTTTTTAATCAATAAGAACGGGACATTTCAGTTGGTATCCGAGCGTTGGTCTTAGAGAACCAGAAAATTTGCATTAGCGTGTCTTATCGAGTTTGTTAGGATGCATTAGTGAGTCTGGACTTCGACCGTGTTTTCTTTAAAAATGATTGCTTAACATTTTTGTTGGAAACTATATATTTTTAACATATGAATATTATGTGATATATTAATCTCTTAACGTGTTTGATATTATGTGATAGATGTCTACCTCTAGAACAAGTCCCATTGACTCACCTAATAATAATGAAGAGTCAAATGTAAATTGAAATGATTTGTGGACTGATTCACAAGTTCCCGAAGAGGAACCGGAAGAAGAGTCGGAACCGGAAGAAGAATCAGAACCGGAAGAAGAATCGGAACCGGATGAAGAAATAGAACCGGTGGGGGAAATAATAAAACGGTTAAGTAAAAGAAAATCCTCAACCAACCGACCAAAGTTAATTATGGTCAATGGTGTTTCCGCCAAGGAAGCAAAATATTGGGAGGATTACCAATTCTCCGATGAATCGGATTCCGACGAGAATTCCGATGATGTTATAGAAATTACCTCAACTGAATTTAAAAAGGAAAAAGAAAATAATAAGGGAAAGGGCATAAAAATAGAGAAATCTAATTCCAACCCCGATGAACTTTATATGTATCGTCAACCCCCGAAGTCCTTAAGTTGTAACAATGACCCGGGAACCTCTAAACCACCAGGTTTTTCTAAACCAATGTGGACAACGACGGCTCGTATTAGGGGAACATCATATATCCCTAGAAACTTGGCAAAACGAACCAAAACCGAAGAAGAAGAAACGAGCGAGTCGGAATAAGATAGTTGTATTCGTGTGGTGTAATATATGTAATATAGTGTTCTTATGCTTTATGATATATGTAAAAATTGCTTGTATTAATAAGTATTTTTTTTATGAATCTAACTCTTGTCTATTTTACAGTTAAAAAACACAAAATGGATAGACAACCCAATATTTTAAGAGACCTACCCGGAGACATGATTGATGAAATCTTGTCTAGAGTCGGTCAGAATTCTTCGGCACAACTATTTAAGGCGAGATCAATTTGTAAGACATTCGAAGAACGTTCCAAGAATGTCTTGGTTTATAAGAGACTTTCATTTGAAAGATGGGGGATATCACATTGGGAAACCCATAAGTTACGATGTGTTTACTTTGACGCATATATTGCGGGGAACCCAAATGCTATTTTACGCAACGGGTTAAGAAATTATTTTGACTCAATATATCCGAATATTGGACTTCGTGATTTAGAAAAAGCGGCTAACATGCAACATAAAGAAGCATGTTATGCTTACGGATTAGTAATGTTCGCTTCTCACCAAAGTGAGAACAAGAACATCGGGCTACAACTATTAAACAAAACGTTTCCACAAGTGACGGAGTCGGTAATTGGGGTAAGAAATGAGGTTTTTAGATTATTACGGGACTGTTGGACATTACGTAACCCTCGTCCCTTTGATGACGTTACAAAACGCTGTCTTATCAACGGCCATAACGGTTATGTTGCACAAGACCAAGGATGGGAAGTAGTCCTAGTAAAACCAGAATGCATGACTTGTTTCTGGACGTATGAATTACGTGTCTTTATTGCCTTTGCTGAACGACTTGTGTACTAGCTAGAATTGTCTTCACAACTATCTTGTATCAAAGTTATTGTGTGCTATATTTCATGCTTTATGTAAAATAAGCGGTATTGTAAGTTTGTAAAATATTGTATAAAAGTTTGAACGCGAAATATTATTATAATCAGTTTTTCATATAGAATTGTAGTAGTTGAATTGTATATTAGCTACTAAGTATGAACTTAACGGGTAGGTACTACCCGAATTTAAACTTATAAAACGCTAATATGAAGAAAAAGCTTTTATAAATGAGTTCATATTATGCTACGAAATACTATTAACTACTCTTAATATTCTGTATGATTAACTTGTTCCATTTAACTATTTTGAAGGAAATGGCACCGACTACTCGACACACCGTGAATATGAATGAAGAGGAATTCCGTACTTTTCTAGCTTCAAACATAGCCGCAGTACAGGCTGCGCTACATACCAACAATAACCTTGGATCTAGCAGTACAGGAAATCGTGTAGGATGCACCTACAAAGAATTCACTGCCTGCAAACCTTTGGAATTTGATGGAACCGAAGGACCGATCGGATTGAAACGGTGGACCGAGAAGGTTGAATCGGTGTTTGCCATAAGTAAGTGTACTGAAGAGGACAAAGTGAAGTACGCTACGCATACCTTCACAGGTTCTGCGTTAACATGGTGGAATACCTATCTAGAGCAAGTGGGACAAGATGATGCGTACGCACTACCGTGGTCAGCATTCAAGCACTTGATGAACGAGAAGTACCGTCCCAGAACCGAGGTCAATAAGCTCAAGACAGAACTTAGAGGGTTACGAACCCAAGGATTTGATATTACCACGTACGAAAGACGATTCACAGAATTGTGCCTATTGTGTCCGGGAGCATTCGAAGATGAGGAAGAGAAGATCGACGCGTTTGTGAAAGGATTACCGGAAAGAATCCAAGAAGATATAAGTTCACACGAGCCCGCCTCCATACAACAGGCATGTAGAATGGCTCACAAACTAGTGAACCAGATTGAAGAAAGAATTAAAGAACAGACTGCTGAAGAGGCCAATGTGAAGCAAGTCAAAAGAAAGTGGGAGGAAAACGGTGATAAGAATCACCAATACAACAACAACAGCAATTACAACAATAATCGCAACAATTATCCCAACAATCGCAACATCAATCGCAACTACAACAAACGGCCCAACAACAACAACAACAACAACAACAACAACAACAACAGCAACTACAACAATCATCCCAACAACAATAATAACCGCAACAACAACAACAATCAGAAGCAACTATGCCAAAGGTGTGAAAAGAATCACTCGGGGTTCTGCACCAAATTTTGCAACAAGTGTAAAAGAAATGGTCATAGCGCGGCGAAGTGTGAGGTCTACGGACCAGGGGTTAATAGAACGAAAGGAACAAATGGTGTCGGAACGAGTAATGGCGGAGCAAGTAGTGTCGGAGCAAGTTATGCCAATGTAGTTTGTTATAAATGTGGAAAACCAGGCCACATTATTAGAAATTGCCCGAACCAGGAGAACACGAATGGACAAGGCCGTGGAAGAGTTTTCAATATTAATGCGGTAGAGGCACAGGAAGACCCGGAGCTTGTTACGGGTACGTTTCTTATTGACAATAAATCTGCTTACGTTTTATTTGATTCGGGTGCGGATAGAAGCTATATGAGTAGAGATTTTTGTGCTAAATTAAGTTGTCCATTGACGCCTTTGGATAGTAAATTTTTACTCGAATTAGCAAATGGTAAATTAATTTCAGCAGATAATATATGTCGGAATCGAGAAATTAAACTGGTTAGCGAAACATTTAAGATTGATTTGATACCAGTAGAGTTAGGGAGTTTTGATGTGATAATCGGTATGGACTGGTTGAAAGAAGTGAAAGCGGAGATCGTTTGTTACAAAAATGCAATTCGCATTATACGAGAAAAAGGAAAACCCTTAATGGTGTACGGAGAAAAGGGCAACACGAAGCTACATCTTATTAGTAATTTGAAGGCACAAAAACTAATAAGAAAAGGTTGCTATGCTGTTCTAGCACACGTCGAGAAAGTACAAACTGAAGAAAAGAGCATCAATGATGTTCCCATTGCAAAAGAATTTCCCGATGTATTTCCGAAAGAATTACCGGGATTACCCCCACATCGATCCGTTGAATTTCAAATAGATCTTGTACCAGGAGCTGCACCAATAGCTCGTGCTCCTTACAGACTCGCACCCAGCGAGATGAAAGAACTGCAAAGCCAATTACAAGAACTTTTAGAGCGTGGTTTCATTCGACCAAGCACATCACCGTGGGGAGCTCCTGTTTTGTTTGTCAAGAAGAAAGATGGTACATTCAGGTTGTGTATCGACTACCGAGAGTTGAACAAACTTACCATCAAGAACCGCTACCCACTACCGAGAATCGACGACTTATTTGATCAACTACAAGGCTCGTCTGTTTATTCAAAGATTGACTTACGTTCCGGGTATCATCAAATGCGGGTGAAAGAAGATGATATTCCAAAGACTGCTTTCAGAACACGTTACGGTCATTACGAGTTTATGGTCATGCCGTTTGGTTTAACTAATGCACCAGCTGTGTTCATGGACCTTATGAACCGAGTGTGTGGACCATACCTTGACAAGTTTGTCATTGTTTTCATTGATGACATACTTATTTACTCAAAGAATGACCAAGAACACGGTGAACATTTGAGAAAGGTGTTAGAAGTATTGAGGAAGGAAGAATTGTACGCTAAGTTTTCAAAGTGTGCATTTTGGTTGGAAGAAGTTCAATTCCTCGGTCACATAGTGAACAAAGAAGGTATTAAGGTGGATCCGGCAAAGATAGAAACTGTTGAAAAGTGGGAAACCCCGAAAACTCCGAAACACATACGCCAGTTTTTAGGACTAGCTGGTTACTACAGAAGGTTCATCCAAGACTTTTCCAGAATAGCAAAACCCTTGACTGCATTAACGCATAAAGGGAAGAAATTTGAATGGAATGATGAACAAGAGAAAGCGTTTCAGTTATTGAAGAAAAAGCTAACTACGGCACCTATATTGTCATTGCCTGAAGGGAATGATGATTTTGTGATTTATTGTGACGCATCAAAGCAAGGTCTCGGTTGTGTATTAATGCAACGAACGAAGGTGATTGCTTATGCGTCTAGACAATTGAAGATTCACGAACAAAATTATACGACGCATGATTTGGAATTAGGCGCGGTTGTTTTTACATTAAAGACTTGGAGGCACTACTTATATGGGGTCAAAAGTATTATATATACCGACCACAAAAGTCTTCAACACATATTTAATCAGAAACAACTGAATATGAGGCAGCGTAGGTGGATTGAATTATTGAATGATTACGATTTTGAGATTCGTTACCACCCGGGGAAGGCAAATGTGGTAGCCGATGCCTTGAGCAGGAAGGATAGAGAACCCATTCGAGTAAAATCTATGAATATAATGATTCATAATAACATTACTACTCAAATAAAGGAGGCGCAACAAGGAGTTTTAAAAGAGAGAAATTTAAAGGATGAAATACCCAAAGGATCGGAGAAGCATCTTAATATTCGGGAAGACGGAACCCGGTATAGGGCTGAAAGGATTTGGGTACCAAAATTTGGAGATATGAGAGAAATGGTACTTAGAGAAGCTCATAAAACCAGATACTCAATACATCCTGGAACGGGGAAGATGTACAAGGATCTCAAGAAACATTTTTGGTGGCCGGGTATGAAAGCCGATGTTGCTAAATACGTAGGAGAATGTTTGACGTGTTCTAAGGTCAAAGCTGAGCATCAGAAACCATCAGGTCTACTTCAACAACCCGAAATCCCGGAATGGAAATGGGAAAACATTACCATGGATTTCATCACTAAATTGCCAAGGACTGCAAGTGGTTTTGATACTATTTGGGTAATAGTTGATCGTCTCACCAAATCAGCACACTTCCTACCAATAAGAGAAGATGACAAGATGGAGAAGTTAGCACGACTGTATTTGAAGGAAGTCATCTCCAGACATGGAATACCAATCTCTATTATCTCTGATAGGGATGACAGATTTATTTCAAGATTCTGGCAGACATTACAGCAAGCATTAGGAACTCGTCTAGACATGAGTACTGCCTATCATCCACAAACTGATGGGCAGAGCGAAAGGACGATACAAACGCTTGAAGACATGCTACGAGCATGTGTTATTGATTTCGGAAACAGTTGGGATCGACATCTACCGTTAGCAGAATTTTCCTACAACAACAGCTACCATTCAAGCATTGAGATGGCGCCGTTTGAAGCACTTTATGGTAGAAAGTGCAGGTCTCCGATTTGTTGGAGTGAGGTGGGGGATAGACAGATTACGGGTCCGGAGATTATACAAGAAACTACCGAGAAGATCATCCAAATTCAACAACGGTTGAAAACCTCCCAAAGTCGACAAAAGAGCTACGCTGACATTAAAAGAAAAGATATAGAATTTGAAATTGGAGAGATGGTCATGCTTAAAGTTTCACCTTGGAAAGGAGTTGTTCGATTTGGTAAACGAGGGAAATTAAATCCAAGGTATATTGGACCATTCAAGATTATTGATCGTGTCGGACCAGTAGCTTACCGACTTGAATTACCTCAACAACTCGCGGCTGTACATAACACTTTCCATGTCTCGAATTTGAAGAAATGTTTTGCTAAAGAAGATCTCACTATTCCGTTAGATGAAATCCAAATCAACGAAAAACTCCAATTCATCGAAGAACCCGTCGAAATAATGGATCGTGAGGTTAAAAGACTTAAGCAAAACAAGATACCAATTGTTAAGGTTCGATGGAATGCTCGTAGAGGACCCGAGTTCACCTGGGAGCGTGAAGATCAGATGAAGAAGAAATACCCGCATCTATTTCCAGAAGATTCGTCAACACCTTCAACAGCTTAAAATTTCGGGACGAAATTTATTTAACGGGTAGGTACTGTAGTGACCCGAACTTTTCCATGTTTATATATATTAATTGAGATTGATGTTTACATGATTAAATGTTTCCAACATGTTAAGCAATCAAACTTGTTAAGACTTGATTAATTGAAATAGGTTTCATATAGACAATTGACCACCCAAGTTGACCGGTGATTCACGAACGTTAAAACTTGTAAAAAAACTATATGATGACATATATATGGTTATATATATAGTTAACATGATATTATGATAAGTAAACATATCATTAATTATATTAACAATGAACTACATATGTAAAAACAAGACTACTAACTTAATGATTTTGAAACGAGACATATATGTAACGTTTATCGTTGTAACGACATTTAATGTATATATATCATATTAAGAGATATTCGTACATCATAATATCATGATAATATAATAATTTAAAATCTCTTTTGTTATTATAAACATTGGGTTAACAACATTTAACAAGATCGTTAACCTAAAGGTTTCAAAACAACACTTACATGTAACGACTAACGATGACTTAACGACTCAGTTAAAATGTATATACATGTAGTGTTTTAATATGTATTTATACACTTTTGAAAGACTTCAATACACTTATCAAAATACTTCTACTTAACAAAAATGCTTACAATTACATTCTCGTTCAGTTTCATCAACAATTCTACTCGTATGCACCCGTATTCGTACTCGTACAATACACAGCTTTTAGATGTATGTACTATTGGTATATACACTCCAATGATCAGCTCTTAGCAGCCCATGTGAGTCACCTAACACATGTGGGAACCATCATTTGGCAACTAGCATGAAATATCTCATAAGATTACAAAAATATGAGTAATCATTCATGACTTATTTACATGAAAACAAAATTACATATCCTTTATATCTAATCCATACACCAACGACCAAAAACACCTACAAACACTTTCATTCTTCAATTTTCTTCATCTAATTGAACTCTCTCAAGTTCTATCTTCAAGTTCTAAGTGTTCTTCATAAATTCCAAAAGTTCTAGTTTCATAAAATCAAGAATACTTTCAAGTTTGCTAGCTCACTTCCAATCTTGTAAGGTGATCATCCAACCTCAAGAAATCTTTGTTTCTTACATTAGGTTATCATTCTAATACAAGGTAATAATCATATTCAAACTTTGGTTCAATTTCTATAACTATAACAATCTTATTTCAAGTGATGATCTTACTTGAACTTGTTTTCGTGTCATGATTTTGCTTCAAGAACTTTGAGCCATCCAAGGATCCATTGAAGCTAGATCAATTTTTCTCTTTTCCAGTAGGTTCATCCAAGGAACTTAAGGTAGTAATGATGTTCATAACATCATTCGATTCATACATATAAAGCTATCTTATTCGAAGGTTTAAACTTGTAATCACTAGAACATAGTTTAGTTAATTCTAAACTTGTTCGCAAACAAAAGTTAATCCTTCTAACTTGACTTTTAAAATCAACTAAACACATGTTCTATATCTATATGATATGCTAACTTAATGATTTAAAACCTGGAAACACGAAAAACACCGTAAAACCGGATTTACGCCGTCGTAGTAACACCGCGGGCTGTTTTGGGTTAGTTAATTAAAAACTATGATAAACTTTGATTTAAAAGTTGTTATTCCGAGAAAATGATTTTTATTATGAACATGAAACTATATCCAAAAATTATGGTTAAACTCAAAGTGGAAGTATGTTTTCTAAAATGGTCATCTAGACGTCGTTCTTTCGACTGAAATGACTACCTTTACAAAAACGACTTGTAACTTATTTTTCCGACTAGAAACCTATACTTTTTTTGTTTAGATTCATAAAATAGAGTTCAATATGAAACCATAGCAATTTGATTCACTCAAAACGGATTTAAAATGAAGAAGTTATGGGTAAAACAAGATTGGATAATTTTTCTCATTTTAGCTACGTGAAAATTGGTAACAAATCTATTCCAACCATAACTTAATCAACTTGTATTATATATTATGTAATCTTGAGATACCATAGACACGTATACAATGTTTCGACCTATCATGTCGACACAACTATATATATTTCGGAACAACCATAGACACTCTATATGTGAATGTTGGAGTTAGCTATACAGGGTTGAGGTTGATTCCAAAATATATATAGTTTGAGTTGTGATCAATACTGAGATACGTATACACTGGGTCGTGGATTGATTCAAGATAATATTTATCGATTTATTTCTGTACATCTAACTGTGGACAACTAGTTGTAGGTTACTAACGAGGACAGCTGACTTAATAAACTTAAAACATCAAAATATATTAAAAGTGTTGTAAATATATTTTGAACATACTTTGATATATATGTATATATTGTTATAGGTTCGTGAATCAACCAGTGGCCAAGTCTTACTTCCCGACGAAGTAAAAATCTGTGAAAGTGAGTTATAGTCCCACTTTTAAAATCAAATATTTTTGGGATGAGAATACATGCAGGTTTTATAAATGATTTACAAAATAGACACAAGTACGTGAAACTACATTCTATGGTTGAATTATCGAAATCGAATATGCCCCTTTTTATTAAGTCTGGTAATCTAAGAATTAGGGAACAGACACCCTAATTGACGCGAATCCTAAAGATAGATCTATTGGGCCTAACAAACCCCATCCAAAGTACCGGATGCTTTAGTACTTCGAAATTTATATCATATCCGAAGGGTGTCCCGGAATGATGGGGATATTCTTATATATGCATCTTGTTATTGTCGGTTACCAGGTGTTCACCATATGAATGATTTTTATCTCTATGTATGGGATGTGTATTGAAATATGAAATCTTGTGGTCTATTGTTACGATTTGATATATATAGGTTAAACCTATAACTCACCAACATTTTTGTTGACGTTTTAAGCATGTTTATTCTCAGGTGATTATTAAGAGCTTCCGCTGTCGCATACTTAAATAAGGACAAGATTTGGAGTCCATGCTTGTATGATATTGTGTAAAAACTGCATTCAAGAAACTTATTTTGTTGTAACATATTTGTATTGTAAACCATTATGTAATGGTCGTGTGTAAACAGGATATTTTAGATTATCATTATTTGATAATCTACGTAAAGCTTTTTAAACCTTTATTGATGAAATAAAGGTTATGGTTTGTTTAAAAATGAATGCAGTCTTTGAAAAACGTCTCATATAGAGGTCAAAACCTCGCAACGAAATCAATTAATATGGAACGTTTTTAATCAATAAGAACGGGACATTTCACAGGTCTTCAAGCTGGGACGGCGTCCCAACTGTTTAGACGGCGTCCAAACCCAAAAAGAAAACAGGATCTTACATTATATAATTAATATTATTAAAAAAATTATATGAGTAATAATTATATTAATAATAATTATAAATAATAACGATAATATTAATCATAAAAATGATAATAATTATATTATTATTGATAATGATAATAGATTGTATTAATTTCTAATATAACTAATGATATTAATAATAATAACAATATTATTATTATTATTATTGGTATCATTTTTATTATTAGTTATAAATTTATTATTTTTATTAATGATAATAATAATACTAACATCATATCAACTTATACTTATCGAATTTTATATATATATACTTTATATAATAATATTAATGATAAAAATATTATGATAAAATAATGATAATAATATTAACACAACAATTATAATCTTAACTTGTAATTACATATAATATATTAACATTACATATTAATAACTATGTAACATTCATACAACATATTCGGATATTTATTTCAATAAACATAGTATTTTAGTTATGTACAAAAATCATATATATATGTATATATATATTGTTCACATATTTATTTATAAACAATTGTTCGTGAATCGTCGGGAATAGTCAAAGGTTAAATGCATTCATGTAATCTATTCCAAAAATTTTGAGACTCAGCTTTACAGACTTTGCTTATCGTGTCGAAATCATATTAAGATCAAGTTTAAATTTGGTCAGAAATTTCTGGGTCGTCACAGTACCTACCCGTTAAAGAAATTTCGTCCCGAAATTTGATCGAGGTCGCAATGGCAAGCCATAAAAATGTCTTCATGACGAATATGAGTTGATAAATAGAGTTTTATCAATATTGAGTAATATTCATAAAGTAATTCGATTTACTCGAAGTGTACGAGCGAAGTTATCACAAAAGGTTGGGATAGAGATTTAACTTTTGACGTAGTCACAGTGGATTTCTGGAATTCAAGGGATTTGAAGAAAATCTTCGAAATCTAAAAGATTTGATTCTTCGGCGAAGAAGGAAATTAAGATCTCCATAATTAAATACGATGATCAGCCTTGATTACTCTGTCTGATGTTTCCATTATAAATTAAACTCTTCCGTTCCATTATCCTCACCATTCCTATACTTTCTTTCTTAGTTCATACATCCAAAAGATTGTGAAAATGCTTAATCCAGTTCCGATCCTTGTCCTTATCCTTACTATTGCAACAATTATTCTCCTTTTCCAACTTCCACCAGAGGAATCTGTTTTCTTTTACTTCGCCCTTGGGGTTATAGTGTTTTTAATTCTCCCGTGTCTTTATGTTGCGATATACATTGACATACATGGTTTGTAATTTATGTGTTGTTATCAAGATTTATATCCTCCTTTATATTTCGGAGCTCTATGCTTTTGTTTTCTCTTCCCGACTTTAAATAAAGCAAGTAATGGTCCAGAATTTGTAGGTATGGAGTTTCGAATGAACATGACTAATATTCTAAGAAAGAAATAGTAATAGTACAATCTGACTTGTCAAATTACCAGAATTCAAGAGAAAAGATAGAACTATCAAGAAAATATGTTCTTGATATGTTTATAGATTAGACAGATTGTAAAAGTCATGTAACATTGCACATGATGACGTTATAGTCTGTGAATCATCACGTTCCATTAGAAACTCAGCATGACTTACTGTAATATAATCACGTTGATCAAATGTCATTATATTATACTAACTCATGCATCAGTTCCCAACACTACTTCAAAAGCATTCATAGTTTAAACTTGAAAGTTTACAGAATATAGAAACTAACAGTTTCTTATATGATGTAACACTGGTAGCACAAAGAGATAAATGATTTCAGATAAGAATATTTATGAATATATCCTCAGAAATATCGAATATATTTATGATGATATTTTGGAATTTCTAAGATCGAAGGTTGATGATGAAAAATTTTCCGCAAGATTTTAACATGAGTTCGGAGCAAGATATTCTCTAAAGATTTCAACGGATCCAGAATTACCTGGATTCTTTGATTATAGGGTTTGGTCCTTGTATTTTTCCTCGGTCTCCTTCATGGTTAGCTCAATCCGTTTTCCAGTTTCAACTTTTCTGAGCTTTTCCAATATACTATTTTTTTATCATCAAACTTCTGACAATTAAGGTCGTTTACAGTTGTCTACAGTTTCTGCTGCTTCATTCAGCTTTTTCAAAGTTCAAAGTTTTGATTCGTAGACTGGGTGCTTTTCAAAATTTCAGAATGGAAGGTCATAATTCTAAGAGATAAAGGTTATATGTATACCTATAACTGTTATTGCAGATATGCTGTGAGTTTTCAAAGTACTGATTACTGATTATCAGTAATTGGTATGACAATTCTTGTTACAAGATGGGGATGAGTATATGATGGGGTTTCTATGAATATAATGATTTTTCAAAAAAATCAAAGATCAATGAAGTTGCTGGTAAGTTTACTCCTAATGTGGTAAGATATATACGGTTCTCCGGTATCAATGATGAAAGGCAACTTCTATATCAAGGTTATAATAAAGCTAATTCGAATGAAAGTCGAAGTTGGTTTGCTGAAGCTGTGACAGAATTGGCTAATTTGGAAAGGAATTGCAAAGTTATTTTTGGTAATAACAACGCCAAAGGAGTTAGCACAGATACGTGTTAAACGTTTACTCAGGTTCCGAGAGTTTTTTTTTCCAGGTGCATAACTATATGCATAAATCTTTTCCTTCCATAGATGAAGTGCGGTTGGTTCATTTTCTCGCTTGAGGTGTTTTCAAGAATCATGAAAGGTTTGAACGCAGATTGTAATCGTCAAGATACAAACAAGGTTTAAGATGAACTCAAGTGGCAAACTTGAAGAAATATTTAGTTTCCTATGTTATAATCAATATTTTAATTCATTTTTATTGTCCAATGTTATTAGTTCACAGTCGATAGTCCACAGTTATGAAAGGACCCGTTCATATACATTATAAACGATTCATAATAGTTGATTACATTGCGAGGTATTTGACCTCTATATGATACATTTTACAAACATTGCATTCGTTTTTAAAAGACAAACTTTCTTTACATCGAAAATTGACAGGCATGCATACCATTTCATAATATCCACTATCCAACTATAAATTGATTTAATAATAATCTTTGATGAACTCAATGACTCGAATGCAACGTTCTTCGAAATATGCTATGAAAGACTCCAAGTAATATCTTTAAAATGAGCAAATGCACAGCGGAAGATTTCTTTAACACCTGAGAATAAACATGCTTTAAAGTGTCAACCAAAAGGTTGGTGAGTTCATTAGTTTATCATAATCATTTATTTCCATCATTTTAATAGACCACAAGAATTTCATTTTCAGTTCTCATAAATATACGTCCCATGCATAGAGACAAAAATAATCATTCATATGGTGAACACCTGGTAACCGACATTAACTAGATACATATAAGAATATCCCCTATCATTCCGGGATCCTCCTTCGGACATGATATAAATTTCGAAGTACTAAAGCATCCGGTACTTTGGATGGGGTTTGTTAGGCCCAATAGATCTATCTTTAGGATTCGCGTCAATTAGGGTATCTGTTCCCTAATTCTTAGATTACCAGACTTAATAAAAAGGGGCATATTCGATTTCGATAATTCAACCATAGAATGTAATTTCACGTCCTTGTGTCTATTTCGTAAAACATTTATAAAAGTTGCGCATGTATTCTCAGCCCAAAAATATAAAGGGTAAAAAGGCAAATGAAACTCACCATACTGTATTTCGTAGTAAAAATACATATAACGTCATTGAACAAGTGCAAGGTTGGCCTCGGATTCACGAACCTAAATTAATTATATATATTTATGTGTTGGTCAATATTTGTCTAACAAATTAGGTCAAGTCATAGTGTACCACAATCCTAATGCTCGAGACTAATATGCAAAAGTCAACAAAAGTAAATTTGACTCAAAATAATTTCCAAAAATCTATACATGATTAATATATAGTTTAAATATCGTTGTTTTATATTTTTAAATATTTTTAAAAGATTACTAGTGTAAATAATATAATTTATTTATTAATAAATAAAATTTTATATTAAATTTATATAATCAAATATACTTTTATATATATTAAGTAATAAAATTTATAGGGTTCATTTAATATCATAAAGATAATATAATAGGTATTATTAAAGTAAGTTATTACACGTAGTAAAATATGTTTGTATCACATATTTATTTTATAAAATAATATCTATAATGATAGTAAGTAAAAGTTATATTATTTTGTAATAATAATTATTATTATAAAAATATCAATATTTATAATTACTAAGATGACGTTATGATAAAACGATAATTCTAATTATGATAACTTTAATATTTACGATAATTTTTAATATTATCTTTAAAATAATAATTCTATTTAAAATAATAATAATAATGATATTTTATAGTAACAATGACATTTCTATTAAAATGATAATTTTTATTAAAATGATAGTTTTAATACTAACTATACTTTTAATAATAATAGTAATGATAAAAATAATAAGAACGATAATTTTATCTAAATCAATATCTTATAATATTTTAATTTCATCATGATACTCTTACCCATTATTTCCTAATCGTTTCGTTTAATAGCTTTTAATCGTCTTTTATATCGTGTTCATAATAATGATAATAATAGTACTCAAAATAATTAGGTGTTACAAATATTTGTTTTAATTACACTAATATTAATAATGATGGTTACTATAACGTTATTAACGATAATACTAATAATTATCTTAATGATAATATAGTAATAATAATAATAACAATAACAATAACCATTTTTAAATAATGATATATATATATTAATATTAATAATGATAATAATAATAATAATAATAATAATAATAATAATAATAATAATAATAATAATTGGATAATAATAATAATACTAATTATAACTTTAACGATAATAACGATAGTAATAATAAAAAAAAATAACAATTTTTAATGATAAATCCCTTTTATTGATAAAGATAATAATAATGATAATAATAAGATAAAACTAGAACGACGATAATAATAATCATTTTTAATAAAAATATCGAAAATTCAATTGATTATAACTTCTAATCCGTTCATCGAAACCATTCGATATCTAAAGGAAAAGTTATTAATTTTTCGCTAGCTTTCCAAGGACATGCATATCTTATACCTTATCTCAACCGCAAGTGTAACTAATTCAACATTCAACCTAACCTGTCTAATGGCAATATCAAAAGTACAAGCATGCATAATCCTAAATACTCGAGCACTAGTCAGGGATACACTATTAGTATGTAAAAGTTAAATTATGAGTACTCACGTATCAATATTGAGATTCAATATTGCAGGAAAGGTACGTAGACGCAACGGAAATGATAAACACTATATTGACCTCACGAGCATACCCATGAACCATACTCAATCACCTCCATAGCTATAACCCATAATTTCCTTAATCCTATCCCACTCGAAAAACAATTTCAAAATCACTCGGACAGCACTCCGTCGTAATATTTTATGTATACTAATAATATCTTGAAATAATACGGAGTAAATATATATATGTAAATCGATTGAGAGAGTTTAGAGAAAAATATTTTCAAGTTTCTATGAAATAATGAAACCTATTGAATTCTATTTATAATAGATTTTTGAATTATTAAAGTGAATTATTAAAGTATGAATTATTAAAGTAAATTATTAAAGTATGAATTATTAAAGTGAATTATTAAAGTATGAATTATTAAAGCGAATTATTAAAGTATGAATTATTAAAGTGAATTATTAAAGTATGAATTATTAAAGTGAATTATTAAAGTTAAAGTAAAGTAAAAATAAAGTAAAGGTAAAGTTTAAGTATAGTAAAAGTATAAAACTATGTACGTATAATACGCGTATAAATATATAATATTAATTTAAATCGTTATATATATTTAATAAAATAAAATATAAATATCGTTATCTTTATCATACTAGTTAAGTAATGAGTTGTCAAAAGTGGTTCTAGATATTTATAAAAGTTATATACGTTTTAATAATAAAGTTCTTTTTAAACTGAAAACGTTTTTGTACGTTTGAAACTAAATAGATCAATCGAGTCTTTATGAGATTCAATCTTCCACTATCCTTTGTCTAGTTCTCAATGATTGACAATTTGTTCTTATTTATAAATCACTTTACCATTTTCCGAATATTGTTAAAATGGAAAGATTTCTCAAATCAACGTGGACCTTTCAACAGAGACTTGTAATCATAATTCAATATATCTGATAATTCAATCATTTGATCTTATCTTCTAATTCCATTGATAAATATTTTGAAACAGATACAATCATATAAAGTATTTAATCTAATATTTTGTTTACGTTTCAAGTTATAATATATATACACATATACATATATAATCATATTCGTTTAATGGTTCGTGAATCGATGGAACTTGGTCGAGGTTTAATGAATGTATGAACATAGTTTAAAATTCTTGAAATTTAACTTAACAAATATTGCTTATTGTGTCGGAAACATATAAAGATTAAAGTTTAAATTTGGTTGAAAATTTCCGGGTTGTCACAGTACCTACCCGTTAAAGAAATTTCGTCCCGAAATTTAAGTGGAAAGGTCGTGAATGATAATAAGTATGTTTTCATGATACATACGGGCTGAAAATTAGAGTTTTATCATCAGCGAATAATTTGGATAAACAATCCATTTATATGAAGAGTACGAATGAAGCTAACATAGAAGAGTGAAATGAGTAAGTGTAGATTCATCTTATCATTTGACGTAGATATGATTGATTCCCAGATTTCAAGGGATTTGAAGAAAATCTTCTTAATAAGATTTGACTCTCTGGTAATCAAGCGAATTAGGATCCGCTTTAAATGCGATCGTCCATTTTAATTATTCTGTCGGAGATTTTCTTATAAATTCACCTCCTTCGTTTCCTTACAACTCACACCTTCTGTTGATGCATTTTATGCAAGTCCCTAGACATCTACCCACGTCCATTGCAGGTACAACAGTTTACAGGCCACCATGATTGCTCATTATTATCCTATCCGTGTTTGTATGTGGTTACAGGAACTACAGGAACGAGATTTAGATGTTTGACTATGTTAGACTTAGTCAGACGTACGAGTGAAGCCTCACTAGTACGGCTGACAGGCTCATACGCACGGTTGATGCTGAGCTAAGTCACAATTACAACCTAAATGAGAAGACACGAGTGAGTGATCACCCGTACGGCTGATGAAGCCAACTCGTACGTGTGATGAATGAATCGTATGGGTGAGTCAACATCAGGGGTATATAAAGTCTTATGTTCTTCATTTTAGGTTAAGCCTCTCATTTGTTACACACACTCAGATCTAGTGAGCTCCTCCAATTTTCTATCAGTCAAAATCACCCAGGTGGTGAATAATAGCTCTAGGTGTTGATCTAATCACACTTGATTTAGTTGTGGTTTGACAAAATTAATCAAAAAAAAAACTTAACCTATTCACTAGAGGGTTTGATTCACTTATTCCGCCATTGTGTGAGTTAAATCTGTTAAATTTCTAAGTTCCTAGTCATGTTTCATCACCTTCTATTCTTTTCCCCTCAACTCATATTTTAAAGTATTCATCAATAGGCTCCATCCAGTTCTGATTCTCGATGTACTTTTAACTTTTATATCGGTCATTCTTCTTTTTCATCTACCGCCGGAAGAATCTATTTACTTCTACTATACTCTTGGGTTTATAGTGTTTCTAGTTTTCTCGTGTCTTTATATTGCTATATGCATCGATATATATGGTTTATAATTTCTGGTTTATCGTTGGGCTTTATATGTTCCCTTATATTTCAAAGTCTCTGCTTCTGTCTTCTATAATCATTATCATTCACAGTTAATGCTCTCTTTTATTTGCTGCAATTTATACCCCAATTTCTATTTCGGAGTTTTGTCCTTTTGTTTCTTCTTCTTGCGATTAAGCACCGCTTGTAATGGTCCAGAATTCACAGATATGAATTTTGGAATGAACATTGTTAATGTTCTATGAAGGAAATTATGATGGCACGATCTTGACTTGTCAAATTACTAGAATACCTTGGAAAAGGCCGAATCATCAAGAAATATTTTCTTGATATTTTAGAGGTTAAATAGAATACAAGAGTCGTATAACATGGCACATGATGATATTATGATCTGTGAATCATCACGTTCCATTTAGAAACTCAGCATGACTTACTGTAATATAATCACGTTGATCAAGTGTCATTATATTATACTAATTCATGCTTCAGTTCCAAACACTACTTCAAAATATTCCTATTTTAAACTTGAATGTTTCAGAATTTAGAAACTAAAATAGTTTCTTTTATGATGTAATACAGATAGTGCGATGAGGTAAATGATTTCAAATAAGAAAAATTAAGAAAATATCTTCAGAAATATGGAGGATATTTATAATGAAAGATATGATGATATTTTAGAATTTCTAATATCAGAGGATGATGAAGAATATTGTCCGCAGGGGTTTAGAGTCAGGAGCAAGGTATTCGTTAATGACTTCAGCAGGTACCGAATCATTTGGATCCTTTGAAGTCAGGTTCAGTCTTTGTAATTTGTCCAAAGCCTCCTTCCTACTTTGCTCAATCCGTTTTCCAGTTCCAAAACTTCTCTTTTTCTGCGCTTTGCCAGCACACTTCATCATTATCATCCAGCTTTTACCATTTAAAGTCGTTTTTAGTTTTTGCTGCTTCATCAGCATTTTTTCCATTTTCGGAGAACCAATTCTTAGTTCGGAGTGTTTTTCAGAAACTTCACATTCAAATTAAGTCCAGAAGATAGACGTTATATATACACATATAACTGTTGGCGTAGACATGCTGCGAGATTTCAAAATACTGATTGCTAATTCCCAATGATTCGTATGGCAATTCTCATTACAAGATGCGAATGAGTAAATGATGGGGTTTCAATAAATAATTATAATGACTTTTTGGAAAGGCTAAAGTCAAAGGGTAATGAAGTTGTTGGTACATCTGCTAATAATATGGTGGAATGTAAAAGGTTCCCTGGTAACGATGGTGTATATCTCAAGATTATAATAAGGTTAGTCTGACTGAAAAGTTGAAGTTGACTTGCTGAAGCTGTGACAAAACTGGCTACTTTGAATAGGAGTCGCAAAGTTATTTTTGCTAATAAATGCCAAAGAATCTGACGCGGATACGTTGTTTAAACTTTTACTTTGGTTTCAAGAGTTTTTCGGGTACATAACTGTGGGTAACATGTGGTTGGATCATCATCTCGATTGCTCATCATTCGAAGTGTCTTCAGAAATTTTTGAAGGGTTTGAACACAGATTGTAATTGTTAACATACATTTGATGTTCTAACATAGTTTTGAAGTCAAAATATAGCTTGTGAAATATGTAAGGATCTAAGAGTGATGATTTTGGTCATATCTCAAGTTGAATTTTGAGATTTCAAAATCAGAATATGTAATTAAATTTTGAATGAGTATGGTTGTTTTGATTTTTTATAAAAGAATGTATATTGTTGTGAAAGTAGGGAGTATAATGGATGATTTGCTGAATCAGATTCGAAGAATGTAATATATTATTTGTGAATTTATATATCTCTCGGGTATTACCTACCCGTTAAAAAAAATTTCACAATTAATATTTTGTACAAAAGAATTTTATTACAGTCTTTATGAAAATATATATATGTATATTTTCTTCAGATGTAACATAGATTTAATGATTTAATGTTAAATTAAACTCATTTGATTTACGGTTGAAACTAGAATTTAATAATCCCTAAAGGCTTTAAAAAGTACATAACTTTTACGCAGTATTTCTTTAATGACATTGAAATTATGAATCAATACTTCATTATTTATTGATGTATGATGTTCGGTTCGTGGAATTCTTGTGAATTTCGCAAAGTACGAATAATGTTATCTGAAAAGTTTCGGGTACATCGATGATGAAAGTGTAAAATCAAATATATACTTGATTTTTTTATGAATTGGAATTTGTTGAATTGCGACAGAGATTGTAGTTAACGCTGGTTAAGTTGCGACCGAAGGACGTACATTATTGCATATTTGTAATATGAATTAACCGAGTAGTTAAGATTCACACACAATAGTTTAGCACGAAAAGATTTATTTCAAATATATATATATATATATATATATATATATATATATATATATATATATATATATATATATATATATATATATATATATATATATATAATATACATATAATTTCTTCAGAGGGAATGAGTTAATTCTTCATAACTTGTTGATACAATATACACGTTATTGATTCGTAATGATGTCCACAGTGATTCTTGAACTGACGGAGTTTGTGATGTTATCGGTGTTGTTGATTCGGATGTTGACTGTACTGACGATGCTGCTAACTCTGACGGTACTGTTGATGATGTTGGTAAAGCAAGTTTAGCTTGTTAATCACACACCATTTTTGTCAGGGTTTCTACTCTTCCTTCTATCATTTTTGGTTCGCTTAACTGATTTATGGTTAGGGCTAGATTAGATAATCTCTAAGACTTTAGAGATTACATAATCGCCGCGGAATGTTTCTCCAATGAAGTTATGAATTAATACTTCATCAGTTATTGTTGTTGGTACTCCTTGGTATCTATGGTGCGTATGACGTTGATGCTCGTGGGACAGATTGTGAAGTTGAGGTTTACAACGCGGTTGTGGTTGGAGGTGGTAATGGTACTGTTGGCGTTGATGATGGTGGTACTGGTTATACTGCTGATGCTGCTGCTGGTGTTTGTAATCTCTGCACCATATTCTCCAAAGCCACTACCCGAGCGCGAAGCTCGTTGACTTCTTCTATTACACCGGGGTGATTGTCGGTTCAGACGAGCGGATAAATAAAATCTAAAATTTGATGTAATATATAATCGTGACGAGATACTCTGGAAATGAGCGAGAACATGGTGTTTCGGACAGGTTCGCCGGTAAGTGCTTCAGGTTCTTCGTCAAGAGGGCAATGTGGTGGATGGAAGAGATCACCTTCTTCTTGTCTCCAATGATTGAGGAGGCTACGAACCCATCCCCAATTCATCCAGAATAGGTGATGACTGATTGGTTGATCTATTCCGGTCACACTGCTTTCGGAGCTTGAATGGGATTCCATTTCGGAATCTGAGTGACTTGAACTGATGACGAATTCCATTTCGTACGATTGGATAAAGGATTTTTTTTTTTTTTATATGAAATGATTTTGGCTAACGGATGGTATTCTAATTACATAGAATATATATATATATATATATATATATATATATATATATATATATATATATATATATATATATATATATATATATATATATATATATATATATATATATATATATATATATAGATAGATCAAAAGATTCCGTAGATTACGGAGGACTTTGCGGGATATGTCAGGCAAAGGTTAAAGTAACAGATACGATAAGATATGATTTAGCAGATATGCTAAGATATGAATTTTTTCCTATACACTATTCATGCAATCAATGCAGCAAGACGTGTCTTAGACTAAAAATGATAAGCAGGTAATTTCCTGAGGATGATAAGTAGTTAATTTTCGACACAAAATGATAAGCAAAACTTTTGACATGCAGACACGGTCGAAGTCCAGACTCACTAATGCATCCTATCGACTTATCAGTTAGACACACTAATGCAGACCTGGTTCGCTAAGACCACCGCTCTGATACCAACTGAAAGGACCCGTTCATATACATTATAAACGATTCATAATAGTTGATTACATTGCGAGGTATTTGACCTCTATATGATACATTTTACAAACATTGCATTCGTTTTTAAAAGACAAACTTTCTTTACATCGAAAATTGACAGGCATGCATACCATTTCATAATATCCACTATCCAACTATAAATTGATTTAATAATAATCTTTGATGAACTCAATGACTCGAATGCAACGTTCTTCGAAATATGCTATGAAAGACTCCAAGTAATATCTTTAAAATGAGCAAATGCACAGCGGAAGATTTCTTTAACACCTGAGAATAAACATGCTTTAAAGTGTCAACCAAAAGGTTGGTGAGTTCATTAGTTTATCATAATCATTTATTTCCATCATTTTAATAGACCACAAGAATTTCATTTTCAGTTCTCATAAATATACGTCCCATGCATAGAGACAAAAATAATCATTCATATGGTGAACACCTGGTAACCGACATTAACTAGATACATATAAGAATATCCCCTATCATTCCGGGATCCTCCTTCGGACATGATATAAATTTCGAAGTACTAAAGCATCCGGTACTTTGGATGGGGTTTGTTAGGCCCAATAGATCTATCTTTAGGATTCGCGTCAATTAGGGTATCTGTTCCCTAATTCTTAGATTACCAGACTTAATAAAAAGGGGCATATTCGATTTCGATAATTCAACCATAGAATGTAATTTCACGTCCTTGTGTCTATTTCGTAAAACATTTATAAAAGTTGCGCATGTATTCTCAGCCCAAAAATATAAAGGGTAAAAAGGCAAATGAAACTCACCATACTGTATTTCGTAGTAAAAATACATATAACGTCATTGAACAAGTGCAAGGTTGGCCTCGGATTCACGAACCTAAATTAATTATATATATTTATGTGTTGGTCAATATTTGTCTAACAAATTAGGTCAAGTCATAGTGTACCACAATCCTAATGCTCGAGACTAATATGCAAAAGTCAACAAAAGTAAATTTGACTCAAAATAATTTCCAAAAATCTATACATGATTAATATATAGTTTAAATATCGTTGTTTTATATTTTTAAATATTTTTAAAAGATTACTAGTGTAAATAATATAATTTATTTATTAATAAATAAAATTTTATATTAAATTTATATAATCAAATATACTTTTATATATATTAAGTAATAAAATTTATAGGGTTCATTTAATATCATAAAGATAATATAATAGGTATTATTAAAGTAAGTTATTACACGTAGTAAAATATGTTTGTATCACATATTTATTTTATAAAATAATATCTATAATGATAGTAAGTAAAAGTTGTATTATTTTGTAATAATAATTATTATTATAAAAATATCAATATTTATAATTACTAAGATGACGTTATGATAAAACGATAATTCTAATTATGATAACTTTAATATTTACGATAATTTTTAATATTATCTTTAAAATAATAATTCTATTTAAAATAATAATAATAATGATATTTTATAGTAACAATGACATTTCTATTAAAATGATAATTTTTATTAAAATGATAGTTTTAATACTAACTATACTTTTAATAATAATAGTAATGATAAAAATAATAAGAACGATAATTTTATCTAAATCAATATCTTATAATATTTTAATTTCATCATGATACTCTTACCCATTATTTCCTAATCGTTTCGTTTAATAGCTTTTAATCGTCTTTTATATCGTGTTCATAATAATGATAATAATAGTACTCAAAATAATTAGGTGTTACAAATATTTGTTTTAATTACACTAATATTAATAATGATGGTTACTATAACGTTATTAACGATAATACTAATAATTATCTTAATGATAATATAGTAATAATAATAATAACAATAACAATAACCATTTTTAAATAATGATATATATATATTAATATTAATAATGATAATAATAATAATAATAATAATAATAATAATAATAATAATAATAATAATTGGATAATAATAATAATACTAATTATAACTTTAACGATAATAACGATAGTAATAATAAAAAAAAATAACAATTTTTAATGATAAATCCCTTTTATTGATAAAGATAATAATAATGATAATAATAAGATAAAACTAGAACTACGATAATAATAATCATTTTTAATAAAAATATCGAAAATTCAATTGATTATAACTTCTAATCCGTTCATCGAAACCATTCGATATCTAAAGGAAAAGTTATTAATTTTTCGCTAGCTTTCCAAGGACATGCATATCTTATACCTTATCTCAACCGCAAGTGTAACTAATTCAACATTCAACCTAACCTGTCTAATGGCAATATCAAAAGTACAAGCATGCATAATCCTAAATACTCGAGCACTAGTCAGGGATACACTATTAGTATGTAAAAGTTAAATTATGAGTACTCACGTATCAATATTGAGATTCAATATTGCAGGAAAGGTACGTAGACGCAACGGAAATGATAAACACTATATTGACCTCACGAGCATACCCATGAACCATACTCAATCACCTCCATAGCTATAACCCATAATTTCCTTAATCCTATCCCACTCGAAAAACAATTTCGAAATCACTCGGACAGCACTCCGTCGTAATATTTTATGTATACTAATAATATCTTGAAATAATACGGAGTAAATATATATATGTAAATCGATTGAGAGAGTTTAGAGAAAAATATTTTCAAGTTTCTATGAAATAATGAAACCTATTGAATTCTATTTATAATAGATTTTTGAATTATTAAAGTGAATTATTAAAGTATGAATTATTAAAGTAAATTATTAAAGTATGAATTATTAAAGTGAATTATTAAAGTATGAATTATTAAAGCGAATTATTAAAGTATGAATTATTAAAGTGAATTATTAAAGTATGAATTATTAAAGTGAATTATTAAAGTTAAAGTAAAGTAAAAATAAAGTAAAGGTAAAGTTTAAGTATAGTAAAAGTATAAAACTATGTACGTATAATACGCGTATAAATATATAATATTAATTTAAATCGTTATATATATTTAATAAAATAAAATATAAATATCGTTATCTTTATCATACTAGTTAAGTAATGAGTTGTCAAAAGTGGTTCTAGATATTTATAAAAGTTATATACGTTTTAATAATAAAGTTCTTTTTAAACTGAAAACGTTTTTGTACGTTTGAAACTAAATAGATCAATCGAGTCTTTATGAGATTCAATCTTCCACTATCCTTTGTCTAGTTCTCAATGATTGACAATTTGTTCTTATTTATAAATCACTTTACCATTTTCCGAATATTGTTAAAATGGAAAGATTTCTCAAATCAACGTGGACCTTTCAACAGAGACTTGTAATCATAATTCAATATATCTGATAATTCAATCATTTGATCTTATCTTCTAATTCCATTGATAAATATTTTGAAACAGATACAATCATATAAAGTATTTAATCTAATATTTTGTTTACGTTTCAAGTTATAATATATATACACATATACATATATAATCATATTCGTTTAATGGTTCGTGAATCGATGGAACTTGGTCGAGGTTTAATGAATGTATGAACATAGTTTAAAATTCTTGAAATTTAACTTAACAAATATTGCTTATTGTGTCGGAAACATATAAAGATTAAAGTTTAAATTTGGTTGAAAATTTCCGGGTTGTCACAAGTTAACAGTCCAATAATTCATATATAGTTTAATATATAATATTCGAATTAATTAATATGTATCGTGACCCGTATACATATCTCAGACTCAATCACAACTCAAAGTATATATATTATTGTAGAATCAACCTCAACCCTGTATAGAGAACTCGATCATTACTGCATATAGAGTGTCTATGGGGATTCCAAATAATATATATAGATGTGTCGATATGATATGTCAAAACCTTGTATACGTGTCCTGATATTTAAAATGCGTAAATAACAGTATTTAAATAACGATAAATAAATTGCGTAAAGTAAATAACAGAAATTAAATGACGATAAATAAAATTGCGATAATTAAAATTGCGATAATTAAAATGTAATAAAGAATTAACAGTTAGCTAAGAACAGTTTGCTAGGATTTTGTTAGCGTGGTATCTTAACAAAATTTCTCATAGTTAATTTATTTGTTTCTAACAAATTTTATTTCGTCCAATGTTTTCTTCATTATGCCACTTGTTGGATTCTGATAGGTCAAAATCCAAATATGAAATTGAATGAAAATGGTTATTCTGTGGTGAACGAATTTGTATCTCTGTGGTTGTAAATAGGATAGTAAATGACTGTTGAATTAGATTTGAAAGAATGTACAGTGTACTTATTAATGTGAAATCTAAATATTCCTCGGGTATTACCTACCCATTAAAATATTTTCACCATTAACAGTTTGTACGAAAGAATTTTTAATTACAATCTTTATGAAAATATATATACATATATATTTTCTTCAGATGTAATCATGGATTTAATGAGTTAATATGCTATTAAACTCATTTGATTTATCATTAGAACAAGAATATATAATCTCTAAAACATTAGAGATTACATAATTGTCATGTCGAACGAAGATAAATGATGTAGAACATCATGTAGAACGATGATTATGCTCGAGGTATAGATTGCGATGTTGAGGTGTGTGATGCAGATGTTGTTGTTGGTGGTACTAGTACTATCGGTACCGATGTTGGTGGTACTGTTGGTGCCGGTGATGTTGCTGAAGTTGGTAAATTTTGCACCATATTCTCCAAATTGATTACTCGAGCGCGAAGCTCGTTGATTTTTTATATTATTCCGGGATGATTTTCGGTCGGAACGAGCGAATGACTAAGGTTTAGAATTGTGGATAGAATATAATCGTGTCGAACTACTTTGGAAATGAGGTTGAAAATGGTGTTTCGGATAGATTCGCCGGTAAGGGCTTCAGGTTCTTCGCCAAGAGGGCAATTTGGTTGGTGGAAAGGATCGCCTTCTTCGCGCCTCCATTGATTAAGTCGACTAAGAACCCATCAGATGAATTGGGGATGGCTGATTGATTGATTCATTCTGGTGACACTGCTTTCGGAGCTTAGGTGAATATCCATGTCGGAATAGCTGTCGGAATAACTATCGGAATAGCTATCGAAATCTGAGGGACTCGAACTAGTTGAGGGATTCATCTCGTACGATCAAATGAAGGATTTTCGATAAGAAATAGATTATAGGATGTAGATTAGTACCCTGCAATACATAATTTACATATGCATATATAATACTAAAATCCCATAAGTTACGGAGGAATCTACGGAAGCTGTCAGGCAAAGGTAACAATAACAGATACGCTAAGATATGAATTTATCTATATACTGTCTATGCAATAGAGGAAGTAAGACATGTCTAGACTAAGAATGATAAGCAGGTAATTTCTTAAGGATGATAAGCAGATGATTTCCGACTAGAAATGATAAGCAAAACTTTTGACATGTAGACACGGTCGAAGTCCAGACTCACTAATGCATCTAAAAAACTATCAGTTAGACATACTAATGCAAGACCTGGTTCCCTAAGACCACCGCTCTGATACCAACTTTCATACAGTTGGGGACTACCACCGTCCCACCCAGTGCCTTCCCACCTAATCTCCTGGTGACCACTGAGTGTACCTCAGATACTGATTTTAGGGCCTGCCTCTGGGCTACTGCCAACCCTCGTAAGGGATCGCAAGGAGTAAGAGCCAATGCTTCGTCACAGGTAACACTGTGAGAACCTCCTTTATGACTAACTCGCCATACATAGACGGCGTTATACCAGCTCTGATACCAACTTTCATGACCCGTCCTAATCTATCTAGACGAAGTCCATATCGATTATAAACGATTTACAATAGTTGATTACATCGCGAGGTTCATGACCTCTATATGATACATTTTACAAACATTGCATTCGTTTTTAAAAAACAAACTTTCTCTACATCGAAAATTGACATGCATGCATACCATTTCGTAATATCCACTATCCAACTATAAATGACTTAATAATAATCTTGATGAACTCCACGACTCGAATGCAACGTGTTTTGAAATATGTCATGAATGACTCCAAGTAATATCTCTAATATGAGCAAATGCACAGCGGAAGATTTCTTTCATACCTGAGAATAAACATGCTTTAAAGTGTCAACCAAAAGGTTGGTGAGTTCATTAGTTTATCATAATCATTCATTTTCATTATTTTAATAGACCACAAGAATTTCATTTCCAGTTCTCATAAATATACGTCCCATGCATAGAGACAAAAATCATTCATATGGTGAACACCTAGTAACCGACATTAACAAGATACATATAAGAATATCCCCTATCATTCCGGAAAATCCTTCGAACATGATATAAAACGAATTCTAAGTACTGAAGCATCCAGTACTTTGGATGGGGTTCGTTAGGCCCAATAAATCTATCTTTAGGATTCGCGTCAATTAGTAGATCGGTTTACTAATTCTTAGGCTACCAATCAAAAAGGGGCATATTCGGCTTCGATCATTCAACCATATAATGTAGTTTCGATTACTTGTGTCTATTTTGTAAAACATTTATAAAAGCAGCTCATGTATTCTCAGTCCCAAAAATATATATTACAAAAGCATTTAAAAAGGGAGTAATGAAACTCACCATACTGTATTTTGTAGTAAAAATACATATGACTATTTTGAACAACAGAACAATGCAGGGTTGGCCTCGGATTCACGAACCTATATCATTTGTATATATATATTAAAACATGTAATCACAATCCAACAACTTATATATATATATATATATATATATATATACTATATTACTTATTTTATTTTAGTAATATAATTGTTACTCCAAATGTTATATATATAGATATTGTGTTATATTATCATAAATAATAACAATTAACAGTAAAGTAGGTAATATTAATATAGTTGTATGTAATATATATATATATACATATATATACATATATATATATATATATATATATATATATATATATATATATATATCATTTGTTGGTTAAAAGATAAATATAATACTACTATAATAATAATAATAATAATAATAATAATAATAATAATAATAATAATAATAATAATAATAATAATAATAATAACAATACTAATACTAATTATACCTTAAAGATATATACGGGCCAGAAGTTCCAGCCCAACATAAACCCACTTGATCAAGAAGCCCGTTCTAGATAATAGCCTAGTTCAATTTATTAATAAGCCCAACAGGCCTAAGCTTTAAACACAGCCCAACAGTTCTATTGTTTAATAAAAAAAATTTGCAGTGCCCTAGATTCGAACACAGGACCTCATGTTCATCAGTTTCCTTCCAAACCCTTCCTCCGCCTGCTACTTTCTGGTTTAATTATCACCTTAAATTCTCTTAAACTATCACTGCCTGATGCCTTCTTCAAAACCTATTTAACATTTTAAACTATCATCAAGTATCATTAATATCTCCACTCTTCATTACCACTATTCATCTTAATCATCATCTTCACATATTATTATCATCATAATCATAATTATCATTATCCTAATCTAATCATCATCATCTACATCTAAACTGATCATTATAACATAATCATTATTCAAGTCACCTTCATCATCATCTTTCTATCATCTCAACTTGTCACCTTCCTTTCATCACTTATCAACATAATGATCATCAAATCTGTCGTCACCATCAGAATCTCACAGTTTATTATCATCTAATTATACGATTACCTTAATTATATTTTCATCATCTTAATTATATTAGAGTTTCGGTCCAAGTAAAAATCAAAAACATGCAGCCCAACAAATAGCCCAAGATTAAATCATTTGTCCCAACATGACACAATAGGAGCCCACTTAGTCTAACAATACTTTTATTCGAATAGCAGTAATCGATGGTTTTGTTTAATAGCTCATCTCATCATCAATTTATGTGACCCCATGTGGTCTACCATGAAATCCCACATTGTTCCCCATCTTGTAATATTATATATATATATATATATATATATATATATATATATATATATATATATATATATATATATATATATATATATATATATATATTCAACTTGACTAGACCCAAATAAATATGTGGTATAGCTTCATACTTCTTTTGTTAACAGAACCGTAAAAACAGCTGCAAATAATGGTTATTCGTGATGGTTATGAGTTTATACAGAGAGAAGAAATAGAACAAAACTAGTAGCAGTTAATATGGGTTGTATTTGTCAGGTGAGGTGATCAGTGGAAGGTGGTGGTTAGTGATTGTGACGACAAAACAAAACAGAAGTAGGAGTGCAGCAGCATTTAGTTGTAACAGGAAGATAGAAGGCAGCCAATTAGTTAGAGGCTAATGGTGGGGGTATTGTAGTTTTCGAACCTCATCAGAAATATAAGTAAGATACACCAGTAGTAGTTGTGGGTTTGAGTGAAAAGGTGAGAAAGAAAGGTGGTTGTTTGATCAGACAAGAAATAAGAACAGGGAGTAAATAACTTACTTGAGTGTGAGTGGGAGATCGATTCAGGAACAGGTACAACAGGTAATTGTAGCTTATTGAATTATTGGAGTGGTTAAATGGTTTTCAAATGGTGTTGACTCGATGGTGTTTATATTCGGTTTATTGTGGGTTGTGGTTGTTCTTTGAAGAGGTTGATGATGATTGGGAGTTTGCAGGCATAAATGAAGGGAATAGAAAACAAAGTATTGTCGTGATTTGTTGAAAAGAAAGAGAGAGAGACGTAGAGAGAGATCATGATTCTTGGTGGTGGTGATTCAAGGTGAAGGAGGTGTCGGTGGTTTGTCATGGAGGAGAAGAGAAGAGAAGAGTGATGTGTGAAGAAAAAGAGATGTGTGATTATCTATTTTCCTACATCTATGTATGTATATATCTATATCATAGATAGATGAAGATATTTAATTAAAGATGGATGGTGATAGATTTGGATAGGTAACAGAAAAAGGATGATGTGGGTGTCGACAGAATCAATTACACAGATCAATAAGACAGAAGAATAAATTAAAATGGATAGCGACCTTAAACAGATTTCGACTTCTTCTGTTATAAAAATCGTGATTGGTACTTAAACTAGATATTGGAATCAATTAGATGCAGTAAGATAGATACATATAACAAATGTGTACGATATTTAAGTTATATAATTTATATAATTAATATTATTAAAAAAATTATATGAGTAATAATTATATTAATAATAATTATAAATAATAACGATAATATTAATCATAAAAATGATAATAATTATATTATTATCGATAATGATAATAGATTGTATTAATTTCTAATATAACTAATGATATTAATAATAATAACAATATTAATATTATTATTGGTATCATTTATATTATTAGTTATAAATTTATTATTTTTATTAATGATAATTATAATACTAACATCATATCAACTTATACTTATCGAATTATATATATATATACTTTATATAATAATATTAATGATAAAAATATTATGATAAAATAATGATAATAATATCTACACAGCAATTATAATCTTAACTTGTAATTACATATAATATATTAACATTACATATTAATAAGTATGTAACATTCATACAACATATTCGGATATTTATTTCAATAAACATAGTATTTTAGTTATAAAGCTTTCATAACAATTGTCTACTCCTTCTCGGAGTCGAGGCTTAATCTATAGATAGAAAGCCCTATACCGGAAAATCATATATATATATATATATATATATATATATATATATATATATATATATATATATATATATATATATATATATATATATATATATATATATATATATATATATATATATATATATATATATATATATATATATATATATATATATATATATATATTGTTCACATATTTATTTACAAACAATTGTTCGTGAATCGTCGGGAATAGTCAAAGGTTAAATGCATTCATGTAATCTATTCCAAAAATTTTGAGACTCAGCTTTACAGACTTTGCTTATCGTGTCGAAATCATATTAAGATCAAGTTTAAATTTGGTTGGAAATTTCCGGGTCGTCACACATAGGCTATGGAGATGAAGAATTTGAATAAAGATTATGGGATCCAAAAGAGAAAAAGGTGATCGGAAGTAGGGACGTGGTGTTCCATGAAAGCCAGACAATAGAAGATATTGAAAAGCCCACAATATCTCAGAAGACAAATGTTGCTGCTCAGGTGCCAGAGACAACAACGGAATTATTCATGAGAAATGAATTTTCAGTGCAAGAAGAAATGCCAAAAGTAGAATATAATAAGGAAAATGACGGTGCTGAGCAGGGGGAGCCACAACCCCATTTTCCAGACGTTCCAGTACCATCACAAGGTCAAGATGAGGGTGGATCTCTTCAGAATTTTCCAGAAGTTCGTAGATCTGAACGAGGTCGGATTCCATCGAGTAGATATCCAGAATTCGAGTACCTTCTACTTACTGATGATGGAGAACCAGAGAGTTTTCATGAAGCAGTAACTCATAAGGATAAAGAAAAATGGTTGCTCGCAATGCAGGATGAGATGGATTCTCTGCAGAAAAATCAAACTTATGAGATTGTAGAACTTCCACGCGGGAAGAAGGCACTGAAAAACAAATGGGTGTTCAAGCTGAAAAAGGATAGTAGTGAAAAAGTAGTGAAATACAAAGCACGGCTTGTAGTCAAAGGATTCCAACAGAAGAAAGGGATTGATTTTGTCGAGATATTTTCACCAGTAGTCAAGATGACTTCAATTAGAGTCATACTTGGATTGGTCGCAAGTATGAACTTGGAGCTTGAACAGATGGATGTAAAGACAGCTTTTCTTCATGGAAATTTACATGAAGAAATTTACATGGAGCAGCCGGAAGGTTTTGAGGTTTCAGGAGATAACCTCGTATGCAAGCTGAAGAAAAGTTTGTATGGTTTAAAGCAGGCACCTAGGCAATGGTACAAGAATTTTGACTCGTGCATGGTGAGTCAAGGGTATAAGAAAACTACAGCAGATGAGTGTGTCTACATTCAGAAGTTTTCTGAAGGAAATTGTAACACCCTAGGCAAATCCCACATCGCCCATGGACATGAGTGATCATGGGATTATAAGGTAATACTCACGCTTAAATGACACAACGTGTTTTGGGACCACAGGCAGAGCAGATGTGTGAGTACGCTGCAGTTAAGTGTGCTCAGGCGAGAGCACTACCAGGATGGGTGACCTCCTGGGAAAGTGCTTCTCGTGTGTGGTCGCCAAGAAAAATCCGTGCGCCTGCGGGCAAAGCGGACAATATTGTGGTCATGTTAAGCTGGGGTATTACAGAATGGTATCAGAGCCACTCATGTGCCGTTGGGGGTGGTGGGGCAAACCTCATCGAGGACGATGAGTCCCTAAGGGGGGGTGAATGTAACACCCTAGGCAAATCCCACATCGCCCATGGACATGAGTGATCATGGGATTATAAGGTAATACTCACGCTTAAATGACACAACGCGTTTTGGGACCACAGGCAGAGCAGATGTGTGAGTACGCTGCAGTTAAGCGTGCTCAGGCGAGAGCACTACCAGGATGGGTGACCTCCTGGGAAAGTGCTTCTCGTGTGTGGTCGCCAAGAAAAAGCCGTGCGCCTGCGGGCAAAGCGGACAATATTGTGGTCATGTTAAGCTGGGGTGTTACAGAAATTTCGTTGCTCTTCTACTATATGTAGATGATATTTTGATCGTAGGGAAATACACAACGAAGATCAATTAGCTGAAGAAGGAACTCTCGAAGTCTTTTGACATGAAAGACTTAAGACAGGTTCAACAGATTTTGGGAATGCAGATAACTCGTGACAGGAAGAATAAAAGGTTATGGCTATCTCAGGAGAAGTATATTGAACGAGTGCTTTAACATTTCAATATGAACAATGCCAAACCTGTTAGCATTCCATTAGCTAACCATTTCAAGTTAAGCAAGAGTTCTTGTCCCTCATCCAAGGAAGAGATCGGAGAGATGTCTTCAGTACCATATTCTTCAGCAGTTGGAAGTTTGATGTATGCAATGGTGTGTACAAGGCCCGATATTGCTCACGCAGTGGGAACAGTTAGTCGTTTTCTCTCGAACCCCGAGAAAGAGCATTGGAATGCGGTAAAATGGATTCTCAGATATCTTAAGGGTACAACGAATCTATGTCTTTGTTACGGGGGAGCTGATCCAATCTTGGAAGGCTATACAGATATAGATATGGCCGGAGATCCTGATAGTAGGAAATCTACTTCAGGATTCATTTACACTTTTGTAGGGGGAGCCGTTTCATGGCAGTTAAGACTACATAAATGTGTTGCATTATCCACAACTGAAGCAGAGTATATTGATGCCGCAGAAGCTGGAAAAGAAATGTTGTGGTTAAAGAGTTATCTCCAAGAATTTGAAATCAAGCAAAAGGAGTACAAGGTATATTGTGACAGTCAAAGTGCTATAGATTTGAGCAAGAACTCCATGTACCATTCCCGTACAAAACATATTGATATTCGCTATCATTGGATACGCGAGGTAATTGATCGACAACTGTTGAGACTAGTGAAGATCCATATAAAGGAGAATTCTGCGGATATGTTAACAAAGGTGGTAACTCGAGAAAAGTTGGAGTTATGTGTGAAGACCCGTCCTAAACCATCTGGACAAAGTCACCAACAATTGGTTCCATTGCGATGATCGACTCCAATTACTGTCTTTAAAATGAGCAAATGCACAGCGGAACGTTTCTTTCATACCTGAGAATAAACATGCTTTCAAGTGTCAACCAAAAGGTTGGTGAGTTCATTAGTTTAACATAAATAATCATTTCATAATTTTAATAGACCACAAGATTTTCATTTCTAGTTCTCATTAATATACGTCCCACACATGGAGACAAAAATCATTCATATGGATTGAACACCTGGTAACCGACATTCAAAATATGCATATAAGAATATCCCCATCATTCCGGGATCCTCCTTCGGACATGATATAAATTTCGAAGTACTAAAACATCCGGTACTTTGGATGGGGCTTGTTGGGCCCGATAGATCTATCTTTAGGATTCGCGTCAATTAGGGTGTCTGTTCCCTAATTCTTAGATTACCAGACTTAAAGGGGCATATTCGGTTTAATAATCCAACCATAGAATGTAGTTTCATTTACTCGTGTCTATTTTGTAAAACAGTTATAAAAGCAGCGCATGTATTCTCAGTCCCAAAAATGTAAAGAGTAAAAAGGGAATCAAATAAACTCACCTAATGTATTTTGTAGTAAAAATACATATGACGACATTAAACAATTGAACAATGCAGGGTTAGCCTCGGATTCACGAACCTATATCATTTGCATAAACATTAATACCTATAATTGTAATCGAATAAATATATATAACTTTCTTAGTTACATCGTTTATTATGTTAATAACTTATATGTTTTGTGTATTTATTATATATATATTTTAACTAATTAAGATATTAAGTTTGTTATGTTATATATATATATATATATATATATATATATATATATATATATATATATATATATATATATATATATATATATATTATTTGTTTGTTTAAAACAGTATTTTAATAATACTAAGATATTATTAGTAGTACTAAAAGTAATAATAATGATAATAATAATACTAGTATTAATAATCATGATAATGGAAATAATAACTTTTATAATAGTACATACTAATAATTATTATAACAATTTTGTTACTAATGGTATTCCTAAATATAATTTCTTTTGTTAATAATAAGTCTAAAATGATACTAATACTAATATTAATAATAGGAATAATAGTTTGTATTGTGTTCATAATAATAATAATAATAATTCTAATCATAATCGTAATTATGTTTATATCAATTCAATATTGATATACTAATAATAACAATATTGTTCATTTTACTTGTAATCATGGTAATAATAATAATTATAATTCTAATAATTTTTATTAAAAATATCATTAATAACTTATAACAATAATAATAATGATATCAATAACAACATTAATGATAATAATGATAATAATAATAATAATAATAATAATAATAATAATAATAATAATAATAATAATAATAATAATAATAATAATAATAATAATAATAATAATAATAATAATAATAATAATAATAATAATAATAATAATAGATATAATATTAATGATAATACTACCTTAAATGTGAAGCTTCCATGGAAAGAAAAAAAAATAATGTCGCGACCTAGACTCGAACCCATGACCTCTTGCTTAACCATCCACACCCCTAACCATTCTTCCACCTTCCTCATTTCTGTTTATTACACGCATTACATGTATATACCCCGTATTATTTTGTGTTTATCCACCTTCCAAATTTCGATCGACCAAAGGGAATACCCACTAGCCTTATCTGGTCCACTTATATTATCGGCCCAACTCATAAAACATGTAACGGCCCAAGTTAATTCCCTAAGTCCAAGAAAGTATTATGGCTCGATAATAAATCCATGCTATGGTCCATGGTGGTGAATTGATCCCGAACGAAAAACAGATAAGCACGAACCAGCAGTCCCAACAATCATAATTTAATAGACATATTCACTGACACCTTGCTAAAATATTAATATCTTTATAACCACAAGTGGTTGTCTTTGGCTCAAGTTGATTTGCTGTATTCCAACTTTTCATTAATAAAAAGGAGTGCTATTGGTATTATTCAAATAAAAGTTGTCGGCCAACTATGTAGTATTTGAAGAAATCAGAATGTGTGGGTGGTATACGTGGGTCTTTATCACCAACTTGAGTCAATAACTTTAAGGTATAAATAACAGGAGAAGAAGAATAGGGATGCAGATGATTATCGTTTGAAGCGAGACAGAAGACCAACAGCAATCGAATGGCAGCAAAACAGGAGTAACGTTTTGGGTCCTTGTTTAACAATAACAAATACTATATAAAAAAATATGGGTCGAAGGAGGTGGTGATCTGGGTGACGGTTTTCTTTAAAAGAAAGAAAAGTGTGGTGGTATTGAAAGGAAACAGAACCTGTATTAGATCAAGGTTGTGATTTTGGAGGTCGATGGTGTTAAACGGTTGAAGGGATGCTCGATTAAACATGGTATGCACGTATATATATATGTATCTATATCTTTGAATATGTATTTGTATATATGTAATATATGGATATAGGTAGTTTCGATAAAGGATTTTAGAGAGAGGATGAAAGAGAGGTGGTGACTTCGATAGGTTAACAGGAACAGAATCAGTTGCTGCAATGTAAAGACCCGTCCTTATCCATCCGGACGATATCTTCAACATTTGGTCCCATTGCGATGGTCGACTCCAAGTAATGTCCTTAAATTGAGCAAATGCACAGCGGAAGACTTAATTCGTACCTGAGAATAACATGCTTTAAAAGGTCAACATAAAGTTGGTGAGATATATAGGTTTGATGCTAGCAGCGTTATAACTATGGACCACAAGAATTCATATGTAAACATTTTAATAAAAATATTCTAAGTGGTTGAGCACTTGGTAACCATACTTAACATTTAATCACGTCGCATATTCCCTTTATTATGAAATCTTACTACACCGTACCAAGTGTAGTTACGAAACGAAGTACTGTGCAACCGTTGAATACTGGTCGTTCAGTCCGGTTGGGGTTGTCAGGCCCGATAGATCTATCAACAGGATTCGCGTTTACAATACCGCTGTAAATATTAGTTACCAAGCTACAGGGAAGTATGCCAGTGGTACAACTCAACGTAGAATATATTTTTCAGTTACTTGTATCCATAACGTAAAACATAAAATACATGTATTCTCATCCCGAAATATTTAGAGTTTAAAAGTGGGACTATATACTCACCTAATGTATTTTGTAGTAAAAATACATATATCATCATTGATCAAGTATAAGGTTGGCCTCGGATTCACGAACCTATATCATTTGTATATTTATATTAACACATATATTTGTAGTAAGACAAATTTTATTCTTACTTATATATCTTTTATATTTACTTTGTAATGAATATATTCTTTAAAAAAAAATATCTATTTGTTATAATAATATTGTTAGTTTACAAAATGATAATTTAATAAAATGTTACTTTGAATAATAATACTAATTTTTAATAAAATGATGAATTTAAAAATAATTACTTTTAATAATAATGATAACAATAATAATAATTATTATTATAATAATAATAATAATAATAAGAATAATAATAATAATAAATAAAAGAAAAAGAAAGTGATATACCCTTTAAAAGAACAAAGAACCATCCTAAAAAGAATTGGCCGAGACTAGGCTCGAACCCGCGACCTCTCGCTCACCCACAAACACTTCAACCCATTGATCTGTCTGTTACATACTTGTATTACTTCGCAATTTTAATTATTTAACATCTCCTAAATCGTCACCTTTCTAGTATCACCATATCAACAATATCATAATAGTCGTTTGTTCACCAGAACAGAATTAGAAACGAAAACAGTGAGTAGATAGCACAAACTTGACAGGCCCTTTAAACCGATCCAAAACCCAAGTGAGAAAAGAGATCTCGGCCCATCACTATATATCTGTCCAAATGGAAATTAAAAACATGGTAGCCCACTTATCAATTAATTCCCGGTTGAATACTTTAAAACGAAACCCAATGACAAATTAGCAAGTCCAACACGTTTGTAACTTGTTTGGCTTCTTGACCGAAATAAAATAATTAGATATCAACATAACCTTGTTTCCTCTTTACAGCTCATACTAACTCAATTTATCATTAAAGAATTAACAAATAGCCATTTTAGATACTCCTTGGTCGGCCACAATCTTCAATCAATGAAGCATAATGCACAAAGTGAATGGAATCCAAGGAAGAATTTTCTCATTGATCGTGACCCTCCACTCTCCTATTAATATCTCTCAATGATTTATGTTTTAAATCGACTTGTAAAAGGAACCGATATATATCTTAATCATTAGCTAAAATAAACGTAGCAGTAATAGATGTCCGTTTAAATGGTTTTGCAAGGTGTGGTTCGATCATAAATAAGAAGGAAAAGAAAAATGATTTAACATTGGTTGTGTTGATTGTTTGTGATGATGAAGGTGGTTGTTTTAATGAATAAGAAAGTGGGGAGAGGGAGGAAGTGTCGGGTTATGGTGGTTTCTCATTGAAGATGCTAATGGTGGTGACGGTTCTTAAAGAGAGAGAAGAGAGAAACGTGGTTGTAGGGAAAGGTGGCGGTCAAAATGGTTAAGCCGGAGATGACTCAAGAGTGATGTCGTTCACGGTTAGATTGGATTGAAGGATGGTGGCGATGGTTGTTTTATAGAAGTGACTCGGTGGTGATACAAACGAAAACAGACAACAAACTAAGATAGTTTGATAGCGATTATCATGGAGAGAGAGAGGTGCCGTGGTGGTTCTTCATGGGTCTCCATTTATGTTAGTTGTTGATAATATTGCAGGAAGTTAGGATTAGATGACGGTGTTGTGTTAGTGATCGATTAAACAAAAACGTAACACAAGGTGGTTGTGAAGTGTTTTAGTATGATGGTATGTGTTAGAATTGAATCTTGTGAGTATACGTCATGTAAACTTGGATTACGGTTATGGTTGTGATCGAATGGGTTATTTTGGTTATCGATACAAAATAGAAATGAATCGAACATGTGGTCGTGGTCTTGGTTCTTGATGGCGTTCAACTAGGAGGTGGGTTTGATGAGTTCTTAGAAACAAAGGTGGCGGCTTAAATGGGTTTGAAGTGAGTGAAGGATTATGACCATGGTGGCTGATCCAAGTTGCAACGAAAGAAGCTCGTGAAGTATGGTGGTGATGGAGAGATAGAATAACTTCCTCAATGGTGATGAGAACCGATTGTTTATAGTCCACTTTCGTCTACAGAATTGATTAATGACAGAAAGAAAATATAATAAAAACAATTAAAAGCTGAAGTAGATTGATAACAGAAATTGTCTTTATTCAATTGGAAAGAATCGGTTTGTTAAATTCAATAAATAAACAGCTGGTCCGATGTTGATGGAATACAGATTTAATACATTTATTATTTTTATACCTAAATAATTATTGATAATAGTATTAATAACAACAATATTGGTAACTTATATTTTACCATTTTTAATTATTGTAAATACTTATATTTACATACATGAAATATTAAATATTCATATATTACAATATATATATATAAATTATATATATATATATATATATATATATATATATATATATATATATATATATATATATATATATATATATATATATATATATATATATATATATATTCATTTCAATAACAACTTAATTATTCTTTAAATTATTTTATATTTTAATTCAGACGAAAGTGTACATTGTTAATTTAAAATATTATATGTACACACCTATATATATATATACACACACACAATAGTTCGTGAATCGCCGAGCATGGTAAAAGGGTATCTAATTATCCAAATATAGATTTTAAACTTTCTAGACTCAATATTAGGGTTTTTGCTTATCGTGTCGGAAACATATAGAGTTTAGGGTTTAAATTTGGTCGGAATTTTCCGGGTCGTTACAGTACCCACCCGTTAAAGAAATTTCGTCCCCGAAATTTGGTAGAGGTTGTCATAGATAACAATGGAAATGTTTTCATGAAGATTATGAGGTGATAATGAAATTTTATTACTAATGAGAGATATTAGATAAAGCGATTCAGTCATGTGAAGCGCACGAGTGAAGCTATCACAAAAGAATGAAATAAGTGAATATGGAATTGTTTTAACCGATGACGTGATTAGGATTGATTTCCAGAATTTAAGGGATTTAAAGAAAATCTTACGTAATAAAAGTTGATTTTTCGGCGATTTAGGAAACAGGATCTTCTTTGATTTAATGCGGTAATCTGTTTCGATTTCTTTGTCGGATATTTCACTATAAAACTACTCCCTTCGTTTCTTCTTCCCGGCCTTGAGTCAAGCGAGCGATAGTCCGGAATTCGTAGGTATGAGATTTGGAATGAACATAGTTAATGCTCTAAGAAAGAAAAGATATTGGCATGGTTTTGATTTGTTAAATTACCATAATACCCTGGAAAAGATAGAACTATCAAGACGATATGTTCCTAATACGTTTGAGAATTGGACAGAATGTACGAGCCGTGTAACATGGCACGTGATGACGGTACTGTGAATCATCACATTCCATTAGAAACTTAACATGGCTTACTGTAATATAATGAAGTTGATCAAGTTTCATTATATTATACTAATTCATGCATCAGTTCCCAACACTACTTCAAAACATTCATATTTTAATTTCGAAGGTTCAGAATTTAGAAACTAATACAGTTTCTTTTATTTTATAACGCAGATATTACGGAGAGATACATGATCGCAGATAGAAATAGTTGTGAAAATATCTCCAGAAATATGGAGAATATGTATAACGGAAGATATGAAGATATCTTATAATATCTAGGATAAGATGATGATGAAGAATATCATCCGAAAAGGGTTAGAATATTGAGTAGGATTCTTACTAACGGGTTCAGCAGACACTGAATCGTTTGGATTCTTTGAAGTCAAGTTTAGTTTTCATGATTTGTCCACGGTCTCCTTCATACTTTGCTCAATCCGTTTTCCAGTTTCAACCCTTCTCTTTTTCTGAGCTTTTCCAACATACTTTACTTCATCGTAAACTTTTGACTGTTAAGGTCGTTTTACAGTTTTTGCTACTTCATCAGCATTTCAAGAACTACTTTATATTCCAGGGTGTTTTTCAGAAATTTCACCTTCGAAATCTGTAATTCTTAGGGATAGACGTTTTCGGTATAACTGGAAGAATTTCTACGAAATTTTCAAAATACTGATTGCGGATTTCGCCAAAGAGATAACGAGTTGCCGGTACATGATGTCGTGGAATATAAAAGATTCTCTGGTAACGATGGCGGAAGAACAACGTATATATATATTGAGGTTGTAATGAGAGTAGTCTTGCTGAGAAGTCGAAATGAAGCTGTGACAAAATTGGCTACTTAAAAAGGAATCGTATGGTTGTTTTTGCTAATGAATGATAAGGAATTCGACGCGAATAGGTTTTAACTATAACTTCGATTTCGAAAGTTTTTCAGGTGCATAACTGTATGCATGAATCTTTCTTCCATAGACGAGGTGCAGCTGGTTCAACTTCTTGACCGAGGTGTTTTCAAGAATCGTGAAAGATCTGAACGCGAATTGTAATTGTCGATGTACAAATGAGGTTTTAGGATAAAATCAAGTGGCAAACTTGAAGAATTGTTTAGTTTCATATATTATAATCAACATTTTAACTCATTTTAATTGTCCAAAGTTAGCAGTCCAATAGTCTGATTGTCCAATGGTTCAATAGATTCATATATGAATTAGATATATATAATATTCGAATTACTTAATACGTATCGTGACCCGTGTACCGGTCTCGGTGTCGATCACAACTCAAAGTATATATTTATTTTGGAATCAACTCCAACCCTGTAGAGCCAACTCCCACCTTCACATATAGAGTGTCTACGGTTGTTCCGAAATATATATATAGATGGGTCGATATGATAAGTCGAAACCTTGCATACGTGTCCCGTTATTTATAGTGCGTAAAAGTAAATAACAGAAATTAAATGACGATAAATAAAATTGCGAGAATGTAAATTGCGATAATATAAATGTTAATCAGTTAACTGGGAACAGTTAGCCGGAACAGTTAGCGTGTAATCCTATCACAATTTCAATTAATTAATTCGTTTGTTTCTAACAAATTTTATTTTGTCCAATGTTTTCTTCATTATGCCACCTGTTGGATTCTGATAGGTCAAAACCCAATATGAAATTTTGAATGGAAATGGTTATTTTGTGGTGAATGGATACGTATATCGATGGTTGTAAGTAGGATAGTAAATGATCGTTGAATCAGATTCGAAGAATGCACAGTGTAACTTATTAATGTGAATTCTAAATATTCTTAGGGTACTACCCACCCGTTAAAATATTTTCATCATTAACAGTTTGTACAAAAGAATTTTAATTACAATCTTTATGAAAATATACTTGCATATATATTTTCATCGGATGTAATCATGGATTTAATGAGTCAAAAACTCATCTGGTTTATCGTTAATACTAGATTACATAATCTCTAAAACTTTAGAAATTACATAATCACCATGTCGAACGAGGAAAAATGAGGTAGAATGATACGTAAAGCGAAGATAGTCGATGTAGATCGATGTGTAGAACAAAGTTCATACTCGAAGTACAGATGGTGATATTGAGGCGTGTAATGTTGATATTCGAGGTACAGATTGTGATGTTGAGAGTTACGGTGCGGTTATGGTTTAGGGATGATAAGGGTACTGTCATCGTTGATGATGGTGTTACTGATTATGCTGCTGGTGCTCGTAACCTTCGCACCAGGTTCTCCAAAATCGTCACGCGAGCGCGTAGTTCGTTAACTTCTTCTAGTACTACGGGATGATTAACGGTTGAAGCGAGCGAATGAATAAGATTCGAAATATGGGATAGTATGTAATCGTGATGAAATACTCGGAAAAAGGGGAGAGAAAATGGTTTCTCGAACAGGTTCGCCGGTAAGCGCTTCAGGTTGAAAAGGGCAATTTGGTGGATGGAAGAGATCTTCGATGTGAAATAATTTTCGAATAGAGGATGATATTCTAACTTCATAGAATATATATCTAATAATAAAAATTATGTAGACCACAGAGCAATTTACGGCATGTGTCAGACAATTCTACGGTGGCAGATACTCTAAGATATGAATTTTGTCTATACACTATCGATGCACTAAATGCAGTAAGACGTGTCTAGACTAAAGTATGATAAGCAGGCAATTCCCGAAGAATGATAAGCAGATGATTTCCGACTAGATATGATAAGCAAAACTTTTGACATATAGACACGGTCAAAGTCCAGACTCACTAATGCATCTTAACAACTTCTCAGTTGGACACACTAATGCAGACCTGGTTCACTAAGACCAACGCTCTGATACCACCTGTAAAGACCCGTCCTTATCCATCCGGACGATATCTTCAACATTTGGTCCCATTGCGATGGTCGACTCCAAGTAATGTCCTTAAATTGAGCAAATGCACAGCGGAAGACTTAATTCGTACCTGAGAATAACATGCTTTAAAAGGTCAACATAAAGTTGGTGAGATATATAGGTTTGATGCTAGCAGCGTTATAACTATGGACCACAAGAATTCATATGTAAACATTTTAATAAAAATATTCTAAGTGGTTGAGCACTTGGTAACCATACTTAACATTTAATCACGTCGCATATTCCCTTTATTATGAAATCTTACTACACCGTACCAAGTGTAGTTACGAAACGAAGTACTGTGCAACCGTTGAATACTGGTCGTTCAGTCCGGTTGGGGTTGTCAGGCCCGATAGATCTATCAACAGGATTCGCGTTTACAATACCGCTGTAAATATTAGTTACCAAGCTACAGGGAAGTATGCCAGTGGTACAACTCAACGTAGAATATATTTTTCAGTTACTTGTATCCATAACGTAAAACATAAAATACATGTATTCTCATCCCGAAATATTTAGAGTTTAAAAGTGGGACTATATACTCACCTAATGTATTTTGTAGTAAAAATACATATATCATCATTGATCAAGTATAAGGTTGGCCTCGGATTCACGAACCTATATCATTTGTATATTTATATTAACACATATATTTGTAGTAAGACAAATTTTATTCTTACTTATATATCTTTTATATTTACTTTGTAATGAATATATTCTTTAAAAAAAAAATATCTATTTGTTATAATAATATTGTTAGTTTACAAAATGATAATTTAATAAAATGTTACTTTGAATAATAATACTAATTTTTAATAAAATGATGAATTTAAAAATAATTACTTTTAATAATAATGATAACAATAATAATAATTATTATAATAATAATAATAATAATAATAATAATAATAATAATAATAATAATAATAATAAATAAAAGAAAAAGAAAGTGATATACCCTTTAAAAGAACAAAGAACCATCCTAAAAAGAATTGGCCGAGACTAGGCTCGAACCCGCGACCTCTCGCTCACCCACAAACACTTCAACCCATTGATCTGTCTGTTACATACTTGTATTACTTCGCAATTTTAATTATTTAACATCTCCTAAATCGTCACCTTTCTAGTATCACCATATCAACAATATCATAATAGTCGTTTGTTCACCAGAACAGAATTAGAAACGAAAACAGTGAGTAGATAGCACAAACTTGACAGGCCCTTTAAACCGATCCAAAACCCAAGTGAGAAAAGAGATCTCGGCCCATCACTATATATCTGTCCAAATGGAAATTAAAAACATGGTAGCCCACTTATCAATTAATTCCATGTTGAATACTTTAAAACGAAACCCAATGACAAATTAGCAAGTCCAACACGTTTGTAACTTGTTTGGCTTCATGACCGAAATAAAATAATTAGATATCAACATAACCTTGTTTCCTCTTTACAGCTCATACTAACTCAATTTATCATTAAAGAATTAACAAATAGCCATTTTAGATACTCCTTGGTCGGCCACAATCTTCAATCAATGAAGCATAATGCACAAAGTGAATGGAATCCAAGGAAGAATTTTCTCATTGATCGTGACCCTCCACTCTCCTATTAATATCTCTCAATGATTTATGTTTTAAATCGACTTGTAAAAGGAACCGATATATATCTTAATCATTAGCTAAAATAAACGTAGCAGTAATAGATGTCCGTTTAAATGGTTTTGCAAGGTGTGGTTCGATCATAAATAAGAAGGAAAAGAAAAATGATTTAACATTGGTTGTGTTGATTGTTTGTGATGATGAAGGTGGTTGTTTTAATGAATAAGAAAGTGGGGAGAGGGAGGAAGTGTCGGGTTATGGTGGTTTCTCATTGAAGATGCTAATGGTGGTGACGGTTCTTAAAGAGAGAGAAGAGAGAAACGTGGTTGTAGGGAAAGGTGGCGGTCAAAATGGTTAAGCCGGAGATGACTCAAGAGTGATGTCGTTCACGGTTAGATTGGATTGAAGGATGGTGGCGATGGTTGTTTTATAGAAGTGACTCGGTGGTGATACAAACGAAAACAGACAACAAACTAAGATAGTTTGATAGCGATTATCATGGAGAGAGAGAGGTGCCGTGGTGGTTCTTCATGGGTCTCCATTTATGTTAGTTGTTGATAATATTGCAGGAAGTTAGGATTAGATGACGGTGTTGTGTTAGTGATCGATTAAACAAAAACGTAACACAAGGTGGTTGTGAAGTGTTTTAGTATGATGGTATGTGTTAGAATTGAATCTTGTGAGTATACGTCATGTAAACTTGGATTACGGTTATGGTTGTGATCGAATGGGTTATTTTGGTTATCGATACAAAATAGAAATGAATCGAACATGTGGTCGTGGTCTTGGTTCTTGATGGCGTTCAACTAGGAGGTGGGTTTGATGAGTTCTTAGAAACAAAGGTGGCGGCTTAAATGGGTTTGAAGTGAGTGAAGGATTATGACCATGGTGGCTGATCCAAGTTGCAACGAAAGAAGCTCGTGAAGTATGGTGGTGATGGAGAGATAGAATAACTTCCTCAATGGTGATGAGAACCGATTGTTTATAGTCCAATTTCGTCTACAGAATTGATTAATGACAGAAAGAAAATATAATAAAAACAATTAAAAGCTGAAGTAGATTGATAACAGAAATTGTCTTTATTCAATTGGAAAGAATCGGTTTGTTAAATTCAATAAATAAACAGCTGGTCCGATGTTGATGGAATACAGATTTAATACATTTATTATTTTTATACCTAAATAATTATTGATAATAGTATTAATAACAACAATATTGGTAACTTATATTTTACCATTTTTAATTATTGTAAATACTTATATTTACATACATGAAATATTAAATATTCATATATTACAATATATATATAAATTATATATATATATATATATATATATATATATATATATATATATATATATATATATATATATATATATATATATTCATTTCAATAACAACTTAATTATTCTTTAAATTATTTTATATTTTAATTCAGACGAAAGTGTACATTGTTAATTTAAAATATTATATGTACACACCTATATATATATATACACACACACAATAGTTCGTGAATCGCCGAGCATGGTAAAAGGGTATCTAATTATCCAAATATAGATTTTAAACTTTCTAGACTCAATATTAGGGTTTTTGCTTATCGTGTCGGAAACATATAGAGTTTAGGGTTTAAATTTGGTCGGAATTTTCCGGGTCGTTACATGCAACAGTATTAGTTGCAGCCTTGTTGTGGTGTTGTTCGAAAAAAATATAGGAAAAGAAAGCAATACTCAAGTGGTGATGATTTGGGATAATGGTAATGGAAATTTTTTGAAGGTTGTTGTTATGGGTTATTGAACATTGTATAGGATACGAACGAATACATGTATCGATTGATGGTAGTCGTGGTGGTGTTTGGTTGGTTGTCGATCAAGAGAAAGAAGTAGAAGTCAGATGGTCAGCAATAATACACAAGTGAAATGTTTGATGAATGAAGATTTATTTCATATGATTATGTTTTTATAAATAAAATAGAGATGATTCATATGTAAGTGTGTGCGTCCACATATTTGATCACAGGTAAGGAGAACTGAAAAATTAAAGTGGAAAAGGATTGGCAATAGATTTTGGAATTTATCTGTGATTTGATTACTATTGTTTGTAATTGACCTGTGAGTTGGACGTCTAACAATTTCAAACAAAAAGCAGTCATCCAGTACAATAAAAATGAATAAAATAAAAATAAAGTTTGATTATGATGGACAACTGAATCTTGATTTTTATCTGTAATACAATCTGATTTGATAACATGATTGGAGATAGAATAAACCAGTACAAGAGAAAGAAACAAAAGAAAAGATTTGGAAAACAGATATGGATGTTTAACAATCTGTACACTTATTTATCTTTTCAATTTATATTTAATTGGTATTAATAATAATAATATTAATAATATAAAAATACAACTAATAATAATTAATAGCAATAATAATAATAATATTAATAATAATAGCAATAGTATTATTAACAATTTAAATGTATCAAACTTTATATCTATATATTATAACAATAACAATATTCATTATACTGATATTAATATTCACTTTTAATATTTATTAATACAACTATGTTTTAATTATTTAATATTTAATGATCATATGATATATTATATAATAACTTTTTATTGAATACTTAGTATTTATAAATTTTGTATATAATACAACATAAATATAATAATATTTATGCATAGAAATCATATATATTTATACATAGGTTCATTTTAAGTTATATTTAATTATTTTGTATCTTATTTTACATATCAATTTCTAAGGTTTAAATTATATTTTATAATTTCAAATTATTATATAAATTTACATTTGTATATGTACATATTTATTTACAAACAATTATTCGTGAATCTTCATTAATAGTCAAAGGTCCAATGTATGTATTAAACACAGTTCAAAGTTTTTAAGATTTCAACATTACCGATTCTGCTTATCGTGTCGAAAATATATAAAGATTAGGTTTAAATTTAGTCGGAAATTTCCGGGTCATCACAGTACCTACCCGTTAAAGAAATTTCGTCCCGAAATTTGAGTGCGATTGTCATGGTTAACAATAAATATGTTTTCATGACGAATATGAGTTGATAAAATAGAGTTTTATCATTATTGAGTAATATGGATAAAACATTTCGATTATTTGAAGAGTACGAATGAAACTATCGTAAGAGAGGTCCCAACGGTTCAATTTTTAACCGTTAGTAAAAAAAAAATCCCAACGGCTACCCCAACGGCCACTTTTATACTATATAACTACCAACCATATACTTCATTTTATACACTCAAACATATATTTCTTTTATATTTTCACCTTTCTCAAAAATCAAAATCAAACACTCCCAAACTGCAAAATGCTAACACTTTCCCCAATGATTGTTTCATTCGATGTTCATTACGGAGGTGATTTTCGTAATCAAATGAAGGAATACAAGTGGGGCGACAGTATTTCGTTTGAAGATATCGACATTCGTGATGTTAGTTTACAAGACTTGCTATCCTTTCTAAAGGAAAAAGTTCCGTGTGAATTCACGTCTGTATTCTTCTATAAAGACGATTATGATGTAAATTGTAGGGCAAGTTTTCTGTGTACTGATGATCAATGGTACTTTATAAAGGATACCATTGAAGATCGTGGTAAACGTATTTCTCTGTATGTGTTTCTTGAAGATGAAGAGACGTTGGGTTATCGTTACCTCGATGAATCAGTTGAAACAGCAGTTGAGGCATCAAGAGAAATACCGATGTCTCCAGAGTACCTCACGGATGGTGAAATGACTGGTGAACGCTACTTTGCAGATGGCAATTGACGACGATGAGTAGTTTGATTGTAATCTTTTAAATTTTTAATTGTCGTGATGTTTTAAATTTTTAATTATTGTAATTTCGGTGTTGTTGTCGAGTTTTATATCTTCCTTTATGTTTCGAAGCTCTTCGTCTTTTTAATCTCCTCTCGATCTCTAGTAAAACGAGTAATGGTCTAGAATTTGTAAGTATGGAGTTTCGAATGAATTTAATATTATAATCAAGAAAGAACGTAATAGCACGATTTGATTCGTCAAATTACTAGAATCATTGTGAATAGAGATATCAAGAATATACTTTCTTGATATGTTCAGAAGTTGATTAGAATGAAAGAGTTATGTAACATGACACATGATGGTGGTATGATCTACTGTGAACCATCATGTCCCATTAGAACTCAGCATGACTTACTGAAATATAATCACATTGATCAAGTGTCATTATATTATACCAACTCATGCATCAGTTCCCAACATTACTTCGATAACATTCATATTTTAAGCTCAAAAGTTTACAGAATATAGAAACTAACAGTTTCTATATGATGTAACACTGACATCATGATGAGATTAATAATTTCAGATAAGAATAGTTATGAAAATATCTTCAGAAATATGGAGGGTATTTATAATGAAAGATACGATGATATCTTGAAATTTCTAATATCGATGGATGATAAAAAAAAATTTATCCGTAAGGGTTTAGATTCGGAAGCAAGGTATTCAATAAAGATTTCATCAGAAACAGAATCATTTGGATTCTTTGAAGTCAAACTTATTATTTGTGATTTGTCCACGGCTTTCTTCCTAGTTTCGCATAATCTGCTTTTTGGTACTAAATTTTCTATTGAACGTTTCCAATATAATGATACACAGGAAGCACGAGGAGGTATATAATTTTGGACGAGAATATTTATGACAATATCCTCAGAAATATCGAAGATATTGATGATGATATTTTTGAATTTCTAAGTTCGATGGTTGATGGAGAAAGATTTTCCGCAAGATTTTAACATGACTTAGGAGCAAGATATTCTCTAAAGATTTCAACGGACTCAGAATTACCTGAATTCTTTGAATATAGGGTTTGGTCCTTGTATTTGTCCTTGGTCTCCTTCATGGGTAGCTCAATCTGTTTTTCAATACCCAATTTTCTATCGAGCGTTTCTAACACTCCTTTATTTATCATCAAACTTTTGGTCGTTTAGACCCTCTGAAATGTCCCGTTCTTATTGATTAAAAACGTTCCATATTAATTGATTTCGTTGCGAGGTTTTGACCTCTATATGAGACGTTTTTTCAAAGACTGCATTCATTTTTAAAACAAACCATAACCTTTATTTCATAAATAAAGGTTTAAAAAGCTTTACGTAGATTATCAAATAATGATAATCTAAAATATCCTGTTTACACACGACCATTACATAATGGTTTACAATACAAATATGTTACATCGAAATCAGTTTCTTGAATGCAGTTTTTACACAATATCATACAAACATGGACTCCAAATCTTGTCCTTATTTTAGTATGCAACAGCGGAAGCTCTTAATATTCACCTGAGAATAAACATGCTTTAAACGTCAACAAAATGTTGGTGAGTTATAGGTTTAACCTATATATATCAAATCGTAACAATAGACCACAAGATTTCATATTTCAATACACATCCCATACATAGAGATAAAAATCATTCATATGGTAAACACCTGGTAACCGACATTAACAAGATGCATATACAAGAATATCCCCATCATTCCGGGACACCCTTCGGATATGATATAAATTTCGAAGTACTAAAGCATCCGGTACTTTGGATGGGGTTTGTTAGGCCCAATAGATCTATCTTTAGGATTCGCGTCAATTAGGGTGTCTGTTCCCTAATTCTTAGATTACCAGACTTAATAAAAAGGGGCATATTCGATTTCGATAATTCAACCATAGAATGTAGTTTCACGTACTTGTGTCTATTTTGTAAATCATTTATAAAACCTGCATGTATTCTCATCCCAAAAATATTAGATTTTAAAAGTGGGACTATAACTCACTTTCACAGATTTTTACTTCGTCGGGAAGTAAGACTTGGCCACTGGTTGATTCACGAACCTATAACAATATATACATATATATCAAAGTATGTTCAAAATATATTTACAACACTTTTAATATATTTTGATGTTTTAAGTTTATTAAGTCAGCTGTCCTCGTTAGTAACCTACAACTAGTTGTCCACAGTTAGATGTACAGAAATAAATCGATAAATATTATCTTGAATCAATCCACGACCCAGTGTATACGTATCTCAGTATTGATCACAACTCAAACTATATATATTTTGGAATCAACCTCAACCCTGTATAGCTAACTCCAACATTCACATATAGAGTGTCTATGGTTGTTCCGAAATATATATAGATGTGTCGACATGATAGGTCGAAACATTGTATACGTGTCTATGGTATCTCAAGATTACATAATATACAATACAAGTTGATTAAGTTATGGTTGGAATAGATTTGTTACCAATTTTCACGTAGCTAAAATGAGAAAAATTATCCAATCTTGTTTTACCCATAACTTCTTCATTTTAAATCCGTTTTGAGTGAATCAAATTGCTATGGTTTCATATTGAACTCTATTTTATGAATCTAAACAGAGAAAGTATAGGTTTATTGTCGGAAAAATAAGTTACAAGTCATTTTTGTAAAGGTAGTCATTTCAGTCGAAAGAACGACGTCTAGATGACCATTTTAGAAAACATACTTCCACTTTGAGTTTAACCATAATTTTTGGATATAGTTTCATGTTCATAATAAAAATCATTTTCTCAGAATATCAACTTTTAAATCAAAGTTTATCATAGTTTTTAATTAACTAACCCAAAACAGCCCGCGGTGTTACTACGACGGCGTAAGTCCGGTTTTACGGTGTTTTTCGTGTTTCCAGGTTTTAAATCATTAAGTTAGCATATCATATAGATATAGAACATGTGTTTAGTTGATTTTAAAAGTCAAGTTAGAAGGATTAACTTTTGTTTGCGAACAAGTTTAGAATTAACTAAACTATGTTCTAGTGATTACAAGTTTAAACCTTCGAATAAGATAGCTTTATATGTATGAATCGAATGATGTTATGAACATCATTACTACCTTAAGTTCCTTGGATAAACCTACTGGAAAAGAGAAAAATGGATCTAGCTTCAATGAATCCTTGGATGGCTCGAAGTTCTTGAAGCAGAATCATGACACGAAAACAAGTTCAAGTAAGATCATCACTTGAAATAAGATTGTTATAGTTATAGAAATTGAATCAAAGTTTGAATATGATTATTACCTTGTATTAGAATGATAACCTACTGTATGAAACAAAGATTTCTTGAGGTTGGATGATCACCTTACAAGATTGGAAGTGAGCTAGCAAACTTGAAAGTATTCTTGATTTTATGAAACTAGAACTTTTGGAATTTATGAAGAACACTTAGAACTTGAAGATAGAACTTGAGAGAGATCAATTAGATGAAGAAAATTGAAGAATGAAAGTGTTTGTAGGTGTTTTTGGTCGTTGGTGTATGGATTAGATATAAAGGATATGTAATTTTGTTTTCATGTAAATAAGTCATGAATGATTACTCATATTTTTGTAATTTTATGAGATATTTCATGCTAGTTGCCAAATGATGGTTCCCACATGTGTTAGGTGACTCACATGGGCTGCTAAGAGCTGATCATTGGAGTGTATATACCAATAGTACATACATCTAAAAGCTGTGTATTGTACGAGTACGAATACGGGTGCATACGAGTAGAATTGTTGATGAAACTGAACGAGGATGTAATTGTAAGCATTTTTGTTAAGTAGAAGTATTTTGATAAGTGTCTTGAAGTCTTTCAAAAGTGTATGAATACATATTAAAACACTACATGTATATACATTTTAACTGAGTCGTTAAGTCATCGTTAGTCGTTACATGTAAATGTTGTTTTGAAACCTTTAGGTTAATGATCTTGTTGAATGTTGTTAACCCATTGTTTATTATAACAAATGAGATGTTAAATTGTTATATTATCATGATATTATGATATATAATATATCTCAGTATGATGTATATACAGTTAAATGTCGTTACAACGATAATCGTTACATATATGTCTCGTTTCGAAATCATTAAGTTAGTAGTCTTATTTTTACATATGTATTTCATTGTTAATACACTTAATAATATATTTACTTATCATTTAACATAATTAACCAAGTGTATCAATATCTTAATATGATTCATATGTACCTAGTAAGACGTTGTTATAACGATAATCGTTATATATATCGTTTTCGAGTTTCTTAAATTAATAGTCTCATTTTTATGTATATAACTCATTGTTAAAATACCTAATGAGATACATACTTATAATAAAAACATGTTAACTATATATATAACCATATATATGTCATCGTATAGTTTTTACAAGTTTTAACGTTCGTGAATCACCGGTCAACTTGGGTGGTCAATTGTCTATATGAAACATATTTCAATTAATCAAGTCTTAACAAGTTTGATTGCTTAACATGTTGGAAACATTTAATCATGTAAATATCAATCTCAATTAATATATATAAACATGGAAAAGTTCGGGTCACTACAGTACCTACCCGTTAAATAAATCTCGTCCCGAAATTTTAAGCTGTTGAAGGTGTTGACGAATCTTCTGGAAATAGATGCGGGTATTTCTTCTTCATCTGATCTTCACGCTCCCAGGTGAACTCGGGTCCTCTACGAGCATTCCATCGAACCTTAACAATTGGTATCTTGTTTTGCTTAAGTCTTTTAACCTCACAATCCATTATTTCGACGGGTTCTTCGATGAATTAAAGTTTTTCGTTGATTTGGATTTCATCTAACGGAATAGTGAGATCTTCTTTAGCAAAACATTTCTTCAAATTCGAGACGTGGAAAGTGTTATGTACAGCCGCGAGTTGTTGAGGTAACTCAAGTCGGTAAGCTACTGGTCCGACACGATCAATAATCTTGAATGGTCCAATATACCTTGGATTTAATTTCCCTCGTTTACCAAATCGAACAACGCCTTTCCAAGGTGCAACTTTAAGCATGACAATCTCTCCAATTACAAATTCTATATCTTTTCTTTTAATGTCAGCGTAGCTCTTTTGTCGACTTTGGGCGGTTTTCAACCGTTGCTGAATTTGGATGATCTTCTCGGTAGTTTCTTGTATAATCTCCGGACCCGTAATCTGTCTATCCCCCACTTCACTCCAACAAATCGGAGACCTGCACTTTCTACCATAAAGTGCTTCAAACGGCGCCATCTCAATGCTTGAATGGTAGCTGTTGTTGTAGGAAAATTCTGCTAACGGTAGATGTCGATCCCAACTGTTTCCGAAATCAATAACACATGCTCGTAGCATGTCTTCAAGCGTTTGTATCGTCCTTTCGCTTTGCCCATCAGTTTGTGGATGATAGGCAGTACTCATGTCTAGACGAGTTCCTAATGCTTGCTGTAATGTCTGCCAGAATCTTGAAATAAATCTACCATCCCTATCAGAGATAATAGAGATTGGTATTCCATGTCTGGAGACAACTTCCTTCAAATATAATCGTGCTAACTTCTCCATCTTGTCATCTTCTCTTATTGGTAGAAAGTGTGCTGATTTGGTGAGACGATCAACTATTACCCAAATAGTATCAAAACCACTTGCAGTCCTTGGCAATTTAGTGATGAAATCCATGGTAATGTTTTCCCATTTCCATTCCGGGATTTCGGGTTGTTGAAGTAGACCTGATGGTTTCTGATGCTCAGCTTTGACCTTAGAACACGTCAAACATTCTCCTACGTATTTAGCAACATCGGCTTTCATACCCGGCCACCAAAAATGTTTCTTGAGATCCTTGTACATCTTCCCCGTTCCAGGATGTATTGAGTATCTGGTTTTATGAGCTTCTCTAAGTACCATTTCTCTCATATCTCCAAATTTTGGTACCCAAATCCTTTCAGCCCTATACCGGGTTCCGTCTTCCCGAATATTAAGATGCTTCTCCGATCCTTTGGGTATTTCATCCTTTAAATTTCCCTCTTTTAAAACTCCTTGTTGCGCCTCCTTTATTTGAGTAGTAATGTTATTATGAATCATTATATTCATAGATTTTACTCGGATGGGTTCTCTGTCCTTCCTGCTCAAGGCATCGGCTACCACATTTGCCTTCCCCGGGTGGTAACGAATCTCAAAGTCGTAATCATTCAATAATTCAATCCACCTACGCTGCCTCATATTCAGTTGTTTCTGATTAAATATGTGTTGAAGACTTTTGTGGTCGGTATATATAATACTTTTGACCCCATATAAGTAGTGCCTCCAAGTCTTTAATGCAAAAACAACCGCGCCTAATTCCAAATCATGCGTCGTACAATTTTGTTCGTGAATCTTCAATTGTCTAGACGCATAAGCAATCACCTTCGTTCGTTGCATTAATACACAACCGAGACCTTGCTTTGATGCATCACAATAAATCACAAAATCATCATTCCCTTCAGGCAATGACAATATAGGTGCCGTAGTTAGCTTTTTCTTCAATAACTGAAACGCTTTCTCTTGTTCATCATTCCATTCAAATTTCTTCCCTTTATGCGTTAATGCAGTCAAGGGTTTTGCTATTCTGGAAAAGTCTTGGATGAACCTTCTGTAGTAACCAGCTAGTCCTAAAAACTGGCGTATGTGTTTCGGAGTTTTCGGGGTTTCCCACTTTTCAACAGTTTCTATCTTTGCCGGATCCACCTTAATACCTTCTTTGTTCACTATGTGACCGAGGAATTGAACTTCTTCCAACCAAAATGCACACTTTGAAAACTTAGCGTACAATTCTTCCTTCCTCAATACTTCTAACACCTTTCTCAAATGTTCACCGTGTTCTTGGTCATTCTTTGAGTAAATAAGTATGTCATCAATGAAAACAATGACAAACTTGTCAAGGTATGGTCCACACACTCGGTTCATAAGGTCCATGAACACAGCTGGTGCATTAGTTAAACCAAACGGCATGACCATAAACTCGTAATGACCGTAACGTGTTCTGAAAGCAGTCTTTGGAATATCATCTTCTTTCACCCGCATTTGATGATACCCGGAACGTAAGTCAATCTTTGAATAAACAGACGAGCCTTGTAGTTGATCAAATAAGTCATCGATTCTCGGTAGTGGGTAGCGGTTTTTGATGGTAAGTTTGTTCAACTCTCGGTAGTCGATACACAACCTGAATGTACCATCTTTCTTCTTGACAAACAAAACAGGAGCTCCCCACGGTGATGTGCTTGGTCGAATGAAACCACGCTCTAAAAGTTCTTGTAATTGGCTTTGTAGTTCTTTCATCTCGCTGGGTGCGAGTCTGTAAGGAGCACGAGCTATTGGTGCAGCTCCTGGTACAAGATCTATTTGAAATTCAACGGATCGATGTGGGGGTAATCCCGGTAATTCTTTCGGAAATACATCAGGAAATTCTTTTGCGACGGGAACATCATTAATGCTCTTTTCTTCAGTTTGTACTTTCTCGACGTGTGCTAGAACAGCATAGCAACCTTTTCTTATTAGTTTTTGTGCCTTCAAATTACTAATAAGATGTAGCTTCGTGTTGCCCTTTTCTCCGTACACCATTAAGGGTTTTCCTTTTTCTCGTATAATGCGAATTGCATTTTTGTAACAAACGATCTCCGCTTTCACTTCTTTCAACCAGTCCATACCGATTATCACATCAAAACTCCCTAACTCTACTGGTATCAAATCAATCTTAAATGTTTCGCTAAGCAGTTTAATTTCTCGATTCCGACATATATTATCTGCTGAAATTAATTTACCATTTGCTAATTCGAGTAAAAATTTACTATCCAAAGGCGTCAATGGACAACTTAATTTAGCACAAAAATCTCTACTCATATAGCTTCTATCCGCACCCGAATCAAATAAAACGTAAGCAGATTTATTGTCAATAAGAAACGTACCCGTAACAAGCTCCGGGTCTTCCTGTGCCTCTGCCGCATTAATATTGAAAACTCTTCCACGGCCTTGTCCATTCGTGTTCTCCTGGTTCGGGCAATTTCTAATAATGTGGCCCGGTTTTCCACATTTATAACAAACTACATTGGCATAACTTGCTCCGACACTACTTGCTCCGCCATTACTCGTTCCGACACCATTTGTTCCTTTCGTTCTATTAACCCCTGGTCCGTAGACCTCACACTTCGCCGCGCTATGACCATTTCTTTTACACTTGTTGCAAAATTTGGTGCAGAACCCCGAGTGATTCTTTTCACACCTTTGGCATAGCTGCTTCTGATTGTTGTTGTTGTTGCGGTTATTATTGTTGTTGGGATGATTGTTGTAGTTGCTGTTGTTATTATTGTTGTTGTTGTTGGGCCGTTTGTTGTAGTTGCGATTGATGTTGCGATTGTTGGGATAATTGTTGCGATTATTGTTGTAATTGCTGTTGTTGTTGTATTGGTGATTCTTATCACCGTTTTCCTCCCACTTTCTTTTGACTTGCTTCACATTGGCCTCTTCAGCAGTCTGTTCTTTAATTCTTTCTTCAATCTGGTTCACGAGTTTGTGAGCCATTCTACATGCCTGTTGTATGGAGGCGGGCTCGTGTGAACTTATATCTTCTTGGATTCTTTCCGGTAATCCTTTCACAAATGCGTCGATCTTCTCTTCCTCATCTTCGAATGCTCCCGGACACAATAGGCACAATTCTGTGAATCGTCTTTCGTACGTGGTAATATCAAATCCTTGGGTTCGTAACCCTCTAAGTTCTGTCTTGAGCTTATTGACCTTGGTTCTCGGACGGTACTTCTCGTTCATCAAGTGCTTGAATGCTGACCACGGTAGTGCGTACGCATCGTCTTGTCCCACTTGCTCTAGATAGGTATTCCACCATGTTAACGCAGAACCTGTGAAGGTATGCGTAGCGTACTTCACTTTGTCCTCTTCAGTACACTTACTTATGGCAAACACCGATTCGACCTTCTCGGTCCACCGTTTCAATCCGATCGGTCCTTCGGTTCCATCAAATTCCAAAGGTTTACAGGCAGTGAATTCTTTGTAGGTGCATCCTACACGATTTCCTGTACTGCTAGATCCAAGGTTATTGTTGGTATGTAGCGCAGCCTGTACTGCGGCTATGTTTGAAGCTAGAAAAGTACGGAATTCCTCTTCATTCATATTCACGGTATGTCGAGTAGTCGGTGCCATTTCCTTCAAAATAGTCAAATGGAACAAGTTAATCATACAGAATATTAAGAGTAGTTAATAGTATTTCGTAGCATAATATGAACTCATTTATAAAAGCTTTTTCTTCATATTAGCATTTTATAAGTTTAAATTCGGGTAGTACTTACCCGTTAAGTTCATACTTAGTAGCTAATATACAATTCAACTACTTCAATTCTATATGAAAAACTGATTATAATAATATTTCGCGTTCAAACTTTTACACAATATTTTACAAACTTACAATACCGCTTATTTTACATAAAGCATGAAATATAGCACACAATAACTTTGATACAAGATAGTTGTGAAGATAATTCTAGCTAGTACACAAGTCGTTCAGCAAAGGCAATAAAGACACGTAATTCATACGTCCAGAAACAAGTCATGCATTCTGGTTTTACTAGGACCACTTCCCATCCTTGGTCTTGTGCAACATAACCGTTATGGCCGTTGATAAGACAGCGTGTTGTAACTTCGTCAAAGGGATGAGGGTTACGTAATGTCCAACAGTCCCGTAATAATCTAAAAACCTCATTTCTTACCCCAATTACCGACTCCGTCACTTGTGGAAACGTTTTGTTTAATAGTTGTAGCCCGATGTTCTTGTTCTCACTTTGGTGAGAAGCGAACATTACTAATCCGTAAGCATAACATGCTTCTTTATGTTTCATGTTAGCCACTTTTTCTAAATCACGAAGTCCAATATTCGGATATATTGAGTCAAAATAATTTCTTAACCCGTTGCGTAAAATAGCATTTGGGTTCCCCGCAATATATGCGTCAAAGTAAACACATTGTAACTTATGGGTTTCCCAATGTGATATCCCCCATCTTTCAAACGAAAGTCTCTTATAAACCAAGACATTCTTGGAACGTTCTTCAAATGTCTTACAAACTGATCTCGCCTTAAATAGTTGTGCCGAGGAATTCTGGCCGACTCTAGACAAGATTTCATCAATCATGTCTCCGGGTAGGTCTCTTAAAATATTGGGTTGTCTATCCATTTTGTGTTTTTATACTGTAAAATAGACAAGAGTTAGATTCATAAAAAAAAAATATACTTATTAATACAAGCAATTTTTACATATATCATAAAGCATAAGCACACTATATTACATATATTACACCACACGAATACAACTATCTTATTCCGACTCGCTTGTTTCTTCTTCTTCGGTTTTGGTTCGTTTTGCCAAGTTTCTAGGGATATATGATGTTCCCCTAATACGAGCCATCGTGATCCACATTGGTTTAGAAAAACCTGGTGGTTTAGAGGGTCCCGGGTCATTGTTACAACTTAAGGACTTCGGGGGTTGACGATACATATAAAGTTCATCGGGGTTGGAATTAGATTTCTCTATTTTTATGCCCTTTCCCTTATTATTTTATTTTGCTTTTTTTAAATTCAGTTGGGGTAATTTCTATAACATCATCGGAATTTTCGTCGGAATCCGATTCATCGGAGAATTGGTAATCCTCCCAATATTTTGCTTCCTTGGCGGAAACACCATTGACCATAATTAACCTTGGTCGGTTGGTTGAGGATTTTCTTTTACTTAACCGTTTTATTATTTCCCCCACCGGTTCTATTTCTTCATCCGGTTCCGATTCTTCTTCCGGTTCCGATTCTTCTTCCGGTTCCGATTCTTCTTCCGGTTCCTCTTCGGGAACTTGTGAATCAGTCCACGAATCATTCCAATTTACATTTGACTCTTCATTATTATTAGGTGAGTCAATGGAACTTGTTCTAGAGGTAGACATCTATCACATAATATCAAACGCGTTAAGAGATTAATATATCACATAATATTCACATGTTAAAAATATATAGTTTCCAACAAAATTTATTAAGCAATCATTTTTCAAGTAAACACGGTCGAAGTCCAGACTCACTAATGCATCCTAACAAACTCGATAAGACACACTAATGCAAAATTCTGGTTCTCTAAGACCAACGCTCGGATACCAACTGAAATGTCCCGTTCTTATTGATTAAAAACGTTCCATATTAATTGATTTCGTTGCGAGGTTTTGACCTCTATATGAGACGTTTTTTCAAAGACTGCATTCATTTTTAAAACAAACCATAACCTTTATTTCATAAATAAAGGTTTAAAAAGCTTTACGTAGATTATCAAATAATGATAATCTAAAATATCCTGTTTACACACGACCATTACATAATGGTTTACAATACAAATATGTTACATCGAAATCAGTTTCTTGAATGCAGTTTTTACACAATATCATACAAACATGGACTCCAAATCTTGTCCTTATTTTAGTATGCAACAGCGGAAGCTCTTAATATTCACCTGAGAATAAACATGCTTTAAACGTCAACAAAATGTTGGTGAGTTATAGGTTTAACCTATATATATCAAATCGTAACAATAGACCACAAGATTTCATATTTCAATACACATCCCATACATAGAGATAAAAATCATTCATATGGTAAACACCTGGTAACCGACATTAACAAGATGCATATATAAGAATATCCCCATCATTCCGGGACACCCTTCGGATATGATATAAATTTCGAAGTACTAAAGCATCCGGTACTTTGGATGGGGTTTGTTAGGCCCAATAGATCTATCTTTAGGATTCGCGTCAATTAGGGTGTCTGTTCCCTAATTCTTAGATTACCAGACTTAATAAAAAGGGGCATATTCGATTTCGATAATTCAACCATAGAATGTAGTTTCACGTACTTGTGTCTATTTTGTAAATCATTTATAAAACCTGCATGTATTCTCATCCCAAAAATATTAGATTTTAAAAGTGGGACTATAACTCACTTTCACAGATTTTTACTTCGTCGGGAAGTAAGACTTGGCCACTGGTTGATTCACGAACCTATAACAATATATACATATATATCAAAGTATGTTCAAAATATATTTACAACACTTTTAATATATTTTGATGTTTTAAGTTTATTAAGTCAGCTGTCCTCGTTAGTAACCTACAACTAGTTGTCCACAGTTAGATGTACAGAAATAAATCGATAAATATTATCTTGAATCAATCCACGACCCAGTGTATACGTATCTCAGTATTGATCACAACTCAAACTATATATATTTTGGAATCAACCTCAACCCTGTATAGCTAACTCCAACATTCACATATAGAGTGTCTATGGTTGTTCCGAAATATATATAGATGTGTTGACATGATAGGTCGAAACATTGTATACGTGTCTATGGTATCTCAAGATTACATAATATACAATACAAGTTGATTAAGTTATGGTTGGAATAGATTTGTTACCAATTTTCACGTAGCTAAAATGAGAAAAATTATCCAATCTTGTTTTACCCATAACTTCTTCATTTTAAATCCGTTTTGAGTGAATCAAATTGCTATGGTTTCATATTGAACTCTATTTTATGAATCTAAACAGAAAAAGTATAGGTTTATTGTCGGAAAAATAAGTTACAAGTCGTTTTTGTAAAGGTAGTCATTTCAGTCGAAAGAACGACGTCTAGATGACCATTTTAGAAAACATACTTCCACTTTGAGTTTAACCATAATTTTTGGATATAGTTTCATGTTCATAATAAAAATCATTTTCTCAGAATATCAACTTTTAAATCAAAGTTTATCATAGTTTTTAATTAACTAACCCAAAACAGCCCGCGGTGTTACTACGACGGCGTAAGTCCGGTTTTACGGTGTTTTTCGTGTTTACAGGTTTTAAATCATTAAGTTAGCATATCATATAGATATAGAACATGTGTTTAGTTGATTTTAAAAGTCAAGTTAGAAGGATTAACTTTTGTTTGCGAACAAGTTTAGAATTAACTAAACTATGTTCTAGTGATTACAAGTTTAAACCTTCGAATAAGATAGCTTTATATGTATGAATCGAATGATGTTATGAACATCATTACTACCTTAAGTTCCTTGGATAAACCTACTGGAAAAGAGAAAAATGGATCTAGCTTCAATGAATCCTTGGATGGCTCGAAGTTCTTGAAGCAGAATCATGACACGAAAACAAGTTCAAGTAAGATCATCACTTGAAATAAGATTGTTATAGTTATAGAAATTGAATCAAAGTTTGAATATGATTATTACCTTGTATTAGAATGATAACCTACTGTATGAAACAAAGATTTCTTGAGGTTGGATGATCACCTTACAAGATTGGAAGTGAGCTAGCAAACTTGAAAGTATTCTTGATTTTATGAAACTAGAACTTTTGGAATTTATGAAGAACACTTAGAACTTGAAGATAGAACTTGAGAGAGATCAATTAGATGAAGAAAATTGAAGAATGAAAGTGTTTGTAGGTGTTTTTGGTCGTTGGTGTATGGATTAGATATAAAGGATATGTAATTTTGTTTTCATGTAAATAAGTCATGAATGATTACTCATATTTTTGTAATTTTATGAGATATTTCATGCTAGTTGCCAAATGATGTTTCCCACATGTGTTAGGTGACTCACATGGGCTGCTAAGAGCTGATCATTGGAGTGTATATACCAATAGTACATACATCTAAAAGCTGTGTATTGTACGAGTACGAATACGGGTGCATACGAGTAGAATTGTTGATGAAACTGAACGAGGATGTAATTGTAAGCATTTTTGTTAAGTAGAAGTATTTTGATAAGTGTCTTGAAGTCTTTCAAAAGTGTATGAATACATATTAAAACACTACATGTATATACATTTTAACTGAGTCGTTAAGTCATCGTTAGTCGTTACATGTAAATGTTGTTTTGAAACCTTTAGGTTAATGATCTTGTTGAATGTTGTTAACCCATTGTTTATTATAACAAATGAGATGTTAAATTGTTATATTATCATGATATTATGATATATAATATATCTCAGTATGATGTATATACAGTTAAATGTCGTTACAACGATAATCGTTACATATATGTCTCGTTTCGAAATCATTAAGTTAGTAGTCTTATTTTTACATATGTATTTCATTGTTAATACACTTAATAATATATTTACTTATCATTTAACATAATTAACCAAGTGTATCAATATCTTAATATGATTCATATGTACCTAGTAAGACGTTGTTATAACGATAATCGTTATATATATCGTTTTCGAGTTTCTTAAATTAATAGTCTCATTTTTATGTATATAACTCATTGTTAAAATACCTAATGAGATACATACTTATAATAAAAACATGTTAACTATATATATAACCATATATATGTCATCGTATAGTTTTTACAAGTTTTAACGTTCGTGAATCACCGGTCAACTTGGGTGGTCAATTGTCTATATGAAACATATTTCAATTAATCAAGTCTTAACAAGTTTGATTGCTTAACATGTTGGAAACATTTAATCATGTAAATATCAATCTCAATTAATATATATAAACATGGAAAAGTTCGGGTCACTACAGTCTCTACCATTTTTCTGTTTCCTCTGCATTTAATGCTATGATAACTGAATCATCGGTTATTAATCCGAGGTGGTTTCAGGAGAATTGTATTTTTAGATGATTAAACGCTGATGGTTATATGGTAAAATATAATTGTTCTCCGGTAACAATAAATGGGCACTCTTATATATCAAAGTTACAACAAGGTTTGTTTGAATGAAAGGTCCATGTTGATTTGTTGGAGCTGTGACAAAATTGGCTAATTTGAAAAGGGATTGCAAAGTTATTTTGGGTAATAATAACACTAAGAAATTAGCATAACTACGTTTTAAACGTTTACTCAGTTTCGAGAGTTTCTCAGGTGAAAAGTTATATGCATCAATCTTTTCTTCCGTAGATGAAATGCGGTTGGTTCATCCTCTCGATTGAGGTGTTTTCAAGAATTACGAAAGGTTTGGACACAGATTGTAATCGTCAAGATACAAATGAGGTTTTAGGGTGAAGTCAAATGGAAAACCTGAAGATTTGTTTAGTTTCATATGTTATAATTAATATTTTAATTCATTTTAATTATCCACTGTTGGTAGTCCTCAGTTGATTAGTCCACAGTTAGCTAGGAACAGTTAGCTAGGATTCTGTTAGCGTGGATTCTTAACAAAATTTCTTATAATTAATTTGTTTGTTTTTAACAAATTTTATTCCGTCAAATGTTTTCTTCATTATGCCATTTGTTAGATTCTGATAGGTCAAAATCCAAATATGAAATTTGAATGGAAATGGTTATTCTGTGGTGAACGGATTCATATATCTGTGGATGTAAGTAGTACAGAAAATGACTATTGAATCAGATTTGAAGATTGTACAATGTAACTTTTTAATGTGAAATCTTAAATATTCCTCGGGTACTACCTACCCGTTAAAAATATTTTCACCATTAACAGCTTGTACTATAAAAATTTTAATTACAATCTTTATGAAAACATATATACATATATATTTTCTTCAGACGTAATCATGGATTTAATGAGTCAATGTGATATTAAACTCATCAGATTTATTGCTAGAACTAGAGTACATAATCTCTAAAACATCAGAGATTACATAATCGCCATGAAGAACGAAGATAGTTTATGTAGAACGATGATTATACTCGAGGTACAGAATGAGGTGTCGAAGCTGGTGATGCGGATGTTGTTGTTGGTGGTACTAGTGCTGTTGGTGCTAAGGTTGGTGATGTGATTGGTGTTGGTGATACTGATGGTGCTTGTAAACTGTGTACCGTGCTCTCTAAAGTTAACACTCGAGCTCGGAGTTCTTTAACTTCTTCTACTAACCCTGGTTGGTTATCAGTGTGAGGTAGAGATTGGATATCTTCTCTAGTTCCATTAATGGTAGTCTCAAGACGAAAAATTCTGGCAAAAAGGGTATAAACGGTGTTGCGAACAGGTTCGCCGGTGAGCGGGTCGAGTACTCCAAGGTTAGGTGGTAGATTCGGCTCATGATATGGAGTACCTTCTTCCCTTTTCCATAGGGTGAGTATGTCGCGAACCCACCCCCATTTTCTCTAGTAATCACGGTAATTGATTGGTTGGTGTGCTCCTGTCACGCTGTCTTCGGAGTCAGAGGAACTTGGTCGATTCGTAGAGGCCATCTTACGTGATCTCTGGAAAGACTTTTGGTATGAATTGTTTAGTGACAGCAATTGATAGTTGGATGGTATTCTCAATGCATAATTTGCAGAGATATATATAGTATCAGAATCCCTTAGATTAAGGAGAAATTTACGAGAGATATCAGGAAAGGTCTACAGTAACAGATACGCTAAGATATGAATTGTCATATACGCTAAGATATGAATTTTGTCTATGCACTATTCATGCAGTCAATGCAGTAAAACGTGTCTAGACTAATAATAATAAGCAAGTGATTTCCTAAAGATGATAAGCAGATGATTTCCGACAAAAATGATAAGCAAAAACTTTTGACATGCAGACATGGTCGAAGTCCAGACTTACTAATGCATCCTAATAACTATCAGTTAGACACACTAATGCATGATCTGGTTCGCTAAGACCACCGCTCTGATACCAACTGTGAAGACCCGTCCTAAACCATCTGGACGAACTCACCCACAATTGGTTCCATTGCGATGATCGACTCCAATTACTGTCTTTAAAATGAGCAAATGCACAGCGGAACGTTTCTTTCATACCTGAGAATAAACATGCTTTCAAGTGTCAACCAAAAGGTTGGTGAGTTCATTAGTTTAACATAAATAATCATTTCATAATTTTAATAGACCACAAGATTTTCATTTCTAGTTCTCATAAATATACGTCCCACACATGGAGACAAAAATCATTCATATGGATTGAACACCTGGTAACCGACATTCAAAATATGCATATAAGAATATCCCCATCATTCCGGGATCCTCCTTCGGACATGATATAAATTTCGAAGTACTAAAACATCCGGTACTTTGGATGGGGCTTGTTGGGCCCGATAGATCTATCTTTAGGATTCGCGTCAATTAGGGTGTCTGTTCCCTAATTCTTAGATTACCAGACTTAAAGGGGCATATTCGATTTAATAATCCAACCATAGAATGTAGTTTCATTTACTCGTGTCTATTTTGTAAAACAGTTATAAAAGCAGCGCATGTATTCTCAGTCCCAAAAATGTAAAGAGTAAAAAGGGAATCAAATAAACTCACCTAATGTATTTTGTAGTAAAAATACATATGACGACATTAAACAATTGAACAATGCAGGGTTAGCCTCGGATTCACGAACCTATATCATTTGCATAAACATTAATACCTATAATTGTAATCGAATAAATATATATAACTTTCTTAGTTACATCGTTTATTATGTTAATAACTTATATGTTTTGTGTATTTATTATATATATATTTTAACTAATTAAGATATTAAGTTTGTTATGTTTATATATTAAATATATTTATATATATTATATATATATATATATATATATATATATATATATATATATATATATATATATATATATATATATATATATATATATATATATTATTTGTTTGTTTAAAACAGTATTTTAATAATACTAAGATATTATTAGTAGTACTAAAAGTAATAATAATGATAATAATAATACTAGTATTAATAATCATGATAATGGAAATAATAACTTTTATAATAGTACATACTAATAATTATTATAACAATTTTGTTACTAATGGTATTCCTAAATATAATTTCTTTTGTTAATAATAAGTCTAAAATGATACTAATACTAATATTAATAATAGGAATAATAGTTTGTATTGTGTTCATAATAATAATAATAATAATTCTAATCGTAATCGTAATAATGTTTATATCAATTCAATATTGATATACTAATAATAACAATAGTGTTCATTTTACTTGTAATCATGGTAATAATAATAATAATAATTCTAATAATTTTTAGTAAAAATATCATTAATAACTTATAACAATAATAATAATGATATCAATAACAACATTAATGATAATAATGATAATAATAATAATAATAATAATAATAATAATAATAATAATAATAATAATAATAATAATAATAATAATAATAATAATAATAATAATAATAATAATAATAGATATAATATTAATGATAATACTACCTTAAATGTGAAGCTTCCATGGAAAGAAAAAAAAAATAATGTCGCGACCTAGACTCGAACCCATGACCTCTTGCTTAACCATCCACACCCCTAACCATTCTTCCACCTTCCTCATTTCTGTTTATTACACGCATTACATGTATATACCCCGTATTATTTTGTGTTTATCCACCTTCCAAATTTCGATCGACCAAAGGGAATACCCACTAGCCTTATCTGGTCCACTTATATTATCGGCCCAACTCATAAAACATGTAACGGCCCAAGTTAATTCCCTAAGTCCAAGAAAGTATTATGGCCCGATAATAAATCCATGCTATGGTCCATGGTGGTGAATTGATCCCGAACGAAAAACAGATAAGCACGAACCAGCAGTCCCAACAATCATAATTTAATAGACATATTCACCGACACCTTGCTAAAATATTAATATCTTTATAACCACAAGTGGTTGTCTTTGGCTCAAGTTGATTTGCTGTATTCCAACTTTTCATTAATAAAAAGGAGTTCTATTGGTATTATTCAAATAAAAGTTGTCGGCCAACTATGTAGTATTTGAAGAAATCAGAATGTGTGGGTGGTATACGTGGGTCTTTATCACCAACTTGAGTCAATAACTTTAAGGTATAAATAACAGGAGAAGAAGAATAGGGATGCAGATGATTATCGTTTGAAGCGAGAAAGAAGACCAACAGCAATCGAATGGCAGCAAAACAGGAGTAACGTTTTGGGTCCTTGTTTAACAATAACAAATACTATATAAAAAAATATGGGTCGAAGGAGGTGGTGATCTGGGTGACGGTTTTCTTTAAAAGAAAGAAAAGTGTGGTGGTATTGAAAGGAAACAGAACCTGTATTAGATCAAGGTTGTGATTGTGGAGGTCGATGGTGTTAAACGGTTGAAGGGATGCTCGATTAAACATGGTATGCACGTATATATATATGTATCTATATCTTTGAATATGTATTTGTATATATGTGATATATGGATATAGGTAGTTTCGATAAAGGATTTTAGAGAGAGGATGAAAGAGAGGTGGTGACTTCGATAGGTTAACAGGAACAGAATCAGTTGCTGCAATAGTATTAGTTGCAGCCTTGTTGTGGTGTTGTTCGAAGAAAATATAGGAAAAGAAAGCAATACTCAAGTGGTGATGATTTGGGATAATGGTAATGGAAATTTTTCGAAGGTTGTTGTTATGGGTTATTGAACATTGTATAGGATACGAACGAATACATGTATCGATTGATGGTAGTCGTGGTGGTGTTTGGTTGGTTGTCGATCAAGAGAAAGAAGTAGAAGTCAGATGGTCAGCAATAATACACAAGTGAAATGTTTGATGAATGAAGATTTATTTCATATGATTATGTTTTTATAAATAAAATAGAGATGATTCATATGTAAGTGTGTGCGTCCACATATTTGATCACAGGTAAGGAGAACTGAAAAATTAAAGTGGAAAAGGATTGGCAATAGATTTTGGAATTTATCTGTGATTTGATTATTATTGTTTGTAATTGACCTGTGAGTTGGACGTCTAACAATTTCAAACAAAAAGCATTCATCCTGTACAATAAAAATGAATAAAATAAAAATAAAGTTTGATTATGATGGACAACTGAATCTTGATTTTTATCTGTAATACAATCTTATTTGATAACATGATTGGAGATAGAATAAACCAGTACAAGAGAAAGAAATAAAAGAAAAGATTTGGAAAACAGATATGGATGTTTAACAATCTGTACACTTATTTATCTTTTCAATTTATATTTAATTGGTATTAATAATAATAATATTAATAATATAAAAATACAACTAATAATAATTAATAGCAATAATAATAATAATATTAATAATAATAGCAATAGTATTATTAACAATTTAAATGTATCAAACTTTATATCTATATATTATAACAATAACAATATTCATTATACTGATATTAATATTCACTTTTAATATTTATTAATACAACTATGTTTTAATTATTTAATATTTAATGATCATATGATATATTATATAATAACTTTTTATTGAATACTTAGTATTTATAAATTTTGTATATAATACAACATAAATATAATAATATTTATGCATAGAAATCATATATATTTATACATAGGTTCATTTTAAGTTATATTTAATTATTTTGTATCTTATTTTACATATCAATTTCTAATGTTTAAATTATATTTTATAATTTCAAATTATTATATAAATTTGCATTTGTATATGTACATATTTATTTACAAACAATTATTCGTGAATCTTCATTAATAGTCAAAGGTCCAATGTATGTATTAAACACAGTTCAAAGTTTTTAAGATTTCAACATTACCGATTCTGCTTATCGTGTCGAAAATATATAAAGATTAGGTTTAAATTTAGTCGGAAATTTCCGGGTCATCACATTATGCAGAGACATAACTGGAATGTTCGTGGTTTCGGCTGGAGGGGGAGAATTGATGGTTTCCAGTGGTTTCTAGCCGTCATCTAGATGGCTCTGTTCCAGCCGTCATCTAGATGTTCAAAGCTGCCGACGTTGACAAACGTGTATGGAAGTGGCAAACTTGAACACGATGACGGCCGCCAACTTCCACCAACCTTCTTCGTTCACACCATTCACCGCCATAGAATTTTTGCTATAAATAGAGATGCAAACTTTTATTGTAAATCATTCCAAAAACACTCAAAGAAGTGTAATCACAACCTAGATAGTGTGTGTGAGTTTGAGAGTTTTTTTTTTTTTTGTAAGAGTTTTGTAATACTCTGTAAATCTATTCTTGTGAGTAATAGAGTTGTTTTTCTCTCAAATTTGTATCTCCCAACGTCCAGACGATCCTCTCTTCCTAACAGTTTAATGACTAATGCCATAAAGATTATGTTGATGCATCCTGCTCTAATCAAGCTACATGCCAACAAGTTTGTGTACCTAAAGAGGAGGACAAGATTTAATGTTAATTATATGTACTCCAAGAATTAAAATAAAATGAAGACATCTTTCAATTTGGAATCTTTAATACTAAACAGAAACAAGAAAAGTGATCAGGCTCTTATATATCCAAACGCATAGGTAGCAATCTTAACCCAATTAGGTTGTCTTTGATCTCTAATGGTGGAATTGAACCCACAACAGAACGTTCTTTTACTGTTAGGCTTCGATTGTTTGAGTAATTATTAATTAATCTTATGTTTGGTTTTCTTAAGCAACGAAATTTAAAAACAAATAAATAAATAAACATAGTATATATATTTTATTCGCTTCTAAAAACAATCAATCAAACAAACCAGCAATAGTAAACGGTAAATCAAGAATAAAAGTTAAAAAAAAAATAAACATCAGACAATTACATAACTTTTTAGAACTTTGACTGAATTTGATAAACGGTATTGACGTCCACTTGAAATGCCTTTGCGAGAATATCTGCAGAGATATCAGGGTTTGATCCGAACAGAGCGTTCGCAATGGTAATGACACCTGGATTTTGACTACTTAGACCGGCAATAGCAAGGGCATAACCATTTCCGACATTTTTTTGAAAGTGAATTAGACCTTCGGGGAACACGAAAACATCACCCTTCTGTAGTACTGTCGTGATGAGACGGTTTTCAGGGTTAGACGTGACAAAACCGACTTGTAGACTACCTTCAATGACAGTCAAGATTTCAGTGGCCCGAGGGTGTGTGTGTGGAGGATTAATACCCCATGGTGCAAAGTCAATACGGGCCATGGAGATGCCCAAAGTGTTGAGCCCGGACAATTGTGTTACAGTCACCGCAGTCACATTAGATCCAACCGCATTTGATGTATTTCCCATACGGTTTAGTCCTCTAAAAAGAAAATCTTCTGCTTTCACTTGATCCGGATCTTTGCAAACTACGCCATTCACCAGTACTAGAAAAAATAAAAATAGAAAGATCATAAATAAGTGTAAGGTTTATATCATTTTATTAATTATTAATATAGCATTGCTTAATTCAAGATAGGAGTAAGATTTACCTTTGTTGTTTAGATCAGCTACACAAAAATCCTGTAGAGGACTGGGATCCGAAGCAAATGCAAGAGAACATGTTGCCAATAAGAGACCGAACAAAAGAAAATGAGACGTCATTAGTGCGATTGAAGTGAAAAAATTGCTAGCTCTTCAATGTAGTTTTGTAGTTTAATAAATTTGTATGAGCAAGTATGAAGCTTTGTAATGCTTTTATAGCAAAAACATTGCAACAGAAAGATAGTATTGTAGTGCACCACCAATAAAATAATACGTTGAAAGAGTAAAACGGCGATGTAGTCATCAAATACTATGTATATATACTAATACTAATTTACTATACATCCTTATAAGAAAACTTCAAAAGTTGTTTGATTCTAGAAATGACAAAGATTAAGGCTTATACACTCACAACCAACTAATTAATGATTTTTGGTGGAGTGTTGAACGTTGTGTATAGCTTGAATTGGTCCAAAAGTTTCACTTATAAAGTTAAGTTCAAAATCAAATCAAACAAAAGCGGGAGAACGGGAAAGGTTCAAGTTAGCCGGGAGGACGAGTAATTTTACTCTAATGTATGCGGTCTAATCGGGTTATCTCATGACTCTTACCGCTTTTTTCCTGGCCAAATTAAATTTATTTGTTTTATTACCAAATCAATTTTGGATTAACACAGATTGAACATTTGGACTTCGTTCATTTGAACTATCGGAACTATTTCAAGATTATGACGTTTGTATTTCACTTCGAATATATCTTGTTATTGTTGTTATTATGCAGTTGGAACTTCAATTTTTTTTTTTAACAGCGATTGGGATTACTCGAGGGGACTAAACCATCCGTTGCGATCATCTCCCGTTTCGACTATGCCGATGCAACAATAATAACCCCGCCTCCATCGCTGCCCGGGAGGAAACCTTGAAACCGATGGAGAACTATATAACTTATATTCATTTACTTTGTTCTGTAATTAGTGGCTAAGAAATGAAAACATGGAGAAACAGTTTCTCAAGAACGACTACTAATATGCTGTTAAAAAAAAAAAAAAAAAATCCTAATATAATTATAATTCTGGTTCTTTTCAGTGAAGAAACAAACGTTTTGAAATATTAGCAAAAAAATGATGAATACAATTACAAAGATTCATTTTTTCAGGAAATCTCAAAAACCAATATACCATTTCATGATCCCCAAAATAAGATGTATAGATTCATAAAAAGTAAACTAGTAAAATCATTATTTTTCATCAGCAAGCAAACATGTAGCGTACACAAGATCGTTCATAAGACATCATTTCATGCGAATTTAAACAAATTTGGCCAATGACCAACTGAGCATTCACAAGCAACTGCTACAACTTGGTAGACTGGTAGCTATTTATCCATTTAAATGTTTGCATAGGAAACAAATATGAAATGTGGCTAATTGAGAAAGAAACCAAAAAAGCCTTAAAAGTTTGCAGAAGTCATGTTACTAAAATTAAAGATCTGGCATGCCCTTTCCGGTTTTAGAATCATACGTCTTTTCAAGCACAAGCTCTCTATCGGAGTATCCTTTGGACCAGCTGTTACAGACATCAAAGAATATTAATTATATATTTATATTCCGAGTAATAAAAGTGAAGTAAAAATGGTGTGAAGTTAACTTCTTTAGAACTAAACATAAACGAGAAAAACTATTAGGCAACGAGTCATATATCCAAACGTATAGGTGGCAATTTCAACCCGTTAATTTGAGTTATCATCCATCCCAATGGCTAAAAATGTTAGTCTGAAACTCTAAATTACTTAGCTAAAAAGAAAAACGATTCACCAGGTGAACTCAAACAAATTGTGTTCAATTATAGAATAACTCCTAAATTATTTTTCTTTATTAAACTTAAATTACTAATTTTATTAACATAATATTTGTAACCATGTGTAACACATTGTATAACAGTGTTTATTACCCACTACCCACAGCTGACCCACTCATTTTGCCACCCCAATCCAATCCAAACAGAATAAAATAAACATGAACATATTTAAGGTTGCCTATTGTTGGACGTGGGGTATGTTGGGTTAATTGGTTTAGGTTATTCTTTATTATTTATGTTTAATGTTTAATTAATAGTTAATTAATTGTTTTAGTCGGTTATAGTTAGATGGATTATTAGTTAATTAGTGCATACGTAGTTAGAAAAAGTATGTGGGTTGACCGGATTTCCTTTTCCAAAACATATGTTTCGGCAGGGATATGTAAGCCCTGTGTTGACATTTGTCAACCCATCCAGCGGTCCCCCGTAGCTCCCTGGAGCCTAGCGAAACACCATCACCATAAACCCCTACAGCTTGCCAGAACTCGGATTCGAGCCTGCAAGGTTTTTCCTTTTCCATCTTTGCAAGCGTGGTTCCTAGGATCATATGGGCCGGGTACCACTGAAGCAATGCTTCGTTGGTGTTGACCGGATTTAATGTGAACATGGGAGTTGCTTCCCCATTATCTAGGTGTAATAGGTGGTAGTTAGTAAACGTGTCTTGTACATGGTGGATTTACGGTTTGTATTTGTTGCCTATATTGTATTGGTGATAGTAAATAAAGTGTGGCAGGAGCTTTTTACTCCTTTTTTCTTTCTGTCCACCGAAGTCACATTTATCCTTTAATTCATTTGACAATTATGAGTTATAAGGGCCTTTGATTCTATCACTTGTTATCAAGAGCTAGGGAGTAGTTTCAACTAGGGTCCTGTTGCTTGTGAGAAGAAGCTAGACCGGGAATAAGAAATCATGATAGCCCGTGGCCATGGTTTGTTTTCTTGGGTGGTGTGAAGAGTTTCTTGGAGCAGTGATCAGGAAAGTTGGTGATGTTCCGAAGTTGTCAAAATTTGTTCGTGAAAAGAGACTAACCGGTGGAGGTACAAGAAAATGTGATATTCGGCTTATATTCTTGGGCGGTGTAAAATGCTCTTGGAACAAATCTGATTACAACAGGTTGAAGATGTCAAAAAGGAGAATAACACACGGTTGTTACATGGTGGCTATGGCTGTTCAAACCGAGATGACTATGGACGTGACCAGGGGAGAGGTCGGGTGTCCGATAAGAGTCGAGATGGTATGGAACGTGTCGGGAAGAGCCGCGTTAGATGTACATGTGTGGTGAATGGGTAACTTGAAAAAACCAATTAAGGAGTTGATTGTTGGGTTAATTGGTTTAGGTTATTCTTTATTAGTTATGTTTAATGTTTAGTAGTTAATTAATTGTTTTACTCGGTTATAGTTAGATGGATTATTAGTGAATTAGTGCATACGTAGTTAGAAAAAGTATGTGGGTTGACCGGATTTAATTCCCCATTATCTAGGTGTAATAGGTGGTAGTTAGTAAACGTGTCTTGTACATGGTGGATTTACGGTTTGTATTTGTTGCCTGTGTATATTGTACTAGTTTTATGAGCCCGTGCGTTGCATGATATGTGTATAAATTAGTAGCCGATAACATTAATATTGATACTTATGAAATGTATAATGAATTTACAATAAAAAATTATTTATTACTAATAACATTTGTATCAAAAATTTTAATATTGAATAGTGACACATATATTATGAGCCCGTCCGTCGGAATCATTTTAACTTCAATTGATAAATAATCGATAAACACCAAACATGAGCCACTCAAAAGTTGTTTTAAAACCGATCGTTAAGAATAATATTTTATGTACATCTCTAGTTGTATATGTTATTCGCACAAATGAATCTCATTATGTCAAAATCTCAAACGAAGCAGCGCAGTCATACATCTAAATATATATAAGAATTATCAAATAACAATTTTAACTTCAATTGACAAAGATGAGCTCGTACGTTTATATAATATTTTACAAATATTATATTAAAAAAAATTATAATTTATAATTTGAATATGTTAGAAAGTGAACATTCAAACTACCCCCACATGTTTTAATATCATTATCGTGGAGTATTATTTTTCAGTTCTATATTTAATGTGTAGAAAGTTATATTAATTCAGAGAGTTAAATTATATTAAATTAGAGATCTATTTTAGGAAGTTATTGTAATGAGTTATTTTAGGGAATTATTATTATTTATTTTAGTTTAATTAATAAAATAAAATATAAGATTATTTAATTCAGTTTAATTTAGAAATTGACACGTGTGCAATAATAATTTAGATTAATTGAGAAATTGGCACGTATGATTATTAGCACACGCTTTATAATAATGTAATAACTAGTTTAAGGACCCGTGAATTCACGGGTTTGTTGAAAGAAATTATAAAAAAGACTAACAAAATAATTGCTATAAATAATATATTGTCATTACAACTTTATAAGTAACATGACAACATAATATATATCGAATTTCTTATAGTTAATGGATTCATACACAATGACCAAGTCTATTCTAATTACTAAAGATGGAATGCATAATTTCAACATACCATGTCATTTAATACCTTCAATACAAAATTCTTACCAAGTTTCACATAAATAGTCAAAAAAAGAAAAAAAGAAAAAAAGAAAAAAAAATGTTACTTGTCAACATGCAGCCTTAATCTATTCAAATGCAAACTTTCAGTAACATGTGTATGCAAACTTTCAACAACATGTAATTACAGTCTGCAAAATACATGAAACAATTCCATTTGCAAGATTATACCCAAGCACCTCCAAACACACATTTAAGTGCAGGCTTATTCCCATAATGCGACATTATAGCAACTTGTGTTAGAACTGTGAAGCACCGTCAGTTTCAGGGCAACAAATCTGAAGCAGATACATAATTTAAACTTCTACTCAAATCAACCTAAGACATGTAATTCTGAATGGGGCGACTGCAACATTGCCAAACGGTTTCTATGCTTTTCCAATTTGTTACTAAAGAATGAATATATATTTTACCTTATTTTATTATCTTGAACATTCTGATGCTACCATAACCTACTCAACATTTAATACGTAGTAATTAATATGAAACAACTTTATCAAGTCACAAATATAGGTTGCGTTTGCATACATAATAAGCATTCCTTTTAAAAACAAACATTAGCCCGTGGTTTTTTTTAATAAAGTATAGACAACATAATGAAAACAACCTAATAATATTTTTGGTCAACTTAACCCATTTTGGTACACCAAAAGACACCTTCTTCATTATTGGTTTTGGGTCAACCCAACTCATTTTGTTACACTAAAAGATATCTTTTTTCCTTATTGCTTTTGAGTCAACCCAACCTATTTTAAGGCACCAAAATGATAACATTGAAACCTTTACTAAATCAACTAAAAATAGATCAATTTGTTAACAAAGAGCTATACTTACTTTAAGAACTTAGAGTCGGATGAACTCGAAGACACCAAACAACTTAATCAAGTCATAATTTTAAATGAAAGACCCTTTATAACCTTCCACTTTTATTTCCATGCTCACAATTCTTTCCTGAGTATCAAAACATTTCACTATCTGAATAGCTACCTGCGTAATCAATCTCACTACCTCCTATTTAACAATCCTCTTTTATTGAAAACCAAGTTATTCTTTCAAACCTTTTATTACAATGTCGATCTCAATACCGGACTATAGGAACCATCATTGAATCTTCCTGCACCAAAAATTCAAACTTGAAAATATGGAAGAATAAGATAAAGTGAAAGAAATAAAATGGACAAAATTAAAATGAAATAGTAAAGAATGGATACAGGTTCACAATTTTCGGACATTAGTACATTTTAGTTCTATACTAATACTGTTCTTAATTAATGGCTAATGTAATTATGTCAACAAATCCCACATAATAGCACAACACTATGTATTGTTTATTGAGTTACTACTACGTGGATTAAGAGACGTACCTTTGAAGCACAAGCAATGGCAGCAAAATAGTAAATGGTTGGTTTAGGTTTAGATAGTCTGATATTGGATCACCTGCATACTAATCACTAAGCCAACTGGGTCAAGATGTACAAAGCATAGTTTAAACTAATGGTGGACTCGTAAATGTATAGATCAATATGTAACAATATCAAGAAAAACTAAGAAGCTCATTAAGAATACCAACTTTAATTTTAAGAAATCTTCCATTTAGTAAACAACTTGAGCAACTTAATTACTTTTTTGAAATACTGCTAAGCACATAAAGGACCAAACATCCAAACCTGTAAATGTGCAATAATCAGACATCTTCCAAATAACTATGCAATAATACCCAAATACAAAAATCAATATATATCTAAGTCCGTAATATGTATTTATATCATCCTCAAACAAAATTCTTATAGATGGATTAACAAAACACCTTCCCTTCCGATTCCTAGTTAAAAAATTGGTGTAATTGAAAGGCATACCATGACTCCATATCTGTTAGACATTTCATCAAACACCTTCTAAGCACTTTGATGATGACTATTTATATATTCTTTAAGCACCTGTATTTTTTACAACACAAAAGAATATGAAATTAAGGTGAAGAAGATGATAAGAATTGAGAAATGAACCTTTGCGATGATAATGAGGGAGCGTGCAGAGTAAATTCCAAATTTCCAAGAAAATTCAGAGTTTCAAGAAGTAAGGCGTGAGGCTTTTTTATTCAGGGCTAAAGTTGAGGAAGGAAGGCACGCGTGATACTCAGTTTTATATTTATCAGATACTTCTATAATTTAAGTATTAATTTTATTTTATTTTATTAAAGTAAATTATAATTTAATCTTAAGACTAATGACATCATCATCATGGCTTTTAATTTTTTTTTAATTTTGATTTTTTTTAAAGAAGGAAATAGGTTGTTTAATGATGTCATCATATTAGCCATTTATAAGATAGTATTAGATATTAGATTAGATTGGTGATAGTAAATAAAGTGTGGCAGGAGCTTTTTACTCCTTTTTTCTTTCTGTCCACCGAAGTCACATTTATCCTTTAATTCATTTGACAATTATGAGTTATAAGGGTCTTTGATTCTATCAAGGTAGCCCTAATCTTCAAAATCTCGGGACGAGGTATAATTGACCCTGATGCACCTATGCCTCTTGAAACTCTTACTTTCGTACCATCTTCCTGATACTTTATTCCAACCTTACAAGGCTGCCTATTAAAAAAAAAAACTTCAACAGTCATTATAAAGAAGCAACGATCAAACACTACGATAAATTATTTATTATATTACAGTAATATATAATATAATATATATACCCTGTAACTGGATCAACAATTTGAACATTTAACACATGCAGAGGGGCTTCAACTGTAAAAATCCCACATTCATGACCTTGTCCTTGTTTTATGTGTTTTTTTTACCTGCAAATAAGTTTAATCCAAAGTGAATATTATTTTTGGCAGTAAATTCATATAATAAATATAAATAATTAAAATAAGTGAATTGGAGAAGAAATAAAGAATAATCACCAAGTCCTTTCACTCAACAATAACACGATTTTGAGAGCGAATGACACATTTATCAGTTCCACTTTCACCCCTATCTTTACCCCTAATTATCATCACCTACAATAAATAAAAAATTAGTTTAAACATCAGTAACAAAAGGTCCTTAAAATACAAAGATTTAGGCTTTTATTAATTCACCGAAGTTGTGTATTACTTATGTGTACAATACAACATGTTAATGCACATATTTGGTGGATTTATCAAAAAAGTGATGGGAATATCATCACCCAAATATTTAATATGAAAAATGAGACATATTATTTTTTACATTATCGCCTCTCAAAATTTTCCAATGATGAATGAGCTTCTGAGCTTCTGAGCTTCCTTCCACCCCATTATATGTCAATCTGCAAAGAACATTCAAGATGATATCTAAGCGATCAAACAGAGATTAAAAATCCAAAATTAGATTAATTAAGGATCATACATAAAATAAATTAATACCTGATCAAGCATATTTTCACGAGGTCGAGGTGAACATACGCTTGAGTGCATAAAAGGGTTTAAGGACTAACAATATTTCAAACCTCCGACCTTAGTCGTGGATAACCCACATCGGCATCGTTTTGATTCCAATAGGGTGGCCGATTTGAGAGTCCACCAACAACCTAGCATATGAGGTTGAGTGGCCCAAAGACATGAATGTTTCATAGTTTGTAGCATACCTGAAAGTCTTTTCGTGAATGATCGTATGAAGCTTGTTCGTACGATGATGAGTATGATATGTTACGTATTAGTAATGAATGTGTTTTTAGGGTTTGGGAGCTATGTATTTATAAGCTCACGAATTAGGGTTTCGATAGGATCTCATCCCTAATTAAATGTGATCTTATCCCAACTAACTCACGTTATTTAAGGAAAAGATTCTGAATTAATTATACCGTACATTCTACTAGAATTTACAGGACCCTTATGCAAGTATACGAAACTCACATCATTTGGTATAGGCGCATAGAGTGCGGCTATACCCATGCCATATATTTGCACTAAAAATTACACATTCACTGGGGGCGGGCGCCCCCACCCTTCCCCACATATCTCCGCCCATGCTATTAAGTGAATTAATCTTGATTCGAAAAAGTAACAAGAATAAATTAAGATAATATGATTATGAAAAAAATGTGTTGTGTGAGAGAGAGTGTAATGAGAGAGAAAGTGAGAGGTGTGGCAAATCCAAAATTCAATGGAGCAACAGGGATGCAATCAAGGTAAAACGAACGACTCGAGGATAGATTTACTAGGCTTATTGAAATCCACTTGACATCTTTCTTCTTCTTCAATTTCCCGAATAGTTCGAGTGTTGAAGATCTATGGAAAACCTTCAAATCATTCGGTGACCTAAGAGAAATTTACGTGGCGAGCAAGAGGCTAAAGAGTGGGACACGATTTGCTTTCGTGAGATTGGTAATGTCAAATATGTTGATAATCTATTAGTAGATCTTGAAAAGATTACTTTCAATGGTACATTAATTAAGATCTTCAAAGCAAAAGAAAGATTGGGAGAAGAGAAATAGTTTAGTGGTTACCAGAAGATAAACAAACCGAGTGAAAAGATTCATAATAACGCATTCACTGATTAACAAAAGTTCAGTGATGTTGCTAGGCAGAAGTATGGAGATTTAAGAGAAAAATTAAATAAACATGCAGTAGATCTAAGGGAAAAACTAAATAAACAAGCAGAAGAGATGGAGGATTTAAGATCAAAACTTAATAGATTGAAAGAAGACAAGATAAAGTCGAACAGTCCAGTGAATGATAACGTTGAAAGCACAAAATGCAAAGTTGAAAGAACAATCAAATTTAAGGGCCAACAAAACAATCTGTTGGGTTGTTCTATCATCCGTGACCTAAAAGTCTTGGAGTACTTTTTCCAGTTTGAAGACATGTGTTATGAAGAAGGTGTGCAACTTCTCAATTAAATATCAGGGTGGATTGGACATGTTAGTTATATGTGAATCACCCTGTGCCGCATCAAAGATATTAAAAGATAATTGTCGTGCCATGCATAAATGGTGCAATCAATTAAGGATATTAGACGGCTCGTATAAATCTTATGGAAGGTTAGTGTGGATCACTATTAGAGGGGTTTTAGTCACTTGCTGGAACGAAGACACCTTCAAACGTATTGTGGGTTGGTGGGGTAGGATTCTAGAGATGAAGAATTGTTCTATTAAGAATGCTAATCAAGATTAAGCGTGGCTAGAGTTCTAATACATGTTTGAAGCAATGTTCAATTTGATGGTTGGGTTAAATTATTTGATAACAACATTGTATGTTATGTCAGTATCAACGTAGACCTCAAGAGGGAGGTGCTTGTTCAATTCAATGTTCAAGGTGATGGTAATCATAATGATAACATCGGGTGTAATGAAGATCATCCAATCGTAGAAGAAGATGCATAGTCAGAAGATGAATTCGTAGATGATACATTCGATAATTCAGATGATGACGAGAATTTTCAATTTAGATCCTGAAGATGAAACACCTGCTAAATCCACAGATGACAATAACAATGAACGTGACAATATTTCAGTCAATTTTTATGTTAGTGACAACGAGCAGAATTCCGGTAATGCCTACCAAAAAAAATCCAGTCCATGGCAGTGGAAATGACCTCGAAGACAAAGGGTCGGGAAGTGGATATCTTGGGAACCGTTCTCAAGGAAACATTAATTACGCATGCACAGAGAAAGTAGAGAGTCCTTTCGATTCTCACAACGGTTTTGACAAACCCCTAGGTACGGAGTCGTACCCTAATAACTTAGTTCACTGTGAATCGCCAGTTGGGCCTATAAGCCTAAAGTAACAAAGATCTAATCAATATAAAAACAATAATAGCCCAGTGGGCTGTGAGAAAGGATTGGAGTCTCCACAAGTTGTTAATTTCATTGGGTTACCAAGCCCAAATTCAAATGCGAGACTGTCAAGTCCTCTTGGCATGTATCTTAATACACATAATATTGATCCATTAGGTCATGATAATGTGAAGGACACTCTGGAAAACCTTGTTTTAGCCAAATCACTAGTGGGTACTAAAACGAAAAACACACGAGTAAAAAAAACATACGAAGATCAATGATGGGGCAAAATCAACTGATAAAAAAAAGGTTATTGGGCGAATGTACAATGATGGAAATCATCTTCTTGAATGCTACACTTAAAAAACGTTGCCAGGGATCCAATCACGGACAATACCCCATTATGATCCCGGTGCACTGCATGTGCATCTGATAGTAGTTAATTGTCCTCCGCGTCTAAAAGAAGCAAGTCAGTCTCAGAATCAAAACCTGAGAAGAGTGATGCAATAAATGAAAGATTGAGTTCTTACAGTAGCTTCAATTCAGAAGGCTTTTATGAATATGGTTGCAAATTAGGGTTAAAGTGGCATAAAAAACCTTCTGGCCATTAATTAAGGTCCCTTCTCCTTTCGTTTTTCAAAATTCTTATGTTAATTATGTCTTATAATATAAGAGGTTTTGGGTCGGGGTTAGATAGTAAGTTCGGGCCAATAAAAAAACTAATTTTGAAAGAGAAACCGAAAATAGTTGCTTTACAGGAAACTAAGTTGCATATTGTCAATATGTAACGGCTCGAAAATTTCCGACCAAATTTAAACTTCATCTTTAAATGATTTTGACACGATAAGCAAAGTCTGTAATGTTGAGTCTCAAAAATTTTAAACTAATTACATGGATTCATTTAACCTTGACTATTTCCGACGATTCACGAACAATTGTGTGTAAATAAATATGTAAATATATATACATATATAAATATAAGAGTGCATATTAAGTTGAATTAATAAAATACAAAATAATTATTTGAATTGAAAATGTAAAATAATGTACAAGATAATTAAGATTAAAATTTATTTATGATTTAAACAAATTCTTATTTTTATTTATTATCATTTTTATGATATTATTTAGTTATTTTATTAGAATTATTATTAATATAATTATTATTAATATTATTAGGGTATTTACTATTAATATTTATTAAAAATAAATATAGGGAATCCCATTCTGTTAGAAGTAACTATCAAATTTTTTTCTTTTTCTTCACATGAAAATAACTTACGTACTTCATGTGTCTAGTTTGTTACAAGTCTACTTCACAAACCAATTGGAAATCAATTTAACTGTTAAATCATGTACTTAATCACTCTATATAAGTTACAAACTGCAATTTGAGTTGAAAACAAAGAAAACCCAGAAAATAAGCTCGACACTCTGTACATTCATCTTTTTCACCATATTTTGATTTAGAACAAATTTTCAAAATGTAATAATGCAGTCTTTTTAGGAATCGTCTATCTAAACTATCTGTAAGTTTTCAATCCCCAATTCTTTCTATTAATTTCAAATTTGAGAGTCAAAGTTTTGGTTTTCAAAGTCAACTAAGTGTTCTTGAATTAAATTCGAGTTTGTTTTGATATCTCCAGTTAATTTGATGATCCATAAAGATTATAGGAATGATTTACAACGCAATTCATGTTGTAATCATAACCTATAACACTCTTAATCTAAAAATCAATTTTTGAGTTCTTGAGTTCTTCACAGTGATATACACTAACGTGAATTCGAAACAAATTTCAAAAACTACAAATGTAGAGTTGTTAGGAATCATTTACTTAAACTTCCTGCAAAATCTCAAGTTCCAATTCTTAATAACGAATTCGAATTTGCGAGTCAAAGTTATTTTGTCAAAAGTCAACTAATTTGTTCATCGAGAAATTAGAGCTTGTTTTGATGTTTTAAGTTCAATTGACGAATCCAATAGTTTCTAGGAGTGATTTGGAAAATAGTTCGTGAAAAAATCGTCCAAAAATTGAAAATCAATTTTTTTCTTCCTTATTCACGAACAGCAGCAGGGGGCCTGTGGGCTGTTTTATTTATTTTTTTATTTTATTTTTTCATATTAAAAACATCTATTTTTAGCTTAAATGTTGTTTTACAAGTCCTTAGTTCAAAACCTTGTCGATTGTTATTAGTAAATCGCCTCAGTTTGATTTTAATTCAAGGATGAAGAGGATGATGAACATGGTTTTAGGAAGTATTAGATAAGTATATGTGGGTTGCATAATAAGTAAGAAAGACAAGGAAGAGGGAATGGTTAAGTGTGTTTGCGGGTGAGCGAGAGGTCTCGAGTTCAAATCCGGTTAGGGGCATATTTTTTTAGAAAAGCTTTTTTGTGATGCCCCGTACAAAATTAACGTGTACGGATCATCAACAACAGGATCATTACAATGTCAAACACTATATGCTGTTTTAAAATAAGTTTGCATTCATAAGAAAAGGTGACGTCATAACCAACGTCAAATGTTTAACATACGATCGCGTGCTTCTACGAATAGAAGACAATAATATTTGTACGTGACCCAATGGTCATTACAAATTTATTGTTTCAAAAGTAACATAGTTTGAATGCAAAATAAATGTTTCATGCGAATACATCTCTAATAAACGCAGCGGGAGTCTACACAGCATGACAACTACAACGGAAGCAACCAAACCTCTAAGCACCTGAGAAAACATGCTTAAAAACATCAACACGAATGTTGGTGAGCTATAGTTTAAGTATAACAGTAATGTAAGGTAGGCCACGAGATTTCGTGTTTCAAAATAGTATGAAAAGTATATGTTCAACCGTGGGCACTTGGTAACTAACTTAACGTAATATCACCCCATAAAAGTACACTTGGCGAGTTCATAAGTTTACGAAGTATTAAACACCCGTTAAATGCTAGCACTACTAGCCCGAGTGGGGATGTCAAACCCTATGGATCCATATCTAAGATTCGCGTTCACCGGTTCAAAGACCAATGACTAAAAGTTACCGAGCTGAGGGGAAAGTTTATGCCGTTGTATAACCCACACATATATAAAGTTTAAGTACTCGTGCCTAGTATGTAAAACATAAAACGTGCATGTATTCTCAGTTCCCAAAATAGTTAAAGTAAAAAGGGATGCTATAACTCACAGTGAAAAGTAGTAAAGTCGATACGGAATAAGTGAGCAAGTAGTTGGTCCGGAAGGACCTCAACCTAAGTCAAAAGTTACTAAGTCAGTAAATCGTTAACAAAGGTTTAAAAGTATGTAAATTAAGTCTTAAGTATCATCATCATTCATCACAAGTCAAAAAGGGTAAAGTAAGTTTCAATCAAGAATAGAGTTCGAAACAAAGGCTGACTTCGTTCAGTCGCCACGACCTCTATACAAACTGAAATGAGGTGAGACCAGTGGCCATGGCTCAGTATATGAGTCCCCTACTTTCTAACCAATTTCTAGAACCAAACTCGTCTTCGTTTGACCGTGGAGATGGTTTAAGTGCGAGTAGGTCAGAAATTTTAGCACAACGTTAAAAGGGTGTAGTGACTTTCGGAAGGCCATAAATCCTAAACCGTAACTCGGATTAAGACGAGGCCTAAACGGAAAATCATCTACTCGAACCGAACTAACTGGAAATCAACTTTCCAGTAGCCCAGGTGACACGATCAGACCCAAAAAACAGTAATCAAAGTGTTCCGGTGGGTTCTTGGTGCTTGATGCTCATCTCGGTTCTAATTCTTGATGCTTATAGCTTCAAGTGTACAACTCGTAGATGTGTTTGCATCATCTTTACCAAATTTTGACCATCATAACACTAGTGTATGTCTAAGATATGTAGCTAAACTCATTTAAGGGTTGTAAGTAGGTTGATGAACCAAAGTTACATCAAGATCTTAGATCCGACACATACATGAGTTCTAGTAGTAATATTAAGCTATAAACTTGAAAGTAAACTAAATAAACAAGATCTTAAGTTATAGAACTTAGATCTTAGTTAGATCTTAAAGATCCTAGACTAAAAAGTCTAGATCTAGTGTTCTTAAGTTAAACCCTAAGTTATAGAACTTGGATCTTTACTTTAATGAAACCATAAGTTATGAAACTTAGATTTTCATCTTGAAAATGTATGTAAGCTTATAAGCTTTTATTTTAGACAAAATTGGAAGACCATAAGCTATAGAAACTTAGATCTAACATAAGTGTATGAAGTTATAACTAGAAAGTTTAACTTCCATGTTCTTGAACTTACAAGTTTAACTTTAGTTTCAAGAAAAATGAGATCAAGTTTAACTAGTAATACTTGACCAAATTAACAATATCACAACTTTAAATAGATAAAATGAAGAAATAAACTAAAGTTACAAGAAATATGTTCATGTTTGTTTCATACTTAAGAAGATCAACTCAAAGCTTGGATCTTAAGAAAATAAACTTCAAGTCTACAAAACATGAACACAAGTAAGATCTTGAAGCTTATGAGCCTTAGATCTTTAGACATTTTAAGTGTAGAACCATAAGTTATAGAAACTTAGATCCTTGTTCTTGGTTCTTCATCAAACAAAGATGGAAGTAACAATATTACATGAAGATACAAGCAAGATAACTTGATCTTTAACAATAACAAACAATAAGTAACAAAACAAGTAAGAATGATGATGCTAGTGGAGGTTTTCAAAGGAAAGAAAAGAAGAAAGAAAAGATATTATACTTACAAATTAGAGAGAGAGTTGAGAGAAAATAATGTGGTGTAAGTATGTGTGTGTAAAAATGAAGTGAAGACAAGTAAATAAGTAACCAAAAAAAAAAAATGTTTGAACCTCCCTCCCCATCCCCTAGGCCAACGGTTTTGAAGCCAAAAGGGGAAGTCAATGTGGTGCTTTCAAGTGTTGGGAGGTGTTGTTTGCTAGGAAAGTGTATAAGTTAATATGCATGGGAAAGAGGTGTAAGCATGCTTGTAACATTTGTCTCCTCATTAACATAATTAATCTAGTTTAGTCTTAATGGATCATTAACATAATCATGGGCTTACTAGTAGTCCATTAAATGGTGTAGGGTGGGCTTCCAAGTCCAATATTAAAAGCCCAAGTCCAAGTATGTAACAATTAAGTCAATAAAGCCCAAGTAATTAACTACTTGCATTAGTTAATTAAAAATAATTAATAATAATTAATTATGTACGTAAATAATATTCGAAATATAATTTGTGAAAAGTACGTGTGTCACAAAGACAAGTCGGGACATGGAAAGTCAATTACGATAACAAGTAAAATGTATAACAATACATTTATTAAAGCGCAAGTATTAATAATAAATATTAATAATTATAAGTCGGAAAATCCAGGGTCGTTACATTTTTGAAGGTAGTTTTCATTTCTAAAATTAATATTATTATTATTATTATTATTATCATTAGTAATATAATTATTACTATTATTATTATTACTAAAATAAAGAATTTATGATCAATTATTATTATTGTTATTATGATTATGATTATTATTGTTATAAGTATATGTATTGATAATATCATTATTATTATTAAAATAACTATTAGATATACAAAACCATATTTAAAACAGATAACCTAACTATATTTTTAATAAGTATTAATTAATTATTCAAGATATATAAAATAAATATATTTAAGATATGACATATGAATCATTAAATATAACAAGTATATTAATATTATTAATATATGAACTTGTTATATGTTTTAATATATATATGAATGATATAGGTTCGTGAATCCAAGGCCTACCCTGCATTGTTCAGTTTCATCGTGTAAATATTTTTACTACAAAATATCGTATTGTGAGTTTTCATAGCTCTTTTTTTTTTAATTGATGTTGCAATATATATTTTTGGACTGAGAATACATGCGCTGTTTATATAACTGTTTTACGAAATGGACACAAGTACTAAAAACATATTCTATGTTGAGTTGTACCACTTTGCATATTTTTCCCTAATAGCTTGGTAACTAATATTTACATGTTGTAAGAGCATGTAAGCGTGAATCCTATTGATAGATCTATCGGGTTTGACCACCCCAACCGGGCTAGTCGCTCTAGTATCGTAAACGGTTGCATAGTACTTCGTTTTTACTACACTTGGTACAGTGTAGGGAGATTTCATAATAAAGGGAATATGCTACGTTAGTTGTTAAGTATGGTTACCGAAGTGCTCAACAACTTATAGAATACTTTTATACACTTGCGAGTGTACATATATTTATGAAAACTGAAAATCTTGTGGTCCATTACTGTTACTGAAAGTATTATTTATGATAAACCTATGAACTCACCAACCTTTTGGTTGACACTTTTAAGCATGTTTATTCTCAGGTACGAATTAAGTCTTCCGCTGTGCATTTGCTTGATCTAAAAGATAATACTTGGATTCATTCATGGCATATTTAGGTCAGTACCTCGAAATGGGACCAAATGTTGAAGACTTCGTCCAGGTGGGTGGATTAGGACGGGTTATCACAGTTGGTATCAGAGCGTTGGTCCTACCAAAACAGGTCTTGCATTAGTGTGTCTAACTGATAGTTGTTAGGATGCATTAGCGAGTCGGGACTTCGACCTTAGCCGCATATTATAAGTTTTGCTTATCATTTCTTGTCGGAAATTACTTGCTTATCATCCTTAAGTCTAGACACATCTCACTGCCACTATTGCATCGATAGTGTATAGACAAAATTCGTATCTTAGCGTATTTGTTACTGTAGACTTTGCCTGGCAGTTTCCGTAGATTCCTCCGTAACTTATGGGATTTTAGTATTATATATGCACATATAAATTTTGTAATGCAGGATACTAATCTACATCCTATAATCTATTTCTTATCAAAAATCCTTCATCTGATCGTACGAAATGGATCCGTCAACCAGTTCGAGTTCCTCAGATTCCGACATGGATATCCACTTGAGCTCCGAAAGCAGTGTAACCAAAATGGATCAACCACTTAGCCATCACCTATTTTGGATGAAATGGTGATGGGTTCATAGTCGACTTAACCAATGGAGACAAGAAGAAGGCGATCCTTTCCACCCACCAACCTGCACCCTCGGCGAAGAACCTGAAGCACTTACCGGTGAACCTATCCGAAACACCATTTTTAGCCTCATCTCCAGGGTAGCTCGTCACGATTATCTTCTATCAAAAATTCTAAACTTTATTCATCCGTTCGTTCTGATCGACAATCATCCCGGAGTAATAGAAGAAGTCAACGAGCTTCGCGCTCGAGTAGTGGCTTTGGAGAATATGGTGCAAAACTTAACAGCTCCAGCAACATCACCGGCACCAACAGTACCACCAACATCAACACCAGTATCACTAACCACCCGAGTTTCAACATCACATGCTTCAACATCACAATCTATACCTCGAACCTAATTATTGTTTTATATATCATTCTATAACGTTTATCTTCGTTCTGCTTGGCGATTTTTGTAATTTCTAATATTTTTAGAGATTATATATATTTTTGTTTTAACCGTAAATCAAATGAGGTTAATATTTTATTGACTCATTAAATTCGTGATTACATCTCAAGGAAATATATATGCAAATATATTTTCATAAAGATTGTAATTAAAAATTCTGTTGTACAAACTGTTAATGGTGAAAATATTTTAACGGGTAGGTAATACCCTAAAAATATTTAGAGTTCACATTAATATATTACACTGTATATTCTTCAATCCCAATTTAAGGTTAACTATCTTATTCAACCCTGCAGAAATACGTATCCGTTCACTACAGAATAACTATTTTTTTTATTCAAATTCAAATTCATATTCGAATTTTGATCGATCATAATTTAATTCAAAAATTTCACAAGTGGCAAAATGAGAAAAATTATAGACAAAATAAAAGTTGTTAGAAACAAACTGATTAATTATATGGAATTTTGTTAAGAATCCACGCTAACAAAATCATAGCTAACTGTTCCTAGCTAACTATTAATTCCTTATTACATTTTATTTATCGCAATTTTTTTATCGTAATTTATTTACCGCAATTTTAATTCTCATAATTTTATTTATTATCATTTAATTTCTATTATTTATTTTACGCACTTTAAATATCGGGACACGTGTACAATGTTTTGACATATCATATCGACGCATCTATATATATTCTTTGGAATAACCGTAAGTCATTCTATATGCGGTAATGTTCGAGTTAGCATATAAAGGGTCGGGGTTGATTCTAAAATAATATATATACTTTGAGTTGTGATCGAGTCTGAGACATGTATATAATGGGTCACGATACGTATTAATTAATTCGAATATTGTATATTAAATTACATATGAATTATTGAATTACTAACTGTGGACTACTACTTGTGGACTACTAACTTTGGAAAATTAAAATGAATTAAAATATTGATTATAACATATGAAACTAAACATTTCTTCAAGTTTGCCCCTTGATTTCATCATAAACATCCTTTGTATCTTGACGATCACAATCAGCGTTTAATCATCTAAAAACACAATTTTCTTGAAACCCTCGGTTTGATAACCGATGATTCAGATCCGTCAAACCTTGAAAATACTGATGAAGCAGCAAACGTTGTAGATGGTCTTAATAGCCAGAAGTTTGATAATAAAGAAGGGAGTGTTAGGAACACTCGATAGAAAATTTGGTACTGAAAAAAAACAGATTGAGCATACCAAGAAGGAGACCAAGGCTAAACACAAGGACCATACCCTATATTCAAAGAATCCAGGTAATTCTAGATCCGATGAAATCCTCAATGAATATCTTGCTCCTTACTCATTTTAAAATCTTGCGGAAAATCTTTTCCATCAACCTTCAAACTTAGAAATTCTAAAAATATCGTCATAAATATCTTCGATATTTTTGAAGATATTTTCATAAATATTCTTTTCCGAAATTATATATCTCTTCATGCTTTCTGTATTCCATTATATTGAAAACTTCTGTAAAATCTAAGTATAAATTATGAATGAATTCTGGAGAAGTGTTAAGAATTTGAGCATGAGTTAGTATAATATAATGACACTTGGCCAACATGATTATATTACACTAAGTCATGCTGAAAATTCTAATGAAACGTGATGATGATTCACAGATCATAACGTCATCATGTGCCATGTTACACGACTCGTTCAATCTGTTCAACCTTCGAACATATCAATAAAAGATATTATTGATAGTTCCATCCTCAGTGATTCTGGTAATTTAACCAATCAAATCATGAGAATACGTTCTTTCGTGCTTAGAACGTTATAATCATTCGAAATACTATATCTATGAATTCTAGACCATTATTCGCTTGAGTTAAAGTCGGAAAAAGAAAACAATAGCATGGAGCTCCGAAATATAAGGGAAAATATAAAGCCCAACAATAACACTGAAATCACAAACCGTGTATATCAACGCGTATAGCAACATAAATACACGGGAGAATGAAAAACACTATAACCCCAAGGTAATAGTAGAAGTTAACAGATTCTTCTGGTGGGAGTTGGAAAAGAACAATAACAGATACGATAGTCATGATAAGAACAAGGATCAAAACTGGATTAAGCATTTTCACAATTCTTGAAAGAAAGTATTGGAGTGATGAAAATAACGGAACGAAAGAGGTTCATTTATAATGGAAATACCAGATAGAGCAATCGAGATAAATGACTGCTTTTAATTAAAAAGATCCTAATTTCCTAAATCCCGAATAATCAAATCTTTTATAGATTTCAAAGATTTTCTTTAAATCCCTTAAATTCCGAAATTCAAACGTAACGACGTCAAAAGCTAAGGCGAACCTCTATTTCATCATTTCAAATCTTTTGCGATAGCTTCTCTCATACGCTTCGATCAATTTAATTATTCTATTCAAAATATTCAATGGTGATAAACTTTAATTTCAACTTTTATTCGTCATGAAAATATTCTTACTATTAGCCATGACGACCTCACTCAAATTTCGGGACAAAATTTCTTTAACGGGTAGGTACTGTAACGGCCCGAAAAAACCTTCTGCCCATTAATTACGGTCCCTTCTCCTTTCGTTTTTCAAAATTCTTATGTTAATTATGTCTTATAATATAAGAGGTTTCGGGTCTGGGTTAGATAGCAAGTTCGGGCCAACAGAAAAAAACTAATTTTGAAAGAGAAACCGAAAATAGTTGCTTTACAGGAAACTAAGTTGCATATTGTCAATATGTAATGGCCCAAAAATTTCCGACCAAATTTAAACTTTATCTTTAAATGATTTCGACACGATAAGCAAAGTCTGTAATGTTGAGTCTCAAAAATTTTAAACTAATTACATGGATTCATTTAACCTGTGACTATTTTCGATGATTCACGAACAATTATGTGTAAATAAATATGTAAATATATATACATATATAAATATAAGAGTGCATATTGAGTTGAAATAATAAAATACAAAATAATCATTTGAATTGAAAATGTAAAATAATGTACAAGATAATTAAGATTAAAATTTATTTATGATTTAAACAAATTCTTATTTTTATTTATTACCATTTTTATGATATTATTTTGTTATTTTATTCGAATTATTATTAATATAATTATTATTAATATTATTAGTGTATTTACTATTAATATTTATTAAAAATAAATATAGGGAATCCCATTCTGTTAGAAGTAACTATCAAATTTTTTTCTTTTTCTTCACATGAAAATAATTTACGTACTTCATGTCTCTAGTTTGTTACAAGTCTACTTCACAAATCAATTAGAAATCAATTTAACTGTTAAATCATGTACTTAATGTAACATCCCGCGTTTTTCCGTTAAATTTAATTTTAACACCGTCTTTTTTTTTTAAAACATAATCTTTCGTATTTAAATTAATAGTTTCCGTGAGTAACGTTCATTATATTCCCGCTATTTAATTTTGACATCACCCGTTTACTCGAGCGTTTTAAAAATATTCGATCGGTTAAATCCCGCACCCGCTTCTAAACTCGAGGGACTAAAATTGACACGGGGCAAACTAGTTGACTAGGTCAACTAGTCCACCCCAATCACCACCATTCAATCACCTCCATCTCTCTCTCTTTCTCTCTAGCAAGAACACACACACAAACACCCAATTCAAACATTCATCATCTAAATTCGGATCGGGAAGCAAACTTCAAAACAAATTACATATTCGTGATCCTCTCTTCATCCTCTACATTTTGGTACCAATTTCATCAAGTTTGGGTAACATTTCTAAAACTCTAGATTTTCTCTAAATTCGTGTTTTTATACTTGAAATGGTGTTAGTTAGTGTCTATGGCTCGTGTGTAACATGAATATATATTTTGTTTGCTCGATTTGTTGTTTTGAGTAACTAGTTTGAACATTTGAAATGGGTTTGCTTAATCTTGCATTTTGGAAGATTAAATGTTGTTTGATTGTTAAAGTTCATGTTTTAATTGTGTTACTAGTATCATTAGTCACATTTTGATGTGTAGGTTGATTAAGAAAACTTCAAAAACCCGATTAATGATTTTGTGATGTTTTCTTGACATGAACTTTTGATGCTTGAATGCCATGAAATGTTAATTGTTAGTGTTTAGTAGTAATGTATGCTTCATTACCTTCAAAACGACATATCATATGTGTGAATTGGATTCCCGAAACTTAAAATGCGATTGATGAACTTGAAACTTTGAAAATGGACTTTTATTGATCACTTAATGAGATTTCGGCTATTGTAAATGATGTTTGTGATTGATGAATTGTGTTTAGTTGTATTCCTTGTAAAAATACCTTTCCGATGATATAAGACACATGTTTTGGGTGTTTGCGGGTCAAGAATTGGGTTGGAAAAGGTTTTGGTTCGTGCACACTTGGAAAAACTGACCAGAATTCTCTGCCCAGGTAGTGGCGCGGCGCGCCACATCCCCGCGCGGCGCGCAGAATCACCTGGCCAGATTCTGACCTCTTGGACCCATTTCACGTGAAATGTTTGACTAGCTACCGACCTCCGATTCACATGAAACTTGTTTTAATATACTTGTATATGAATAATTAGCATAGAAAATTTGTCCGGGACCCGACCCGAACATGTTGACTTTTTCGTTGACTTTGACCAAGTTTGACTTTTAGTCAAACTTAACCAAACTTTTATGCAATCGTTCTAACATGCTTTTATACGTGATTCTTGTATGAAACTTGACAAATTGATTCACATGCTATATTTAATCGAGTCGTAACGAGCCATAGGACTAATTGAACACATTTCGCCCGACCTTGTGTCGTAACCGGTTAATTGATATAACTTACTTGTTTAGGTCAAGGCTAAGCAACTTTCATGCATACGTTACTTTGTGAAGTACTTTTATACTCGTGCACTCGAGGTGAGATCATAGTCCCACCTTTTCAACAACTTTTATACTTTTAAATCGTGGCTGAGAAAACATATACTTTGTTACATCTTGTACTACTTACTTTTATGTTTTGAACACAAGTGTGAAAACAAACATTCCACGTGCGAGTTAGAACAAAAATGCCTCAATTCGATTATCATTAGTTACACTTGCAGGGTGTAAGCGAGAACTTATATTGTGTGGCCATACGGGTTTAACAAACCCTCATTCGGACGGTTCGCTACCGTTATGCGGATGAAATATATTTTTGTGTTTTAGTGTGGGTTCTAGCACTGTGTGATGGGGTAACGTTGGTTAAGTTTTGATAATTGAGTGCTCGCGTATAACAACACTTTTGGAATGCAAATGATTTGGATAATCTACGTTATGGAAATACAAAATCTTGTGGTTCAAAAACAACGTTTATTACAAACACCTATGATTTCACCAACGTTTTTCGTTGACAGTTTTCTATATGTTTCTCAGGTTCATACTTGGCTTTTTGATATATGCTTCCGCGTTCACTCATACTTGCTTGGGGTCAAGCATACATGCATACACTCTGATTATTTGCTTGGAGTCAAGATACATACATACATACGCTAGTGATAGCACCTTTGGATTCAAACATAGTGTTTACATACTTACGCTATTTATAGCAACTGTGTTTTTAAACTAATTATGTCGCAAGTTATTTCATTTATACTTTATGACTTTTGTAAACTTAGACTTGTTGTCGAACGGTTTTGTAAACTAAACTTGCAAGTCTTGTACCTTTCAAATGAATGCGACATAGTTTTGGTCAAACGAGTCTCATATAGGGACTACGACCACGCAACGGGACCTAAGTTAACGGCGCCGTCAATAACGGGTTTGGTCGGGTCGTTACAAGTGGTATCAGAGCGTTAGTTGTAGGGAACTAGGACGTGCATTAGTGTGTCTAACAGAGTCGTTAGGACGCATTAGTGATTCTAGACTACAACCGGATAGTTAGCCATTGCATTCTGACATACATTTGCTATAGATAGCACTTACTTGACTACTTGTGCATTATACTTGAATCATTCTTAGGCAAACTTCTTGATGGTACCAAGTTTTCATCATACGAACTCGTATTCTGCAACTTTCTGGTAACACGCGTAAATTCAGGATTCATACCCGTATGGATGACGACGACTTCATTAGTCTCACTTGTTCGGGAACTCTGTCTCCCGGATTGTTATTTGCCACCGTTTCAACTTACTATCGGTTTCCCCCTGGTGTTTCTTACTATCTACTTTTTGGTGTTACTACCATCACTACTCTAGGTGAGTATCGTCATCAACATTTATCACTACGGTTGCGTGCTACTCGTTATCATGACTCGTTACTCTTTTCATACCTGAATACCTTATTGTCTGACTCGAACCACATTGACGTGAACAATCATTTATACACTTCCCTCGGGGAACGCTTCTTTATAGTTGCACTAATTCTTTCGATTCAATACGAGTCACGTTAGAGACGTCGTTACACTTTGTTTATTTTAAACTTCACGATTACACGAACTTGAATCTATGGAGTGATGTGGGAATGGAGGTATGAGTTAGCGTAATATAACGACACTCGATCAACGTGGCTATATTACGGTAAGACATACCAAAGTTCTAATGACTCGTGATGGTGATTGGACTCGATCAACCTAATCACCACCATGTGCCATGTACATGACTTCATCTTTTCAGGTTTGGACATCCGAAAACTCCGAGAATGTTGATAACAACCATACCAGGGACACATCTTCGATTATTGTCGAACCATACCCATGCTTCCGAAGGAATGACAAATTCTTTCAACTTCAAACATATGTTACACGTGTATACTATCTCGTTTTCGCACAGTTTTATCGACGAACTACAATATGCTTATTATGCTCACATCGAGACGGAAGCTCCTCACGCATCACACTCGTACTTCCGTTTAAGGAAATCTTTATTCTAAATTCTCAATGGAGAGAGAGACTCTTCACGTTATACTAGTATTCGCCACGAGGGTGAATAGTCCTGACGAACGTTTTTGGAAACCGATAAATCTTCCGCGGCGCGAAATTCTTGAGAAACAGAAACTTGTTCCAACAAACGTTTTCACGTCCTAACAAACTTGTTCAAATATACCTTAAAGAGATGTACCTCGTTTCGGATCGAGATCCTCGTTTCACTTCTAGATTTTGGAGTGCCTCACAAAAAGTCTCGGGACCACGTTTAGACATGAGTACCGCGTACCATCCAAAACCCGACGGACCGAGCAAACATACGATTCAAACCTTGGAAACCGTAATACGAATTTGTGTTATCAACTTCAAATTTACTTGAGAAAAGTTTTTGCCTTTAACCAAATTCTCTTACAACGATGGTTATCATTCAAGTCTTAACGTCACACTTTTCGAGGACCCGTATAGCCGTAATCGTCGTTTTCTTAATTTGTTGAACCGAAGTAGGTGACAAGCGAACCACCGGACCTGAAATCATTCATGAAACAACCGGAAAATTTTTCAATTCCAAGAAAGGCTCAAGGCGGATCGTAGTCGCCAAAAGAACTATGCCGATGTTAGACGTGAACCTTTCGAATTCCATGGGAAACCGCATCACGTTAAGAGTCGCACCTTGGAAAGGTGCAATCCGTTTCGGGAAACGTAGGAAGCTAAATCCGCTATATTTCGATCCTTTAAATTCTTGGGGCGTTTTGGACCCGTTGCTAGCCGTTTAGATTTTCCGACTCATTTTGAGTCTCCGTTTATCCTACATTCGATGAATCAACTTAAAGACGTGTTTTGCGAAACGAGAACTTGTTATCTCCTTTGATGAACTCACTATCGACGATAACCCTCACTTCCTAGGAGGACCGGTTGAAACCATAAATCGTGAAGCCAAACCTTCAAACAACATACGACCCCGACCTTCAAATTCGTTGAAATACCCTAGGACGTACTTCTCCCTCACTCGTAGAATTGGCAACGCAAGATCTCGAGGAAGATTCAACAACTACTACTTCCAACTAAATTTCGGGACGAAATTTCTTTTGAGGCGTGGATAATGTAACATCCCGCGTTTTTCCGTTAAATTTAATTTTAACACCGTCTTTTTTTTTTAAAACATAATCTTTCGTATTTAAATTAATAGTTTCCGTGAGTAACGTTCATTATATTCCCGCTATTTAATTTTGACATCACCCGTTTACTCGAGCGTTTTAAAAATATTCGATCGGTTAAATCCCGCACCCGCTTCTAAACTCGAGGGACTAAAATTGACACGGGGCAAACTAGTTGACTAGGTCAACTAGTCCACCCCAATCACCACCATTCAATCACCTCCAACTCTCTCTCTTTCTCTCTAGCAAGAACACACACACAAACACCCAATTCAAACATTCATCATCTAAATTCGGATCGGGAAGCAAACTTCAAAACAAATTACATATTCGTGATCCTCTCTTCATCCTCTACATTTTGGTACCAATTTCATCAAGTTTGGGTAACATTTCTAAAACTCTAGATTTTCTCTAAATTCGTGTTTTTATACTTGAAATGGTGTTAGTTAGTGTCTATGGCTCGTGTGTAACATGAATATATATTTTGTTTGCTCGATTTGTTGTTTTGAGTAACTAGTTTGAACATTTGAAATGGGTTTGCTTAATCTTGCATTTTGGAAGATTAAATGTTGTTTGATTGTTAAAGTTCATGTTTTAATTGTGTTACTAGTATCATTAGTCACATTTTGATGTGTAGGTTGATTAAGAAAACTTCAAAAACCCGATTAATGATTTTGTGATGTTTGACTAGGGTTTGATAGTTCTTGACATGAACTTTTGATGCTTGAATGCCATGAAATGTTAATTGTTAGTGTTTAGTAGTAATGTATGCTTCATTACCTTCAAAACGGCATATCATATGTGTGAATTGGATTCCCGAAACTTAAAATGCGATTGATGAACTTGAAACTTTGAAAATGGACTTTTATTGATCACTTAATGAGATTTCGGCTATTGTAAATGATGTTTGTGATTGATGAATTGTGTTTAGTTGTATTCCTTGTAAAAATACCTTTCCGATGATATAAGACACATGTTTTGGGTGTTTGCGGGTCAAGAATTGGGTTGGAAAAGGTTTTGTTTCGTGCACACTTGGAAAAACTGACCAGAATTCTCTGCCCAGGTAGTGGCGCGGCGCGCCACATCCCCGCGCGGCGCGCAGAATCACCTGGCCAGATTCTGACCTCTTGGACCCATTTCACGTGAAATGTTTGACTAGCTACCGACCTCCGATTCACATGAAACTTGTTTTAATATACTTGTATATGAATAATTAGCATAGAAAATTTGTCCGGGACCCGACCCGAACATGTTGACTTTTTCGTTGACTTTGACCAAGTTTGACTTTTAGTCAAACTTAACCAAACTTTTATGCAATCGTTCTAACATGCTTTTATACGTGATTCTTGTATGAAACTTGACAAATTGATTCACATGCTATATTTAATCGAGTCGTAACGAGCCATAGGACTAATTGAACACATTTCGCCCGACCTTGTGTCGTAACCGGTTAATTGATATAACTTACTTGTTTAGGTCAAGGCTAAGCAACTTTCATGCATACGTTACTTTGTGAAGTACTTTTATACTCGTGCACTCGAGGTGAGATCATAGTCCCACCTTTTCAACAACTTTTATACTTTTAAATCGTGGGTTGAGAAAACATATACTTTGTTACATCTTGTACTACTTACTTTTATGTTTTGAACACAAGTGTGAAAACAAACATTCCACGTGCGAGTTAGAACAAAAATGCCTCAATTCGATTATCATTAGTTACACTTGCAGGGTGTAAGCGAGAACTTATATTGTGTGGCCATACGGGTTTAACAAACCCTCATTCGGACGGTTCGCTACCGTTATGCGGATGAAATATATTTTTGTGTTTTAGTGTGGGTTCTAGCACTGTGTGATGGGGTAACGTTGGTTAAGTTTTGATAATTGAGTGCTCGCGTATAACAACACTTTTGGAATTCAAATGATTTGGATAATCTACGTTATGGAAATACAAAATCTTGTGGTTCAAAAACAACGTTTATTACAAACACCTATGATTTCACCAACGTTTTTCGTTGACAGTTTTCTATATGTTTCTCAGGTTCATACTTGGCTTTTTGATATATGCTTCCGCGTTCACTCATACTTGCTTGGGGTCAAGCATACATGCATACACTCTGATTATTTGCTTGGAGTCAAGATACATACATACATACGCTAGTGATAGCACCTTTGGATTCAAACATAGTGTTTACATACTTACGCTATTTATAGCAACTGTGTTTTTAAACTAATTATGTCGCAAGTTATTTCATTTATACTTTATGACTTTTGTAAACTTAGACTTGTTGTCGAACGGTTTTGTAAACTAAACTTGCAAGTCTTGTACCTTTCAAATGAATGAGACATAGTTTTGGTCAAACGAGTCTCATATAGGGACTACGACCACGCAACGGGACCTAAGTTAACGGCGCCGTCAATAACGGGTTTGGTCGGGTCGTTACACTTAATCACTCTATATAAGTTACAAACTGTAATTTGAGTTGAAAACAAAGAAAACCTAGAAAATAAGCCCGGCACTCTGTACATTCATCTTTTTCACCATATTTTGATTTAGAACAAATTCTTAAAATGTAATACTGCAGTCTTGTTAGGAATCGTCTATCTAAACTATCTGTAAGTTTTCAATCCTCAATTCTTTCTATTAATTTATAATTTGAGAGTCAAAGTTTTGGTTTTCAAAGTCAACTAAGTGTTCTTGAATCAAATTCGAGTATGTTTAGATATCTCCAGTTAATTTGATGATCCATAAAGATTATAGGAATGATTTGCAACACAATTCATGTTGTAATCATAACATATAACACTCTTAATCTAAAAATCAATTTTTGAGTTCTTGAGTTCTTCACAGTGATATACAATAACGTGAATTCGAAACAAATTTCAAAAACAAAAAATGTAGAGTTGTTAGGAATCATTTACTTAAACTTCTTGCAAAATCTCAAGTTCCAGTTCTTAATAACGACTTCGAATTTGCGAGTCAAAGTTATTTTGTCAAAAGTCAACTAATTTGTTCATCGAGAAATTAGAGCTTGTTTTGATGTTTTAAGTTCAATTGACGAATCCAATAGTTTCTAGGAGTGATTTGGAAAATAGTTTGTGAAGAAATCATAATCTAAAAACGTCCAAAAATTGAAAATCAATTTTTTTTCTTCCTTATTCACGAACAGCAGCAGGGGGCCTGTGGGCTGTTTTTTTTTTTTTTTTTTTAATTTTTTTCATATTAAAAACATCTATTTTTAGCTTAAATGTTGTTTTACAAGTCCTTAGTTCAAAAACTTGTCGATTGTTATTAGTAAATCGCCTCCGTTTGATTTTAATCCAAGGATGAAGAAGATGATGAACATGGTTTTAGGAAGTATTAGATAAGTATATGTGGGTTGCATAATAAGTAAGAAATGCAAGGAAGAGGGAATGGTTAAGTGTGTTTGCGGGTGAGCGAGAGGTCTTGAGTTCAAATCCGGTTCGGGGCATATTTTTTTAGAAAAGCTTTTTAAAGGTAGTTTTCATTTCTAAAATTAATATTATTATTATTATTATTGTTATTATCATTAGTAATATAATTATTACTATTATTATTTCTAAAATAAAGAAGTTATGATCAATTATTATTATTGTTATTATGATTATGATTATTATTGTTATAAGTATTGATAATATCATTATTATTATTAAAATAACTATTAGATATATAAAACCATATTTAAAACAGATAACCTAACTATATTTTTAATAAGTATTAATTAATTATTCAAGATATATAAAATAAATATATTTAAGATATGACATATGAATCATTAAATATAACAAGTATATTAATATTATTAATATATGAACTTGTTATATGTTTTAATATATATATGAATGATATAGGTTCGTGAATCCAAGGCCTACCCTGCATTGTTCAGTTTCGTCGTGTGAATATTTTTACTACAAAATATCGTATTGTAAGTTTTCATAGCTCCCTTTTTTTTAATTGCTGTTGCAATATATATTTGTGGGCTAAGAATACATGCGCTGTTTATATAACTGTTTTACGAAATGGACACAAGTACTAAAAATATATTCTACGTTGAGTTGTACCACTTTACATATTTTTCCCTAATATCTTGGTAACTAATATTTACATGTTGTAAGAGCATGTAAGCGCGAATCCTATTGATAGATCTATTGGGTTTGACCACCCCAACCGGACTAGTCGCTCTAGTATCGTAAACGGTTGCATAGTACTTCATTTTTACTACACTTGGTACAGTTTAGGGAGATTTCATAATAAAGGGAATATGCTACGTTAATTGTTAAATATGGTTACCGAAGCGCTCAACAACTTATAGAATACTTTTATACACTTGCGAGTGTACATATATTTATGGAAACTGAAAAACTTGTGGTCCATTACTATTACTGAAAGTATTATTTATGATAAACCTATGAACTCACCAACCTTTTGGTTGACACTTTTAAGCATGTTTATTCTCAGGTACAAATTAAGTCTTCCGCTGTGCATTTGCTAGATCTAAAAGATAATATTTGGAGTCATTCATGGCATATTTAGGTCAGTACCTCGCAATGGGATCAAATGTTGAAGACTTCGTCCAGGTGGATTAGGATGGGTTATCACACAATAATATATGGATCCAATCACTTTAGGGCTCCACTAACTGTGATTTCATCCAAAGAGAGATGGTAGGAAAATTAGGAAGTCAACTTTTAATTTGGGACACAAATCAATTCGAGGCTTGTGATATAGTTAGTCGAGTGTGTCATTGGCATTCATGGCAAATGGAAAAGTGATGGTACCAAACTCAATGTTCTAAACGTTTATGGGCCAAATGATGATTCAAAGAAACAAAAATTATGGGATTCATTAGCAAAGATAGTCGAAAATATTGATGAAGCGTGGGTTTTGTGCGGTAATTTTAATGAAGTCGGAGATCAATTGGAGAGATTCAATAGCATTTATGTTGAAATTTGAGCAAAGCGATTCAATAATTTCATTTAGTGGTGCAACCTAATAGATATTCCAATTGGCGGAAGATTCTTCACGCGAGTAAGTGACGATGGAATTAAATTTAGCAAATTAGATTGTTTTCTTGTTTCATAATCATTTCATCGTTTGTGGGGGAACTTGTAGGTTGTTGCATTGGATAGGTTAATCTCTGATCATTGTCCCATTATTCTAAAAGACGATGAAAAAATTTTTGGCCCAAAACCATTTAAAATATTTGATGTTTGGTTGGATGAAGATGTAGTTGATAATGTGATTAGGAATGCGTGGGCAGAATCCGTAGGTCCAGGTAATCGTAAAGAAAATGTCTTTATGAATAAATTAAAAAACGTGAAAAACGCGCTGAGAATATGGAGTAATCAGACATTCGGTCAGTTGGATACATAGATTGAGGTCCTTAAGGATAAAGCGATGAAATTAGAACTGAAGTAGAGACTACATTGTATTGTGATTTGGAACTTGAGGCCTGAAAGGATGCAAGAAAAAACTGGTTGGGGAAAGAAAGAATAAAAGGTAAAATGTTAAATAGAAAGCGCGTGTGAAGTGGAACGTCGAAGGCGATGAGAACACGAAATTATTCCATTCAATTATCCGAAACAATTACAACAGAAGCAACGTACGTGGTATAATTATTAACGGAAGTTGGAACGAGAACCCTCGTGAGATTAAATGTGCAGCTTTCGACCATTAGATGATCTTTTGTACCCTTCGATTTCTGCTTCATAAGATACTGACCTTGAACAACCGTTTTCCGAAGATGAAATCCAAGCCATCATTGATTGAAATACTAAAGCACCCAGCCTGAATGAATTTAATATGCGGGTTTTTAAAAAAATTTGGGGTGTAATCAAGGTTGAACTTATTAACGCGATTAATTGGTTTTGGTATAAAGGATAAATCTCAAGAGGTTGCAACGCTTCCTTCGTGACACTCATACCTAAAAAAAACTAATCCACTCGGGCTTAGCGATTATAGACCGAGCAGCCTTATCGGTAGTTACTATAAGATACTCGCCAAAATTCTCCCAAACCGACTCAGAAAAGTTTTGCCTTCTCTTGTAGGTAACGAGCACAATGCTTTTATAAAAGGTCGATATATTCTAGATGGTACTTTAATCGCCAATGAAACAATTGAATATCTCAAAAGCTCACATAAAGAAGGTATATTTTTAAAGTTGATTTCATTCGATAGTCTTAATTGGCAATTCCTTATAGACGTGATGCGAAGTATGGGGTTCGGGTGTAAATGAAGAAAGTGGATCTCTTCTTGCCTTACATTGGCTTCCATCTCTATTTTGATTAATGGTTCGCCTACAAACGAATTCTAAGCTAGGTAGAGGAGTAAGACAAGGAGATCCGCTATCACCGTTTCTCTTTATCCTAACGACCGAGGGCTTGAACAATTTAACTAAAGCGGCTCTCGAGAAAAGTTTGTTCAAGGGTGTTGAAGTCGGGTCGGATAAAGTGGTGGTATCGCATCTTCAATATGCAGATGACGCCATATTTTTTGGTGAATGGAGCCGGTTAAATGTTCTAAATTTAAGAAACCTTTTAAAGTGTTTTGAGCTAGCCTCGGGTCTAAAAGTGAACTTTCAAAAAAGTTGTGTTTTCGGAATTGGAGTAAACCTTTCGGAAGTTAACTTGCCTGCAAATCGTATTAGTTGTCAAGTGGGGAAATTACCTTTTATTTATTTAGGGTTACCCATTGGCTCGAGGATGAATAGAATGAAAAATTGGTGCCCAGTTATAGATAGATTCAAAGCTCCACTTTCAGGTTGGAAAATGAGATCGTTGTCTTTTGGTGAAAGATTGGTCCTCGTTAATTCGGTCCTATCTAGTCTCCCATTGTACTACTTTTTGCTCTTTCACGCTCCATCGTGCGTGATCAATTTACTTGAGAGTTTGAGGAGAGTTTTTTTTTTTTTTGGGCGGGTCGGGTTCGGGTTTCAAAATTTCGTGAGTAAAAAGGGAAAATGTCATAAACACTTATGGGAATGGGGGGTTAAACATTGGTTCATTAAAAGCCAAAAATTTAGCTTTGTTAGGAAAGTGGTGGTGGGGGTTCAAAACCGAAACCGACTCACTTTGGGTCAAAGTTATTCGAAGCCTTTATGGACCGTGCGGCGGACTTTTGTTAGGGAGTGTTAATAACTACTCCTCGACGAAGTTAACTGTTTGGAATACTATCATTTTAACAGGTAAAAAACTTGAAGATTTTTAGCTGCCTTTTAGAAATTCTTTCATCATAACAATCGGTGATGGCGGGTCAACGTCCTTTTGGCAAGAGCATTGGATTGGTAATGATAAAATTTGTAATACATTTCCGCAACTTTTCATGTTAGAGGCAAACAAAGATGCATGCGTTAAAGATAGAGTCTCTGGTGCAAATGGCGTGTTGACTTATGCTTGGGAATGGCTGAGGGATCCAACTGGACGCACAAAAAATGAATGAGATAATCTATTAACACTTTTGTCATCTTACTCCTTTAATTGTAGTTCAAATGATACATGGTCATGGGCTTTAGTAACGAATAGATATCTAACTGTCAAGAAGCTGTCTTCTCTCATCGATGGGCTACTGTTGGAACAATATGCGCAAGATCAGACTACACTCAACAATCTTGTGCCAAAAAAAAAAAATACAGATTTTCATTTGGAGAACTTTGAAGAAAAGACTATGTTAGGACCCCGAAGTTGTAACGACCCGGATTTTTCCGATCGTTTTATACATATAAGATTAATATTTACATAAATTAAACATTACCAACATAATAAGCAATCTAAATTGTTGAGTCTTGTGTTTTTGAAAAGAGTTTTACACAACGTTTGACCGTCCAATTTGACCGATGATATCACGAACTATATAACACACGATAATTATACGATTATGTATATATACATATCTATACATATTTATCATGATTTAAGGATGGTTTAACGTCTCATTGTGTACTAACAACAATGAGTTATAGGTATACTTTGAGACCACTAACTTAAGTTTTCAAAACGATAACTATATGTAACCCCTGGCGGGGTTCAAGGGGCAGAGCCCCTGGCTGGGGTCGAGCTGCCAGGTCAGCTTGGAAAATTTTTTTGGGCTAACATTGCTTTATTAAAAATCTCTTAAAATTTTATTTTGGCCCGGTTTGACCCAAAATAAAAGCCCAGTTTTGAGCCTCTTTTACAGTTATAAACCCGTCCATATTTGAATTCTCATTCCGTTTCCTAAAAATTTCTACAAGTATATCTAGGGTATATGTTACCGTATCTTACCCAGCTACTATACGTATTTACTATTGGTATATACCAACAATAAACTCCAATGATCAGCCACTAGACATGATGTTACATGTGGGAACCAACCATTTAACCTCATGTATGACTTATATGCAAGAAAACAAACTAAATCTCCTATATATCCATCCCATAATCACATCATTTTGCACAAACACACACACATACAATTTCATTTCCAATTTTCTTTCAAGTTAATTCACTCCCTAATCTCTCATCATTTACCTACTCAAGAACGTATCAATATAGTCATCTGATTTCAAGGGGATTACTTCCAATCTTTCAATCCCACTCCACCACTCTTTTGATTCCAAGATTTTCTTATCTTTCCCAGTAGCTTTATCAAGTAACTTGAGGTAGTAACCTTATTCATAATCTTATTCGATTCATATTCATATAGCTATCTTATTTTGAGTTATAAAATTTTAACAACAAGAACATAGCTTGAATGATTTTAAACTTGTTCGCAAACTAAATAGATCCTTCTAACATTACGGCTAAAAACAAAATCGGGTATCCGAAGCTAGTTTAGCTACGAAAATATTTTGACAAAAACCAAACTAATCATATCTTGGCTAATTAATATGATATTTTATATATATTTACTCATGATTTGATTTTATATATTTCAGGACCACCCGTAAACAACACGAGAAGATTAATCATAAGACCTCATGATTGTACGCAACACGTCATTTGACAACACGGTACTTTATGTATGCAACACGTCATTTGACAACATGGTACCATGGGTCAAGATTAATTCTGATCAATACAAATACGATGGGGTCTTTATTTATTTTATTGAGCAACTAATTGTGGACCACTAACATCGTAATGCTAACTACGGACTAATAGATATTAAAAGTATTATAAGTATATATGTAACGATTATTTGAAAAGAAAATATGTTAATATATTATATATATGGTTAGGTTCGTGATATCTATCGATGACCAAGACGTGTTAAATATCTTCAAAGCAAAAGTGAGTATATAGTCCCACTTTTAAACTCTAAATATTTTGAGATGAGAATACATGCATTTTATGATTTACGTTATGGACACAAGTGATTAAAAATATATATTCTACGTTAAGTTGTACCACTGGCATATCTCCCTGTAACTTGGTAACTACTATTTACATGCGGTATTGTAAACGCGAATCCTGTTGATATATCTATCGGGCCTGACAACCCCAACCGGACTGGACGACCAGTATTCAATGGTTGCACAGTACTTCATTTCGGTGACTACACTTGGTACGGTGTAGTAAGATTTCATAATAAAGGGAATATGCGACGTTGATTAAATGTTAAGTATGGTTATCAAGTGCTCAATAACTTAGAATATTTTTATTAAAACGTTTATATATGAAATCTTGTGGTCTATATTTATAACGCTTCCGGCATTAAACCTATATCTCACCAACTTTATGTTGACGTTTTAAGCATGTTTATTCTCAGGAGATAACTAAAAGCTTCCGCTGCATCATGTTGAATTTAAGCAAGATCTGGAGTATGCATATTTTTGTCAAAAATAAAACAGCATATCGGAGGATTTGTAATGTAAAATATGTTGGAAATCGTATTGTTATCATCACATGTAATGTTTGTAAGGCTAAGATTATCGGTAAACGATAATCATTATTATGTTGTTTAAACCTTGTATTTTAATAAAAGTTATGGTTTGTATTATAAAAACGAATGCAGTGTTCTTTGAAAAATGTCGCATATAGAGGTCAATACCTCGCGATAAAATCATATGTTCTTATATTTGTCCTTATGATTTAGGACAGGTTATGACATGTGGTATCAGAGCGTTGGTCTTAGAGAACCAGAAAATTTGCATTAGTGTGTCTTATCGAGTTTGTTAAGATGCATTAGTGAGTCTGGACTTTGACCGTGTTTCATTTCGTAAACTATTGCTTATCCTTGTTGGTTAAAAATTAATATGTAAATATTATGTGGTACTAACGTGCTAGTCGTTATGTGATAGATGTCTGGCTTAGAACTTGTTATCACATTCAGCTACTCCGAACCAGAATCTTCAGATGGTGTTCCAGTCATTAACCTGTCCGATGATGAAAACGACACCTTTGGGGAAGACTCACAATTTCTGGATGAATCAATTGAAGAGGAACCGGAAAGTGATCCTGAGGAGGAAGAAATACAGGAAATTACGAAAGACAAGTTCGAAAGAGGAAAGAAACGAAAGGCTACTGAATTGGAAAATCCAAATCCTGAGTTTAGTGAGGATGTTGTGGCACCAACTCCACCAGACACTTCCACCCCTATTCCCGCTATTCCTATTAGTTCTATCCGGGCATTCAGTTCTTCAGCCCCTCAGCCAAATCGCAGGGAGACAGCCAGGATAACCTTTAAGCGATTTCTTTGAACACAAACTTTTAGGGTTAAATGATGCACTGTTGTTTTAAACCATGGGATCATATAACATTTTGTATAATATTACTAGTGTGGTTTGCTTAATGTTTGATGTAAGATAAGCATATGTAAAATAGTGAAGTGTGAAATGCAATAATTTTCCATGGTTGAGTATTATTTGGGTGGTAGTAATTGATTTCCGTACTAAGCTATTAAGTATGAACTTTAACGGGTAGGTACTACCCTAGATATAATTATAAAATGCTAATAAGAAGAAAAGGCTTTTATAATAATAGCTGGTTCATATTATTAATAAGTTACGAAGTACTGTAAATACACACTACATCTATAATATTCCATGTGAATAATTATTTTTTTCATTCTTATTGAAGAATATGGCGCGATTGAACTGAATGACGGAACTCATCAATCAGCGAGTGAACGATAGAATGTTATGGGTCGAGGCTGCAAGAGGTGTTGCAGTTAACCCAAATCCTCGTGTGGGATGCACCTACAAAAATTTTCAAGGTTGCAAGCCCTCATCATTTAGTGGAACAAAAGGACCGGTCGGTTTAACTTGGTGGATCGAAAAGATTGAGTCTGTGTTTAAAATCAGTGGTTGTATTGAGAAGGACATGACCAAGTATGCATCGTGCACCTTACAAGACAGTGCACTCACGTGGTGCAAAAACTATGTGAAGGCCGTAGGAGGAGATGTAGCTTATGATACTCCCTGGAAAGAATTCAAAACAATGCTAATCAACGAGTATTGTCCAAGGAACGAGGTTAGGAAGTTGGAAGCTGAATTATGAAGCCTGAAAGTTGTAGGTACTGAACTCACCAACTACAATCAGCGATTCATGGAATTAGCTTTGCTATGTCCCGAATTGGTACCAACCGAAGAACGGAAGATAGAACTGTACAAAGATGGTTTGCCTAAAAATATCAAAGCAAATGTTACAGCATCGAAACCCAAGACTATTCACGAAGCCATCACCATGGCAAACGAGTTGATGGACCAGATTATTCTGGATAAGAACACCGATGTCAAGACATCGGAAAACAAAAGAAAGTGGGAAGGTAATCATCAACAATCCAACAAGTAACAAGAAAACACGCAAGGTGCGGTTAGTGGTTCAAGCTCTGGTTACAAAGGACGAAATCCTTTATGTAACATATGCCCCAAACATCACTCTGGTTATTGTAATGTGGTATGCAATAATTGTAATCGAAGGGGTCATCTTGCTGAAGATTGTCAGATTCCTGTTACAAATACAAATGGCACCAAGACTCCTGCCACCAATGCAAATGGAACTGCCTTGGCCACTGTTACCTTTTATGGGTGTGGGAAATAGGGTCATTATAAGAGTCAATTCCCGAATCTAGAGAAGAATAACAGATCTGCACGTGGAAGAGCATTTATTATTAATGATAGAGAGGCGTATGAAGACCCGGAGCTTGTTACGGGTACGTTTATCATTAATAACTTATTAGCATCTATTATATTTGATACTGGTGCCAATAGAAGTTATGTGTGTAGAGACTTTTACACTAAATTGAATTGTTCATCATTATCTCTAGATGCTAAGTACATGATTGAGTTAGCAAATGGTAAACTAATTAAAGCCGATAAAATTTGCCGTGATTGTAAAATAAATTTAGCCGGAGAAACATTTAAGATTGATTTGATACCCGTAGAATTAGGAAGTTTTGACGTAATTATCAGCATGGACTGGATGTCCAAAGTAGGAGTCGAAGTGGTGTGTGCTGAAAAGGCAATTCGTATTCCTCGAAAGGATAAATCGATGATAATGATTTACAGAGATAAAGGTAACCCAAACCTAAATCTCATTAGCTGTTTGAAAGCTCGAAAATGTTTAGAAAAGGATGTTATGCCATCCTAACACATGTAAAGAAAGTTGAAGAAAAGGAGAAGAATATTAACGATGTAACTGTAGTAAGAGACTTTCCCGATGTATTTCCGGAAGAATTACCGGGTCTACCTCCTTTCAGGTCTGTAGAATTTCAAATAGATCTTGTACCAGGAGCTGCACCGGTTGCTCGTGCTCCATATAGACTTGCACCGTCTGAGTTAAAAGAACTTCAGAGTCAGTTAAAAGAATTACTGGACCGAGGATTCATACGACCAAGTACTTCACCGTGGGGAGCTCCAATTTTATTTGTTAAAAAGAAAGATGGATCTTTTAGGATGTGTATAGATTATCGTGAATTAAATAAGTTAACTATCAAGAATCGGTATCCACTACCGAGAATTGACGACTTATTTGATCAACTGCAAGGATCATGTGTTTACTCGAAAATTGACCTAAGATCGGGCTATCATCAACTACGTGTCAAAGAAGAAGACATTCCGAAAACTGCTTTTTGGATACGTTATGGTCATTACGAATTTTTGGTCATGCCGTTTGGGTTGACAAATGTGCCAGCTGTACTCATGGACCTCATGAATCGAGTTTGTAGTCCGTATTTAGATAAGTTTGTTATCATTTTCATTGACGATATTCTTATCTATTCCAAGAGTGAGCAAGAGCATGAGTAGCATTTAAGGTTGGTATTAGAATTGTTAAGAAAAGAACAGTTATACGCCAAATTTTCTAAGTGTACGTTTTGGTTGAAAGAAGTGCAATTTCTTGGCCACGTTGTTAGTAGCAAAGGAATTCAGGTTGACCCAGCTAAAATTGAGGCCATTGAAAAATGGGAGACTCCTAAGACACCAATGCAGATACGCCAATTTTTGGGTTTAGCTGGTTATTATAGAAGGTTTATTCAAGATTTTTCCCGAATAGCTAAGCCGTTGACAGCGTTAACGCAAAAAGGGAAGAAGTATGAATGGACCTCTGAGCAGGAGAGTGCATTTCAATTACTGAAGAAGAAGTTGACTACATCGCCTATTTTATCGTTACCTGAAGGGAACGATGATTTTGAGATATATTGTGACGCTTCCCGACAAGGTTTTGGTTGCGTCCTTATGCAACGGAAGAAAGTTATTGCGTACGTATCCCGACAATTGAAGATTCACGAGCGAAATTATACGACGCATGATCTAGAACTGGGAGCAGTAGTGTTTGCATTGAAGATATGGAGACACTACTTATATGGGTTTAAATGCACTGTGTTTACCGATCATAAAAGCCTTCAACATATTTTCGATCAGAAATAGCTGAACATGAGGCGACGTAGGTGGGTCGAGCTGATAAACGACTATGATTTTGAGATTCGCTATCATCCCTGGAAAGCGAATGTAGTGGCCGACGCTCTAAGCAGAAAGGAACGGGAACCAATTCAAGTACGAGCGATGAACATAAAAATTCGCATGAATCTCAACTCACAAATCAAAGAGGCTCAACGAGAAGTTCTTACTAAAGAAAACATAGGAAATAAAATAATGAAGAAGTATGAGAAGTAACTCGTTATACGGGAAGACGGAATTCGATATTTTGCAAACCGTATTTGGGTACCGAAGTTGGGTGGATTAAGGAAGTTGATATTAAATGAGGCGCATAAGACAAGATACTCGATACATCCTGGAATTGGAAAGATGTACCAAGATCTTAAGACGTATTATTGGTGGCCTAATTTAAAGACAGACGTTGCAACATATGTTGGGGAATGTTTAACTTGTTCCAAAGTTAAAGCAGAACACCAGAAGCCGCCAGGGTTACTTCAACAACCAAAAATCCCAGAATGGAAATGGGATGGTATTACCATGGATTTCATCACAAAGTTACCTAAGACTGCCTGGGGTTATGACACCATTTTGGTAATAGTTGATCGTCTCACCAAATCTGCACATTTCTTGCCTATAAAGGAAACAGATAGAATGGAGAAACTATTACGATTATACATAAAGGAAACCGTTTCAAGGCATGGAATACCTATTTCCATTATATCCGATCGTGATAGTAGATTTACATCAAAGTTCTGGCAATCACTACAGGAAGCCCTGGGAACTCGTTTGGATATGAGCACCGCATATCATCCGCAAACTGACGGGCAGAGTGAAAGAACAATTCAGACTCTTGAAGACATGCTCAGGGCATGTGTGATCGATTTTGGAAACGGATGGGATAAGTATTTACCATTAGCAGAATTCTCGTATAATAACAGTTATCATGCGAGCATTAAAGCTGCACCATTCGAAGCACTATATGGAAGGAAGTGTAGATCCCCTATCTGTTGGAATGAAGTAGGAGATCGACGATTAACTGGTCCCGAGATCATACATGAAACGACTGAGAAGATAGTACAAATCAAGGAGAGATTGAGAACAGCCCGTAGTCGCCAAAAGAGCTACACTGATGTCCGATGGAAACCATTAGAGTTTCAGATCGGTGACATGGTGATGCTAAAGGTGTCACCTTGGAAAGGTATAATACGTTTCGGAAAAAGGGGTAAACTGAACCCAAGGTATGTAGGCCCGTTTAAGATCATCGAACGCATTGGACCGATAGCTTATCGACTCAAGTTACCGCAACAACTCGCTGGAGTACATAATACATTTCACGTCTCAAACATTAAGAAATGTCTTGCAAAGGAAGATCTCACCATTCCTCTTGAAGAAATCCAAGTCGACGAGAAACTACAATTCATAGAAGAACCAGTTGAAATCATGGACCGTGAAGTTAAACGGCTCAAGCAGAGCAACATACCAATCATTAAGGTTCGTTGGAATGCTCGAAGGGGTCCCGAGTTTACTTGGGAATGAGAGGATCAGATGAAACAAAAGTATCCACATTTGTTTCCCGACAACGCAAAATAGGTACAACTTTAAAATTTCGGGATGAAATTTATTTAACGGGTAGGTACTGTAACGACCCGGATTTTTCCGATCGTTTTATACATATAAGATTAATATTTACATAAATTAAACATTACCAACATAATAAGCAATCTAAATTGTTGAGTCTTGTGTTTTTGAAAAGAGTTTTACACAACGTTTGACCGTCCAATTTGACCGATGATATCAAGAACTATATAACACACGATAATTATACGATTATGTATATATACATATCTATACATATTTAACATGATTTAAGGATGGTTTAACGTCTCATTGTGTACTAACAACAATGAGTTATAGGTATACTTTGAGACCACTAACTTAAGTTTTCAAAACGATAACTTAAGTTTTTTTGGGCTAACATTGCTTTATTAAAAATGTCTTAAAATTTTATTTTGGCCCGGTTTGACCCAAAATAAAAGCCCGGTTTTGAGCCTCTTTTACAGTTATAAACTCGTCCATATTTGAATTCTCATTCCGTTTCCTAAAAATTTCTACAAGTATATCTAGGGTATATGTAACCGTATCATACCCAGCTACTATACGTATTTACTATTGGTATATACCAATAATAAACTCCAATGATCAGCCACTAGACATGATGTTACATGTGAGAACCAACCATTTAACCTCATGTATGACTTATATGCAAGAAAACAAACTAAATCTCCTATATATCCATCCCATAATCACATCATTTTGCGCACACACACACATACAATTTCATTTCTAATTTTCTTTCAAGTTAATTCACTCCCTAATCTCTCTTCATTTACCTACTCAAGAACGTATCAATATAGTCATCCGATTTCAAGGAGATTACTTCTAATCTTTCAATCCCACTCCACCACTCTTTTGATTCCAAGATTTTCTTATCTTTCCCAGTAGCTTTATCAAGTAACTTGAGGTAGTAACCTTTTTCATAATCTTATTCGATTCATATTCATATAGCTATCTTATTTTGAGTTATAAAATATTAACAACAAGAACATAGTTTGAATGATTTCAAACTTGTTCGCAAACTAAATAGATCCTTCTAACATTACGGCTAAAAACAAAATCGGGTATCCGAAGCTAGTTTAGCTACGAAAATATTTTGACAAAAACCAAACTAATCATATCTTGGCTAATTAATATGATATTATGTATATATTTACTCATGATTTGATTTTATATATTTCAGGACCACCCGTAAACAACATGAGAAGATTAATCATAAGACCTCAAGATTGTACGCAACACGTCATTTGACAACACAGTACTTTATGTACGCAACACGTTATTTGACAACATGGTACCATGGGTCGAGATTAATTCTGATCAATACAAATACGATGGGGTCTTTATTTATTTTATTAAGCAACTAATTGTGGACCACTAATATCGGACTGCTAACTACAGACTAATAGATATCAATAGTATTATAAGTATATATGTAACGATTATTTGAAAAGAAAATATGTTAATATATTATATATATGGTTAGGTTCATGATATCTATCGGAGACCAAGACGTGTTAAATATCTTCAAAGCAAAAGTGAGTATATAGTCCCACTTTTAAACTCTAAATATTTTGGGATGAGAATACATGCATTTTATGATTTACGTTATGGACACAAGTGATTAAAAATATATATTCTACGTTGAGTTGTACCACTGGCATATCTCCCTGTAACTTGGTAACAACTAATTACATGCGGTATTGTAAACGCGAATCCTGTTGATAGATCTATCGGGCCTGACAACCCCAACCGGACTGGAGGATCAGTATTCAACGGTTGCACAGTACTTCGTTTCGGTGACTACACTTGGTACGGTGTTGTAAGATTTCATAATAAAGGGAATATGCGACGTTGATTAAATGTTAAGTATGGTTATCAAGTGCTCAACAACTTAGAATATTTTTATTAAAACGTTTATATATGAAATCTTGTGGTCTATATTTATAACGCTGCCTGCATTAAACCTATATCTCACCAACTTTATGTTGACGTTTTAAGCATGTTTATTCTCAGGTGATAACTAAAAGATTCCGCTGCATCATGTTGAATTTAAGCAAGATCTGGAGTATGCATATTTGTGTCAAAAATAAAACTGCATATCGGAGGATTTGTAATGTAAAATATGTTGGAAATCGTATTGTTATCATCACATGTAATGTTTGTAAGGCTAAGATTATCGCTAAACGATAATCATTATTATGTTGTTTAAACCTTGTATTTTAATAAAAGTTATGGTTTGTATTGTAAAAACGAATGCAGTTTTCTTTGAAAAATGTCGCATATAGAGGTTAATACCTCGTGATGAAATCATATGTTATTATATTTGTCCGTATGATTTAGGACGGGTTATGACAGAAGTTGTATAGTATTAATGTAAAATATGCTTAATTGAAGGTTCCTTAGAAGAGGGTTATATAAGGAACCTATGTAGTCCTAATCAGATAGCCATTGTATTGTAAATGAGTTCATAGAAGCTGTGGAATGTAAATCTTCCCGATTCTCTCTCATACCGAGTCTCCTTCTTACATATCGAATCTCATTCTAACTTGTCATAACTTAAAATCTCAACATGATCTGACCTATCATTTGGTATCAGAGCTTTCAGGGAGTGATATTACATCACTAGAACAATCCAGAGATTGAAGATTACAGAACCCGTACGCTTTCAATAGATTGAATCAGATTCGGTATATTCGAATCTTATAATCTGACGTTTAGATTTGTGTGATAAGTTCAGCGAAGATGTATTAGGTTGATTAGAAAGAGATTTGATCATCATTACAGCTTTTTAACATCAACTATGAAGAATGAAGTTGATTTTTAGAGTTCATGGCTAAAACTCTCGGTATTGTTCAAATACAGCTTGATTCTGTATTTTAGTAAAGGGTTGAGGTTTCAATTGTGATCGTGAGGTGTTAAATCACATTTCTGACAGTTTAATTTCATCAATTCTTCAAGTGTTGAAGATTCGATCAACATTCAGTATCGTAACTACCATACCGAGTCTGCTTCAAAGTTGATAATTCGTGTTAAGTGTTGCAAATTGTGGTGTGTTTGTGATTCTATCACATTCGGTTTGATCATAAGCGGCTAATTGGTGTGGTTTGAGAAACGATTCGATTGAATTTCTAAGTTTCTATACTTAGACTCGGTATTGTCAACTGCTGCAGTTGACATTCGGTATCCTATACTTTCGGTATCTTTGATATTATGTGTGTTACTAACTTGTTTCCTTGTGCAGCAACGTTATAGAAGCTAATTCAAAGGAATTAGATTGTGTTTACATTCAAAAATTTACAGAATTTGACTACCGAGTCAAATACCGAATCAGGATCTCGGTATCACTTAATACATTGGTTTTAAGTGTTCTAAGGTTTCAAATATTGTGGTTACCGAATCTATACTGAATCTGGGTGTGTTACTTCTGTCACTGACCAGTTTCTAATACAGAATCTGGTTTACCAAATATTTATCGAATCTGCTACAGTACCGAACCATTTACCGAATCTTCTACATTACCGAACCAGATACCGAATCTGACATTTTTGTTAAGATTGTTGTGAACCTTTATCCTAGATTGGTGTAATATCGAATCTTTACCGAATCTACCTCAATTTCAAGATGTCTACTCAAGATACTTTGATCATTGGATCAGATTCCCGACATCCAGTGTTGTTTGATGGCAAGTATACTTAGTGGCTTCATCGTATCACTCAGTACATAGACTACAAGGGTGAGAAAGCAAAGTACATATGGGCTTCTCTGAGAGATGGTCCAGTTGTAGATTATCATCTAGATACCGATATGCCAATTCCAGTCTATGAACTTTCTGGTGATAGACGTGAGAGAGCTCGGGGTGACATAGAGGCAAAGAACATAGTTTTGCAAGCTATCCCATATGAGTTATTTGAAAATGTTGATAGCAACACTACAGCAAAAGACATATGGGAGGAGATCAAACGACAGCAAGAAAGTTATGACATGTCAGATGTTACTAAATTGAATAAGGCTCTGGGATTTTATGAGGATTTCAAGCAGGAACCCGAAGAACAACTCAAGGATACCTATCGTCATTTCAATGGTGTTCTTAATGAGTTTAAAAGGTGCAAAATTATAAAAGTAAATGCTGAAGTCAACATGAAATTCCTCAAAAAGCTCAATGTTGATTAGCTTCCTTATGGAACCATTGTTCGATCTACCAAAGAGATTGATAAGATGACTATTCATGAGCTTGTTAGAGTTCTTATGCATTATCAACCTGAAGTGTCTAAACTTTAAGAAGGAAGAAAAGAGTCATCTTCAAGTGATCCTCTTGCTCTCATTGCCAAAAAGAAGAGCAAATCATTTTCTACTTCCAAAAGCTTATCCAAGAAAGTGCTTATTGAAGAATCAACTGTTTCTGAAGAGTTGAATCTTTCTGATGTTGATGATTCTCACCTTGAATTAGTCAAGATGGAAGCCATGTTCACCAAAGCCTTGAACAAACACAAGTTTAAAGGCAAATCAAGCAATCAACGCAAGTACTCATCTTCTTCCTCTTACTACAAGAAAGCTGATCAATCAAAACAACAACGTGCTGATGATTCCATGAAGGATGATTCAATATGTTTCAATTGTGGCAAAGCTGGTCATTACTCTCGTGAGTGCAAGATACCTAAGAAGAAGGACGCAACTTACTACAAGAACAAAATGTTGATGGCAAAGATTGTGAAAACTGGAGGAGAGCTGAAATCGATTGATGATACTTGGTTTAACTGGACTGATGATTCAGATTCAGAGGTAGAACATGCAAATGTTTGCAAGGTGACTAAGCTCATCAAAGCAAAGGAAGCAATGGAGAATTCTGACTCAACATCTGATGATGATGAGGTACAATCATCTGAAATCACACCTAATTTTATAAAAATGCAAAATGATTTGATGAAAAATCTGGTCTCAATGTCAAAAGAAGTCTGATATCGGCCAAAAAGTCACGTTTTTACCCCCGATATTGGGCCCTAAAACCCATAAAGTTCTAAAATTTATCGCAAAAAGAATCGCTTTTCCGGTTGATTTTGTAGATTAAGAAATTACAAAGGTGATGTAAAAAGAATCAAGTAAAATGAAGCTAAAATTAAGAATCTAGAGCAAAAACGGTGAAAGACAAGAAATCAAATTATGATCCAGAAAAATCAGCTGACCAGGCAGACCAAACAGCTTGCCAAACGGCCTACCAAATGGCCTACCTGGCTCAAAAACGGCTTACCAAACAGGCTCAGTAAATGGCCCCTGCAAACGGGCTGGTTTGGAAAACGGCCTACCAAACGGCCTGCCAGCCGTTTGCAGACAGAAATTCAAGTCTATTTATAGGGCCTTCTCCATCCATTTCAACACACACTCAATTTACAATTCATTTTATATTTTCAAGTTTTTGGTTAGTTTTTAGTAGTAGCTAGCTTAGCTTTTATTTTTCGGAGGATATCCGGGCGAGTCCCTGCGATCTCGGGCGGATTTCTTCGGCCTTTTCAGGTTTTTATTCGAAATGCTTGTTTTTTGTATTAAACATGTATTCTCACCTTTTATGTTTAATAATGCATTCTGATATTGCCATGATAGCTTAATTAATATGTATGTTGCCATGATAGAAGTTTGGGTTAGCGTGATTATGTTAAATTAGTACGGTTATCGTTATTATGCTGAAATAGAAAGTCTGATAGATTTGTATGCTAGCATCTTAAGGATTGACCAACCTAGGTTGTGATCAGGACTTGTCCACCTATATGAACTTAGCTACTTCATAGGATTAAGACCCCTGGTTATACTGTATCTGAAGATTCTATGAACTCGGTATGGCCGGAGTTCCCGAGAGGCATCTAATGCGCTTTTAGGATACGGAACTTAGGAATTGAGACATGAATGATCTAGCATGCCTATTAACTATTTCAAGGAGACCTCTTAGGAGATGTTAAGATCTAGCTAGTGCTCTGACTGTGTGACCCAAACCTATTGCATGTTCTTGTTTGATTGTTGCCTTAGGATTAAGTCATATCAACTGTTTAGGTACCTGTTAGATTTCTATCTGCTTTACTATCAGTATATTAACTTTGATACTGTATAATGTTTGTCTTGGTTTGATCTCATTAGTATGATGAAATGGTTGTTAGTTTTCATTTAAGGTTTTGTCAACTTAATCCGACGGACTCCTTCCGTTTGTGATCAGTGTTCAATCAACACGACACGTTGTTATTCAGTTAACCAAACTGATAACGAGGGTTAGGATTAGAACTCAACTCACTAATAAACCTAGTGCTTTACTAAGGATAACCTCTGAGGTATAGTCATATTTCAATTATACAACCACATGACATACTTCTCACTATTTAACGAGAACTCTGAGAGTCTAGAGATAAGTAGGTCTGTGTAATTGGCTCATCCAACCAGATCTACACCACTTCAATCATAAGCTTTACTAATATCATAATTACCTTTCCCTAGCCCAAACTGATATCTTGGTTAACATTTCCTTGATCTGCACACTCTGGACATCCTCCCACTTTATTTACTTTTCTACAATTAGGATTTTTAGCTTAAACCAACTACTATCCTTTATCTAGGTAATTTAAATAAAAGACAATTATCCACTTGATCTTCAATTCGTTAAACTATTCAAAAGCACGACCCTAGGTTAACTTATACCTTCTACATTAGAAAGTTAAAAGTAAATTTAGGCCCCGCACAATATAAATTAAACGAAAACCTCTGAGTGCTATCCGAATCTGACGTACTGCGACCTAACGACAACGCATGAACAAAACCGTCCGTTTTGGCTATATCGCTGCCGGGGATCGAATATTTTGATTGAGAAAGATTTTAAGCTGACAAAAGTATTGTTTGGTGGTGTCTAAGAACGACATTTATACACGGACTTGGTTGTTGGATTTTTCGAACAGTCTCCAATTATATTAGAACCAAAAGGATCCTGCCTCTCAGTAGTCGGCCTGGCCACTAGATTCCCAGTAATCTGTAAGAAATCCTATCAATTAGAATATTGATAAGGTTAGCGACCGAATTTCAAGAATAATTGTTTTTATTAAATTATCGATCCTTTTAGTCAATTAATATTTTCTATAAGTTACTTTTAAGCCTTTTTAAATAGAAAATCATAAAAATGGAACAACAAAACACCCTTGCTTCTATGCAAAAGTCATGCTCAGAGAAAAGAGGAGGACCAATCACCTTAGAAACCGAAGGAACTCCTGAAATCAGTTCACGTATGATCAAGCTGGTCAGTATGATCTGTAAATTTCAAGGATTACCGACTGACGATCCAAACTTTCACTTAAATAAATTTATTAGTCTGGTTGACTCTTTTAAGAAAGAAGAAAACGAGAAAAACCTTTTAAAACTTCATCTTTTCCAATATTCTCCGTCTTCACACGCTTTGACATGGTTTGATGAGCTTAACCCGAATTCAATACATTCATGGGAAGAATTAACCACTAAGTTTTTGAACAAATTTTATCCACCTTCCCTGCAAACCTGTTTAAGAAATGACATCACCAACTTTTTTCAAAAAGAAAACGAGTTATTGTGTCTAGCATGGAATAGAATAAAAGTGATGCTTAAAAGATGTTCGAATCATTCGTTAAGTCGGGTAGACATAATCTGCACGCTTTACAATGGTTTGACCAAGGATGATAAGTATCTCCTAGACATGGCCTCGCAAGGCAATTTCATGTCACGAACAGCAGACGAAGCATGAGATCTTTTGGACACCATAGCTGCATAGCAGGAGGATTGGAACAATGAAGCTACTGAGAAGGATGACATCTTCGCTCATACGGTACAAATGTTGGAAACCAGGTTACAAGATCTCACCATCGCTCTTCAAAGTTTATCAATTCCTAAAAGTACCGACGCTACTAGAACCAATCTAAGGTATCCTTGCCCTAGATGGGCATACAAACAACAGAATAGCTCGGACTTTAATATACTCCTCCCACTACACCAACCTGCTACCCTCTCTAAAGAAGCTTTAGTTGAATTTATGAAAAAGCAATACACGATAAGCCTTCAAGTCATAGATTGCCAAAACAAGTTTGATACCTTGATTAAGACTTTTGAAAAATTAATAATCGATTTTCAGCTTACGCTTAAACAGTTAACTGCTAAAGTTGCATTAGAGAATAGTGAGTTTGATGCCCTAGTAGTAACTAGAGGTGGGAAGGAAACAACTGTTAATGTACCCATACAAGATTTTTTCGATAAGGAACCTGTGCCAATTGTCCCAGTTGTCAATCCACCAGAACCTATCTCTCCAAAGGCCCCGAAAATCATTCTGCGCGCCCGCATACCTTTTCCAGGTAGGCTTAGGAAGGAAAAACAAGAACCGCAAATCGCTAAGTATTGAGATATTATTAAGAATTTACATTTAAATGTACGACTAGTAGATGCTTTAGTAAAAATGCCAAACTACGCTAAATTTTTCAAAAAACTGTTTTCGAACAAAGAGAGATTAAGAGAGATAGTTAGCTTGCCTTTAAGTGAAGAATGCTCATTAGTGTTACATCATGGTATTCTCCCTAAGTTAGGAGATACAGGAAGATTTACAGTACCTTGCTACCTGCAAGATGTCCAGATTGGCAATGCTTTAGCAGATTTAGGAGCCAGTGTAAGCCTAATGCCCTATTCATTATTCAAAAAGCTAGGATTAAAAGACTTACGACCAACCAGAATGACTATCCAACTCGTAGACAGATCAGTTAAGATTCCTCGAGGAATAGCTGAAGATGTCCTAGTTGAAATGTCCTGTTCTTATTGATTAAAAATGTTCCATATTAATTGATTTCGTTGCGAGGTTTTGACCTCTATATGAGACGTTTTTCAAAGACTGCATTCATTTTAAAACAAACCATAACCTTTATTTCATCAATAAAGGTTTAAAAAGCTTTACGTAGATTATCAAATAATGATAATCTATAATATCCCGTTTACACATGACCATTACATAATGGTTTACAATACAAATATGTTACAACGAAATAAGTTTCTTGAATGCAGTTTTTACACAATATCATACAAGCATGGACTCCAAATCTCGTCCTTATTTAAGTATACGACAATGGAAGCTCTTAGTAATCACCTGAGAATAAACATGCTTAAAACGTCAACAAAAATGTTGGTGAGTTATAGGTTTAACCTATATATTATCAAATCATAATAATAGACCACAAGATTTCATATTTCAATATACATCCCATACATAGAGATAAAAATCATTCATATGGTGAACACCTGGTAACCGACATTAACAAGATGCATATATAAGAATATCCCCATCATTCCGGGACACCCTTCGGATATGATATAAATTTCGAAGTACTAAAGCATCCGGTACTTTGGATGGGGTTTGTTAGGCCCAATAGATCTATCTTTAGGATTCGCGTCAATTAGGGTGTCTGTTCCCTAATTCTTAGATTACCTGACTTAATAAAAAGGGGGCATATTCGATTTCGATAATTCAACCATAGAATGTAGTTTCACGTACTTGTGTCTATTTTGTAAATCATTTATAAAACCTGCATGTATTCTCATCCCAAAAATATTAAATTTTAAAAGTGGGACTATAACTCACTTTCACAGATTTTTTACTTCGTCGGGAAGTAAGACTTGGCCACTGGTTGATTCACGAACCTATAACAAATATGTACATATATATCAAAGTATGTTCAAAATATATTTACAACACTTTTAATACATTTTTGATGTTTTAAGTTTATTAAGTCAGCTGTCCTCGTTAGTAACCTACAACTAGTTGTCCACAGTTAGATGTACAGAAATAAATCGATATATATTATCTTGAATCAATCCACGACCCAGTGTATACATATCTCAGTATTGATCACAACTCAAACTATATATATTTTGGAATCAACCTCAACCCTGTATAGCTAACTCCAACATTCACATATAGAGTGTCTATGGTTGTTCCGAAATATATATAGATGTGTCAACATGATAGATCGAAACATTGTATACGTGTCTATGGTATCTCAAGATTACATAATATACAATACAAGTTGATTAAGTTATGGTTGAAATAGATTTGTTACCAATTTTTACGTAGCTAAAATGAGAAAAATTATTCAATCTTGTTTTACCCATAACTTCTTCATTTTAAATCCGTTTTGAGTGAATCAAATTGCTATGGTTTAATATTGAACTCTAATTTAAGAATCTAAAAAGAAAAGTATAGGTTTATAGTCGGAAAATTAAGTTACATGTCAATTACTAAAGAGGTAGTCATTTCCGTCGAAAAACGACATCTTGATGACCATTTTGGAAAACATACTTTCACTTTGAGTTTAACCATGATTTTTGGATATAGTTTCATGTTAATAATAAAAATCATTTTCCCAGAGGAACAACTTTTAAATCAAATTTTATCATAGTTTTTAATTAACTAACCCAAAACAGCCCGCGGTGTTACTACGACGGCGTATGTCCGGTTTTACGGTGTTCTTCGTGTTTCTAGATTTTAAATCATTAAGTTAGCATATCATATAGATATAGAACATGTGTTTAGTTGATTTTAAAAGTCATGTTAGAAGGATTAACTTTTGTTTGTGAACAAGTTTAGAATTAACTAAACTATGTTCTAGTGATTACAAGTTTAAACCTTCGAATAAGATAGCTTTATATGTATGAATCGAATGATGTTATGAACATCATTACTACCTCAAGTTTTGTGGATAAACCTACTTGAAAAGAGACAAATGGATCTAGCTTCAAAGGATCTTGGATGGCTTGAAAGTTCTTGAAGTAGAATCATGACACGAAAACAAGTTCAAGTAAGATTTCCACTCGAAATAAGATTGTTATAGTTATAGAAATTGAATCAAAGTTTAAATATGAGTATTACCTTGTATTATAAAGATATCTTACTGTAAATAAGAAAGATTTCTTGAGGTTGGATGATCACTCTACAAGATTGGAAGTAAGCTAGCAAACTTGGAAGTATTCTTGATTTTATGAAGCTAGAACTTGTAGAATTTATGAAGAACACTTAGAACTTGAAGATAGAACTTGAGAGAGATCAATTAGATGAAGAAAATTGAAGAATGAAAGTGTTTGTAGGTGTTTTTGGTCGTTGGTGTATGGATTAGATATAAAGGATATGTAATTTTGTTTTCATGTAAATAAGTCATGAATGATTACTCATATTTTTGTAATTTTATGAGATATTTCATGCTAGTTGCCAAATGATGGTTCCCACATGTGTTAGGTGACTCACATGGGCTACTAAGAGCTGATCATTGGAGTGTATATACCAATAGTACATACATCTTAAAGCTGTGTATTGTACGAGTACGAATACGGGTGCATACGAGTAGAATTGTTGATGAAACTGAATGAGGATGTAATTGTAAGCATTTTTGTTAAGTAGAAGTATTTTGATAAGTGTCTTGAAGTCTTTCAAAAGTGTATGAATACATATTAAAACACTACATGTATATACATTTTAACTGAGTCGTTAAGTCATCGTTAGTCGTTACATGTAAGTGGTGTTTTGAAACCTTTAGGTTAATGATCTTGTTAAATGTTGTTAACCCAATGTTTATAATATCAAATGAGATTTTAAATTATTACATTATCATGATATTATGATGTATGAATATCTCTTAATATGATATATATACATTACATGTCGTTACAACGATAATCGTTACATATATGTCTCGTTTCAAAATCATTAAGTTAGTAGTCTTGTTTTTACATATGTAGTTCATTCTTAATATACTTAATGATATGTTTACTTATCATAATATCATGTTAACTATATATATATCCATATATATGTCATCATATAGTTTTTACAAGTTTTAACGTTCGTGGATCACCGGTCAACTTGGGTGGTCAAACGTCTATATGAAACCTATTTCAATTAATCAAGTCTTAACAAGTTTGATTGCTTAACATGTTAGAAACACTTAATCATGTAAATAACAATTTAATTTAATATATATATAAACATTGAAAAGTTCGGGTCACTACAGTACCTACCCGTTAAATAAATTTCGTCCCGAAATTTTAAGCAGTTGGAGGTGTTGACGTATCTTCTGGAAATAAATGCGGGTATTTCTTCTTCATCTAATCTTCTCGTTCCCAGGTGAACTCGAGTCCTCTACGAGCATTCCATCGAACCTTAACAATTGGTATCTTGTTTTGCTTAAGTCTTTTAACCTCACGATCCATTATTTCGACGGGTTCTTCGATGAATTAAAGTTTTTTGTTGATTTGGATTTCATCTAATGGAATAGTGAGATCTTCTTTAGTAAAACATTTCTTCAAATTCGAGACGTGGAAAGTGTTATGTACAGCCGCGAGTTGTTAAGGTAACTCAAGTCGGTAAGCTACTGGTCCGACACGATCAATAATCTTGAATAGTCCAATATACCTTGGATTTAATTTCCCTCGTTTACCAAATCGAGCAAGGTGCAACTTTAAGCATGACCATCTCTCCAATTTCAAATTCTATATCTTTTCTTTTAATGTCAGCGTAGCTCTTTTGTCGACTTTGGGCGGTTTTCAACCTTTGTTGAATTTGGATGATCTTCTCGGTAGTTTCTTGTATTATCTCCGGACCCGTAATCTGTCTATCCCCCACTTCACTCCAACAAATCGGAGACCTGCACTTTCTACCATAAAGTGCTTCAAACGGCGCCATCTCAATGCTTGAATGGTAGCTGTTGTTGTAGAAAAATTCTGCTAACGGTAGATGTCGATCCCAACTGTTTCCAAAATCAATAACACATGCTCGTAGCATGTCTTCAAGCATTTGTATCGTCCTTTCGCTCTGCCCATCAGTTTGTGGATGATAGGCAGTACTCATGTCTAGACGAGTTCCTAATGCTTGCTGTAATATCTGCCAGAATCTTGAAATAAATCTGCCATCCCTATCAGAGATAATAGAGATTGGTATTCCATGTCTGGAGATGACTTCCTTCAAATACAGTCGTGCTAACTTCTCCATCTTTTCATCTTCTCTTATTATCAGGAAGTGTGCTAATTTGGTGAGACGATCAACTATTACCCAAATAGTATCAAAACCGCTTGCTGTAATGTCTGCCAGAATCTTGAAATAAATCTGCCATCCCTATCAGAGATAATAGAGATTGGTATTCCATGTCTGGAGACGACTTCCTTCAAATACAGTCGTGCTAACTTCTCCATCTTGTCATCTTCTCTTATTGGCAGGAAGTGTGCTGATTTGGTGAGATGATCAACTATTACCCAAATAGTATCAAAACCACTTGCAGTCCTTGGCAATTTAGTGATGAAATCCATGGTAATGTTTTCCCATTTCCATTTCGGGATTTCGGGTTGTTGAAGTAGACCTGATAGTTTCTGATGCTCAGCTTTGACCTTAGAACACGTCAAACATTCTCCTACGTATTTAGCAACATCGGCTTTCATACCCGGGCACCAAAAATGTTTCTTGAGATCCTTGTACATCTTCCCCGTTCCAGGATGTATTGAGTATCTTGTTTTATGAGCTTCTCTAAGTACCATTTCTCTCATATCTCCAAATTTTGGTACCCGAATCCTTTCAGCCCTATACCGGGTTCCGTCTTCCCGAATATTAAGATGCTTCTCCGATCCTTTGGGTATTTCATCCTTTAAATTTCCCTCTTTTAAAACTCCTTGTTGCGCCTCTTTTATTTGAGTAGTAAGGTTATTGTGAATCATTATATTTATAGATTTTACTCGAATGGGTTCTCTGTCCTTCCTGCTCAAGGCGTCGGCTACCACATTTTCCTTCCCCGGGTGGTAACGAATTTCAAAGTCATAATCATTCAACAATTCAATCCACCTACGCTGCCTCATATTCAGTTGTTTTTGATTAAATATGTGTTGAAGACTTTTGTGGTCGGTATATATAATACTTTTGACCCCATATAAGTAGTGCCTTCAAGTCTTTAATGCAATAACAACAACGCCTAATTTCAAATCATGCGTCGTATAATTTTGTTCGTGAATATTCAATTGTCTAGATGCATAAGCAATTACTTTTGTTCGTTGCATTAATACACAATCGAGACCTTGCTTTGAGGCGTCACAATATATCACAAAATCATTATTCCCTTCAGGTAATGACAATATAGGTGCCGTAGTTAACTTTTTCTTCAATAACTGAAACGCTTTCTCTTGTTCATCCTTCCATTCAAATTTCTTCCCTTTATGCGTTAATGCAGTCAAGGGTTTTGCTATTCTGGAAAAGTCTTGGATGAACCTTCTGTAGTAACCAGCTAGTCCTAAAAACTGGCGTATGTGTTTCGGAGTTTTCGGGGTTTCCCACTTTTTAACGGTTTCGATCTTTGCCGGGTCCACCTGGATACCTTCTTTGTTCACTATATGACCGAGGAATTGAACTTCTTCCAACCAAAATGCACACTTTGAAAACTTAGCGTACAGTTTTTCTTTCCTCAAAACTTCTAGCACTTTTCTCAAATGTTCTTCGTGCTCTTGATCATTCTTTGAGTAAATAAGTATGTCATCGATGAAAACAATGACAAACTTGTCAAGATATAGTCCACACACTCGGTTCATGAGGTCCATGAACACAGCTGGTGCGTTAGTCAACCCAAACGGCATAACCATGAACTCGTAATGACCGTAACGTGTTCTGAAAGTAGTCTTCGGAATATCATCTTCCTTCACCCGCATTTGATGATACCCGGAACGTAAATCAATCTTTGAATAAACTGACGAGCCTTGTAGTTGATCAAATAAGTCATCAATTCTCAGCAGTGGGTAACGGTTCTTGATGGTGAGTTTGTTCAACTCTCTGTAGTCTATACACAATCTGAACGAACCATCCTTCTTCTTGACAAATAACACCGGTACTCCCCATGGTGATGTGCTTGGTCGAATGAAACCACATTCTAATAGTTCTTGCATTTGGCTTTGCAGTTCTTTCATCTCGCTGGGTGCGAGTCTGTAAGGAGCACGAGCTATTGGTGCAGCTCCTGGTACAAGATCTATTTGAAATTCAATAGATCGATGTGGAGGTAGTCCCGGTAATTCTTTCAGAAATACATCGGGAAATTCTTTTGCGACGAGAATATCATTGATGCTCTTTTCTTTAGTTTGTACTTTCTCGACGTGTGCTAGAACAACATAGCAACCTTTTCTTATTAGTTTTTGTGCCTTCAAATTACTAATAAGATGTAGCTTCGTGTTGCCCTTTTCTCCGTACACCATTAAGGGTTCTCCTTCTTCTCGTACAATGAGAATTGCATTTTTGTAACATACGATCTCTGCTTTCATCTTCTTCAGCCAGTCCATGCCAACTATTACATCAAAACTCCCTAACTCTACTGGTATCAAATCAATCTTAAATATTTCGCTACCCAGTTTAATTTCTCGAATCCGGCATATATTATCTGCTGAAATTAATTTACCGTTTGCTAATTCGAGTAAAAATTTACTATCCAACGGTGTCAATGGACAACTTAATTTAGCACAAAAATCTCTACTCATATAGCTTCTATCCGCACCCGAATCAAATAAAACGTAAGCAGATTTATTGTCAATAAGAAACGTACCCGTAACAAGCTCCGGGTCTTCCTGTGCCTCTGCCGCATTAATATTGAAAACTCTTCCGCGGCCTTGTCCATTTGTTTTCTCCTGGTTTGGGCAATTTCTAATAATGTGGCCCGGTTTTCCACATTTATAACAAACTACATTGGCATAACTTGCTCCGACACTACTTGCTCCGCCATTACTCGTTCCGACACCATTTGTTCCTTTCGTTCTGTTAACCCCTGGTCCGTAGACCTCACACTTCTCCGTGCTATGACCATTTCTTTTACACTTATCGCAAAATTTGGTGCAGAACCCCAAGTGATACTTTTCACACCTTTGGCATAGCTGCTTCTGATTGTTGTTGTTGTTGTTGTGGTTGTTATTGTTGTTGGGATGATTGTTGTAGTTGCTGTTGTTGTTGTTGTTGTTGTTGTTGTTGTTGTTGTTGTTGGGCCGTTTGTTGTAGTTGCGATTGATGTTGAGATTGTTGGGATAATTGTTGCGATTATTATTGTAATTGCTGCTGTTGTTGTTGTATTGGTGATTCTTATCACCGTTTTCCTCCCACTTTCTTTTGACTTGCTTCACATTGGCCTCTTCAGCCGTCTGTTCTTTAATTCTTTCCTCAATCTGGTTCACTAGTTTGTGAGCCATTCTACATGCCTGTTGTATGGAGGCGGGCTCGTGTGAACTTATATCTTCTTGGATTCTTTCCGGCAATCCTTTCACAAACGCGTCGATCTTCTCTTCCTCATCTTCGAATGCTCCCGGACACAATAGGCACAATTCTGTGAATCGTCTTTCGTACGTGGTAATATCAAATCCTTGGGTTCGTAACCCTCTAAGTTCTGTCTTGAGCTTATTGACCTCAGTTCTGGGACGGTACTTCTCGTTCATCAAGTGCTTGAATGCTGACCACGATAGTGCGTACGCATCATCTTGTCCCACTTGCTCTAGATAGGTATTCCACCATGTTAACACAGAACCTGTGAAGGTATGTGTAGCGTACTTCACTTTTTCCTCTTTAGTACACTTACTTATGGCAAACACCGATTTGACCTTCTCGGTCCACCATTTCAATCCGATCGGTCCTTTGGTTCCATCAAATTCCAAGAGTTTGCAGGCAGTGAATTCTTTGTAGGTGCATCCTACACGATTTCCCGCACTGCTAGATCCAAGGTTATTGTTGGTATGTAGCGCAACCTGTACTGCGGCTATGTTTGAAGCTAGAAAAGTACGGAATTCCTCTTCATTCATATTCACGGTGTGTCGAGTAGTCGGTGCCATTTCCTTCAAAATAGTCAAATGGAACAAGTTAATCATACAGAATATTAAGAGTAGTTAATAGTATTTCGTAGCATAATATGAACTCATTTATAAAAGCTTTTTCTTCATATTAGCGTTTTATAAGTTTAAATTCGGGTAGTACCTACCCGTTAAGTTCATACTTAGTAGCTAATATACAATTCAACTACTACAATTCTATATGAAAAACTGATTATAATAATATTTCGCGTTCAAACTTTTATACAATATTTTACAAACTTACAATACCGCTTATTTTACATAAAGCATGAAATATAGCACACAATAACTTTGATACAAGATAGTTGTGAAGATAATTCTTGCTAGTACACAAGTCGTTCAGCAAAGGCAACAAAGACACGTAATTCATACGTCCAGAAACAAGTCATGCATTCTGGTTTTACGAGGACTACTTCCCATCCTTGGTCTTGCGGAACATAACCGTTATGGCTGTTGATAAGACAACGTGTTGTAACGTCATCAAAGGGACGAGGGTTACGTAATGTCCAACAGTCCCGTAACAATCTAAAAACCTTGTTTCTCACCCCAACTACTGAGTTCGTCACTTGTGGGAATGTTTTATTTAATAGTTGTAGCCCGATGTTCTTTTTCTCACTTTGGTGAGAAGCGAACATTACTAACCCGTAAGCATAACATGCTTCTTTATGTTGCATGTTGTAGTGACCCGAATTTTTCCATGTTTATATATATTAATTGAGATTGATATTTACATGATTAAATGTTTCCAACATGTTAAGCAATCAAACTTGTTAAGACTTGATTAATTGAAATATGTTTCATATAGACAATTGACCACCCAAGTTGACCGGTGATTTACGAACGTTAAAACTTGTAAAAACTATATGATGACATATATATGGATATATATATATAGTTAACATGATACTATGATAAGTAAACATATCATTAAGTATATTAACAATGAACTACATATGTAAAAACAAGACTACTAACTTAATGATTTTTAAACGAGACATATATGTAACGATTATCGTTGTAAAGACATTTAATGTATATATATCATATTAAGAGATATTCATACATGATAATATCATGATAATATAATAATTTAAAATCTCATTTGATATTATAAACATTGGGTTAACAACATTTAACAAGATCGTTAACCTAAAGGTTTCAAAACAACACTTACATGTAACGACTAACGATGACTTAACGACTCAGTTAAAATGTATATACATGTAGTGTTTTAATATGTATTTATACACTTTTGAAAGACTTCAATACACTTATCAAAATACTTCTACTTAACAAAAATGCTTACAATTACATCCTCGTTCAGTTTCATCAACAATTCTACTCGTATGCACCCGTATTCGTACTCGTACAATACACAGCTTTTAGATGTATGTACTATTGGTATATACACTCCAATGATCAGCTCTTAGCAGACCATGTGAGTCACCTAACACATGTGGGAACCATCATTTGGCAACTAGCATGAAATATCTCATAAAATTACAAAAATATGAGTAATTATTCATGACTTATTTACATGAAAACAAAATTACATATCCTTTATATCTAATCCATACACCAACGACCAAAAACACCTACAAACACTTTATATCTAATTCATATATTCTACAAGTTCTAGTTACATAAAATTAAGAATACTTTCAAGTTTGCTAGCTCACTTCCAATCTTGTAAGGTGATCATCCAACCCCAAGAAATCTTTGTTTCTTACAGTAGGTTATCATTCTAATACAAGGTAATAATCATATTCAAACTTTGGTTCAATTTCTATAACTATAACAATCTTATTTCAAGTGATGATCTTACTTGAACTTGTTTTCGTGTCATGATTCTGCTTCAAGAACTTCGAGCCATCCAAGGATCCGTTGAAGCTAGATCCATTTTTCTCTTTTCCAGTAGGTTTATCCAAGGAACTTAAGGTAGTAATGATGTTCATAACATCATTTGATTCATACATATAAAGCTATCTTATTCGAAGGTTTAAACTTGTAATCACTAGAACACAGTTTAGTTAATTCTAAACTTGTTCGCAAACAAAAGTTAATCCTTCTAACTTGACTTTTAAAATCAACTAAACACATGTTCTATATCTATATGATATGCTAACTTAATGATTTAAAACCTGGAAACACGAAAAACACCGTAAAACCGGATTTACGCCGTCGTAGTAACACCGCGGGCTGTTTTGGGTTAGTTAATTAAAAAATATGATAAAATTTGATTTAAAAGTTGTTATTCTGAGAAAATGATTTTTATTATGAACATGAAACTATATCCAAAAATTATGGTTTAACTCAAAGTGGAAGTATGTTTTCTAAAATGGTCATCTAGACGTCGTTCTTTCGACTGAAATGACTACCTTTACAAAAATGACTTGTAACTTATTTTTCCGACTATAAACCTATACTTTTTCTATTAAGATTCATAAAATAGAGTTCAATATGAAACCATAGTAATTTGATTCACTCAAAACGGATTTAAAATGAAGAAGTTATGGGTAAAACAAGATTGGATAATTTTTCTCATTTTAGCTACGTGAAAATTGGTAACAAATCTATTCCAACCATAACTTAATCAACTTGTATTGTATATTATGTAATCTTGAGATACCATAGACACGTATACAATGTTTCGACCTATCATGTCGACATATCTATATATATTTCGGAACAACCATAGACACTCTATATGTGAATGTTGGAGTTAGCTATACAGGGTTGAGGTTGATTCCAAAATATATATAGTTTGAGTTGTGATCAATACTGAGATACATATACACTGGGTCGTGGATTGATTCAAGATAATATTTATCGATTTATTTCTGTACATCTAACTGTGGACAACTAGTTGTAGGTTACTAACGAGGACAGCTGACTTAATAAACTTAAAACATCAAAATATATTAAAAGTGTTGTAAATATATTTTGAACATACTTTGATATATATGTATATATTGTTATAGGTTCGTGAATCAACCAGTGGCCAAGTCTTACTTCCCGACGAAGTAAAAATCTGTGAAAGTGAGTTATAGTCCCACTTTTAAAATCTAATATTTTTGGGATGAGAATACATGCAGGTTTTATAAATGATTTACAAAATAGACACAAGTACGTGAAACTACATTCTATGGTTGAATTATCGAAATCGAATATGCCACTTTTTATTAAGTCTGGTAATCTAAGAATTAGGGAACAGACACCCTAATTGACGCGAATCCTAAAGATAGATCTATTGGGCCTAACAAACCCCATCCAAAGTACCGGATGCTTTAGTACTTCGAAATTTATATCATATCCGAAGGGTGTCCCGGAATGATGGGGATATTCTTATATATGCATCTTGTTAATGTCAGTTACCAGGTGTTCACCATATGAATGATTTTTATCTCTATGTATGGGATGTGTATTGAAATATGAAATCTTGTGGTCTATTATTATGATTTGATATATATAGGTTAAACCTATAACTCACCAACATTTTTGTTGACGTTTTAAGCATGTTTATTCTCAGTAGATTATTAAGAGCTTCCGCTGTCGCATACTTAAATAAGGACGAGATTTGGAGTCCATGCTTGTATGATATTGTGTAAAAACTGCATTCAAGAAACTTATTTTGTTGTAACATATTTGTATTGTAAACCATTATGTAATGGTCGTGTGTAAACAGGATATTTTAGATTATCATTATTTGATAATCTACGTAAAGCTTTTTAAACCTTTATTGATGAAATAAAGGTTATGGTTTGTTTTAAAATGAATGCAGTATTTGAAAAACGTCTCATATAGAGGTCAAAACCTCGCAACGAAATCAATTAATATGGAACGTTTTTAATCAATAAGAACGGGACATTTCAGTTGGTATCCGAGCGTTGGTCTTAGAGAACCAAAAAATTTGCATTAGTGTGTCTTATCGAGTTTGTTAGGATGCATTAGTGAGTCTGGACTTCGACCGTGTTTTCTTTAAAAATGATTGCTTAACATTTTTGTTGGAAACTATATATTATTAACATGTATATATTATGTGATATATTAATCTCTTAACATGTTTGATATTGTGTGATAGATGTCTACCTCTAGCACAAATCCCATTGACTCACCTAATAATAACGAAGAGTCGAATATATATTGGACTGATTCACAAGTTCCTGAAGAGGAACCGGAAGAAGAATCAGAACCGGAAGAAGAATCAGAACCGGAAGAGGAGGAACCGGAGGAGGAAATAGAACCGGTGGGGGAAATAATAAAATGGTTAAGTAAAAGAAAATCCTCAACCAACCGACCAAGGTTAATTATGGTCAATGGTGTTTCCGCCAAGGAAGCAAAATATTGGAAGGATTACCAATTCTCCGATGAATCGGATTCCGACGAGAATTCCGATGATGTTATAGAAATTATCCCAACTGAATTTAAAAAAAACAAAAGAAAATAATAAGGGAAAGGGCATAAAAATAGAGAAATCTAATTCCAACCCCGATGAACTTTATATGTATCGTCAACCCCTGAAGTCCTTAAGTTGTAACAATGACCCGGGAACCTCTAAACCACCAGGTTTTTCTAAACCGTTGTGGAAAATGACAGCTAGTATTAGGGGAACATCATATATCCCTAGAAACTTGGCAAAACGAACCAAAACCGAAGAAGAAGAAACGAGCGAGCCGGAATAAGATAGTTGTATTCGTGTGGTGTAATATATGTAATATAGTGTGCTTATGATTTATAATATATGTAAAAATTGCTTGTATTAATAAGTATTTTTTTTATGAATCTAACTCTTGTCTATTTTATAGTTTAAAAACACAAAATGGATAGACAACCCAATATTTTAAGAGACCTACCCGGAGACATGATTGATGAAATCTTGTCTAGAGTCAGTCAGAATTCCTCGGCACAACTATTTAAGGCGAGATCAGTTTGTAAGACATTCGAAGAACGTTCCAAGAATGTCTTGGTTTATAAGAGACTTTCGTTTGAAAGATGGGGGATATCACATTGGGAAACCCATAAGTTACGATGTGTTTACTTTGACGCATATATTGCGGGGTACCCAAATGCTATTTTACGCAATGGGTTAAGAAATTATTTTGACTCAATATATCTGAATATAGGACCTCATGATTTAGAAAAAACGGCTAACATGCAACATAAAGAAGCATGCTATGCTTACGGGTTAGTAATGTTCGCTTCTCACCAAAGTGAGAACAAGAACATCGGGCTACAACTATTAAACAAAACATTCCCACAAGTAACGGAGTCGGTAATTGGGGTAAGAAATGAGGTTTTTAGATTGTTACGGGACTGTTGGACATTACGTAACCCTCATCCCTTTGACAACGTTACAACACGCTGTCTTATCAACGGCCATAACGGTTATGTTCCACAAGACCAAGGATGGGAAGTAGTCCTAGTAAAACCAGAATGCATGACTTGTTTCTGGACGTATGAATTACGTGTCTTTATTGCCTTTGCTGAACTACTTGTGTACTTGCTAGAATTATCTTCACAACCATCTTGTATCAAATTTATTCTGTGCTATATTTCATGCTATATGTAAAATAAGCGGTATTGTAAGTTTGTAAAATATTGTGTAAAAGTTTGAACGCGAAATATTATTATAATCAGTTTTTCATATAGAATTGTAGTAGTTGAATTGTATATTAGCTACTAAGTATGAACTTAACGGGTAGGTACTACCCGAATTTAAACTTATAAAACGCTAATATGAAGAAAAAGCCTTTATAAATGAGTTCATATTATGCTACGAAATACTATTAACTACTCTTAATATTCTGTATGATTAACTTGTTCCATTTGACTATTTTGAAGGAAATGGCACCGACTACTCGACACACCGTGAATATGAATGAAGAGGAATTCAGTACTTTTCTTGCTTCAAACATAGCCGCAGTACAGGCTGCACTACATACCAACAATAACCTTGGATCTAGCGGTACAGGAAATCGTGTAGGATGCACCTACAAAGAATTCACTGCCTGCAAACCTTTGGAATTTGATGGAACCGAAGGACCGATCGGATTGAAACGGTGGACCGAGAAGGTCGAATCGGTGTTTGCCATAAGTAAGTGTACTGAAGAGGACAAAGTGAAGTACGCTACGCATACCTTCACAGGTTCTGCGTTAACAGCATCGTAAAACATTTTGTTTAATAGTTGTAACAATCCCGTAACAATCTAAAAACCTCATTTCTTACCCCGTTTACCGACTCCGTTACTTGTGGGAACGTTTTGTTTAATAGTTGTAGCCCGATGTTCTTGTTCTCACTTTGGTGAGAAGCGAACATTACTAACCCGTAAGCATAGCATGCTTCTTTATGTTGCATGTTAGCCGCTTTTTCTAAATCATGAAGTCCTATATTCGGATATATTGAGTCAAAATAATTTCTTAACCCATTGCGTAAAATAGCATTTGGGTTTCCCGCAATATATGCGTCAAAGTAAACACATCGTAACTTATGGGTTTTCCAATGTGATATCCCCCATCTTTCGAACGAAAGTCTCTTATAAACCAAGGCATTCTTGGAACGTTCTTCGAATGTCTTACAAACTGATTTCGTCGTAAATAGTTGTGCCGAAGAATTCTGACCGACTCTAGACAAGATTTCATCAATCATGTCTCTGGGTAGGTCTCTTAAAATATTGGGTTGTCTATCCATTTTGTGTTTTTATACTGTAAAATAGACAAGAGTTAGATTCATAAAAAAAAATACTTATTAATACAAGTAATTTTTACATATATCATAAAGCATAAGCACACTATATTACATATATTACACCACACGAATACAACTATCTTATTCCGACTCGCTCGTTTCTTCTTCTTCGATTTTGGTTCGTTTTGCCAAGTTTCTATGGATATATGATGTTCCCCTAATACGAGCTATCATTTTCCACAACGGTTTAGAAAAACCTGGTGGTTTAGAGGTTCTCGGGTCATTGTTACAACTTAAGGACTTCGGGGGTTGACGATACATATAAAGTTCATCGGGGTTGGAATTAGAATTCTCTATTTTTATGCCCTTTCCCTTATTATTTTCTTTTGCCTTTTTAAATTCAGTTGGGGTAATTTCTATAACATCATCGGAATTCTTGTCGGAATCCGATTCATCGGAGAATTGGTAATCCTCCCAATATTTTGCTTCCTTGGCGGAAACACCATTGACCATAATTAACCTTGGTTGGTTGGTTGAGGATTTTCTTTTACTTAACCATTTTAAATCAAAGTTTATGTTGAGGATTTTCTTTTACTTAACTATTTTAAATCAAAGTTTATCATAGTTTTTAATTAACTAACCCAAAACAGCCCGCGGTGTTACTACGACGGCGTATGTCCGGTTTTACGATGTTCTTCGTGTTTCCAGATTTTAAATCATTAAGTTAGCATATCATATAGATATATAACATGTGTTTAGTTGATTTTAAAAGTCATGTTTGAAGGATTAACTTTTATTTGTGAACAAGTTTAGAATTAACTAAACTATGTTCTAGTGATTACAAGTTTAAACCTTCGAATAAGATAGCTTTATATGTATGAATCGAATGATGTTATGAACATCATTACTACCTCAAGTTTTGTGGATAAACCTACTAGAAAAGAGACAAATGGATCTAGCTTCAAAGGATCTTGGATGGCTTGAAAGTTGTTGAAGTAGAATCATGACACGAAAACAAGTTTAAGTAAGATTTCCACTCGAAATAAGATTGTTATAGTTATAGAAATTAAATCAAAGTTTAAATATGAGTATTACCTTGTATTATAAAGATATATTACTATAAATAAGAAAGATTTCTTGAGGTTGGATGATCACTCTACAAGATTGGAACTAAGCTAGCAAACTTGGAAGTATTCTTGATTTTATGACGCTAGAACTTGTAGAATTTATGAAGAACACTTAGAACTTGAAGATATAACTTGAGAGAGATCAATTAGATGAAGAAAATTGAAGAATGAAAGTGTTTTTAGGTGTTTTTGGTCATTGGTGTATCGATTAGATATAAAGGATATGTAATTTTGTTTTCATGTAAATAAGTCATGAATGATTACTCATATTTTTGTAATTTTATGAGATATTTCATGCTAGTTGCCAAATGATGGTTCCCACATGTGTTAGGTGACTCACATGGACTTCTAAGAGCTGATCATTGGAGTGTATATACCAATAGTACATACATCTTAAAGCTGTGTATTGTACGAGTACGAATACGGGTGCATACGAGTAGAATTGTTGATGAAACTGAACGAGGATGTAATTGTAAGAATTTTTGTTAAGTAGAAGTATTTTGATAAGTGTCTTGAATTCTTTCAAAAGTGTATGAATACATATTAAAACACTACATGTATATACATTTTAACTGAGTCGTTAAGTCATCGTTAGTCGTTACATGTAAGTGGTGTTTTGAAACCTTTAGGTTAACGATCTTGTTAAATGTTGTTAACCCAAAGTTTATAATATCAAATGAGATTTTAAATTATTACATTATCATGATATTATGATGTATGAATATCTCTTAATATGATATATATACATTAAATGTCGTTACAACGATAATCGTTACATATATGTCCCGTTTCAAAATCATTAAGTTAGTAGTCTTGTTTTTACATATGTAGTTCATTGTTAATATACTTAATGATATGTTTACTTATCATAATATCATGTTAACTATATATATCCATATATATGTCATCATATAGTTTTTACAAGTTTTAACGTTCGTGAATCACCGGTCAACTTGGGTGGTCAATTGTCTATATGAAACCTATTTCAATTAATCAAGTCTTAACAAGTTTGATTGCTTAACATGTTGGAAACACTTAATCATGTAAATAACAATTTCATTTAATATATATATATATATAAACAAGGAAAAGTTCGGGTCACTACACTAGTCAGAGTGGATAAGTTCGCATTCCCCATCGATTTCGTCATTATGTATATTGAGGAAGACACGAAGGTCTTACTCATACTTGGCAGACCATTCCTAAATACTGCCAAAGCCGTAATCGATGTTCACGAAAACTCATTGAAGTTAAGAGTTGGAAGTGAAGAAGTCACATTTAATGTCGACCGACTCATGAGCCACCCCCGCGAAGAAGATGTCAATCTCACTGATTCTTTTCAAGAACTCGTCTATGAATATCTAGAGGATACCATGGCTATATGCAGTCAAGACCAAATTTCTAAGGATTTGATTCTTTACATCTCCTGAAGGAAATCTCGACACGTATTCAACTATGGATCCTGGTCAAAATAAATCACCCCTATCTGAAAGTAACTTTCTGGGCAAAACTATCCAAATAGCACCACTAGGTCAAGACATTCCCCTACCTCTATTAAGGAGAAGACCGAATGAACAAACATATTTCATTCCGGTATTCCAGGAACCCCAGTCAGAAGAAGACTGTGTGGATAATCCTGAACCCATCTTCGAAACTAAAGAAGACGTTTCTGAAGAAGAGGCTTTAAGAAGGACAATTTCCAGAACCAAAGAACAGATAGCATCAGTGGTCGCTATTAAGGAGGAAGAATCAGAATTCCAAGAGAGGTATGACTCGTTAGACAGAGCAGAAATAGCTAGAATGAAGCCATCTATCGAGGAACCTCCGAAATTAGAATTGAAAAAGTTACCCGAACATCTGGAGTATGCATTCTTAGAAGGAGAATCACAACTCCCTGTAATCATTTCAAAAGACCTCACGCCACATGAGAAGGCGAAATTGATTCAAGTTCTGAAATCACATAAGAAAGCAATTGCTTGGAAGATTTCAGACATAAAAGGAATCAGTCCCAACTATTGCACCCACAAGATCTTCATGGAAGATGATTTTAGACCATCAGTTCAGAGGCAAGGAAGGGTCAATCCTATGATTCAAGAAGTCATCAAGAAAGAAGTAATCAAACTTCTGGACGCCGGTCTGATCTATACTATTTTTGATTCACCGTGGGTCAGTCCTGTTCAAGTCGTACCTAAGAAAGGAGGAATGACTGTAATCCAAAATGAGAATAATGAACTTATTCTAACACAGGAGGTCACCGGTTGGAGGGTTTGCATAGATTATCGTAAACTTAACAATGCAACCCGGAAGGAACATTTTCCATTACCCTTCATTGATCAAATGTTGGAACGTCTATCAGGAAATAAATTCTATTGTTTCCTTGACGGTTTTTCCGGCTACTTTCAAATTCTTCTCAATCCAAAGGACCAAGAAAAGACAACTTTCACCTGTCCTTATGGAACATTTGCCTATCGATGCATGCCCTTTGGGTTATGCAATGCACCAGCTACATTTCAGGAATGCATGGTGGCAATATTCCACGACATGATTGAACGTTGTATGGAAGTCTTCATGGATGATTTCTCAGTCTTTGGTAGTACCTATGATTCGTGTCTTTCTTACCTGGACAAGATGCTTACCCGGTGTGAAGATTCAAATTTAGTTCTAAATTGGGAAAAATGTCACTTCATGGTGAAAGAAGGCATAGTTTTAAGACATAAGATCTCAAAGTCAGGAATAGAAGTCGACAAGGCTAAGATTGAGACCATAGCTAAACTTTCAGAACCTACCACTGTAAAAGCGGTAAGGAGTTTCCTTGGACACGCCGGTTTCTACCGACGCTTCATCAAAGATTTCTCAAAGGTCACTCGACCTGTCACTCATCTCCTTAGAAAGGAAGTTTCATTTGTCTTTGACGAAGAATGCATACAAGCATTCAACTATCTGAAGAAACAGCTCACGCATGCGCGCATCATGGTTGCTTTCGATTGGATCTTACCATTCGAAATCATGTGTGATGTGAGCGACTTTGCAGTTGGAGCTGTACTAGGACAACATAAATATAAACACTTCCATCCAATCTATTACACCAGTAAAACCTTGACCGGAGGTCAAGAGAATTATACCACTACAGAAAAGGAGCTGCTAGTTGTAGTTTTCGCCTTCAACAAATTCTGTTACTATCTCATCCTGACCAAAACTACGGTTTACACAGATCACTCAGCCCTTAAATATCTATTCACTAAGCAAGATGCTAAATCAAGACTCCTACGATGGATCTTATTCCTACAAGAATTCGATATTAAGATCAAAGATAAGAAAGGAGCAGAGAACGTCGCAGCAGACCATCTCAGTCGTTTGGAGAACCCAACGATGGAACAACTTGCTGAACAAGATATCAAAGACAAATTTCTAGAAGAACAGCTTATGAGCTTAGGAGAAGCTAACATAGGATCACAATTTACTGATGTGACGACCCGAAAATTTTTGATGAAATTTAAATTTAATCTTTATATGATTTCGACACGATAAGCAAAGTCTGTAATGTTGAGTCTCAAAAGTTTTGAACTGTTTTCATATATGCAATTACCCTTCGACTATTTTCGACGATTCACGAACAATTATTTGTAAATAAATACATAAAGATATATATGTATAAATATAAAAGTATATAATGATAAAAATAAAATTTAATCATTTGAATTAAAATGAATCTATATATACATGTATATGATTTCTATATATAGTTAATATTATATATATACAGTAATATATATAAAATATATGAACATTAAATATTCAATATATGTTATTATATAAGTAGCAAAATATTACATAATTAGTAATATGTAATATTAATATATTAAATTTAAATAATATTAAATTTAATTACAAGTAAAATATAAATGTTATACTTATTACTTTCATTATTATTATTAACATCAATATTATTAATATGATTATCATATTTAGCATTATAATTATTATTAATAATACAATTTATTATTATTATCATTAATAATAATATGATTATCATTATGTTTAGTACTCTTATTATTATTAAGTATTGTGTTAATTATTAAGATTATTACTTTTATTTCTAGTAGTGTTGTTATTAGTATATTTATTTTTATAATATTTGTATTAATATAATTATTAGATTATTACTATTTATTAAATGTAAAATATCTGTTATGTTAGATATCACTATCTGATGTAATTTGTTATTTTGGATTTGTCTTTCTAATTAAGAATCATAATTGAGAATCCTAATTCTAAATCTTGTTACACATCAATCTCAGCTCATTATAAACAAAATCTGTTTCATGTCAACATCTTTCTTATTATTCTGCCTCTAACCCTATACATGAGATGAATTTATTTAACAGAATGATACAAAATCTATTGAAGGATATTATTTACTTTATATTTATTTGTTTTCTTCTCCCTGATTAAAATCTTGTCGACTCCATTAACACTACAGCAACTTCATTTGAATCTGTTATCAATCACAATCGACTTGTAATCCTTTTTCTTCATTCCCTGTTCCCGAATTTCATTCTGTCGACTCCAAATCACTATGAAACAACTGCAGGTACAATGCAGTTAGATATCAAAATCAATGAATTGAACGAATCAGCTTTCCATTACTATCACAAGTTTGTTTCTTGTCTAACCTTTAATATCTATCAATTTCAATTTCATTATAAATCAAATTGGGATTGAAATCGATAACAGAAAAATGTACGAATTTGTTACCTGTCATAATTTGACTTATTCTTCTTGTTTTCTTCTTATTGTTTGAAAAACCCTGTGCGTTCTGTTACATGTCGACTTCACGAATCAATTCGAATCAATTATGATCAAAAATATCTGTTAAAACATGTACTCATTCCCATTATATATATCCATCACCACAATTCGTAAAGAAAACAAAAATAAAGAGAGAGTTAAAGATTTACATTCACCATCACCTTTGATCATCACTTCAATCGGGAACCACCACCTTAGTCGTCATCTTAACACCACCACACTCGACCATCGAACCACCTTTCTCGATTATTTTATTTTGTTTAATCATGTCAATCGCCACCACCATACCCACGAACACCACAATAAATCACCACTTACGGCTTCTTTACGATACTATTTTTCTTTCTGTTTATACTTCACATTCATCATCATAATCGTGTATTGTTGTTGTAACTAAACGTCAAAACCCACTTGTTCATATTCGATTATAACCCATTTGTTTTCTTTTCGAACACCAATATAACCGTCACCTTCACATGTTATTTTACAACTAAACAACATCATCAAAACAACTTTTATAGTTGTTGTATATAGCAGCTAGCACTGCTATTTCTGTTTCAGTATTTTCATCCGAAAAAAAAGAGAACGAGAAGGACAAGTTAACGAGACAAAAAGGAAAGAACATGCCACTATGTAAAGGTTGTTCAACATGGATATATAGTAGTGATGAATGCAGTGGTGTAGTACGAAATACTATTATTTTTTTACAAAATACGATACAAATACGATACAATTTTACACAAGTTATTTATTTATTTATAGAGTGGATATACCTAAATCTTGCTACAACACTATAGGCAGTGTACCTAATCGTAGAGTAGTGTAGTTTTTAGTAAGTCCGGTTCGTTCCGCAGGGAGCTAGTGATACGTACTATATTTTTATAAACTATATTTGTATAAAATATATATAATTATATAAGTAGTAATATTATTATAAAAGAGGGGTTTACCGTTTAATGACCGGTTTGTCGATTTTAAATAAAGCGTAAAGATAAATGACGATAGTATAAATGACAAAAATTAAATTGCGATAAAGTAAATTACAGTAATTAAAATGACAGTAAATAAAGGTGCGATGATGTAACGACCCGCACTTTTTCGATCGTTCTATACTTATAAGATTAATATTTACATAAATTAAACCTTACCAACATGATAAGCAATCCAAATTGTTGAGATTAATGTTTCCGAAAAGAGTTTTACACAACGTTTGACCGTCTAGTTTGACCGATGATATCACGAACTATACAATATATGATAATTATACGTTTGTGTATATATATGTATATATACATATTTAACATGGTTAATGAATGTTTTAATATCTCATTTTGTATTAATAACAATAAGTTACAAGTATATTTTGAAACTACTAACTTAAGTTTTCAAAACGATAACCATATGTAACGTTATTTGACATAAATACTTATAACATATAATGTTTATACATATATCGTATAAGTAATGTATTTAATCACTTTTAAGGGCTTACATACATAAAACAATATAAGTATATTTATAAAAGATAGCTATATTTGAATCCTCGTTCCGTTTTCTCAAAGATTTCTATACGTATACCTAGGGTATATGTACCCGTATCATACGCAGCTTCTAGATGTATTTACTATTGGTATATACCAATAAAAATCTGCTCCTTAGCAGCCTTAAATGATTAAGAAACATGTGGAACCAACCATTTGTCAAGTAGCATGAATTATTTAGCAAGAAAACAAAGTTAGGTATCTTTTTTTTCCTTTATAACCTAAAAACGTTTTTATGCATGCACACCATTTCTTCACCCCATTTTCTCATACTTACACTTCCATTTCTCTCTCAAAATACTCTTAACTTCATACTTGATCATCTCCAAGCATTTTCCCCACCAATTAGCTTCAAAAACCTTACTTAAATCACCATAAGAAAACCATACAAAAACACTTCAAGAAATCCTTCCAAGAACACAAACTTACTTCCAATCTTTCATCCAATTCCAACACCCTTTTGGTTCTAGTTTTTTACTCCTCTTTTACAGCAACCTTGTCCAAGGAACTTGAGGTAGTAACTGTGTTCATAACCTTATTCGATTCATATATATATAGCTATCTTATTTTGTGGTATAAAATTTTAACAACAAGAACATAGTTTGAATGTTTTCAAACTTGTTTGCAAACTAAATAGATCCTTCTAACTTAACTTTTAAAATACTCCAAGACCTGTAATATAACTTAAATATATGCTAATTTAACAAGGTATAACTTGGTTTTTCAAAGATTATCTTAAAAACTGTTTTTACGACGTCGGAGTGCCACCGGGGACTGTTTTGGGTTGGATAATTAAAAAACCATCTTAAACTTTGAATTGAAGGTTTATGTTCTGGAAAAATGATTTTTACTATGAATATGATAACACATAAAAATTTCATGATTTAATTCAAAGTATAAGTATTTTTAGAAAAATAATCATTTAAGGTTGTTTACATAAAGAAAAATGTTTAACTTCATAAGTTTCACTAAAGTTTGACCTATGACCTGTGATTTCGAATACAAACTAAGGTATTTACAGTTCATAGTCTTAAAGAGGGACTCGATCCAAGGAAGTGGCAAGTTGAATCAACGAAAACGGAGTTGTAACGAAGAAACTATGACCAAAACGAGATCGGATATCTAAGACTAGTTTGGCTACGAAAATAATTGGAGAAAATTAAATAAATCACATCTTTTTAAAATAACATGATATTTTATATATATGTACTCATAATTTAATTTTATATGGTTCAGGATCACCCGTAAACAATACGAGAAGATTAGTCATAAGATCCCATGATTGTACGCAACACGTCATTTGACAACACCGGTACTTTATGTACGCAACACGTCATTTGACAACACCGGTACCATGGGTCAAGATTAATCTCGACCAATACATATACGATGGGGGTTTTTATTTATTTCATTGGGGGTTTATTAAACACCTAAAAATGAACCATTAAAATTGAATTACTAACATCGGACTGCTAACTACGGACTAAGAAATTATTAAAACTATTAAAAGTATAAAAAGTATATATATGTGACGATTGTTTAAAATAGAAATATATTGATAAACTATATATGGATAGGTTCGTGATATCAATCGGAGACCAAGTCGAAATTACATATCTTCAAGACGAAAGTGAGTATATAGTCCCACTTTTAAACTCTAAATATTTCGGGATGAGAATACATGTATTTTATGTTTTACGTTATGGACACAAGTAACTGAAAAATATATTCTACGTTGAGTTGTACCACTGTCATACTTCCCTGTAGCTTGGTAACTAATATTTACAGCGGTATTGTAAACGCGAATCCTGTTGATAGATCTATCGGGCCTGACAACCCCAACCGGACTGGACGACCAGTATTCAACGGTTGCACAGTACTTCGTTTCGTGACTACACTTGGTACGGTGTAGTAAGATTTCATAATAAAGGGAATATGCGACGTGATTAAATGTTAAGTATGGTTACCAAGTGCTCAACCACTTAGAATATTTTTATTAAACTGTTTATATATGAAATCTTGTGGTCTATATATATATTGCTGCCGGCACTAAACCTATATCTCACCAACTTTATGTTGACGTTTTAAACATGTTTATTCTCAGGTGATAATTAGAAGTTTCCGCTGCATTATGTTGAATTTGAGCAGGATCTTGCGTACGCATATTTGTGTCAAAAATAAGACTGCATATCCAAGAACTTGTGTTGTAAAATATGCTAGAAATCGTGTTGTTATCATCATTTGTAAAGTTTGTAAGTCGAAGATTATCGCTAAACGATAATCATCTTTATTTTGTCCAAAGCTTGTATCAAAAATAAGAATCATGGTTTGTAATGTATAATATATGCAGTTTTTCTTTTAAAAATGTCGCATATAGAGGTCAATACCTCGCAATGAAATCATACGTTATCTAACACGTTCTTACGGTTAAGGACGGGTTATGACATGTGGTATCAGAGCGGTGGTCTTAGCGAACCAGGTTTGCATTAGTGTGTCTAACTGATAAGTCGTTAGGATACATTAGTAAGTCTGGACTTTGACCGGGTCTGATTTAAAAACCATTGCTTATCATTGTTGGTTAAAATTTATATGTAAATATTATGTAGTACTAATGGGTTAGTTGTTGTGTGATAGATGTCGGGCTCAAAACTTGTTATCACATTCAGCGACTCCGAACCAGAATCTTCAGATGGTGTTCCAGTCATTAACCTATCCAATGACGAAAATAATATCTTTGGGGAAGACTCACAAATTCCGGATGAACCGAATATAGAGAACCCGAAAAGTGAACCCGAGGAGGAAAGTGAACCCGAGGAGGAAAGTGAACCCGAGGAGGAAAGTGAACCCGAGGAGGAAAGTGAACCCGAGGAAGAAATACAGGAAATTACAAAAGAAGAGTTCGAACTAGGAAAGAAACGAAAGGCTAATGAATTAGAAAATTCAAATCCTGAGTTTAATAAGGATGATGTGGCACCAACTCCACTAGACACTACCACCCCTATTCCCGCTATTCCTATTCATTCTATCCCGGCATCCAGTTCCTCAGTCCCACAGCCAAAATATAGGCAGACAGCCAGGATAAGCGTTAAGCGATTCTCTGAACCTAAACGTCCTAGAAAATAGACCAAACGATGCGCTGCCGTATTAAACCATGGGATCATATAATGTTTTGTATAATATTATCAGTGTGGTTTGCTTAATGTTCGATGTAAGATAAGCATATGTAAAAATAGTGAAGTGTGAAATACAATAATTTTCCATGGTTAAGTATTATTTAGATGGTAGTAATTGATTCTGTACTAAGCTATTAAGTATGGACATTAACGGGTAGGTACTACCCTAGATATAATTATAAAACGCTAATAAGAAGAAAAGGCTTTTATAATAATACCTGGTTCATATTATTAATAAGCTATAATGTACTGTAAATATACACTACATCTATAATATTCCATGTGAATAATTATTTTCTTTTCATTCTTATAGAAGAATATGGCGCGATTGAACCGAATGACGGAACAAGAAATCCAGGAACTCATCAATCAGCGAGTGAACGACAGAATGTTATGGGTCGAGGCTGCAAGAGGTGCTGCAGTTAACCCAAATCCTCGTGTGGGGTGCACTTACAAAACTTTTCAAGCTTGCAAGCCCTCATCATTCAGTGGAACAGAAGGACCGATCGGTTTAACCCGGTGGATAGAAAAGATGGAGACTGTGTTTAAAATCAGTGGTTGTGTTGAGAAGGACATGACCAAGTATGCATCGTGCACTTTACAAGATAGTGCACTCACGTGGTGGAAAAATTATGTGAAGGCTGTAGGAGGAGATGTAGCTTATGATACTCCATGAGAAGAATTCAAAATAATGTTAATCAACGAGTATTGTCCAAGGAACGAGGTTAGAAAGTTGGAAGATGAATTACGAAGCCTGAAGGTTGTTGGTACTGAAATCACCAACTACAATCAGCGATTCATGGAATTAGTTTTGCTATGTCCTGAATTGGTTCCAACCGAAGAACGGAAGATTGAAATGTACAAAGATGGTTTGCCCAAAAAGGTCAAGGCAAATGTTACAGCATCGAAACCTAAGACAATTCATGAAGCTATAACCATGGCAAACGAGCTAATGGATCAGGTCATCATGGATAAGAAAGCATCCAATACTGATGTGAAGGTATCAGGTAACAAAAGAAAGTGGAATGGAAATTATGATCGAGGTAACCAACAACAATCTTTTAAGAAACAAGAAACCACGCAAGGTGCAGGTAGTGGTTCAAGCTTTGGTTACAAAGGACAAAATCCTTTATGCAACCGATGCCACAAACATCACTCTGGTTACTGTAATGTGGTATGCAACAAATGTAATCGAAAGGGTCATCTTGCTGAAGATTGTAGGGCTCTCGTTACAAATACAAATGGTACCAAGACTCCTGCCACTAATGCAAATAGAACTGCTTTGGCTACCATTACTTGTTATGGGTGTGGAAAACAAGGTCACTATAAGAGCCAGTGTCTGAATCCAGAGAAGAATAATGGATCTGCACGTGGAAGAGCATTTGTTATTAATGCTAGAGAGGCGTGTGAAGACCCGGAGCTTGTTACGGGTACGTTTACCATTAATAACTTATCCGCATCTATTATATTTGATACTGGTGCCGATAGAAGTTACGTGAGTAGAGGCTTTTACGCTAAATTGAATTGTTCATCATTACCTCTAGATGCTAAGTACATGATTGAGTTAGCTAATGGTAAACTAATTAAAGCCGATAAAATTTGCCGTGATTGTAAAATAAATTTAGCCGGAGAAACGTTTAAAATTGACTTGATACCCGTAGAATTAGGAAGTTTTGATGTAATAGTCGGCATGGACTGGATGTCCAAAATAGGAGCTGAAGTTGTGTGCGCCAAGAAGGCAATTCGCATTCCTCGTAAGGATAAAACGCCAGTAATGATTTATGGAGAGAAGGGTAACTCAAAGCTAAAACTCATTAGTTATTTGAAAGCTCAAAAGTGCTTGAAGAAAGGGTGCTATGCTATCTTAGCACATGTTAATAAAGTCGAAACAAAGGAAAAAGTGAAGAGCATCAATGACGTGCCTGTGGCAAGAGATTTTCCTGAAGTCTTTCCGGAAAAGTTGCCGGGATTACCTCCATTTAGATCTGTAGAATTTCAAATAGATTTAGTACCAGGAGCTGCACCAGTGGCTCGTGCTCCATATAGACTTGCACCGTCCGAGTTAAAAGAACTTCAGAGTCAGTTAAAAGAATTACTGGATCATGGATTCATACGACCAAGTACTTCACCGTGGGGAGCTCCGATTCTATTTGTTAAAAAGAAAGATGGATCTTATAGGATGTGTATAGATTATCGTGAATTAAATAAGTTAACTATCAAAAATCGGTATCCACTACCGAGAATTGACGACTTATTTGATCAACTCCAAGGATCATGTGTTTATTCGAAAATCGACCTAAGATCGGGCTATCATCAACTACGTGTCAAAGAAGAGGACATTCCGAAAACTGCTTTTCGGACACGTTATGGTCATTACGAATTTTTGGTCATGCCGTTTGGATTGACGAATGCGCCAGCTGTATTCATGGACCTCATGAATCGAGTTTGTAGTCCGTATTTAGATAAGTTTGTTATCGTTTTCATTGATGACATTCTTATCTATTCCAAGAGTGAGCAAGAGCATGAGCAGCATTTAAGGTTGATATTAGAGTTGTTGAGAAAAGAACAGCTATACGCTAAATTTTCTAAGTGTGCTTTCTGGTTGAAAGAAGTGCAATTTCTTGGCCACGTTGTTAGTAGCAAAGGAATTCAGGTTGATCCAGCAAAAATTGAAGCCATTGAAAAATGGGAGACTCCTAAAACACCAATGCAGATACGCCAATTTTTGGGTTTAGCCGGTTATTATAGAAGGTTTATTCAAGATTTTTCCCGAATAGCTAAGCCGTTGACAGCATTAACGCAAAAAGGGAAGAAATACGAATGGACCTCGGAGCAGGAGAATGCATTTCAATTACTAAAGAAGAAGTTAACTACGGCGCCTATTTTATCGTTACCTGAAGGGAACGATGATTTTGAAATATATTGTGACGCTTCGCGACAAGGTTTTGGTTGCGTCCTTATGCAACGAAAGAAAGTTATTGCATACGCATCCCGACAATTGAAGATTCACGAGCGGAATTATACGACGCATGATCTAGAATTGGGGGCAGTAGTGTTTGCATTGAAGATATGGAGACACTATTTATATGGAGTTAAATGCACTGTGTTTACTTATCATAAAAGCCTTCAACATATTTTCGATCAAAAACAGCTGAACATGAGGCAACGTAGGTGGGTTGAGTTAATAAATGACTATGATTGTGAAATTCGTTATCATCCCGGGAAAGCAAACGTGGTGGCCGACGCTCTAAGCAGAAAGGAACGAGAACCAATTCGAGTACGAGCGATGAACATAAAAATTCGCATGAATCTCAACTCACAAATCAAAGAAGTTCAACGAGAAGCACTTACTAAAGAAAATATAGGAAATGAAATAATGAAGAAGTATGAGAAGCAACTCATTATGCGGGAAGATGGAATTCGATATTTTGCAAATCGTATTTGGGTACCGAAGTTGGGTGGATTAAGGAAGTTGATATTGAATGAGGCACATAAGACAAGATACTCGATACATCCTGGAGTTGGAAAGATGTATCAAGATCTTAAGACACATTATTGGTGGCCTAATTTAAAGACAGACGTTGCAACATATGTTGGGGAATGTTTAACTTGTTCCAAAGTCAAAGCTGAACACCAAAAGCCGTCAGGGTTACTTCAACAACCAGAAATCCCAGAATGGAAATGGGATGGTATTACCATGGATTTCATCACGAAGTTACCAAAGACTGCCTGGGGATACGACACCATTTGGGTGATTGTTGATCGTCTCACCAAGTCTGCACATTTCTTGCCTATAAAGGAAACGGATAGAATGGAGAAACTATTACGATTGTATATAAAGGAAATTGTTTCAAGGCATGGAATACCTATTTCCATTATATCTGATCGTGATAGTAGATTTACCTCAAAGTTCTGGCAATCACTACAGGAGGCCCTAGGAACTCGTTTGGATATGAGCACCGCATATCATCCGCAAACTGACGGGCAGAGTGAAAGAACAATTCAGACTCTTGAAGACATGCTCAGGGCATGTGTGATCGATTTTGGAAACGGATGGGATAAGTATTTACCGTTAGCAGAATTCTCGTATAACAATAGTTATCATGCGAGCATTAAAGCTGCGCCATTTGAAGCACTGTATGGGAGGAAGTGTAGATCTCCTATCTGTTGGAATGAAGTAGGAGATCGACAATTAACTGGTCCCGAGATCATACATGAAACTACTGAAAAGATAGTACAAATCAAGGAGAGATTGAAAACAGCCCGTAGTCGCCAAAAGAGCTACGCCGATGTCCGAAGGAAACCATTAGAGTTTCAGATCGGTGACATGGTTATGTTAAAGGTGTCAACTTGGAAAGGTGTAATACGTTTTGGAAAAAGGGGTAAACTAAACCCAAGGTATGTAGGCCCGTTCAAGATCATCGAACGCATTGGACCGGTAGCTTATCGACTCGAGTTACCGCAACAACTCGCCGGAGTACATAATACCTTTCACGTCTCGAACCTTAAGAAGTGTCTTGCAAAGGAAGACCTCACCATTCCTCTTGAAGAAATCCATGTCGACGAGAAACTACAATTCATCGAAGAACCAATCGAAATCATGGATCGTGAAGTTAAACGGCTCAAGCAGAGCAACATACCGATCGTTAAGGTTCGTTGGAATGCTCGAAGAGGTCCTGAGTTTACTTGGGAACGAGAGGATCAAATGAAACAAAAGTATCCACACTTGTTTCCCGATGACGCAAAATAGGTACAATTTTAAAATTTCGGGACGAAATTTATTTAACGGGTAGGTACTGTAACGACCCGCACTTTTTCGATCATTCTATACTTATAAGATTAATATTTACATAAATTAAACCTTACCAACATGATAAGCAATCCAAATTGTTGAGATTAATGTTTCCGAAAAGAGTTTTACACAACGTTTGACCGTCTAGTTTGACCGATGATATCACGAACTATACAATATATGATAATTATACGTTTGTGTATATATATGTATATATACATATTTAACATGGTTAATGAATGTTTTAATATCTCATTTTGTATTAATAACAATAAGTTACAAGTATATTTTGAAACTACTAACTTAAGTTTTCAAAACGATAACCATATGTAACGTTATTTGACATAAATACTTATAACATATAATGTTTATACATATATCGTATAAGTAATGTATTTAATCACTTTTAAGGGCTTACATACATAAAACAATATAAGTATATTTATAAAAGATAGCTATATTTGAATCCTCGTTCCGTTTTCTCAAAGATTTCTATACGTATACCTAGGGTATATGTACCCGTATCATACGCAGCTTCTAGATGTATTTACTATTGGTATATACCAATAAAAATCTGCTCCTTAGCAGCCTTAAATGATTAAGAAACATGTGGAACCAACCATTTGTCAAGTAGCATGAATTATTTAGCAAGAAAACAAAGTTAGGTATCTTTTTTTTCCTTTATAACCTAAAAACGTTTTTATGCATGCACACCATTTCTTCACCCCATTTTCTCATACTTACACTTCCATTTCTCTCTCAAAATACTCTTAACTTCATACTTGATCATCTCCAAGCATTTTCCCCATCAATTAGCTTCAAAAACCTTACTTAAATCACCATAAGAAAACCATACAAAAACACTTCAAGAAATCCTTCCAAGAACACAAACTTACTTCCAATCTTTCATCCAATTCCAACACCCTTTTGGTTCTAGTTTTTTACTCCTCTTTTACAGCAACCTTGTCCAAGGAACTTGAGGTAGTAACTGTGTTCATAACCTTATTCGATTCATATATATATAGCTATCTTATTTTGTGGTATAAAATTTTAACAACAAGAACATAGTTTGAATGTTTTCAAACTTGTTTGCAAACTAAATAGATCCTTCTAACTTAACTTTTAAAATACTCCAAGACCTGTAATATAACTTAAATATATGCTAATTTAACAAGGTATAACTTGGTTTTTCAAAGATTATCTTAAAAACTGTTTTTACGACGTCGGAGTGCCACCGGGGACTGTTTTGGGTTGGATAATTAAAAAACCATCTTAAACTTTGAATTGAAGGTTTATGTTCTGGAAAAATGATTTTTACTATGAATATGATAACACATAAAAATTTCATGATTTAATTCAAAGTATAAGTATTTTTAGAAAAATAATCATTTAAGGTTGTTTACATAAAGAAAAATGTTTAACTTCATAAGTTTCACTAAAGTTTGACCTATGACCTGTGATTTCGAATACAAACTAAGGTATTTACAGTTCATAGTCTTAAAGAGGGACTCGATCCAAGGAAGTGGCAAGTTGAATCAACGAAAACGGAGTTGTAACGAAGAAACTATGACCAAAACGAGATCGGATATCTAAGACTAGTTTGGCTACGAAAATAATTGGAGAAAATTAAATAAATCACATCTTTTTAAAATAACATGATATTTTATATATATGTACTCATAATTTAATTTTATATGGTTCAGGATCACCCGTAAACAATACGAGAAGATTAGTCATAAGATCCCATGATTGTACGCAACACGTCATTTGACAACACCGGTACTTTATGTACGCAACACGTCATTTGACAACACCGGTACCATGGGTCAAGATTAATCTCGACCAATACATATACGATGGGGGTTTTTATTTATTTCATTGGGGGTTTATTAAACACCTAAAAATGAACCATTAAAATTGAATTACTAACATCGGACTGCTAACTACGGACTAAGAAATTATTAAAACTATTAAAAGTATAAAAAGTATATATATGTGACGATTGTTTAAAATAGAAATATATTGATAAACTATATATGGATAGGTTCGTGATATCAATCGGAGACCAAGTCGAAATTACATATCTTCAAGACGAAAGTGAGTATATAGTCCCACTTTTAAACTCTAAATATTTCGGGATGAGAATACATGTATTTTATGTTTTACGTTATGGACACAAGTAACTGAAAAATATATTCTACGTTGAGTTGTACCACTGGCATACTTCCCTGTAGCTTGGTAACTAATATTTACAGCGGTATTGTAAACGCGAATCCTGTTGATAGATCTATCGGGCCTGACAACCCCAACCGGACTGGACGACCAGTATTCAACGGTTGCACAGTACTTCGTTTCGTGACTACACTTGGTACGGTGTAGTAAGATTTCATAATAAAGGGAATATGCGACGTGATTAAATGTTAAGTATGGTTACCAAGTGCTCAACCACTTAGAATATTTTTATTAAACTGTTTATATATGAAATCTTGTGGTCTATATATATATTGCTGCCGGCACTAAACCTATATCTCACCAACTTTATGTTGACATTTTAAACATGTTTATTCTCAGGTGATAATTAGAAGTTTCCGCTGCATTATGTTGAATTTGAGCAGGATCTTGCGTACGCATATTTGTGTCAAAAATAAGACTGCATATCCAAGAACTTGTGGTGTAAAATATGCTAGAAATCGTGTTGTTATCATCATTTGTAAAGTTTGTAAGTCGAAGATTATCGCTAAACGATAATCATCTTTATTTTGTCCAAAGCTTGTATCAAAAATAAGAATCATGGTTTGTAATGTATAATATATGCAGTTTTTCTTTTAAAAATGTCGCATATAGAGGTCAATACCTCGCAATGAAATCATACGTTATCTAACACGTTCTTACGGTTAAGGACGGGTTATGACAGATGAAATATGAAATAAAAGTATTATGATTATTTAAACTTCCATAATTATGATGTTTGACGTTTTGATTAATTGTTACCTGGGTTAATTGTCCTTTGTCATGGTTTATTTGATACCTATCTGGTTTTTGTCCATAATAGTCCATCGATCATAATTATAAAATGCTCGTCAAATTAACCTTATTCCCGAAGTCAAATATTCCAACTAATTAGGGATTCGAACTGTAACAAGGTTTTAATACTTTGTTAATAATTACACCAGGTTATCGACTGCGTGTAATCCAGGGTTTTAATACTATGTTAACAATTACACCAATTATCCTTGTATGTAATCCACCCCAGTGTTAATGAGATATGAATATTAATTTACCCACTTGATCAGAATGAATAATCAATTACCCAAGCCGAATAATTAATTAAATGATCGTAAAAGATGTCGTATAAACGTCACTAAATAGAACATACATAATCATTTTACTAATTATCAGATTAACTAATTTGAAGATAGGTTCGACAGATTCTAATGAGTTGTCATTCGATTAGAAAATACCCCCTATCTATTAATAGTCAATAGTCCAATGTCCACAAGTGTTGGTCTTTTGTCCAAACCTTAATTATGGTACAAAATTCAATAACCCAATCTTAATTTGTAGTCCAACATCACGATTACTTTGGCTTAAATTAGCATATTAATAACTTAGTTACAAGACATTAATTTAAAAAGGAAGAACATAGCTTACAGTGATTATTTATCGCGTAGCATTACACGGGCAGAGTTACGACTTAAATCCCGTAAAACATTCTTACAATAACCTTATTATTATTAACTTAAAGTAAAATTAAAATTAAAATTATAAATATATATATCTTACATAAGGAAAGAAAGAAGAGAAAAGGTGTAATCAGCCGAGCAAAATTCGTGGCCTTTTATAGTACTTTTCTGAATCCTGTAGCTCATGCACTAGCATGAGATTTCAGTGTATTTCCCATGAACTCACATGGGTTTTATGCCTATTTCCCATGCACTCGCATGGACAGGTTGTCCAGCTCAGATTGTGTTTAAAACGTGGGCTGCTGTGATTAATTTAATATATAATATGATATACATAATTTATATTAATTATATATATTATATTATATTCTTATGCGTAGTTGACTTGTAATTTTCGCTCCGTTGACTCGCGCGTTGATGCTCGGTTTATGTCCCGGTTCCGGATTTTCGAACGCCTTTTCGTACGCTTAGATATCTTGTACTTTGCGTTCCGCAACTTGTACTCTTGTAATTTTTAGACGTTTCTCATCAATAAATGGAACCACTTGGATTGTAACTTGTATATTTGAGCTTTTTGTTCATTTGCATCTTCAAATCGTTATTTTCTTCTTTTGTCTTCGCACTTATTTATTTAAACGATTATTACATAAAAATAGAACAATAGTAACTAAAAGCTTTACATATTGGAAGGATATCGATACTAAATATATGTTCATTTAGAGCACTATCAAATATCTCCACACTTGAGCGTTGCTTGTCCTTAAGCAATACAGAAGTTGAAATTAAATCACACTTCACTTGAATCACTTTTTTTATTCTCACACTATATACATCAGTGATTTTGATACGGCAGTATGAACAATGATAGTAGCGATGTGGTTTACAGTCCTACATAACTATGAAAATTTAGATCCTTTAAGGAAATTGGATCTTTATGAAAACATTTGATCTTTTGAAAATTCATTCTAGCTTTTACCCTAGATAAGTTTTTCGGAATAACCCTTCACCGGTGCTTGCAAAATATTTTTGTGGGTTTTGTAGGTTTTAGATTTCAAAATTTTAGCTCAAAAACTTGTGGTTTTGTGTCACCCACTTGCTAACCTTTGTATTAGGAAAGCACACATCCAGTATACTTGCTCCGTATATTACCTTTCGGTAAACTACCGTCCGGTTGTAAAGGAAAGCGTTAAACAAGCAACTGTTGAGGCAATGTCTAATGACATGCAGATGTTCATGGTCCACAACATGTCGGATGCAATTACTATCCTTTGTAGGAGCAATAGTAAAGATCACCCTATAGTTTTTCGGTATGGCACAAGGTCCTGTCTTCGACCATGCTACGCAACCACCGTTCTTACGGTTGACACCCGATTTGGTTCAGGTGACCTAATGAATTCCAGGTGAATTCTAAGGATTTTACGTTCAATGGTAATGAACGCATTGAAAATAGGTTTTCAGAAAACAAATTGGTTTTATGTTTTTTCAAAATATTTTCTCGTTCAAGCTCGAGTTTAGATATCATCGATTTCCATGAGTTTGTAATTCTCAATCTTTAAAGTCAATCTCAAGGATTGAGTAATATCAGGATTAAAAGCTGATTTATAATTTTTAAGGAGATTATCCTTTCTGGGGTTCTGATTCATTAGTCTTATCAAGCTAATTTGCACGGCGCCCTCCCTATTTTACGAGACAGATCCTCTCATAGTTAGGATAAGTCTGACCACTTGGCGACCCTATTTGATGATGAGGTCCGTGGATTTCCTGCTGATTTTAAAGATGACTTTTCTAGATTTTTTGTCAACCTACAGCTGGTCTGGACGATAACTTCCTGACCTAAATCAAGAAGCGCGTGTCTTTTTTAGAAGACTTTAGTTCCTTTTAATGATGGAATTGATTCATCATGCAGATCCATCTTTCTTTCAAATATATTACAGTAAATTAGGTAAAACTGATTAAAATCGTCCAAAACAAAAGTACATGTAATAATCTTGTACAAACATATGTGATATGTGTTTTAAATAACTTGGTAAATTCTTCCCACACTTAGCTTTTATTTATTTTTTTTCTTTGCCTTTTTATTCTCCTCTATTCCATTTTAAATGAATTCTAACGTTTTGGGTTGTTTCTCCATTTATGTTCTCTCCGAGGTAACAATAATTTCGGCATTAACACCTAGTTTTATCGTTCATAAATATGTATAAACATGATTTTGAATTCATTTAGTTGAAATTTTTTCAAATTTTCTCAAAATTTGGTAATTAAACTAAGTGTAAACCCGAGAGAATTTATAACCCTTCCCCACACTTGATATCATGCAATGACCTCATTTGCATGAAATCAGACTATAATTATAAATTCATGAGGGTGATTAGTGTAGAAAAGTGATTAAAAATACCCAGTTTGTAATTACTAAGGTCGTCGAATGATAGATGGCGCGCCTCAGCGTTCATTCCTTTTGTTGTAATTTCACATATGTTTTGTGTCTTATCATCAAAATTAGTAGCTTTTGATGAACTTTAATGTCAGTCTTTGAAAATGCGCTGTTTTACCCTGTTTTGTACATAAGATAAACTACAAACATATATATATATATATATATATATATATATATATATATATATATATATATATATATATATATATATATATATATATATATACATATATATATATATATATACATATATATATATATATATATATATACATATATATATATATATATATATATATATATAATAAAAACCTTTATTTATTAAAACAATTTAAATGAATAATTTTTTTAAAATTTTGTTTCCTTTTACTTTAGGTAGTTTCGGTGTGTTTACCTAGTCCGTCCCTCGACAAAATTTAAAATTTTTCATTTTTAAAGCTATTATTTTATAAGCAAAGATTTTTGGGTTTTTTTAATTTTTTTGGTATACTTTAGATCAATAAAATTAAAAATAATGATAACAAAATTTTTCGCCCCGCCCTCGGATAAAGCAATTTCGGTTCCATGACCTAGTCTTCAACTCACGACGAATTTTATAAATCAATTTTTAACTTGATGAAGTAAAGTACATTTTTGTTTTTAAATTCACACAAAACTTAAATTTAAAAATGCATAAAAATTTCATATAAAACCTATAAAACAAAAAATTTAGAATGGAGGGAGAAAACTAGTTCTTTTGTGTCTGCTAGTGGAAAAGACCAATCTGATTCCATTCTCGGAACTACACGAGAACAGAACAACTAACTCTAGACAGCGTTTTCTTTTTAGAACATTTGAATCTCCCCACACTTAGGTAGCTGTGATGTCAAAATTGTGATTAACTTCATTATCAATTTCTCTTGGACCATAATCAACTTGCATATCTGTGACTTTTGATTTAAGCCATTGGTCGGATTCCTGTGTAATTTCCACAATTTCAACTAGTTTTGCCTTTTCTTTAGGCGATAGATTGGATACTAACCGGTTACATAACTTAAAGTTCCCCTTGGTTCTAGTATCGCGAATCCGTTTAATAAGTTTCTTCATTGAACTATTAATAACGGGGTCATTTAATTTCGTATCAACAACAGGGTTCTTCGTTATCATGTCATCATTAGGTTTTACTTCATCTTCCCCACACTTAGGCATTTTATTATTGTTAAGCACTACCGTTGGAGTTGCTAAAACAATGTGGTTTTTACCAATCGTTTTTGTTGGTTCAACGGTTTTGGTTGGTGGAGATTTAGACATTCGACTCACAAAGGTGATCGATTTTTCATCATTACTAAGTGTCATTCTACCTTCTCTTACATCAAATAACGCCCCGGTGGACGCTAAGAATGGTCGACCTAAAATTAGAGGAATGTTTGAGTCCTCTTCTATGTCAATGACAATAAATTCGACTAGAAAGGTTAAATTACCTACTTGAACGGGTAGGTTGTCAGTAATTCCAACTGGGTGCTTAATGGTTTGATCAAAGAGTCTAACACTCATTTTCGTTGGACTTAACTCACCTACTCCTAATCTCTTGTATAATGAAAAAGGCATAACACTCACACTCGCACCTAAATCTGCTAGTGCATCATACATGACACAATCACTAAGTAGACAAGGAATAATAAATTCACCCGGATCACCCAACCTTGGTGGAAGTTTTGGTGGAACTGTCTTCACCGGGTTTATATTTACGGTTTTTATTTCTTGCACTTTCTTATTCTTCTTCTTCTTTCCAGAGGTGTCACAAACTTTATTACCTATTACTTGCTCATACTCAACTCCTTTTCTTGGAAACGGGATGGGTGGTCTGTATGGTGCCACCACTGGCTTTACATACTCGGGTGGTGGTGGTGGTGTAACTTCTTCATTGTTACTCACATCAAAAACCTTCCCATCTTCTGGAGCTGGTTTTTTAGAATTTGTTGAAACCATATTAACATTCTCATTTCGAGGATTTACTTCAGTATTACTCGGTAGCTTTCCTTGTTCCCTCTCACTTATCATGCTAGCAAGAGTACCTATGTGTTTTTCTAGATTCAAAATGAAAGCTTGTTGAGTTCTTAGTGACCGATCAAATCTCTCATTTGTTTGGGTTTGAGATGTTATAAATTGTGTTTGAGATTCCATTAGCTTTTCCATCATTTCTTCTAGATTTGGCTTTTTCTCTTCGATTTATTGTAGTGGTTTATACAAGATAGGTTTTTGTTGATTGAAAGTGTTGTTTTGAATTGGTTGGTTATTCGGACCTTGTTGGTTATACGAGTTATTGTTTGGCCCATTTGGATTGTAAAGAATGTTTTGATTTCGATTGAAGTTTGGCCTTGGCGGTTGATAATTATTTTGATAATTATTTCCCGGCCTTTGGTTCATGTAGGAAACATTCTCTCGTTGTTCCCTTGTTTGCTCGATGTGACAATCTTTCGTTAAGTGTGGTCCACCGCATTGCTCACAACTGATTCGTATTGCGTGAATATCTTTATTCATCTTTTCCATTCGTATCTCGAAAGCATCTATTTTTGATGAAACGGAATCAAAGTCATGGCTAGAATCGGCTCTAGCCACTTTAGATGAACGAAAAATATCTTTTTCTTGGCGCCACTCATGTGAGTGGGATGCTGTGTTATCAATTACTTTGTAAGCTTCAATAGCGGTTTTCTTCATAATGGAACCACCAGCTGCTATGTCGATGTCTTTTCGTGTAGTAATGTCGATACCTTGGTAGAATATTTGTACTATTTGATAAGTGTCTAAACCATGTTGAGGACATCCTCTCAACAACTTTCTGAATCTTGTCCACGGCTCATATAATGTTTCATTTGGCTTTTGCGTGAACGTAACAATTTCTCCTTGAAGTCTCACAGCTTTAAATGTCAGAAAGAATCTTTTAAGAAAATTTTCAACTAAAACATCCCATGTATCAATCGCCCCTTCAGGTAACGATTTTAACAAATCTTTGGCTTCTCCCTTTAAAGTCCAGGGAAATAACATGAGATAGATCTGTTCATCCTCAACTTCTCTGATTTTGAATAGAGTACAGATCCTATTAAAGGTTCGAAGATGTTCGTTTGGATCTTCTTTTGGCGTACCACTATATTGGCATTGATTATTTACCATGTGTAGGATTTGTCCTTTGATTTCATAATCTGGCGCATTAATATCTGGCTTAATAATAGCGTCACCTTGGCCAGTGCGTTTAGCCCTCATTCGGTCTTCCATACTTAGAGGTTCCGGATTTTCCATGATTGAATTTGTTGAATCTGAATTACTAGAGGATTCTGATTTAATAGTTTCTTCCTCGACAATCTCTGGATGAGTAATTTGTGGTTCAGGAGGAATGATTAGTGGTTCGGGATCTCTGTATTGTCCCTGAATATCCTCCGAATTCTTAATTGTGAGGTCGGGTTAAAAAAATGGATTATCGGAAATTTGAGTTGAAGAACTTGTTCGTCTAGATGATGATTCTAAAGAAAAATCAACATCGGCAATATTAGCTAGATGTCTTGATCGAGTTACAGGTGGTGAACGTATGAAAGGTGGTGAACGTTTTGCTCGGTGCATTCACTGAATATCCTATTAGTTATAAAGATAAAAATTATATAAGCTATCAAATTAATAGACTTTTCTGATTTTGCCCACGTTTTAAATAGCCAATAGATGCAGCAGGTAGCCAGGACCCTTTAAATCGGAAGCCCACAACTCGCCACTAACAAATCCAACTATTACTACGAATCAGAAAATTTTGGATGTCTATCAATTTAACCGCTTAAAATAATTTTTCGTCGAAATTTTGAACAGAAAAAATCTATGTCCTAAAAACTAGAGCGTCGAGAAATAAGAAAGAAAAAAAATGCATCGAAAAACGTTAAAAAATAAAAAGTCGAAAAATAATAAAAAGAAAGTAGAGCGTCGAGACTTAAAAGTCTAAAAACTAAATATTAAAACGTGCGTCTAAAGGTATTAAAACTTAAAAAGAATTCTATATCTGAAACGGTAATAACTTAAATAAGCACTAAAATCTATTAAATATTTAAGCGATAAGCGACGTTGTAAAATTCTAAAGCACCTAAATCTTAGTCTAAAGAAAAAGTACTTAAGGAATTTTACGGCAAAGTCTAAAAACTAGAAATATAAAAATAACTATGGCAAAATACTAAACTTAAAACTATATATTACGAATGATAAATATACAAATTACGATTAAACGAATAAAAAGATAAAAAAATAAAAATAAAACTAAAGTTATAAAAATACAATTTTATAAAAAATATTATTTTATATTATATCTTATAAAAGTATTAAATTTATATAATTAAAACTTAATAAAAAAATTAAAACTAAATAATAAATTAATTAAAACCCTAAATGATTAAATAATAATTATAATTAATAATAAAAACCCTAGCGTAATTAATGTGGTTAAGGTTTCTGGCCTGTCAGTTTACTTCATGCGGTGGCATGGGATTACAACACTGGTTTCATGCGATCGCATGGCCCAGGATACCAGAATTGATTTCGGGCTAAATTTGGTTCGGCCCAATTCTAATTTATTTATTTTTATTTGATTTTTTTAAATATAAGATTTATATAAATTAAAATAGACTTATAATTAAAAATTTAAAAAAATAAAAATACTTATTATAGACAAAATCTTATATATATATATATATATATATATATATATATATATATATATATATATATATATATATATATATATATATATATATATATATATATATATATATATATTCTTTTCATTATTTTTTTTAACACTTATTAATAATACAAAATATTTTTACGAAATAAGAAATAATATATTTTTACAAAAATATAGTTTTAATAAAATATAGCGTTTTTCACCGAGTCCTCGGCAGCGGTGCCAAAAACTTGATGAATGCAACGGTGTAGTACGAAATACTATTATTTTTATTACAAAATACGATACAAATACGATACAATTTTACCCAAGTTATTTATTTATTTATAGAGTGGATATACCTAAACCTTGCTACAACACTATAGGCAGTGTACCTAATCGTAGAGTAGTGTAGTTTTTAGTAAGTCCGGTTCGTTCCACAGGGAGCTAGTGATACGTACTATATTTTTATAAACTATATTTGTATAAAATATATATAATTATATAAGTAGTAATATTATTATAAAAGGGGGGTTTACCGTTTAATGACCGGTTTGTCGATTTTAAATAAAGCGTAAAAATAAATGACGATAATATAAATGACAGAAATTAAATTGCGATAAAGTAAATTACAGTAATTAAAATAACAGTAAATAAAGGTGCGATGAAATATGAAATAAAAGTATTATGCTTATTTAAACTTCCGTAATCATGATGTTTGACGTTTTGATAAATTGTTACCCGGGTTAATTGTCCTTTGTCCTGGTTTATTTTGATACCTATCTGGTTTTTGTCCATAATAGTCCATCGATCATAATTATAAAATGAGCGTTAAATTAACCTTATTCCCGAAGTCAAATATTCCACCTAATTAGGGATTCGAACTGTAACAAGGTTTTAATACTTTGTTAATAATTACACCAGGTTATCGACTGCGTGTAATCCAAAGTTTTAATACTTTGTTAACAATTACATCAATTATCTTTGTATGTAATCCACCCCAATTTTAATGAGATATGAATATTAATTTACCCACTTGATCAGAATGAATAATCAATTACCCAACCCGAATAATTAATTAAATGATCGTAAAAGATGTCGTATAAACGTCACTAAATAGAACATACATAATCATTTTAATAATTATTAGATTAACTAATTTGAAGATAGGTTCGACAGATTCTAATGAGTTGTCATTCGATTAGACAATACCCCCTATCTATTAATAGTCAATAGTCCAATGTCCACAAGTGTCGGTCTTTTGTCCAAACCTTAATTATGGTACAAAATTCAATAACCCAATCTTAATTTTTAGTCCAACATCACGATTACTTCGGCTTAAATAAGCATAATAATAACTTAGTTACAAGACATTAATTTAAAAAGGAAGAACATAGCTTACAGTGATTATTTATCGCGTAGCGTTACACGGGCAGAGTTCCGACTTAAAACCCGTAAAATATTCTTACAATAACCTTATTATTATTAACTTAAATTAAAATTAAAATTAAAATTATAAATATATATATCTTACATAAGGAAAGAAAGAAGAGAAAAGGTGTAATCAGTCGAGAAAAATTCGTGGCCTTTTATAGTACTTTTCTGAATCCTTTAGCTCATGCACTCGCATGAGATTTCAGTGTATTTCCCATGCACTCGCATGGGCTCATACACTCGCATGGGTTTTATGCCTATTTCCCATGCACTCGCATGGAAAGGCTGTCCAGCTCAGATTGTGTTTAAAACGTGGGCTGCTGTGATTAATTTAATATATAATATAATTTATATAATTTATATTAATAATATATATATATATATATATATATATATATATATATATATATATATATATATATATATATATATATATATATATATATATTCTTGTGCATAGTTGACTTGCAATTTTTGCTCCGTTGACTCGCGCGTTGATGCTCGGTTTATGTCCCGGTTCTGGATTTTCGAACGCCTTTTCGTACGCTTAGATATCTTGTACTTTGCGTTCCGTGACTTCTACTCTTGTAATTTTTAGATGTTTCTCATCAATAAATGGAACCATTTGGATTGTAACTTGTACATTTGAGCTTTTTGGTCATTTGCGTCTTCAAATCGTTGTTTTCTTCTTTTGTCTTCGCACTTATTTATTTATACGATTATTACATAAAAATAGAACAATAGTAACTAAAAGCTTTACATATTGGAAGGATATTGATACTAAATATATGTTCATTTAGAGCACTATCAAGTAGTATTATATAACGCATTTTCAATAAACAAAAGAAGCTAAATCGCGCATGGCAGACAAGATGTTGATTGTGTTGTTATTTTAATTCCAAACAATCCCACCCACTATGTTTAATTCGGTGCTTTAGACAGAATTTTGAATCACATACATTCATTAAACCAAACCTTGGGCCGAGAATTTTTTTTATATTTTGGGCCGTATACTAGTGGGGATTGTTAGTCCGTGATCCATTTTTCTTTTGAGCCAAGGAATGAATGAGAGTGCCGGAAATAATGATGATGATGTAGTGTTAGGATAAATAACGATGAGGAAATAAAAACATGTTGATAATGACCATGATACGGAGAAAACGTTATGGTCATGTTAATGATGATGTGAAGATGATATATGATCATGTAGGGATGAGATGATTATGATCGATGATAAATGATGATGACCTCATGATGAGAAGATGATTATGATGAAGCCGTGAGATATCGATGATGATGATAATAATGATCATGATGATCACGATGATTGGTAATGAGATGATGGTGTTGATGATTTTATGATGGTACGGTTATGATAATAATGAGGAGGATGAATGATATTGCTATAAATATACATATACTTCGTCGCAATATCAATCCAAAATGTTATGATTTTTATGTGTATTCGAGTAGTTTTCGGTTTGTAATTGGTTAAAATGTCCAAAGCGTCGAATGAAATGCTATTATGGATTTTCAATGATATAAAGATCAAAATGAAGATAAAATAAAGATTTCTAATGAGTAACAAAAGACTACAACATCGCGCCTCAAGACTACAAGTTAAAACGAGCGAAAATAACGAAATCTGTGCGTCTGCAAGAAAAAATTCATAACTAAATCATACTAACTCGAAAAAAGGCGAATCAGGTGTCCAGACGTCCGTAAATCAAAGTTCTACAACTTTCAAGAAGGAACCTTATGCGAAACTCGTAATGTTGTGACCAAATTCAGAATCAAGTTCACTCTTATGCGAAACGCGTATAATACCACACAAAACGCGTAATGTTTGCGTCCAGATCCAGATTCCTACTTTTTCACATGGGACAGCAGGCTGCAGAATTAAAATAAAATTAATTTGGCCAAATCTAGATCCAACATTTACCTGATGGGATGGTGGCTTTATGTTTAATAATGTTACTTTTCAGACTTTTACAGCAAAAGGAATAAAAATACAGATCATGACACCTACTACTATTGCTACTATAATACGGAGTATATTGTGAAGACAAAGGGAGCACATTAGGACAGTAGTCAAGTAGTATGTAGCAGGTAGAGAAGCAAAAAAACACTGTCATTTTTATATCCGAATACATCCGTAGTATTTATTTTTCATTTTACACAGTATCAAATTTATTTCCAGTTTATATTTCGTACTATTTTCAATTCCAAGTTCAATTAGGATAGTTTCAATATTGTAAGGGTGATATTGTTCGTGTGCACGGGTGCTGTCATTTTCATTTTCTACCATTTGAAGTTAATGAAAGTAAAGACTATTGTAAGTTTGTTCGATTAAAATTTTTATTATTGTTGCTATCATCTTTGTTATTATTATTATTTGTATTAGTATTAGTATAGTAGTAGAATTATTATTATTGTTATTATTGTTATCATGTTATGTTTACATTTTTACTCCCGTCCTATTATTATGATTAGCTAGTTTACTCCCGTGTTTTGCTTAGATGTAGAACCCCTCGATTATGGATTATTATCATTTAGAACACTAAAATGTAACTTTGATTATTTTTAATTGTGCCTAGTTGGAAGAACCATTGTTATATAATTAGATATTTAACCCTATCACTTAATTTATTAGATAAAAATAGCGAAAGTTATTTTTTATTGATATGGATTATGCTTTAACACTAAAAGTGGTTTAGACGAACTTATGAATAAATTATTAACACTAATTTAGAAATAGGATTCAGTGGTTTGGGTAATATCATTAGTTATATAATCGTGAAATTGTAAAAAGGGAAACCGTTACGATTTAAGTTTTGGCGAAAGTCAAAACTAGGCTAGGTCTCAATTTAGATAATCGGGGTATAGTTAACTATCTAAAATAAGATCCAATGAAAATTAGATTTAATTTTAATTAGTTAAGATTTTATTTAAATTCAAAAGAAAAATATATAAAGTAAACATTTTAGAATAATTACAAATGTTATTTAGATCAATTTTAGATATTGTGTTCAATCAAAAAATCCATTATTATGTAAATTTAATACTTAATCCTCGTCACATAGTTTATTGAATCGTTTAGCGAAAGTTAAATTGGTGATATATAAAATATGCTTCAACACTATTTGTGATATAGACAAAATGTAGGATTATATTCCTGACAATAATATAAGAATACGGATTTGGTGATTTGGTGGTATTAAGATTTATATAGTCATGAAACTATAAGAAGGGAAACAATTTTTAGTTTAAGTTTTAATGAAAGTTAAAAGTAGGTTGAATCACAATTCGAATGATCGGGTATAGTTTGCTTTGTTAAGACGAGATTAGCGAAAGTTAAGTTGAATCTTAGTAAATCAAGACTTTATGAAATCAAGAGGTTATCACGAAGTTATATACTATATAATATTGTAATCGGACTTAACAACAATCCATAGTATATTGATTATGAATTGTCTATGATTCATATCAACGAGGGGGACGTAATCTAAGTAAATATGCTTTCTTGTATTTTTATTTATTGTAATTTTTATTATTATTTTAGTTAATTATATCCAAAAACAAAAACCAATTAAAACCCATTTTCTAGTATAATTAATTGTCATTAAATTCTTGAATACGCTTCTCCCTGTGGAACGAACTTGACTTACCAGTATCTATTACTGCACGATCAGGACCAGTTTCCCATAGTGTGATAATATTTATTAAGCTAGTTTAGTTGTAAAATTTAAAGGTCGGTTTTATCACATCAATGAAATGACAATGTTATGATGAACCTATGATGACGAGTTAGTAAGATATTAGATGATTATTCTTGTGTCACAAAGATGATGATTCATTATGAAAAAGATCGTGATAATGGAAGATGGATATGATTTTTATGTTAGTAATAGATTAGGAACAAGGGTGTATAATGGTGATGATAATGAAGATGATAAATAACTTCGAGAGGGTTAAATATATAAGTAGGCGATTAATTCTAAGAAAGTATTAAGTGGTTCATTGGTTAGGAGTGTTTATGTGTAACGAGAGGTCGCGGGTTCGAGCCCGGACTTGGGCAGTTGTTTTTTTTGAAGCCTTTCCTTTAAAGGTAGCATTCTTATTATTATTATTATTATTATTATTATTATTATTATTATTATTATTATTATTATTATTATTATTATTATTATTATTATTATTATTGTTATTATTATTATTATTATTATTATTATTATTATTATTATTATTATTATTATTATTATTATTATTATTATTATTACACTAATATCATCATAAGTATTATTATTAATATCATTAAGATTACTAGTATTATTATGAAAATTATCATTTTATTCAAACAAGCATTTTTAGTTTTATTAGTAAGATTATCAAAAAATTTTAAAAATTATTATTACTATCATTATTATTATTATTAGTATTATTTTATGTATACTATTATTATTACTAATATTATTATTATTAATATGATTATTATTATTATTATTACAAAATAAAACAACATGTTATTCATTATCTTTAATATTATCACTCTATCAAACAAATACTTATATGAAACATATATACAAAGTATTTATATAAATATATAACAATTAAAAAAAGAGATATATATATATATATATATATATATATATATATATATATATATATATATATATATATATATATATATATATATATATATATATATATATATATATATATATATATATATATATATATATATATATATATATTATTAATATCAATACATCACTTGTTCGATTACAAGAATATGTGTTAATAAATATACTTGATATAGGTTCATGAATCTGAGGCCAACCTTGCATTATTCAATTCCGTCGTATGCATATTTTTACTACGAAATATCGTACTGTGAGTTCATTTGATTCCCTTTTACTCTTTACATTTTTGGGACTAAGAATACATGAGATGTTTTTACAAATGCTTTATTAAATGCTTTTGAAATATATTTTGAACTGCGAATACATGAAATGCTTTTATAAATGTTTGAAGAGAGAGACACAAGCAAAACATTCCTCAAATGAATTATTATGCAGACAGAAGTTCTGCGGATTATTATTGAATTATGTGGACATGATAATTGTCACCGTTGTATTATGTGGACATGATAATTACCACCGTTGAATTATGTGGACATGATAACTGCCACCATTGAATTATGTGGACATGATAATTGCCACCATTGAATTATGTGGACATGATAATTGCCACCAATTGATGTGAATGTTATGTATCGAGAGAATGATTTTTATACACAGGTTATGTGTATTAGTTTTTGTGCACGAGATATGTGTATTGTTACTAAGATTTATGAAAAATGGATTGCGTACACGAGAAAAGTGTACTGTATTTAAAAGATATCGCATGTACATTAGAGGTGGGTGTAGAATTTGGGCCCATTTGTACCATGCAACATTTAAATCTTGTGGTCTATCAAAATGATGAATTTTATTGTTTTATGATAAACCTATGAACTCACCAACCTTTTGGTTGACACTTTAAAGCATGTTTATTCTCAGGTATGAAAGAAATCTTTCGCTGTGCATTTGCTCATTTTAAATATAGTACATGGAGTCATTCATGGCATATAGAGGTCAGAACCTCGCATTGGGACCATCTGATGAAGACTTCGTCCAGGTGGATTAGGATGGGTCACTACAGGTGGTATCAGAGCGGTTGTGATGACCCGGAAATTTCTGACCAAATTTAAACTTAATCTTTGTATGATTAACATTTCCGACACGAAAAGCAAAGTCTGTAAAACTGAATCTCAAAATTTTTGAACTACTTTTATATATTTAAATACCTTTCGGTTGTTTTCGACGATTCGCGAACAATTATATGTAAATAGATACATATATACTATAACTTGAAAAGGTAACAATGTATTAATTATTTGATACCGTACATTAAACTTATTGGTTTAAATATCTATTTGAATATATATGATACGTTGAAATATTTATTATTAAAATTTATTTATAAATAACTTCCAATGTGTATTTAAAAACTGATTTATGTATATTAAAAAGATATATACATATATATAATTTCAAGTTATTTAGTAAACGATAGTAAAATTCGTTTATTGATTAGATTGATATTTAGATAAGTTAACTAAAGCGTTTAAGATGAACCAGTAAAACACTAATTTGCTACAGTATTTTCAAATTGCTACAGTACCCAAAATGCTACAGTGTTTTCAAAAATCACTATTTGCTACAGTGAAATTGACTTTGCTACAGTGAATTGCTACAGTAAAACACTATTTTAAAATTTATTTTGACAAATAGCGAGACAATGATTTATAGAAGTAAATGACCAAAACACTCAAATGTATAAGTTATATTTCGAGTGATATAATTTAGGGATAATTTAATGCTATATTTTGACTAAGGTACGTGTCCCAAAATGAAATGTACAAGTTTTCTCAGCGTACGAAAGGACATTCGAAAAACCGGAACCGAGACATAAGTCGAGTGATGATGTACGACTTATCGAAGCAAAAGTTACAAGTCCACTAAGCACGGGAATAAAATATAATATATAATTAATTAATTTAAATTATATATATTATATATATTATTATTAAATTATGTCGACAAACAAAAAGTTAAAACATTGTGACCAGGTACAGCTGGCCATGCGATCGCATGGCCATATCAAATGAAACTCATACGATCGCTTAACAATGGATTCCAGATTACATCTATAAATTGATCGATTTCTGCACTTTGAACTAATTTATTTCACATACTCCGTAAACATTTAATTATTTATATTATTATTATTATTATTATTATTATTATTATTATGATTAATATTATTATTAATTTTAATATTATTAGTAGTATTATTATTAATTAGTATTATACATAAAATACTACGACAAGGTCATGAGCGTGTCACTTTCAAAATGGTTTTCAAGCGGGATAGAGCTAAGGAAATTATGGGTTATTGCCAAAGAGATTATGGGTAATGTTCGGGGGTATATTTGTGAATCAAACCTAGTGTTTATCATCTCCGTTGCGTCTACGTACTTTCCTACAATATTGAATCTCAATATTGATACGTTGAAATCTACGGTTATTTGGTAATCCGTGTTTCGATCATATTTTGGTGAACGACTTTATATGCTACTAAGGTGAGTTTCATTGCTCCCTTTTTAATTGCTTTTGCAATCTATATTTTTGGGCTGAGAATACATGCACTTTATTTTAAACGCAATGGATACAAGTACATACTAAATTCTACACCGAGTTTGAACCGAAAATCCCTTAGCTTTGGTAACTAGTAACTGCCAGTTATAAGAACTGGTGGGCGCGAGTAGTATTATATGGATCCATAGGGCTTGACAACCCCGTCTGTTCCAGGTATAGAAACCCTAGCCTGAACTATAAAATAGAGGTATGCTATTTGAGTTTAGTACACGTTGGTTTGCGTGTATTGTACATGTTGGTTGCATGTATGTTAAAACAAGGGTACTTATTATAACGTTAAAGTTTAGTAACCAGGGTGCTCAATCTTGTAGAATATTTTGATAAACGTTTCTGGATGAAACAACTGAAATCTTGTGATCCACCTTTATATACAGATTATACGAAACATTAAAACTATGAACTCACCAACCTTTGTGTTGACACTTGTTAGCATGTTTATTCTCTGGTTTCCTAGAAGTCTTTCGCTATTTGCTTAGATGTTAGACAAGCTATGTGCATGGAGTCTTACATGACATATTTTTCAAGGAAACGTTGCATTCACCAAATAATCACCATGTATCTTATTTTGACTGCATTGTCAACGAAAGTACTGTTGTAAACTATTATTTATGGTGATTGTCTATATGTAGAAATCATCAGATGTCGAAAACCTTTGATTTAAATATTCATTTATGGTGTGCCTTTTCAAAAGAATGCAATGTTTACAAAACGTATCATATAGAGGTCAAATACCTCACAATGAAATCAATGAATGACGTGTTCGTCCATATGGATTTGGAACGATCGTCACAGCGGTGGTCTTAGCGAACCAGGTCTTGCATTAGTGTGTCTAACTAGTAGTTGTTAGGATGCATTAATGAGTCTGGACTTCAACCTAATAGTTGTTAGGATACATTAATAAGTCTGTATTTGAACCTGGTCTGCATGTCAAAAGTTTTGTTTATCATTCTTTGTCAAAAAATATCTACCTATCATTTTCAGTCTCGACACGTCTTATTGCAACTATTGCATAGATGGTGTACAGACAAATTCATATCTCATCACATTAAACTTTTCCTGACACGTTTCCTTAATTTCCTCCGTAATCTACAGAATCTTCTGTACTATATATAAGTATTAGGTATTCTATGTAATTAGAATATCATCCGATATCCAAAAATCATGCCATATCGAAAAATCCTTTATCTAACCGTGCAAGATGAATTCTGTAACCAGTTCAATTTCATCGGATTCGATAGCTATTCCGATATGGATTTCTACTCGAACTCCGAAAGCAGTGTAACCGGAATGGATCAACAAATCAACCATCATCAATTCTGGATGAATCAGGGATGGGTTCGTAATCGACTTAATCAATGGAAACGAGAAGAAGGCAATCCTTTCCATCAATCAAATTCACCTTTTGGCGAAGAACCGGGAGCACGTACCGGCGAACCAGTCCGAAACACTAACTTCACCCTCATTTCCTGGATAGCTCACAACAATTACGTAATATCTACTATTCTAAACCTTATTCATTCACTCGTTCCAACCGCCAATCATCCCAGAGTAATAGAAGAAGTCAACAAGCTTCGCGCTCGAGTAGTGGCTTTGGAAATTATGGTGCAAAAATTACCAGCTTCAGCAACATCACCGGTATCACAAACAACCCAAGTTTCAACATCACACGCTTCAATATCACAATCAATACCTCGAACTTAATCATCATTTTACATATCATTCTATATTGTTTATCTTCGTTCTATGTATCGTTCTACATCAAAGATTCATGAGTACAAAATGTTAATGGTGAAAATATTTTAACGGGTAGGTATTACCCGAGGAATATTTAGATTTCACATTAACATGTTATACTGTACATTCTTCAAATCCGATTCAACAATCATTGAACTATCCTACCTACATCCACAAATATATGTATTCGTTCACCGGAGAACAACCATTTTAATTCAAATTCAATTTCATATTCGGATTTTTATCGATCAGAATCCAAGTCAAGATTTGACAAGTGGCATAATGAAGAAAATAATAGACAAATAAAATTGACTAGTAACTAATTAATTAACTACATAAAATTTCTTCAGCATCTTCTAATCTTAAATATTTAAATTCTAAAATTATATATTGGGCTATTGGACTATTGGACTATTGAACTATTAACATTGGACTACTAACCTTGAACAATAAAAAAAAGTATTAAAAGAGTAGGAAATCTAAATTATAACACATTTTTGTTTAAAAGATTGTTAATAAGCTACACCTTCCACAACTAAACATTTCTTCAAGTATGCCACTTGATTTCATATTAAACATCCTTTGTATCTTGACGATTACAATCTGCATTCAAATCATTCAAAATTCTTGAAACACCTCGAATTGATAACCAATGATTCAGTTATGATAACTTTGAATGCTGATGAAGCAGCAAAAGCTAAAGATGGTCTTAAAGACCAAAAGCTTGATAATAAAGAATTGAGTGTCTAAAACCCTCAATAGAAAATTTGATACTGGAAAGCAGATTATGCGAAACTATGAAAGAGGCTTTGGACAAATCACCAGGACTAAACCGGTACTTAATGAATCCAGATGATTTTCTATCTAATGAACTCTTTAACGAATATTTTGCTCCTTATTTATTCTAAATCCTTGTGGAAGAATTTTCTTCATCAACCTTAGATCTTAGAAACTCTAAAATATCGTTATAAATATCTTCGATATTTGTGAAAATATGTTCATAAATATTCTTGTCCGAAATTATTTATCTATATCACATTATAAAGGAAACTATTTTAGTTTCTAAATTTCTTTAAAATTCGAGTTTAAATTATGAATATTTTCTGGAGAAGTGTTAGGAATTGAAGCATGAGTTAGTATAATATAATGACGCTTGGCCAACGTGATTATATTACAGTAAGTCATGCTAAAATTTCTAATGGAACGTGATGATGGTTCACATATCATACCCTCAGCATGTGCCATATTACATAACTCTTTTATTCTATTTAACCTCTAAATATATCAAGAACATAATTACTTTATAGATCTATCTTTCCCGGATATTCTAATCATTTGACAAATCAAATCGTGCTAATACATTCCTTTCTGCTTAGAATATTATAGTCATTCAAAACTCTACACCTATCAATTATGGACCATTATTCACTTGACTTGAAGTAGGATGAGAGTGGTGACAATAAGGAAACAAAGAAGGTGAATTTATAGTGAAATATCAGACATAGCAATTGAGGCAGATTACCGCATTTAATTAAAGAGGATCCTAAATTTCCTTAATTACCGAAGAATCAAATCTTATATAGATTTCGAAGATTTTGAAGGTATTTCGTATGCCCGAGAGACATATTAAATTAACGTGGCCACTATGTTATGATTCAAGTCGGGTCATACCCAATAACAAGCTTACCAACACTTTATATGTATTTATTTTAACGGTTGGATTGTTAAATGAATACGCGACACTTGAACTTTAGAAAATCGGTTTTCTGAATTATGATCACTTGAGATAAATTATTTGGATAATTTATATATGATGTGGATTTAATTATTTATAGGTTTAAATAATTATGTTGTGTTATATTTTATAAAATGGTTTATAAAATAATTACAAGTGACAAATACATGTTTATTTTATACAAGTTTTATAAAATAAATACAAGTTTTATAAAATAAATATTGTTATAAAATATATATGTGGTGTGCAGAATTTTGGTCTCCTAGATGCCACACCCATGCTTGTTTTTGTTACTTTTAATACTAAGCAATTCCTCATAAATATGTCTAACACTTCCACCAAGGTTTGACTCAATTCTCTCAAGTAATACATGCATAAAACATCAAAGAAAACTGCATTTTTCAGCTGATTTTAGCTGCTACTACCGTGGCCTTTTTGGTAAAAAGAAGGATTCATAATTTGATTTTTGCAAGCTAATTTCAAGTGTAAATAAATCCTAACCAATAGCTAGGGTGTTGGTGCAAAGTTTGGGGTATTATCTCTTGAGGTTTCATAGTTTTGAGACTTCATTCACCATCATCTTTTGACAAGCTGCTGTCCAGAATTTTGGGTTCAAAGGAAGTGGGTTACAAGCTTGGTTTAAAGGTGATTAAGTGTTTAAAACATAACTAAGTTCAAGGGTGGTGTTGGTGCATCAAAAGCTTGGAGTTTTAACACACTTGTTCATCATCTTCTTGTATCAAACAACCCTCAACTAGCTTGAGGAGGTATTGAATATTACTTCCTTGTTAATTATATGTAAGCTTATTTTCATGACTTGATACATACATGGAATTCACTTAAAATGGTTTAAGATATAAACTTGTTTTCTTAATCATCATGCTTCCGCTTACTTTAAATTTCATAAAATTGGTTTTGTGATTATGTTAACATTATGAACATGTTGTTATATTGAATTCCATCAAATTTTCATTCCTTGAATTCCAGAAATCCACCGTGACTACATCAAAAGTTAAATCTCTATCTCAATCTTTTGTGACAGCTTCACTAGAATCTTCCACATAATCGAATCGTCTTATCTATATTTATCAATAATGATAAAACCTTATTTATCAACTCATATTCGTCAGAAAACATTTTTATTGTTATCCATGACCACCTCGATCAAATTTCGGGACAAAATTTCTTTAAAGGGTAGGTACTGTGACAACCCAGAAATTTTTGACGAAATTTAAATTTAATCTTTATATGATTTCGACATGATAAGCAAAGTCTGTAATGTTGAGTCTTAAAAATTTTGAACTGTTTTCATATATGCAATTACCCTTCGACTATTTACGACGATTCACGAACAATTATTTGTAAATAAATACATAAAGATATATATGTATAAATATAAAAGTATATAATGATAAAAGTAAAATTTAATCATTTGAATTAAAATGAATCTATATACATACATGTATATGATTTCTATATATAGTTAATATTATATATATAGTAATATATATAAAATATATGAACATTAAATATTCAATATGTGTTATTATATAAGTAGCAAAATATTACATTATTAGTAATATGTAATATTAATATATTAAATTTAAATAATATTAAATTTAATTACAAGTAAAATATAAATGTTATACTTATTACTTTCATTATTATTATTAACATCGATATTATTAATATGATTATCATATTTAGCATTATTATTATTAATAATACAATATATTATTATTATCATTAATAATAATATGATTATCATTATGTTTAGTACTCTTATTATTATTAAGTATTGTGTTAATTATTAAGATTATTACTTTTATTTCTAGTAGTGTTGTTATTAGTATATTTTTTATAATATTTTTATTAATATAATTATTAGATTATTAATATTTATTAAATGTAAAATATCTGTTATGTTAGATATCACTATCTGATGTAATTTGTTATTTTGGATTTGTCTTTCTAATTAAGAATCATAATTGAGAATCCTAATTCTAAATCTTGTTACACATCAATCTCAGCTCAATACAAACAAAATCTGTTTCATGTCAACATATTTCTTATTATTCTGCCTCTAACCCTATACATGAGATGAATTTATTTAACAGAAGGATACAAAATCTGTTGAAGGATATTATTTACTTTATATTTATTTGTTTTCTTCTCCCTGATTAAATCTTGTCGACTCCATTAACACTACATCAACTTCAATTGAATCAGTTATCAATCACAATCGACTTGTTATCCTTTTTCTTCATTCCCTGTTCCCGAATTTCATTCTGTCGACTCCAAACCACTATGAAACAACTACATGTACAATGCAGTTAGATATCAAAATCAAAGAATTGTACGAATAAGCTTTCCATTACTATCACAAGTTTGTTTCTTGTCTAACCTTTAATATCTATCAATTTCAATTTCATTATAAAACAAATTGGGATAGAAATCGATAACAGAAAAATGTACGAATTTGTTACCTGTCATAATTTGACTTATTCTTCTTGTTTTTTTCTTCTTGTTTGAAGAACCCAGTGCGCTCTATCACAAGTTTGTTACCTGTCATAATGATCAAAAATATTTGTTAAAACATGTATTCATTCCCATTATATATATCCATCACCACAATTCGTAAAGAAAAAAAAAAGAGAGAGTTAAAGATTTACATTCACCATCACCTTTGATCATCACTTCAATCGAGAACCACCACCTCAGTCGTCATCTTAAAACCACCACACTCGACCATCGAACCACCTTGCTCGATTATTTTCTTTTGTTTAATCATGTCAATCGCCACCACCATTCCCACGAACACTACAATAAATCACCACTTACGGCTTCTTTACGCTACTATTTTTCTTTCTGTTTATACTACACATTCATCATCATAATCGTGTATTGCTGCTGTAACTAAACATCAAAACCTACTTGTTCATATTCGCTTATAACCCATTTGTTTTCTTTTCGACCACCAATATAACCGTCACCTTCACATGTTATTTTACAACTAAACAACACCATCAAAATAACTTTTATAGTTGTTGTATATAGCAGCTAGCACTGTTATTTATGTTTCAGTATTTTCATCCGAAAAAAAGAGAACGAGAAGGACAAGTTAACGAGACAAATAGGAAAGAACATGCCACTATGTAAAGGTTGTTCAACATGGATATATAGTAGTATTATATAACGCATTTTCAATAAACAAAAGAAGCTAAATCGCGCATGGCAGACAAGATGTTGATTGTGTTGTTATTTTAATTCCAAACAACCCCACCCACTATGTTTAATTCGGTGCTTTAGATAGAATTTTGAATCACATACATTCATTAAACCAAACCTTGGGCCGAGAATTTGTTCTATATTTTGGGACGTATACTAGTGGGGATTGTTAGTCCGTGATCCATTTTTCTTTTGAGCCAAGGAATGAATGAGAGTCCCGGAAATAATGATGATGATGTAGTGTTAGGATAAATAACGATGAGGAAATAAAAACATGTTGATAATGATCATGATACGGAGATAACGTTATGGTCATGTTAATGATGATGTTAAGATGATATATGATTATGTAGAGATGAGATGATTATGATCGATGATAAAAAGATGATGACCTCATGATGAGAAGATGATTATGATGAAGACGTGAGATATCGATGATGATGATAATAATGATCATGATGATCTCGATGATTGGTAATGAGATGATGGTGTTGATGATTTTATGATGGTACGGTTATGATAATAATGAGGTGGATGAAATGACGATGTTATGATGAACCTATGATGATGAGTTAGTAAGATATTAGATGATTATTCTTGTGTCACGAAGATGATGATTCATTATGAAAAAGATCGTGATAATGGAAGATGGATATGATTTTTATGTTAGTAATAGATTAGGAACAAGGGTGTATAATGGTGATGATAATGAAGATGATAAATAACTTCGAGAGGGTTAAATATATAAGTAGGCGATTAATTCCAAGAAAGTATTAAGTGGTTCATTGGTTAGAAGTGTTTATGTGTAACGAGAGGTCGCGGGTTCGAGCCCGGACTTGGGCTGTTATTTTTTTGAAGCCTTTCCTTTAAAGGTAGCATTCTTAATAATATTATTATTATTGTTATTATTATAATTATGATTATTATTACACTAATATCATTATAAGTATTATTATTAATATCATTAAGATTACTAGTATTATTATGAAAATTATCATTTTATTCAAAACTGGCATTTTTACTTTTATTAGTAAGATTATTAAAATTTTTTAAAAATTATTCTTACTATCATTATTATTATTATTATTAGTATTATTTTATGTATACCATTATTATTATTATTATTATTATTATTATTATTATTATTATTATTATTATTATTATTATTATTATTATTATTATTATTATTATTATTATTATTATTATTATTATTATTATTATTATTATTATTATTATTATTATTATTATTATTATTATTATTACAAAATAAAACAACATGTTATTCATTATCTTTATTATTATCACTCCATCAAACAAATACTTATATGAAACATATATACAAAGCATTTATATAAATATATAACAATATATATATATATATATATATATATATATATATATATATATATATATATATATATATATATATATATATATATATATATATTATTAATATAAATACATCACTTGTTCGATTACAAGAATATGTGTTAATAAATATACTTGATATAGGTTCGTGAATCCGAGGCCAACCTTGCATTATTCAATTCCGTCGTATGCATATTTTTACTACGAAATATCGCACTGTGAGTTCATTTGATTTCCTTTTACTCTTTACATTTTTGGGACTGAGAATACATGCGTTGTTTTTACAAATGCTTTATTAAATGCTTTTGAAATATATTTTGAACTGCGAATACATGAAATGATTTTATAAATGTTTGACGAGATAGACACAAGCAAAACATTCCTCGAATGAATTATTATGCAGACAGAAGTTCTGCGAATTATTATTGAATTATGTGGACATGATAATTGCCACCGCTGAATTTTGTGGACATGATAATTGTCACCGTTGAATTATGTGGACATGATAATTGCCACCGTTGAATTATATGGACATGATAATTGCCACCATTGAATTATGTGGACATGATAATTGCCACCATTGAATTATGTGAACATGATAATTGCCACCAATTGATGTGAATGTTATGTATTGAGAAAATAATTTTTATACACAGGTTATGTGTATTAGTTTTTGTACACGAGATATGTGTACGGTTAATAACATTTATGAAAAATGGATTGCGTACACTAGAAAGGTGTACAATATTTAAAAGATATCGCATGTACATCACAGGTGGGTGTAGGATTCGGGCCCATTTGTACCATGCAACATTTAAATCTGGTGGTCTATCAAAATGATCAATTTTACTGTTTTATGATAAACTTATGAACTCACCAACCTTTTGGTTGACACTTTAAAGTATGTTTATTCTCAGGTATGAAAGAAATCTTCCGCTGTGCATTTTATCATTTTAAAGATAGTACATGGAGTCGTTCATGGCATATAGAGGTCAGAACCTCTCAATGGGACCATCTGATGAAGACTTCGTTCAGGTGGATTAGGACGGGTCACTACAACTGATACCCCTTGGTACGCTGACATGGCCAACTACCTAGTTGCGAGATTTGTACAGAAAGGAATGAGCACATCCCGAAGAAGGAGTTCTTCAGGGACGCTAAGTACTAATACTGGGAAGACCCTTACCTGTTTAGAATTTTCCCTGATCAAATAATCAGGAGGTGCGTAGATGAGAAACAAGCAGCAAGGATTCTTCACCAATGTCACCATGGACCAATAGGAGGTCATCATGGAGCAAACTTAACTGCACGAAAAGTCTACGAATCAGGATTTTATTGGCCGTCTATATTCCGAGATGTGCAAGAGCTTGTAAAGCATTGTGACGCATGCCAAGGACAAGATATTATCTCTATGAAGAATGAGATGCCTCGGATGTCACACCCCCAAATAGTGCCTGGGGTATTTGTGACTAATTATATCAAATTACATTTGTATAAACGAGAACAACTCTATATGAGACATTTTATTGAGTTTTACAGCGGAAGATAAATAGATTTCATTGTAAATGGAGCATTAGATGTTTTTAAATGGATTGATAAGTAATGCATGAAGACTCCAAGCATGGCAAGCAATCATCATCAAAGCAGCAGATATACAGCGGAAGCGCTTTTTAAGTACATGAGAATAAACATGCTTAAAAAGTCAACACTAGATTGAGTTAGTTCATAAGTTTATCATAAATCAATAGTTCAATATAGCATTTGACCACAAGATTTTTGTTTAAAGTTGATTGATACCAAATATATCAATCTAAAGAGTTGCTATTTGTAATATCGAGACTAAACAGAGTTACCCAGTGACACTTGTTATTCATGTCGTTAAATCATTATTATGTAATCAAAGACCAGAGGTCAAATGATTAGAGACGTTACTCTCAATAGATCTATTCATAATAATTAAGTTTGCATTTTATACCTCAGCAATTAACGATATTACGGCATGGATTTAGCATGACAAAGCACGTATATAGCATAAACGTTTGAGTATTTGTGTCTAAATGTAAAACAATTATAAAAGTTGCGCATGTATTCTCAGCCCAAAAATATATATAAAAAGGGAACTATGAAAACTCACGATACGATACGATAGATTGTAGTAAATATGCATATGACGGCATTGAAAAAATGTAGAGTTGATCTCGGATTCACAAACCTATATCAAGTATATATATTAACACATATACTCGTAATCGAATAAGTTTATATATGTTATTTCAATTGTTATATATTTCGTTATATATATATATATATATATATATATATATATATATATATATATATATATATATATATATATATATATATATATATATATATATATATATATATATATATATATATATGTTTGATTGGTATTATATTAAAAATACCTAATTTGTTATATATGAATATTTATATAATAATTATTAATATGATTAATACATACTTATATGTAGTATTACTTATAAGTATAGTTTTATATCCATAATATCTATTTGGTAAAATAATATTAATAATAGTAATAAAAATTGTATTTGATCATAATGATAATATTAATAATAAAAATACTAATAATAATGATAATAATAATAATAATGATTATGATACTTATAATGATAATATTATTAATAATACTAATAAATATAAAATGATACTAATACTAATAACATAACAATGATAATAATAATAATAATAATAATAATAATAATAATAATAATAATAATAATAATAATAATAATAATAATAATAATAATAATAATAATTTATGTTGTTTTCAAAATGATAATAATAATAATTCTAATCATAATAATGATAATAATATTTAAAATGATAATAATAATAATGATAGTTTTAATAATAATACTAATAAACTTAATGATACTAATAATAATACTTATAATGATGTTAGTAGTAATAATAATAATAATTATAATAATAATAATAATACTGATAATAATACTAATAATAATACTAATAATAATAATAATAATAATAATAATAATAATAATAATAATAATAATAATAATAATAATCATAATAATAATAATAATAATAATAATAATAATAATAATAATAATAATAATAATAATAATAATAATAATAATAATAATAATAATAATAATAATAATAATAATAATAATAATAATAATAGAAATAGAAACTACCTTAGAAAGCTTTCTTAAAAAAATACCCAAGACGGGGCTCGAACCCGTGACCTCTCGCTCACCCGCAAACACACTAAACCAGCTGAGCTAGCCTATTTATCTGATATTAATTGGATTGATTTTATATTTAACCCATATTGTTTTCTGTTTCCACTTCATCTTCCTTAAAATTCAAATCAACCAAAGATTTACCATAACAATCAAGACTTTGAATTTTTTTTTTAAATTTATCCATTATACAGAAACGATTTTGTTGGTTGCTTGAAATTAACAGAAAAAAATTAAACAGCTGCTGTTGCAGCTCGTAAAGAAAAATAAAAAAAATCGTGATTTTGGATTTAAGAGCCTTTTAGATTATAATTATAACATGAAATATGTTTTAAATTACTCCTTGAATCTTTCTGTAACTTCACTTGAACCTAAAACATCCAATTGAATTCGAATTTTGCCAAGAACACAACCTTTAACTTTTTAGAAAATAACTTTGACTCGAAAATTGGAATTCAATACAACGAATTGGAATTTGATATTTTGCAGGTAGTTTACGTGGGTGATTCCTAACAAGATTGCATTTAAGGATTTGAAATTTCATTTGAAATCGAGCTGTTGTATATTTTGGTCAAGAACAGAGAGTATCGAGGTTTTTAATGGATTTTTGTTTTGATTTTTCAATTATTACGATAACCCTTTGATTTATAGTGGGATTTAGTCGACAGATACAAAATAAAAACCAGTAGAAGAAATCAAGATCCAGATAAAAAAATTAAAAAGCAAAAATCACAATGGGGAAAAAAATAAAAAAAATAGATCGTGGAAGAAAGAAATATATAAAAAATGCTGATTCATGATAAATAAATAAAAAATAAAAAGCAGATAAAGAGAAAAGATTTGATTTATATAATACTGATTTGGTACCTTATTTTTGATTTTAATTTATTTGATATTAATAATTATTATTAATACTAATAATAATAATTATATTAATAATAATAATACTTTAATAATAAAATACTAATACTAATAATAATAGAATTAATAATAATAGTAATATTAATAATAATAATAATAATAATAATTATATTAATAATAATAATGATATTAATGATAAATAACAATAAAAATAATGATAATAATATTAATATGACAATATTAATAATAATAACAACGATAATTTTACTTATAATTAATAATAATGAAAATAATCATTATAACATGTTAATAATACTAATAATATCATTAATAATAAATGATATTTTTATAGTAATACTTATTTTAATAATGATAATGAATAAATAATATTAATGTTAATAATAGAAATCATAATTTTATGACTAATTATAATATTGATGATAATAATAATACTAGTAATAATAATATAACAATTTAAATGTATCACATTTCATTATTTTACAAATAATAATATAACTAATACTAATATTAATATTAATATGAATATTAATAATAATAATAATATAACAACTATATTATCTTGTATATGATTTTTCATATTTGATTATAATTAAATCGTATTTTAAATTATATTTCAAGTTATTATATATATATATATATATATATATATATATATATATATATATATATATATATATATATATATATACATATACATATATATACATATACATATATATATATACATATATATATATATACACATATATATATACATATATATATATATATATATATATATATATATATATATATATATATATATATATATATATATATATATATATATATATATATATATATATATATATATATATATATATATATATATATTTAAGTAATTAAAATTATTTGTTCGTGAATCGTCGAAATCATATAAAAGTTAGGTTTAAATTTAGTCAGAAATTTTTGGGTTGTCACAGTACCTACCCGTTAAAAGAAATTTGATCCCGAAATTTGATTGTGGTCATCATGGCTAACAATAAAAATATTTTTGTGATGAATATGAGTTGATAAATAGAGTTTTATCACTATTGAGTAATATAGATAAAACGATTCGATTACAGGAAGAGTATAAACGAAGCTATCGAAAAAGATTGAAATGAAGAAATATTTGTTTGCTTTAACTTTTGACGTAGTCACGATTGATTTCCAGAATTCAAGGGATTTAAAGAAATCTTCGAAATCTTTATAAGATTTGATTCTCCGGTAATTTAGGAAATTAGGATTTTCTTTGATTAAATGCGGTGAATTGCCTTGGTTGTTGTGTCTGAAATTTCGCTATAAATTAGCTTCTTCTGTTTCATTATCTTCACCACTTCTATACTTTCTTCCTTAATTCATACTTCCAAAAGATTTAGGAAATGCTTAATCCAGTTCTGATCCTTGTTATTATATTGACCATTTATACAGTCATTCTTCTATTTCATTTACCACCATAGGAATTTGTTTTCTTCTACTATTCCCTTAGGGTTATAATGTTTTTAATTCTCCCGTGTCTTTACGTTGAAATACGTATTGATATACACGGTTTGTAATTTTCGTGGGCTTTATATTTTTCTTTATATGTCGAAGCTTCATGCTTTTGTAAAGCAAGTAATGGTCCAGAATTCGTAGGTATCAAGTTACAAATGAACCTACTGTTCTAAGTAGACAGGAACGTAATATCACAATTTGATTTGTTAAATTACCAGAATTACTGAGGATAAAACTATCAAGAATATATTTTCTTGATATGTTCAGGGATTAAGTAGAATGTAAGAGTAGTGTAACATGGTAAATGATGATTATAAAGTCTATGAATCATCATCTTCTGTTAAAAATTTAGCATGACTTACTGTAATATAATCACGTTGGCCTGACGTCATTATATTATACTAACTCATGCTTCAGTTCCCAACACTACTTCAAATCATTCAAAATTTGAATTTAAATTTTACGAAATATAGAAACTTAAACAGTTTTCCTTTATGATGTAATAAAGATATCATAAAGAGATAATTTATTGCGGACAAGAATAGTTATGAAGATATCTTCAGAAATATCGAGGATATTTATAACGAAGAATACGAAAATATTTAAAATCGAAGGATAATGATGGGAATTCTTCTATAAGGATTTAGAATACGTAAAAAGATCTTCTGTGATTTCCTTCAGAAATTGAATCATCTAGATTCTTTGGTTGTAGGTTTAGTCCTTGGGATTTGTCCACAGCTTCCTTCATGTTTTGCTCAATCCGTTTCTCAATACCAGATTTTATTTTGAGCTTTTCCAACACACAATTATTTATTATCATGCTTCTGGTCATTAAGACTATCTATAGCTTTTGCTGATTCGTCAGCATTATTAAGGTTAACGAGTCTGAATCATTGGTTATCAATCCGAGATGTTTTCAAGAAATTTGAAGAATGTACAATGTAACATGTTAATGTGAGATATAAATATTTTCGGGTTTTACCTACCCGTTAAAATATTTTCTCAATCAACAGTTTGTACAAAAGAATTTTTAATTACAATCTTTATGAAAATATACGTACATATATATCTTCCTTCAGATGTATTTATGGATTTAATGAGTTAATATAATATTAAACTCATTTGATTTACGGTTGAAACCAGAATAAATAATCTCCAAAACTTTAGAGATTACATAATCGTCGCGGAATATTTCTTTAATGAAGTTATGAATCAATACTTCATCGTTCATTGTTATTGATATACCTCGGTATATGATGTTGGTGCTCATGGAATCCTTTTGAACTTCGCAAGGCACAAATAATATTTTCAAAAAGGTCTCGAGTACATCGAAAATGAAAGTATACAATCAAACATGTATTTGAATAATGAACTTGGTTTATTATGAAATAGAGTTTATTGTGCTGAAGCAGTGATTAACGATTGTTAAGTCATTAACGAAGGATGTACATAATAGCATATTAGTGATATGAATTAACCAAGTAGTACTAGTTAAGATTCACACGTAATAGCTTAGTACGAAAAGATTTCTTATTGTTCCAAACCATATATATATATATATATATATATATATATATATATATATATATATATATATATATATAAATATATATATATATATATATATATAAAAGGTATACATATATAATTCTTCATGAAAAATGAGTCAATACATCTTAACTCATTATTACTAATATTCCTTGGTATCTATGGGGCATATGATGTTGATGTTTGAGGTATCAAGTGTGATGTTGAGGGGTGCGATGTGGTTGGTGAAGCTGATGTTGTTGGTGGTGATGCTGATGGTGCTTACAATGCTTGTGGCGTTGGTGATGTTGGTGGTACTAATGGTACTAGTGGTGCTGGTTATGCTGCTGGTGCTGCTGATACTTGAAGATATTGCACCATATACTCCAGAGCCACTATTCGAGCGCGAAGCTCGTTGACTTCTGCTATTAATCCGGGATGATTGGCAGTTCGGACAAGCCGATGAATAAGATCTAGAATTTTCGATATTATATATTCGTGGCGGGATATCCTATAAATGAGGGTGAAAATGGTGTTCCAAACGGGTTTGCCGGTAAGCGCTTCAGTTTCTTCGCAAATGGGACAATTTGATGAGTGGAAGGGATCTCCTTCTTCTCTTCTCCATTGATTAAGTAGACTACGAACCCATCCCCAATTCATCCAGAAAAGGTGATGACTAATTGGTTCGTTCGTTCCGGTTACACTGCCTGTGGAGCTCGAGGAATCAAGTGAGAAATCCATATTATGTGATCGAATAAAGGTTTCAATATTAGATGAGTGTCGAATACAGAATGATATATCTGTCTCCTCGAATACGTATATATAGCAAAAGGATTTCCGTAATTTACGGAGGAAATTTAGGAAAAGTGTTAGACAAAGTCTATTGGGATAGATATGATAAGATACGATAAGATATGATGTGTCTATACTCCCTTTATGCAATAATTGCGGTATGACGTGTCGAGATAAAATGATAAGTATGTAATATGATAATCTTTCAATTAAAGACTTTCAATTCATAATGGCCTATTCAGGTCTAGGGGCTTGAGCTATAGGATCCTTTAAATCGGTAATCCAAACCCTTCCATTCTAGATTTTCTTAGACGCCATTCGTCAAGAAAGTTCAATGATCAATAATAACGAATTGGAATTCGAATTTTGCCAAGAACACAACCTTTGACTTTTTAGAAAATAAATTTGACTCGAAAATTGGAATTCAATACAACGAATTAGAATTTGATATTTTGCAGGTAGTTTACGTGGGTGATTCCTAACAAGATTGCATTTAAGGATTTGAAATTTCATTTGAAATCGAGATGTTGTATATTTTAGTCAAGAACCGAGAGTATCGAGCTTTTTAATGGGTTTTTGTTTTGATTTTTCAATTATCACAATAACCCTTTGATTTATAGTGGGATTTAGTCGTCAGATACAAAATAAAAACCAGTAGAAGAAATCACGATCTAGATAAAAAATTGAAAAGCAAAAATCACGATGGGGAAAAAAATAAAAAAATAAATCGTGGAAGAAAGAAATATATAAAAAATACTGATTCATGATAAATAAATAAAAAATAAAAAGCAGATAAAGAGAAAAGATTTAATTTATATATAAGTAATTAAAATTATTTATTCGTGAATCGTCGGAATCATATAAAATTTTTTGGGTTTGAATTTAGTCACAAATTTCCGGGTTGTCACATCGGACTAATATCCAAGCTTGCTAAATCTTCGATATATGGGGATTAGACTTTATGGGGGACATTCCCTGAGTCTAATGGAAAAGAATATGTCCTCGTAGCAGTAATTACGTCTCCAGATGGGTGGAAGCCCAAGCATTTCCAACTAATGATGCCAAGGTCGTCAGCAACTTCCTTAAGAGACTCTTCTGCCGATTCGGAGCTCCTCGCGCTATAATAAGTGATAGAGGCACGCACTTTTGTAACACCCAGTTTATGAAAGTGATGCAACAATACGGAGTTACTCACAAAATGTCCACTGCCTATCATCCGCAGACAAACGGACAAGCATAGGTCACTAACAGAGCACTCAAGAGAATTCTAGAACGAACCGTCGGTCATCATGGGAATAAATGGGCCGAAAACTAGATGATGCTCTGTGGGCATTCCGGAATGCCTACAAGTATCCCCTAGGAACTACACCCTATTGAATGATCTATAGAAAAGACTGTCATCTTCCGCTGGAGCTGGAGTATAAAGCTTTTTGGGCACTAAAAACCTGTAGCCTCAATCCTTCAGTAACCGCTAGACATCAGAAAATGCAAATGAATGAACTCGCCGAATTAAGAGACCAAGCTTATGAAACATCATACATCTACAAGGAACGAACAAAGGTGACGCATGATGCAAAATTGATACCTATAAAGTTCGCCCCTGGAGATAAAGTTCTACTCTTTAATTCCCGATTCAAGAAGTTCGCTGGAAAATTCAGATCAAGATGGAGTGGCCAATACAAAGTTATTTACGCTTTTCCATACGGAGCCGCGAATTTAAAGGACCCACTGGCAACTTCAAAGTCAATGACCACCGATTAAAAGCTTATCTAGAAGACCACGACAAGGAGGAGCACCTCTTCTCCTTCGATCCATTCTGAAGATCTGCAGAAAAAGTTGAGCTGAAACGACTTGATAAACAAAGCGCTCTTGGGAGGCACCCCTTGCTTATCCTTTTATTTTATTTATCTTCAAATTATTTTCAGTCTACAAATATATTATCTCTGTGCACTAACCCTAAGCGCCATACTTGCGCTTAGTGCTTACAAGTTTGTTGAATGTATTCAGTCAAAAATGTCAAGCTCATGAGCTTCTTATTGCATTCCAGTTCGCAGGAGGAGGACTCCCACAGTCTACCTATCGAAAAGCAGCACAGATCAGTTTTGGCCATCCACGGGACAGTTAGGTCCAAGACGTATGATCCTTGAGAGTGTTGAGGAGGACACTAGTACGGCACCACCAGCACCTCCAGTGCGACGCTCCCGACGTTTAGCTTCGAGACCAGCTGAGTTTCCAGAGTTACCAAAGACACGTGAGCCGCAGACTGTGATTCATTATGGAGCCACCTTGAATGATCCAGATGTTACTTGGGCAGTACTTAGAGACCAGCAGAGACTTTACCGAGCTCTCAGAGCGTACCTTTATCGTGAAGGAATGCCCAAGAGTACTCTGGGCCCTTCGTAGTTCAGGCTAGCACGCTATGTCTCTCCGACACGACAAGCTACCCTCAGGAACTCCACTCCAGTCTCAGTCCGTTCAGTCGCCTCAGCCGCCGTTCCGACTCACACTGCTCCCATTACGCCGCTTGTGCTAGCTGTTTCACCTCCTAGAGGGCTGCCACTTAGTGACAGTGCCCATCTCAGTAGAGCCACCCATGGCTCAAGTTTTTGAGATTACCAGGAACATCCCCGAAGAAGAGCTGTTTCCGAGCTTATCACACCTGGAGTTGCCATCGGACCCTTGTCTAGACACGCTTCTGAGTCCCGAGCTAGATGTAGGACAACCATTAGAGTATTTGCCAACTCTTGAGGAAGATGATGATCTATTCGAACTTAATGGATACTTCACAGACACATCGCAATACACTGGCTCGGATAGTATTCCGTAGACTACTTTACTTTATTTTTAGTTTTATCTTTTAAAAGCATTATATGAAAAATTATATATAGTGAAAACGCTGCCTTTCATTTTTTGTTCTTAATGCAGGATATTATCAAAGAGACCGGTCCCTTCCAGCATTAGGAGAGCACTGGCCGTAGAAAGCACAACACTAGGAGAGTAACCTAATCGTAGGGAAGTAATCTTTCCTCAAAACTCATTCGATCATCACTGATTTGCGAGCGGAGGTGTACGAAATAATATTATATTTTACTACGAAATATGATACAATTTACACAAGTTTTATTTATTTATATAGATGGGATATACTTAAACCTTGCTACAACACTTATAAGCAGTGTACCTAATCGTAGAATAGTGTAGTTTTTAGTAAGTCCGGTTCGTTCCACAGGGAGCTGGCTGAGTTTAACGCTATATTTTTAACAACTATATTTATATAAAATATATTTAATTATAAATGGTAATATTATTATAAAAGGGGGTTTTTACCGTTTAATGACCGGTTTGTCGATTTTATATTTTAAGCGTAAAGATGAATGACGATAATATAAATGACAGAATTTAAATTGCGATAAAGTAAATTGCAGTAATTAAAATGACAGTAAATAAAGGTACGATGAAATATGAAATAAAAATATTATGCTTATTTAAACTTCCGTAATCATGATGTTTGACGTGTTGATTTTAGTTTATTTCTATGGTTAATTGTCCTTTGTCCTGGATTATTCAATATGTCCATCTGGTTTTTGTCCATAACAGTCCATCAGTCATAAATATAAAGTGCGAGTGTCCTCGTCAAATTATCCTTATATCCGAAGTCAAATATTCCAACTAATTGGGGACTTAAACTATAATTACACCAATTTTCCTTGTATATAATTCACCTCTGTTTTAATAAGTCCATTGACTATTAATCCATTCCCATGTCCGGTTAAATGAACGATTATTAGTACTTATAAATATCCCACCCATCGTGTCCGATCGAGTGTATATGGTTATTTATAGGTACGTCCAATTATAAATCTTTATATTAAAATTAACAAACTATCATTTAGTTAAACAAATATAAAGCCCATTAATAGCCCATAGTCTAATTTCCACAAGTGTCGTTCTTTTGTTCAAACCCCAATTATGGTACAAAGCCCAATTACCCCATCTTAAATATTTGGCCCAACATCATGATTACTTCGATTTAAATAAGCATAATAATAACTTAGTTACAAGACATTAATTTAAAAAGGAGAACATAACTTACATTGAGTATTTATCGCGTAGCTTTACACAGACAGAACTTCGACTTGAAAACCCGTAAAATAAACGTTATGCTACCCAAACTTGTAGAAATGTAACCACTAAATTAACCTACTCCTACTCCTAAAACTAAATTACATAAAATAAAAATTAAAAACTGAATTTGAAAATATAAAAGAGTGTATTTGAAGCTCGAGCACAGGCCTGGTATTTATAGCATTTTGGCCTGCTACAGTAACCCATGCGATCGCATGGGTTTTATGCCTATTTCCCATGCGATCGCATGGCCGCCAGATCCAGCTCACATATTTTTTGTACACTAGCTTGTCGACATATTTAATAAATATATATAATATATATATAATTATATATAATTATATATATTATATTATATTTTTGTGCATAGTTGACTCGTAATTTTGGCTCCGATGTTTTGTACGTTTACGCCCGGTTTATGTCTCGGTTCCGGTTTCTCGAACGTCTTTTCGTACAATTTAATATCGTGCAATTTGCGTTCCGCGACTTGCGTTCTTGTTAATCTTTAGACGTTTTTCTTCGATAAATTAAACCATTTGGAGTGTAACTTGTACGTTTGAGCATTTTGGACGTTTTCGCCTTTTAAATCTTCGTTTTCGACTTTAAATCTTCGTTTTCGAGCGATCTTCGTCTTTCGTCTTCACACTTATTTATTTTAAACAATTACAACTAAAAATAAGGAAATTACAATTAAAAACATTACATTTTGGAATGATATTGCGACTAAATATATGTTCTTTTGGAGCAATATCAATTATCCCTACACTTGAGCGTTGCTTGTCCTCAAGCAATACAGAACTTGAAATTAAATCACACGAATCACTTCTTTATTCTTCACACTTTATACATTAGTGATTTTGATACGGCAGTATAAACAATGATAGTAACGATGTGGTTTACAGTCCCACATGACTATATAAATTTAGATCCTTAAGGAAATTGGATCTTTATGAAAACATTTAATCTTTTGTAAATTCAATCTAGATTTTATCCTAGATAAGTTTTCCAGAATAACCCTTCACCGGTGTTTGCAAATTGTTTTTGTGGGTTTGGTGGGTTTCAAATTTGAAAATTTTAGCTCAAAACTTATGGTTTTGTGTCACCCACTTGCTAACCTTGTATTGGAAAAGCAACACGTACAGTATACTTGCTCCGTATATTACCTTTCGGTAAACTACCGTCCAGTTGTAAAGGAAAGCGTTGAACAAACAACTGTTAGGGCGATGTCTAATGACATGCAGATGTTCATGGTCTACAACGTGTCAGATGCAATTACTATCCTTTGTAGGAGCAATAGTAAAGATCACCCTATAATTTTTTTCGGTCTGGCACAAGGTCCTGTCTTTGACCATGCTATGCAACCACCGTTCTTACGGTTAACACCTAAATTGGTTCAGGTGACCTAATGAATTTCAGGTGAATTCCTAGGATTTTACGTTCAATGGTAATAAATGCATTGAAAATGGGTTTTCAGAAAACAAATCGGTTTTAATTTGATCAAAATATTTTCTCGTTCAAGCTCGAGTTTAGATATCATCGAATTCCACGAGTTTGTAATTCTCAATATTTAAAGTCAATCTCAAGGATTGAGTAATATCAGTCTTAAAAGCTGATTTTTAATCTTTAAGGAGATTATCCTTTCTGGAGGTCTGATTCATTAGTCTTATCAAGCTAATTTGCACGGCGCTCTCCTCATTTTACGAGACAGATCCTCTCATGGTTAGGATAAGTCTGACCACTTGGCGACCATGTTTGATGCTGAGGTCCGTGGATTTTCTGCTGATTTTAGAGATGACCTTTCTAGATTTTTCGTCAACCTACAGCTGGTCTGGACGACAACTTCTTGACCTAAATCAAGAAGCGCGTATCTTTTTTGGAAGACTTTACTTCCTTTTAATGATGGAATTGATCCATCATGTAGATCCATCTTTTCTTTTATCTTTATTATAATATTGCGGGTAAAACAGTCAATTTAGTCCAAAACAAAAGCATCTGCAATAACTTTACAGAAACATGTGATAGATAGTTTTTTTTAATTGAATAACTTGGTACATTCTCACCACACTTAGTTTCTTTCTTTGCCTTTTTATTCTCCTTTATTCCATTTTAAATGAATTCAAGTGTTTAAGGGTGTTTCTCAATTTATGTCCTTTCCAAGGTAACGATAATTTCGGTATTAACACCTAGTTTTCATCGTTCATAAATATGTATAAACATGATTTTGAATTCATTTATTTGAAAATTTTTAAAATTTTCACAAAATTTGGCAAATAAACTAAGTGCAAACCCGAGAGAATTTATAACCCTTTCCCACACTTGAGATCATGCAATGCCCTCATTTGCATGAAATCAGACTATAATTATAAATTCGCGAGGGTGATAAGTGTATAAAAGTGATTAAAAATACCCAGTTTGTAATTACAAAGCTCGTCGAATGATAGATGGCGCGCCTCATCGTTAATTCCTTCTTGTTTTATCACACATGTTTTTCTTCAAAAACGGTTGCTTTTCTGAACTGTTTGCTAATCTTTGAAAATGCGTCTTTTACCCTAACTTATTATGCATGTTTATTAACGAGTTATGCACTAACCCGAACCCCGAATTTAACGTTAAGTGGGGTTAGACTTCCCCATATTTAGCTGACGACATGTGAAGTCGGTAGAATAAGTTCCACGAATTAAAATAGTGAGCCAGTTATTTACATTTCGGGTGGTATAAAATATATCAATGGGTTTAAAGTTTAGACCCACCCGATCATCACTACTTAATTCTTTTTTAAGTGTAGCTTTTAGTAAATGGTTATGTCTCTTTTCTGGTTCTTGGTCAAATGGATCGATATACACCGACATACATATTATAGGGTGGACAATTCCTAACATTTTCTTCCTTTTATTCTCGGGATCAAAGTTTTCACCTCTATTACCCAATTGGGTGAAATCCGAGGTGTCATTATCTATTACAGCTCGTAGTTCATCTTCGGTAGATGACTCATCTTTTGAGAATATTGGGTTGGAAGGTTGTGGCTGGATTGAAGCAAATTCTTCTTCATTAACGGTCCTTATTGGTTCCTCCACTTTGGTCTCGGGGGTAAAATTTTCAACGTTATCGTTTTCCCAAGAGTACCAATTTTTCACCCTTACTTCTTCTTCATCCATTGATGGATCGATGATTTCGTTGGTGGATGCTAATGTGTCGATATGTTGTAAAATTGGTAAGACTGAATAAAAAATATCATCGGGATAGTTGGTGATTTCGGAGCTCTCGAATTCATCAAAATTCGATGATATGAGATTTTCTTGCACACAACTCCTCAGATCAACAGGTGTGTAATCTGATAGAGTTTCAGCTTGCCGATTTACAAACTCTCTCATTTGTTCATTTTGAGCATCAAGTTCTTCGAGTTTGATTTTCATATAATCTAAAGAATTTTCAGGCACATAATTTTCCTCGTCTTCTGGTTGTTGAGTTTGGATATATTCTTGGAAATAATCCCAATTAGAATTGTATTCCTCATAATCATTCCATTCAGGTTCCATGGGTGCATAATTTTCCATAGGAACGTAATAATAACATTCCCATCTTGAGTGATAATCTCCACAGATTTCACAACCAGTTATAATTTTGTCATTCGTGATCCAAGATTGATCGAACGAATTGTCATCAACACCCGTTTGAGAGTATTGATTAAATTGATTTCGGATGTCATAAAGAGTTTCCAAAATATTCTCGAGATTTTCCATAATGCGCTTATTACCAAATTTTAGCTACAATGTGGTGCATTTACTTAATTATCCTATTAGTTATAAAAATAAAAATTATATAAGTTATCCAATTAATAGACTTTTCTGCTTTTCCCACGTTTCGAATAGCCAATAGATGCAGCAGGGAGCCAGAACCCTTTAAATCGGAAGCTCACAACTCAGCCACTAACAAATCCAACTATTACTACGAAGCAGAAAATTTAGATGTCTATCAATTTAACTGCTTAAAATAATTTTTCGTTTTGAATTATTAGAGAAGAAATAGAGAAAATTCTAAGTCCTAAAAACTAGAGTGGCGAGAAATAAGAAAGAAAAAGAGCGCGTCGAAAAATGTTGAAAAATAAAAGGTCGAAAAATAATAGGCGTCGAAAAATAAAAATTAGAAAGTAGCGTGTCGAAACTTAAAAAAAACTAAAAACTAAGAATTAAAAGTTGCGTCTTATAATATTAAAGCTTAAAAGAAATACTATATCCCAAATGGCAATAACTTAAAAAGGTACTAAAATATAAAAACGGCGTCGCAAAATTCTAAAGCACCTAAATCTTATTCTAAAGAAAAAGCTTTTAAGGGATTTTACGGCAAAGCCTAAAAATCTAGAAATAAAAATAACTACGGCGAAAACTATATCTTAAAACTAAATACGAGCGAAAAATACAAATATTACGAAGAAACGATTAAAAAGATACAAAATATAAAAATAAAACTTAAAGTTGTAAAAAGCACAATTTTTATAAAAATATTATTTTTATATTATTTATATAAAAGTATTAATATAAATATATAAATAATAATAACTAAAACTTAAAATACAAATTATATTAAAACTATATAATAATTAAACCCTAATAATAATAATAATAATTAAATATTTTAACCTAATTTCGTAATTAATGCTCGGATCAGAGCTGTCAGGTTAACCCATGCGATCGCATGGTTTTACAACACCCGGCTCATGCGATCGCATGGGCCTGGGTTCCAATTTTTTTTTTTTTAAATTTGATATCGTTTTTCTAAAAATTTTATACAATTATATTTTTACAAATATATATTAAAAATATAGCGTTTCGCCGATTCCTCGGCAGCGGCGCCAAAAACTTGATGTGCGAGCGGAGGTGTACGAAATAATATTATATTTTACTACGAAATATGATACAATTTACACAAGTTTTATTTATTTATATAAATGGGATATACTTAAACCTTTCTACAACACTTATAAGCAGTGTACCTAATCGTAGATTAGTGTAGTTTTTAGTAAGTCCGGTTCGTTCCACAGGGAGCTAGCTGAGTTTAACGCTATATTTTTAACAACTATATTTATATAAAATATATTTAATTATATATAGTAATATTATTATAAAAGGGGGTTTTTACCGTTTAATGACCGGTTTGTCGATTTTATATTTTAAGCGTAAAGATGAATGACGATAATATAAATGACAGAATTTAAATTGCGATAAAGTAAATTGCAGTAATTAAAATGACAGTAAATAAAGGTACGATGAAATATGAAATAAAAATATTATGCTTATTTAAACTTCCGTAATCATGATGTTTGACGTGTTGATTTTAGTTTATTACCATGGTTAATTGTCCTTTGTCCTGGATTATTCAATATGTCCATCTGGTTTTTGTCCATAACAGTCCATCAGTCATAAATATAAAGTGCGAGTGTCCTCGTCAAATTATCCTTATATCCGAAGTCAAATATTCCCACTAATTAGGGACTTAAACTATAATTACACCAATTTTCCTTGTATATAATTCACCTCTATTTTAATAAGTCCATTGACTATTAATCCATTCCCGTGTCCGGTTAAATGAACGATTATTAGTACTTATAAATATCCCACCCATCGTGTCCGATCGAGTGTATATGGTTATTTATAGGTACGTCCAATTGTAAATCTTTATATTAAAATTAACAAACTATCATTTAGTTAAACAAATATAAAGCCCATTAATAGCCCATACTCTAATTTCCACAAGTGTCGTTCTTTTGTTCAAACCCCAATTATGGTACAAAGCCCAATTACCCCATCTTAAATATTTGACCCAACATCATGATTACTTCGATTTAAATAAGCATAATAATAACTTAGTTACAAGACATTAATTTAAAAAGGAGAACATAACTTACATTGAGTATTTATCGCGTAGCTTTACACAGATAGAACTTCGACTTGAAAACCCGTAAAATAAACGTTATGCTACCCAAACTTGTAGAAATGTAACCACTAAATTAACCTACTCCTACTCCTAAAACTAAATTACATAAAATAAAAATTAAAAACTGAATTTGAAAATATAAAAGAGTGTATTTGAAGCTCGAGCACAGGCCTGGTATTTATAGCATTTTGGCCTGCTACAGTAACCCATGCGATCGCATGGGTTTTATGCCTATTTCACATACGATCGTATGGCCACCAGATTCAGCTCACATATTTTTTGTACACTAGCTTGTCGACATATTTAATAAATATATATAATTTTATATAATTATATATATTATATTATATTCTTGTGCATAGTTGACTCGTAATTTTGGCTCCGATGTTTCGTACGTTTACGCCCGATTTATGTCTCGGTTTCGGTTTCTCGAACGTCTTTTCGTACAATTTAATATCGTGCAATTTGCGTTCCGCGACTTGCGTTCTTGTTAATCTTTAGACGTTTTTCTTTGATAAATTAAACCACTTGGAGTGTAACTTGTACGTTTGAGCATTTTGGACGTTTTCGCCTTTTAAATCTTCGTTTTTGACTTTAAATCTTCGTTTTCGAGCGATCTTCGTCTTTCGTCTTCACACTTATTTATTTTAAACAATTACAACTAAAAATAAGGAAATTACAATAAAAAACATTACATTTTGGAATGATATTGCGACTAAATATATGTTCTTTTGGAGCAATATCAATCACGCACTAAAATCTTTATGTGTGGGGTCATCCCCGCACCAAACTCAGAGATTCTAGAGGAACTGTCCTTAATTTATTAAATGCTAAAATATTCTGTTTCAGAGAACATTAAGGACAATGTTCTTCTAAGTGTGGGTTTCTGGGTAAAGGTTTAAGGGCACGTAACCGTAAAAACGCCAAAGTTTTGAAAAATTCTTTTATCTAAAAGTGACTAGCAAGAAATATATAGGTAATTTTGAAAAATTATTACCTCATTTTACCCAAAAGATTCTATAAAATTGCTAGAAATCAGTTTTCGAAACATTTACTAGAACGAAACGATTAAGCTAAAAACTCATGATTTACGTCAAAAGATTTCTTTCGACAAAATATGTTAAAGGCTACGCATGACCAAGCACGACCCCTACTCCCAAAAAGTGAGTACTTTTGGACGCAAAGTATCTGTTGAAATGTCCCGTTCATATCGTTTATAAACGTTTCATATTAATTGATCTCTTTGCGAGGTTTTGACCTCTATATGAGATGTTTTTCAAAGACTGCATTCGTTTTTAAAACAAATCATAACCTTTATTTTATTGACAAGGTTAAAAAGACACCACCTAGATTATCAAGAAATGATAATCTAAAAATATCACACTTACACACTACCAATACATATTGGTTTACAATATTAATATGTTACAACAAAGTAAATCTCGAATGCAATTTTAAACAATATTATACAATCATGCTGACACCGAATCTTGTCCATATTTTAGCATGCAACAGCGGAAGCTCTTAATAATCACCTGAGAATAAACATGCTTTAAATGTCAACAAAAATGTTGGTGAGTTATAAGTTTAACCTATATATTTATCAAATCGTAATAATAGACCACAAGATTTCATATTTCAATATACATCCCATACATAGAGATAAAAATCATTCATATGGTGAACACCTGGTAACCGAAATTAACAAGATGCATATAAGAATATCCCCTATCATTCCGGAAAATCCATCGGACATGATAAAAAAACAAATTCGAAGTACTAAAGCATCCGGTACTTTGGATGGGGTTCGTTAGGCCTAATAGATCTATCTTTAGGATTCGCGTCAATTAGTAGACCGGTTTACTAATTATTAGGCTACCAAGCAAAAGGGGCATATTCGGCTTCGATCATTCACCCATATAATGTAGTTTCAATTACTTGTGTCTATTTCATAAAACATTTATAAAACTGCATGTATTCTCATCCCAAAAATATTAGATTTTAAAAGTGGGACTATAACTCACTTTCACAGATTTTTACTTCGTCAGGAAGTAAGACTTGGCCACTGGTCGATTCATGAACCTATAACAAATATGTACATATATATCAAAGTATATTCAAAATATATTTACAACATTTTAATACATTTTAATGTTTTAAGTTTATTAAGTCAGCTGTCTTCGTTAGTAACCTACAACTAGTTGTCCACAGTTAGATGTATAGAAATAAATCTATATATATTATCTTGAATCAATCCACGACCCAGTGTATACACGTCTCAGGATAGATCACAACTCAAAGTATATATATTTTTGGAATCAACCTCAACCCTGTATAGCTAACTCAAACATTACTGCATATAGAGTGTCTATGGTTGTTCCAAATAATATATATACATGGGTCGATATGATATGTCAAAACATTTGCATACGTGTCTATGGTATCCCAAGATTACATAATATATTAGAATACATGAATAATACAATATAAGTTAGCTAGGATATGATTAATATAGATTTGTTACCAATTTTCACGTAGCTACAACAAGCAAAATTATTCAATCTTGTTTTACCCATAACTTTTTCGTTTTAAATCCGTTTTGAGTGATTCAAGTTGCTATGGTTTCATATTGAACTTAAGTTTATGAATATAAACAGAAAAAGTATAAGTTTATAGTAAGAAATACAGGTTACAATTCAATATTATAAGAGGTAGTCATTTCAGTCGAAAGAACGACATCTTGATGACCATTTTGAAAAACATACTTTCACTTTGAGTTTAACCATGATTTTTGGATATAGTTTCATGTTCATAAGAAAAATTATTTTCCCAGAAGAACAACTTTTAAATCAAAGTTTATCATAGTTTTTAATTAACTAACCCAAAACAGCCCGCGGTGTTACTAAGACGGCGTATATCAAGTTTTACGGTGTTTTTTGTGTTTTCAGGTTTTAAATCATTAAGTTAGCATACCATATAGATATAGAACATGTGTCTAGTTGATTTTAAAAGTCAAGTTAGAAGGATTAACTTTTGTTTGCGAACAAGTTTAGAATTAACTAAATTATGTTCTAGTGATTACAAGTTTAAACCTTCGAATAAGATAGTTTTATATATATGATTCGAATATGTTATGAGCATCATTACTACCTCAAGTTTTGGGGATAAACCTACTGGAAATGAGAAAAATAGATCTAGCTTCAAAGGATCCTTGAATGGCTAAAAAGTTCTTGAAACAGAATCATGACACGAAAACAAGTTCAAGTAAGATTTTCACTCAAAATAAGATTGTTATAGTTATAGAAATTGAATCAAAGTTTGAATATGAGTATTACCTTGTATTAGAAAGATATCTTACTGTAAATAAGATATATTTCTTGAGATTGAATGATCATTCAAAGTGGATTTGCAAGATTGGAAGTAAGCTAGCAAACTTGGAAGTGTTGTTGGTGTTTTCTTGAGTAGTTGTTTTGTAACTTGATTTATGTATGGATTTATGAACTAGATTGAGCTAGATTTTGATAAAGATGATGAAGAACACTTATAACAATGTAATAACACTTGAGAGAGAGTAATTTGATTCAAGAAAAAATTGAAAATGAAAGTGTTTGTGTACATCTACATTCACGTGAATCTTGATCATTCATATAGGCTCCATTAGTTTGTTATTTTGTGAGATATTTCATGCTAGATGTTAAATGATGGTTCCTACATGGTTAGGTGACTCACATGGGCTGCTAATATCTGATCATTGGAGTCTATATACCAATAGTAAATACATTTAGAAGCTGTGTATTGTACGAGTACAAATACGAGTGCATACGAGTAGAATTGTTGATGAAAATGAATGAGGATGTAATTGTAAGCATTTTTGATAAGTAGAAGTACTTTGATAAGTGTCTTGAAGTCTTTCAAAAGTGTATGAATACATATTAAAACACTACATGTATATATATTTTAACTGAGTCGTTAAGTCATCGTTAGTCGTTACATGTAAGTGTTGTTTTGAAACCTTTAAGTTAACGATCTTGTTAAATGTTGTTAACCCATTTTTTATTATATCTAATGAGATGTTAAATTATTACAATATCACAATATTATGATGTATTAATATATCTTAATATGATATATATACATTTAAATGTCGTTACAACGATAATCGTTACATATATGTCTCGTTTCGTAATCATTAAGCTAGTAGACTTATTTTTACATATGTAGTTCATTGTTAATACACTTAATGATATGTTTACTTATCATTTATCATGTTTAAATATAGTGTATCAATATCATAATATGATTCATATGTATTTAATAAGACGTTGTTATAACGATAATCGTTATATATATCGTTTTCGAGTTTCTTAATTCAATTGTCTCATTTTTATGTATATAACTCATTGTTAAAATACCTAATGAGATACTTACTTATCATAATATCATGTTAACTATATATATATATCCATATATATGTCATCATATAGTTTTTACTAGTTTTAACGTTCGTGAATCGCCGGTCAACTTGGGTGGTCAATTGTCTATATGAAACCTATTTCAATTAATCAAGTCTTAACAAGTTTGATTGCTTAACATGTTGGAAACACTTAATCATGTAAATATCAATTTCATTTAATATATATAAACATGGAAAAGTTCGGGTCACTACAGTACCTACCCGTTAAATAAATTTCGTCCTGAAATTTTAAGCAGTTGGAGGTGTTGACGTATCTTCTGGAAATAAGTGCGGGTATTTCTTCTTCATCTGATCTTCTCATTCCCAGGTAAACTCGGGTCCTCTACGAGCATTCCATTGAACCTTAACAATTGGTATCTTGTTTTGCTTAAGTCTTTTAACCTCACGATCCATTATTTTGATGGGTTCTTCGATGAATTGAAGTTTTTCATTGATTTGGATTTCGTATAACGGAATAGTTAGATCTTCTTTAGCAAAACATTTCTTCAAATTCGAGACGTGGAAAGTGTTATGTACAGCCGCGAGTTGTTGAGGTAACTCAAGTCGGTAAGCTACTGGTCCGACATGATCAATAATCTTGAATGGTCCAATATACCTTGGATTTGATTTCCCTCATTTACCAAATCGAACAACGCCTTTCGAAGGTGCAACTTTAAGCGTGGCCATATCTCCAATTTCAAATTCTATATCTTTTCTTTTAATGTCAGTGTAGCTCTTTTGTCGACTTTGGGCGGTTTTCAACCGTTGTTGAATTTAGATGATCTTCTCGGTAGTTTCTTGTATTATCTCTGGACCCGTAATCTATCTATCCCCCACTTCACTCCAACAAATCGGAGACCTGCACTTTCTACCATAAAGTGCTTCAAACGGCGCCATCTCAATGCTTGAATGGTAGCTGTTGTTGTAGGAAAATTCTGCTAACGGCGCCATCGGCTTTCATACCCGGCTACCGAAAATGTTTCTTGAGATCCTTATACATCTTCCCCACTTTAGGATGTATTGAGTATCTGGTTTTATGAGCTTCTCTAAGTACCATTTCTCTCATATCTCCAAATTTTGGTACCCAAATTCTTTCAGCCCTTTACCGGTTTTCATCTTCCCGAATATTAAGATGCTTCTCCGATCCTTTGGGTATTTCATCCTTTAAATTTCCCTCTTTTAAAATTCCTTGTTGCGCCTCCTTTATTTGAGTAGTAAGGTTAATGTGAATCATTATATTCATAGCTTTTACTCAAATGTGTTCTCTGTCTTTTCTGCTCAAGGCGTAGGCTACCACATTTGCTTTCCCTAGGTGGTAATGAATCTCAAAGTCGTAATCATTTACCAATTCAATCCACCTGCGCTGCTTCATGTTCAGTTGTTTCTGATTAAATATGTGTTGAAGACTTTTGTGGTTGGTATATATAATAGTTTTGACCCCATATAAGTAGTGCCTCCAAGTCTTTAATGCAAAAACAACGGCGCCTAATTCTAAATCATGCGTCGTATAATTCTGCTCGTGAATCTTCAATTGTCTAGACGCATAAGCAACTACCTTCGTTCGTTGCATTAATATACAACCGAGACCTTGCTTTGAGGCGTCACAATATATCACAAAATCATCATTCTCTTCAGGTAATGACAATATAGGTGCCGTAGTTAACTTTTTCTTCAATAATTGAAACGCTTTCTCTTGTTCATCATTCTATTCAAATTTCCTCCCTTTATGCATTAATGCAGTCAAGGGTTTTGCTATTTTGGAAAAATCTTGGATGAATCTCCTGTAATAACCAGCCAGCCCTAAAAATTGGCGTATGTGTTTCGGAGTTTTCGGGGTTTTCCACTTTTCAACGGTTTCAATCTTTGCTGGATCCACCTGAATACCTTCTTTGTTCAATATGTGACCGAGGAATTGAACTTTTTCCAACCAAAATGCACACTTTGAAAACTTAGCGTAAAGTTTTTCTTTTCTCAGCAACTCTTGCACTTTTCTCAAATGTTCTTCGTGCTCTTGATCATTCTTCGAGTAAATAAGTATGTCATCTACGAAAACAATGACAAACTTGTCAAGATATGACCCACACACTCGGTTCATGAGGTCCATGAACACAGCTGGTGCGTTAGTCAATCCAAACAGCATAATCATAAACTCGTAATGATTGTAACGCGTCCTAAAAGTAGTCTTCGGAATATCATCCTCTTTCACCAGCATTTGATGATATCCAGAACGTAAATCGATCTTCGAATAAACCGACGAACCTTGTAGTTGATCAAATAAGTCGTCAATTCTCGGTAAGGGGTAACGGTTGTAGTGACCCGAACTTTTCCATGTTTATATATATTAATTGAGATTGATATTTACATGATTAAATGTTTCCAACATGTTAAGCAATCAAACTTGTTAAGGCTTGATTAATTGAAATATGTTTCATATAGACAATTGACCACCCAAGTTGACCGGCGATTCACGAACGTTAAAACTTGTAAAAACGACATGACGATATATATATATATGGATATAAATATGGTTAACATGAGATTATGATAAGTAAGTATCTCCATAAGTATATTAACAATGAGTTATATACTTATAAACAAGACTACTAACTTAAGGATTTCGAAACGAGACATATATGTAACGATTATCGTTGTAACGACATTTAAATGTATATATATCATATTAAGATATATTAATATATCATAATATCATGATAATATAATAATTTAACATCTCATTAGATATAATAAACAATGGGTTAACAACATTAATTGAGATCGTTAACTTAAAGGTTTCAAAACAACACTTACATGTAACGACTAACGATGACTTAACGACTCAGTTAAAATGTATATACATGTAGTGTATTTAGATGTATTAAAATACTTTTGGAAGACTTCAAGACATATATCAAAACACTCATACTTAACGAAAATGGTTTCAGTTACTTTCCCATTCTTTTCTTTCATCAAGAATTCTAGTCGTATTCTTACCCGTATTATACACAGCTTCAAAACGTACTTACTATGGGTATATACCAATAGGAACTAGCATGGGATTCCACTCTTGATTATGTCATGTATGACTAATCAATTTTAACTTCTACCATGAGCTAGTCAACTAACTAGAACTCCTTTTAACCCCACTCACCACTCACCAATTACCACTCATCATTCACTCCATTTCACTTCCAATTCTCTTTCTAATTCTCTCTCAACACACACACACACACTATTATGAACGTATTTTTCCAGTAGTTAATCATCATCTTCATCAAAAATCACTTCAAGAATCAAGCTATAATCATCATAGGAAGAACACTTCAAGAACACTTCAAAAATCCCTTCAAGTTTACTAATTTACTTCCAAGCTTTCTAATCCATTCCAAGTAATCATCTAAGATCAAGAAACCTTTGTTATATACAGTAGGTTATCTTTCTTATTCAAGGTAATATTCATATTCAAACTTTGATTCAATTTCGATAACTATAAACTATCTTAATTCGAGTAAAAATCTTACTTGAACTTGTTTTTGTGTCATGATCCTACTTCAAGAACTTTCAAGCCATCCAAGATCCTTTGAAGCTAGATCATTTCTTGTCATTTCCAGTAGGTTTACCTACTAAACTTGAGGTAGTAATGATGTTCATAACATCATTCGATTCATATATATAAAACTATCTTATTCGAAGGTTTAAACTTGTAATCACTAGAACATAGTTTAGTTAATTCTAAACTTGTTCGCAAACAAAAGTTAATCCTTCTAACTTGACTTTTAAAATCAATTAAACACATGTTCTATATCTATATGATATGCTAACTTAATGATTTAAAACCTGGAAACACGGAAAACACCGTAAAACCGGATTTACGCCGTCGTAGTAACACCGCGGGCTGTTTTGGGTTAGTTAATTAAAAACTATGATAAACTTTGATTTAAAAGTTGTTATTCTGAGAAAATGATTTTAATTATGAACATGAAACTATATCCAAAAATTATGGTTAAACTCAAAGTGGAAGTATGTTTTCTAAAATGGTCATCTAGACGTCGTTCTTTCGACTGAAATGACTACCTTTACAAAAACGACTTGTAACTTATTTTTACGACTATAAACCTATACTTTTTCTGTTTAGATTCATAAAATAGAGTTCAATATGAAACCATAGCAATTTTATTCACTCAAAACGGATTTAAAATGAAGAAGTTATGGGTAAAACAAGATTGGATAATTTTTCTCATTTTAGCTACGTGAAAATTGGTAACAAATCTATTCCAACCATAATTTAATCAACTTGTATTATATATTATGTAATCTTGAGATACCATAGACACGTATACAATGTTTCGACCTATCATGTCGACACATCTATATATATTTCGGAACAACCATAGACACTCTATATGTGAATGTTGGAGTTAGCTATACAGGGTTGAGGTTGATTCCAAAATATATATAGTTTGAGTTGTGATCAATACTGAGATACGTATACACTGGGTCGTGGATTGATTCAAGATAATATTTATTGATTTATTTCTGTACATCTAACTGTGGACAACTAGTTGTAGGTTACTAACGAGGACAGCTGACTTAATAAACTTAAAACATCAAAATATATTAAAAGTGTTGTAAATATATTTTGAACATACTTTGATATATATATATATATTGTTATAGGTTCGTGAATCAACCAGTGACCAAGTCATACTTCCCGACGAAGTGAAAATCTGTGAAAGTGAGTTATAGTCCCACTTTTAAAATCTAATATTTTTGGGATGAGAATACATGCAGGTTTTATAAATGATTTACAAAATAGACACAAATACGTGAAACTACATTCTATGGTTGAATTATCAAAATTGAATATGCCCCTTTTATAAAGTCTGGTAATCTAAGAATTAGGGAACAGACACCGTAATTGACGCGAATCCTAAAGATAGATCTATTGTGTAGTGACCCGAACTTTTCCATGTTTATATATATTAATTGAGATTGATGTTTACATGATTAAATGTTTCCAACATGTTAAGCAATCAAACTTGTTAAGACTTGATTAATTGAAATAGGTTTCATATAGACAATTGACCACCCAAGTTGACCGGTGATTCACGAACGTTAAAACTTGTAAAAAAAAACTATATGATGACATATATATGGTTATATATATAGTTAACATGATATTATGATAAGTAAACATATCATTAATTATATTAACAATGAACTACATATGTAAAAACAAGACTACTAACTTAATGATTTTGAAACGAGACATATATGTAACGTTTATCGTTGTAACGACATTTAATGTATATATATCATATTAAGAGATATTCGTACATCATAATATCATGATAATATAATAATTTAAAATCTCTTTTGATATTATAAACATTGGGTTAACAACATTTAACAAGATCGTTAACCTAAAGGTTTCAAAACAACACTTACATGTAACGACTAACGATGACTTAACGACTCAGTTAAAATGTATATACATGTAGTGTTTTAATATGTATTTATACACTTTTGAAAGACTTCAATACACTTATCAAAATACTTCTACTTAACAAAAATGCTTACAATTACATTCTCGTTCAGTTTCATCAACAATTCTACTCGTATGCACCCGTATTCGTACTCGTACAATACACAGCTTTTAGATGTATGTACTATTGGTATATACACTCCAATGATCAGCTCTTAGCAGCCCATGTGAGTCACCTAACACATGTGGGAACCATCATTTGGCAACTAGCATGAAATATCTCATAAGATTACAAAAATATGAGTAATCATTCATGACTTATTTACATGAAAACAAAATTACATATCCTTTATATCTAATCCATACACCAACGACCAAAAACACCTACAAACACTTTCATTCTTCAATTTTCTTCATCTAATTGAACTCTCTCAAGTTCTATCTTCAAGTTCTAAGTGTTCTTCATAAATTCCAAAAGTTCTAGTTTCATAAAATCAAGAATACTTTCAAGTTTGCTAGCTCACTTCCAATCTTGTAAGGTGATCATCCAACCTCAAGAAATCTTTGTTTCTTACAGTAGGTTATCATTCTAATACAAGGTAATAATCATATTCAAACTTTGGTTCAATTTCTATAACTATAACAATCTTATTTCAAGTGATGATCTTACTTGAACTTGTTTTCGTGTCATGATTTTGCTTCAAGAACTTTGAGCCATCCAAGGATCCATTGAAGCTAGATCCATTTTTCTCTTTTCCAGTAGGTTCATCCAAGGAACTTAAGGTAGTAATGATGTTCATAACATCATTCGATTCATACATATAAAGCTATCTTATTCGAAGGTTTAAACTTGTAATCACTAGAACATAGTTTAGTTAATTCTAAACTTGTTCGCAAACAAAAGTTAATCCTTCTAACTTGACTTTTAAAATCAACTAAACACATGTTCTATATCTATATGATATGCTAACTTAATGATTTAAAACCTGGAAACACGAAAAACACCGTAAAACCGGATTTACGCCGTCGTAGTAACACCGCGGGCTGTTTTGGGTTAGTTAATTAAAAACTATGATAAACTTTGATTTAAAAGTTGTTATTCTGAGAAAATGATTTTTATTATGAACATGAAACTATATCCAAAAATTATGGTTAAACTCAAAGTGGAAGTATGTTTTCTAAAACGGTCATCTAGACGTCGTTCTTTCGACTGAAATGACTACCTTTACAAAAACGACTTGTAACTTATTTTTCCGACTAGAAACCTATACTTTTTTTGTTTAGATTCATAAAATAGAGTTCAATATGAAACCATAGCAATTTGATTCACTCAAAACGGATTTAAAATGAAGAAGTTATGGGTAAAACAAGATTGAATAATTTTTCTCATTTTAGCTACGTGAAAATTGATAACAAATCTATTCCAACCATAACTTAATCAACTTGTATTATATATTATGTAATCTTGAGATACCATAGACACGTATACAATGTTTCGACCTATCATATCGACACATCTATATATATTTCGGAACAACCATAGACACTCTATATGTGAATGTTGGAGTTAGCTATACAGGGTTGAGGTTGATTCCAAAATATATATAGTTTGAGTTGTGATCAATACTGAGATACGTATACACTGGGTCGTGGATTGATTCAAGATAATATTTATCGATTTATTTCTGTACATCTAACTGTGGACAACTAGTTGTAGGTTACTAACGAGGACAGCTGACTTAATAAACTTAAAACATCAAAATATATTAAAAGTGTTGTAAATATATTTTGAACATACTTTGATATATATGTATATATTGTTATAGGTTCGTGAATCAACCAGTGGCCAAGTCTTACTTCCCGACGAAGTAAAAATCTGTGAAAGTGAGTTATAGTCCCACTTTTAAAATCTAATATTTTTGGGATGAGAATACATGCAGGTTTTATAAATGATTTACAAAATAGACACAAGTACGTGAAACTACATTCTATGGTTGAATTATCGAAATCGAATATGCCCCTTTTTATTAAGTCTGGTAATCTAAGAATTAGGGAACAGACACCCTAATTGACGCGAATCCTAAAGATAGATCTATTGGGCCTAACAAACCCCATCCAAAGTACCGGATGCTTTAGTACTTCGAAATTTATATCATATCCGAAGGGTGTCCCGGAATGATGGGGATATTCTTATATATGCATCTTGTTATTGTCGGTTACCAGGTGTTCACCATATGAATGATTTTTATCTCTATGTATGGGATGTGTATTGAAATATGAAATCTTGTGGTCTATTGTTACGATTTGATATATATAGGTTAAACCTATAACTCACCAACATTTTTGTTGACGTTTTAAGCATGTTTATTCTCAGGTGATTATTAAGAGCTTCCGCTGTCGCATACTTAAATAAGGACAAGATTTGGAGTCCATGCTTGTATGATATTGTGTAAAAACTGCATTCAAGAAACTTATTTTGTTGTAACATATTTGTATTGTAAACCATTATGTAATGGTCGTGTGTAAACAGGATATTTTAGATTATCATTATTTGATAATCTACGTAAAGCTTTTTAAACCTTTATTGATGAAATAAAGGTTATGGTTTGTTTAAAAATGAATGCAGTCTTTGAAAAACGTCTCATATAGAGGTCAAAACCTCGCAACGAAATCAATTAATATGGAACGTTTTTAATCAATAAGAACGGGACATTTCAGTTGGTATCCGAGCGTTGGTCTTAGAGAACCAGAAAATTTGCATTAGTGTGTCTTATCGAGTTTGTTAGGATGCATTAGTGAGTCTGGACTTCGACCATGTTTTCTTTAAAAATGATTGCTTAACATTTTTGTTGGAAACTATATATTTTTAACATATGAATATTATGTGATATATTAATCTCTTAACGTGTTTGATATTATGTGATAGATGTCTACCTCTAGAACAAGTCCCATTGACTCACCTAATAATAATGAAGAGTCAAATGTAAATTGGAATGATTTGTGGACTGATTCACAAGTTCCCGAAGAGGAACCGGAAGAAGAGTCGGAACCGGAAGAAGAATCGGAACCGGAAGAAGAATCGGAACCGGATGAAGAAATAGAACCGGTGGGGGAAATAATAAAACGGTTAAGTAAAAGAAAATCCTCAACCAACCGACCAAAGTTAATTATGGTCAATGGTGTTTCCGCCAAGGAAGCAAAATATTGGGAGGATTACCAATTCTCCGATGAATCGGATTCCGACGAGAATTCCGATGATGTTATAGAAATTACCCCAACTGAATTTAAAAAGGCAAAAGAAAATAATAAGGGAAAGGGCATAAAAATAGAGAAATCTAATTCCAACCCCGATGAACTTTATATGTATCGTCAACCCCCGAAGTCCTTAAGTTGTAACAATGACCCGGGAACCTCTAAACCACCAGGTTTTTCTAAACCAATGTGGACAACGACGGCTCGTATTAGGGGAACATCATATATCCCTAGAAACTTGGCAAAACGAACCAAAACCGAAGAAGAAGAAACGAGCGAGTCGGAATAAGATAGTTGTATTCGTGTGGTGTAATATATGGAATATAGTGTTCTTATGCTTTATGATATATGTAAAAATTGCTTGTATTAATAAGTATTTTTTTTATGAATCTAACTCTTGTCTATTTTACAGTTTAAAAACACAAAATGGATAGACAACCCAATATTTTAAGAGACCTACCCGGAGACATGATTGATGAAATCTTGTCTAGAGTCGGCCAGAATTCTTCGGCACAACTATTTAAGGCGAGATCAGTTTGTAAGACATTCGAAGAACGTTCCAAGAATGTCTTGGTTTATAAGAGACTTTCGTTTGAAAGATGGGGGATATCACATTGGGAAACCCATAAGTTACGATGTGTTTACTTTGACGCATATATTGCGGGGAACCCAAATGCTATTTTACGCAACGGGTTAAGAAATTATTTTGACTCAATATATCCGAATATTGGACTTCGTGATTTAGAAAAAGCGGCTAACATGCAACATAAAGAAGCATGTTATGCTTACGGATTAGTAATGTTCGCTTCTCACCAAAGTGAGAACAAGAACATCGGGCTACAACTATTAAACAAAACGTTTCCACAAGTGACGGAGTCGGTAATTGGGGTAAGAAATGAGGTTTTTAGATTATTACGGGACTGTTGGACATTACGTAACCCTCGTCCCTTTGATGACGTTACAACACGCTGTCTTATCAACGGCCATAACGGTTATGTTGCACAAGACCAAGGATGGGAAGTAGTCCTAGTAAAACCAGAATGCATGACTTGTTTCTGGACGTATGAATTACGTGTCTTTATTGCCTTTGCTGAACGACTTGTGTACTAGCTAGAATTGTCTTCACAACTATCTTGTATCAAAGTTATTGTGTGCTATATTTCATGCTTTATGTAAAATAAGCGTATTGTAAGTTTGTAAAATATTGTATAAAAGTTTGAACGCGAAATATTATTATAATCAGTTTTTCATATAGAATTGTAGTAGTTGAATTGTATATTAGCTACTAAGTATGAACTTAACGGGTAGGTACTACCCGAATTTAAACTTATAAAACGCTAATATGAAGAAAAAGCTTTTATAAATGAGTTCATATTATGCTACGAAATACTATTAACTACTCTTAATATTCTGTATGATTAACTTGTTCCATTTAACTATTTTGAAGGAAATGGCACCGACTACTCGACACACCGTGAATATGAATGAAGAGGAATTCCGTACTTTTCTTGCTTCAAACATAGCCGCAGTACAGGCTGCGCTACATACCAACAATAACCTTGGATCTAGCAGTACAGGAAATCGTGTAGGATGCACCTACAAAGAATTCACTGCCTGCAAACCTTTGGAATTTGATGGAACCGAAGGACCGATCGGATTGAAACGGTGGACCGAGAAGGTCGAATCGGTGTTTGCCATAAGTAAGTGTACTGAAGAGGACAAAGTGAAGTACGCTACGCATACCTTCACAGGTTCTGCGTTAACATGGTGGAATACCTATCTAGAGCAAGTGGGACAAGACGATGCGTACGCACTACCGTGGTCAGCATTCAAGCACTTGATGAACGAGAAGTACCGTCCCAGAACCGAGGTCAATAAGCTCAAGACAGAACTTAGAGGGTTACGAACCCAAGGATTTGATATTACCACGTACGAAAGACGATTCACAGAATTGTGCCTATTGTGTCCGGGAGCATTCGAAGATGAGGAAGAGAAGATCGACGCGTTTGTGAAAGGATTACCGGAAAGAATCCAAGAAGATATAAGTTCACACGAGCCCGCCTCCATACAACAGGCATGTAGAATGGCTCACAAACTAGTGAACCAGATTGAAGAAAGAATTAAAGAACAGACTGCTGAAGAGGCCAATGTGAAGCAAGTCAAAAGAAAGTGGGAGGAAAATGGTGATAAGAATCACCAATACAACAACAACAGCAATTACAACAATAATCGCAACAATTATCCCAACAATCGCAACATCAATCGCAACTACAACAAACGGCCCAACAACAACAACAACAACAACAACAGCAACTACAACAATCATCCCAACAACAATAATAACCGCAACAACAACAACAATCAGAAGCAACTATGCCAAAGGTGTGAAAAGAATCACTCGGGGTTCTGCACCAAATTTTGCAACAAGTGTAAAAGAAATGGTCATAGCGCGGCGAAGTGTGAGGTCTACGGACCAGGGGTTAATAGAACGAAAGGAACAAATGGTGTCGGAACGAGTAATGGCGGAGCAAGTAGTGTCGGAGCAAGTTATGCCAATGTAGTTTGTTATAAATGTGGAAAACCAGGCCACATTATTAGAAATTGCCCGAACCAGGAGAACACGAATGGACAAGGCCGTGGAAGAGTTTTCAATATTAATGCGGTAGAGGCACAGGAAGACCCGGAGCTTGTTACGGGTACGTTTCTTATTGACAATAAATCTGCTTACGTTTTATTTGATTCGGGTGCGGATAGAAGCTATATGAGTAGAGATTTTTGTGCTAAATTAAGTTGTCCATTGACGCCTTTGGATAGTAAATTTTTACTCGAATTAGCAAATGGTAAATTAATTTCAGCAGATAATATATGTCGGAATCGAGAAATTAAACTGGTTAGCGAAACATTTAAGATTGATTTGATACCAGTAGAGTTAGGGAGTTTTGATGTGATAATCGGTATGGACTGGTTGAAAGAAGTGAAAGCGGAGATCGTTTGTTACAAAAATGCAATTCGCATTATACGAGAAAAAGGAAAACCCTTAATGGTGTACGGAGAAAAGGGCAACACGAAGCTACATCTTATTAGTAATTTGAAGGCACAAAAACTAATAAGAAAAGGTTGCTATGCTGTTCTAGCACACGTCGAGAAAGTACAAACTGAAGAAAAGAGCATCAATGATGTTCCCATTGCAAAAGAATTTCCCGATGTATTTCCGAAAGAATTACCGGGATTACCCCCACATCGATCTGTTGAATTTCAAATAGATCTTGTACCAGGAGCTGCACCAATAGCTCGTGCTCCTTACAGACTCGCACCCAGCGAGATGAAAGAACTGCAAAGCCAATTACAAGAACTTTTAGAGCGTGGTTTCATTCGACCAAGCACATCACCGTGGGGAGCTCCTGTTTTGTTTGTCAAGAAGAAAGATGGTACATTCAGGTTGTGTATCGACTACCGAGAGTTGAACAAACTTACCATCAAGAACCGCTACCCACTACCGAGAATCGACGACTTATTTGATCAACTACAAGGCTCGTCTGTTTATTCAAAGATTGACTTACGTTCCGGGTATCATCAAATGCGGGTGAAAGAAGATGATATTCCAAAGACTGCTTTCAGAACACGTTACGGTCATTACGAGTTTATGGTCATGCCGTTTGGTTTAACTAATGCACCAGCTGTGTTCATGGACCTTATGAACCGAGTGTGTGGACCATACCTTGACAAGTTTGTCATTGTTTTCATTGATGACATACTTATTTACTCAAAGAATGACCAAGAACACGGTGAACATTTGAGAAAGGTGTTAGAAGTATTGAGGAAGGAAGAATTGTACGCTAAGTTTTCAAAGTGTGCATTTTGGTTGGAAGAAGTTCAATTCCTCGGTCACATAGTGAACAAAGAAGGTATTAAGGTGGATCCGGCAAAGATAGAAACTGTTGAAAAGTGGGAAACCCCGAAAACTCCGAAACACATACGCCAGTTTTTAGGACTAGCTGGTTACTACAGAAGGTTCATCCAAGACTTTTCCAGAATAGCAAAACCCTTGACTGCATTAACGCATAAAGGGAAGAAATTTGAATGGAATGATGAACAAGAGAAAGCGTTTCAGTTATTGAAGAAAAAGCTAACTACGGCACCTATATTGTCATTGCCTGAAGGGAATGATGATTTTGTGATTTATTGTGACGCATCAAAGCAAGGTCTCGGTTGTGTATTAATGCAACGAACGAAGGTGATTGCTTATGCGTCTAGACAATTGAAGATTCACGAACAAAATTATACGACGCATGATTTGGAATTAGGCGCGGTTGTTTTTGCATTAAAGACTTGGAGGCACTACTTATATGGGGTCAAAAGTATTATATATACCGACCACAAAAGTCTTCAACACATATTTAATCAGAAACAACTGAATATGAGGCAGCGTAGGTGGATTGAATTATTGAATGATTACGATTTTGAGATTCGTTACCACCCGGGGAAGGCAAATGTGGTAGCCGATGCCTTGAGCAGGAAGGATAGAGAACCCATTCGAGTAAAATCTATGAATATAATGATTCATAATAACATTACTACTCAAATAAAGGAGGCGCAACAAGGAGTTTTAAAAGAGGGAAATTTAAAGGATGAAATACCCAAAGGATCGGAGAAGCATCTTAATATTCGGGAAGACGGAACCCGGTATAGGGCTGAAAGGATTTGGGTACCAAAATTTGGAGATATGAGAGAAATGGTACTTAGAGAAGCTCATAAAACCAGATACTCAATACATCCTGGAACGGGGAAGATGTACAAGGATCTCAAGAAACATTTTTGGTGGCCGGGTATGAAAGCCGATGTTGCTAAATACGTAGGAGAATGTTTGACGTGTTCTAAGGTCAAAGCTGAGCATCAGAAACCATCAGGTCTACTTCAACAACCCGAAATCCCGGAATGGAAATGGGAAAACATTACCATGGATTTCATCACTAAATTGCCAAGGACTGCAAGTGGTTTTGATACTATTTGGGTAATAGTTGATCGTCTCACCAAATCAGCACACTTCCTACCAATAAGAGAAGATGACAAGATGGAGAAGTTAGCACGACTGTATTTGAAGGAAGTCGTCTCCAGACATGGAATACCAATCTCTATTATCTCTGATAGGGATGGCAGATTTATTTCAAGATTCTGGCAGACATTACAGCAAGCATTAGGAACTCGTCTAGACATGAGTACTGCCTATCATCCACAAACTGATGGGCAGAGCGAAAGGACGATACAAACGCTTGAAGACATGCTACGAGCATGTGTTATTGATTTCGGAAACAGTTGGGATCGACATCTACCGTTAGCAGAATTTTCCTACAACAACAGCTACCATTCAAGCATTGAGATGGCGCCGTTTGAAGCACTTTATGGTAGAAAGTGCAGGTCTCCGATTTGTTGGAGTGAGGTGGGGGATAGACAGATTACGGGTCCGGAGATTATACAAGAAACTACCGAGAAGATCATCCAAATTCAACAACGGTTGAAAACCGCCCAAAGTCGACAAAAGAGCTACGCTGACATTAAAAGAAAAGATATAGAATTTGAAATTGGAGAGATGGTCATGCTTAAAGTTTCACCTTGGAAAGGCGTTGTTCGATTTGGTAAACGAGGGAAATTAAATCCAAGGTATATTGGACCATTCAAGATTATTGATCGTGTCGGACCAGTAGCTTACCGACTTGAGTTACCTCAACAACTCGCGGCTGTACATAACACTTTCCACGTCTCGAATTTGAAGAAATGTTTTGCTAAAGAAGATCTCACTATTCCGTTAGATGAAATCCAAATCAACGAAAAACTCCAATTCATCGAAGAACCCGTCGAAATAATGGATCGTGAGGTTAAAAGACTTAAGCAAAACAAGATACCAATTGTTAAGGTTCGATGGAATGCTCGTAGAGGACCCGAGTTCACCTGGGAGCGTGAAGATCAGATGAAGAAGAAATACCCGCATCTATTTCCAGAAGATTCGTCAACGCCTTCAACAGCTTAAAATTTCGGGACGAAATTTATTTAACGGGTAGGTACTGTAGTGACCCGAACTTTTCCATGTTTATATATATTAATTGAGATTGATGTTTACATGATTAAATGTTTCCAACATGTTAAGCAATCAAACTTGTTAAGACTTGATTAATTGAAATAGGTTTCATATAGACAATTGACCACCCAAGTTGACCGGTGATTCACGAACGTTAAAACTTGTAAAAAAAAACTATATGATGACATATATATGGTTATATATATAGTTAACATGATATTATGATAAGTAAACATATCATTAATTATATTAACAATGAACTACATATGTAAAAACAAGACTACTAACTTAATGATTTTGAAACGAGACATATATGTAACGTTTATCGTTGTAACGACATTTAATGTATATATATCATATTAAGAGATATTCGTACATCATAATATCATGATAATATAATAATTTAAAATCTCTTTTGATATTATAAACATTGGGTTAACAACATTTAACAAGATCGTTAACCTAAAGGTTTCAAAACAACACTTACATGTAACGACTAACGATGACTTAACGACTCAGTTAAAATGTATATACATGTAGTGTTTTAATATGTATTTATACACTTTTGAAAGACTTCAATACACTTATCAAAATACTTCTACTTAACAAAAATGCTTACAATTACATTCTCGTTCAGTTTCATCAACAATTCTACTCGTATGCACCCGTATTCGTACTCGTACAATACACAGCTTTTAGATGTATGTACTATTGGTATATACACTCCAATGATCAGCTCTTAGCAGCCCATGTGAGTCACCTAACACATGTGGGAACCATCATTTGGCAACTAGCATGAAATATCTCATAAGATTACAAAAATATGAGTAATCATTCATGACTTATTTACATGAAAACAAAATTACATATCCTTTATATCTAATCCATACACCAACGACCAAAAACACCTACAAACACTTTCATTCTTCAATTTTCTTCATCTAATTGAACTCTCTCAAGTTCTATCTTCAAGTTCTAAGTGTTCTTCATAAATTCCAAAAGTTCTAGTTTCATAAAATCAAGAATACTTTCAAGTTTGCTAGCTCACTTCCAATCTTGTAAGGTGATCATCCAACCTCAAGAAATCTTTGTTTCTTACAGTAGGTTATCATTCTAATACAAGGTAATAATCATATTCAAACTTTGGTTCAATTTCTATAACTATAACAATCTTATTTCAAGTGATGATCTTACTTGAACTTGTTTTCGTGTCATGATTTTGCTTCAAGAACTTTGAGCCATCCAAGGATCCATTGAAGCTAGATCCATTTTTCTCTTTTCCAGTAGGTTCATCCAAGGAACTTAAGGTAGTAATGATGTTCATAACATCATTCGATTCATACATATAAAGCTATCTTATTCGAAGGTTTAAACTTGTAATCACTAGAACATAGTTTAGTTAATTCTAAACTTGTTCGCAAACAAAAGTTAATCCTTCTAACTTGACTTTTAAAATCAACTAAACACATGTTCTATATCTATATGATATGCTAACTTAATGATTTAAAACCTGGAAACACGAAAAACACCGTAAAACCGGATTTACGCCGTCGTAGTAACACCGCGGGCTGTTTTGGGTTAGTTAATTAAAAACTATGATAAACTTTGATTTAAAAGTTGTTATTCTGAGAAAATGATTTTTATTATGAACATGAAACTATATCCAAAAATTATGGTTAAACTCAAAGTGGAAGTATGTTTTCTAAAACGGTCATCTAGACGTCGTTCTTTCGACTGAAATGACTACCTTTACAAAAACGACTTGTAACTTATTTTTCCGACTAGAAACCTATACTTTTTTTGTTTAGATTCATAAAATAGAGTTCAATATGAAACCATAGCAATTTGATTCACTCAAAACGGATTTAAAATGAAGAAGTTATGGGTAAAACAAGATTGGATAATTTTTCTCATTTTAGCTACGTGAAAATTGATAACAAATCTATTCCAACCATAACTTAATCAACTTGTATTATATATTATGTAATCTTGAGATACCATAGACACGTATACAATGTTTCGACCTATCATATCGACACATCTATATATATTTCGGAACAACCATAGACACTCTATATGTGAATGTTGGAGTTAGCTATACAGGGTTGAGGTTGATTCCAAAATATATATAGTTTGAGTTGTGATCAATACTGAGATACGTATACACTGGGTCGTGGATTGATTCAAGATAATATTTATCGATTTATTTCTGTACATCTAACTGTGGACAACTAGTTGTAGGTTACTAACGAGGACAGCTGACTTAATAAACTTAAAACATCAAAATATATTAAAAGTGTTGTAAATATATTTTGAACATACTTTGATATATATGTATATATTGTTATAGGTTCGTGAATCAACCAGTGGCCAAGTCTTACTTCCCGACGAAGTAAAAATCTGTGAAAGTGAGTTATAGTCCCACTTTTAAAATCTAATATTTTTGGGATGAGAATACATGCAGGTTTTATAAATGATTTACAAAATAGACACAAGTACGTGAAACTACATTCTATGGTTGAATTATCGAAATCGAATATGCCCCTTTTTATTAAGTCTGGTAATCTAAGAATTAGGGAACAGACACCCTAATTGACGCGAATCCTAAAGATAGATCTATTGGGCCTAACAAACCCCATCCAAAGTACCGGATGCTTTAGTACTTCGAAATTTATATCATATCCGAAGGGTGTCCCGGAATGATGGGGATATTCTTATATATGCATCTTGTTATTGTCGGTTACCAGGTGTTCACCATATGAATGATTTTTATCTCTATGTATGGGATGTGTATTGAAATATGAAATCTTGTGGTCTATTGTTACGATTTGATATATATAGGTTAAACCTATAACTCACCAACATTTTTGTTGACGTTTTAAGCATGTTTATTCTCAGGTGATTATTAAGAGCTTCCGCTGTCGCATACTTAAATAAGGACAAGATTTGGAGTCCATGCTTGTATGATATTGTGTAAAAACTGCATTCAAGAAACTTATTTTGTTGTAACATATTTGTATTGTAAACCATTATGTAATGGTCGTGTGTAAACAGGATATTTTAGATTATCATTATTTGATAATCTACGTAAAGCTTTTTAAACCTTTATTGATGAAATAAAGGTTATGGTTTGTTTAAAAATGAATGCAGTCTTTGAAAAACGTCTCATATAGAGGTCAAAACCTCGCAACGAAATCAATTAATATGGAACGTTTTTAATCAATAAGAACGGGACATTTCATATTGGGCCTAACAAACCCCATCCAAAGTACCGGATGCTTTAGTACTTCGAAATTTATATCATATCCGAAGGGTGTCCCGGAATGATGGGGATATTCTTATATATGCATCTTGTTAATGTCGGTTACCAGGTGTTCACCATATGAATGATTTTTATCTCTATGTATGGGATGTGTATTGAAATATGAAATCTTGTGGTCTATTGTTACGATTTGATATATATAGGTTAAACCTATAACTCACCAACATTTTTATTGACGTTTTAAGCATGTTTATTCTCAGGTGATTATTAAGAGCTTCCGCTGTCGCATACTTAAATAAGGACGAGATTTGGAGTCCATGCTTGTATGATATTGTGTAAAAACTGCATTCAAGAAACTTATTTTGTTGTAACATATTTGTATTGTAAACCATTATGTAATGGTCGTGTGTAAACAGGATATTTTAGATTATCATTATTTGGTAATCTACGTAAAGCTTTTTAAACCTTTATTGATGAAATAAAGGTTATGGTTTGTTTTAAAATGAATGCAGTCTTTGAAAAACGTCTCATATAGAGGTCAAAACCTCGCAACGAAATCAATTAATATGGAACGTTTTTAATCAATAAGAACGGGACATTTCAGTTGGTATCCGAGCGTTGGTCTTAGAGAACCAGAATTTTGCATTAGTGTGTCTTATCGAGTTTGTTAGGATGCATTAGTGAGTCTGGACTTCGACCGTGTTTACTTGAAAAATAATTGCTTAACAAATTTTGTTGGAAACTATATATTTTTAACATGTGAATATTATGTGATATATTAATCTCTTAACGCGTTTGATATTATGTGATAGATGTCTACCTCCAGAACAAGTCCCATTGACTCACCTAATAATAATGAAGAGTCAAATGTAAATTGGAATGATTCGTGGACTGATTCACAAGTTCCCGAAGAGGAACCGGAAGAAGAGTCGGGACCAGAAGAAGAATCGGAACCGGAAGAAGAATCGGAACCGGATGAAGAAATAGAACCCGTGGGGGAAATAATAAAACGGTTAAGTAAAAGAAAATCCTCAACCAACCGACCAATGTTAATTATGGTCAATGGTGTTTCCGCCAAGGAAGCAAAATATTGGGAGGATTAGCAATTCTCCGATGAATCGGATTCCGACGAGAATTCCGATGATGTTATAGAAATTACCCCAACTGAATTTAAAAAGGCAAAAGAAAATAATAAGGGAAAGGGCATAAAAATAGAGAAATCTAATTCCAACCCCGATGAACTTTATATGTATCGTCAACCCCCGAAGTCCTTAAGTTGTAATAATGACCCGGGAACCTATAAACCACCAGGATTTTCTAAACCGTTGTGGAAAATAACAGCTAGTATTAGGGGAACATCATATATCCCTAGAAACTTGGCAAAACGAACCAAAACCGAAGAAGAAGAAACAAGCGAGTCGGAATAAGATAGTTGTATTCGTGTGGTGTAATATATGTAATATAGTGTGCTTATGCTTTATGATATATGTAAAAATTGCTTGTATTAATAAGTATTTTTTTTATGAATCTAACTCTTGTCTATTTTACAGTATAAAAACACAAAATGGATAGACAACCCAATATTTTAAGAGACCTACCCGGAGACATGATTGATGAAATCTTGTCTAGAGTCGGTCAGAATTCTTCGGCACAACTATTTAAGGCGAGATCAGTTTGTAAGACATTCGAAGAACGTTCCAAGAATGCCTTGGTTTTTAAAAGGCTTTCGTTCGAAAGACGGGGGATATCACATTGGGAAATCCATAAGTTACGATGTGTTTACTTTGACGCATATATTGCGGGGAACCCAAATGCTATTTTACGCAATGGGTTAAGAAATTATTTTGACTCAATATATCCGAATATTGGACTTCGTGATTTAGAAAAAGCGGCTAACATGCAACATAAAGAAGCATGTTATGCTTACGGATTAGTAATGTTCGCTTCTCACCAAAGTGAGAACAAGAACATCGGCCTACAACTATTAAACAAAACGTTCCCACAAGTGACGGAGTCGGTAATTGGGGTAAGAAATGAGGTTTTTAGATTGTTACGGGACTTTTGGACATTACGTAACCCTCGTCCCTTTGACGACATTACAACACGCTGTCTTATCAACGGCCATAACGATTATGTTCCACGAGACCAAGGATGGGAAGTAGTCCTAGTAAAACCAGAATGCATGACTTGTTTCTGGACGTATGAATTACGTGTCTTTATTGCCTTTGCTGAACGACTTGTGTACTAGCTAGAATTATCTTCACAACTATCTTGTATCAAAGTTATTGTGTGCTATATTTCATGCTTTATGTAAAATAACCGGTATTGTAAGTTTATAAAATATTGTATAAAAGTTTGAACGCGAAATATTATTATAATCAGTTTTTCATATAGAATTGTAGTAGTTGAATTGTATATTAGCTACTAAGTATGAACTTAACGGGTAGGTACTACCCGAATTTAAACTTATAAAACGCTAATATGAAGAAAAAGCTTTTATAAATGAGTTCATATTATGCTACGAAATACTATTAACTACTCTTAATATTATGTATGATTAACTTGTTCCATTTGACTATTTTGAAGGAAATGGCACCGACTACTCGACACACCGTGAATATGAATGAAGAGGAATTCCGTACTTTTCTAGCTTCAAACATAGCCGCAGTACAGGCTGCGCTACATACCAACAATAACCTTGGATCTAGCAGTACAGGAAATCGTGTAGGATGCACCTATAAAGAATTCACTGCCTGCAAACCTTTGGAATTTGATGGAACCGAAGGACCGATCGGATTGAAACGGTGGACCGAAAAGGTCGAATCGGTGTTTGCCATAACTAAGTGTACTGAAGAGGACAAAGTGAAGTACGCTACGCATACCTTCACAGGTTCTGCGTTAACATGGTGGAATACCTATCTAGAGCAAGTGGGACAAGACGATGCGTACGCACTACCGTGGTCAGCATTCAAGCACTTGATGAACGAGAAGTACCGTCCCAGAACCGAGGTCAATAAGCTCAAGACAGAACTTAGAGGGTTACGAACCCAAGGATTTGATATTACTACGTACGAAAGACGATTCACAGAATTGTGCCTATTGTGTCCGGGAGCATTCGAAGATGAGGAAGAGAAGATCGACGCGTTTGTGAAAGGATTACCGGAAAGAATCCAAGAAGATATAAGTTCACACGAGCCCGCCTCCATACAACAGGCATGTAGAATGGCTCACAAACTAGTGAACCAGATTGAAGAAAGAATTAAAGAACAGACTGCTGAAGAGGCCAATCTGAAGCAAGTCAAAAGAAAGTGGGAGGAAAATGGTGATAAGAATCACCAATACAACAACAACAGCAATTACAACAATAATCTCAACAATTATCCCAACAATCGCAACATCAATCGCAACTACAACAAACAGCCCAACAACAACAACAGTAACTACAACAATCATCCCAACAACAATAATAACTGCAACAACAACAACAATCAGAAGCAGCTATGCCAAAGGTGTGAAAAGTATCACTCGGGGTTCTGCACCAAATTTTGCAACAAGTGTAAAAGAAATGGTCATAGCGCGGCGAAGTGTGAGGTCTACGGACCAGGGGTTAATAGAACGAAAGGAACAAATGGTGTCGGAACGAGTAATGGCGGAGCAAGTAGTGTCAGAGCAAGTTATGCCAATGTAGTTTGTTATAAATGTGGAAAATCGGGCCACATTATTAGAAATTGCCCGAACCAGGAGAACACGAATGGACAAGGCCGCGGAAGAGTTTTCAATATTAATGCGGCAGAGGCACAGGAAGACCCGGAGCTTGTTACGGGTACGTTTCTTATTGACAATAAATCTGCTTACGTTTTATTTGATTCGGTTGCGGATAGAAGCTATATGAGTAGAGATTTTTGTGCTAAATTAAGTTGTCCATTGACGCCTTTGGATAGTAAATTTTTACTCGAATTAGCAAATGGTAAATTAATTTCAGCAGATAATATATGTCGGAATCGAGAAATTAAACTGGTTAGCGAAACATTTAAGATTGATTTGATACCTGTAGAGTTAGGGAGTTTTGATGTGATAATCGGTATGGACTGATTGAAAGAAGTGAAAGCAGAGATCGTTTGTTACAAAAATGCAATTCGCATTATACGAGAAAAAGGAAAACCCTTAATGGTGTACGGAGAAAAGGGCAACACGAAGCTACATCTTATTAGTAATTTGAAGGCACAAAAACTAATAAGAAAAGGTTGCTATGCTGTTCTAGCACACGCCGAGAAAGTACAAACTGAAGAAAAGAGCATCAATGATGTTCCCGTCGCAAAAGAATTTCCCGATGTATTTCTGAAAGAATTACCGGGATTACCCCCACATCGATCCGTTGAATTTCAAATAGATCTTGTACCAGGAGCTGCACCAATAGCTCGTGCTCCTTACAGACTCGCACCCAGCGAGATGAAAGAACTGCAAAGCCAATTACAAGAACTTTTAGAGCGTGGTTTCATTCGACCAAGCACATCACCGTGGGGAGCTCCTGTTTTGTTTGTCAAGAAGAAAGATGGTACATTCAGGTTGTGTATCGACTACCGAGAGTTGAACAAACTTACCATCAAGAACCGCTACCCACTACCGAGAATCGACGACTTATTTGATCAACCACAAGGCTCGTCTGTTTATTCAAAGATTGACTTACGTTCCGGGTATCATCAAATGCGGGTGAAAGAAGATGATATTCCAAAGACTGCTTTCAGAACACGTTACAGTCATTACGAGTTTATGGTCATGCCGTTTGGTTTAACTAATGCACCAGCTGTGTTCATGGACCTTATGAACCGAGTGTGTGGACCATACCTTGACAAGTTTGTCATTGTTTTCATTGATGACATACTTATTTACTCAAAGAATGACCAAGAACACGGTGAACATTTGAGAAAAGTGTTAGAAGTATTGAGGAAGGAAGAATTGTACGCTAAGTTTTCAAAGTGTGCATTTTGGTTGGAAGAAGTTCAATTCCTCGGTCACATAGTGAACAAAGAAGATATTAAGGTGGATCCGGCAAAGATAGAAACTGTTGAAAAGTGGGAAACCCCGAAAACTCCGAAACACATACGCCAATTTTTAGGACTAGCTGGTTATTACAGAAGGTTCATCCAAGACTTTTCCAGAATAGCAAAACCCTTGACTGCATTAACGTATAAAGGGAAGAAATTTGAATGGAAGGATGAACAAGAGAAAGCGTTTCAGTTATTGAATAAAAAGCTAACTACGGCACCTATATTGTCATTGTCTGAAGGGAATGATGATTTTGTGATTTATTGTGACGCATCAAAGCAAGGTCTCGGTTGTGTATTAATGCAACGAACGAAGGTGATTGCTTATGCGTCTAGACAATTGAAGATTCACGAGCAAAATTATACGACGCATGATTTGGAATTAGGCGCGGTTGTTTTTGCATTAAAGACTTGGAGGCACTACTTATATGGGGTCAAAAGTATTATATATACCGACCACAAAAGTCTTCAACACATATTTAATCAGAAACAACTGAATATGAGGCAGCGTAGGTAGATTGAATTGTTGAATGATTACGACTTTGAGATTCGTTACCACCCGGGGAAGGCAAATGTGGTAGCCGATGCCTTGAGCAGGAAGGACAGAGAACCCATTCGAGTAAAATCTATGAATATAATGATTCATAATAACCTTACTACTCAAATAAAGGAGGCGCAACAAGGAGTTTTAAAAGAAGGAAATTTAAAGGATGAAATACCCAAAGGATCGGAGCAGCATCTTAATATTCGGGAAGACGGAACCCGGTATAGGGCTGAAAGGATTTGGGTACCAAAATTTGGAGATATGAGAGAAATGGTACTTAGAGAAGCTCATAAAACCAGATACTCAATACATCCTGGAACGGGGAAGATGTACAAGGATCTCAAGAAACATTTTTGGTGGCCGGGTATGAAAGCCGATGTTGCGAAATATGTAGGAGAATGTTTGACGTGTTCTAAGGTCAAAGCTGAGCATCAGAAACCATCAGGTCTACTTCAACAACCCGAAATCCCGGAATGGAAATGGGAAAACATTACCATGGATTTCATCACTAAATTGCCAAGGACTGCAAGTGGTTTTGATACTATTTGGGTAATAGTTGATCGTCTCACCAAATCAGCACACTTCCTGCCAATAAGAGAAGATGACAAGATGGAGAAGTTAGCACGACTGTATTTGAAGGAAGTCGTCTCCAGACATGGAATACCAATCTCTATTATCTCTGATAGGGATGGTAGATTTATTTCAAGATTCTGGCAGACATTACAGCAAGCATTAGGAACTCGTCTAGACATGAGTACTGCCTATCATCCACAAACTGATGGGCAGAGCGAAAGGATGATACAAATGCTTAAAGACATGCTACGAGCATGTGTTATTGATTTCGGAAACAGTTGGGATCGACATCTACCGTTAGCAGAATTTTCCTACAACAACAGCTACCACTCAAGCATTGAGATGGCGCCGTTTGAAGTACTTTATGGTAGAAAGTGCAGGTCTCCGATTTGTTGGAGTGAAGTGGGGGATAGACAGATTACGGGTCCGGAGATTATATAAGAAACTACCGAGAAGATCATCCAAATTCAACAACGGTTGAAAACCGCCCAAAGTCGACAAAAGAGCTACGCTGACATTAAAAGAAAAGATACAGAATTTGAAATTGGAGAGATGGTCATGCTTAAACTTGCACCTTGGAAAGGCGTTGTTCGATTTGGTAAACGAGGGAAATTAAATCCAAGGTATATTGGACCATTCAAGATTATTGATCGTGTCGGACGAGTAGCTTACCGACTTGAGTTACCTCAACAACTCGTGACTGTACATAACACTTTCCACGTCTCGAATTTGAAGAAATGTTTTTCTAAAGAAGATGTCACTATTCCGTTAGATGAAATCCAAATCAACGAAAAACTTCAATTCATCGAAGAACCCGTCGAAATAATGGATCGTGAGGTTAAAAGACTTAAGCAAAACAAGATACCAATTGTTAAGGTTCGATGGAATGCTCGTAGAGGACCCGAGTTCACCTGAGAGCATGAAGATCAGATGAAGAAGAAATACTCGCATCTATTTCCAGAAGATTCGTCAACACCTTCAACAGCTTAAAATTTCGGGACGAAATTTATTTAACGGGTAGGTACTGTAGTGACCCGAACTTTTCCATGTTTATATATATTAATTGAGATTGAAATTTACATGATTAAATGTTTCCAACATGTTAAGCAATCAAACTTGTTAAGGCTTGATTAATTGAAATATGTTTCATATAGACAATTGACCACCCAAGTTGACCGGCGATTCACGAACGTTAAAACTTGTAAAAATGACATGACGATATATATATGGATATACATATGGTTAACATGAGATTATGATAAGTAAGTATCTCCATAAGTATATTAACAATGAGTTATATACTTATAAACAAAACTACTAACTTAAGGATTTCGAAACGTGACATATATGTAACGATTATCGTTGTAACGACATTTAAATGTATATATATCATATTAAGATATATTAATATATCATAATATCATGATAATATAATAATTTAACATCTCATTAGATATAATAAACAATGGGTTAACAACATTAATTGAGATCGTTAACTTAAAGGTTTCAAAACAACACTTACATGTAACGACTAACGATGACTTAACGACTCAGTTAAAATGTATATACATGTAGTGTATTTAGATGTATTAAAATACTTTTGGAAGACTTCAAGACATATATCAAAACACTCATACTTAATGAAAATGGTTACAGCTACTTTCCCATTCTTTTCTTTCATCAAGAATTCTAGTCGTATTCTTACCCGTATTATACACAGCTTCAAAACGTACTTACTATGGGTATATACCAATAGGAACTAGCATGGGATTCCAGTCTTGATTATGTCATGTATTACTAATCAATTTTAACTTCTACCATGAGCTAGTCAACTAACTAGAACTCCTTTTAACCCCACTCACCACTCACCAATTACCACTCATCATTCACTCCATTTCACTTCCAATTCTCTTTATAATTCTCTCTCAACACACACATACTATTATGAACATATTTTTCCAGTATTTAATCATCATCTTCATCAAAAATCACTTCAAGAATCAAGCTATAATCATCATAGGAAGAACACTTCAAGAACACTTCAAAAATCCCTTCAAGTTTACTAATTTACTTCCAAGCTTTCTAATCCATTCCAAGTAATCATCTAAGATCAAGAAACCTTTGTTATATACAGTAGGTTATCTTTCTTATTCAAGGTAATATTCATATTCAAACTTTGATTCAATTTCTATAACTATAAACTATCTTAATTCGAGTAAAAATCTTACTTGAACTTGTTTTTGTGTCATGATCCTACTTCAAGAACTTTCAAACCATCCAAGATCCTTTGAAGCTAGATCATTTCTTGTCATTTCCAGTAGGTTTAACTACTAAACTTGAGGTAGTAATGATGTTCATAACATCATTCGATTCATATATATAAAACTATCTTATTCGAAGGTTTAAACTTGTAATCACTAGAACATAGTTTAGTTAATTCTAAACTTGTTCGCAAACAAAAGTTAATCCTTCTAACTTGACTTTTAAAATCAACTAAACACATGTTCTATATCTATATGATATGCTAACTTAATGATTTAAAACCTGGAAACACGAAAAACACCGTAAAACCGGATTTACGCCGTTGTAGTAACACCGCGGGCTGTTTTGGGTTAGTTAATTAAAAACTATGATAAACTTTGATTTAAAAGTTGTTATTCTGAGAAAATGATTTTTATTATGAACATGAAACTATATCCAAAAATTATGGTTAAACTCAAAGTGGAAGTATGTTTTCTAAAATGGTCATCTAGACGTCGTTCTTTCGACTGAAATGACTACCTTTACAAAAACGACTTGTAACTTATTTTTCCGACTATAAACCTATACTTTTTCTTTTTAGATTCATAAAATAGAGTTCAATATGAAACCATAGCAATTTTATTCACTCAAAACGGATTTAAAATGAAGAAGTTATGGGTAAAACAAGATTGGATAATTTTTCTCATTTTAGCTACGTGAAAATTGGTAACAAATCTATTCCAACCATAATTTAATCAACTTGTATTATATATTATGTAATCTTGAGATACCATAGACACGTATACAATGTTTCGACCTATCATGTCGACACATCTATATATATTTCGGAACAACCATAGACACTCTATATGTGAATGTTGGAGTTAGCTATACAGGGTTGAGGCTGATTCCAAAATATATATAGTTTGAGTTGTGATCAATACTGAGATACGTATACACTGGGTCGTGGATTGATTCAAGATAATATTTATTGATTTATTTCTGTACATCTAACTGTGGACAACTAGTTGTAGGTTACTAACGAGGACAGCTGACTTAATAAACTTAAAACATCAAAATATATTAAAAGTGCTGTAAATATATTTTGAACATACTTTGATATATATGTATATATTGTTATAGGTTCGTGAATCAACCAGTGGCCAAGGCTTACTTCCCGACGAAGTAAAAATCTGTGAAAGTGAGTTATAGTCCCACTTTTAAAATCTAATATTTTTGGGATGAGAATACATGCAGGTTTTATAAATGATTTACAAAATAGACACAAATACGTGAAACTACATTCTACGGTTGAATTATCGAAATTGAATATGCCCCTTTTATAAAGTCTGGTAATCTAAGAATTAGGGAACAGACACCCTAATTGACGCGAATCCTAAAGATAGATCTATTGGGCCTAACAAACCCCATCCAAAGTACCGGATGCTTTAGTACTTCGAAATTTATATCATATCCGAAGGGTGTCCCGGAATGATGTGGATATTCTTATATATGCAGCTTGTTAATGTCGGTTACCAGGTGTTCACCATATGAATGATTTTTATCTCTATGTATGGGATGTGTATTGAAATATGAAATCTTGTGGTCTATTGTTACGATTTGATATATATAGGTTAAACCTATAACTCACCAACATTTTTGTTGACGTTTTAAGCATGTTTATTCTCAGGTGATTATTAAGTGCTTCCGCTGTCGCATACTTAAATAAGGACGAGATTTGGAGTCCATGCTTGTATGATATTGTGTAAAAACTGCATTCAAGAAACTTATTTTGTTGTAACATATTTGTATTGTAAACCATTATGTAATGGTCGTGTGTAAACAGGATATTTTAGATTATCATTATTTGGTAATCTACGTAAAGCTTTTTAAACCTTTATTGATGAAATAAAGGTTATGGTTTGTTTTAAAATGAATGCAGTCTTTGAAAAACGTCTCATATAGAGGTCAAAACCTCGCAACGAAATCAATTAATATGGAACGTTTTTAATCAATAAGAACGGGACATTTCAACGGTTCTTGATGGTAAGTTTTTTCAACTCTTAGTAGTCGATACACAACCTGAATGTACCATCTTTCTTCTTGACAAAAAGAACAGGAGCTCCCCATGGTGATGTACTTGGTCGAATGAAACCACGCTCTAAAAGTTCCTGTAACTGACTTTGTAATTCTTTTAATTCGCTGGGTGCGAGTCTGTATAGAGCACGAGCTATTGGTGCAGCTCCTGGTACAAGGTCTATTTGAAATTCAACGGATCGATGTGGGGGTAATCCCGATAATTCTTTCAGAAATACATCGGGAAATTCTTTTGCGACGAGAACATTACTGATGTTCTTTTCTTCAGGTTTAACTTCCTCGATGTGTGCTAGAATGACGTAACAACCTTTTCTTATTAGTTTTTGTGCCTTCAAACTACTAATAAGATTTAACTTCGCGTTGTTCTTTTCTCCGTACACCATTAAAGGTTTTCCTTTTTCACGCATAATGCGAATCACATCTTTGTAACAAACGACCTCTGATCTCACCTTTTTCAACCAGTCCATGCCAATTATTACATCAAAACTCCCTAACTCGACTGGTAATAAATCAATCTTAAACGTTTCATCAACCAGTTTAATTTCTCTATCCCGACATATATTATCTGCTGAAATTAATTTACCATTTGCTAATTCGAGTAAAAATTTATTATCCAAAGGCGTAAATGGGAAACTTAATTTAGCACAAAAATCTCTACTCATATATCTTCTATTCGTACCCGAATCAAATAATACATGAGCAGATTTATCGTCAATAAGAAACGTACCCGTAACAAGCTCCGGGTCTTCCTGTACTTCTACCGCATTAATATTGAAAACTCTTCCATGGCCCTGCCCATTAGTATTCCCCTGATTCGGGCAATTTCTAATAATGTGGCCCGGTTTTCCAATTTATAACAAACAGCGTTGGTATTACTTGCTCCGACACTATTCGTTCCGGCATTACTTGTTTTGACACTATTTGTTCCTTTAGTTCTGTTAAACATTGGTCCGTAGACCTCACACTTTGTCGCGCTATGACCATTTCTTTTACACCTGTTGCAAAATGTCGTGCAAAACCCCGGGTGATTTTCTTTACACCTATGACATGGCTGATTTTGGTTTTTGTTGCTGTTGTTGTTATTGAGGTTGTTATTGGGATTGTTATTGTTGTTGTTGTTGTTGTTGTTGTTGTTGTTGTTGTTGTTGTTGTTGTTGTTGTTGTTGGGACGTTTGTTGTAGTTATTGTTAAGATTGCGGTTATTGTTGCTATTGTTGTTGCGGTTATTGGGATAGTTGTTGCGATTGTGGTTGTAATTGTTATTGTTGTTGTACTTGTGACCCTTGTCACCGTTTTCCTCCCACTTCTTCTTGAGTTGTTTTGTGTTGGCTTCTTCGGCCTCCTGCTCTTTAATTCTTCCCTCAATATGATTTATGAGTTTATGAGGCATTAGACTTGCCTTTTGTATGGAAGCGGGCTCGTGTGAACTCACATCTTCTTGAATCCTTACTGGTAACCCTTTTACAAACGCGTCGATCTTCACTTCTTCACCTTCGAACGCTCCCGGACACAATAGGCACAACTCTGTGAATCATCGTTCATACGTGGTAATGTCGAACCCTTGTATTCGTAACTCTCTAAGCTCTACCCTAAGCTTATTGACCTCATTTCTAGGACGGTATTGCTCGTTCATCAATTGCTTGAATGCCGACCACGGTAGTGCATAAGCAGCATTTTTGTCTTACCTATTCCAGATAGGTGTTCCACCATGTTAACGCAGTACCTGTGAAGGTATGCGTAGCATACTTAACTTTGTCCTCTTCAGTACACTTACTTATGAAAACACTGATTTGACCTTCTCGGTCCACCATTTCAATCCAATTGGTCCTTCGGTTCCATCAAATTCCAAAGGTTTGCAGGCAGTGAATTCTTTGTAGGAGCATCATACACGATTTCTTGCGCCGTTAACTGCATTGCTAGATTAAGAGTTATTGTTGGTATGTAGTGCAGCATGTACTGCGGCTATGTTTGCAGTAAGAAAGGTACGAAATTCCTCTTCGCTCATATTCATGGTGTGTCGAGTAGTCGGTGCCATTTCCTTCAAAATAGCCAACTGAATCGAGTTAATCATACAGAATATTAAGAGTAGTAAATAGTATTTCGTAGCATGATATGAACTCATTTATAAAAGCTTTTTCTTCATATTAGCATTTTATAAGTTTTAATTCGGGTACTACCTACCCGTTAAGTTCATACTTAGTAGCTAATATACAATTCAACTACTACAATTTCATATGAAAAACTGATTATAATAATATATCACATTCGAATATTCTTCAAACTTACAAATTCCGCTATATTACATATAACATGAAATATAGCACATAATAACTTGATATAAGACAGTTTTGAAGATAAATCTAGTTAATACGCAAGTCGTTCAGCAAAGGTAATAAAGACACTTAATTCATAAGTCCAGAAACAAGTCATGCATTCTGGTTTTACTAAGATGACTTCCCATCCTTGGTCTTGTGGAAAGTAACCGTTATGACCATTGGCTAGGTAGCATGTTGTAATGACGTCAAAAGGGCGAGGGTTTCGTAATGTCCAACAACCCCGTAATAATCTAAAAACCTTGTTTCTCACCTCAACTACTAAATCCGTCACTTGTGGGAAGGTTTTATTTAAAAGTTGTAATCCGATGTTCTTTTTCTCACTTTGGTAAGAAGTGAACATCACTAACCCGTAAGCATAACATGCTTTTTTATGTTGCATGTTAGAAGCTCTTTCTAACTCACGAAATCCTATGTTGGAATATGTTGAGTCAAAATAGGTTCTTAACCCGTAGCGTAAAATTGCATTTGGGTTCCCCGCATTTAACGCTTTAAAGAAAACACGGCGTAACTTATGGTCTCCCCAATGTGATATACCCCACCTATCAAAGGAAAGCCTTTTATAAACTAAGGCATTTCTGGAAAGTCATTCAAATGTTTGACAAGTTAATTTCTCCATAACTAATTGTGCTGATGAATTCTGACCGACTCTAGACAAGATTTCATCAATCATATCCTCTGGTAGGTCTTCTAAAATATTCAGTTGTCTACCCTTAACATCCATTTTGTGTTTTTATACTATAAAATAGACAAGGATTAGATTCGTAAAAGATAATTAATAAACAATACAAGCAATTTTTACATAGAACATAAAAGTACAGCACACTATAATACATATAATACACAATATGATCACAACCCTCTAATCTGAATTACTGGTTTCTTCTTCTTCGGACTTGGTTCGTTTTCCTAATTTTCAAGGGATATATGGTGTTCCTCTAATACGAGCCGTCGTTTTCCACAATGGTTTAGAAAAACCTGGTGGTTTAGAGGTTCCCGGGTTATTGTTACAATTTAGGAAGTACGGATGTTGCTGATACATATAAAGTTCATCTGGGTTGGAATCAGGTTTCTCTATTTTTATACCTTTTCCCTTATTATTTTCTTTTGCTTTATTAAATTGGGTCGAGTTAATTTCTATAAAATCATCGGAATCCTCATCAGGATCCGATTCATCAGAAAATTGGTAATCTTCCCAATATTTTGCTTCCTCGGCAGAAAAACCATTGACCATTATTAACTTTGGTCCGTTGGTTGAGGATTTTCTTTTATTTAATTGATTTACTGTAGGTATCAATATTTCTTCCTCCGAAACCTCTTCTTCTTCTGGTTCCTCCTCTTCCGGTTCCTCCTCTTCCGGTTCCTCTTCTTCTGGTTCCTCCTCTTCCGGTTCCTCTTCTTTCGGTTCCTCCTCTTCCGGTTTCTCTTCGGGAATTTGTGAATCTTCCCAAAATATATTCAACTCTTCATTATTATTAGGTGAGTCGATGGGATTTGTACTAGAGGTAGACATCTATCACACAATATCAAACACGTTAAGAGATTAATATATCACATAATATTTACATGTTAATAATATATAGTTTCTAACAAAAAATGTTAAGCAATCGTTTTTGAAAAAAAACACGGTCAAAGTCCAGACTCACTAATGCATCCTAACAAACTCGGTAAGATACACTAATGCAAAATTCTGGTTATCTAATACCAACGCTCGGATACCAACTGAAATGTCCCGTTCATATCGTTTATAAATGTTTCATATTAATTGATCTCTTTGCGAGGTTTTTGTTGGGATTTAACAAGCTCATAATACTTAAAACATTTTAAGAATCAAACTTTAGTGGAAGCATGTTAATTACCATTTTGATACTTATTAATCTTTAACCATTTAAAGTTAAATCCCATTTAGGATCAAGTTGTGAAACATACTTACAAACTACAAGCAAGAAAAGAGATTATACCTACTCCAAGCTTGTTGATAAGTGATGAAGATGATGATGATGAATGGAGCTCCAAAAGTATGAAACCTCAAGTAGTTATACCCCAAAATTTGCACCAACACCTTGTACTTTGGTTAGGATTTATCAACACTTGAATTAAACTTCCAAAAACCAAATTTAGAACTCTCTTTTCTCCCCTAACAGGCCACGGCCTGGACAGCTTGTTTGGAGGGTTTTTGTGCAGTTTTTTTGAAGTATAATTGCATGTATGTGTTGTTCCAAGAGTCAAGATACTTGTATATAGAAATGGGAAAGCATGGGTCAAAGAATCTAAGTCTTTAGCATGTGTGTGCACTTCCAATGCCACTTCCCTTTTCATGTTATAAAATTAGTTTTATAAAAGTATTAGATTTTATAAAACTCTTTATAAAAGTATTAGATTTTATATAGCTTTGTCATGTACATTTATTTTTATAAAACCAAAACTTTATAAAATGTAACACAGCAAAATCAATTATTTAACCCATAAATAATTTAAACTCTTGTTATATAAATTATTCCATAATTTATATATACACATCAAGTAATATTTCAGAAAACCATTTTTCTTAAAATTCAAGTGTCGTGTATTTGATCAATGATCCAATCGTTAAGATCAAATATGAATAAGGTGTCGGTAAGTTTGTTATTGGGTATGACCCGACTTGGATCATATCATATTAGCCACATTATTTTAATATGTCTCTCAGGCATACGAAATATCTTCAATCTCCCACTTGCACGAGAAACATAAGAAATTAATGCAAGTGATGGATACCACCTAACGACCTTCCATCACCCCCAATATGTTATGACTTTGTGCCATTCAATAACATCATCCCTTTCGAGTTCCCATCTCGAATATGAATAGGTGAATCTTTCATTATATCCTTTCGTCTTAGATATCATGTTAAATCCAAGAGACACAGAATGACCACTCTCTTTTAGATTTACTTTTATCAGGCCTTTGACATCTGACTCTCAATGAATAAGAGGGACAAATTCTATCTTGACTACATACGTCCTAAATATGTACCTTGCATTATGCCTGAGCTCTTCCTTGTAAACTACCATATTTCAGAATAGCGAAGGAAAGAATCAAGGCACGATACTCGATAAATATCCGAACCCAATATGTATCTCAGGTCAGAGGATACAATGATATTCACCTTTACTCAATATTACATGTGATCAACCACAAAGGCTCCATTTAGTAAATCTTGAGGGAGGCTCTTCCAATATTTGTATCCCACAAATATCTATGAACCTTGGTTGCAACCTTGCCCTATATTCATCCCGTGAATGTATACCAATCCAAGTTCATAATAGTCTAAACCTCACACTTGTTCCCACAAATGTGATCGACTATGGAATTTAGAATAATTACTTATTCATGGATAAAATATGCAAAATAGGAACATAACTCAAAATAAATTAATGCCATAATCATATTAATGAGTTTGAACAATTTCGTTCTGTTACAATACTTAAAACAGATCATGACCAATCACTAGAATATCGAAGCCCTATTGCACAAACATGTCCTGCGTGTTTTGCTCCATGTAAGAGCTTCGTGAAAGGATCTGCAATATTAAGATCTGTGTGAACTTTGCGAATACATATCTTTCCCTTTTCAACTTCATCCCTTATGTAGTTGAATCTTCGCTCAATGTGATGGGTCTTTTGGTGAGCACGAGGTTCTTTGATTTGAGCAATCGCACCCTCGTTGTCACAAAAGATCTCAAGAGGGTCCTGAATAGAAGGGACTACTCCTAAGTCATCGATGAATTTCTTCATCCATGCAGCTTCCTGAGCTGCCAATGAGGCGACAATGTACTCTGACTCTGTAGTGGATAATGTAACAACATCCTATTTTGAACTCTTCCAAGGGACAGCACCTCCATTTAACGTGAAGACATAACCAGATTGTGATCGAGAATCATCTTAATCAGTTTGGAAACTTGCATGCACGTAACCTTTTACAGCGAGTTCCTCCTCACCAGACCAATATATTAGAAACATATCCTTAGTCCTCCTAAGGTATTTCAATATACTTTTAACCGCAATCCAATGATTGTTTCTTAGGTTATTCTGGTATCTACTTGTCAAGCTAAGAGCACATGACACATCCGGTCTAGTGCATATCATTGCATACATGATTGACCCAATAGCAGATGCGTACGGGACTTTCTTCATTCTCTCTTGTTCATCTTTCGTGGTAGGACACTAAGATGAACTGAGAGGCGTTCCTCTTTGAATAGGTACCAAACCTTTCTTAGAGTTGTCCATCTTGAACCTTTTCAAGATCTTTTCAATGTATGCACTTTGATTCAAACCTATCAGTTTCTTGGATCTATCCCTGTAGATCCCAATCCCCAAAACATATTGTGCTTCTCCAAGATCCTTAATGGAGAAGCATTTACTTAACCAAGTTTTAACACCTTGCATTGCCGGAATATCGTTCCCAAATAATAATATATCATTCACATAAAATACAAGGAACATGATAGTGCTCCCACTAGCTTTCTTGTATACACAAGCTTCATCGCCATTTTTAATGAAGCCAAATTTCTTGGCCTCCTCATTAAAACAATGATTCCACATTCTAGATGCTTGTTTCAATCCGTAGATTGACTTCTTTAACTTGCATACCTTTATAGGATATTTCGGATCAACAAAACCTTCAGGCTGAACTATATAGACATCTTCCTCAAGATGTCCATTTAGGAAAGCGGTCTTGACATCCATTTTCCATATTTCATAATCATAATGAGCATCAATGGCAAGTAATATCCTAATAGACTTTAGCATTGCCACAGGCGAAAAAGTTTCATCATAGTCAACCCCTTGAGTTTGAGTGAAACCTTTTGCTACAAGTCTAGCTTTATATGTATCCAAGTTTCCATGTTTGTCGATTTTCATTTTGAAAAGCCATTTACAATCAACTAGCCTTGAGCCAGTAGGTTGTGTAACAAGTTCCCAACTTGGTTGTCATACATGAATTGCATCTCAGCGTTCATGGCTTCCTACCATTTATCTTTATCAATCCTTGATAAAGCGTCTTGGTAGTTTGTTGGTTCATCCAAATCAACCACATAGCAACCATCCATGAGAAACCCATATCTCTCAGGAGGATTACTAATCCTACCAGATCTGCGAACGTCTTGTATACTTTGATCATCCATTTGATCATTCTCAACATTTTCATGTTGAGTGCTAGTGTCAATCAATTATGTATCATCTACTTAATTTTGAACCTCTTCAAGATCTATCTTCCATTCACTATTACCTTCCATTAGGAACTTAGTTTCAAGGAATTCCGCCTTCCGAGCAACAAATACATTATGCTCGGATGGATCATAGAAATAGTATCCCATATCATCCTTGGGATATCCTATGAAGATACACTTCGTGGATCAAGCATTCAACTTATTAGGGACGTAACGCTTAGGATAAGCTTCACAACCACATACCTTTAAGTATGACAGAGATGGAGGTTTTCCAAACCATATCTCATGAAGAGTTCGTTCCACTTTCTTGGTTGGGGCCATATTTAGAATACGAGCCGCGGAGCATAGACAATAACCCCAAAATGATAGAGGTAACGAGCTTCTAGCCATCATAGATCGAACCATATCCATTAGGGTTCGGTTTCTCCTTTCGGATACTCCATTAAGTTGGGGTGCTACAGGAGGAGTAAGTTGCGAGATAATCCCACAACTTTTAAGATGATCTTGGAAAGCATCGCTTAGGTATTCACATCCTCTATCGGTACGAAATACCTTAATTGTTTTATTGAGTTGATTTTGTACTTCATTTTGATATTCTTTGAATGCTTCAAAAGTTTCATCCTTATGTCTTAACAAGTAGACATATCCGAAACGACTGAAGTCGTCAATGAAAGTAACGAAGTATCTTTCACCATTCCTAGTCATGGGCTTAAAGGGTCCACATACATCCGAATGTATTAATCCCAATAAGTCTTTAGCCCTTTCATAGGTCCCTTTGAAAGGTGCTTTAGTCATTTTGCCTTGTAAACAAGATTCGCATACATCAAACGAGTCTAGTTCATTTGATTTCAAAAGGCCATTCTTTTGAAGTGTATGCATTCGGTTCTTGTTTATGTGACCGAGGCGACAATGCCATAAGTAGGAATCACTCAAATCACTTTTGAGTTTCTTGGTGTTTGCATGGTATATTGAGCTGTTGTATGATGTGTCATCATGAACCAATTCATAAATACCATTCGAAGGCGAAGCCTTAAAATAGAATACATTATCTAAAGAAACATGGATATCATCATTAATGAAATTAAGATTAAAACCACATTGTTTCAAACGGGATACAGAAATAATGTTTCGAGATAAATCGGGTGCATACAAAACATTTTTCAAAATAAGCTCCAAACCACTTGGAAGCTTCAAAATAAAGTCTCCTTGAGCTACTACTTGCACCTTAGCTCCATTTCCCATGAAGAGACTTGATGTTCCCGCTTCTTGTCTACTTCTTTTGAACCCCTGCATGGAATTGCAAATGTGAGTTCCACATCCTGTGTCTAATACCCATGTATTAGAAGAAGTAATACTAAGCTAAATGTATACCATATATACATTACCTGAGGTTTGCCCTGCATCCCTCTTTTCTTTCAACTCCTTTAGGTAGACCGGGAAGTTGCGTTTCCAGTGACCCATTTCACCGCAACCAAAGCACGGATCTTCCTTGGGGTTAGCTTTACCGACAACCTTTTGCTTCTTGTTATTGTTGGTTAGGGTAACCGTCTTCCCCTTTCCCTTGCCCTTGCCTTGGTAGGCGGGTCCTTTCCTCTTAGACGTCTTTGGCTTAGAAGTGTTATTGTTTTTGGACCCGCCTTCATTGATCATAAACATGGGTGAAACCCTTTTACCCATGCTCGATTCGGCCGTCTTAAGCATGGCATGTAATTCGCCAATGCTCGTATCTCATCCATTCATGTTGTAATTCATTAAAAATGTGTCAAACCTCTTTGACAAGGAATTAAGGATAAGGGTCGTGGCTAATTCATTAGACACGTTGTAGTTTAGACGGTTCGCTCGATCAATTAGGCTTTTCATCTTAAGGACATAAGATGAAATGGATTGGGAGTCATCCATTCGACATGCATGAAGCGCTCGAACCATTTCGAAGCGCTCGACATGAGCTTGTTGAAGGAACATCTCCTTCAATTGTGTGATCATATCATATTCACTATGATGCTCGAAATCCTTTTGGAGTTCTGGTATCATAGTCCCAAGCATGAGGCAAGAAACTTGCACCAAATCAGTCAATATTTCTCTCAGTAATCCATGCCTTCCATATCATCCTCGTCCGGTTGATCGGGAATGTCTTCCAACACATACGCCCTATCCTCTAGTTTGAGGACAATTCTTAGATTGCGAAACCAATCCATGAAGTTTGTATGGTTGAGTTTTTCCTTTTCGAGGATTGACCTCAATGATAGGTTGTTAAAGTTGATTGGTGCGTTTGGAACATTGTTGTTATTGGCGGCCATCTACAAAATTTAACAAAGTTGTTTTAGTATTAATTTTAATTTAACAATAAATACCCTTTAAATCTAATTGATATTTATTAAATTTTAGAATCAAACGATAAACCAAATTTCAGTTAGGTAACCTTTATCCCGTCATTTGATTTAGCTAGGTAGTCATTATATGACAATTGTAATCCTTTTGAAACTTCTAAGTTATGAGATCATGCACTCCTTTTGCATGGCATATTTATCCCATCAACGCCTATTTGTTCCTCATGCTTCGGTGACCCTAAGTTCATGATTTCCAAAATCAAGTCGTCCTACTTGTGTAAACGTGTAAATTTAACATACAAGTGGTTAGGTGACCTTTATCCCACAAGTGTGCGAAATTCACCTTAATCATCTTAGTTTGCTCATAACGGTTAGGTGACCTTTATCCCATTATGAGTTCCCTAATATGTTTAAATGTCATACAAAAGGATGGCGTTTAACTTGTTTGCCTTGTAATAAGGGATTTTAAGTTTTCATTAATTCTAGTTTGAGAAAACTTTTACACCATACACCAACATGCATTTAGTGTATGGTACATTTGAAATCCATTTTCATGTCATGTAATAAAGCCAATTTTATTACTTTGGAATAAACCATTTTATTATGTTTTAATAACCAATTATTAATATCCATTTAGCCATTTTTAATTTAACCAATTAAATTATAGTTTGTCCTTTGCATGTTGTTAATAATTCCTAATTTAACCAATTAAATTTTAGTTTTGTTTGTTGTTAACTTGTGTGATAACTTGTAGCATACAAACATTCAATCCACAATCAAACAACAAAACAACCACACATGCAAAAATAATATGTTCACAATCTAGCCTTTTGGTGGACATTTGTTTAGCCGAAAACAAATGTCACCGATTAATGGGTCATAACACAAAGTAGGAGATTTAACATCTCCCACTAAATCTTGCATCCAAATGCATGTATTCTTCTCTTGCTCCATCTTTTGCATCTTCATACTCTTTACAAAAAATATATCCTAATACATTTTTCTCTAGAAAATAAAATACAACCTAATCTATTTTACATACCAAATATAAAATGAATTACATAACCAAAAGAATAATTAATCTTACATACCAAATGAATAATTAATCAACCAAACAAGCATGTAACCAAACACAAGGTCAAGGCAAGATAGTGAACATCAACATGCAACCAAATATGACCAAAGTGGAAGACCCAAAAACCCATTTTGGGTCCCCTACAATTCGGCCAAAAGGAACACCTACCCAAAACAATTAATTTTTGCATTTTAAATTCATGCATGTACATAAAATGCAAAATATATAGTGAGTTTAAAACCATCTCGAAGCATATTTTAACAACTTCGGCTCTAGATACCATTGATGGGATTTAACAAGTTCATAATACTTAAAACATTTTAAGAATCAAACATTAGCGGAAGCATGTTAATTTCCATTTTGATACTTGTTAATCTTTAACCATTTAAAGTTAAATCCCATTTAGGATCAAGTTGTGAAACATACTTACAAACTACAAGCAAGAAAAGAGATTATACCTACTCCAAGCTTGTTGATAAGTGATGAAGATGATGATGATGAATGGAGCTCCAAAAGTATGAAACCTCAAGTAGTTATACCCCAAACTTTGCACCAACACCTTGTACGTTGGTTAGGATTTATCAACACTTGAATTAAACTTCCAAAAACCAAATTTAGAACTCTCTTTTCTCCCCTAACAGCCCACGGTCTGGACAGCTTGTTTGGAGGGTTTTTGTGCAGTTTTTTTGAAGTATAATTGCATGTATGTGTTGTTTCAAGAGTCAAGATACTTGTATATGGAAATGGGAAAGCATGGGTCAAAGAATCTAAGTCTTTAGCATGTGTGTGCACTTCCAATGCCACTTCCCTTTTCATGTTATAAAATTAGTTTTATAAAAGTATTAGATTTTATAAAACTCTTTATAATACTTCAATATATATATATATATATATATATATATATATATATATATATATATATATATATATATATATATATATATATATATATATATATATATATATATATATATATTTGTCATGTACATTTATTTTTATAAAACCAAAACTTTATAAAATGTAACACAACAAAATCAATTATTTAACCCATAAATAATTTAAACTCTTGTTATATAAATTATTCCATAATTTATATATACACATCAAGTAATATTTCAGAAAACCATTTTTCTTAAAATTCAAGTGTCGCGTATTTGATCAATGATCCAATCGTTAAGATCAAATACGAATAAGGTGCCAGTAAGTTTGTTATTGGGTATGAACCGACTTGGATCATATCATATTAGCCACATTAATTTAATATGTCTCTCGGGCATACGAAATACCTTCAGTTTTGACCTCTATATGAGACGTTTTTCAAAGACTGCATTTGTTTTTAAAACAAACCATAACCTTTATTTTATCGACAAGGTTAAAAAGACACCACCTATGTAGTGACCCGACCTTTTACATGTTTATATATATTAATTGAGATTAATATTTACATGACTAAATGTTTCCAACATGTTAAGCAATCAAACTTGTTAAGACTTGATTAAATGAAATAAGTTTCATATAGACAATTGATCACCCAAGTTGACCGGCGATTCACGAACGTTATAAAATTGTAAAAACTACATGTTGTGGTATATATAGACATATATATATATATGGTTGACATATGATTATGATGAGTAAGTATCTCACTAAGTATATTAACAATGTGTGATATAGATAAGAAATGAGATTACTAAGTTAAGAAACTCGAAATGATATATATAACAATTATCGTTATGATAACGTCTACTAAATACATATGTATCATATTAAGATATTGATACACTATATTTAACATGATAAAATGATATTTAAATATATCATTAAGTGTGTTAACAATGAACTACATATGTAAAAACAAGACTACTAACTCAAGAATTACGAAACGAGACTTATATGTAACGATTATCGTTGTAACGATATTTTAATGTATATATCATATTAAGAGATATTCATACATCATAATATCATGATAATATAATAATTTAACATCTGATTTGATATAATAAACATTGGGTTAACAACATTAATTGAGATCGTTAACTTAAAGGTTTCAAAACAACACTTACATGTAACGACTAACGAAGACTTAACGACTCCATTAGAATGTATATACATGTTGTGTTTTGATATGTATTCTTACACTTTTGAAAGACTTCAAGACACATATCAAAGTACTTCTACTTAAAAAAAATGCTTACAATTACATCCTCGTTCAGTTTCATCAACAATTCTACTCGTATGCACTCGTATTCGTACTCGTACAATACACAACTTTTAGATGTATGTACTATTAGTATATACACTCCAATGATCAGCTCTTAGTAGCTCATGTGAGTCACCTAACACATGTGGGAACCATCATTTGGCAACTAGCATGAAATATCTCATAAAATTACAAAAATATTAGTAATCATTCATGACTTATTTACATGAAAACAAAATTACATATCCTTTATATCTAATCCATATACCAACGACCAAAAACACCTACAAACACTTTCATTCTTCAATTTTTTTCATCTAATTGATCTCTCTCAAGTTCCATCTTCAAGTTCTAAGTGTTCTTCATAAATTCCATAAGTATAGTTTCATGAAAATCAAGAATACTTCCAAGTTTGCAAGTCTACTTCCAAGCTTTCTAATCCATTCAAAGTAATCATCTAAGATCAAGGAACCTTTGTTATTTACAATAGGTTATCTTTCTAATTCAAGGTAATATTATATTCAAACTTTGATTCAATTTCTACAACTATAACAATCTTATTTCGAGTGAAAATCTTACTTGAACTGTTTTCGTGTCATGATTCTGTTTCAAGAACTTTCAAGCCATCCAAGGATCCTTTGAAGCTAGATCCATTTTTCTCATTTCCAGTAGTTTTATCCAGAAAACTTGAGGTAGTAATGATGTTCATAACATCATTCAATTCATACATATAAAGCTATCTTATTCGAAGGTTTAAACTTGTAATCACTAGAACATAGTTTAGTTAATTCTAAACTTGTTCGCAAACAAAAGTTAATCCTTCTAACTTGAATTTTAAAATCAACTAAACACATGTTCTATATCTATATGATATGCTAACTTAATGATTTAAAACCTGGAAACACGACGAACACCATAAAATCGGATATACGCCGTTGTAGTGAAACCGGGGGCTGTTTTGGTTTGGATAATTAAAAACTATGATAAACTTTGATTTAAAAGTTGTTCTTCTGGGAAAATGATTTTTCATATGAACATGAAACTATATCCAAAAATATTGGTTAAACTCAAAGTGAAAGTATGTTTTTCAAAATGGTCATCAAGATGTCGTTCTTTCAACGGAAATGACTACCTCTTTAGTAATTGACATGTAACTTAAATTTCTGACTATAAACCTATACCTTTTCTGTTTGGATTCTTAAATTAGAGTTCAATATGAAACCATAGCAATTTGATTCACTCAAAACGGATTTAAAATGAAGAAGTTATGGGTAAAACAAGATTGGATATTTTTGATCTTTTTAGCTACGGGAAATGTTTAACAAATCTATACAAATCATATTCTAGCTAACTTATATTGTATTATACATGTATTCTATTATATTATGTAATCTTGGGATACCATAGACACGTATGCAAATGTTTTGACATATCATATCGACCCATGTATATATATTATTTTGAACAACCATAGACACTCTATATGCAGTAATGTTGGAGTTAGCTATACAGGGTTGAGGTTGATTCCAAAAATATATATATATAATTTGAGTTGTGATCTAGCCTGAGACGTGTATACACTGGGTCGTGGATTGATTCAAGATAATATATATCAATTTATTTATGTACATCTAACTGTGGACAACTAGTTGTAGGTTACTAACGAGGACAGCTGACTTAATACACTCAAATCTTTAAAACATAATAAAAATGGTTGTAATTATTTTTTTGATCATACTTTGATATATATGTACATATTTGTTTAGGTTCGTGAATCGATCCGTGGCCAAGTCTTATTTCCGAGGAAGGATATATCTATGAAAGTGAGTTATAGTCCCACTTTTAAAATCTAATATTTTTGGGATGAGAATACATGCAGGTTTTATAAATGATTTACAAAATAGACACAAGTACGTGAAACTACATTCTATGGTTGAATTATCGAAATCGAATATGCCCCATTTTATTAAGTCTGGTAATCTAAGAATTAGGGAACAGACACCCTAATTGACGCGAATCCTAAAGATAGATCTATTGGGCCTAACAAACCCCATCCAAAGTACCGGATACTTTAGTACTTCGAAATTTATATCATATCCGAAGGGTGTCCCGGAATGATGGGGATATTCTTATATATGCATCTTGTTAATGTCGGTTACCAGGTGTGTAGTGACCCGAACTTTTCAATGTTTATATATATTAATTGAGATTGATATTTACATGATTAAATGTTTCCAACATGTTAAGCAATCAAACTTGTTAAGACTTGATTAATTGAAATATGTTTCATATAGACAATTGACCACCCAAGTTGACCGGTGATTCACGAACGTTAAAACTTATAAAAACTATATGATGACATATATATGGATATATATATAGTTAACATGATACTATGATAAGTAAACATATCATTAAATATATTAACAATGAACTACATATGTAAAAACAAGACTAATAACTTAATGATTTTTAAACGAGACATATATGTAACGATTATCGTTGTAAAGACATTTAATGTATATATATCATATTAAGAGATATTCATACATGATAATATCATGATAATATAATAATTTAAAATCTCATTTGATATTATAAACATTGGGTTAACAACATTTAACTAGATCGTTAACCTTAAGGTTTCAAAACAACACTTACATGTAACGACTAACGATGACTTAACGACTCAGTTAAAATGTATATACATGTAGTGTTTTAATATGTATTTATACACTTTTGAAAGACTTCAATACACTTATCAAAATACTTCTACTTAAAAAAAATGCTTACAATTACATCCTCGTTCAGTTTCATCAACAATTCTACTCGTATGCACCCGTATTCGTACTCGTACAATACACAGCTTTTAGATGTATGTACTATTGGTATATACACTCCAATGATCAGCTCTTAGCAGCCCATGTGAGTCACCTAACATATGTGGGAACCATAATTTGGCAACTAGCATGAAATATCTCATAAAATTACAAAAATATGAGTAATCATTCATGACTAATTTACATGAAAACAAAATTACATATCCTTTATATCTAATCCATACACCAATGACCAAAAACACCTACAAACACTTTCATTCTTCAATTATATTCATCTAATTGATCTCTCTCAAGTTCTATCTTCAAGTTCTAAGTGTTCTTCATATATTCTACAAGTTCTAGTTACATAAAATCAAGAATACTTTCAAGTTTGCTAGCTCACTTCCAATCTTGTAAGGTGATCATCCAACCTCAAGAAATCTTTGTTTCTTACAGTAGGTTATCATTCTAATACAAGGTAATAATCATATTCAAACTTTGGTTCAATTTCTATAACTATAACAATCTTATTTCAAGTGATGATCTTACTTGAACTTGTTTTCGTGTCATGATTCTACTTCAAGAACTTCGAGCCATCCAAGGATCCGTTGAAGCTAGATCCATTTTTCTCTTTTCCAGTAGGTTTATCCAAGGAACTTAAGGTAGTAATGATGTTCATAACATCATTCGATTCATACATATAAAGCTATCTTATTCGAAGGTTTAAACTTGTAATCACTAGAACATAGTTTAGTTAATTCTAAACTTGTTCGCAAACAAAAGTTAATCCTTCTAACTTGAATTTTAAAATCAACTAAACACTATATCTATATGATATGCTAACTTAATAATTTAAAACCTGGAGACACGAAAAACACCGTAAAACCGGATTTACGCCGTCGTAGTAACACCGCGGGCTGTTTTGGGTTAGTTAATTAAAAACTATGATAAACTTTGATTTAGAAGTTGTTATTCTGAGAAAATGATTTTTATTATGAACATGAAACTATATCCAAAAATTATGGTTAAACTCAAAGTGGAAGTATGTTTTCTAAAATGGTCATCTAGACGTCGTTCTTTCGACTGAAATGACTACCTTTACAAAAACAACTTGTAACTTATTTTTCTGACTATAAACCTATACATTTTCTGTTTAGATTCGTAAAATAGAGTTCAATATGAAACCATAGCAATTTGATTCACTCAAGACGGATTTAAAATGAAGAAGTTATGGGTAAAACAAGATTGGATAATTTTTCTCATTTTAGCTACGTGAAAATTGGTAACAAATCTATTCTAACCATAACTTAATCAACTTGTATTGTATATTATGTAATCTTGAGATACCATAGACACGTATACAATGTTTCGACCTATCATGTCGACACATCTATATATATTTCGGAACAACCATAGACACTCTATATGTGAATGTTGGAGTTAGCTATACAGGGTTGAGGTTGATTCCAAAATATATATAGTTTGAGTTGTGATCAATACTGAGATACGTATACACTGGGTCGTGGATTGATTCAAGATAATATTTATCGATTTATTTCTATACATCTAACTGTGGACAACTAGTTGTAGGTTACTAATGAGGACAGCTGACTTAATAAACTTAAAACATCAAAATATATTAAAAGTGTTGTAAATATATTTTGAACATACTTTGATATATATGTATATATTGTTATAGATTCGTGAATCAACCAGTGGCCAAGTCTTACTTCCCGACGAAGTAAAAATCCGTGAAAGTGAGTTATAGTCCCACTTTTAAAATCTAATATTTTTGGGATGAGAATACATGCAGGTTTTATAAATGATTTACAAAATAGACACAAGTACGTGAAACTACATTCTATGGTTGAATTATCAAAATCGAATATGCTCCTTTTTATTAAGTCTGGTAATCAAAGAATTAGGGAACAGACACCCTAATTGTCGCGAATCCTAAAGATAGATCTATTGGGCCTAACAAACCCCATCCAAAGTACCGGATGCTTTAGTACTTCGAAATTTATATCATATCCGAAGGGTGTCCCAGAATGATGGGGATATTCTTATATATGCATCTTGTTAATGTCGGTTACCAGGTGTTCACCATATGAATGATTTTTATCTCTATGTATGGGATGTGTATTGAAATATGAAATCTTGTGGTCTATTATTATGATTTGATGTATATAGGTTAAACCTATAACTCATAAACATTTTTGTTGACGTTTTAAGCATGTTTATTCTCAGGTGATTATTAAGAGCTTCCGCTATCGCATTCTTAAATAAGGACGAGATTTGGAGTCCATGCTTGTATGATATTGTGTAAAAACTGCATTCAAGAAACTTATTTTGTTGTAACATATTTGTATTGTAAACCATTATGTAATGGTCGTGTGTAAACAGGAAATTTTAGATTATCATTATTTGATAATCTACGTAAAGCTTTTTAAAACTTTATTGATGAAATAAAGGTTATGGTTTGTTTTAAATTGAATGCAGTCTTTGAAAAACGTCTCATATAGAGGTCAAAACCTCGCAACGAAATCAATTAATATGGAACGTTTTTAATCAATAAGAACGGGACATTTCAGTTGGTATCCAAGCGTTGGTCTTAGAGAACCAGAATTTTGCATTAGTGTGTCTTATCGAGTTTGTTAGGATGCATTAGTGAGTCTGGACTTCGACCGTGTTTACTTGAAAAATGATTGCTTAACAAATTTTGTTGGAAACTATATATTTTTAACATGTGAATATTATGTGATATATTAATCTCTTAACGCGTTTGATATTATGTGATAGATGTCTACCTCTAGAACAAGTCCCATTGACTCACCTAATAATAATAAAGAGTCAAATGTAAATTGAAATGATTCGTGGACTGATTCACAAGTTCCCGAAGAGGAACCGGAAGAAGAGTCGGAACCGGAAGAAGAATCGGAACCGGATGAAGAAATAGAACCGGTGGGGAAAATAATAAAACGGTTAAGTAAAAAAAAATCCTCAACCAACCGACCAAGGTTAATTATGGTCAATGGTGTTTCCGCCAAGGAAGCAAAATATTGGGAGGATTACCAATTCTCCGATGAATCGGATTCCGACGAATGATGTTATAGAAATTAACCCAACTTAATTTAAAAAGGAAAAAGAAAATAATAAGGGAAAGGGCATAAAAATAGAGAAATCTAATTCCAACCCCGATGAACTTTATATGTATCGTCAACCCCCGAAGTCCTTAAGTTGTAACAATGACCCGGGAACCTCTAAACCACCAGGTTTTTCTAAACGAATGTGGAAAACGACGGCTCGTATTAGGGGAACATCATATATCCCTAGAAACTTGGCAAAACGAACCAAAACCGAAGAAGAAGAAACAAGCGAGTCGGAATAAGATAGTTGTATTCGTGTGGTGTAATATATGTAATATAGTGTGCTTATGCTTTATGATATATGTAAAAATTGCTTGTATTAATAAGTATTTTTTTTTATGAATCTAACTCTTGTCTATTTTACAGTATAAAAACACAAAATGGATAGACAACCCAATATTTTAAGAGACCTACCCGGAGACATGATTGATGAAATCTTGTCTAGAGTCGGTCAGAATTCTTCGGCACAACTATTTAAGGCGAGATCAGTTTGTAAGACATTTGAAGAACGTTCCAAGAATGTCTTGGTTTATAAGAGACTTTTGTTTGAAAGATGGGGGATATCACATTGGGAAACCCATAAGTTACGATGTGTTTACTTTGACGCATATATTGCGGTGAACCCAAATGCTATTTTACGCAATGGGTTAAGAAATTATTTTGACTCAATATATCCAAATATTGGACTTCGTGATTTAGAAAAAGCGGCTAACATGCAACATAAAGAAGCATGTTATGCTTACGGATTAGTAATGTTCGCTTCTCACCAAAGTGAGAACAAGGAACATCGGGCTACAACTATTAAACAAAACGTTCCCACAAGTGACGGAGTCGGTAATTGGGGTAAGAAATGAGGTTTTTAGATTGTTACGGGACTGTTGGACATTACGTAACCCTCGACCCTTTGATGACGTTACAACACGATGTCTTATCAACGGCCATAACGGTTATGTTCCACAAGACCAAGGATAGGAAGTTGTCATAACCCGTCCTTAACCATAAGAACGTGTTAGATAACGTATGATTTCATTGCGAGGTATTGACCTCTATATGCGACATTTTTTTTAAAGAAAAACTGCATATATTATACATTACAAACCATGATCCTTATTTTTGATACAAGCTTTGGAGAAAATAAAGATGATTATCGTTTAGCGATAATCTTCGACCTACAAACTTTACAAATGATAATAACAACCTTATTTCTAGCATATTTTACAACACAAGTTCTTGGATATGCAGTCTTATTTTTGACACAAATATGCGTACGCAAGATCCTGCATAGATTCAACATGATGCAGCGGAAGCTTCTAATTATCACCTGAGAATAGACATGTTTAAAACGTCAACATAAAGTTGGTGAGATATAGGTTTAATGCCGGCAGCGATATAAATATAGACCACAAGATTTCATATATAAACATTTTAATAAAAATATTCTAAATGGTTGAGCACTTGGTAACCATACTTAACATTTAATCACGTCGCATATTCCCTTTATTATGAAATCTTACTACACCGTACCAAGTGTAGTCACGAAACGAAGTACTGTGCAACCGTTGAATACTGGTCGTCCAGTCCGGTTGGGGTTGTCAGGCCCGATAGATCTATCAACAGGATTCGCGTTTACAATACCGCTGTAAATAACAGTTACCAAGCTACAGGGAAGTATGCCAGTGGTACAACTCAACGTAGAATATATTTTTCAGTTACTTGTGTCCATATCGTAAAACATAAAATACATGTATTCTCATCCCGAAATATTTAGAGTTTAAAAGTGGGACTATACATATATAATTTGACTTGGTCTCCGGTTGATATCACGAACCTATCCATATATAATATATCAATACCTTTTCTTTTTAAACAAACGTCACATATATATACTTGTTATACTTTTAATACTTTGAATAATTCCTTAGTCCGTAGTTAGCAGTTCGTTGTTAGTAATTCAATTTTAATGGTTCATTTTTAGATGTTTAATATACCCGCAATGAAATAAATAAAACCCCCTAACGAAATAAATAAAACCCCATCGTATATGTATTGGTCGAGATTAATCTTGACCCACGGTACCGGTGTTGTCAAATGACGTGTTGCGTACAAACATGGGATCTTATGATTAATCTTCTCGTGTTGTTTGCGGGTGATCCTGAACCATATAAAATTGAATTATAAGTACATATATATAAAATATCATGTTATCTTAGAAATATGTGATTTTATTTAATTTTTCCCAATTAATCCCGAAGTTAAACAAGTCTTAGATATCCGATCTCGTTTTGGTCATAGTTTCTTCGTTACAACTCCGTTTTCGTTGATTCAACTTGTCACTTCCTTGGATTGAGTCCCTCTTTAAGACTATGAACTGTAAATACCTTAGTTTGTATTCGAAATCACAGGTCATAGGTCAAACTTTAGTGAAACTTATGAAGTTAATCATTTTCCATCATGTAAACAACCTTAAATGATTATTTTTCTAAAAATACTTATACTTTGAGTTAAATCATGAAATTTTTATGTGTTATCATATTCATAGTAAAAATCATTTTTCCAGAAAATAAACCTCCAATTCAAAGTTTAAGATGGTTTTTAATTATCCAACCCAAAACAGCCCCCGGTTGCACTCCGACGTCGTAAATTCAGTTTTTAAGGTGTTCTTTGAATAACCAAGTTATACCTTGTTAAGTTAGCATATAATTAAGATATGTTACAGGTCTTGAAGTATTTTAAAAGTTAAGTTAGAAGGATCTATTTAGTTTGCGAACAAGTTTGAAATCATTCAAACTATGTTCTAGTTTATAAACTCTTATATATATAGCTTTAAATATATGAATTGAAAAAGAGTTGAAGTAGAGTTTTTACCTCAAGTTTAAAATGTAAAGTTGCTGGAAAGAAGTAGTAAAATAAAAGTTGAGAGAGTTCTTGCAAGTGTGTGTGAAAATTGGAAGTAAAATTTGGAAAATGAATGTGTAAAAATGAGTTAGAAATGGTGCTTATTTATAGGCTTGAAAATTTGGTTTTTAGTGAAAATATCTAAGATAAGTTAAAATTTATTATGTCATGAATGACATATTATTCCAATAATTGAAGATTTCTATTGGTATATACCAATAGTAAATACTTCTAGAAGCTGTGTATAGTACCCTAGATATACGTATAGGATTATTGAGGAAACGGAACGAGAATTCAAATATAACTATCTTTTGTAAATATACTTATATTGTTTTATGTATAAAAGCCCTTTAAAAATGATTAAATACATTACTTATACGATATATGTATAAACATTATAAATCATCAGTATTTATGTCAAATAACGTTACGTAGGTTATTGTTTTGAAAACTTAAGTTAGTAGTTTCAAAATATACTTATGACTTTTTGTTATTAATACAAAATGAGATATTAAAACATCCTTAGATCATGTTAAATATGTATGTATAATTATCATATATTGTATAGTTCGTGATATCATCGGTCAAACTAGACGGTCAAACGTTGTGTAAAACTCTTTTCAAAAAACATAAGTCTCAACAATTTGGATTGCTTATCATGTTGGTAAGGTTTAATTTATGTAAATATTAATCTCATAAGTATAGAACGATCGGAAAAGTGCGGGTCGTTACAGTACCTACCCGTTAAATAAATTTCGTCCCGAAATTTTAAAATTGTACCTATTTTGCGTCATCGAGAAACAAGTGTGGATACTTTTGTTTCATCTGATCCTCTCATTCCCAAGTAAACTCAGGACCGCTTCGAGCATTCCAACGAACCTTAACGATCGGTATGTTGCTCTGCTTGAGCTGTTTAACTTCACGGTCCATGATTTCGATTGGTTCTTCGATGAATTGTAGTTTCTCATCGACATGGATTTCTTCAAGAGGAATGGTGAGATCTTCCTTTGCAAGATACTTCTTAAGGTTCGAGACGTGAAAGGTATTATGTACTCCGGCGAGTTGCTGCGGTAACTCGAGTCGATAAGCTACCGGTCCAATGCGTTCGATGATCTTGAACGGGCCTACATATCTTGGGTTCAGTTTACCTCTTTTACCGAAACGTATTACACCTTTCCAAGGTGACACCTTTAGCATAACCATGTCACCGATCTGAAACTCTAATGGTTTCCTTCGGACATCGGCGTAGCTCTTTTGGCGACTTCGGGCTGTTTTCAATCTCTCCTTGATTTGTACTATCTTCTCAGTTGTTTCGTGTATGATCTCGGGACCAGTTAATTGTTGATCTCCTACTTCATTCCAACAGATAGGAGATCTACACTTCCTTCCATACAATGCTTCGAATGGTGCAGCTTTAATGCTTGCATGATAACTATTATTATACGAAAATTCTGCTAACGGTAGATACTTATCCCATCCGTTTCCAAAATCGATCACACATGCCCTGAGCATGTCTTCAAGAGTCTGAATCGTTCTTTCACTCTGCCCGTCGGTTTGCGGATGATATGCGGTACTCATATCTAAACGAGTTCCTAGTGCCTCCTGCAGTGATTACCAGAACTTTGAGGTAAATCTACTATCACGATCGGATATAATGGAAATAGGTATTCCATGCCTTGAAACAATTTCCTTTATATACAATCGTAATAGTTTCTCCATTCTATCCGTTTCCTTTATAGGCAAGAAATGGGCAGATTTGGTAAGACGATCAACAATCACCCAAATGGTGTCGTATCCCCAGGCAGTCTTTGGTAACTTCGTGATGAAATCCATGGTAATACCATCCCATTTCCATTCTGGGATTTCTGGTTGTTGAAGTAACCCTGATGGTTTCTGGTGTTCTGCCTTGACCTTGGAACAAGTTAAACACTCCCCAACATATGTTGCAACGTCTGTCTTTAAGTTAGGCCACCAATAATGTGTCTTAAGATCTTGATACATCTTTCCAACTCCAGGATGTATCGAGTATCTTGTCTTATGTGCCTCGTTCAATATCAACTTCCTTAATCCACCCAACTTCGGTACCCAAATACGGTTTGCAAAATATCGAATTCCATCTTCCCGTATAACGAGTTGCTTCTCATACTTCTTCATTATTTCATTTCCTATATTTTCTTTAGTAAGTGCTTCTCGTTGAACTTCTTTGATTTGTGAGTTGAGATTCATGCGAATTTTTATGTTCATCGCTCGTACTCGAATTGGTTCTCGTTCCTTTCTGCTTAGTGCGTCAGCCACCACATTCGCTTTCCCGGGATGATAACGAATTTCACAATCATAGTCGTTTATTAACTCGACCCACCTACGTTGCCTCATGTTCAGCTGTTTCTGATCAAAAATATGTTGAAGACTTTTATGATCAGTAAACACAGTGCATCTAACCCCATATAAGTAGTGTCTCCATATCTTTAACGCAAACACGACTGCTCCCAGTTCTAGATCATGCGTCGTATAATTCCGCTCGTGAATCTTCAATTGTCGAGATGCGTATGCAATAACTTTCTTTCGTTGCATAAGAACACAACCAAAACCTTGTCGCGAAGCGTCACAATATATTTCAAAATCATCGTTCCCTTCAGGTAACGATAAAATAGGCGCCGTAGTTAACTTCTTCTTCAGTAATTGAAATGCGTTCTCCTGCTCCGAGGTCCATTCGTATTTCTTCCCTTTTTGCGTTAATGCTGTCAACGGCTTAGCTATTCGGGAAAAATCTTGAATAAACCTTCTATAATAACCGGCTAAACCCAAAAATTGGCGTATCTGCATTGGTGTTTTAGGAGTCTCCCATTTTTCAATAGCTTCAATTTTTGCTGGATCAACCTGAATTCCTTTGCTACTAACAACGTGGCCAAGAAATTGCACTTCTTTCAACCAGAAAGCACACTTAGAAAATTTAGCGTATAGCTGTTCTTTTCTCAACAACTCTAATATCAACCTTAAATGCTGCTCATGCTCTTGCTCACTCTTGGAATAGATAAGAATGTCATCAATGAAAACGATAACAAACTTATCTAAATACGGACTACAAACTCGATTCATGAGGTCCATGAATACAGCTGGCGCATTCGTCAATCCAAACGGCATGACCAAAAATTCGTAATGACCATAACGTGTCCGAAAAGCAGTTTTCGGAATGTCCTCTTCTTTGACACGTAGTTGATGATAGCCCGATCTTAGGTCGATTTTCGAATAAACACATGATCCCTGGAGTTGATCAAATAAGTCGTCAATTCTCGGTAGTGGATACCGATTTTTGATAGTTAACTTATTTAATTCACGATAATCTATACACATCCTAAAAGATCCATCTTTCTTTTTAACAAATAGAATCGGAGCTCCCCACGGTGAAGTACTTGGTCGTATGAATCCATGATCCAGTAATTCTTTTAACTGACTCTGAAGTTCTTTTAACTCGGACGGTGCAAGTCTATATGGAGCACGAGCCACTGGTGCGGCTCCTGGTACTAAATCTATTTGAAATTCTACAGATCTAAATGGAGGTAATCCCGGCAACTCTTCCGGAAAAACTTCAGAAAAATCTCTTGCCACAGGCACGTCGTTGATGCACTTCTCTTTTTCTTTCTTTTCGACTTTATTAACATGTGCTAAGATAGCATAGCACCCTTTCTTCAAGCACTTTTGAGCTTTCAAATAACTAATGAGTTTTAGCTTTGAGTTACCCTTCTCTCCATAAATCATCACCGGCATTCTATCCTTACAAGGAATGCGAATTGCCTTCTTGGCACACACAACTTCAGCTCCTACTTTGGACATCCAGTCCATGCCGACTATTACATCAAAACTTCCTAATTCTACGGGTATTAAGTCAATTTTAAATGTTTCTCCGGATAAATTTATTTTACAATCACGGCAAATTTTATCGGCTTTAATTAGTTTACCATTAGCTAACTCAATCATGTACTTAGCATCTAGAGGTAATGATGAACAATTCAATTTAGCGTAAAAGCCTCTACTCACGTAACTTCTATCGGCACCAGTATCAAATATAATAGATGCGGATAAGTTATTAATGGTAAACGTACCCGTAACAAGCTCCGGGTCTTTACACGCCTCTCTAGCATTAATAACAAATGCTCTTCCACGTGCAGATCCATTATTCTTCTCTGGATTCGGACACTGGCTCTTATAGTGACCTTGTTTTCCACACCCATAATAAGTAATGGTAGCCAAAGCAGTTCTATTTGCATTGGTGGCAGGAGTCTTGGTACCATTTGTATTTGTAACGAGAGCCCTACAATCTTCAGCAAGATGACCCTTTCGATTACATTTGTTGCATACCACATTACAGTAGCCAGAGTGATGTTTGTGGCATCGGTTGCATAAAGGATTTTGTCCTTTGTAACCAAAGCTTGAACCACCACCTGCACCTTGTATGGTTTCTTGTTTCTTAAAAGATTGTTGTTGGTTACCTCGATCATAATTTCCATTCCACTTTCTTTTGTTACCTGATACCTTCACATCAGTATTGGATGCTTTCTTATCCATGATGACCTGATCCATTAGCTCGTTTGCCATGGTTATAGCTTCATGAATTGTCTTAGGTTTCGATGCTGTAACGTTTGCCTTGACCTTTTTGGGCAAACCATCTATGTACATTTCAATCTTCCGTTCTTCGGTTGGAACCAATTCAGGACATAGCAAAACTAATTCCATGAATCGCTGATTGTAGTTGGTGATTTCAGTACCAATAACCTTCAGACTTCGTAACTCATCTTCCAACTTCCTAACCTCGTTCCTTGGACAATAATCGTTGATTAACATTGTTTTGAATTCTTTCCATGGAGTATCATAAGCTACATCTCCTTCTACAGCCTTCACATAATTTTTCCACCACGTGAGTGCACTATCTTGTAAAGTGCACGATGCATACTTGGTCATGTCCTTTTCAACACAACCACTGATTTTAAACACAGTCTCCATCTTTTCTATCCATCGGGTTAAACCGATCGGTCCTTCTGTTCCACTGAATGATGAGGGCTTGCAAGCTTGAAAAGTTTTGTAAGTGCACCCCACACGAGGATTTGGGTTAACTGCAGCACCTCTTGCAGCCTCGACCCATAACATTCTGTCGTTCACTCGTTGATTGATGAGTTCCTGGATTTCTTGTTCCGTCATTCGGTTCAATCGCGCCATATTCTTCTATAAGAATGAAAAGAAAATAATTATTCACATGGAATATTATAGATGTAGTGTATATTTACAGTACATTATAGCTTATTAATAATATGAACCAGGTATTATTATAAAAGCCTTTTCTTCTTATTAGCGTTTTATAATTATATCTATGGTAGTACCTACCCGTTAATGTCCATACTTAATAGCTTAGTACAGAATCAATTACTACCATCTAAATAATACTTAACCATGGAAAATTATTGCATTTCACACTTCACTATTTTACATATGCTTATCTTACATCGAACATTAAACAAACCACACTAATAATATTATACAAAACATTATATGATCCCATGGTTTAATACGGCAGCGCATCGTTTGGTCTATTTTCTAGGACGTTTAGGTTCAAAGAATCGCTTAACGCTTATCCTGGCTGTCTGCCTATATTTTGGCTGTGGGACTAAAGAACTGGATGCCGGGATAGAACGAATAGGAATAGCGGGAATAGGGGTGGTAGTGTCTAGTGGAGTTGGTGCCACATCATCCTTACTAAACTCGGGATTTGAATTTTCTAATTCATTAGCCTTTCGTTTCTTTCCTAGTTCGAACTCGTCTTTTGTAATTTCCTGTATTTCTTCCTCGGGTTCACTTTCCTCCTCGGGTTCACTTTCCTCCTCGGGTTCACTTTCCTCCTCGGGTTCACTTTCCGGGTTCTCTATAGTCGGTTCATCCGGAATTTGTGAGTCTTCCCCAAAGATATTATTTTCGTCATCGGATAGGTTAATGACTGGAACACCATCTGAAGATTCTGGTTCGGAGTCGCTGAACGTGATGACAAGTTTTGAGCCCGACATCTATCACACAACAACTAACCCATTAGTACTACATAATATTTACATATAAATTTTAACCAACAATGATAAGCAATGGTTTTTAAATCAGACCCGGTCAAAGTCCAGACTTACTAATGTATCCTAACGACTTATCGGTTAGACACACTAATGCAAACCTGGTTCGCTAAGACCACCGCTCTGATACCACATGTCATAACCCGTCCTTAACCATAAGAACGTGTTAGATAACGTATGATTTCATTGCGAGGTATTGACCTCTATATGCGACATTTTTTTTAAAGAAAAACTGCATATATTATACATTACAAACCATGATCCTTATTTTTGATACAAGCTTTGGAGAAAATAAAGATGATTATCGTTTAGCGATAATCTTCGACCTACAAACTTTACAAATGATAATAACAACCTTATTTCTAGCATATTTTACAACACAAGTTCTTGGATATGCAGTCTTATTTTTGACACAAATATGCGTACGCAAGATCCTGCATAGATTCAACATGATGCAGCGGAAGCTTCTAATTATCACCTGAGAATAGACATGTTTAAAACGTCAACATAAAGTTGGTGAGATATAGGTTTAATGCCGGCAGCGATATAAATATAGACCACAAGATTTCATATATAAACATTTTAATAAAAATATTCTAAGTGGTTGAGCACTTGGTAACCATACTTAACATTTAATCACGTCGCATATTCCCTTTATTATGAAATCTTACTACACCGTACCAAGTGTAGTCACGAAACGAAGTACTGTGCAACCGTTGAATACTGGTCGTCCAGTCCGGTTGGGGTTGTCAGGCCCGATAGATCTATCAACAGGATTCGCGTTTACAATACCGCTGTAAATAACAGTTACCAAGCTACAGGGAAGTATGCCAGTGGTACAACTCAACGTAGAATATATTTTTCAGTTACTTGTGTCCATATCGTAAAACATAAAATACATGTATTCTCATCCCGAAATATTTAGAGTTTAAAAGTGGGACTATTAACTCACTGTTGTCTTGAAGATATATATAATTTGACTTGGTCTCCGGTTGATATCACGAACCTATCCATATATAATATATCAATACCTTTTCTTTTTAAACAAACGTCACATATATATACTTGTTATACTTTTAATACTTTGAATAATTCCTTAGTCCGTAGTTAGCAGTTCGTTGTTAGTAATTCAATTTTAATGGTTCATTTTTAGATGTTTAATATACCCGCAATGAAATAAATAAAACCCCCTAACGAAATAAATAAAACCCCATCGTATATGTATTGGTCGAGATTAATCTTGACCCACGGTACCGGTGTTGTCAAATGACGTGTTGCGTACAAACATGGGATCTTATGATTAATCTTCTCGTGTTGTTTGCGGGTGATCCTGAACCATATAAAATTGAATTATAAGTACATATATATAAAATATCATGTTATCTTAGAAATATGTGATTTTATTTAATTTTTCCCAATTAATCCCGAAGTTAAACAAGTCTTAGATATCCGATCTCGTTTTGGTCATAGTTTCTTCGTTACAACTCCGTTTTCGTTGATTCAACTTGTCACTTCCTTGGATCGAGTCCATCTTTAAGACTATGAACTGTAAATACCTTAGTTTGTATTCGAAATCACAGGTCATAGGTCAAACTTTAGTGAAACTTATGAAGTTAATCATTTTCCATCATGTAAACAACCTTAAATGATTATTTTTCTAAAAATACTTATACTTTGAGTTAAATCATGAAATTTTTATGTGTTATCATATTCATAGTAAAAATCATTTTTCCAGAAAATAAACCTCCAATTCAAAGTTTAAGATGGTTTTTAATTATCCAACCCAAAACAGCCCCCGGTTGCACTCCGACGTCGTAAATTCAGTTTTTAAGGTGTTCTTTGAATAACCAAGTTATACCTTGTTAAGTTAGCATATAATTAAGATATGTTACAGGTCTTGAAGTATTTTAAAAGTTAAGTTAGAAGGATCTATTTAGTTTGCGAACAAGTTTGAAATCATTCAAACTATGTTCTAGTTTATAAACTCTTATATATATAGCTTTAAATATATGAATTGAAAAAGAGTTGAAGTAGAGTTTTTACCTCAAGTTTAAAATGTAAAGTTGCTGGAAAGAAGTAGTAAAATAAAAGTTGAGAGAGTTCTTGCAAGTGTGTGTGAAAATTGGAAGTAAAATTTGGAAAATGAATGTGTAAAAATGAGTTAGAAATGGTGCTTATTTATAGGCTTGAAAATTTGGTTTTTAGTGAAAATATCTAAGATAAGTTAAAATTTATTATGTCATGAATGACATATTATTCCAATAATTGAAGATTTCTATTGGTATATACCAATAGTAAATACTTCTAGAAGCTGTGTATAGTACCCTAGATATACGTATAGGATTATTGAGGAAACGGAACGAGAATTCAAATATAACTATCTTTTGTAAATATACTTATATTGTTTTATGTATAAAAGCCCTTTAAAAATGATTAAATACATTACTTATACGATATATGTATAAACATTATAAATCATCAGTATTTATGTCAAATAACGTTACGTAGGTTATTGTTTTGAAAACTTAAGTTAGTAGTTTCAAAATATACTTATGACTTTTTGTTATTAATACAAAATGAGATATTAAAACATCCTTAGATCATGTTAAATATGTATGTATAATTATCATATATTGTATAGTTCGTGATATCATCGGTCAAACTAGACGGTCAAACGTTGTGTAAAACTCTTTTCAAAAAACATAAGTCTCAACAATTTGGATTGCTTATCATGTTGGTAAGGTTTAATTTATGTAAATATTAATCTCATAAGTATAGAACGATCGGAAAAGTGCGGGTCGTTACAGAAGTAATCCTAGTAAAACCAGAATGCATGACTTGTTTCTGGACGTATGAATTACGTGTCTTTATTGCCTTTGCTAAACGACTTGTGTACTAGCTAGAATTATCTTCACAACCATCTTGTATCAAATTTATTGTGTGCTATATTTCATGCTGTATGTAAAATAAGCGGTATTGTAAGTTTGTAAAATATTGTGTAAAAGTTTGAACGCGAAATATTATTATAATCAGTTTTTCATATAGAATTGTAGTAGTTGAATTGTATATTAGCTACTAAGTATGAACTTAACGGGTAGGTACTACCCGAATTTAAACTTATAAAACGCTAATATGAAGAAAAAGATTTTATAAATGAGTTCATATTATGCTACGAAATACTATTAACTACTCTTAATATTCTGTATGATTAACTTGTTCCATTTGACTATTTTGAAGGAAATGGCACCGACTACTCGACACACCGTGAATATGAATGAAGAGAAATTCCGTACTTTTCTAGCTTCAAACATAGCCGCAGTACAGGCTACGCTACATACCAACAATAACCTTGGATCTAGCAGTACAGGAAATCGTGTAAAATGCACCTACAAAGAATTCACTGCCTGCAAACTGATAATGCTAAAAACGAATATATATTTCATAGCATTATTCCTCAAGAAAGACAAGCTTTTATTTGCAATTGTTCTATTTACAAGTGATATTCGTTTAAATAATAAAAGGTGAAGACAAAAGACAGATTCGACGAATTGAAGACGTAAATGACCAAAAAGCTCAAAAGTACAAAAGACAATCAAAAAGGTTCCAATTATTGATAAGAAACGTCTCGAAATTACAAAAGTACAAGATTCAAAACGCAAAGTACAAGATATTAAATTGTACGCGAGGACGTTCAAAAATCCGGAACCGGGACCAGAGTCAACTCTTAACGCTCGACGCAACGGACTAAAAATTACAAGTTAACTATGTATATAAATATAATATAATATATAATTAATTATATTAATTATATATATATTATATTTATAAATAAAAAACCGTCGGCAGAGAAAAACTCCAAGGACTGAGCTGTAAAAGTAACCTCCGCGACTCGCGGAGTTTGAAGGCCAAAATCACCGCGAGTCGCGGAGCCCCAAATTTCGACTCTGGCTATAAAGCAAACCGAATTCTGATCAAAATTAATATCTTTTTCTTCTCTTATCATACGTAAAATTTATATATATATATATAATTTATATTTTAATTTTAATTTTAATTCTAATAATAAGGGTATGTTAGCGAATGTTGTAAGGGTGTAAGTCGAAATTCTGTCCGTGTAACGCTACGCTATTTTTAATCATTGTAAGTTATGTTCAACCTTTTTATATTAATGTCTCGTAGCTAAGTTATTATTATGCTTATTTAAAACGAAGTAATCATGATGTTGGGCTAATTACTAAAATTGGGTAATTGGGCTTTGTACCATAATTGGGGTTTGGACAAAAGAACGACACTTGTGGAAATTAGACTATGGGCTATTAATGGGCTTTATATTTGTTTAACTAAATGATAGTTTCTTAATGTTAATATAATGATTTACAATTGGGCGACCCTATAAATTACCATATACACTCGATCGGACACGATGGGCGGGGTATTTATATGTACGAATAATCGTTCATTTAACCGGACACGGGAATGGATTAATAGCCACTAGAATAATTAAAACAGGGGTGAAATTACATTCAAGGGTAATTGGTGTAATTGTTAACAAAGTAGTAAAACCTTGGTTTACACGCAGTCGATAACCTGGTGTATTCATTAAACAAAGTATTAAAACCTTGTTACAATTCGAATCCCCAATTAGTTGGAATATTTAACTTCGGGTATAAGAATAATTTGATGAGGACACTCGCACTTTATATTTATGACTGATGGACTGTTATGGACAAAAACCAGACGGACATATTAAATAATCCAGGACAAAGGACAATTAACCCATGGGCATAAAACTAAAATCAACACGTCAAACATCATGATTACGGAAGTTTAAATAAGCATAATTCTTTTATTTCATATTTAATTTCCTTTATTTTATATTTAATTGCACTTCTAATTATCGCACTTTTATTTATTGTTATTTAATCGCACTTTTAATTATCGTACTTTTTAATTATCGTAAGTTTATTTTATCGCACTTTTATTATTCGCAATTTCATTATCGTTATTTACTTTACGCTTTAATTTAAGTCTTGTATTTATTTTATATTTTACATTAGGTTTTAACTGCGACTAAACTCTTAAAATCGACAAACCGGTCATTAAACGGTAAAAACCCCCCTTTATAATAATAATATTACTTATATATATATTTGTATTTTTAATAAAAGTAAACTAATATAGCGTTGAGCTTTGTTTAAAGATTTCCCTGTGGAACGAACCGGACTTACTAAAAACTACACTACTGTACGATTAGGTACACTGCCTATAAGTGTTGTAGCAAGGTTTAAGTATATCCATTCTATAAATAAATAAATATCTTGTGTAAAATTGTATCGTATTTAATAGTATTTCCTGCTAAAATTAATAACTATTTTATATACACCTCGCATAACGCCAAGTATTTTTGGCGCCGCTGCCGGGGACTATCTTAAAAGCCGGAAGCGCAACGCTAATATAAAAAAAAAAAATATTTTTTGTTTACTTTTATTAAAATTCGTTTTGTAAAAATACGTTTTAAATATTCGAAAAATATAAAAAGAAAAACAAAAATATAAGTATTTTTAAGATTTTGTTAAATATTTAAGTTTTATAAGTTTCTTTATTTTTATTTTAGTTTATAAAAATATAAGCTTTATTAACTATCTTTTATTTATAGAAAAGAATTAAAAACAGAAAATAAAAAAAATAAAAAAATAAATAAATAAAGAAAAAACGCGTCGATTCAACTGTGCCAGAATTGAAATTCTGAACCCCGCGACTCGCGGGGTTTTCTTCATTAATTACCGCAACTCGCGGAGGGTATCTGACAGGCGACAGGAAGCCCTAATTCAGCATTAATTACGGTTTATTATTAATTATAATTATTATTTAAACCTAATTATTATTATTATTATTATTATTATTAGTTTTATTTTTATTTTTACTTTTTATTTAATTTATGTATTTAGTATTAATTAGTTTTATTAAATTGTAAAATTAGTAGTTTTATTAAAAAAATAATATAAAAATAATATTTTTATAAAAATTGTACTTTTTACAACTTTTTGTATATTTTTATATTGTGTCCCTTTTTAATCGTTGTAGCGTAATATTTGTATTTTTAGCTCATATTTAATTTTAAACTTAGTTTTTGCTATAGTTATTTTTACTCCTAGATTTTTAGGCTTTGCCGTAGAATTCCTTAAGTGCTTTTTCTTTAGACTAAGATTTAGGTGCTTTAGAATTTTGCGACGCCTTTTTAAGTTTTAGTTTCTTTTTAAGTTATTTCCATTTTGGATTTAGTTTTTCCTGTAAGCTTTAATATTTTTAGACCTTTTACTATGTATCAATTATCATTCCAATTAGTAATCTCAATTTGCGATTATAATTTTAAGTTAGTTGTAGTAATAAGGTTAGGTTAGTCAAGTATTTTTAAGTTTTTATAAGTTTCTTTTATTTTTCCGTCACCTTTTATTTTTCAACCATTTTTTTTCTTTTTCTACCTTTTGCGACGAACTCTTTTTCTCTCTTATTTCTCGCTATTCTAGTTTTTAGGACTTAGAATTTTTTCTACTTCTTATCTAAATTTCTTAAAATTACGAAAATTTATTTTGAGTGGTTAAATTGATAGACATCAAAATTTTCTGGTTCGTAGTAATAGTTGGATTTGTACGTGGACCGGGTTATTGGAGCCAAACAGTCCTCAATTATATTGAGACCAAACGAATCCTGCCCCTCTGCTGCATCTTTTGGCTATTCGAAACGTGGGCAAAATCAGAAAAGTCTATTGATTGGATAACTTATTATAATTTTTCTTTCCTTTTAAAAACTAATAGGATATTCAGTGAATGCACCGAGCAAGACGTTCATCACCTTTTGTACGTTCACCACCTGTAACTCGATCAAGACATCGTTTAACAAATATAACCGCCGTTGATTTTTCTTTAGAATCGTCATCTAGTCAACCAAGTACTTCAGTTCAAATTTCCGATAATCCATTTTTTGAACCCAACATCACAATTGAGAATCCGGAAAATATTCAGGAACGGTTCATAGATCCTGAACCATTAAACTTTCCTCCGGAGCCACAAATCATTCAAACAGAGATTGTTGAGGAACGAACCATTAAATCTGAATCCTCTAGTGATTCCGATTCAACAAATTCAATTATGGAGAATCTGGAACCTTTAAGTATGGAAGACCGAATGAGAGCTAAACGCACTGGCCAAGGTCACGCAATTACTCATCCAGACATTAATGCGCCAGATTATGAAATCAAAGGACAAATTCTACACATGGTGACTAATCAATGCCAATTTAGTGGTGCGCCGAAGGAAGATCCAAATGAACATCTACGTACCTTTAATAGGATCTGCACACTATTTAAAATACGAGAAGTAGAGGATGAACAGATATATCTCATGTTATTTCCCTGGACTTTAAAGGGAGAAGCCAAAGATTGGTTGGAATCGTTACCTGAAGGGGCGATTGGTACATGGGACGTTTTAATTGACAAATTTCTTAAACAATTCTTTCCTGCATCTAAAGCCGTAAGACTTCAAGCAGAAATTGTTACGTTCACACAGAAACCAAATGAAACTCTATATGAGGCGTGGACAAGATATGGAAAGTTGTTAAGAGGATGTCCGCAACATGGTTTAGACACCTGTCAAATAGTACAAATATTCTACCAAGGATGCGACATCACTACAAGAAAAGACATAGATATAGCAGCTGGTGGTTCTATTATGAAGAAAACCGAAACTGATGCTTACAAAATTATTGATAACACTGCTTCCCACTCACATGAGTGGCACCAAGAAAAAGATATCATTAGATCATCTAAAGCAGCTAGAGCCGATTCTAGCCATGACTTAGATTCCATTTCCGCAAAGATAGATGCTGTGGAAAGACGAATGGAAAAGATGACTAAAGATATTCACTCAATACGAATTAGTTGTGAGCAGTGTGGAGGACCACATTTGACAAAAGATTGTCTCAGTATTGAATTAACAATGGAACAAAGAGAGAATATTTCATACATAAACCAAAGGCCTGGAAATAATTATCAGAATAATTATCAACCGCCAAGACCGATTTACAATCAAAACCAGAATTATAACCGAAATATTCCATACAACAACCAACAAGGTCCTAGCAATCAACAAGTATCCAATAATACTTACAATCAGCAAAGACCGAATTTTCAAAACAAACCACCACAACAAACCGATGATAAAAAGCCGAATTTAGAAGATATGATGACAAAGCTAGTTGAAACTCAAACACAGTTTTTCACATCTCAAAAACAAACTAATGAACAAAATGCTCAAGCATTTAGAAATCAACAAGCTTCTATTCAAAATCTGGAACAAGAAGTGAGTAACCTAGCAAGGTTAATAGGTGAAAGAAAACCGGGAAGTCTACCTAGTGATACAAATGCTAACCCCCGGAATGAAACAGCTAAAGCTATTACCACAAGAAGTGGTACAACACTTAAACCACCTGAAATACCTGTAACTTCTGATGAAACTATTCCTACTCCACAAGAACCACAACCTGATCAAGATAAGGAAAAAGAACCGGTAGTTGAAAAGGTTAATGAAGATAACACAGTTAAGGATAAACCTTATGTTAAACCATACCAACCACCACTTCCTTACCCGAGTAAAATGAAGAAAGAAAAACTTAAAGCCGAGCAATTCAAATTCTTGGATATGTTTAAACAGATAAATGTAAATCTTCCTTTCATTGATGTGATTTCAGGAATGCCAAGATATGCTAAATTCTTGAAAGATCTAATCTCAAATGGAAAGAAAATGGAAGAACTCTCGGCTGTTACTATGAATGCTAATTGTTCAGCAGTGCTGTTGAATAAGATACCAGAAAAACTATCTGATCCAGGAAGTTTCACAATTCCATGTTTTCTGGGTAGTCTTAGTTCAATAGAAGCATTGGCAGACTTAGGTGCTAGTATAAATCTAATGCCGTATTCACTATACGCTAAACTAGACCTTGGAGAATTGAAACCAACCAGAATAAGCATACAACTAGCCGATAGATCAATAAAATATCCTAGAGGGATAATGGAGAACATGCTAGTTAAAGTTGGTACTTTAGTATTTCCACTAGATTTTGTTGTCTTGGACATGGAAGAAGATTCTCAAGTTCCTCTCATATTAGGAAGACCATTCTTAAACACGGCTAAAGCAATGATAGACGTGTTCGGTAAGAAACTGACCCTAAGTATAGAGGACGAGAGTGTTACCTTTTCAGTTGATAGAGCAATGCAACAACCACAATCTGCAGATGATACATGTTATTATATTCAAACTATAGATGCACATGCAGAATTATTAGAAGAATTTCCAGAATTAAAAGGAACAGGAGAATGTTCTTTAGGAGAAGGTAATGAACCAATTGATGAAGCTGAAATGTTAGCTACACTTATAGCTAATGGATATGAACCAACAACAGAAGAAATTCAAATGCTAAAAGAAGAAGACAGATATCGATATAAATCATCGATAGAAGAACCTCCGAAATTAGAGTTAAAGCCACTTCCAAATCATTTGGAATATGCTTATTTACATGGTGAATCTGAATTACCTGTAATAATATCGTCTTCTCTTACTGAAAATGAGAAATCACAACTCATTTCTGTGTTGAAAGCTCATAAACCAGCCATTGCATGGAAGATTCATGATATTAAAGGAATAAGTCCTTCGTATTGCACACATAAAATCCTTATGGAAGAAGGTCATAAAACGTATGTGCAACGCCAACGAAGACTAAATCCTAATATGCAAGATGTAGTTAAGAAAGAGATTATTAAACTGCTAGATGCAGGTTTGATATATCCAATTTCTGATAGTCCATGGGTAAGCCCAGTTCAATGCGTGCCTAAGAAGGGTGGCATGACTGTCATTACAAATGAGAAAAATGAGCTTATTCCTACTAGGACTGTAACAGGATGGCGTGTATGTATTGATTATAGAAAATTAAATGACGCCACCAGAAAAGATCACTTTCCCTTACCTTTCATAGATCAAATGTTGGAAAGATTAGCCGGAAATAGTTACTATTGTTTTCTAGATGGATTTTCCGGATATTTTCAAATTCCAATAGCACCCGAAGATCAAGAGAAAACCACATTCACGTGCCCTTATGGTACTTTTGCTTACAAACGCATGCCATTTGGACTTTGTAACGCCCCTGCAACCTTTCAAAGGTGCATGATGGCGATTTTTCACGACATGATAGAAGAATGCATGGAAGTATTCATGGATGACTTTTCAGTCTTCGGTGATACATTTAAATCATGTCTAGTTAATCTGGAACGAATGCTAATTAGATGCGAAAAATCAAATCTAGTACTTAATTGGGAGAAATGCCATTTCATGGTTAAAGAAGGCATCGTTCTTGGACATAAAATTTCAAAAGAAGGAATTGAAGTGGATAGAGCTAAAGTAGATGTAATTGCTAAACTTCCACATCCCACCAATGTTAGAGGAGTTAGGAGTTTTCTAGGGCATGCCGGTTTTTACCGACGTTTCATAAAAGATTTTTCTAAAATTGCCACTCCTATGAATAAACTCCTAGAAAAGGATGCGCCATTCATCTTTTCAGATGAGTGTATCAAATCTTTTAATATTCTTAAAGAAAAACTCACTAATGCACCAATCATGATAACACCAAATTGGAATCTACCATTTGAACTAATGTGCGATGCAAGTGATTTTGCAATGGGAGCCGTTTTAGGACAAAGGATTGAAAAACGATTTCAACCTATATATTATGCTAGTAAGACATTACAAGGAGCACAAACAAACTATACAACTACGGAAAAAGAACTCCTTGCTATTGTCTTTGCTTTTGACAAATTTCGATCATATCTCGTTCTAGCAAAAACGGTGGTCTATACCGACCATTCTGCTCTTAGATACCTATTTTCAAAACAAGATGCTAAACCAAGATTAATCCGTTGGATCTTACTCTTACAAGAGTTTGATATTGAAATCCGAGATAAAAGAGGAGCAGAAAATCTCGCCGCTGATCATCTTTCTCGTCTTGAAAATCCTGAGTTAGAAGTTCTAAATGAATCGGCCATACAAGACAACTTTCCTGATGAATATCTATTGAAGATAGATTATAAAGAAATCACATGGTTTGCAGACTATGCAAACTACTTAGTGTGTGGATTCCTTGAAAAAGGATTATCGCACCAAAGACGAAAGAAATTCTTCAGTGATATAAAACACTATTTCTGGGAAGATCCACATCTGTTTAAAAGTTGTCCCGATGGAATAATACGCCGATGTATATTTGGAGATGAAGCTAGTAAAATTTTAAACCATTGTCACACAGGACCAACAGGAGGGCATTATGGGCCTCAACTAACAGCAAGAAAAGTTTATGAAGCTGGATTCTATTGGCCTACAATTTACAAAGACGCACACCTTCTTTGCAAATTCTGTGATGCATGTCAAAGGGCCGGAAAAATAAGTCAACGTGATGAAATGCCACAAAATGTCATCCAAGTATGTGAAGTATTTGACATTTGGGGTATTGACTTTATGGGTCCATTTCTAAAATCTCATAATAATCTATATATACTCGTAGCCATTGATTATGTATCTAAATGGGCGGAAGCACAAGCTCTCCCAACTAACGATGCACGAGTTGTAGTCAACTTTTTAAAACGTCTTTTTGCAAGGTTTGGAACACCGAAAGCTTTAATAAGTGATCGGGGAACTCATTTTTGTAATAATCAACTTGAGAAAGTTCTTAAAAGATATGGAGTAACTCACAAAATCTCCACCGCATATCATCCACAAACAAGTGGACAAGTTGAAAATACCAACCGAGCTTTAAAACGTATTCTAGAGAAAACCGTAGGATCAAATCCGAAGGAATGGTCCATTAAATTGGAGGTTGCACTCTGGGCTTTTAGAACAGCCTACAAAACTCCAATTGGAACCACACCTTTTAGACTTGTTTATGGAAAAGCATGTCATCTTCCAGTAGAAATTGAACACAAAGCATTTTGGGCTTTGAAAACATGTAATCTTGATTTACATGAAGCCGGACGTCTACGATTAAGTCAACTAAATGAATTAGAAGAATTAAGACATGAAGCATACGAAAATTCGTTAATCTATAAGGAAAGAACGAAGAAATGGCATGATAAAAGAATCAGAAGTTCAAAAGAATTTAAAGAAGGAGACAGAGTTCTTCTTTTCAATTCACGATTCAAGCTATTTCCTGGAAAATTGAAATCAAGATGGTCTGGACCATTCATAGTCAAAAGAGTTTTCCCATACGGAACGATAGAATTGATAAATTCAAATGGGATTGAATTTAAAGTTAATGGTCACAGAGTTAAACATTACATACATGGTCCGATGGAAGTCGACAATAAAGTTAATCATAATTTCGATACCACAGCTAACTAAGTGTGGGGAGAATCAAGTCTTTAAAGGATAATAAGTATTTCTGTTAGAGTTAGATTGTCTGTTTTCGTGTAGTTCTCGAAAATGGAACCCGAATGGTCTTTCCCTAGCAGACCCTAAAGAACTAGTCTTCTCCCCCCATTCTGAATTTTTATTTTTTTTAGGTTTTTACGAAATGAAGACTGCCTGTGAACTAAACCATGGTCTAATGCTACATGCTTTGATCACTAAACGTAATAATGACATACTACCGAGTGAAATAGTATCAGTAATCAGAGAAAGAATGGACGGAGTTAGAAAAGAATCCAGATGCGAAGATAATAAGTTACAATTTGGTAAAGGAAAATCAAAATCCGCAGCGAAAAGAAGAGCACGGCACCTAGAACGATGTCACAAATGCGGAAAATGGTCACATGGAGGTAAATGTTCAAATAATCAAACCTATTCAAATACCGAATTTGTTACTTTATGCAGAGACGGACCGTTCATATGTTTAGAAGAAAAGACACTGAATGCTCGAGGTTATGCCTATGTAGCCATGGAAAATCAATTAAACCGACTATCTTATGAATGGGATAGATCATATAACTAAGAAATCTATTCCACAGGTATGTCTGTACAGTTTTTATTTTTATTTTTATTTTTAACCTTTTGATAATAAACGCTAATTTGTTCGCTAAAAAGTATTAAATTGATATTGAATAAAATTAGGTTTGGCGACCGAAATTATTGATATCATTCAAAAATTTATTACATCACTGTGAAATTTAACGTTTATTATAAGGTATAAATATCTTTAAACAATCAACCCAAAATATTTCAAAAATTCGTCATGAGTTAAATTAGGTCTTGGAACCGAAATTACTTTACCGAAAAGAGGGGCGCATATTTTTGATAATATTTGATTGATTAAAGTGGGATAAAAAGACAAAAAGATTTTTAATTTTATTTTTACCATGTTTTTAAAAATTAATATTTAAATCTTAAATTAATATTGTAAACTTTGTAAAAACAATATATTTAAAATTGTAAATATTTGAAAAATTAATATAAGTTTAATATGAATTTATAAATTTTTAAATTAAGTTTGGTGTGAATTTTTAATTTTTAATTTTTAAAATATAAAATTTTAATTTTATGTATTTTAAATTTTGAGTTTGGTGTGAATTTTTAATATTAATTTTGAATTTTATATTTAAGTTGTGTGAATTTAAAAACAAAAATTTACTTTATCTCATTAAGTTAAGAATATGATTTTTAAAATTCGTCGTAAGTTGAAGACTAGGTCTTTGAACCGAAATTGCTTTACCCAAGGGAGGGACGAGAACTTTTATTATCATTATTTTTAATCTTATTAATTTAAAGTATGCCAAAAACATTAAAAAACCCAAAAATCTTAGCTTTTAAAACAATCGCTACAAAAAGACAAATTTTAAAATTTTGTCGAAGGACGGACTAGGACATCGATCCGAAACGACCTCGTCCTAAATAACAAGGGAAACAAAATTTTAAAATTAATTACTTAATTGTTTTAATAAGTTAATGATTAAAAAAAAATATATATACCAAACTCCGCGAGTCGCGGAGTTTGGAGGGTAAATCCCCGCGACTCGCGGAGGTACCGAAAATCAGAAAAAAAAATAAAAAGAGCTGAACGATCAGTACACTCCACAACTCAAAAACACAGCGAATTTCACAGCGAAAAAACCCGGAAAAACCCGAGAAAAAACCCCAAAAATCACAATTTTTAACCGTTAATCACCAAATCTTTTGCTAAAATCATGTTGAGAAGGATGCTATCTAAGAATTACTCAAGAAAAACGGTAAATTTCTACACCTAAACACCATTTAATTCGAAATTTGGTGTTCTTGAGCTATTTTTTCCCCAATTTGATTTTGATGCTTTTTAGTGTAATTAAGCTTAAATTGTTTATGTATTATGCTTGTATAACCTAGATTGATGCTGTTTAACATAATTAGAAGCCTTAAACTTCAAATTTTGAATAATCTAGGGTTTGTGTTCTTGAGCAATTTGGGGCTTTTTGATATAAACAGGTTATGGCCGATTTTTGTCATGAATTGTTGCTAAATTGAGTGGTGTAACATGTCTAGGTAGTTAAATGATCCAAACTTTGAACCTAAACATGATTTTGAGAATTAAAGTGGACTTTTTCAAGTCTAAAATTCATGAACTTGATTTTTGAAAGATAATGCCATTTGAGACTTGTTTAATTGCTAGTAATGATTATTTTGACATGTTATTTGAGTTGAATGCTTATGAACTTGGCGAACATTTTCGTATATGCTTATATGAAAAAGTGTAGATTTGATAAAAATGTGAAAATGAGCTTAAGTTTGATATAAATTGATAATGTCATTGTAATTATTTTGATTGATGATTTTGCTGACACTAATGCATATTTGGATGCACAAAAATTGTGTTTGATGTGTTTTGCAGAATGAAAGGGGTGAATCTTCATCCCAAGCCCGCAATGCTCCTGCTGAGAATTTGGAACAACAGGAGGTGGATAACTACTACATGCAGGATATACCTCATCCAGTCATGACCTTTTCCGATATGCACTTGGAAGAGTTGCACCCGAACCTGAGATTTGACAGACTTTGGATAGATTATCCAAAATATCAACGGGGTTTGCATACTCTTCATTCTAAGGTTGTTGAGGTACCGAGGGTCATAGAATGGGGACCCTTAGAAGCTGTAGAATTGGCCGGGCCAATTAGGGAATTACTTGTACAGAGGTATGGTAATTCTTCTTTTAATGACTGGATATGTTTATTCACCATACGTAGACCTGTATATAAAGTATGGTGTGAAGAATTGTTATGTAGTATAGAGTTGAATGATCGGGTAGCTAGTTTAACCGATCGTTCTTTTATTAGATTTTTGTTAGGCGGTTCGATGCGCCACATGTCTTTACTGGACATGGCTCAGGCTTTACGTATATATACGCCTGAGGAGTTAGCGTCTGCCGATTGTAGAGGATTGATACTAAACGGTAGAAAGATAGATGAGAATTTTGATACACACGGTGTGTGGAGTCAAATGACAAGCCATCACCGTTTCAAAGGGGGAAATTACTCTTATTTGGATATAGATAGAGCCGAATTAAGAGTAATACATAGGTTTTTAGCTAATTCGATTACACAAAGGGGTAAAAACAAAGAAAAGTTAAATGAACAAGATTTGTTTTACCATATGTGTATTCGAGACCCACAAAGCGCTGTAAGTATACCATATTGTGTGGGTTATTATTTATCAGCTATGGTTCGGGGGATGCGACCACATAGCATAATAGGAGGTGGTATTTTTATTACTTTGATTGGTGAATATCTCGGTGTGGATATAAGTCGGGGGGGATTATTACTAGAAGAGCCGGAACCCCGCGATACTATAGGTTTAAATGTATACCATGGTGCGAAAGTTTTGAAGAGGCGAAATAATGCCGCAGTACGATACCATGGTAGACATCCACAGGTGGAGAGAAACCAGCAGCAAGGTAATGTAGGAGGGGGGAATGAGATGCAAGAAATGCATAGGTTTATAGCTTCTCAGGAATACGAAAATGCTAGATAGAGAGCATTTGAAGATTGGCAAGTTCATCAGAACCAGATCATAGCTCATTGCCAACATATAGGTAGAAACTATATTCCTACACCGAAACCCATCTTCCCTCCTTGGTCTATAGAGATGCAGCCACCATATCCTACGTATGACCCTGCCGAAGCATTCTATAGCACTTATGGTTATGCCTGGAACCCCTATTGGTACCAATATCATCCTTAGTTTACTTATTATTTTTTTTTTTTATTTTGTAATTTGTAATTATTGATACATTTAATATTTTTGTTAATATTGTAATCATTTTTATAATTATCTAACTTTTATTCTTAGATTTTAATAATTTTTGAATGTGGGGTAATATACCAAACTTCAAAAATATGTATATATGTTTGCAGTTTATCTTATGTACACAACAGGGTAAAACAACGCATTTTCAAAGACTGGCATTAAGTTCAGCAAAAGCAACTAATTTTGACGACAAGATGCAAAATATATGTGAAATAACAACAAGACGGAATGAACAAATGATGTGCACCATTTATCATTCAGCAAACAAACGCCAATATATTTGGAAACTTTGGTAAAAATTTAATCATTTTCACACAAATCACCCTCAATAATTTAAATTGTTACTGATTTCTTGCAAATGAGGGCATTGCAAGATCTTAAGTGTGAGAAGGGGTTAAATTCTTTCGGATTTTAAAAATTTTTTACTTTATACACTTGGTTACCATTAAAAATACTAGTAAAGCAGTAGTTGTATTAGAATCTAGTGCTCTCTGATAAAAAAGAACAGCCCTAGTCTTATATACTGACTACCCAATTCTAGTAAAATTTTTCAATTAAATGAATTCAAATCATGTTTATACATATTTATGAACGATAAAACTAGGTTTTAACACCGAAATTATTGTTATCTCAGAAAGAACATAAATTAAGAAACAAACTAAAATGTCAAAATTCATTTAAAATGGAATAGAGGACGATAAAAAGAAAAATAAAAAGCCAAGTGTGGGAAAATTTACCAAGTTATTTTAAACATATGTCACATATATCTGTAACAAATAACTGAAAATACTTTTGCTTTGGACTAAACTAAACTGTTTTACCCGATGAAAGAAAAGAAGAGATGGATCTACACGATGAATCAATTCCATCATTAAAAGGAAGTAAAGTCTTCCGAAAAAGAAACGCGCTTCTTGATTTAGGTCATGAAGTTGTCGTCCAGACCAGCTGTAGGTTGACGAAAAATCTAGAAAAGTCATCACTAAAATCAGCAGGAAATCCACGGACCTCAGCATTAAACAGGGTCGCCAAGTGGTCAGATTTATCCTAACCATGAGAAGGATTTATCTCGTACGATGGGGGGGCACCATGCAAATTAGCTGGATAAGACTAATAAATCAGATCCCCAGAAAGGATAATCTCCTTAAAGATTAAAAATCAGCTTTTAAGACTGATATTACTCAATCCTAGAGATTGACCTTAATGATTGAGAATTCAAACTCATGAAATTCAATGATATCTAAACTCGAGCTTAAACGAGAAAATATTTTGATCAAAATTACAAACCGATTTGTTTTCTGAAAACCCTATTTTCAATGCGTTCATTACCATTGAACGTAAAATCCTAGGAATTCACCTGGAATTCATTAGGTCACCTGAACTAAATCGGGTGTCAACCGTAAGAACGGTGGTTGCATAGTGGTCAAAGACAGGACCTTGTGCCAGACCGAAAAATTATAAGGGTGAGCTTTACTATTGCTCCTACCAAGGATAGTAATTGCGTCCGACACGTTATAGACCATAATCAAAAGCATGTCACGGGACATTGCCTTAACAGTTGCTTGTTCAACGCTTTCCTTTACAACCGGACGGTAGTTTGCCGAAAGGTAATATACGGAACAAGTAAACTGGACGTGTTGCTTTCCTAATACAAGGTTAGCAAGTGGGTGACACAAAACCATAAGTTTTGATCTAAAATTTTCAAATCTGAAACCTACCAAACCCACAAAAATATTTTGCAAACACCGGTAAAAGGTTATCCCGGAAAACTTATCTAGGGTAAAAACTAGATTTAATTTTCAAAAGATCAAATGTTTTCATAAAGATCCAATTTCCTTAATGGATCTAAATTTTTATAGTCATGTGGGACTGTAAACCATATCGTTACTACCATTGTTTATACCGCCGTATAGAAATCACTGATGTTCAAAGTGTGAAGAATAATGAAGTGATTCTAATATTTCAAGACGATATTGCTTGAGGACAAGCAACGCTCAAGTGTGGGAATATTTGATAATGCTAAAAACGAATATATATTTCATAGCATTATTCCTCAAGAAAGACAAGCTTTTATTTGCAATTGTTCTATTTACAAGTGATATTCGTTTAAATAATAAAAGGTGAAGACAAAAGACAGATTCGACGAATTGAAGACGCAAACGACCAAAAAGCTAAAAAGTACAAAAGACAATAAAAAAGGTTCCAATTATTGATAAGAAACGTCTCGAAATTACAAAAGTACAAGATTCAAAACGCAAAGTACAAGATATTAAATTGTACGCGAGGACGTTCAAAAATCCGGAACCGGGACCAGAGTCAACTCTTAACGATCGACGCAACGGACTAAAAATTACAAGTTAACTATGTATATAAATATAATATAATATATAATTAATTATATTAATTATATATATATTATATTTATAAATAAAAAACCGTCGGCAGAGAAAAACTCCAAGGACTGAGCTGTAAAAGTAACCTCCGCGACTCGCGGAGTTTGAAGGCCAAAATCACCGCGAGTCGCGGAGCCCCAAATTTCGACTCTGGCTATAAAGCAAACCGAATTCTGATCAAAATTAATATCTTTTTCTTCTCTTATCATACGTAAAATTTATATATATATATATAATTTATATTTTAATTTTAATTTTAATTCTAATAATAAGGGTATGTTAGCGAATGTTGTAAGGGTGTAAGTCGAAATTCTGTCCGTGTAACGCTACGCTATTTTTAATCATTGTAAGTTATGTTCAACCTTTTTATATTAATGTCTCGTAGCTAAGTTATTATTATGCTTATTTAAAACGAAGTAATCATGATGTTGGGCTAATTACTAAAATTGGGTAATTGGGCTTTGTACCATAATTGGGGTTTGGACAAAAGAACGACACTTGTGGAAATTAGACTATGGGCTATTAATGGGCTTTATATTTGTTTAACTAAATGATAGTTTGTTAATGTTAATATAAAGATTTACAATTGGGCGACCCTATAAATTACCATATACACTCGATCGGACACGATGGGCGGGGTATTTATATGTACGAATAATCGTTCATTTAACCGGACACGGGAATGGATTAATAGCCACTAGAATAATTAAAACAGGGGTGAAATTACATTCAAGGGTAATTGGTGTAATTGTTAACAAAGTAGTAAAACCTTGGTTTACACGCAGTCGATAACCTGGTGTATTCATTAAACAAAGTATTAAAACCTTGTTACAATTCGAATCCCCAATTAGTTGGAATATTTAACTTCGGGTATAAGAATAATTTGATGAGGACACTCGCACTTTATATTTATGACTGATGGACTGTTATGGACAAAAACCAGACGGACATATTAAATAATCCAGGACAAAGGACAATTAACCCATGGGCATAAAACTAAAATCAACACGTCAAACATCATGATTACGGAAGTTTAAATAAGCATAATTCTTTTATTTCATATTTAATTTCCTTTATTTTATATTTAATTGCACTTCTAATTATCGCACTTTTATTTATTGTTATTTAATCGCACTTTTAATTATCGTACTTTTTAATTATCGTAAGTTTATTTTATCGCACTTTTATTATTCGCAATTTCATTATCGTTATTTACTTTACGCTTTAATTTAAGTCTTGTATTTATTTTATATTTTACATTAGGTTTTAACTGCGACTAAAGTCTTAAAATCGACAAACCGGTCATTAAACGGTAAAAACCCCCCTTTATAATAATAATATTACTTATATATATATTTATATTTTTAATAAAAGTAAACTAATATAGCGTTGAGCTTTGTTTAAAGATTTCCCTGTGGAACGAACCAGACTTACTAAAAACTACACTACTGTACGATTAGGTACACTGCCTATAAGTGTTGTAGCAAGGTTTAAGTATATCCATTCTATAAATAAATAAATATCTTGTGTAAAATTGTATCGTATTTAATAGTATTTCCTGCTAAAATTAATAACTATTTTATATACACCTCGCATAACATCACAAACCTTTGGAATTTGATGGAACCGAAGGACCGATCGGATTGAAACGGTGGACCGAGAAGGTCGAATCGGTGTTTGCCATAAGAAAGTGTACTGAAGAGGAAAAAGTGAAGTATGCTACGCATACCTTCACAGGTTATGCGTTAACATGGTGGAATACCTATCTAGAGCAAGTGGGACAAGACGATGCGTACGCACTACCGTGGTCAGCATTCAAGCACTTGATGAACGAGAAGTACCGTCCCAGAACCGAGGTCAATAAGCTCAAGACAGAACTTAGAGGGTTACGAACCCAAGGATTTGATATTACCACGTACGAAAGACGATTCACAGAATTGTGCATATTGTGTCCGGGATCATTCGAAGATGAGGAAGAGAAGATCGACGCGTTTGTGAAAGGATTACCGGAAAGAATCCAAGAAGATATAAGTTCACACGAGCCCGCCTCCATACAACAGGCATGTAGAATGGCTCACAAACTAGTGAACCAGATTGAAGAAAGAATTAAAGAACAGACTGCTGAAGAGGCCAATGTGAAGCAAGTTAAAAGAAAGTGGGAGGAAAACGGTGATAAGAATCACCAATACAACAACAACAGCAATTACAACAATAATCGCAACAATTATCCCAACAATCGCAACATCAATCGCAACTACAACAAACGGCCCAACAACAACAACAACAACAACAACTACAACAATCATCCCAACAACAATAATAACCGCAACAACAATAACAATCAGAAGCAGCTATGCCAAAGGTGTGAAAAGTATCACTATGGGTTCTGCACTAAATTTTGCAACAAGTGTAAAAGAAATGGTCATAGTGCGGCGAAGTGTGAGGTCTACGGACCAGGAGTTAATAGAACGAAAGGAACAAATGGTGTCGGAACGAGTAATGGCGGAGCAAGTAGTGTCGGAGCAAGTTATGCCAATGTAGTTTGTTATAAATGTGGAAAACTGGGCCACATTATTAGAAATTGCCCGAACCAGGAGAACACGAATGGACAAGGCCACGGAAGAGTTTTCAATATTAATGCGGCAGAGGCACAGGAAGACCCGGAGCTTGTTACGGGTACGTTTCTTATTGACAATAAATCTGCTTACGTTTTAGTTGATTCGGGTGCGGATAGAAGCTATATGAGTAGAGATTTTTGTGCTAAATTAAGTTGTCCATTGACGCCTTTGGATAGTAAATTTTTACTCGAATTAGCAAATGGTAAATTAATTTTAGCAGATAAAATATGTCAGAATCGAGAAATTAAACTGGTTAGCGAAACATTTAAGATTGATTTGATACCAGTAGAGTTAGGGAGTTTTGATGTGATAATCGGTATGGACTGGTTGAAAGAAGTGAAAGTAGAGATCGTTTGTTACAAAAATGCAATTCACATTATACGAGAAAAAGGAAAACCCTTAATGGTGTACGGAGAAAAGGGCAACACGAAGCTACATCTTATTAGTAATTTGAAGGCACAAAAACTAATAAGAAAAGGTTGCTATGTTGTTCTAGCACACGTCGAGAAAGTACAAACTGAAGAAAAGAGCATCAATGATTTTCCCATTGCAAAAGAATTTCCCGATGTATTTCCGAAAGAATTACCGGGATTACCCCCACATCGATCCGTTGAATTTCAAATAGATCTTGTACCAGGAGCTGCACCAATAGCTCGTGCTCCTTACAGACTCGCACCCAGTGAGATGAAAGAACTGCAAAGTCAATTACAAGAACTTTTAGAGCGTGGTTTAATTCGACCAAGCACATCACCGTGGGGAGCTCCTGTTTTGTTTGTCAAGAAGAAAGATGGTACATTCTGGTTATGTATCGACTACCGAGAGTTGAACAAACTTACCATCAAGAACCGCTATCCACTGTAGTGACCCGAACTTTTCCATGTTTATATATATTAATTGAGATTGATGTTTACATGATTAAATGTTTCCAACATGTTAAGCAATCAAACTTGTTAAGACTTGATTAATTGAAATAGGTTTCATATAGACAATTGACCACCCAAGTTGACCGGTGATTCACGAACGTTAAAACTTGTAAAAACTATATGATGACATATATATGGTTATATATATAGTTAACATTATATTATGATAATTAAACATATCATTAAGTATATTAACAATGAACTACATATGTAAAAACAAGACTACTAACTTAATGATTTTGAAACGAGACATATATGTAACGATTATCGTTGTAACGACATTTAATGTATATATATCATATTAAGAGATATTCGTACATCATAATATCATGATAATATAATAATTTAAAATCTATTTTGATATTATAAACATTGGGTTAACAACATTTAACAAGATCGTTAACCTAAAGGTTTCAAAACAACATTTACATGTAACGACTAACGATGACTTAACGACTCAGTTAAAATGTATATACATGTAGTGTTTTAATATGTATTTATACACTTTTGAAAGACTTCAATACACTTATCAAAATACTTCTACTTAACAAAAATGCTTACAATTACATCCTCGTTCAGTTTCATCAACAATTCTACTCGTATGCACCCGTATTCGTACTCGTACAATACACAGCTTTTAGATGTATGTACTATTGGTATATACACTCCAATGATCAGTTATTAGCAGCCCATGTGAGTCACCTAACACATGTGGGAACCATCATTTGGCAACTAGCATGAAATATCTCATAAGATTACAAAAATATGAGTAATCATTCATGACTTATTTACATGAAAACAAAATTACATATCCTTTATATCTAATCCATACACCAACGACCAAAAACACCTACAAACACTTTCATTCTTCAATTTTCTTCATCTAATTGAACTCTCTCAAGTTCTATCTTCAAGTTCTAAGTGTTCTTCATAAATTCCAAAAGTTCTAGTTTCATAAAATCAAGAATACTTTCAAGTTTGCTAGCTCACTTCCAATCTTGTAAGGTGATCATCCAACCTCAAGAAATCTTTGTTTCTTACAGTAGGTTATCATTCTAATACAAGGTAATAATCATATTCAAACTTTGGTTCAATTTCTATAACTATAACAATCTTATTTCAAGTGATGATCTTACTTGAACTTGTTTTCGTGTCATGATTTTGCTTCAAGAACTTTGAGCCATCCAAGGATCCATTGAAGCTAGATCCATTTTTCTCTTTTCCAGTAGGTTCATCCAAGGAACTTAAGGTAGTAATGATGTTCATAACATCATTCGATTCATACATATAAAGCTATCTTATTCGAAGGTTTAAACTTGTAATCACTAGAACATAGTTTAGTTAATTCTAAACTTGTTCGCAAACAAAAGTTAATCCTTCTAAATTGACTTTTAAAATCAACTAAACACATATTCTATATCTATATGATATGCTAACTTAATGATTTAAAACCTGGAAACACGAAAAACACCGTAAAACCGGATTTACGCCATCGTAGTAACACCGCGGGCTGTTTTGGGTTAGTTAATTAAAAACTATGATAAACTTTGATTTAAATGTTGTTATTCTGAGAAAATGATTTTTATTATGAACATGAAACTATATCCAAAAATTATGGTTAAACTCAAAGTGGAAGTATGTTTTCTAAAATGGTCATCTAGACGTCGTTCTTTCGACTGAAATGACTACCTTTACAAAAACGACTTGTAACTTATTTTTCCGACTAGAAACCTATAATTTTTTGGTTTAGATTCATAAAATAGAGTTCAATATGAAACCATAGCAATTTGATTCACTCAAAACGGATTTAAAATGAAGAAGTTATGGGTAAAACAAGATTGGATAATTTTTCTCATTTTAGCTACGTGAAAATTGGTAACAAATCTATTCCAACCATAACTTAATCAACTTGTATTATATATTATGTAATCTTGAGATACCATAGACACGTATACAATGTTTCGACCTATCATGTCGACACATCTATATATATTTCGGAACAACCATAGACACTCTATATGTGAATGTTGGAGTTAGCTATACAGGGTTGAGGTTGATTCCAAAATATATATAGTTTGAGTTGTGATCAATACTGAGATACGTATACACTGGGTCGTGGATTGATTCAAGATAATATTTATCGATTTATTTCTGTACATCTAACTGTGGACAACTAGTTGTAGGTTACTAACGAGGACAGCTGACTTAATAAACTTAAAACATCAAAATATATTAAAAGTGTTGTAAATATATTTTGAACATACTTTGATATATATGTATATATTGTTATAGGTTCGTGAATCAACCAGTGGCCAAGTCTTACTTCCCGACGAAGTAAAAATCTGTGAAAGTGAGTTATAGTCCCACTTTTAAAATCTAATATTTTTGGGATGAGAATACATGCAGGTTTTATAAATGATTTACAAAATAGACACAAGTACGTGAAACTACATTCTATGGTTGAATTATCAAAATCGAATATGCCCCTTTTTATTAAGTCTGGTAATCTAAGAATTAGGGAACAGACACCCTAATTGACGCGAATCCTAAAGATAGATCTATTGGGCCTAACAAACCCCATCCAAAGTACCGGATGCTTTAGTACTTCGAAATTTATATCATATCCGAAGGGTGTCCCGGAATGATGGGGATATTCTTATATATGCATCTTGTTATTGTCGGTTACCAGGTGTTCACCATATGAATGATTTTTATCTCTATGTATGGGATGTGTATTGAAATATGAAATCTTGTGGTCTATTGTTACGATTTGATATATATAGGTTAAACCTATAACTCACCAACATTTTTGTTGACGTTTTAAGCATGTTTATTCTCAGGTGATTATTAAGAGCTTCCGCTGTCGCATACTTAAATAAGGACAAGATTTGGAGTCCATGCTTGTATGATATTGTGTAAAAACTGCATTCAAGAAACTTATTTTGTTGTAACATATTTGTATTGTAAACCATTATGTAATGGTCGTGTGTAAACAGGATATTTTAGATTATCATTATTTGATAATCTACGTAAAGCTTTTTAAACCTTTATTGATGAAATAAAGGTTATGGTTTGTTAAAAAATGAATGCAGTCTTTGAAAAACGTCTCATATAGAGGTCAAAACCTCGCAACGAAATCAATTAATATGGAACGTTTTTAATCAATAAGAACGGGACATTTCAGTTGGTATCAGAGCGTTGGTCTTAGAGAACCAGAAAATTTGCATTAGTGTGTCTTATCGAGTTTGTTAGGATGCATTAGTGAGTCTGGACTTCGACCATGTTTTCTTTAAAAATGATTGCTTAACATTTTTGTTGGAAACTATATATTTTTAACATATGAATATTATGTGATATATTAATCTCTTAACGTGTTTGATATTATGTGATAGATGTCTACCTCTAGAACAAGTCCCATTGACTCACCTAATAATAATGAAGAGTCAAATGTAAATTGGAATGATTCGTGGACTGATTCACAAGTTCCCGAAGAGGAACCGGAAGAAGAGTCGGAACCGGAAGAAGAATCGGAACCGGAAGAAGAATCGGAACCGGATGAAGAAATAGAACCGGTGGGGGAAATAATAAAACGGTTAAGTAAAAGAAAATCCTCAACCAACCGACCAAGGTTAATTATGGTCAATGGTGTTTCCGCCAAGGAAGCAAAATATTGGGAGGATTACCAATTCTCCGATGAATCGGATTCCGACGAGAATTCCGATGATGTTATAGAAATTACCCCAACTGAATTTAAAAAGGCAAAAGAAAATAATAAGGGAAAGGGCATAAAAATAGAGAAATCTAATTCCAACCCCGATGAACTTTATATGTATCGTCAACGCCCGAAGTCCTTAAGTTGTAACAATGACCCGGGAACCTCTAAACCACCAGGTTTTTCTAAACCAATGTGGACAACGACGGCTCGTATTAGGGGAACATCATATATCCCTAGAAACTTGGCAAAACGAACCAAAACCGAAGAAGAAGAAACGAGCGAGTCGGAATAAGATAGTTGTATTCGTGTGGTGTAATATATGTAATATAGTGTGCTTATGCTTTATGATATATGTAAAAATTGCTTGTATTAATAAGTATTTTTTTTATGAATCTAACTCTTGTCTATTTTACAGTTTAAAAACACAAAATGGATAGACAACCTAATATTTTAAGAGACCTACCCGGAGACATGATTGATGAAATCTTGTCTAGAGTCGGCCAGAATTCTTCGGCACAACTATTTAAGGCGAGATCAGTTTGTAAGACATTCGAAGAACGTTCCAAGAATGTCTTGGTTTATAAGAGACTTTCGTTTGAAAGATGGGGGATATCACATTGGGAAACCCATAAGTTACGATGTGTTTACTTTGACGCATATATTGCGGGGAACCCAAATGCTATTTTACGCAACGGGTTAAGAAATTATTTTGACTCAATATATCCGAATATTGGACTTCGTGATTTAGAAAAAGCGGCTAACATGCAACATAAAGAAGCATGTTATGCTTACGGATTAGTAATGTTCGCTTCTCACCAAAGTGAGAACAAGAACATCGGGCTACAACTATTAAACAAAACGTTTCCACAAGTGACGGAGTCGGTAATTGGGGTAAGAAATGAGGTTTTTAGATTATTACGGGACTGTTGGACATTACGTAACCCTCGTCCCTTTGATGACGTTACAACACGCTGTCTTATCAACGGCCATAACGGTTATGTTGCACAAGACCAAGGATGGGAAGTAGTCCTAGTAAAACCAGAATGCATGACTTGTTTCTGGACGTATGAATTACGTGTCTTTATTGCCTTTGCTGAACGACTTGTGTACTAGCTAGAATTGTCTTCACAACTATCTTGTATCAAAGTTATTGTGTGCTATATTTCATGCTTTATGTAAAATAAGCGGTATTGTAAGTTTGTAAAATATTGTATAAAAGTTTGAACGCGAAATATTATTATAATCAGTTTTTCATATAGAATTGTAGTAGTTGAATTGTATATTAGCTACTAAGTATGAACTTAACGGGTAGGTACTACCCGAATTTAAACTTATAAAACGCTAATATGAAGAAAAAGCTTTTATAAATGAGTTCATATTATGCTACGAAATACTATTAACTACTCTTAATATTCTGTATGATTAACTTGTTCCATTTAACTATTTTGAAGGAAATGGCACCGACTACTCGACACACCGTGAATATGAATGAAGAGGAATTCCGTACTTTTCTAGCTTCAAACATAGCCGCAGTACAGGCTGCGCTACATACCAACAATAACCTTGGATCTAGCAGTACAGGAAATCGTGTAGGATGCACCTACAAAGAATTCACTGCCTGCAAACCTTTGGAATTTGATGGAACCGAAGGACCGATCGGATTGAAACGGTGGACCGAGAAGGTTGAATCGGTGTTTGCCATAAGTAAGTGTACTGAAGAGGACAAAGTGAAGTACGCTACACATACCTTCACAGGTTCTGCGTTAACATGGTGGAATACCTATCTAGAGCAAGTGGGACAAGATGATGCGTACGCACTACCGTGGTCAGCATTCAAGCACTTGATGAACGAGAAGTACCGTCCCAGAACCGAGGTCAATAAGCTCAAGACAGAACTTAGAGGGTTACGAACCCAAGGATTTGATATTACCACGTACGAAAGACGATTCACAGAATTGTGCCTATTGTGTCCGGGAGCATTCGAAGATGAGGAAGAGAAGATCGACGCGTTTGTGAAAGGATTACCGGAAAGAATCCAAGAAGATATAAGTTCACACGAGCCCGCCTCCATACAACAGGCATGTAGAATGGCTCACAAACTAGTGAACCAGATTGAAGAAAGAATTAAAGAACAGACTGCTGAAGAGGCCAATGTGAAGCAAGTCAAAAGAAAGTGGGAGGAAAACGGTGATAAGAATCACCAATACAACAACAACAGCAATTACAACAATAATCGCAACAATTATCCCAACAATCGCAACATCAATCGCAACTACAACAAACGGCCCAACAACAACAACAACAACAACAACAACAGCAACTACAACAATAATCCCAACAACAATAATAACCGCAACAACAACAACAATCAGAAGCAACTATGCTAAAGGTGTGAAAAGAATCACTCGGGGTTCTGCACCAAATTTTGCAACAAGTGTAAAAGAAATGGTCATAGCGCGGCGAAGTGTGAGGTCTACGGACCAGGGGTTAATAGAACGAAAGGAACAAATGGTGTCGGAACGAGTAATGGCGGAGCAAGTAGTGTCGGAGCAAGTTATGCCAATGTAGTTTGTTATAAATGTGGAAAACCAGGCCACATTATTAGAAATTGCCCGAACCAGGAGAACACGAATGGACAAGGCCGTGGAAGAGTTTTCAATATTAATGCGGTAGAGGCACAGGAAGACCCGGAGCTTGTTACGGGTACGTTTCTTATTGACAATAAATCTGCTTACGTTTTATTTGATTCGGGTGCGGATAGAAGCTATATGAGTAGAGATTTTTGTGCTAAATTAAGTTGTCCATTGACGCCTTTGGATAGTAAATTTTTACTCGAATTAGCAAATGGTAAATTAATTTCAGCAGATAATATATGTCGGAATCGAGAAATTAAACTGGTTAGCGAAACATTTAAGATTGATTTGATACCAGTAGAGTTAGGGAGTTTTGATGTGATAATTGGTATGGACTGGTTGAAAGAAGTGAAAGCGGAGATCGTTTGTTACAAAAATGCAATTCGCATTATACGAGAAAAAGGAAAACCCTTAATGGTGTACGGAGAAAAGGGCAACACGAAGCTACATCTTATTAGTAATTTGAAGGCACAAAAACTAATAAGAAAAGGTTGCTATGCTGTTCTAGCACACGTCGAGAAAGTACAAACTGAAGAAAAGAGCATCAATGATGTTCCCATTGCAAAAGAATTTCCCGATGTATTTCCGAAAGAATTACCGGGATTACCCCCACATCGATCCGTTGAATTTCAAATAGATCTTGTACCAGGAGCTGCACCAATAGCTCGTGCTCCTTACAGACTCGCACCCAGCGAGATGAAAGAACTGCAAAGCCAATTACAAGAACTTTTAGAGCGTGGTTTCATTCGACCAAGCACATCACCGTGGGGAGCTCCTGTTTTGTTTGTCAAGAAGAAAGATGGTACATTCAGGTTGTGTATCGACTACCGAGAGTTGAACAAACTTACCATCAAGAACCGCTACCCACTACCGAGAATCGACGACTTATTTGATCAACTACAAGGCTCGTCTGTTTATTCAAAGATTGACTTACGTTCCGGGTATCATCAAATGCGGGTGAAAGAAGATGATATTCCAAAGACTGCTTTCAGAACACGTTACGGTCATTACGAGTTTATGGTCATGCCGTTTGGTTTAACTAATGCACCAGCTGTGTTCATGGACCTTATGAACCGAGTGTGTGGACCATACCTTGACAAGTTTGTCATTGTTTTCATTGATGACATACTTATTTACTCAAAGAATGACCAAGAACACGGTGAACATTTGAGAAAGGTGTTAGAAGTATTGAGGAAGGAAGAATTGTACGCTAAGTTTTCAAAGTGTGCATTTTGGTTGGAAGAAGTTCAATTCCTCGGTCACATAGTGAACAAAGAAGGTATTAAGGTGGATCCGGCAAAGATAGAAACTGTTGAAAAGTGGGAAACCCCGAAAACTCCGAAACACATACGCCAGTTTTTAGGACTAGCTGGTTACTACAGAAGGTTCATCCAAGACTTTTCCAGAATAGCAAAACCCTTGACTGCATTAACGCATAAAGGGAAGAAATTTGAATGGAATGATGAACAAGAGAAAGCGTTTCAGTTATTGAAGAAAAAGCTAACTACGGCACCTATATTGTCATTGCCTGAAGGGAATGATGATTTTGTGATTTATTGTGACGCATCAAAGCAAGGTCTCGGTTGTGTATTAATGCAACGAACGAAGGTGATTGCTTATGCGTCTAGACAATTGAAGATTCACGAACAAAATTATACGACGCATGATTTGGAATTGGGCGCGGTTGTTTTTGCATTAAAGACTTGGAGGCACTACTTATATGGGGTCAAAAGTATTATATATACCGACCACAAAAGTCTTCAACACATATTTAATCAGAAACAACTGAATATGAGGCAGCGTAGGTGGATTGAATTATTGAATGATTACGATTTTGAGATTCGTTACCACCCGGGGAAGGCAAATGTGGTAGCCGATGCCTTGAGTAGGAAGGATAGAGAACCCATTCGAGTAAAATCTATGAATATAATGATTCATAATAACATTACTACTCAAATAAAGGAGGCGCAACAAGGAGTTTTAAAAGAGGGAAATTTAAAGGATGAAATACCGAAAGGATCGGAGAAGCATCTTAATATTCGGGAAGACGGAACCCGGTATAGGGCTGAAAGGATTTGGGTACCAAAATTTGGAGATATGAGAGAAATGGTACTTAGAGAAGCTCATAAAACCAGATACTCAATACATCCTGGAACGGGGAAGATGTACAAGGATCTCAAGAAACATTTTTGGTGGCCGGGTATGAAAGCCGATGTTGCTAAATACGTAGGAGAATGTTTGACGTGTTCTAAGGTCAAAGCTGAGCATCAAAAACCATCAGGTCTACTTCAACAACCCGAAATCCCGGAATGGAAATGGGAAAACATTACCATGGATTTCATCACTAAATTGCCAAGGACTGCAAGTGGTTTTGATACTATTTGGGTAATAGTTGATCGTCTCACCAAATCAGCACACTTCCTACCAATAAGAGAAGATGACAAGATGGAGAAGTTAGCACGACTGTATTTGAAGGAAGTCGTCTCCAGACATGGAATACCAATCTCTATTATCTCTGATAGGGATGGCAGATTTATTTCAAGATTCTGGCAGACATTACAGCAAGCATTAGGAACTCGTCTAGACATGAGTACTGCCTATCATCCACAAACTGATGGGCAGAGCGAAAGGACGATACAAACGCTTGAAGACATGCTACGAGCATGTGTTATTGATTTCGGAAACAGTTGGGATCGACATCTACCGTTAGCAGAATTTTCCTACAACAACAGCTACCATTCAAGCATTGAGATGGCGCCGTTTGAAGCACTTTATGGTAGAAAGTGCAGGTCTCCAATTTGTTGGAGTGAGGTGGGGGATAGACAGATTACGGGTCCGGAGATTATACAAGAAACTACCGAGAAGATCATCCAAATTCAACAACGGTTGAAAACCGCCCAAAGTCGACAAAAGAGCTACGCTGACATTAAAAGAAAAGATATAGAATTTGAAATTGGAGAGATGGTCATGCTTAAAGTTTCACCTTGGAAAGGCGTTGTTCGATTTGGTAAACGAGGGAAATTAAATCCAAGGTATATTGGACCATTCAAGATTATTGATCGTGTCGGACCAGTAGCTTACCGACTTGAGTTACCTCAACAACTCGCGGCTGTACATAACACTTTCCACGTCTCGAATTTGAAGAAATGTTTTGCTAAAGAAGATCTCACTATTCCGTTAGATGAAATCCAAATCAACGAAAAACTCCAATTCATCGAAGAACCCGTCGAAATAATGGATCGTGAGGTTAAAAGACTTAAGCAAAACAAGATACCAATTGTTAAGGTTCGATGGAATGCTCGTAGAGGAACCGAGTTCACCTGGGAGCGTGAAGATCAGATGAAGAAGAAATACCCGCATCTATTTCCAGAAGATTCGTCAACACCTTCAACAGCTTAAAATTTCGGGACGAAATTTATTTAACGGGTAGGTACTGTAGTGACCCGAACTTTTCCATGTTTATATATATTAATTGAGATTGATGTTTACATGATTAAATGTTTCCAACATGTTAAGCAATCAAACTTGTTAAGACTTGATTAATTGAAATAGGTTTCATATAGACAATTGACCACCCAAGTTGACCGGTGATTCACGAACGTTAAAACTTGTAAAAACTATATGATGACATATATATGGTTATATATATAGTTAACATTATATTATGATAATTAAACATATCATTAAGTATATTAACAATGAACTACATATGTAAAAACAAGACTACTAACTTAATGATTTTGAAACGAGACATATATGTAACGATTATCGTTGTAACGACATTTAATGTATATATATCATATTAAGAGATATTCGTACATCATAATATCATGATAATATAATAATTTAAAATCTATTTTGATATTATAAACATTGGGTTAACAACATTTAACAAGATCGTTAACCTAAAGGTTTCAAAACAACATTTACATGTAACGACTAACGATGACTTAACGACTCAGTTAAAATGTATATACATGTAGTGTTTTAATATGTATTTATACACTTTTGAAAGACTTCAATACACTTATCAAAATACTTCTACTTAACAAAAATGCTTACAATTACATCCTCGTTCAGTTTCATCAACAATTCTACTCGTATGCACCCGTATTCGTACTCGTACAATACACAGCTTTTAGATGTATGTACTATTGGTATATACACTCCAATGATCAGTTATTAGCAGCCCATGTGAGTCACCTAACACATGTGGGAACCATCATTTGGCAACTAGCATGAAATATCTCATAAGATTACAAAAATATGAGTAATCATTCATGACTTATTTACATGAAAACAAAATTACATATCCTTTATATCTAATCCATACACCAACGACCAAAAACACCTACAAACACTTTCATTCTTCAATTTTCTTCATCTAATTGAACTCTCTCAAGTTCTATCTTCAAGTTCTAAGTGTTCTTCATAAATTCCAAAAGTTCTAGTTTCATAAAATCAAGAATACTTTCAAGTTTGCTAGCTCACTTCCAATCTTGTAAGGTGATCATCCAACCTCAAGAAATCTTTGTTTCTTACAGTAGGTTATCATTCTAATACAAGGTAATAATCATATTCAAACTTTGGTTCAATTTCTATAACTATAACAATCTTATTTCAAGTGATGATCTTACTTGAACTTGTTTTCGTGTCATGATTTTGCTTCAAGAACTTTGAGCCATCCAAGGATCCATTGAAGCTAGATCCATTTTTCTCTTTTCCAGTAGGTTCATCCAAGGAACTTAAGGTAGTAATGATGTTCATAACATCATTCGATTCATACATATAAAGCTATCTTATTCGAAGGTTTAAACTTGTAATCACTAGAACATAGTTTAGTTAATTCTAAACTTGTTCGCAAACAAAAGTTAATCCTTCTAAATTGACTTTTAAAATCAACTAAACACATATTCTATATCTATATGATATGCTAACTTAATGATTTAAAACCTGGAAACACGAAAAACACCGTAAAACCGGATTTACGCCATCGTAGTAACACCGCGGGCTGTTTTGGGTTAGTTAATTAAAAACTATGAAAAACTTTGATTTAAATGTTGTTATTCTGAGAAAATGATTTTTATTATGAACATGAAACTATATCCAAAAATTATGGTTAAACTCAAAGTGGAAGTATGTTTTCTAAAATGGTCATCTAGACGTCGTTCTTTCGACTGAAATGACTACCTTTACAAAAACGACTTGTAACTTATTTTTCCGACTAGAAACCTATAATTTTTTGGTTTAGATTCATAAAATAGAGTTCAATATGAAACCATAGCAATTTGATTCACTCAAAACGGATTTAAAATGAAGAAGTTATGGGTAAAACAAGATTGGATAATTTTTCTCATTTTAGCTACGTGAAAATTGGTAACAAATCTATTCCAACCATAACTTAATCAACTTGTATTATATATTATGTAATCTTGAGATACCATAGACACGTATACAATGTTTCGACCTATCATGTCGACACATCTATATATATTTCGGAACAACCATAGACACTCTATATGTGAATGTTGGAGTTAGCTATACAGGGTTGAGGTTGATTCCAAAATATATATAGTTTGAGTTGTGATCAATACTGAGATACGTATACACTGGGTCGTGGATTGATTCAAGATAATATTTATCGATTTATTTCTGTACATCTAACTGTGGACAACTAGTTGTAGGTTACTAACGAGGACAGCTGACTTAATAAACTTAAAACATCAAAATATATTAAAAGTGTTGTAAATATATTTTGAACATACTTTGATATATATGTATATATTGTTATAGGTTCGTGAATCAACCAGTGGCCAAGTCTTACTTCCCGACGAAGTAAAAATCTGTGAAAGTGAGTTATAGTCCCACTTTTAAAATCTAATATTTTTGGGATGAGAATACATGCAGGTTTTATAAATGATTTACAAAATAGACACAAGTACGTGAAACTACATTCTATGGTTGAATTATCAAAATCGAATATGCCCCTTTTTATTAAGTCTGGTAATCTAAGAATTAGGGAACAGACACCCTAATTGACGCGAATCCTAAAGATAGATCTATTGGGCCTAACAAACCCCATCCAAAGTACCGGATGCTTTAGTACTTCGAAATTTATATCATATCCGAAGGGTGTCCCGGAATGATGGGGATATTCTTATATATGCATCTTGTTATTGTCGGTTACCAGGTGTTCACCATATGAATGATTTTTATCTCTATGTATGGGATGTGTATTGAAATATGAAATCTTGTGGTCTATTGTTACGATTTGATATATATAGGTTAAACCTATAACTCACCAACATTTTTGTTGACGTTTTAAGCATGTTTATTCTCAGGTGATTATTAAGAGCTTCCGCTGTCGCATACTTAAATAAGGACAAGATTTGGAGTCCATGCTTGTATGATATTGTGTAAAAACTGCATTCAAGAAACTTATTTTGTTGTAACATATTTGTATTGTAAACCATTATGTAATGGTCGTGTGTAAACAGGATATTTTAGATTATCATTATTTGATAATCTACGTAAAGCTTTTTAAACCTTTATTGATGAAATAAAGGTTATGGTTTGTTAAAAAATGAATGCAGTCTTTGAAAAACGTCTCATATAGAGGTCAAAACCTCGCAACGAAATCAATTAATATGGAACGTTTTTAATCAATAAGAACGGGACATTTCATCCACTACCGAGAATCGACGACTTATTTGATCAACTACAAGGCTCGTCTGTTTATTCAAAGATTGACTTACGTTCCGGGTATCATCAAATGCGGGTGAAAGAAGATGATATTCCAAAGACTGCTTTCAGAACACGTTACGGTCATTACGAGTTTATGGTCATGCCGTTTGGTTTAACTAATGCACCAGCTGTGTTCATGGACCTTATGAACCGAGTATGTGGACCATACCTCGACAAGTTTGTCATTGTTTTCATTGATGACATACTTATTTACTCAAAGAATGACCAAGAACACGGTGAACATTTGAGAAAGGTGTTAGGAGTATTGAGGAAGGAAGAATTGTACGCTAAGTTTTCAAAGTGTGCATTTTGGTTGGAAGAAGTTCAATTCCTCGGTCACATAGTGAACAAAGAAGGTATTAAGGTGGATCCGGCAAAGATAGAAACTATTGAAAAGTGGGAAACCCTGAAAACTCCGAAACACATACGCCAGTTTTTAGGACTAGCTGGTTACTACAGAAGATTCATCCAAGACTTTTCCAGAATAGCAAAATCCTTGACTGCATTAACGCATAAAGGGAAGAAATTTGAATGGAATGATGAACAAGAGAAAGCGTTTCAGTTATTGAAGAAAAAGCTAACTACGGCACCTATATTGTCATTGCCTGAAGGGAATGATGATTTTGTGATTTATTGTGACGCATCAAAGCAAGGTCTCGGTTGTGTATTAATGCAACGAACGAAGGTGATTGCTTATGCGTCTAGACAATTGAAGATTCACGAACAAAATTATGCAACGAATGATTTGGAATTAGGCGCGGTTGTTTTTGCATTAAAGACTTGGAGGCACTACTTATATGGAGTCAAAAGTATTATATATACCGACCACAAAAGTCTTCAACACATATTTAATCAGAAACAACTGAATATGAGGCAGCGTAGGTGGATTGAATTGTTGAATGATTACGACTTTGAGATTCGTTACCACCCGGGGAAGGCAAATGTGGTAGCCGATGCCTTGAGTAGGAAGGACAGAGAACCCATTCGAGTAAAATCTATGAATATAATGATTCATAATAACCTTACTACTCAAATAAAGGAGGCGCAACAAGGAGTTTTAAAAGAGGGAAATTTAAAGGATGAAATACCCAAAGGATCGGAGCAGCATCTTAATATTCGGGAAGACGGAACCCGGTATAGGGCTGAAAGGATTTGGGTACCAAAATTTGGAGATATGAGAGAAATGGTACTTAGAGAAGCTCATAAAACCAGATACTCAATACATCCTGGAACGGGGAAGATGTACAAGGATCTCAAGAAATATTTTTGGTGGCCGGGTATGAAAGCCGATATTGCTAAATACGTAGGAGAATGTTTGACGTGTTCTAAGGTCAAAGTTGAGCATCAGAAACCATCAGGTCTACTTCAACAACCCGAAATCCCGGAATGGAAATGGGAAAACATTACCATGGATTTCATCACTAAATTGCCAAGGACTGCAAGTGGTTTTGATACTATTTGGGTAATAGTTGATCGTCTCACCAAATCAGCACACTTCCTGCCAATAAGAGAAGATGACAAGATGGAGAAGTTAGCACGACTGTATTTGAAGGAAGTCATCTCCAGACATGGAATACCAATCTCTATTATCTCTGATAGGGATGGTAGATTTATTTCAAGATTCTGGCAGACATTACTGCAAGCATTAGGAACTCGTCTAGACATGAGTACTGCCTATCATCCACAAACTGATGGGCAGAGCGAAAGGACGATACAAACGCTTGAAGACATGCTACGAGCATGTGTTAAGGATTTCGGAAACAGTTGGGATCGACATCTACCATTAGCAGAATTTTCCTACAACAACAGCTACCATTCAAGCATTGAGTTGGCGCCGTTTGAAGCACTTTATGGTAGAAAGTGCAGGTCTCCGATTTGTTGGAGTGAAGTGGGGGATAGACAGATTACGGGTCCGGAGATTATACAAGAAACTACCGAGAAGATCATCCAAATTCAACAATGGTTGAAAACCGCCCAAAGTCGATAAAAGAGCTACGCTGACATTAAAAGAAAAGATATAGAATTTGAAATTGGAGAGATGGTCATGCTTAAAGTTGCACCTTGGAAAGGCGTTGTTCGATTTGGTAAACGAGGGAAATTAAATCCAAGGTATATTGGACCATTCAAGGTTATTGATCGTGTCGGACCAGTAGCTTACCGACTTGAGTTACCTCAACAACTCGCGGCTGTACATAACACTTTCCACGTCTCGAATTTGAAGAAATGTTTTGCTAAAGAAGATCTCACTATTCCATTACGAAAAACTTCAATTCATCGAAGGAACTTGAGGTAGTAATGATGTTCATAACATCATTCGATTCATACATATAAAGCTATCTTATTCGAAGGTTTAAACTTGTAATCACTAGAACATAGTTTAGTTAATTCTAAACTTGTTCGTAAATAAAAGTTAATCCTTCTAACTTGACTTTTAAAATCAACTAAACACATGTTCTATATCTATATGATATGCTAACTTAATTATTTAAAACCTGGAAACACGAAAAACACCGTAAAACCGGATTTACGCCGTCGTAGTAACACCGCGGGCTGTTTTGGGTTAGTTAATTAAAAACTATGATAAACTTTGATTTAAAAGTTGTTATTCTGAGAAAATGATTTTTATTATGAACATGAAACTATATCCAAAAATTATGGTTAAACTCAAAGTGGAAGTATGTTTTCTAAAATGGTCATCTAGACGTCGTTCCTTCGACTGAAATGACTACCTTTACAAAAATGACTTGTAACTTATTTTTCCGACTATAAACCTATACTTTTTCTGTTTAGATTCATAAAATAGAGTTCAATATGAAACCATAGCAATTTGATTCACTCAAAACGGATTTAAAATGAAGAAGTTATGGGTAAAACAAGATTGGATAATTTTTCTCATTTTAGCTACGTGAAAATTGGTAACAAATCTATTCCAACCATAACTTAATCAACTTGTATTGTATATTATGTAATCTTGAGATACCATAGACACGTATACAATGTTTCGACCTATCATGTCGACACATCTATATATATTTCGGAACAACCATAGACACTCTATATGTGAATGTTGGAGTTAGCTATACAGGGTTGAGGTTGATTCCAAAATATATATAGTTTGAGTTGTGATCAATACTGAGATACGTATACACTGGGTCGTGGATTGATTCAATATCATATTTATCGATTTATTTCTGTACATCTAACTGTGGACAACTAGTTGTAGGTTACTAACGAGGACAGCTGACTTAATAAACTTAAAACATCAAAATATATTAAAAGTGTTGTAAATATATTTTGAACATACTTTAATATATATGTATATATTGTTATAGGTTCGTGAATCAACCAGTGGCCAAGTCTTACTTCCCGACGAAGTAAAAATCCGTGAAAGTGAGTTATAGTCCCACTTTTAAAATCTAATATTTTTGGGATGAGAATACATGCAGGTTTTATAAATGATTTACAAAATAGACACAAGTACGTGAAACTCCATTCTATGGTTGAATTATCGAAATCGAATATGCCCCTTTTTATTAAGTCTGGTAATCTAAGAATTAGGGAACAGACACCCTAATTGACGCGAATCCTAAAGATAGACCTATTGGGCCTAACAAACCCCATCCAAAGTACAGGATGCTTTAGTACTTCGAAATTTATATCATATCCGAAGGGTGTCCCGGAATGATGGGGATATTCTTATATATGTATCTTGTTAATGTCGGTTACCAGGTGTTCACCATATGAATGATTTTTATCTCTATTTATGGGATGTGTATTGAAATATGAAATCATATAGGTTAAACCTATAACTCACCGACATTTTTGTTGACGTTTTAAGCATGTTTATTCTCAGGTGATTATTAAGAGCTTCAACTGTCGCATACTTAAATAAGGACGAGATTTGGAGTCCATGCTTGTATGATATTGTGTAAAAACTGCATTCAAGAAACTTATTTTGTTGTAACATATTTGTATTGTAAACCATTATGTAATGGTCGTGTGTAAACAGGATATTTTAGATTATCATTATTTGATAATCTACGTAAAGCTTTTTAAACCTTTATTGATGAAATAAAGGTTATGGTTTGTTTTAAATTGAATGCAGTCTTTGAAAAACGTCTCATATAGAGGTCAAAACCTCGCAACGAAATCAATTAATATGGAACGTTTTTAATCAATAAGAACGGGACATTTCAAGGTGTTCACAATATGAATGATTTTTATCTCTATGTATGGGATGTGTATTGAAATATGAAATCTAGTGGTCTATTGTTATGATTTGATATATATATGTTAAACCTATAACTCACCAACATTTTTGTTAACGTTTAAAGCATGTTTATTCTCAGGTGAATACTAAGAGCTTCTACTGTTGCATACTAAAATAAGGACAAGATTTGGAGTCCATGTTTGTATGATATTGTGTAAAAACTGCATTTAAGAAACATATGTCGATGTAATATATTTCTATTGTAAACCATTATGTAATGGTCGTGTGTAAACAGTATATTTTAGATTATCATTATTTGATAATCTACATAATGTTTTTAAAACCTTTATTGATAAAATAAAGGTTATGGTTGTTTTAAAAATGAATGCAGTCTTTGAAAAACGTCTCATATAGAGGTCAAAACCTCGCAACAAAATCAATTAATATGGAACGTTTATAATCAATATGAACGGGACATTTCAGTTGATATCCGAGCGTTGGTCTTAGAGAACCAGAAAATTTACATTAGTGTGTCTTATCGAGTTTGTTAGGATGCATTAGTGAGTCTGGACTTCGACCGTGTTTTCTTTAAAAATGATTGCTTAACATTTTTGTTGGAAACTATATATTATTAACATCTAAATATTATGTGATATATTAATCTCTTAACATGTTTGATATTGTGTGATAGATGTCTACCTCTAGCACAAATCACATTGACTCACCTAATAATAACGAAGAGTCAAATATATATTGGCAAGATTCACCAGTTCCCGAAGAACCGGAAGAAGAGGAAATGGAAACGGAACCGGAAGAAGAGGAACCGGAAGAAGAGGAACCAGAAGAAGAGGAACCGGAAGAAGAAGAGGTTTCGGAGGGGGGAATAGTAGGAACCACAGAAAACCGGTCAAATAAAAAAAAATCCTCAACCAATGGACCAAAGTTAATAATGGTCAATGGTGTTTCCGCTAAGGAAGCAAAATATTGGGAAAATTACCAATTTTCCGATGAATCGGATTCTGATGAGGATTCCGATGATGTTATAGAAATTACCCCGACCCAATTTAATGAGGCAAAAGAAAATAATAAGGGAAAAGGCATCAAAATAGAGAAATCTGATTCCGACACAGATGAACTTTATATGTACCATCAACACCCGTATTTTCAATATCGTGACAATAACCCGAGAACCTCTAAACCACCAGGTTTTTCTAAACCAATGTGGAAAACGATGACTCGTATTAGAGGAACATCATATATCCCTAGAAGATTAGGAAAAAGAACCAAGTCCGAAGAAGAAGAAACCAGTGATTCAGATTAAAGGGGTGTGAGCATGTTGTGTAATAAATGTATTGTAGTGTGCTTGTACTTTTATGTTCTATGTAAAAATTGCTTGTATTGTTTGTTATTACGAATCTAATCCTTGTCTATTTTACAGTATAAAAACAATATGGACGTTAAGGGTAGACAACCGAATATTTTAGAAGACCTACCAGAGGATATGATTGAGGAAATCTTGTCTAGAGTCGGTCAGAATTCATCAGCACATTTAGTTATGGCGAAGTTAACTTGTCAAACATTTGAAAGACTTTCCAGAAATGCCTTAGTTTATAAAAATATTTCCTTTGATAGGTGGGGTATATCACATTGGGGAGACTTTAAGTTACGCCGTGTTTTCTTTAAAGCGTTAAATGCGGGGAACCCAAATGCAATTTTACGCTACGGGTTAAGAACCTATTTTGACTCAACATATCCCAACATAGGATTTCGTGAATTAGAAAGAGCTTCTAACAACATAAAGAAGCATGTTATGCTTACGGGTTAGTGATGTTCGCTTCTTACCAAAGTGAGAAAAAGAACATCAGATTGCAGCTTTTAAATAAAACTTTTCCACAAGTGACGAATTCAGTAGTTGGGGTGAGAAACAAGGTTTTTAGATTATTACGGGGCTGTTGGACATTACGAAACCCTCGTCCTTTTAACAACATTACAACATGTTGCCTAGCTAATGGTCATAACGGTTATTTTCCACAAGACCAAGGATGGGAAGTCGTCTTAGTAAAACCAGAATGCATGACTTGTTTCTGGACTTATGAATTACCTGTCTTTATTTCCTTTGCTGAACAACTTGCGTATTAACTAGATTTATCTTCAAAACTGTCCTATATCATAGTGTACTATATTTCATGTTATATGTAATATAGCAAAGTTGTAAGTTTGAAGAATATTTGTATGTGATATATTATTATAATCAGTTTTTCATATGGAATTGTAGTAGTTGAATTGTATATTAGCTACTAAGTATAAACTTAACGGGTAGGTAATACCCGAATTTAAAGTTATAAAACGCTAATATGAAGAAAAAGATTTTATAAATGAGTTCATATTATGCTACGAGATACTATTGACTACTCTTAATATTCTGTATGATTAAATTGTTTCATTTGACTATTTTGAAGGAAATGGCACCGGCTACTCGACACACCTTGAATATGAGCGAAGAGGAATTTCGTGCCTTTCTTGCTTCAAACATAGCCGCAGTACAGGCCGCGCTACATACCAACAATAACTCTGAATCTAGCAATACAGCTAACGACGCAAGAAATCGTGTAGGATGCTCCTACAAGGAATTCACTGCCTGCAAACCTTCAGAATTTGATGGGACTGAAGGACCAATCGGATTGAAATGGTAGACTGAGAAAGTTGAATCGGTGTTTGCCATAAGTAAGTGTGCCGAAGGAGACAAAGTGAAGTACGCTACGCATACCTTCACGGGTATTGCGTTAACATGGTGGAATACCTATCTAGAGCAAGTGGGATAAGATGCTGCTTACACGCTACCGTGGTCAGCATTCAAGCACTTGATGAACGAGTAGTACCATCCCAGAACCGAGGTCAATAAGCTCAAGTCAGAAATTAGAGGGTTACGAACACAGGGATTCGATATTACTTCATACGAAAGAAGATTCACAGAATTGTGCCTATTGTGTCCGAGAGCGTTCGAAGATGAGGAAGAGAAGATCAACGCGTTTGTGAAAGGGTTACCGGAGAGAATCCAAGAAGATATAAGTTCACACGAGCCTGCCTCCATAAAAAAGGCATGTAGAATGGCTCACAAACTAGTGAACCAGATTGAGGGAAGAATTAAAGAACAGACGGTCGAAGAGGCCAACGTGAAGTTAGTCAAAAGAAAGTGGGAGGAAAATGGTGATAAGAGTCACCAAAACAACAACAACTATCCCAACAATCGCAACATCAATCGCAACTACAACAAACGGCACAACAACAACAACAACAACTACAACAATCATCCCAACAACAATAACAACCGTAACAACAACAACAATCAGAAGCAGCTATGCCAAAGGTGTGAAAAGTATCAATCGGGGTTCTGCACCAAATTTTGCAACAAGTGTAAAAGAAATGGTCATAGCGCGGCGAAGTGTGAGGTCTACGGACCAGGGGTTAACAGAACGAAAGGAACAAATGGTGTCGGAACGAGTAATGGCGGAGCAAGTAGTGTTGGAGCAAGTTATGCCAATGTAGTTTATTATAAATGTGGAAAACCGGGCCACATTATTAGAAATTGCTCGAACCAGGAGAACACGAATGTACAAGGCCACGGAAGAGTTTTCAATATTAATGCGGCAGAGGCACAGAAAGACCCGGAGCTTGTTACGGGTACGTTTCTTATTGACAATAAATCTGCTTACGTTTTATTTAATTTGGGTGCGGATAGAAGCTATATGAGTAGAGATTTTTGTGCTAAATTAAGTTGTCCATTGACGCCGTTGGATAGTAAATTTTTACTCGAATTAGCAAACGGTAAATTAATTTCAGCAGATTATATATCCCAGAATCGAGAAATTAAACTGGGTAGCGAAATAGAGTTAGGGAGTTTTGATGTAATAGTTGGCATGGACTGGCTGAAGGAGATGAAAGCAGAGATCGTATATTAAAAAAATGCAATTCGCATTGTACGAGAAGAAGGAGAACCCTTAATGGTGTACGGAGAAAAGGGCAACAAGAAAGCTACATCTTATTAGTAATTTGAAGGCACAAAAACTAATAAGAAAAGGTTGCTATGCTGTTCTAGCACACGTCGAGAAAGTACAAACTGAAGAAAAGAGCACCAATGATGTTCCCGTCACAAAAGAATTTCCCGATGTATTTCCGAAAGAATTACCGGGACTACCTCCACATCGATCTGTTGAATTTCAAATAGATCTTGTACCAGGAACTGCACCAATAGCTCGTGCTCCTTACAGACTCGCTCCCAGTGAGATGAAAGAACTGCAAAGCCAACTGCAAGAACTATTAGAACGTGGTTTCATTCGACCAAGCACATCACCATGGGGAGCTCCTGTTTTGTTTGTCAAGAAGAAGGATGGTACATTTAGGTTGTGTATTGACTACAGAGAGTTGAATAAACTTACCATCAAAAACCATTATCCACTGCCGAGAATTGACGACTTATTTGATCAGCTACAAGGCTCGTCGGTTTATTCGAAAATCGATTTACGTGCTGGATATCATCAAATGCGAGTAAAGGAGGATGATATTCCAAAAACTGCTTTTAGGACGCGTTATGGTCATTACGAGTTTATGGTTATGCCGTTTGGATTGAATAACGCACCAGCTGTGTTCATGGACCTTATGAACCGAGTGTGTGGGCCATATCTTGACAAGTTTGTCATTGTTTTCATCAATGATATACTTATTTACTCAAAGAATGATCAAGAGCACGAAGAACATTTGAGAAAAGTGCTCGGAGTATTGAGGAAAGAAAAACTGTACGCTAAGTTTTCAAAGTGTGCATTTTGGTTGGAAGAAGTTCAATTCCTCGGTCACATAGTGAACAAAGAAGGTATCCAGGTGAACCCGGCAAAGATCGAAACCGTTGAAAAGTGGGGAACCCCAAAAACTCCGAAGCATATACGTCAATTTTTAGGATTGGCTGGTTACTACAGAAGATTCATCCAAGATTTCTCCAAAATAGCAAAACCCTTGACTGCATTAACGCATAAAAGGAAGAAATTTGAATGGAAGGATGAACAAGAGAAGGCGTTTCAGTTATTAAAGAAAAAGCTAACTACGGCACCTATATTGTCATTGCCTGAATGGAATGATGATTTTGTGATTTATTGTGACGCATCAAAGCAAGGTCTCGGTTGTGTATTAATGCAGCGAACGAAGGTGATTGATTATGGGTCTAGACAATTGAAGATTTACGTGCAAAATTATACAACTCACGATTTGGAATTGGGTGCTGTTGTTTTTGTATTAAAGACTTGGAGGCATTATTTATATGGGGTCAAAAGTATTATATATACCGACCACAAAAGTCTCCAACATATATTTAATCAGAAGCAACTGAATATGAGACAACGCAGGTGGATTGAACTGTTGAATGATTATGATTTTGAGATTCGATACCACCCGGGGAAGGCGAATGTGGTAGCCGACGCTTTGAGTAGAAAGGACAGAGAACCTATACGGGTAAAAGCTATGAATATAATTATTCGTACTAACCTTACTACTCAAATACAGGAGGCGCAACAGGGGGTTGTAAAAGAAGGAAAGTTGAAGAATGAGATACCCAAAGGATCAGAGAAACATCTTAATATTCAGGAAGACGGAACCCGATATAGGGCTGATAGAATTTGGGTACCAAGGTTTGGAGATGTGAGAGAAATGGTACTTAAAGAAGCACATAAAACCAGATATTCAATACATCCCGGAGCGGGAAAGATGTATAAAGATCTCAAGAAACACTTTTGGTGGCCGGGTATGAAAGCCGATATTGCTAAATATGCAGGAGAATGTTTTACGTGTTCTAAGGTCAAAGCTGAACATCAAAAACCATCAGGTCTACTACAACAACCTGAAATCCAGGAATGGAAATGGGAAAATATTACCATGGATTTCATTACTAAATTGCCAAGGACTGCAAGTGGTTATGATACTATTTAGGTAATAGTTGATCGTCTCACCAAGTCAGCACACTTCCTGCCAATGAGAGAAGATGACAAAATGGAGAAGTTGGCGCGATTGTATTTGAAGGAGGTTATCTCATAATTTACATAATTTACATATGCATATATAATACTAAAATCCCATAAGTTACGGACGAATCTACGGAATATTTTAGGCAAAGTTTACAGTAATAGATATGCTAAGATATGAATTTATCTATACACTGTCTATGCACTAGAGGCAGTAAGACATGTCTAGACTTTAAGGATGATAAGCAAATGATTTTCATCATGAAATGATAAGCAAAACTTTTGACATGCAGACACGGTCGAAGTCCAGACTCACTAATGCATCCTAATGACTTATCAGTTAGACACACTAATGCAGACCTGGTTCGCTAGGACCACCGCTCTGATACCAACTGTAGAGACCCGTCCTAATCCATTTAGACGAAGTCCATATCGATTATAAATGATTCACAACAGTTGATTACATTGCGAGGTTCTTGACCTCTATATGATACATTTTACAAACATTGCATTCGTTTTTGAAAAGACAATCTTTCAATACATCGGAAGTTGATGTCATGCATACCATTTCATAAAATATCTAACTATAATTGACTTAGTAATACTCTTGATGAACTCAACAACTTGAATGCAACGCCTTTTGAAATATGCCATTAATGACTCCAAGTAATATCCTTAAAATGAGCAAATGCATAGCGGAAGACTTCTTTCATACCTGAGAATAAACATGCTTTAGAGTGTCAACCAAAAGGTTGGTGAGTTCATAGGTTTATCATAAAACAATAAAATTCATCATTTTGATAGACCACAAGATTTAAATGTTGCATGGTACAAATGGGCCCGAATCCTATACCCACCTATAATGTACATGCGATATCTTTTAAATACAGTACACCTTTCTCGTGTACGCAATCCATTTTCATAAATCTTAGTAACCGTACACATATTTCGTGCACAAAAACTAATACACATAACCTGTATATAAAAATCATTCTCTCGATTCATAGCATTCTCATCAATTGGTGGCAATTATCATGTCCACATAATTCAATGGTGGCAATTATCATGTCCACATAATTCAAAGGTGGCAATAATCATGTCCACATAATTCAATGGTGGCAATTATCATGTCCACATAATTTAATAATAAACTGCAGAACTTCTGTCGGCATAATAATTCATTCGAGGAATGTTTTGTGAAATGTCCCGTTCTTATTGATTAAAAACGTTCCATATTAATTGATTTCGTTGCGAGGTTTTGACCTCTATATGAGACGTTTTTCAAAGACTGCATTCATTTTAAAACAAACCATAACCTTTATTTTATCAATAAAGATTTAAAAAGCTTTACGTAGATTATCAAATAATGATAATCTAAAATATCCTGTTTATACATGACCATTACATAATAGTTTACAATACAAATATGTTACAACAAAATAAGTTTCTTGAATGCAGTTTTTACACATTATCATACAAGCATGGACTCCAAATCTCGTCCTTATTTAAGTATGCGACAGCGGAAGCTCTTAATAATCACCTGAGAATAAACATGCTTAAAACGTCAACAAAAATGTTGGTGAGTGATAGGTTTAACCTATATATATCAAATCATAATAATAAACCACAAGATTTCATATTTCAATACACATCCCATACATAGAGATAAAAATCATTCATATGGTGAACACCTGGTAACCGACATTAACAAGATGCATATATAAGAATATCCCCATCATTCCGGGACACCCTTCGGATATGATATAAATTTCGAAGTACTAAAGCATCCGGTACTTTGGATGGGGTTTGTTAGGCCCAATAGATCTATCTTTAGGATTCGCGTCAATTAGGGTGTCTGTTACCTAATTCTTAGATTACCAGACTTAATAAAAAGGGGCATATTTGATTTCGATAATCCAACCATAGAATGTAGTTTCACGTACTTGTGTCTATTTTGTAAATCATTTATAAAACCTGCATGTATTCTCATCCCAAAAATATTAGATTTTAAAAGTGGGACTATAACTCACTTTCACAGATTTTTACTTCGTCGGGAAGTAAGACTTGGCCACTGGTTGATTCACGAATCTATAACAATATATACATATATATCAAAGTATGTTCAAAATATATTTACAACACTTTTAATATATTTTGATATTTTAAGTTTATTAAGTCAGCTGTCCTCGTTAGTAACCTACAACTAGTTGTCCACAGTTAGATGTACAGAAATAAATCGATAAATATTATCTTGAATCAATCCACGACCCAGTGTATACGTATCTCAGTATTGATCACAACTCAAACTATATATATTTTGGAATCAACCTCAATCCTGTATAGCTAACTCCAACATTCACATATAGAGTGTCTATGGTTGTTCCGAAATATATATAGATGTGTCGACATGATAGGTCGAAACATTGTATACGTGTCTATGGTATCTCAAGATTACATAATATACAATACAAGTTGATTAAGTTATGGTTGGAATAGATTTGTTACCAATTTTCACGTAGCTAAAATGAGAAAAATTATCCAATCTTGTTTTACCCATAACTTCTTCATTTTAAATCCGTTTTGAGTGAATCAAATTGCTATGATTTCATTATTTTATGAATCTAAACAGAAAAAGTATAGGTTTATAGTCGGAAAAATAAGTTACAAGTCGTTTTTGTAAAGGTAGTCATTTCAGTCGAAAGAACGACGTCTAGATGACCATTTTAGAAAACATACTTCCACTTTGAGTTTAACCATAATTTTTGGATATATTTTCATGTTAATAATAAAAATCATTTTCTCAGAATAACAACTTTTAAATCAAAGTTTATCATAGTTTTTAATTAACTAACCCAAAACAGCCCGCGGTGTTACTACGACGGCATAAATCCGGTTTTACGGTGTTTTTCGTGTTTTCAGGTTTTAAATCATTAAGTTAGCATATCATATAGATATAGAACATGTGTTTAGTTGATTTTAAAAGTCAAGTTAGAAGGATTAACTTTTATTTGCGAACAAGTTTAGAATTAACTAAACTATGTTCTAGTGATTACAAGTTTAAACCTTCGAATAAGATAACTTTATATGTATGAATCGAATGATGTTATGAACATCATTACTACCTCAAGTTCCTTGGATAAACCTACTGGAAATGAGAAAAATAGATCTAGCTTCAAAGGATCCTTGGATGGCTTGAAAGTTCTTGAAGCAGAATGATGACACGAAAACAATTTCAAGTAAGATTTCCACTCGAAATAAGATTGTTATAGTTATAGAAATTGAATTAAAGTTTGAATATGATTATTACCTTGTATTAGAAAGATAACCTACTATAAGTAACAAATGTTTCTTGATCTTGGATGATTACTTGGAATGGATTTAGAAAACTTGGAAGTAAACTTGCAATCTTGGAAGTATTCTTGATTTTATGAAACTAGAACTTTTGGAATTTATGAAGAACACTTAGAACTTAAAGATAGAACTTGAGAGAGATCAATTAGATGAAGAAAATTGAAGAATGAAAGTGTTTGTAGGTGTTTTTGGTCGTTGGTGTTTTTGGTCGTTGGTGTATGGATTAAATATAAAGGCTATGTAATTTTGTTTTCATGTAAATAAGTCATGAATGATTACTCATATTTTTGTAATTTTATGAGATATTTCATGCTAGTTGCCAAATGATGGTTCCTACATGTGTTAGGTGACTCACATGGGCTGCTAAGAGCTGATCATTGGAGTGTATATACCAATAGTACATACATCTAAAAGCTGTGTATTGTATGAGTACGAATACGGGTGCATACGAGTAGAATTGTTGATGAAACTGAACGAGGATGTAATTGTAAGAATTTTTGTTAAGTAGAAGTATTTTGATAAGTGTATTGAAGTATTTCAAAAGTGTATAAATACATATTAAAACACTACATGTATATACATTTTAACTGAGTCGTTAAGTCATCGTTAGTCGTTACATGTAAGTGTTGTTTTGAAACCTTTAGGTTAACGATCTTGTTAAATGTTGTTAGCCCAATGTTTATAATATCAAATGAGATTTTAAATTATTATATTATCATGATATTATCATGTATGAATATCTCTTAATATGATATATATACATTAAATGTCTTTACAACGATAATCGTTACATATATGTCTCGTTTAAAAATCATTAAGTTAGTAGTCTTATTTTTACATATGTAGTTCATTGTTAATATACTTTATGATATGTTTACTTATCATAGTATCATGTTAGCTATATATATATCCATATATATGTCATCATATAGTTTTTACAAGTTTTAACGTTCGTGAATCACCGGTCAACTTGGGTGGTCAATTGTCTATATGAAACATATTTCAATTAATCAAGTCTTAACAAGTTTGATTGCTTAACATGTTGGAAACATTTAATCATGTAAATATCAATCTCAATTAATATATATAAACATGGAAAAGTTCGGGTCACTACAGTACCTACCCGTTAAATAAATTTCGTCCCGAAATTTTAAGCAGTTGGAGGTGTTGACGTATCTTCTAGTAATAAATGCGGGTATTTCTTCTTCATCTGATCTTCATGCTCCCAGGTGAACTCGGGTCCTCTACGAGCATTCCATCGAACCTTAACAATTGGTATCTTGTTTTGCTTAAGTCTTTTAACCTCACGATCCATTATTTCGACGGGTTCTTCGATGAATTGAAGTTTTTCGTTGATTTGGATTTCATCTAACAGAATAGTGATATCTTCTTTAGCAAAACATTTCTTCAAATTCGAGACGTGGAAAGTGTTATCTACAGCCACGAGTTGTTGAGGTAACTCAAGTTGGTAAGCTACTAGTCCGACACGATCAATAATCTTGAATGGTCCAATATACCTTGGAATTAATTTCCCTCGTTTACCAAATCGAACAACGCCTTTCCAAGGTGCAACTTTAAGCATGACCATCTCTCCAATTTCAAATTCTATATCTTTTCTTTTAATGTCAGCGTAGCTCTTTTGTCGACTTTGGGCGGTTTTCAACCGTTGTTGAATTTGGATGATCTTCTCGGTAGTTTCTTGTATAATCTCCGGACCCGTAATCTGACTATCCCCCACTTCACTCCAACAAATCGGAGACCTGCACTTTCTACCATAAAGTGCTTCAAACGGCGCCATCTCAATGCTTGAATGGTAGCTGTTGTTGTAGGAAAATTCTGCTAACGGAAGATGTCGATCCCAACTGTTTCCGAAATCAATAACACATGCTCGTAGCATGTCTTCAAGCGTTTGTATCGTCCTTTCGCTCTGCCCATCAGTTTGTGGATGATAGGCAGTACTCATGTCTAGACGAGTTTCTAATGATTGATGTAATGTCTGCCAGAATCTTGAAATAAATCTGCCATCCCTATCAGAGATAATAGAGATTGGTATTCCATGTTTGGAGACGACTTCCTTCAAATACAGTCGTGCTAACTTCTCCATCTTGTCATCTTCTCTTATTGGCAGGAAGTGTGCTGATTTGGTGAGACGATCAACTATTACCTAAATAGTATCAAAACCACTTGCAGTCCTTGGCAATTTAGTGATGAAATCCATGGTAATGTTTTCCTATTTCCATTCCGGGATTTCGGGTTGTTGAAGTAGACCTGATGTTTTCTGATGCTCAGCTTTGATCTTAGAACACGTCAAACATTCTCCTACGTATTTAGCAACATCGGCTTTCATACCCGGCCACCAAAAATGTTTCTTGAGATCCTTGTACATCTTCCCCGTTCCAGGATGTATTGAGTATCTGGTTTTATGAGCTTCTCTAAGTACCATTTCTCTCATATCTCCAAATTTTGGTACCCAAATCCTTTCAGCCCTATACCGGGTTCCGTCTTCCCGAATATTAAGATGCTTCTCTAATCCTTTGGGTATTTCATCCTTTAAATTTCCCTCTTTTAAAACTCCTTGTTGCGCCTCCTTTATTTGAGTAGTAAGGTTATTATGAATCATTATATTCATAGATTTTACTCGAATGGGTTCTCTGTTCTTCCCACTCAAGGCATCGGCTACCACATTTGCCTTCCTTGGGTGGTAACGAATCTTAAAGTCGTAATCATTCAACAATTCAATCCACCTACACTGCCTCATATTCAGTTGTTTCTGATTAAATATGTGTTGAAGACTTTTGTGGTCGGTATATATAATACTTTTGACCCCATATAAGTAGTGCCTCCAAGTCTTTAATGCAAAAACAACCGCGCCTAATTCCAAATCATGCGTCGTATAATTTTGTTCGTGAATCTTCAATTGTCTAGACGCATAAGCAATCACCTTCGTTCGTTGCATTAATACACAACCGAGACCTTGCTTTGATGCGTCACAATAAATCACAAAATCATCATTCCCTTCAGGAAATGACAATATAGGTGCCGTAGTTAGCTTTTTCTTCAATAACTGAAACGCTTTCTCTTGTTCATCATTCCATTCAAATTTCTTCCCTTTATGCGTTAATGCAGTCAAGGGTTTTGCTATTCTGGAAAAGTCTTGGATGAACCTTCTGTAGTAACCAGCTAGTCCTAAAAACTGGCGTATGTGTTTCGGAGTTTTTGGGGTTTCCCACTTTTCAACAGTTTCTATCTTTGCCGGATCCACCTTAATACCTTCTTTGTTCACTATGTGACCGAGGAATTGAACTTCTTCCAACCAAAATGCACACTTTGAAAACTTAGCGTACAATTCTTCCTACCTCAATACTTCTAACACCTTTCTCAAATGTTCACCGTGTTCTTGGTCATTCTTTGAGTAAATAAGTATGTCATCAATGAAAACAATGACAAACTTCTCAAGGTATGGTCCACACACTCGTTTCATAAGGTCCATGAACACAGCTGGTGCATTAGTTAAACCAAACGGCATGACCATAAACTCGTAATGACCATAACGTGTTCTGAAATCAGTCTTTGGAATATCATCTTCTTTCACCCGCATTTGATGATACCCGGAACGTAAGTCAATCTTTGAATAAACAGACGAGCCTTGTAGTTGATCAAATAAGTCGTCGATTCTCGGTAGTGGGTAGCGGTTCTTGATGGTAAGTTTGTTCAACTCTCGGTAGTCGATACACAACCTGAATGTACCATCTTTCTTCTTGACAAACAAAACAGGAGCTCCCCACGGTGATGTGCTTGGTCGAATGAAACCACGTTCTAAAAGTTCTTGTAATTGACTTTGCAGTTCTTTCATCTCGCTGGGTGTGAGTCTGTAAGGAGCACGAGCTATTGGTGCAGCTCCTGGTACAAGATCTATTTGAAATTCAACGGATCGATGTTTGGGTAATCCCGGTAATTCTTTCGGAAATACATCGGGAAATTCTTTTGCAATGGGAACATCATTGATGCTCTTTTCTTCAGTTTGTACTTTCTCGACGTGTGCTAGAACAGCATAGCAACCTTTTCTTATTAGTTTTTGTGCCTTCAAATTCCTAATAAGATGTAGCTTCGTGTTGCCCTTTTCTCCGTACACCATTAAGGGTTTTCCTTTTTCTCGTATAATGCGAATTGCATTTTTGTAACAAATGATCTCTGCTTTCACTTCTTTCAACCAGTCCATACCGATTATCACATCAAAACTCCCTAACTCTACTGGTATCAAATCAATCTTAAATGTTTCGCTAACCAGTTTAATTTGTCGATTCCGACATATATTATCTGCTGAAATTAATTTACCATTTGCTAATTCGAGTAAAAATTTACTATCCAAAGGCGTCAATGGACAACTTAATTTAGCACAAAAATCTCTACTCATATAGCTTCTATCCACACCCGAATCAAATAAAACGTAAGCAGATTTATTATCAATAAGAAACGTACCCGTAACAAGCTCCGGGTCTTCCTGTGCCTCTGCCGCATTAATATTGAAAACTCTTCCGCGGCCTTATCCATTCGTGTTCTCCTGGTTTGGGCAATTTCTAATAATGTGGCCCGGTTTTCCACATTTATAACAAACTACATTGGCATAACTTGCTCCGACACTACTTGCTCCGCCATTACTCGTTCTGACACCATTTGTTCCTTTCGTTCTATTAACCCCTGGTCCGTAGACCTCACACTTCACCGCGCTATGACCATTTCTTTTACACTTGTTGCAAAATTTGGTGCAGAACCCCGAGTGATACTTTTCACACCTTTGGCATAGCTGCTTCTGATTGTTGTTGTTGTTGCGGTTATTATTGTTGTTGGGATGATTGTTGTAGTTGCTGTTGTTGTTGTTGTTGCTGTTGTTGTTGTTGTTGTTGTTGTTGTTGTTGTTGTTGTTGTTGTTGTTGGGCCATTTGTTGTAGTTGCGATTGATGTTGCGATTGTTGGGATAATTGTTGCGATTATTGTTGTAATTGCTGTTGTTGTTGTATTGGTGATTCTTATCACCGTTTTTCTCCCACTTTCTTTTGACTTGCTTCACATTGGCCTCTTCAGCAGTCTGTTCTTTAATTCTTTCTTCAATCTGGTTCACTAGTTTGTGAGCCATTCTACATGCATGTTGTATGGAGGCGGGCTCGTGTGAACTTATATCTTCTTGGATTCTTTCCGGTAATCCTTTCACAAACGCGTCGATCTTCTCTTCCTCATCTTCGAATGCTCCCGGACACAATAGGCACAATTCTGTGAATCGTCTTTCGTACGTGGTAATATCAAATCCTTGGGTTCGTAACCCTCTAAGTTCTGTCTTGAGCTTATTGACCTCGGTTCTGGGACGGTATTTCTCGTTCATCAAGTGCTTGAATGCTGACCACGGTAGTGCGTACGCATCGTCTTGTCCCACTTGCTCTAGATAGGTATTCCACCATGTTAATGCAGAACCTGTGAAGGTATGCGTAGCGTACTTCACTTTGTCCTCTTCAGTACGCTTACTTATGGCAAACACCGATTCGACCTTCTCGGTCCACCGTTTCAATCCGATCGGTCCTTCGGTTCCATCAAATTCCAAAGGTTTGCAGGCAGTGAATTCTTTGTAGGTGCATCCTACATGATTTCCTGTACTGCTAGATCCAAGGTTATTGTTGGTATGTAGCGCAGCCTGTACTACGGCTATGTTTGAAGCTAGAAAAGTACGGAATTCCTCTTCATTCATATTCACGGTGTGTCGAGTAGTCGGTGCCATTTCCTTCAAAATAGTCAAATGGAACAAGTTAATCATACAGAATATTAAGAGTAGTTAATAGTATTTCGTAGCATAATATGAACTCATTTATAAAAGCTTTTTCTTCATATTAGCGTTTTATAAGTTTAAATTCGGGTAGTACCTACCCGTTAAGTTCATACTTAGTAGCTAATATACAATTCAACTACTACAATTCTATATGAAAAACTGATTATTTTCGCGTTCAAACTTTTACACAATATTTTACAAACTTACAATACTGCTTATTTTACATATAGCATGAAATATAGCACACAATAAATTTGATACAAGATGGTTGTGAAGATAATTCTAGCTAGTACACAAGCCGTTCAGCAAAGGCAATAAAGACATGTAATTCATACGTCCAGAAACAAGTCATGCATTCTGGTTTTACTAGGATTACTTCCCATCCTTGGTCTTGTGGAACATAACCGTTATGGCCGTTGATAAGACAGCGTGTTGTAACGTCGTCAAAGGGACGAGGGTTACGTAATGTCCAACAGTCCCGTAACAATCTAAAAACCTCATTTCTTACCCCAATTACCGACTCCGTCACTTGTGGGAACATTTTGTTTAATAGTTGTAGCCCGATGTTCTTGTTCTCACTTTGGTGAGAAGCGAACATTACTAATCCGTAAGCATAACATGCTTCTTTATGTTGCATGTTAGCCGCTTTTTCTAAATCACGAAGTCCAATATTCGGATATATTGAGTCAAAATAATTTCTTAACCCATTGCGTAAAATAGCATTTGGGTTCCCCGCAATATATGCGTCAAAGTAAACACATCGTAACTTATGGATTTCCCAATGTGATATCCCCCATCTTTCGAACGAAAGCCTTTTATAAACCAAGGCATTCTTGGAACGTTCTTCGAATGTCTTACAAACTGATCTCGCCTGAAATAGTTGTGCCGAAGAATTCTGACCGACTCTAGACAAGATTTCATCAATCATGTCTCCGGGTAGGTCTCTTAAAATATTGGGTTGTCTATCCATTTTGTGTTTTTATACTGTAAAATAGACAAGAGTTAGATTCATAAAAAAATACTTATTAATACAAGCAATTTTTACATATATCATAAAGCATAAGCACACTATATTACATATATTACACCACACGAATACAACTATCTTATTCCGACTCGCTTGTTTCTTCTTCTTCGGTTTTGGTTCGTTTTGCCAAGTTTCTAGGGATATATGATGTTCCCCTAATACGAGCTGTCGTTTTCCACATTGGTTTAGAAAAACCTGGTGGTTTAGAGGTTCCCGGGTCATTGTTACAACTTAAGGACTTCGGGGGTTGACGATACATATAAAGTTCATCGGGGTTGGAATTAGATTTCTCTATTTTTATGCCCTTTCCCTTATTATTTTCTTTTACCTTTTTAAATTCAGTTGGGGTAATTTCTATAACATCATCGGAATTCTCGTCGGAATCCGATTCATCGGAGAATTGGTAATCCTCCCAATATTTTGCTTCCTTGGCGGAAACACCATTGACCATAATTAACCTTGGTCGGTTGGTTGAGGATTTTCTTTTACTTAACCGGTTTATTATTTCCCCCACCGGTTCTATTTCTTCATCCGGTTCTGATTCTTCTTCCGGTTCCGATTCTTCTTCCGGTTCTGACTCTTCTTCCGGTTCTTCTTCGGGAACTTGTGAATCAGTCCACGAATCATTCCAATTTACATTTGACTCTTCATTATTATTAGGTGAGTCAATGGGACTTGTTCTAGAGGTAGACATCTACCACATAATATCAAACGCGTTAAGAGATTAATATATCACATAATATTCACATGTTAAAAATATATAGTTTCCAACAAAATTTGTTAAGCAATCATTTTTCAAGTAAACACGGTCGAAGTCCAGACTCACTAATGCATCCTAACAAACTCGATAAGACACACTAATGCAAAATTCTGGTTCTCTAAGACCAATGCTCGGATACCAACTGAAATGTCCCGTTCTTATTGATTAAAAACGTTCCATATTAATTGATTTCCTTGCGAGGTTTTGACCTCTATATGAGACGTTTTTCAAAGACTGCATTCATTTTAAAACAAACCATAACCTTTATTTTATCAATAGAGGTTTAAAAAGCTTTACGTAGATTATCAAATAATGATAATCTAAAATATCCTGTTTACACACGACCATTACATAATGGTTTACAATACAAATATGTTACAACAAAATAAGTTTCTTGAATGCAGTTTTTACACAATATCATACAAGCATGGACTCCAAATCTCGTCCTTATTTAAGTATGCGACAGCGGAAGCTCTTAATAATCACCTGAGAATAAACATGCTTAAAACGTTAACAAAAATGTTGGTGAGTTATAGGTTTAACCTATATATATCAAATCATAATAATAAACCACAAGATTTCATATTTCAATACACATCCCATACATAGAGATAAAAATCATTCATATGGTGAACACCTGGTAACCGACATTAACAAGATGCATATATAAGAATATCCCCATCATTCCGGGACACCCTTCGGATATGATATAAATTTCGAAGTACTAAAGCATCTGGTACTTTGGATGGGGTTTGTTAGTCCCAATAGATCTATCTTTAGGATTCGCGTCAATTAGGGTGTCTGTTCCCTAATTCTTAGATTACCAAACTTAATAAAAAGGGGCATATTCGATTTCGATAATTCAACCATAGAATGTAGTTTCACGTACTTGTGTCTATTTTGTAAATCATTTATAAAACCTGCATGTATTCTCATCCCAAAAATATTAGATTTTAAAAGTGGGACTATAACTCACTTTCACAGATTTTTACTTCGTCGGGAAGTAAGACTTGGCCACTGGTTGATTCACGAACCTATAACAATATATACATATATATCAAAGTATGTCCAAAATATATTTACAACACTTTTAATATATTTTGATGTTTTAAGTTTATTAAGTCAGCTGTCCTCGTTAGTAACCTACAACTAGTTGTTCACAGTTAGATGTACAGAAATAAATCGATAAATATTATCTTGAATCAATCCACGACCCAGTGTATACGTATCTCAGTATTGATCACAACTCAAACTATATATATTTTGGAATCAACCTCAACCCTGTATAGCTAACTCCAACATTCACATATAGAGTGTCTATGGTTGTTCCGAAATATATATAGATGTGTCAACATGATAGGTCGAAACATTGTATACGTGTCTATGGTATCTCAAGATTACATAATATATAATACAAGTTGATTAAGTTATGGTTGGAATAGATTTGTTACCAATTTTCACGTAGCTAAAATGAGAAAAATTATCCAATCTTGTTTTACCCATAACTTCTTCTTTTTAAATCCGTTTTGAGTGAATCAAATTGCTATGGTTTCATATTGAACTATATTTTATGAATCTAAACAGAAAAAGTATAGGTTTATAGTCGGAAAAATAAGTTACAAGTCATTTTTGTAAAGGTAGTCATTTCAGTCGAAAGAACGACGTCTAGATGACCATTTTAGAAAACATACTTCCACTTTGAGTTTAACCATAATTTTTGGATATAGTTTCATGTTCATAATAAAAATCATTTTCTCAGAATAACAAATTTTAAATCAAAGTTTATCATAGTTTTTAATTAACTAACCCAAAACAGCCCGCGGTGTTACTACGACGGCGTAAATCCGGTTTTACGGTGTTTTTCGTGTTTCCAGGTTTTAAATAATTAAGTTAGCATATCATATAGATATAGAACATGTGTTTAGTTGATTTTAAAAGTCAAGTTAGAAGGATTAACTTTTATTTACGAACAAGTTTAGAATTAACTAAACTATGTTCTAGTGATTACAAGTTTAAACCTTCGAATAAGATAGCTTTATATGTATGAATCGAATGATGTTATGAACATCATTACTACCTCAAGTTCCTTGGATAAACCTACTAGAAATGAGAAAAATAGATCTAGCTTCAAAAGATCCTTGGATGGCTTGAAAGTTCTTGAAGCAGAATCATGACACGAAAACTATTTCAAGTAAGATTTCCACTCGAAATAAGATTGTTATAGTTATAGAAATTGAATTAAAGTTTGAATATGATTATTACCTTGTATTAGAAAGATAACCTACTGTAAGTAACAAAGGTTTCTTGATCTTGGATGATTACTTGGAATGGATTTAGAAAACTTGGAAGTAAACTTGCAATCTTGGAAGTATTCTTGATTTTATGAAACTAGAACTTTTGGAATTTATGAAGAACACTTAGAACATGAAGATAGAACTTGAGAGAGATCAATTAGATGAAGAAAATTGAAGAATGAAAGTGTTTGTAGGTGTTTTTGGTCGTTGGTGTATGGATTAGATATAAAGGATATGTAATTTTATTTTCATGTAAATAAGTCATGAATGATTACTCATATTTTTGTAATTTTATGAGATATTTCATGCTAGTTGCCAAATGATGGTTCCCACATGTGTTAGGTGACTCACATGGGCTGCTAAGAGCTGATCATTGGAGTGTATATACCAATAGTACATACATCTAAAAGTTGTGTATTGTACGAGTACGAATACGGGTGCATACGAGTAGAATTGTTGATGAAACTGAACGAGGATGTAATTGTAAGAATTTTTGTTAAGTAGAAGTATTTTGATAAGTGTATTGAAGTCTTTCAAAAGTGTATAAATACATATTAAAACACTACATATATATACATTTTAACTGAGTCGTTAAGTCATCGTTAGTCGTTACATGTAAGTGTTGTTTTGAAACCTTTAGGTTAACGATCTTGTTAAATGTTGTTAACCCAATGTTTATAATATCAAATGAGATTTTAAATTATTATATTATCATGATATTATCATGTATGAATATCTCTTAATATGATATATATACATTAAATGTCTTTACAACGATAATCATTACATATATGTCTCGTTTAAAAATCATTAAGTTAGTAGTCTTATTTTTACATATGTAGTTCATTGTTAATATACTTAATGATATGTTTACTTATCATAGTATCATGTTAACTATATATATCCATATATATGTCATCATATAGTTTTTACAAGTTTTAACGTTCGTGAATCACCGGTCAACTTGGGTGGTCAATTGTCTATATGAAACATATTTCAATTAATCAAGTCTTAACAAGTTTGATTGCTTAACTTGTTGGAAACATTTAATCATGTAAATATCAATCTCAATTAATATATATAAACTTGGAAAAGTTCAGGTCACTACAGTTTGCTTGTGTCTATCTCGTCAAACATTTATAAAAGCAGTTCATGTATTCACAGTTCAAAATATATTTCAAAAGCATTTAGTAAAGCAGTTGTAAAAATAACGCATGTATTCTCAGTCCCAAAAAATGTAAAGAGTAAAAGGGAATCAAATGAACTCACAATCATGTATTTTGTAGTAAAAATACATATGACGATATTGAACAAGACAGGGTTGGCCTCGGATTCACGAACCTATATCATTCATATAAATATATATAATAATATTTAAACAATTCTATGTATAAATTTTAATATACTTGTTATATTAATAATTCATATATTATTTATTATAATTATTACACATTAAAGTTTAGAATTTTTTGTAGTGTGTAGTGTGTAGTGTTTTTATATTTTGTATATCACCTAATTTTTTTTTATTATACAAAAGTAAAATCTTGTTTAAGAATATAAAAGTATGTAATATTAGTATAGATATGTAATAAATATCTTTTATATAAATAATATTTGTTGTAATAATAATAATAATGATAGTGATAAAAATAATGATTTTATTAAGTATGACAGTTTTAATAACAATGATAATCTTAATATAAATGATAATTTTAATGATAAAATAATAATAATAATAATAATAATAATAATAATAATAATAATAATAATAATAATAATAATAATAATAATAATAATAATAATAATAATAATAATAATAATATCAATAATAATAAAGAAAAAAATATTAAATATACCATATAAAATTCAAGTGGGTGTTGTAGTAGTTTGACAGAAAAAAATAATAGATTCGTCATCCTAGTTATCCTCATATCATCATGTATCATTATCATTCCCATCTTCATCATCTTTACTATATTATCATCAACCTTGACATGATCATTCATCATCTTCTCCGCTATGATCATTCGCCATCACGGTTCCCTCATTACTCATCATTCATTAACTACTCATCATCATCTGCTATGATCATCACTATCATACGTGAATCATAATTATTCTTGTATCATCATCAACTTATGATATCATCGTTATCATAACATCACAGTCTCCATCATCACCTATTATTACAACTGCCTAATAATCATCTATGATCATCTCGTTTTATCATCATCCCGTCACCATTAATTCATCATAAGCATTCCATCATCGATATTCTATATCATCTTCATAATCGACATTTACATACCATTTTTACATAATCATTCTCGACATAAAATCATAACTCTCCATCATCGTTCCCCATCGTCTCCGTTTATCACTGAACATCATTATTATCATATCACCGTATCATCACCTATCGTTTTAACATTATTATCATTATCACGTTGACATCATCAACACATCATTTTTATCATCAACTTCGTGATATCATCGATATCATATTTATCTTCGCATCATCATCATTTATCTAGTATTATGTATGCAGGAGCTCATTTGAAAAAATAAAAAAATAGAAACGCAGTGTGTTTGTGTTAACTTCGAACCACAAAATAGGATTGATGGCATGTAAGTAGTTTCCCAGGTTACGTCTCACGTCCAAATTGCAAGAATGGCCCAACAGAAAATGAAAGCTCACGGCCCATTCTGAGAAGACTCTCGGCCCAACTGAATAAAACAACCACAGCCCAATAATAAGCATAAGTTTACGGTTCATTGTTGTGGTGTTTATGATTTGTGGCAGAAGTATAAACCATAAATATCTTCACAACTTTATCACCAACTACAAGTGGGGTTTGTTTGATTTATTATTTGTAATAGAAAAATGTCGGCCACTTTGTGAATTGTCCCACTTGTATATCTTTAATTTGATAAAAATGTTATACATTAATATTTCATACCTAATGTAATAGAACCTTGTACTGTGGCATATTCACTTGTTTCATCGTCTTCATTGTTCAGAAACAATAACGAGATAGTAGCAGTATTTCAGCACGTTTGCAGGTGGTTTTTGAAACATGGTAATGGTTGTGGTGGTTTCTTGGTGGGTTTGTAGGTGGTGTTAGTGGTTCAAACAGAAGAAGGAAGAAAAGCAAAGAAAAAAAATAAAACGTGATGGTTCCACGACTGAAAACACAGAGAGCATTCGTATCAACAATAGCAGTAGCTTTGATGGCGTTTTGAAACAGAAAATAGAAGTAGCAGGTACTTGATGATGTTGGGTTGGTCGTAAAACATGTAAGGTATTAACAGAAAGATAGCGATCGTTGGTGAGGATATTGGGTGGTTTAGGGTGGCTCACGGCTACACAAATAGTAGCAGTGTTAACTGCAATTTGCATCTGCTTAGATTGACAGAAACATGGAAACAAGCCGGGTGTTGAGTGGGTTTTTGATTGTAAACAAATCTGAAAATGAGAAAAATGAAAACATTATATGGTGGTTGTAAAGTGGTCGTTGGTTACGGATATGGTGATAATGAAGAAAGGAGAAGAAAAATGCGATGGGTTCGCTAGTGGTTGTGGTATTAGGTGTCGGTTATGGGGCGGAAACAAACAGAACACGTGAAACATATATAAATGATTATAGTGGTGATGGATAATGGGTGGTGATCGAATTGTCCGGTGAGAAGGTGGTTATGAGGTTTGGTGTTTGTTTTAGAAACGGAAAGGGTTGCATCAATGATGGTGATGGTCACGGTGGTTTGGTGAATGAGAGAGTGTGGTTATGGTGATTTACGAAGTCAAACACAGATTATATGTACTAACAATGGTGATAGGTTCTTCATGGGTTTTTGAGGTTACTCAGGAAAACAGAAAAATATAAGTAGCAAGTGGTGTGATATATGATCGTATTCATATCAATATATAAATAAAGATGGTTAGTGGATGCATAAATTATTGATTAGATAATTATTGAAATTGACTAGTAACAATCATACACACTCACAGATGAAATTAGTGAAATGAAATGATTGTAACAAATAACAGAAAATAGGAGCTAGTGGGGTTTGTAAATAATAAGGATGGTGATCGATTTGTATGTATGTATGTCGACCATTTCACTCAAGCAGAATAGGATCATAGAATAAGATCATAAAATAATAAAAGTTTTGATATGAAAACAGCATTGTCTAATTATCTGTCTTTTTATTTTATATTTTATTAATATTAATAATAAATAATAATAATACTAAAAATAATAATAATAATAGTAATAATGACAAAAATAATTATAAAATTGATAATAATAATGATAATAATAAATTGTATTATTTTCTAATAATAACAATAAAATAACTATACTACTAATAATGATTTTTAATGATAACGGTAATAAAATAATAAATTCTAAAAATGATAGTTGTAATAATATCTAATAATAATATACCAATTTACATGTATCTATTTACAAATAGTTGTTTCGTGAATTGTCGGGAATAGTTAAAGGTCAAATGAACTTATGAAACAATTCAAAATTAAATATATGAACATAGTTTTCGTGACTCAACATTACAGACTTTGCTTATTGTGTCAAAATCATATAAAGTTTAAGTTTAAATTTGGTCGGAAATTCCCGGGTCGTCACAGTACCTACCCGTTAAAGAAATTTCGTCCCAAAATTTGAGTGAGGTGGTCATGGCTAACAATAAAAATGTTTTCATGACGAATATAAGTTGATAAATAGAGTTTTATCATCATTGAGTAATAAGGATAAAATAATTCGATTACTTGAATAGTACGAATGAAGCTATCACTAAATAGTGAAATGAGAAAGACATGTTTCATCATAACTTTTGACTAGTCATGTTTGAATTTAGAAAATAAGGTGCGTCTTAACTTTTGACATGGGGGGTTGAATTCCGGAATTCAAGGGATTAAAGAAAATCTTCGAAATCTAAAAGATTTGATTCTTCGGCGAGTAAGGAAATTAAGATCTCTATAATTAAATGCGATGATCTGTCCCGATTACTACGTCTGATATTTCCATTATAAATTTTTTCTTTTCCGTTCCATTAGTTTTCACCACTTCTATACTCAATTCCCAAATTCAAAAGATTTTGGAAATGCTTAATCCAGTTCTGATCCTTGTCCTTATCCTGACTGTTGCCGTAATCATTCTCCTTTTCCAACTTCCACCGGAGGAATCTGTTTTCTTCTACTTCGCCCTTGGGGTTATAATGTTTTTAATTCTCCCGTGTTTTTATGTTGAGATAAACATCGATATACACGGTTTATGTTGAGATAAACATCGATATACACGGTTTATAGTTTCTGGGTTATTGTTGGGTTTTATATCTTCCTTTATATTTTGATATCTCTGCTTCTGTCTTTCATAATCATTGTCATCCATAATTAATGCACTCTCCTATTTGCTGCGATTTATATCCCCATTTACACTTCCAAGTTTTTTTTTTTTTTTATCCAGTAAGCACATCAAGTAATAGTCCAGAATTCGTAAGCATGGAACTTTGAATGAAACTTAATGTTCTAATCAAGAAAGAACGTAATAGCATGATTTGATTTGTCAAATTACCAGAATCACTGAGAATATATAGAAACTATCAGAAAAATATGTTCTTGATATGTTTAGAGATTAAGTAGAATGCAAGATTCGTGTAACATGGCACATGATGACGTTATGATCTGTGAATCATCACGTTTTATTAGAAACTCAGCATGACTTACTGTAATATAATCACGTTGATCAAGTGTCATTATATTATACTAACTCATGCATCAGTTCCCAACATTACTTCAATAACATTCATATTTTAAGCTCGAAAGTTTACAGAATATAGAAACTAACAGTTTCTATATGATGTAACACTGATAGTACGAAGACATTAATGATTTCAGATAAGAGTAGTTATAAAAATATCTTCAGAAATATGGAGGATATTTATAATGAAAGATACGATGATATCTTGAAATTTCTAATATCAAAGGATGGTGAAGAAAATTTGTCCGCAAGAGTTTGGAGTCAGAAGCAAGGTATTCGCTAAAGATTTCATCAGAAACAAAATCATCAGGATTCTTAATGTACAAGTTTAGTCCTTGTGATTCGTTCAGAGACTCCTTCGTGGTTTGCTCAATCTGTTTTTCAGTACCAAATTTTCTATCGAGCGTTCCTAACACTCCCTTCTTTATCATCAAACTTTTTGCCGTTTAGACCATCTATAATTTTTCTGTTTCCTCTGCATTTAATGCTACCATATCTGAGTCATCGATTATCAATCCGAGGTGGTTTCAAGAGAATTGTGTTTTTAGATGATTAAACGCTGAGGGTAATATTGTGGAATATAAAAGGTTTCCCGGTAACAATAAAAGAGCACGCATATATATCAAGGTTATAGTAAGGCTAGTCCGACTGAAAAGTCAAAGTTGACTTGCTGGAGCTGTGACAATTTTTGCTACTTTGAAAGGAATTACCAAATTATTTTGGATAATAATAACACTTAAAGGAATTAGCACAGATACGTGTTAAATGTTTACTCAGGTTCCGAGTGTTTTCAAGTGCATAACTATATGCATCAATCTTTCCTTCCTGTAGATGAAGTGCGGTTGGTTTATCCTCTCGATTGAGGTGTTTTCAAGAATCATGAAAGGTTTGAACGCAGATTGTAATCGTCAAAATATAAATGAGGTTTAAGATGAAATCAAGTGGCAAACTTGAAGAATTGTTTAGTTTCATATATTATAATTAATATTTTAATTCATTTTAATTGTCCAATGTTATTAGTCAACAGTCGATAGTCCACAGTTGACAGTCCAATAATTCATATATAGTTTAATATATAATATTCGAATTAATAAATACGTATCGTGACCCGTGTACATGTCTCAGACTCGATCACAACTCAAAGTACATATATTATTATAGAATCAACCTCAACCCTGTATCGAGAACTCGATCATTACTGCATATAAAGTGTCAATGGTTATTCCAAATAATATATATATATATATATATATATATATATATATATATATATATATATATATATATATATATATATATATATATATATATATATATATATATGCGTCGATATGATATGTCAAAACCTTGTATACGTGTCCCGATATTTAAAGTGCGTAAAATAAATACAGAAATTAAATGACGATAAATAAAATTACGATAATTAAATTGTGATAAATAAACTGTGATAAATAAAATGTAATCAGTTAGCTAGGAACAGTTAGCTAGGATTTTTGTTAGCGTGGATTCTTAATAAAAATTCTCATAGTTAATTCGTTTGTTTCTAACAAATTTTTATTTTGTCAAATGTTTTCTTCATTATGCCCCTTGTTGGATTCTGATAAATCAAAATCCAAATATGAAATTGAATGAAAATGATTATTCTGCGGTGAACGGATACGTATATCGGTGGTTGTAAGTAGGATAGTAAATGATTGTTGAATCAGATTCGAAGAATGTACAATGTAACTTATTAATGTGAAATCTAAATATTCCTCGGGTATTACCTACCCGTTAAAATATCTTCACCATTAACAGTTGGTACGAAAGAATTTTTAATTACAATCTTTATGAAAATATATATAAATATATATTTTCTTCAGATATAATCATGGATTTAATGAGTTATTGTGATATTAATCTCATTTGATTTACCGTTAGAACAAGAATATATAATCTCTGAAACATTAGAGATTACATAATCGCCATGTCAAATGAAGATAAATGATATAGAACGATTCGCAGATTGCTGATTATGCTCGAGGTACATATTGAGATGTTGAGGTGTGTGATGTTGAACTTGGGTTGTTGATAGTACTAGTGCTGTTACTGATGGTACTATTGGTGCCGGTGATGTTGCTGAAGCTGGTAGATTTTGCACCATATTCTTCAAATTGATTACTCGAGCGCGAAGTTCGCTAACTTCTTCTATTATTCTGGGATGATTGTCGGTCGGAACGAGCGGATGAATAAGGTTTAGAATTGTGGATAGAGTATAAACGTGTCGAACTACTCTGAAATGAAGCTGAAAATGGTGTTTCGGATAGATTCGCCGGTAGGTGTTTCGGGTTCTTCGCCAAGAGTGCAGGTTGATGGGTGGAAAGAATCGCTTTCTACTCGTCTCCATTAATTAAGTCAACTATGAACCCATCAGATGAATTGGGGATGAATGATTGATTGATTCATTCTGGTGACGCTGTTTTCAGAGCTTAGGTGAATATCCACGTCGGAATAGCTGTCGGAATAACTATCGGAATAGCTATCGAAATCTGAGGAACTCGAACTGGTTGCAGGATTCATCTCGTACAATCAGACGAAGGATTTTCGATAAGAAATAGAATATAGGATGTAGATTAGTACCCTGTCATGCATAATTTACATTTGCATATATAATACTAAATCTCATAAGTTACGGAGGAATCTACAGAATATGTTAGGCAAAGTTTACAGTAACAGATATGCTAAGATATGAATTTATCTATACACTGTCTATGCACTAGAGGTAGTAAGACATGTCTAGACTTTAAGGATGATAAGCAAATGATTTTTGACACGAAATGATAAGCAAAATTTTGATATGCAGACACGGTCGAAGTCCAGACTCACTAATGCATCCTAACGACTTATCAGTTAGACACACTAATGCAGACCTGGTTCGCTAGGACCACCGCTCTGATACCAACTGTAGAGACCCGTCCTAATCCATCTGGATGAAGTCCATATCGATTATAAATGATTCATAACAGTTGATTACATTGCGAGGTTCTTGACCTCTATATGATACATTTTACAAACATTGCATTCGTTTTTGAAAAGATAATCTTTCAATACATTGGAAGTTGATGTCATGCATACCATTTCATAAAATATCTAACTATAATTGACTTAGTAATACTCTTGATGAACTCAACGACTTGAATGCAACGTCTTTTGAAATATGCCATTAATGACTCCAAGTAATATCCCTAAAATGAGCAAATGCATAGCGAAAGACTTCTTTCATACCTGAGAATAAACATGCTTTAAAGTGTCAACCAAAAGGTTGGTGAGTTCATAGGTTTATCATAAAACAATAAAATTCATCATTTTGATAGACCATAAGATTTAAATGCTGCATGGTACAAATGGGCCCGAATCCTATACCCACCTGTAATGTACATGCGATATCTTTTAAATACAGTACACCTTTCTCGTGTACGTAATCCATTTTCATAAATCTTAGTAACCGTACACATATTTCGTGCACAAAAACTAATACACATAACCTGTATATAAAAATCATTCTCTCGATTCATAGCATTCTCATCAATTGGTGGCAATTATCATGTCCATATAATTCAATGGTGGCAATTATCATGTCCACATATTTCAATAATAAACCGCAGAACTTCTGTCGGCATAATAATTCATTCGAGGAATGTTTTGCTTGTGTCTATCTCGTCAAACATTTATAAAAGCATTTCATGTATTCACAGTTCAAAATATATTTCAAAAGCATTTAGTAAAGCAGTTGTAAAAATAACGCATGTATTCTCAGTCCCAAAAAATGTAAAGAGTAAAAAGGAATCAAATGAACTCACAATCATGTATTTTGTAGTAAAAATACATATGACGATATTGAACAAGACAGGGTTGGCCTCGGATTCACGAACCTATATCATTCATATATATATTAACACATATAATAATATTTAAACAATTCTATGTATAAATTTTAATATACTTGTTATATTAATAATTCATATATTATTTATTATAATTATTACACATTAAAGTTTAGAATATTTTGTAATGTGTAGTGTTTTTATATTTTGTATATCACCTAATTTTTTTTATTATACAAAAGTAAAATCTTGTTTAAGAATATAAAAGTATGTAATATTAGTATAGATATGTAATAAATATCTTTTATATAAATAATATTTGTTGTAATAATAATAATAATGATAGTGATAAAAATAATGATTTTAATAAGTATGACAGTTTTAATAATAATGATAATCTTAATATAAATGATAATTTTAATGATAAAATAATAATAATAATAATAATAATAATAATAATAATAATAATAATAATAATAATAATAATAATAATAATAATAATAATAATAATATCAATAATAATAAAGAAAAAAATATTAAATATACCATATAAAATTCAAGTGGGTGTTGTAGTAGTTTGACAGAAAAAAAATAATAGATTCGTCATCCTAGTTATCCTCATATCATCATGTATCATTATCATTCCCATCTTCATCATCTTTACTATATTATCATCAACCTTGACATGATCATTCATCATCTTCTCCGCTATGATCATTCGCCATCACGGTTCCCTCATTACTCATCATTCATTAACTACTCATCATCTTCTATGATCATCACTATCATACGTGAATCATAATTATTCTTGTATCATCATCAACTTATGATATCATCGTTATCATAACATCACAGTCTCCATCATCACCTATTATTACAACTGCCTAATCATCATCTATGATCATCTCGTTTTATCATCATCCCGTCACCATTAATTCATCATAAGCATTCCATCATCGATATTCTATATCATCTTCACAATCGACATTTACATACCATTTTTACATAATCATTCTCGACATAAAATCATAACTCTCCATCATCGTTCCCCATCGTCTCCGTTTATCATTGAACATCATTATTATCATATCACCGTATCATCACCTATCGTTTTAACATTATTATCATTATCACGTTGACATCATCAACACATCATTTTTATCATCAACTTCGTGACATCATCGATATCATCTTTATCTTCGCATCATCATCATTTATCTAGTATTATGTATGCAGGAGCTCATTTGAAAAAATAAAAAAATAGAAACGCAGTGTGTTTGTGTTAAATTCGAACCACAAAACAGAATTGATGGCATGTAAATCATTGCCCAGGTTACGTCTCACGTCCAAATTGCAAGAATGGCCCAACAGAAAATGAAAGCTCACGGCCCATTCTGAGAAGACTCTCGGCCCAACTGAATAAAACAACCACAGCCCAATAATAAGCATAAGTTTACGGTTCATTGCTGTGGTGTTTATGATTTGTGGCAGAAGTATAAACCATAAATATCTTCACAACTTTATCACCAACTACAAGTGGGGTTTGTTTGATTTATTATTTGTAATAGAAAAATGTCGGCCACTTTGTGAATTGTCCCACTTGTATATCTTTAATTTGATAAAAATGTTATACATTAATATTTCATACCTAATGTAATAGAACCTTGTACTGTGGAATATTCAGTTGTTTCATCGTCTTCATTGTTCAGAAACAATTACGAGATAGTAGCAGTATTTCAGCAGGTTTGCAGGTGGTTTTCGAAACATGGTAATGGCTGTGGTGGTTTCTTGGTGGGTTTGTAAGTGGTGTTCGTGGTTCAAATAGAAGAAGGAAGAAAAGCAAAGAAAAAAATAAAACGTGATGGTTCCACGACTGAAAACACAGAGAGCATTCGTATCAACAATAGCAGTAGCTTTGATGGCGTTTTGAAACAGAAAATAGAAGTAGCAGGTACTTGATGATGTTGGGTTGGTCGTAAAACAGGTAAGGTATTAACAGAAAGATAGTGATCGTTGGTGAGGATATTGGGTGGTTTAGGGTGGCTCACGGCTGCACAAATAGTAGCAGTGTTAACTGCAATTTGCAGCTGCTTAGATTGACAGAAACATGGAAACAAGCCGGGTGTTGAGTGGGTTTTTGATTGTAAACAAATTCGGAAATGAGAAAAATGAAAACATTATATGGTGGTTGTAAAGTGGTCGTTGGTTACGGATATGGTGATGATGAAGAAAGGAGAAGAAAAATGTGATGGGTTCGCTAGTGGTTGTGGTAGTAGGTGTCGGTTATGGGGCTACAACAAACAGAGCACGTGAAACATATATAGATGATGATAGTGGTGATGGATAATGGGTGGTGATCGAATTGTCCAGTGAGAAGGTGGTTATGAGGTTTGGTGTTTGTTTTAGAAACAGAAAGGGTTTCATCAACGATGGTGATGGTCACGGTGGTTTGGTGAATGAGAGAGTGTGGTTATGGTGATTTACGAAGTCAGACATAGATTATATGTACTAACAATGGTGATTGGTTCTTCATGGGTTTTTGAGGTTACTCAGGAAAACAGAAAAATATAAGTAGCAAGTGGTGTGATATATGATCGTATTCATATCAATATATAAATAAAGATGGTTAGTGGATGCATAAATTATTGATTAGATAATTATTGAAATTGACTAGTAACAATCATACACACTCACGGATGAAATTAGTGAAATGAAATGATAATAACAAATAACAGAAAATAGGAACTAGTAGGGTTTGTAAATAATAAGGATGGTGATCAATTTGTATGTATGTATGTCGACCATTTCACTCAAGCAGAATAGGATCATAGAATAAGATCATAAAATAATAAAAGTTTTGATATGAAAACAGCATTGTCTAATTATCTGTCCTTTTATTTTATATTTAATTAATATTAATAATTAATAATAATAATAATACAAAAAATAATAGTTATAATAATAATAATAATAATAATAATAATAATAATAATAATGACAAAAATAATTATAAAATTGATAATAATAATGATAATAATAAATTGTATTATTTTCTAATAATAACAATAATAATAACTATACTACCAATAATGATTTTTAATGATAACGGTAATAAAATAATAAATTCTAAAAATGATAGTAGTAATTGAAAGGATCCGAAACTAATCATCCGGACATCGTCCATATAGATTAAAAACGAATTACAATAGTTGATAACATCGCGAGGTACTTGACCTCTATATGATACATTTTACAAACGTTGCATTTATTTCTTAAAGGCAATCTATTATTACATCGAGAGTTGACATATTAGCCTAACATTTTATAACAACCAAATGATCTAATCTGCCATTTGCATAACAATAGTCTTTAATGAACTTCAATGACTCGAATGCAACGTCCTTGTATCATAGCTTAAATGGTCCCAAACAATATCTTTAATATGAGCTAATGCACAGCGGAAGACTTAATTCGTACCTGAGAATAACATGCTTTAAAACGTCAACATAAAGTTGGTGAGATATATAGGTTTGTTGCTAGCAGCGTTATAACAATGGACCACAAGATTTCGTATATAATCATTTCAATAAAAATATTCTAAGTGGTTGAGCACTTGGTAACCATACTTAACATTTAATCACGTCGCATATTCCCTTTAATATGAAATCTTACTACACCGTACCAAGGTGTAGTCGCAAAACGAAGTACTGTGCAACCGTTGAATACTGGTCGTCCAGTCCGGTTGGGGTTGTCAGGCCCGATAGATCTATCAACAGGATTCGCGTTTACAATACCGCTGTAAATATTAGTTACCAAGCTACAGGGAAGTATGCCAGTGGTACAACTCAACGTAGAACATATTTTTCAGTTACTTGTGTCCATATCGTAAAACATAAAATACATGTATTCTCATCCCGAAATATTTAGAGTTTAAAAGTGGGACTATATACTCACTGTTGTCTTGAAGATATGTAATTTGACTCGGTCTCCGATTGATATCACGAACCTATCCATATATAATATATCAATATGTTTTCATTTTTAAACAAACGTTATAAATATATACTTGTTATACTTTTAATACTTTGAATAATTCCTTAGTCCGTAGTTAGCAGTCCGATGTTAGTAATTCAATTTTAATGGTTCATTTTTAGATGTTTAATATACCCGCAATGAAATAAATAAAACCCCCAACGAAATCAATAAAACCCCATCGTATATGTGTTGGTCGAGATTAATCTTGACCCATGGTACCGGTGTTGTCAAATGACGTGTTGCGTACATAAAGTACCGGTGTTGTCAAATGACGTGTTGCGTACAATCATGGGATCTTATGATTAATCTTCTCGTGTTGTTTACGGGTGATCCTGAACCATATAAAATTGAATTATAAGTACATATATATAAAATATCATGTTATCTTAGAAATATGTGATTTATATAATTTTTTTCCAATTGATCCCGTAATTGAAATGATCTAGGATAACCAATTTTGTTTCGGTCATAGTTTCTTCGTTACAAATCCGTTTTCGTTGATTCAAATTGCCATCTTCTTGGATCGAGTTCTTCTTTAAGACTATGAACTGTAAATACCTTGGTTTGTATTCAAAATCATACGGCATAGGTGAGACTTTAGTGAAACATATGAAGTTAAACATTTTTGTTACAACAAAATCATTTAATGACCATTTTTCTAAAAATACTTATACTTTGAAAAACCAAGTTTTACCTTGTTAAATTAACATATACATAAGTTATATTACAGGTCTTGAAGTATTTTAAAAGTTAAGTTAGAAGGATCTATTTAGTTTGCAAACAAGTTTGAAAACATTCAAACTATGTTCTTGTTGTTAAACTTTTGTACCACAAAATAAGATAGCTATATATATATGAATCAAATAAGGTTATGAACATAGATTCTACCTCAAGTTCCTTGGATAAGATTGCTGTAAAAGAGGAGTAAGAAGCTAGAATCAAAAGGGTGTTGGAAGTGGATGAAAGATTGGAAGTAAGTTGGTGTTCTTGGAAGGTTTTCTTGAAGTGTTTTTGTATGATTTTCTTATGGTGTTTTAGTATGGTTTTTGAAGCTAGATCTTCTTGAAAACTTTGCTGAATTGATTAAGGGTTTTAAGGCTTCAAAGTATGTGTGTGTTTTGGCTAAAATATTGAAGTAAAATGAAACAAAAATGCTCATGTATTTATACTAAAAAAAACGTGTATAATGGGAGTATATGGACAAAATTTTCAAGTAATCATTTTATGTATCTAGTCCTAATTGCTTCCAAATACAATTACCTAGCCCTAAGGGCATGTACAATGGCTGGTTAGGTGGTGATTTGACATGTATTTACTATTAGTAAATACATATAGAAGCTATGTATGATACGAGTACAAATACTCTAGGTATACGTATAGAATTTTGTGAAAAATGGAATGAGGATTCAAATATAGCTATCTTTTGTGAATACACTTATATGGTTTTATGTATTTAAGTCTTTAAAAGTGATTAAATACATTACTTATACGATATATGTATAAACATTATAGGTTGTAAGTATTTATGTCAAATAACGTTACGTATTGTTATTGTTTTGAAAATTTAAGTTAGTAGTTTCAAAATATACTTATAACTTGTTGTTATTAATACAAAATGAGATATTAAAACATTCTTAGATCATGTTAAATATGTATATATACATATATATACACAAACGTATAATTATCATATATTGTATAGTTCGTGATATCGTCGGTCAAACTAGATGGTCAAACGTTGTGTAAAACTCTTTTCGAAAATATAAGTCTCAACAATTTGGATTGCTTATCATGTTGGTAAGGTTTAATTTATGTAAATGTTAATCTTATAAGTATAGAAAGATTGAAAAGGTGCGGGTCAACTTTACGGTTTTTGCTTATCGTGTCGGAACCATATAGAGATTAGAGTTTAAATTTGGTCGGAAATTTCCGGGTCGTTACAGTACCCATCCGTTAAAGAAATTTCGTCCTCGAAATTTGGTAGAGGTTGTCATAAATAACCATAGGAATGTTTTCATGACGAATATGAGATGATAATGAAGTTTTATCATTATTGAGAGATATAGATAAAACGATTTGATCATTTGAAGCGTACGGGTGAAGCTATCATAAAATAGTGAAATGAGTAAATATGGAATCGTTTTTAATCGATGACGTAGTTTAGAATTGATTTCCGGGATTTAAGGGATTTAGGGAAAATCTTACGTAATAAGATTTGGTTCTTCGGCGATCAGAATCTTCTTTGATTTAATGCGGTAATCTGTTTCCATTTCTCTGTCGGATATTTCACTATAAATTCACTCCTTCGTTTCCTTATTTTTCACAACTCGCATCTTCTACTCTTTCTCCTTAATTCCTACTTTAAGGTATCCTTTGAAATGCTTCATCCCGTTCTGATTTTTGTTATACTTCTAACTTTTATATCTTCCATTCTTCTCTTCCATCTACCGCCAGAAGAATCTATTCACTTTTATGATTTTCTTGGAATTATAATGTTTCTAATTCTCCCGTGTCTTTACGTCGCCATACGTATTGATATACACGGTTTGTAGTTTCTGGGTGGTTGTTGGGTTTGATATCTTTCCTCATACTTCGATGCTCCTGCTTCTGTTTTCCATAATCATTGTCATCCATAGTTAATATTCTCTCCTATTTGCTGTGATCTATACCCCAATTTCTATTTTGGGACTTTGTCCCTTCGTTTCTTCTTCCCGTCCTTGAGTCAAGCGATCAATAGTTCGGAATTCGTAGGTATAAAATTTGGAATGAACCTAGCTTTTGGTTTTAGAATGAAATTGTAATGGCACGATCTTGATTCGTTAAATTACTCGAATATTCCGGAAAAATAGAACTATCAAGGTGATACGTTCTAATATGTTTGGAGACTTGATAGAATGTAAGAGCCGTGTAACATGGCACATGATGACGGTACTGTGAATCATCACATTCCATTAAAAACTTAACATGACTTACTGTAATATAATGAAGTTGATCAAGTTTCATTATATTATACTTATTCATGCATCAGTTCCCAACACTGCTTCAGAACATTCCTATTTTAAACTTGAAGGTTTTAGAACTTAGAAACTAACACAGTTTCTTTTATGTTGTAACGCAGATATTACGGAGAGATAAATATTCTCAGATAAGAATATTTGTGAAAATATCTCCAGAAATATGGAGAATATGTATAACGGAAGATATGAAGATATCTTATAATATCTAAGATAAGATGATGATGAAGAATATCATCGGGAAAGGTTTAGGATAAGGGGTAGGGTTTTTACTAATGGTTTCAGCAGGCACTGAATCGTTTGAATCCTTTGAAAGCAGATTCAGTTCTTGTGATTTATCTACATCCTCCTTCATACTTTGCTCAATCCGTTTTCCAGTTCCAACTCTCCTCTTTTTCTAAGCTTTACCAACACAATGTACTTCATCATTAAACTTTTGACTGTTAAAGTCGTTTACAGTTTTTGCTGCTTCTTTAGCATTTCAAGAACTACTTCATAGTCCAGGATGTTTTTTTTTTTTTTTTCAGATCTTCACATTCGAAATATGTAATTCTTAGGGGTAGTCGTTCTTGGTATAACTGGGAGAATTTCTACGAGATTTTCAAAATACTGATTGCGGATTTCGCCAAAGAGATAACGAGTTGCTGGTACGTCTGCTGATGATGTTGTGAAAAAGGTTCTCCGGTAACAACGGCGAAAGGTCAAAGTATAAATATCGAGATTATAATAGGAGTAGTCTCACTGAGAAGTCAAAGTGGAGCTGTGACAAACTTAGCTTCTTGAAAAGGAATTGTAGGGTTGTTCTTGCTAATAAATGGCAAAGGATTCAATACGTTATGTGTTAAATTATGAATTTGGGTTCGAGAGTTCTTCAGGTGTATAACTGTATGTATAAATCTTCATTCCGTAGGCGAGGTGCGGCGGGTTCAACTTCTCGGTCGAGGTGTTTTCAGGAATCATGAAAAGATTTAAATGAGGATTATAATTGTCGAAGTACAAATGAGGTTTAGGATGAAATCAAGTGGCAAACTTGAAGAATTGTTTAGTTTCATATGTTATAATCAACATTTTATTTCATTTTAATTGTCCAATGTTTCTTCTTTATGCCACTTGTTGGATTTGGATAGGTAAAAAAAAAAAAATTCAAATATGAAATTTAAATGGAAATGGTTATTCTGGGGTGAACGGATACGTATATCGATGGTTGTAAGTAGAATAACAAATGACCGTTGAATCAGATTCAAGAATGTACAATATAACTTATTAATGTGAATTCTAAATATTCCTTGGGTACTACCCACCCGTTAAAATATTTTCATCATTATTAGTTTGTACGAAGAAATTTTTAATTACTATCTTTATGAAAATATACTTGCATATATATTTTCTTCAGAGATAATCATAGATTTAATGAGTCAATAAGATAATAAACTCATTTGATTTATCGTTAATTCTAGATTACATAATCCCTAAGACTTTAGAAATTACATAATCGTCATACGATACGTAAAGAGAAGATAATCGATGTAGAACGATATATAGAACGAAGATCATACTCGAAGTACAGATATTGAGTCGTGTGATGTTGATATTCGAGATACAGATTGTGATGTTGAGATTTTGGGGGTGACAAGAGTACTGTCGGCGTTGATGATGGTGGTATAGATTATGCTGCTGGTGCTGCTGCTGGTGTTTGTAACCTTCGCACCGTATTTTCTAAAGCCACTACCTGAGCGCGAAGCTCGTTGACTTCTTCTATTATACCGGAATGATTGACGGTTGGAACGAGCGAATGAACAAGATTCGAAATATGGGATAGTATGTAATCATGACGAGATACTCTAGAAATGAGCGAGAAAATGGTGTTTCGAATAGGTTCGCCGGTAAGTGCTTCAGGTTCATCGTTAAGAGGACAATTTGGTGGATGGAATGGATCACCTTCTTCTTGCCTCCAGAGATTTAGTATATTACGAACCCATCCCCAATTCATCCAAAATAGATGATGGGAGATTGGTTGATCCATTCCGGTGACGCTGTTCTCGGAGCTCGAATGGAAATCCATATCGGCGTAGCTATCGAAGTCGGAGGAATTCGAACTGGATGAAGAATCCATCTTGTATGGTCGGAGAAATGAATTTTTGGTTTGGAATAGATTATAGGAGTTGGGTTTGGTACTCTTCAATACATAATTTACATATGTATATATATAATATCAAAATCCCATGAATTACGGAGAATCTTTGAAATACGTCAGACAATGTCTATAATAACAGATACGCTAGGATATGAATTTTGTCTATACACTATCGATGCACTAAGTGCAGTAAGACGTGTCTAGACTTAAGAATGATAAGCAGGAAGTTCCCTAAGAAAGATAAGCAGATGATTTCCGACTAGGATTGATAAGCAAAACTTTTGACAAGCAGACACGGTCAAAGTCCAGACTCACTTAATGTATCCTAACAACTACTAGTTAGACACACTAATGCAAGGCCTGGTTCACTAAGACCAACGCTCTGATACCAACTGAAAGGATCCGAAACTAATCATCCGGACATCGTCCATATAGATTAAAAACGAATTACAATAGTTGATAACATCGCGAGGTACTTGACCTCTATATGATACATTTTACAAACGTTGCATTTATTTCTTAAAGGCAATCTATTATTACATCGAGAGTTGACATATTAGCCTAACATTTTATAACAACCAAATGATCTAATCTGCCATTTGCATAACAATAGTCTTTAATGAACTTCAATGACTCGAATGCAACGTCCTTGTATCATAGCTTAAATGGTCCCAAACAATATCTTTAATATGAGCTAATGCACAGCGGAAGACTTAATTCGTACCTGAGAATAACATGCTTTAAAACGTCAACATAAAGTTGGTGAGATATATAGGTTTGTTGCTAGCAGCGTTATAACAATGGACCACAAGATTTCGTATATAATCATTTCAATAAAAATATTCTAAGTGGTTGAGCACTTGGTAACCATACTTAACATTTAATCACGTCGCATATTCCCTTTAATATGAAATCTTACTACACCGTACCAAGGTGTAGTCGCAAAACGAAGTACTGTGCAACCGTTGAATACTGGTCGTCCAGTCCGGTTGGGGTTGTCAGGCCCGATAGATCTATCAACAGGATTCGCGTTTACAATACCGCTGTAAATATTAGTTACCAAGCTACAGGGAAGTATGCCAGTGGTACAACTCAACGTAGAACATATTTTTCAGTTACTTGTGTCCATATCGTAAAACATAAAATACATGTATTCTCATCCCGAAATATTTAGAGTTTAAAAGTGGGACTATATACTCACTGTTGTCTTGAAGATATGTAATTTGACTCGGTCTCCGATTGATATCACGAACCTATCCATATATAATATATCAATATGTTTTCATTTTTAAACAAACGTTATAAATATATACTTGTTATACTTTTAATACTTTGAATAATTCCTTAGTCCGTAGTTAGCAGTCCGATGTTAGTAATTCAATTTTAATGGTTCATTTTTAGATGTTTAATATACCCGCAATGAAATAAATAAAACCCCCAACGAAATCAATAAAACCCCATCGTATATGTGTTGGTCGAGATTAATCTTGACCCATGGTACCGGTGTTGTCAAATGACGTGTTGCGTACATAAAGTACCGGTGTTGTCAAATGACGTGTTGCGTACAATCATGGGATCTTATGATTAATCTTCTCGTGTTGTTTACGGGTGATCCTGAACCATATAAAATTGAATTATAAGTACATATATATAAAATATCATGTTATCTTAGAAATATGTGATTTATATAATTTTTTTCCAATTGATCCCGTAATTGAAATGATCTAGGATAACCAATTTTGTTTCGGTCATAGTTTCTTCGTTACAAATCCGTTTTCGTTGATTCAAATTGCCATCTTCTTGGATCGAGTTCTTCTTTAAGACTATGAACTGTAAATACCTTGGTTTGTATTCAAAATCATACGGCATAGGTGAGACTTTAGTGAAACATATGAAGTTAAACATTTTTGTTACAACAAAATCATTTAATGACCATTTTTCTAAAAATACTTATACTTTGAAAAACCAAGTTTTACCTTGTTAAATTAACATATACATAAGTTATATTACAGGTCTTGAAGTATTTTAAAAGTTAAGTTAGAAGGATCTATTTAGTTTGCAAACAAGTTTGAAAACATTCAAACTATGTTCTTGTTGTTAAACTTTTGTACCACAAAATAAGATAGCTATATATATATGAATCAAATAAGGTTATGAACATAGATTCTACCTCAAGTTCCTTGGATAAGATTGCTGTAAAAGAGGAGTAAGAAGCTAGAATCAAAAGGGTGTTGGAAGTGGATGAAAGATTGGAAGTAAGTTGGTGTTCTTGGAAGGTTTTCTTGAAGTGTTTTTGTATGATTTTCTTATGGTGTTTTAGTATGGTTTTTGAAGCTAGATCTTCTTGAAAACTTTGCTGAATTGATTAAGGGTTTTAAGGCTTCAAAGTATGTGTGTGTTTTGGCTAAAATATTGAAGTAAAATGAAACAAAAATGCTCATGTATTTATACTAAAAAAAACGTGTATAATGGGAGTATATGGACAAAATTTTCAAGTAATCATTTTATGTATCTAGTCCTAATTGCTTCCAAATACAATTACCTAGCCCTAAGGGCATGTACAATGGCTGGTTAGGTGGTGATTTGACATGTATTTACTATTAGTAAATACATATAGAAGCTATGTATGATACGAGTACAAATACTCTAGGTATACGTATAGAATTTTGTGAAAAATGGAATGAGGATTCAAATATAGCTATCTTTTGTGAATACACTTATATGGTTTTATGTATTTAAGTCTTTAAAAGTGATTAAATACATTACTTATACGATATATGTATAAACATTATAGGTTGTAAGTATTTATGTCAAATAACGTTACGTATTGTTATTGTTTTGAAAATTTAAGTTAGTAGTTTCAAAATATACTTATAACTTGTTGTTATTAATACAAAATGAGATATTAAAACATTCTTAGATCATGTTAAATATGTATATATACATATATATACACAAACGTATAATTATCATATATTGTATAGTTCGTGATATCGTCGGTCAAACTAGATGGTCAAACGTTGTGTAAAACTCTTTTCGAAAATATAAGTCTCAACAATTTGGATTGCTTATCATGTTGGTAAGGTTTAATTTATGTAAATGTTAATCTTATAAGTATAGAAAGATTGAAAAGGTGCGGGTCAACTTTACGGTTTTTGCTTATCGTGTCGGAACCATATAGAGATTAGAGTTTAAATTTGGTCGGAAATTTCCGGGTCGTTACAGTAATAATATCTAATAATAATATAACAATTTACATGTATCTATTTACAAATAGTTGTTTCATGAATCATCGGGAATAGTTAAAGGTCAAATGAACTTATGAAACAATTCAAAATTAAATATATGAACATAGTTCCAAAATTTTCGTGACTCAACATTACAGACTTTGCTTATCGTGTCGAAATCATATAAAGTTTAAGTTTAAATTTGGTCAAAAATTCCCGGGTCGCCACAATACAAACGCTTGAATACATGCTACGAGCATGTGTTATTGATTTCGGAAACAGTTGGGATCGACACCTACCGATAGCAGAATTTTCCTACAACAACAGTTATCATTCTAGTATTGAGATGGCATCATTTGAGGCACTTTATGGTAGAAAGTGCAGGTCTCCGATTTGTTGGAATGAAGTGGGGGATAGACAGATTACGGGTCCAGAGATAATACAAGAAACTACCGAGAAAATCATCCAAATTCAACAACGATTGAAAACCGCCCAGAGTCGACAAAAGAGCTACGCAGACAGTAAAAGAAAAGATATAGAGTTTGAAATTGGAGAAATGGTCATGCTTAAGGTTTCACCTTGGAAAGGCGTTGTTCGATTTGGTAAACGGGGGAAACTAAATCCAAGATACATTGGACCATTCAAGATTATAGATCGTGTCGGACCAGTAGCTTACCAACTGGAGCTACCTCAACAACTCGCGGCTATACATAACACTTTCCACGTCTCGAATTTGAAGAAATGTTTTGCTAAAGAAGATCTCACTATTCTGTTGGACTAAATCCAAATCAATGAAAAACTTCAATTCATTGAAGAACCCGTCGAAATAATGGATCGTGAGGTTAAGAAACTTAAGCAAAACAAGAAACCGATTGTTAAGGTTTGATGGAATGCTCGTAGAGGACCTGAGTTCACCTGGAAGCTTGAAGATCAGATGAAGAAGAAATACCCACATCTATTTCCAGAAGATTCGTCAACACCTTCAACAGCTTAAAATTTCGAGACGAAATTTATTTAACGGGTAGGTACTGTAGTGACCCGAAATTTTCCATGTTTATATATATTAATTGAGATTGATATTTACATGACTAAATGTTTCCAACATGTTAAGAAATCAAACTTGTTAAGACTTGATTAAATGAAATAAGTTTCATATAGACAATTGATCACCCAAGTTGACCGGCGATTCACGAACGTTACAAAATTGTAAAAACTACATGTTGTGGTATATATAGACATATATATATGGTTGACATATGATTATTATGAGTAAGTATCTCACTAAGTATATTAACAATGTGTGATATACATAAGAAATGAGATTAATAAGTTAAGAAACTCAAAATGATATATAACGATTATCGTTATGATAACGTCTACTAAATACATATGTATCATATTAAGATATTGATACACTATATTTAACATGATAAAATGATATTTAAATATATCATTAAGTGTGTTAATAATGAACTACATATGTAAAAACAAGACTACTAACTCAAGAATTACGAAACGAGACTTGTATGTAACGATTATCGTTGTAACGATATTTTAATGTATATATCATATTAAGAGATATTCATACATCATAATATCATGATAATATAATAATTTAACATCTGATTTGATATAATAAACATTGGGTTAACAACATTAATTGAGATCGTTAACTTAAAGGTTTCAAAACAACACTTACATGACGACTAACGAAGACTTAACGACTCCATTAGAATGTATATACATGTTATGTTTTGATATGTATTCTTAAACTTTTTAAAGACTTCAAGACACATATCAAAGTACTTCTACTTAACAAAAATGCTTACAATTACATCCTCGTTCAGTTTCATCAACAATTCTACTCGTATGCACCCGTATTCGTACTCGTACAATACACAGCTTTTAGATGTATGTACTATTAGTATATACACTCCAACGATTAGCTCTTAGTAGACCATGTGAGTCACCTAACACATGTGGGAACCATCATTTGGCAACTAGCATGAAATATCTCATAAAATTACAAAAATATTAGTAATCATTCATGACTTATTTACATGAAAATAAAATTACATATCCTCTATATCTAATCCATATACCAATGACCAAAAACACCTACAAACACTTTCATTCTTCAATTTTCTTCATCTAATTGATCTCTCTCAAGTTCCATCTTCAAGTTCTAAGTGTTCTTCATAAATTTCATAATTATAGTTTCAAAAAAATCAAGAATACTTCCAAGTTTGCAAGTCTACTTCCAAGCTCTCTAATTCATTCCAAGTAATCATCTAAGATCAAGGAACCTTTGTTATTTATAGTAGGTTATCTTTCTAATTCAAGGTAATATTCATATTCAAACTTTGATTCAACTTCTACAACTATAACAATCTTATTTCGAGTGAAAATCTTACTTGAACTGTTTTCGTGTCATGATTCTGTTTCAAGAATTTTCAAGCCATCCAAGGATCCTTTGAAGCTAGATCTATTTTTCTCATTTACATTAGTTTTATCCAGAAAACTTGAGGTAGTAATGATGTTCATAACATCATTCGATTCATACATATAAAGCTATCTTATTCGAAGGTTTAAACTTGTAATCACTAGAACATAGTTTAGTTAATTCTAAACTTGTTCGCAAACAAAAGTTAATCCTTCTAACTTGACTTTTAAAATCAACTAAACACATGTTCTATATCTATATGATATGCTAACTTAATGATTTAAAACCTGGAAACACGATGAACACTATAAAATCGGATATACGCCGTCGTAGTGAAACCGGGGGCTGTTTTGGTTTGGATAATTAAAAACTAAGATAAACTTTGATTTAAAAGTTGTTCTTCTGGGAAAATGATTTTTCATATGAACATGAAACTATATCCAAAAATCTTGGTTAAACTCAAAGTGAAAGTATGTTTTTCAAAATGGTCATCAAGATGTCGTTCTTTCGACGGAAATGACTACCTCTTTGGTAATTGACATGTAACTTAAATTTACGACTATAAACCTATACCTTTTCTGTTTGTATTCTTAAATTAGAGTTCAATATGAAACCATAGCAATTTGATTCACTCAAAACGGATTTAAAATGAAGAAGTTATGGGTAAAACAAGATTGGATATTTTTGATCTTTTTAGCTACGGGAAATGTTTAACAAATCTATACAAATCGTATCCTAGCTAACTTATATTGTATTATACATGTATTCTAATATATTATGTAATCTTGAGATACCATAGACATGTATACAAATGTTTTGACATATCATATCGACCCATGTATATATATTATTTGGAACAACCATAGACACTCTATATGCAGTAATGTTGGAGTTAGCTATACAGGGTCGAGGTTGATTCCAAAAATATATATATACTTTGAGTTGTGATCTAACCTGAGACGTGTATACACTGGGTCGTGGATTGATTCAAGATAATATATATATATATATATATATATATATATATATATATATATATATATATATATATATATATATATATATATATTTATTTATTTCTGTACATTTAACTGTGGACAACTTGTTGTAGGTTACTAACGAGGACAGCTGACTTAATACACTCAAATCTTTAAAACATAATAAAAATGGTTGTAATTATTTTTTGATCATACTTTGATATATATGTACATATTTGTATAGGTTCGTGAATCGATCCGTGGCCAAGTCTTATTTTCGAGGAAGGAAATATCTGTCAAAGTGAGTTATAGTCACACTTTTAAAATCTAATATTTTTGGGATGAGAATACATGCAGGTTTTATAAATGATTTACAAAATAGACACAAGTACGTGAAACTACATTCTATGGTTGAATTATCGAAATCGAATATGCCCCTTTTTATTAAGTCTGGTAATCTAAGAATTAGGGAACAGACACCCTAATTGACGCGAATCCTAAAGATAGATCTATTGGGCCTAACAAACCTCATCCAAAGTACCGGATACTTTAGTACTTCGAAATTTATATCATATCCGAAGGGTGTCCCGGAATGATGGGGATATTCTTATATATGCATCTTGTTAATGTCGGTTACCAGGTGTTCACCATATGAATGATTTTTATCTCTATGTATGGGATGTGTATTGAAATATGAAATCTTGTTACGATTTGATATATATAGGTTAAACCTATAACTCACCAACATTTTTGTTGACGTTTAAAGCATTTTTATTCTCAAGTGAATACTAAGAGCCTCCGCTGTTGCATACTAAAATAAGGACAAGATTTGGAGTCCATGTTTGTATGATATTGTGTAAAAACTGCATTCAAGAAACATATGTCGATGTAATATATTTCTATTGTAAACCATTATGTAATGGTCGTGTGTAAACAGTATATTTTAGATTATCACTATTTGATAATCTACGTAATGTTTTTAAAACCTTTATTGATAAAATAAAGGTTATGGTTGTTTTAAAAATGAATGCAGTCTTTGAAAAACGTCTCATATAGAGGTCAAAACCTCGCAACGAAATCAATTAATATGGAACGTTTATAATCAATATGAACGGGACATTTCAACCTAGATTATCAAGAAATGATAATCTAAAAAATATCACACTTACACACTACCAATACATATTGGTTTACAATATTAATATGTTACAACAAAGTAAATATCGAATGCAGTTTTAAACAATATTATACAATCATGCTGACACCAAATCTTGTCCATATTTTAGCATGCAACAGCGGAAGCTCTTAATAATTACCTGAGAATAAACATGCTTTAAACGTCAACAAAAATGTTGGTGAGTTATAGGTTTAACCTATATATTTATCAAATCGTAATAATAGACCACAAGATTTCATATTTCAATATACATCCCATACATAGAGATAAAAATCAATCATATGGTGAACACCTGGTAACCAACATTAACAAGATGCATATAAGAATATCCCCTATCATTCCGGGAAATCCTGTGAGGTTTTGACCTCTATATGAGACGTTTTTCAAAGCCTGCATTCGTTTTTAAAACAAACCATAACCTTTATTTTATCGACAAGGTTAAAAAGACACCACCTAGATTATCAAGAAATGATAATCTAAAAATATCACACTTACACACTACCAATACATATTGGTTTACAATATTAATATGTTACAACAAAGTAAATCTCGAATGCAGTTTTAAACAATATTATACAATCATGCTGACACCGAATCTTGTCCATATTTTAGCATGCAACAGCGGAAGCTCTTAATAATTACCTGAGAATAAACATGCTTTAAACATCAACAAAAATATTGGTGAGTTATAGGTTTAACCTATATATTTATCAAATCGTAATAATAGACCACAAGATTTCATATTTCAATATACATCCCATACATAGAGATAAAAATCATTCATATGGTGAACACCTGGTAATCGACATTAACAAGATGCATATAAGAATATCCCCTATCATTCCGGGAAATCCATAGGACAAGATAAAAAACGAATTCGAAGTACTAAAGCATCCGGTACTTTGGATGGGTTCATTAGGCCCAATAGATCTATCTTTAGGATTCGCGTCAATTAGTAGATCAGTTTATTAATTCTTAGGCTACCAAGCAAAAGGGGCATATTCGGCTTCGATCATTCACCCATATAATGTAGTTTCAATTACTTGTGTCTATTTCGTAAAACATTTATAAAACTGCATGTATTCTCATCCCAAAAATATTAGATTTTAAAAGTGGGACTATAACTCACTTTCACAGATTTTTACTTCGTCGGGAAGTAAGACTTGGCCACTGGTCGATTCCTGAACCTATAATGTGATGACCCGGGAATTTCTGACCAAATTTAAACTTAATATCTATATGAAATCGACACGATAAGCAAAGTCTGTATAGTTGAGTCTCAAAAAGTTTGAACTATTTTCATATATTCATGTGACATTCGACTGTTCCCGATGATTCACGAACCATTGCTTGTAAATATGTGGTTATATATAAATATGTGTATATATAAATATATGTATAATATATATAATAACATGAACATTAATAAACTAATATGTACACTTATTGTTATAAATAAATATGTAAAATAAAATACATTGTAATAAAAATTATTATTTTATATATAATATATGTATATTTCTAGTATATATATATTGTTATATTTAATTTAATTATTTAATATATACTTATTTGCGTAGTAAATTTTGTTATTTAAAACTGTTTATATATATATATAGTGTATATTAAATATAATTAATTTTGAGCTTAAATGGTAAATGTCTGTAACTTTCGGTTGACGTTTTGTTAGTTTAATATAGATATAGTACATGTTCATGAAGGATTGAAATAAAAGTTGAACTGTAAATTGATTGCGAAGATCTTAGTTTTGTTAAATATATTTTTACCTTTTTAAGTTTGAATATTAGTACTCCGTACATATAAATTGGAACAGAAAATAAATAATTATCGAACCTTTTTGATCAGGTTTCAAACAGTTAATGAGTGAAATAATTAAATACATTTAAACTAAAAATTTGAGAAATTTAGGAACACTTTTATCCGTAACTGTTTAGCAATGGACACACCCCGTGAAAACTGTCGGCAGAATACACCCAACCAATTTTCACGAGATGTTAATTAATACTATTTGAGCACTGTGTAGTCACTTTACACTTCTAATTCATGTCCACATGAATTATAATTAATATATAATATACCTATATATATATATATTATATATATAAACTGATATAGAGGATAGATACAAAAAAAAAAAAAAAAAAACTCCTTCATCTTCATTAGAAAACCAACACCAAAGTTTCATCACCATGACCACCATAACCATCCCGGTCTCCCACCCTCAAACCACCATCACGTTCATTATGAACATCTACACAAACCACTCATTTCTACTTCCTTCTTCTTCTACGAACCACCATCGTGATCCTATGATCACCACCACCATAATTATTATTATTTTTTTCTCTCTTTTACTTATCTATATATGTTCGAGAACAAGTCTCACAAACCACCTATTACCATCGGGCATCTCCTTCATCACAACCGTGAACCAATCTCTCTCTCCATTTCTCTCTCTCTCCTGTTTCTATCCGGCGAAAACAACACCCAACCACCATTTTTTTTTACGTTGTATTGTTGCAACTCATCTTTTCCTATCTCTCTTCCTCTCTTATTCGTGATCACCGAGAACCATCACCATACACCACCACGATACCACCTTCACCATTTTTGTTCTTGATCATTTCTACTACTACTACTATACGGTTTTGTTTCTAACCGAGACAACCTACAACCCTCACCACTTACAACCGTTACCTTCACACCCACTATTCCGTTTCCTGTTTATGTTCTCTAGTCGACAACCACGGCTATTGCACCCACTGTATTGTTGTTGTTGCAGCTGTAAACCAGACCCAAACGAACCACCAAGACTCGCAACTACTACGGGAAGGGCTGCGGCCTGCAGCTGCAGAATTCTTGCTTTGATTACTAGAACAGTGAACGACGGTGATGATTAGGGTTGTTCAATAGATGATGATTAAATAAGTCGTTAATGATGATGAAGTGCATATTTTTTTTTCTTTTCTGTTTCCTATCGGGTAAAAAGAAGAAGAGGAAAAAGAACATAAATTTTTTTTTAAATTGTTATATATTACAACTTGAATCAAATGAAATTGTTTTGTGGAAGGGGCTGCTGTTGGATTAATGGGGTAAATGATTTCTGATTGGGCCGAATTATTAGCGGGGCTGTAGGTTATTTAGTTGGGCCGTAACTTTGTTGGGCTGTTTTTGATTTAATGGAGTTTACAAAGAAAGGGAAGGAGGATAACAGAAAATACGGGTTAATAAAATTGAATCTGGAATTAAAACAGAAAAGAAGAAGCAGAGCAGTTGGTTGGAGTGTGTGGTTGTTAAGCGTGAGGTTGTGGGTTCAATTCCAGACTGAGGTGTTATTTTATTTAAAAAGGCCTATTTTGAGGTAGTTATTATTATTAATATTTTTGTTATTATTATTAGTATTATTTTTATTATTATCATTGTTATGGTTATTATTATTAGATTAATCATTGTTATTACTACCATTTATATTATGATTATTAGTATCATTATAATTTAAACCAATATTGTTATTATTATTATCATTATTATTATAAACATCATTAATTCTAAAACTACCATTATTAGCATTATTATAAAAAGTATCATTTAGTAAATGTATTATTTTTATTAAAATTATTATTATCAATATTATTAAAAATAATATTTTTAGTAAGATTATCATTTTTATTACTGTTAGGATTATTATTATTATTAAAGATATTATTATTATTATTATTATTATTATTATTATTATTAGTAAATCAATATCTTCAAAAACTATCATTCTAACAAATAAATATTTTGTACATTAAATATATTTATTATATAAGTATACTAATATTACATAAAATTATGTTTTAACAATATTATAACGTTAATTGAATTATATATCAAATAAGTATTATAACATATTATAAGTATTAATAATATGTATATATATAAGAATATTAATCTTAATACATAAAAAAATAAATGTAAGGTTGTTCGATTACAATTATGTATATTAATATGTACATAAATGATATAGGTTCGTGAATCCGAGGCCAACCCTGCATTGTTCAATATAGTCATATGTATTTTTACTACAAAATACATTAGGTGAGTTTCATTATTCCCTTTTTAAATGCTTTTGCAATATATATATTTTTGGGACTGAGAATACATGCGCTGCTTTTATAATTGTTTTACGAAATAGACACAAGTGATCGAAACTACATTCTATGGTTGAATTATTAAACCGAATATGCCCCTTTTTATATAGTCTGGTAATCTAAGAATTAGGGAACAGACACCCTCATTGATGCGAACTCTAAAGATAGATCTATCGGGCCCAACAAGCCCCATCCAAAGTACCAGATGCTTTAGTACTTCGAAATTTATATCATGTCCGAAGGAGGATCCCGGAATGATGGGGATATTCTAATATGCATATTGTGAATGTCGGTTACCAGGTGTTCAATCCATATGAATGATATTTTTGTCTCTATGCATGGGACGTATGATTATGAGAAATGGAAGTATGAAATATTGTGGTCTATTAAAATTATGAAATGATTCTTTATGATAAACTAATGAACTCACCAACCTTTTGGTTGACACTTTAAAGCATGTTTATTCTCAGGTATGAAAGAAATCTTCCGCTGTGCAGTTGCTCATTTTAAAGATATTACTCGGAGTCATTCATGACATATTTCAAAACACATTGCATTCGAGTCGTTGAGTTCATTAAGATTATTATTAAGTTAATTATAGTTGGATATATTATGAAATGGTATGCATGCCATCAACTTTCGATGTAAATGAAAAATTTGTCTTTTTAAACGAATGCAATATTTGTAAAATGTATCATATAGAGGTCAAGTACCTCGCGATGTAACCAAATGTAATGTATTCGTCCAGATGGATTAGGACGGGTCCTTTCAGTTGGTATCAGAGCGGTGGTCTTAGTGAACCAGGTTTTGCATTAATGTGTCTAACTGATAGTCGTTAAGATACATTAGTAAGTCTGGACTTCGACCGTGTCTGCATGTCAAAAGTTTTGCTTATCATTTTTGTCGAAAATCATCTGTTTATCATCTTTAGGAAATTACCTGCTTATTATTCTTAGTCTAGACACATCTTACTGCAATGATTGCATGAATAGTGTATAGACAAAATTCGTATCTTAGCATATCTGCTAATTCATATCTTAACATATTTGTTACTGTAGACTTTGCCTGACAAATTCCGTATATTCTTCCGTAATTTATGGGATTTTAGTATTATATATGCATATGTAAATTATGTATTGCAGGGTACTAATCTACATCCTATAATCTGTTTCTTATCGAAAATCCTTCAGCTGATCGTACGAGATGAATCCCTCAACCAGTTCGAGTCCCTCAGATTCCGATAGCTATTCCGATAGTTATTCCGACAGCTATTCCGATATGGATTCCCAATCCAACTCTGAAAGCAGCATCACCAGAATGAATCAATCAATCGGCCATTCCCAATTCATCTGATGGTTCGTAGTCGACCTAATCAATGGAGACGCGAAGAAGGCAATCCTTTCCGTCAACCGAATTCACCTCTTGACAATGAACCTGAAGCGTTTACCGGCGAACCTGTTCGAGACACCATTTTCAGTCTCATTTCCAGGGTAACTCGACAAGATTATATTCTATCCACAATTCTAAACCTTATTCATCCGCTCGTTCCGATCGACAATCATCCTGGAGTAATAAGTCAACGAACTTCGCGCTCGAATAATCAATTCAGAGAATATGGTTCAAAATGTACCAGCTTCAGCAACATCACCGACATCAACAGTACCACCAGTAACAACACCAGTACCATCAACAATCCATGCTTCAATATCATCATTTGTACTTTGAGTATGATCTTCGTTCTACGTATCGTTCTACCTCATTTATCTTCATTAGACATGGCGAATATGTAATCTCTAAAGTTTTAGAGATTATTTATTCTAGTTCCAACCGAAAAGCAAATGAGTTTAATACCATATTAACTCATTAAATCCATGAATACATCTGAAGAAAATATAGCTGTAAGTATATTTTCATAAAGATTGTAATTAAAAATTCTTTCGTATAAACTGTTAATGGTGAAAATATTTTAACTTGTAGGTAATACCCGAGGAATATTTAGATTTCACTTTAATAGGTTATACTATATATTCTTCGAATCTGATTCAACATCCATTTACTATCCTACTTACATCTACAGAGATACAAATCCGTTCACCGCAGAATAACCATTTTTTTATTTTATTCAATTTCATATTTGGATTTTGATTTATCACAATCCAACAAGTGGCATAATGAAGAAAACATTGGACAAAATAAAAGTTGTTAGAAACAAATGAATTAACTAATTGAAATTTTGCTAAGAATCCACGCTAACTGTTCCTAGCTAACTGTTCCTAGCTAACTGATTACATTTTAGTTATCGCAGTTTATTTATCACAATTTAATTATCGCAATTTTATTTATCGTTATTTAATTTCTGCTATTTACTTTACGCATTTAATTTATCGTCATTTAATTTCTGTTATTTATTTTACGCACTTTAAATATCGGGACACGTATACAAGGTTTTGACATATCATATCGACGCATCTATATATATAATTCGAAATCACCATAGACACTCTATATGCAGTAATGATCGAGTTCTCTATACAGGGTTGAGGTTGATTCTCAAATAATATATATACTTTGAGTTGTAATCGAGTCTGAGACATGTACACGGGTCACGATACGTATTAATTAATTCGAATATTATATATTAAATTATATATGAATTATTAGACTATTAACTGTGAATTATCGACTGTGGACTAATGTCATTGGATAATTAAAATGAATTAAAATATTGATTATAATATATGAAACTAAATAATTCTTCAAGTTTGCCACTTGATCTTAAACCTCATTTGTATCTTGATGATTACAATCTGCGTTCAAACCTTTCATGATTCTTGAAAACACCTCAATCGGGAGAATGATCGAACCGCACTTCGTCTACAGAAGAAAAGATCGATGCATATAGTTATGCACCTGAAAACATTCGGAACATGAGTAAACGTTTAACACGTATCTGTGCTAACTTCTTTGGCGTTGTTATTATCGAAAATAACTTTGCAACTCTTTTTCACAATAGTCAATTTTGTCACAGCTCCAGCAAGTCAACTTCGACTTCTCATTCGAAACAACCTTATTATAACCTTGATATATACGTTGTCTTTTTGCTTTCGTTGCCGGGGAACTGTTTAAATCCCACCACATTAACAGTAAATATACCAGCAACTTCACTACTCTTTGGCGAAAGTCACTTCGATAAATCACTATATTTGTTCATTAATACCCTATCATATACTTATCCGCGTTCTGTAACGAGAACTGCCATACCAATTATCGAGAGTCAGCAATCAGTACTTTGAAAATGCACAGCATATCTACATCAACAGTTATATGTATAACATTTATCTTTTAGAATTATGGTCTTTTATCCTGAAATTCTGAATAGCACTCAGTCTACAAATCAATACTCTGAATGTTGAAAAAGCTGAATGAAGCAGCAGAAACAGTAGACAACCGTAAATGACCTTAACCATCAGAAGTTTGATGATAAAGAATGGAGTGTTAGGAACGCTCGATAGAAAATTTAGTACCGAAAAGCGGATTATGCGAAACTATGAAAGAAGCTGTGGACAAATCACAAAGAATAAGTTTGACTTCAAAGAATCTAAATGATTCAATGTCTGCTGAAATCTTTAGCGAATACCTTGCATCTGACTCCAAACTCTTGCGGACAGATTTTCTTCACCATCCTTCGATATTAGAAATTCCAAGATATCATCGTATCTTTCATTATAAATATCCTCCATATTTCTGAGATATTTTCATAACTATTCTTATCTGAAATCATTAATCTCATCATGATATCAGTGTTACATCATATAGAAACTGTTAGTTTCTATATTCTGTAAACTTTCGAGCTTAAAATATGAATGTTATTGAAGTAATGTTAGGAACTGATGCATGAGTTAGTATAATATAATGACACTTGATCAACGTGATTATATTACAGTAAGTCATGCTGAGTATCTAAATGGGACATGATGGTTCACAGATTATAACGTCATCATGTGCCATGTTACATAACTCTGTCATTCTGCTTAAACAAATCAAGAAAACATATTCTTGATAGTTCTATTCTCAGTGATTATAATGAATTTGAAAATCAAATTATGCTATCACGTTCCTTCCTGCTTAGAGCATTATAATCATTCGAAACTCCATACCTATGAATTCTGGACCGTTACTTGCAAAAAGTAAACAAATGCATGAAGCTCCGAAATAGAAAGGGGGTATAAATCGCAGCAATTAAGAGAGCGCATTAACTGTGGATGACAATAATTATAGGAGACAGAAGCAATAACATTGAAACATAAGGGAAGATATAAAACCAAATAACAACACAGAAGTTACAAACCGTGGATATTAATACGAATAGCAATATAAAGACACGGTATAATTAAGCATAGTAGAAGTAAACAGATTTTCTGGTGGAAAATTGAAAGGAAGGATGACAGTTACATAGATAGGAAAATATCAAGAATCAGAACTGGATGGAGCATTTCTATAATATTTTAGAAGTAGGAATAAAGGAAGAAAGTATAGGAATGGTGAGAGTAATGGAACGGAAGAAGTTCATTTATAGTAAAAATATCAGGTAAAGAAATCAAGGTAGATTTCAAAATTAATTATAGAGATCTTAATTTCTTTACTCGCCGAAGAATCAAATCTTTTGGATTTCGAAGATTTTCTTCAAATTCCTTGAATTCCGAAATTCAAGCAAAACAACGTCAAAAGTTAAAACGAAACTTCATTTATTCATTTCACTCTTTTGTGATAACTTCACTCGTACTCTTCGAGTAATTGAATTATCTTATCCATATTACTCAATAGTAATAAACTCTATTTATCAACTCATATTTCGTCATGAAAACATTTTTATTGTTAGCCATGACCACCTCACTCAAATTTCGGGACGAAATTTCTTTAACGGGTAGGTACTGTGATGACCCGAGAATTTCTGACCAAATTTAAACTTAATATCTATATGAATTCGACACGATAAGCAAAGTCTGTATAGTTGAGTCTCAAAAAGTTTGAACTATTTTCATATATTCATGTGACATTCGACTGTTCCCGATGATTCACGAACCATTGCTTGTAAATATGTGGTTATATATAAATATGTGTATATATAAATATATGTATAATATATATAATAACATGAACATTAATAAACTATTATGTACACTTATTGTTATAAATAAATATGTAAAATAAAATACATTGTAATAAAAATTATTATTTTATATATAATATATGTATATTTCTAGTATATATATATTGTTATATTTAATTTAATTATTTAATATATACTTATTTGCATAGTAAATTTTGTTATTTAAAACTGTTTATATATATATATATATATATATATATATATATATATATATATATATATATAGTGTATATTAAATATAATTAATTTTGAGCTTAAATGGTAAATGTCTGTAACTTTCGGTTGACGTTTTGTTAGTTTAATATAGATATAGTACATGTTCATGAAGGATTGAAATAAAAGTTGAACTGTAAATTGATTGCGAAGATCTTAGTTTTGTTAAATATATTTTTACCTTTTTAAGTTTGAATATTAGTACTCCGTACATATAAATTGGAACAGAAAATAAATAATTATCGAACCTTTTTGATCAGGTTTCAAACAGTTAATGAGTGAAATAATTAAATACATTTAAACTAAAAATTTGAGAAATTTAGGAACACTTTTATCCGTAACTGTTTAGCAATGGACACACCCCGTGGAAACTGTCGGCATAATACACCCAACCAATTTTCACGAGATGTTAATTAATACTGTTTGAGCACTGTGTAGTCACTTTACACTTCTAATTCATGTCCACATGAATTATAATTAATATATAATATACCTATATATATATTATATATATTATATATATAAACTGATATAGAGGATAGATACAAAAAAAAAAAAAAAAACAACTCCTTCATCTTCATTAGAAAACCAACACCAAAGTTTCATCACCATGACCACCATAACCATCCCGGTCTCCCACCCTCAAACCACCATCACGTTCATTATGAACATCTACACAAACCGCTCATTTCTACTTCCTTCTTCTTCTACGAACCACCATCGTGATCCTATGATCACCACCACCATAATTATTATTATTTTTTCTCTCTCTTTTACTTATCTATATATGTTCGAGAACAAGTCGCACAAACCACCTATTACCATCGGGCATCTCCATCATCACAACCGTGAACCAATCTCTCTCACCATTTCTCTCTCTCTCCTGTTTCTGTCCGGCGAAAACAACACCCAACCACCATATTTTTTTTTTTTACGTTGTATTGTTGCAACTCATCTTTTCCTATCTCTCTTCCTCTCTTATTCGTGATCACCGAGAACCTTCACCATACACCACCACGATACCACCTTCACCATTTTTGTTCTTGATCATTTCTACTGCTACTACTATACGGTTTTGTTTCTAACCGAGACAACCTACAACCCTCACCACTTACAACCGTTACCTTCACACCCACTATTCCATTTCCTGTTTATGTTCTCCAGTCGACAACCACGGCTATTGCACCTGCTGTATTGTTGTTGTTGCAGCTGTAAACCAGACCCAAACGAACCACCAAGACTCGCAACTACTACGGGTAGGGCTGCGGCCTGCAGCTGCAGAATTCTTGCTTTGATTACTAGAACAGTGAACGACGGTGTTGATTAGGGTTGTACAATAGATGATGATTAAATAAGTCGTTAATGATGATGAAGTGCATTTTTTTTTTCTTTTCTGTTTCCTATCGGGTAAAAAGAAGAAGAGGAAAAAGAACATAATTTTTTTTAAATTGTTATATATTACAACTTGAATCAAATGAAATTGTTTTATGGAACGGGCTGCTGTTGGATTAATGGGGTAAATGATTTCTGATTGGGCCAAATTATTAGCTGGGCTGTAGGTTATTTAGTTGGGCCGTAACTTTGTTGGGCTGTTTTTGATTTAATGGAGTTTACAAAGAAAGGGAAGGAGGATAACAGAAAATACGGGTTAATAAAATTGAATCTGGAATTAAAACAGAAAAGAAGAAGCAGAGCAGTTGGTTGGAGTGTGTGGTTGTTAAGCGTGAGGTTGTGGGTTCAATTCCATACTGAGGTGTTATTTTATTTAAAAAGGCCTATTTTGAGGTAGTTATTATTATTAATATTTTTGTTATTATTATTAGTATTATTTTTATTATTATTATTGTTATGGTTATTATTATTAGATTAATCATTGTTATTACTACCATTTATATTATGATTATTAGTATCATTATAATTTAAACCAATATTGTTATTATTATTATCATTATTATTATAAACATCATTAATTCTAAAACTACCATTATTAGCATTATTATAAAAAGTATTATTTAGTAAATATATTATTTTTATTAAAATTATTATTATCAATATTATTAAAAATAATATTTTTAGTAAGATTATCATTTTTATTACTGTTAGGATTATTATTATTATTAAAGATATTATTATTATTATTATTATTATTATTATTATTATTATTATTATTATTATTATTATTATTATTATTATTATTATTATTATTATTATTATTAGTAAATCAATATCTTCAAAAACTATCATTCTAACAAATAAATATTTTGTACATTAAATATATTTATTATATAAGTATACTAATATTACATAAAATTATGTTTTAACAATATTATAACGTTAATTGAATTATATATCAAATAAGTATTATAACATATTATCAGTATTAATAATATGTATATATATAAGAATATTAATCTTAATACATATCAAAATAAATGTAAGGTTGTTCGATTACAATTATGTATATTAATATGTACATAAATGATATAGGTTCGTGAATCCGAGGCCAACCCTGCATTGTTCAATATAGTCATATGTATTTTTACTACAAAATACATTAGGTGAATTTCATTATTCCCTTTTTAAATGCTTTTGCAATATATATATTTTTGGAACTGAGAATACATGCGCTGCTTTTATAATTGTTTTACGAAATAGACACAAGTGATCAAAACTACATTCTATGGTTGAATTATTAAACCGAATATGCCCCTTTTTATATAGTCTGGTAATCTAAGAATTAGGGAACAGACACCCTAATTGACGCGAACTCTAAAGATAGATCTATCGGGCCCAACAAGCCCCATCCAAAGTACCAGATGCTTTAGTACTTCGAAATTTATATCATGTCCGAAGGAGGATCCCGGAATGATGGGGATATTCTAATATACATATTGTGAATGTCGGTTACCAGGTGTTCAATCCATATGAATTATATTTTTGTCTCTATGCATGGGACGTATGATTATGAGAAATGGAAGTATGAAATCTTGTGGTCTATTAAAATTATGAAATGATTCTTTATGATAAACTAATGAACTCACCAACCTTTTGGTTGACACTTTAAAGCATGTTTATTCTCAGGTATGAAAGAAATCTTCCGCTGTGCAGTTGCTCATTTTAAAGATATTACTCGGAGTCATTCATGACATATTTCAAAACACGTTGCATTCGAGTCGTTGAGTTCATTAAGATTATTATTAAGTTAATTATAGTTGGATATATTATGAAATGGTATGCATGCCATCAACTTTCGATGTAAATGAAAAATTTGTCTTTTTAAACGAATGCAATATTTGTAAAATGTATCATATAGAGGTCAAGTACCTCGCGATGTAACTAAATGTAATGTATTCGTCCAGATGGATTAGGACGGGTCCTTTCATATAACATATATGTACATATATATCAAAGTATGTTCAAAATATATTTACAACATTTTTAATACGTTTTAATGTTTTAAGTTTATTAAGTCAGCTGTCCTCGTTAGTAACCTACAACTAGTTGTCCACAGTTAGATGTACATAAATAAATCGATATATATTATCTTGAATCAATCCACGACCCAGTGTATACACGTCTCAGGCTAGATCACAACTCAAAGTATATATATTTTTGGAATCAACCTCTATCCTGTATAGCTAACTCAAACATTACTGCATATAGAGTATCTATGGTTGTTCCAAATAATATATATACATGGGTCGATATGATATGTCAAAACATTTTCATACGTGTCTATGGTATCCCAAGATTACATAATATATTAGAATACATGTATAATACAATATAAGTTAGCTAGGATATGATTAATATAGATTTGTTACCAATTTTCACGTAGCTACAACAAGCAAAATTATCCAATTTTATTTTACCCATAACTTCTTCGTTTTAAATCCGTTTTGAGTGATTCAAGTTGCTATGGTTTCATATTGAACTTAAGTTTATGAATCTAAACATAAAAAGTATAAGTTTATAGTCAGAAATACAGGTTAAAATTCAATATTATAAGAGGTAGTCATTTCAGTCGAAAGAACGACGTCTTGATGACCATTTTGAAAACATACTTCCACTTTGAGTTTAACTATGATTTTTGGATATAGTTTCATGTTCATAAGAAAAATTATTTTCCTAGAAGAACAAATTTTAAATCAAAGTTTATTATAGTTTTTAATTAACTAACCAAAAACAGCCCACGGTGTTACTACGACGGCGTATATCCGGTTTTACGGTGTTTTTCGTGTTTTCGGGTTTTAAATCATTAAGTTAGCATACCATATAGATATAGAACATGTGTTAGTTAATTTTAAAAGTCAAGTTATAAGGATTAACTTTTATTTGCGAACAAGTTTAGAATTAACTAAACTATGTTCTAGTGATTACAAGTTTAAACCTTCGAATAAGATAGTTTTATATATATGATTCGAATGATATTATGAACATCATTACTACCTCAAGTTTTGTTTATAAACCTACTGGAAATGAGAAAAATAGATCTAGCTTCAAAGGATCCTTGAATGGCTTGAAAGTTCTTGAAACAGAATCATGACACGAAAACAAGTTCAAGTAAGATTTCCACTCGAAATAAGATTGTTATAGTTATAGAAATTGAATCAAAGTTTGAATATGAGTATTACCTTGTATTAGAAAGATATATTACTGTAAATAAGAAAGATTTCTTGATATTGAATGATCATTCAAAGTGGATTTGCAAGATTGGAAGTAAGCTAGCAAACTTGGAAGTGTTGTTGGTGTTTTCTTGAGTAGTTGTTTTGTAACTTGATTTATGTATGGATTTATGAACTATATTGAGCTAGATTTTGATGAATATGATGAAGAACACTTAGAAAAATGTAATAACACTTGAGAGAGAGTAATTTGATTCAAGAAAAATTGAAAATGAAAGTGTTTGTGTACACCTACATTCACGTGAATCTTGATCATTCATATAGGCTCCATTAGTTTGTTATTTTGTGAGATATTTCATGCTAGATGTTAAATGATGGTTCCCACATGGTTAGGTGACTCACATGGTCTTCTAATAGCTGATCATTGGAGTGTATATACCTATAGTAAATAAATTTAGAAGTTGTGTATTGTACGAGTACAAATACGAGTGCATACGAGTAGAATTGTTGATGAAAATGAATGAGGATGTAATTGTAAGCATTTTTGTTAAGTAGAAGTACTTTGATAAGTGTCTTGAAGTCTTTAAAAATTGTATGAATACATATTAAAACACTACATGTATATATATTTTAACTGAGTCGTTAAAGTCATCGTTAGTCGTTACATGTAAGTGTTGTTTTGAAACCTTTAAGTTAACGATCTTGTTAAATGTTGTTAACCCATTGATTATTATATCTAATGAGATGTTAAATTATTACATTATCATGATATTATTATGTATTAATATATCTTAATATGATATATATATATTTAAATGTCGTTACAACGATAATCGTTACATATATGTCTCGTTTCGAAATCCTTAAGTTAGTAGACTTGTTTTTACATATGTAGTTCATTGTTAATACACTTAATGATATGTTTACTTATCATTTATCATGTTTAAATATAGTGTATCAATATCATAATATGATTCATATGTATTTAATAAGACGTTGTTATAATGATAATCGTTATATATATCGTTTTCGAGTTTCTTAATTCAATAGTCTCATTTTTATGTATATAACTCATTATTAAAATACCTAATGAGATACTTACTTATCATAATATCATGTTCACTATATATATATATATATATATATATATATATATATATATATATATATATATATATATATATATATATATATATATATATATATATATATATATATCATATAGTTTTTACTAGTTTTAACGTTCGTGAATCGCCGGTCAACTTGGGTGGTCAATTGTCTATATGAAACCTATTTCAATTAATCAAGTCTTAACAAGTTTGATTGCTTAACATGTTGAAAATACTTAATCATGTAAATATCAATTTCATTTAATATATATAAACATGGAAAAGTTCGGGTCACTACATCTGTACGACCCATCAAATCTACAGTACTTTGTCAATTCAATTGATGAACGTGCCAGTGTATGGTTCAAGTTAGAACTTGGTTTTGACATTCGTTTCGAGGCCAATGGTTAGTAAGCACCATACATGGTGCAGGTGCGATACTCCTTCCAAAATCATTCTAAATAGAGAAAGACAAAAAGCCATCTGTTTCTGTTTCCACTCCACAAAATTTAAACCGACCAACTCACAATAAAGAGTTGATGAATCAGAAATATTCACCCCAAAATCACTCCGAAAATACACTACCCATTCACCTTCATTCCCTTTCCATTTATCAAAAAGATCCAGAGATTGATGAAGAGATAGATCGATTAAATTCGCTTTGAAAGCACTTGTTGAAAAGATTGCGAACCCCTGACTGTTTTTGATAGGTCAAAGACCTATTTTCAGTGAATTATCACTTCATCTATGGGCACCAGGAACAAATAACAAAAGTTATGAAGAAAGGGTATGCCAAAAAAAATGTAAATGAGCAAAGTCTCTAAATAAAGGCAAGAAAAACCTGAGAAGTTGCCCAGAGAAGAATTACCGGAAGAGCCAAGAAAATTCTAGACAAAGTCTTAGCAAAATCTGCATCTTCCGAAGGAAACTCTTGCGGAATTTAAGCCGTTATCTATCCAAAAAGGATACTCTGAAGAATCAAAATCTATCAAATCCCTCTAAAAATCAAAAGATCTGGATACCTTTCACCCATCTATAAAATTTCCAAACCCTGTAACCCGTCTTCCTCTTGAAAGAATGCCTAGGAAAAAGATCAGTGCCGTCCTTACTTAACCGGTGGAGATATCGATGCTTTACCAAGCCTACGATGAGAACTGTTACACGACTGGATTCTGAGCGACAATACAACTAGATTAGAGCACCCTAAACACTTGAGTGATATGAGTGATCCGACAGTGAAAAGCCTGGCCATGTATACTCTACATCCGAGAGTTGAAAAGTACGCCTTTTTCCACTATAGATGCGATTGGAATCTAGCGACTAAAACCATCGAAGTTCAAAACTTTTTCTAATACTTTCGAAAGATGTAACGACTTCTGATGAAGGCATAATAAAACATCTGAGGATAGGCGAGGGAGAATCTATTAGAAAGATCCTTATATTCCCGCTATTTGCTTGAGGATAAGCAAAGCTAAGTGTGGGGTATTTGATATCCGCCAAAAAGTCACGTTTTTACCCCCGATATTAGGCCCTAAAACCCATAAAGTTCCAAACTTTATCGCAAAATAATCGCTTTGTCGATTGATTTTGTAGATTAAGAAATTACAAAGGCGATGCAAAAAGAATCAAGTAAAACGAAGCTAAAACGAAGAATCTAGAGCAAAAACAGTAAAAGACGAGAAATCAAATTATGATCCAATAAAATCAGCTGACCAGGCAGACTAAACGGCCTGCCAAACGGCCTGGCTGGCTCAAAAACGGCTTGCCAAACGGGCTCAGCAAACGGCCCCTGCAAACGGGCTGGCTTGGCAAACGGCCTGCCAAACAGCCTGTCAGCCGTTTGCAGGCAGAAATCCAAGTCTATTTATAGGGCCTTCTCCATCCATTTCAACACACACTCAATTTAAAATTCATTTTAAATTTTCAAGTTTTAGGTTAGTTTTTAGTAGTAGCTAGCTTAGCTTTTATTTTTCGGAGGATAACACGGCGAGTCCCTGCGATCTCGGGCAGATTTCTTCGGCCTTTTCAGGTTTTTATCTGAAATACTTGTGTTTTGTATTAAACTTGTATTCTCACCTTTTATGTTTAATAATGCATTCCGATATTGCCATGATAGGTTAATTAATCTGTATGTTGCCATGATAGAATTTTGGGTTAGCGTGATTATGTTAAATTAGTACGGTTATTGTTATTATGCTGAACTAGGAAGTTCCATAGATCTGTATGCTAGCATCTTAAGGATTGACCAAACTAGGTTTTGATCAGGACTTGTCCACCTATATGAACATAGCTTCTTCATAGGATTAAGACCCCTGGTTATACTGTATCTGAAGATTCTATGAACTCGGTATGGCTGGAGTTCCCAAGAGGCATCTAATGCGCTTTTAGGACACATAACTTAGGAATTGAGACATGAATGACCTAGCATGCCTATTAACTGTTCCAAGGAGACCTTTTAGGAGCTGTTAAGATCTAGCTAGTGCTCTGACTATATGACCCAAACCTATTGCATGTTTGAAATGTCCCGTTCTTATTGATTAAAAACGTTCCATATTAATTGATTTCGTTGCGAGGTTTTGACCTCTATATGAGACGTTTTTCAAAGACTGCATTCATTTTAAAACAAACCATAACCTTTATTTCATCAATAAAGGTTTAAAAAGCTTTACGTAGATTATCAAATAATGATAATCTAAAATATCCTGTTTACACACGACCATTACATAATGGTTTACAATACAAATATGTTACAACAAAATAAGTTTCTTGAATGCAGTTTTTACACAATATCATACAAGCATGGACTCCAAATCTCGTCCTTATTTAAGTATGTGACAGCGGAAGCTCTTAATAATCACCTGAGAATAAACATGCTTAAAACGTCAACAAAAATGTTGGTGAGTTATAGGTTTAACCTATATATATCAAATCATAATAATAGACCACAAGATTTCATATTTCAATACACATCCCATACATAGAGATAAAAATCATTCATATGGTGAACACCTGGTAACCGACATTAACAAGATGCATATATAAGAATATCCCCATCATTCCGGGACACCCTTCGGATATGATATAAATTTCGAAGTACTAAAGCATCCGGTACTTTGGATGGGGTTTGTTAGGCCCAATAGATCTATCTTTAGGATTCGCGTCAATTACGGTGTCTGTTCCCTAATTCTTAGATTACCAGACTTAATAAAAAGGGGCATATTCGATTTCGATAATTCAACCATAGAATGTAGTTTCACGTACTTGTGTCTATTTTGTAAATCATTTATAAAACCTGCATGTATTCTCATCCCAAAAATATTAGATTTTAAAAGTGGAACTATAACTCACTTTCACAGATTTTTACTTCGTCGGGAAGTAAGACTTGGCCACTGGTTGATTCACGAACCTATAACAATATATACATATATATCAAAGTATGTTCAAAATATATTTACAACACTTTTAATATATTTTGATATTTTAAGTTTATTAAGTCAGCTGTCCTCGTTAGTAACCTACAACTACTTGTCCACAGTTAGATGTACAGAAATAAATCGATAAATATTATCTTGAATCAATCCACGACCCAGTGTATACGTATCTCAGTATTGATCACAACTCAAACTATATATATTTTGGAATCAACCTCAACCCTGTATAGCTAACTCCAACATTCACATATAGAGTGTCTATGGTTGTTCCGAAATATATATAGATGTGTCGACATGATAGGTCGAAACATTGTATATGTGTCTATGGTATCTCAAGATTACATAATATACAATACAAGTTGATTAAGTTATGGTTGGAATAGATTTGTTACCAATTTTCACGTAGCTAAAATGAGAAAAATTATCCAATCTTGTTTTACCCATAACTTCTTCATTTTAAATCCGTTTTCAGCGAATCAAATTGCTATGGTTTCATATTGAACTATATTTTATGAATCTAAATAGAAAAAGTATAGTTTTATAGTCAGAAACATAAGTTACAAGTCGTTTTTGTAAAGGTAGTCATTTCAGTCGAAAGAACAACGTCTAGATGACCATTTTAGAAAACATACTTCCACTTTGAGTTTAACCATAATTTTTGGATATAGTTTCATGTCCATAATAAAAATCATTTTCTCAGAATAACAACTTTTAAATCAAAGTTTATCATAGTTTTTAATTAACTAACCCAAAACAGCCCGCGGTGTTACTACGACGGCATAAATCCGGTTTTACGGTGTTTTTCGTGTTTCCAGGTTTTAAATCATTAAGTTAGCATATCATACAGATATAGAATATGTGTTTAGTTGATTTTAAAAGTCAAGTTAGAAGGATTAACTTTTGTTTTCGAACAAGTTTAGAATTAACTAAACTATGTTCTAGTGATTACAAGTTTAAACCTTCGAATAAGATAGCTTTATATGTATGAATCGAATGATGTTATGAATGTCATTACTACCTTAAGTTCCTTGGATAAACCTACTGGAAAAAAGAGAAAAATGGATCTAGCTTCAATGGATCCTTGGATGGCTCGAAGTTCTTGAAGCAGAATCATGACACAAAAACAAGTTCAAGTAAGATCATCACTTGAAATAAGATTGTTATAGTTATAGAAATTGAACCAAAGTTTGAATATGATTATTACCTTGTATTAGAATGATAACCTACTGTAAGAAACAAAGATTTCTTGAGGTTGGATGATCACCTTACAAGATTGGAAGTGAGCTAGCAAACTTGAAAGTATTGTTGATTTTATGAAACTAGAACTTTTGGAATTTATGAAGAACACTTAGAACTTGAAGATAGAACTTGAGAGAGATCAATTAGATGAAGAAAATTGAAGAATGAAAGTGTTTGTAGGTGTTTTTGGTCGTTGGTGTATGGATTAGATATAAAGGATATGTACTTTTATTTTCATGTAAATAAGTCATGAATGATTACTCATATTTTTGTAATTTTATGAGATATTTCATGCTAGTTGCCAAATGATGGTTCCCACATGTGTTAGGTGACTCACATGGGCTGCTAAGAGCTGATCATTGGAGTGTATATACCAATAGTACATACATCTAAAAGCTGTATATTGTACGAGTACGAATACGGGTGCATACGAGTAGAATTGTTGATGAAACTGAACGAGGATGTAATTGTAAGCATTTTTGTTAAGTAGAAGTATTTTGATAAGTGTATTGAAGTCTTTCAAAAATGTATAAATACATATTAAAACACTACATGTATATACATTTTAACTGAGTCGTTAAGTCATCGTTAGTCGTTACATGTAAGTGTTGTTTTGAAACCTTTAGGTTAACGATCTTGTTAAATGTTGTTAACCCAATGTTTATAATATCAAATGAGATTTTAAATTATTATATTATCATGATATTATCATGTATGAATATCTCTTAATATGATATATATACATTAAATGTCTTTACAACGATAATCGTTACATATATGTCTCGTTTAAAAAATCATTAAGTTAGTAGTCTTGTTTTTACATATGTAGTTCATTGTTAATATACTTAATGATATGTTTACTTATCATAGTATCATGTTAACTATATATATATCCATATATATGTCATCATATAGTTTTTACAAGTTTTAACGTTCGTGAATCACCGGTCAACTTGGGTGGTCAATTGTCTATATGAAACATATTTCAATTAATCAAGTCTTAACAAGTTTGATTGCTTAACATGTTGGAAACATTTAATCATGTAAATATCAATCTCAATTAATATATATAAACATGGAAAAGTTCGGGTCACTACTGTACCTACCAGTTAAATAAATTTCGTCCCGAAATTTTAAGCTGTTGAAGGTGTTGACGAATCTTCTAGAAATAGATGCGGGTATTTCTTCTTCATCTGATCTTCATGCTCCCAGGTGAACTCGGGTCCTCTACGAGCATTCCATCGAACCTTAACAATTGGTATCTTGTTTTTCTTAAGTCTTTTAACCTCACGATTCATTATTTCGACGGGTTCTTCGATGAATTGAAGTTTTTCGTTGATTTGGATTTCATCTAACAGAATAGTGAGATCTTCTTTAGCAAAACATTTCTTCAAATTCGAGACGTGGAAAGTGTTATGTACAGCCGCGAGTTGTTGAGGTAACTCAAGTCGGTAAGCTACTGGTCCGACACGATCAATAATCTTGAATGGTCCAATATACCTTGGATTTAATTTCCCTCGTTTACCAAATAGAACAACGCCTTTCCAAGGTGCAACTTTAAGCATGACCATATCTCCAATTTCAAATTCTATATCTTTTCTTTTAATGTCAGCGTAGCTCTTTTGTCGACTTTGGGCGGTTTTCAACCGTTGTTGAATTTGGATGATCTTCTCGGTAGTTTCTTGTATAATCTCCGGACCCGTAATCTGTCTATCCCCCACTTCACTCCAACAAATCGGAGACCTGCACTTTCTACCATAAAGTGCTTCAAACGGCGCCATCTCAATGCTTGAATGGTAGCTGTTGTTGTAGGAAAATTCTGCTAACGGTAGATGTCGATCCCAACTGTTTCCGAAATCAATAACACATGCTCGTAGCATGTCTTCAAGCGTTTGTATCGTCCTTTCGCTCTGCCCATCAGTTTGTGGATGATAGGCAGTACTCATGTCTAGACGAGTTCCTAATGCTTGCTGTAATGTCTGCCAGAATCTTGAAATAAATCTACCATCCCTATCAGAGATAATAGAGATTGGTATTCCATGTCTGGAGACGACTTCCTTCAAATACAGTCGTGCTAACTTCTCCATCTTGTCATCTTCTTTTATTGGCAGGAAGTGTGCTGATTTGGTGAGACGATCAACTATTACCCAAATAGTATCAAAACCACTTGCAGTCCTTGGCAATTTAGTGATGAAATCCATGGTAATGTTTTCCCATTTCCATTCCGGGATTTCGGGTTGTTGAAGTAGACCTGATGGTTTCTGATGCTCAGCTTTGACCTTAGAACACGTCAAACATTCTCCTACATATTTCGCAACATCGGCTTTCATACCCGGCCACCAAAAATGTTTCTTGAGATCCTTGTACATCTTCCCCGTTCCAGGATGTATTGAGTATCTGGTTTTATGAGCTTCTCTAAGTACCATTTCTCTCATATCTCCAAATTTTGGTACCCAAATCCTTTCTGCCCTATACCGGGTTCCGTCTTCCCGAATATTAAGATGCTTCTCCGATCCTTTGGGTATTTCATCCTTTAAATTTCCCTCTTTTAAAACTCCTTGTTGCGCCTCCTTTATTTGAGTAGTAAGGTTATTATGAATCATTATATTCATAGATTTTACTCGAATGGGTTCTCTGTCCTTCCTGCTCAAGGCATCGGCTACCACATTTGCCTTCCCCGGGTGGTAACGAATCTCAAAGTCGTAATCATTCAACAATTCAATCCACCTACGCTGCCTCATATTCAGTTGTTTCTGATTAAATATGTGTTGAAGACTTTTGTGGTCGGTATATATAATACTTTTGACCCCATATAAGTAGTGCCTCCAAGTCTTTAATGCAAAAACAAACCGCGCCTAATTCCAAATCATGCGTCGTATAATTTTGCTCTTGAATCTTCAATTGTCTAGACGCATAAGCAATCACCTTCGTTCGTTGCATTAATACACAACCGAGACCTTGCTTTGATGCATCACAATAAATCACAAAATCATCATTCCCTTCAGGCAATGACAATATAGGTGCCGTAGTTAGCTTTTTCTTCAATAACTGAAACGCTTTCTCTTGTTCATCCTTTCATTCAAATTTCTTCCCTTTATGCGTTAATGCAGTCAAGGGTTTTGCTATTCTGGAAAAGTCTTGGATGAACCTTCTGTAGTAACCAGCTAGTCCTAAAAACTGTCGTATGTGTTTCGGAGTTTTCGGGGTTTTCCACTTTTCAACAGTTTCTATCTTTGCCGGATCCACCTTAATACCTTCTTTGTTCACTATGTGACCGAGGAATTGAACTTCTTCCAACTAAAATGCACACTTTAAAAACTTAGCATACAATTCTTCCTTCCTCAATACTTCTAACACTTTTCTCAAATGTTCACCGTGTTCTTGGTCATTCTTTGAGTAAATAAGTATGTCATCAATGAAAACAATGACAAACTTGTCAAGGTATGGTCCACACACTCGATTCATAAGGTCCATGAACACAGCTGGTGCATTAGTTAAACCAAACGGCATGACCATAAACTCGTAATGACCGTAACGTGTTCTGAAAGCAGTCTTTGGAATATCATCTTCTTTCACCCGCATTTGATGTTACCCGGAACGTAAGTCAATCTTTGAATAAACAGACGAGCCTTGTAGTTGATCAAATAAGTCGTCGATTCTCGGTAGTGGGTAGCGGTTCTTGATGGTAAGTTTGTTCAACTCTCGGTAGTCGATACACAACCTGAATGTACCATCTTTCTTTTTGACAAACAAAACAGGAGCTCCCCACGGTGATGTGCTTGGTCGAATGAAACCACGCTCTAAAAGTTCTTGTAATTGGCTTTGCAGTTCTTTCATCTCGCTGGATGCGAGTCTGTAAGGAGCACGAGCTATTGGTGCAGCTCCTGGTACAACATCTATTTGAAATTCAACGGATCGATGTGGGGGTAATCCCGGTAATTCTTTCGGAAATACATCGGGAAATTCTTTTGCGACGAGAACATCATTGATGCTCTTTTCTTCAGTTTGTACTTTCTCGACGTGTGCTAGAACAGCATAGCAACCTTTTCTTATTAGTTTTTGTGCCTTCAAATTACTAATAAGATGTAGCTTCGTGTTGCCCTTTTCTCCGTACACCATTAAGGGTTTTCCTTTTTCTCGTATAATACGAATTGCATTTTTGTAACAAACGATCTCTGCTTTCACTTCTTTCAACCAGTCCATACCGATTATCACATCAAAACTCCCTAACTCTACTGGTATCAAATCAATCTTAAATGTTTCGCTAACCAGTTTAATTTCTCGATTCCGACATATATTATCTGCTGAAATTAATTTACCATTTGCTAATTCGAGTAACAATTTACTATCCAAAGGCGTCAATGGACAACTTAATTTAGCACAAAAATCTCTACTCATATAGCTTCTATCCGCACCCGAATCAAATAAAACGTAAGCAGATTTATTGTCAATAAGAAACGTACCCGTAACAAGCTCCGAGTCTTCCTGTGCCTCTGCCGCATTAATATTGAAAACTCTTCCGCTGCCTTGTCCATTCGTGTTCTCCTGGTTCGGGCAATTTCTAATAATGTGGCCCGGTTTTCCACATTTATAACAAACTACATTGGCATAACTTGCTCCGACACTACTTGCTCCGCCATTACTCGTTCTGACACCATTTGTTCCTTTCGTTCTATTAACCCCTGGTCCGTAGACCTCACACTTCGCCGCGCTATGACCATTTCTTTTACACTTGTTGCAAAATTTGGTGCAGAACCCCGAGTGATACTTTTCACACCTTTGGCATAGCTGCTTCTGATTGTTGTTGTTGTTGCGGTTATTATTGTTGTTGGGATGATTGTTGTAGTTGTTGTTGTTGTTGTTGTTGTTGTTGTTGTTGGGCCGTTTGTTGTAGTTGCGATTGATGTTGCGATTGTTGGGATAATTGTTGCGATTATTGTTGTAATTGCTGTTGTTGTTGTATTGGTGATTCTTATCACCGTTTTCCTCCCTCTTTCTTTTGACTTGCTTCACGTTGGCCTCTTCAGCAGTCTGTTCTTTAATTCTTTCTTCAATCTGGTTCACTAGTTTGTGAGCCATTCTACATGCCTGTTGTATGGAGGCGGGCTCGTGTGAACTTATATCTTCTTGGATTCTTTCCGGTAATCCTTTCACAAACGCGTCGATCTTCTCTTCCTCATCTTCGAATGCTCCCGGACATAATAGGCACAATTCTGTGAATCGTCTTTCGTACGTGGTAATATCAAATCCTTGTGTTCGTAACCCTCTAAGTTCTGTCTTGAGCTTATTGACCTCGGTTCTGGGACGGTACTTCTCGTTCATCAAGTGCTTGAATGCTGACCACGGTAGTGCGTACGCATCGTCTTGTCCCACTTGCTCTAGATAGGTATTCCACCATGTTAACGCAGAACTTGTGAAGGTATGCGTAGCGTACTTCACTTTGTCCTCTTCAGTACACTTACTTATGGCAAACACCGATTCGACCTTCTCGGTCCACCGTTTCAATCCGATCGGTCCTTAGGTTCCATCAAATTCCAAAGGTTTGCAGGCAGTGAATTCTTTGTAGGTGCATCCTACACGATTTCCTGTACTGCTAGATCTAAGGTTATTGTTGGTATGTAGCGCAGCCTGTACTGCGGCTATGTTTGAAGCTAGAAAAGTACGGAATTCCTCTTCATTCATATTCACGGTGTGTCGAGTAGTCGGTGCCATTTCCTTCAAAATAGTCAAATGGAACAAGTTAATCATACAGAATATTAAGAGTAGTTAATAGTATTTCGTAGCATAATATGAACTCATTTATAAAAGCTTTTTCTTCATATTAGCGTTTTATAAATTTAATTTCGGGTAGTACCTACCCGTTAAGTTCATACTTAGTAGCTAATATACAATTCAACTACTACAATTCTATATGAAAAACTGATTATAATAATATTTCGCGTTCAAACTTTTATACAATATTTTACAAACTTACAATACCGCTTATTTTACATAAAGCATGAAATATAGCACACAATAACTTTGATACAAGATAGTTGTGAAGATAATTCTAGCTAGTACACAAGTCGTTCAGCAAAGGCAATAAAGACACGTAATTCATACGTCCAGAAACAAGTCATGCATTCTGGTTTTACTAGGACTACTTCCCATCCTTGGTCTTGTGGAACATAACCGTTATGGCCGTTGATAAGACAGCATGTTGTAACGTCGTCAAAGGGACGAGGGTTACGTAATGTCCAACAGTCCCGTAACAATCTAAAAACCTCATTTCTTACCCCAATTACCGACTCCGTCACTTGTGGGAACGTTTTGTTTAATAGTTGTAGGCCGATGTTCTTGTTCTCACTTTGGTGAGAAGCGAACATTACTAATCCGTAAGCATAACATGCTTCTTTATGTTGCATGTTAGTCGCTTTTTCTAAATCACGAAGTCCAATATTCGGATATATTGAGTCAAAATAATTTCTTAACCCATTGCGTAAAATAGCATTTGGGTTCCCCGCAATATATGCGTCAAAGTAAACACATCGTAACTTATGGATTTCCCAATGTGATATCCCCCATCTTTCGAACGAAAGCCTTTTATAAACCAAGGCATTCTTGGAACGTTCTTCGAATGTCTTACAACCTGATTTCGCCTTAAATAGTTGTGCCGAAGAATTCTGACCGACTCTAGACAAGATTTCATCAATCATTTCTCCGGGTAGGTCTCTTAAAATATTGGGTTGTCTATCCATTTTGTGTTTTTATACTGTAAAATAGACAAGAGTTAGATTCGTAAAAAAAATACTTATTAATACAAGCAATTTTTACATATATCATAAAGCATAAGCACACTATATTACATATATTACACCACACGAATACAACTATCTTATTCCGACTCGCTTGTTTCTTCTTCTTCGGTTTTGGTTCGTTTTGCCAAGTTTCTAGGGATATATGATGTTCCCCTAATACGAGCCGTCGTTATCCACATTGGTTTAGAAAAACATAGTGGTTTAGAGGTTCTCGGGTCATTATTACAACTTAAGGACTTCGGGGGTTGATGATACATATAAAGTTCATCGGGGTTGGAATTAGATTTCTCTATTTTTATGCCCTTTCCCTTATTATTTTCTTTTTCCTTTTTAAATTCAGTTGGGGTAATTTCTATAACATAATCGGAATTCTCGTCGGAATCCGATTCATCGGAGAATTGGTAATCCTCCCAATATTTTGCTTCCTTGGCGGAAACACCATTGACCATAATTAACTTTGGTCGGTTGGTTGAGGATTTTCTTTTACTTAACCGTTTTATTATTTCCCCCACCGGTTCTATTTCTTCATCTGGTTCCGATTCTTCTTCCGGTTCCGATTCTTCTTCCGGTTCCGACTCTTCTTCCGGTTCCTCTTCGGGAACTTGTGAATCAGTCCACGAATCATTCCAATTTACATTTGACTCTTCATTATTATTAGGTGAGTCAATGGGACTTGTTCTAGAGGTAGACATCTATCACATAATATCAAACGCGTTAAGAGATTAATATATCACATAATATTCACATGTTAAAAATATATAGTTTCCAACAAAACTTGTTAAGCAATCATTTTTCAAGTAAACACGGTCGAAGTCCAGACTCACTAATGCATCCTAACAAACTCGATAAGACACACTAATGCAAAATTCTGGTTCTCTAAGACCAACGCTCTGATACCAACTGAAATGTCCCGTTCTTATTGATTAAAAACGTTCCATATTAATTGATTTCGTTGCGAGGTTTTGACCTCTATATGAGACGTTTTTCAAAGACTGCATTCATTTTAAAACAAACCATAACCTTTATTTCATCAATAAAGGTTTAAAAAGCTTTACGTAGATTATCAAATAATGATAATCTAAAATATCCTGTTTACACACGACCATTACATAATGGTTTACAATACAAATATGTTACAACAAAATAAGTTTCTTGAATGCAGTTTTTACACAATATCATACAAGCATGGACTCCAAATCTCGTCCTTATTTAAGTATGTGACAGCGGAAGCTCTTAATAATCACCTGAGAATAAACATGCTTAAAACGTCAACAAAAATGTTGGTGAGTTATAGGTTTAACCTATATATATCAAATCATAATAATAGACCACAAGATTTCATATTTCAATACACATCCCATACATAGAGATAAAAATCATTCATATGGTGAACACCTGGTAACCGACATTAACAAGATGCATATATAAGAATATCCCCATCATTCCGGGACACCCTTCGGATATGATATAAATTTCGAAGTACTAAAGCATCCGGTACTTTGGATGGGGTTTGTTAGGCCCAATAGATCTATCTTTAGGATTCGCGTCAATTAGGGTGTCTGTTCCCTAATTCTTAGATTACCAGACTTAATAAAAAGGGGCATATTCGATTTCGATAATTCAACCATAGAATGTAGTTTCACGTACTTGTGTCTATTTTGTAAATCATTTATAAAACCTGCATGTATTCTCATCCCAAAAATATTAGATTTTAAAAGTGGGACTATAACTCACTTTCACAGATTTTTACTTCGTCGGGAAGTAAGACTTGGCCACTGGTTGATTCAAGAACCTATAACAATATATACATATATATCAAAGTATGTTCAAAATATATTTACAACACTTTTAATATATTTTGATGTTTTAAGTTTATTAAGTCAGCTGTCCCCGTTAGTAACCTACAACTACTTGTCCACAGTTAGATGTACAGAAATAAATCGATAAATATTATCTTGAATCAATCCACGACCCAGTGTATACGTATCTCAGTATTGATCACAACTCAAACTATATATATTTTGGAATCAACCTCAACCCTGTATAGCTAACTCCAACATTCACATATAGAGTGTCTATGGTTGTTCCGAAATATATATAGATGTGTCGACATGATAGGTCGAAACATTGTATATGTGTCTATGGTATCTCAAGATTACATAATATACAATACAAGTTGATTAAGTTATGGTTGGAATCGATTTGTTACTAATTTTCACGTAGCTAAAATGAGAAAAATTATCCAATCTTGTTTTACCCATAACTTCTTCATTTTAAATCCGTTTTGAGTGAATCAAATTGCTATGGTTTCATATTGAACTCTATTTTATGAATCTAAACAGAAAAAGTATAGGTTTATAGTCGGAAACATAAGTTACAAGTCGTTTTTGTAAAGGTAGTCATTTCAGTCGAAAGAACGACGTCTAGATGACCATTTTAGAAAACATACTTCCACTTTGAGTTTAACCATAATTTTTGGATATAGTTTCATGTTCATAATAAAAATCATTTTCTCAGAATAACAACTTTTAAATCAAAGTTTATCATAGTTTTTAATTAACTAACCCAAAACAGCCCGCGGTGTTACTACGACGGCGTAAATCCGGTTTTACGGTGTTTTTCGTGTTTCCAGGTTTTAAATCATTAAGTTAGCATATCATATAGATATAGAACATGTGTTTAGTTGATTTTAAAAGTCAAGTTAGAAGGATTAATTTTGTTTGAGAACAAGTTTAGAATTAACTAAACTATGTTCTAGTGATTACAAGTTTAAACCTTCGAATAAGATAGCTTTATATGTATGAATCGAATGATGTTATGAACGTCATTACTACCTTAAGTTCCTTGGATAAACCTACTGGAAAATAGAAAAATGGATCTAGCTTCAATGGATCCTTGGATGGCTCGAAGTTCTTGAAGCAGAATCATGACACGAAAACAAGTTCAAGTAAGATCATCACTTGAAATAAGATTGTTATAGTTATAGAAATTGAACCAAAGTTTGAATATGATTATTACCTTGTATTAGAATGATAACCTACTGTAAGAAACAAAGATTTCTTGAGGTTGGATGATCACCTTACAAGATTGGAAGTGAGCTAGCAAACTTGAAAGTATTCTTGATTTTATGAAACTAGAACTTTTGGAATTTATGAAGAACACTTAGAACTTGAAGATAGAACTTGAGAGAGATCAATTAGATGAAGAAAATTGAAGAATGAAAGTGTTTGTAGGTGTTTTTGGTCGTTGGTGTATGGATTAGATATAAAGGATATGTAATTTTGTTTTCATGTAAATAAGTCATGAATGATTACTCATATTTTTGTAATTTTATGAGATATTTCATGCTAGTTGCCAAATGATGGTTCCCACATGTGTTAGGTGACTCACATGGGCTACTAAGAGCTGATCATTGGAGTGTATATACCAATAGTACATACATCTAAAAGCTGTGTATTGTACGAGTACGAATACGGGTGCATACGAGTAGAATTGTTGATGAAACTGAACGAGGATGTAATTGTAAGCATTTTTGTTAAGTAGAAGTATTTTGATAAGTGTATTGAAGTCTTTCAAAAATGTATAAATACATATTAAAACACTACATGTATATACATTTTAACTGAGTCGTTAAGTCATCGTTAGTCGTTACATGTAAGTGTTGTTTTGAAACCTTTAGGTTAACGATCTTGTTAAATGTTGTTAACCCAATGTTTATAATATCAAATGAGATTTTAAATTATTATATTATCATGATATTATCATGTATGAATATCTCTTAATATGATATATATACATTAAATGTCTTTACAAAGATAATCGTTACATATATGTCTCGTTTAAAAAATCATTAAGTTAGTAGTCTTGTTTTTACATATGTAGTTCATTGTTAATATACTTAATGATATGTTTACTTATCATAGTATCATGTTAACTATATATATATCCATATATATGTCATCATATAGTTTTTACAAGTTTTAACGTTCGTGAATCACCGGTCAACTTGGGTGGTCAATTGTCTATATGAAACATATTTCAATTAATCAAGTCTTAACAAGTTTGATTGCTTAACATGTTGGAAACATTTAATCATGTAAATATCAATCTCAATTAATATATATAAACATGGAAAAGTTCGGGTCACTACAATGTTCTTGTTTAATTGTTGCCCTTGGATTAAGTCATATCAACTGTTTAGGTACCTGTTAGGTTTCTATCTGCTTTACTACCAGTATATTAACTTTGATGATGTATAATGTTTGTCTTGGTTTGATCTCATTAGTATGATGAAATGGTTGTTAGTTTTCATTTAAGGTTTTGTCAACTTAATCCGATGGACTCCTTCCGTTTGTGATCAGTGTTCAATCAACACGACACATTGTTATTCAGTTAACCAAACTGATAACGAGGGTTAGGATTAAAACTCAACTCACTAATAAACCTAGTGCTTTACTAAGGATAACCTCCGAGGTATAGTTGATGTCGAACGAGGTGTATATAAAATAGTTATTATTTTACTAGAAAAACTATTAAATACGATACAATTTTACACAAGATATTTATTTATTTATAGAATGGATATACTTAAACCTTGCTACAACACTTATAGGCAGTGTACCTAATCGTACAGTAGTGTAGTTTTTAGTAAGTCCGGTTCGTTCCACAGGGAGATCTTTGAACAAAGCTCAACGCTATATTAGTTTACTTTTATAAAAATACAAATATATATATAAGTAATATTATTATTATAAAGGGGGGTTTTTACCGTTTAATGACCGGTTTGTCGATTTTAAAACTTTAGTCGCAGTTAAAACCTAATGTAAAATATAAAATAAATACAAGACTTAAATTAAAGCGTAAAGTAAATAACGATAATGAAATTGCGAATAATAAAATTGCGATAATTAAAAAGTACGATAATTAAAAGTGCGATTAAATAACAATAAATAAAAGTGCGATAATTAGAAGTGCAATTAAATATAAAATAAAGGAAATTAAATATGAAATAAAAGAATTATGCTTATTTAAACTTCCGTAATCATGATGTTTGACATGTTGATTTTAGTTTTATGCCCATGGGTTAATTGTCCTTTGTCCTGGATTATTCAATATGTCCGTCTGGTTTTTGTCCATAACAGTCCATCAGTCATAAATATAAATTGCAAGTGTCCTTGTCAAATTATTATTATACCCGAAGATAAATATTCCAACTAATTGGGGATTCGAATTGTAACAAGGTTTTAATACTTTGTTTAATGAATACACCAGGTTATCGACTGCGTGTAAACCAAGGTTTTACTACTTTGTTAACAATTACACCAATTACCCTTGAATGTAATTTCACCCCTGTTTTAATTATTCTAGTGGCTATTAATCCATTCCCGTGTCCGGTTAAATGAAAGATTATTCGTACATATAAATACCCCGCCCATCGTGTCCGATCGAGTGTATATGGTAATTTATAGGGACGCCCAATTGTAAATTTTTATATTAACATTAACAAACTTTCATTTAGTTAAACAAATATAAAGCCCATTAATAGCCCATAGTCTAATTTCCACAAGTGTCGTTCTTTTGTCCAAACCCCAATTATGGTACAAAGCCCAATTACCCAATTTTAGTAATTAGCCCAACATCATGATTACTTCGTTTTAAATAAGCATAATAATAACTTAGCTACGAGACATTAATATAAAAAGGTTGAACATAACTTACAATGATTAAAAATAGCGTAGCGTTACACGGACAGAATTTCGACTTACACCCTTACAACATTCGCTAACATACCCTTATTATTAGAATTATAATTAAAATTAAAATATAAATTATAAATATAAATATATTTACGTATGAAGAGGAAGAGAAAAAGATGATGATTTTTGATCAGAATTCGGGTTGCTTTATAGCCAGGGTTGAAAATTGGGGCTCCGCGACTCGCGGCAAAATGCCCTTAAAACTCCGCGAGTCGCGGAGAGGTATTTACAGCTCACACCCTTGGAGTTTCTTGCTGCCGACGGTTTTTAATATATATATATAATATATATATAATTAATATAATTAATTATATATTATATTATATTTATATACATAGTTAACTTGTAATTTTTAGTCCGTTGCGTCGAGCGTTAAGAGTTGACTCTGGTCCCGGTTCCGGATTTTCGAACGTCCTCGCGTACAATTTAATATCTTGTACTTTGCGTTTTGAATCTTGTACTCTTGTGATTTCGAGACGTTTCTTATCAATAATTGGAACCTTTTTGATTGTCTTTTGTACTTTTGAGCTTTTTGGTCGTTTGCGTCTTCAATTCGTCGAATCTGTCTTTTGTCTTCACCTTTTATTATTTAAACGAATATCACTTGTAAATAGAACAATTGCAACTAAAAGCTTGTCTTTCTTGAGGAATAATGCTATGAAATATATGTTCGTTTTTAGCATTATCAAATATTCCCACACTTGAGCGTTGCTTGTCCTCAAGCAATATTGTCTTGAAATACTAGAATCACTTCTTTATTCTTCACGCTTTGTACATCAGTGATTTCTATATGGCGGTATAAACAATGGTAGTAACGATATGGTTTACAGTCCCACATGACTATAAAAATTTAGATCCATTAAGGAAATTGGATCTTTATGAAAACATTTGATCTTTTGAAAATTAAATCTAGTTTTTACCCTAGATAAGTTTTCCGGAATAACCCTTTACCGGTGTTTGCAAAATATTTGTGGGTTTGGTGGGTTTCAGATTTGAAAATTTTAGCTCAAAACTTGCGGTTTTGTGTCACCCACTTGCTAACCTTGTATTTGGAAAGCAACACGTCCAGTTTACTTGTCCCGTATATTACCTTTCAGCAAACTACCGTCCGGTTGTAAAGGAAAGCGTTGAACAAGCAACTGTTAAGGCAATGTCCCGTGACATGCTTTTGATTATGGTCTATAACGTGTCGGACGCAATTACTATCCTTGGTAGGAGCAATAGTAAAGCTCACCCTTATAATTTTTTTCGGTCTGGCACAAGGTCCTGTCTTTGACCATGCTATGCAACCACCGTTCTTACGGTTGACACCCGATTTAGTTCAGGTGACCTAATGAATTCCAGGTGAATTCCTAGGATTTTACGTTCAATGGTAATGAACGCATTGAAAATAGGGTTTTCAGAAAACAAATCGGTTTGTAATTTTTTGATCAAAATATTTTCTCGTTCAAGCTCGAGTTTAGATATCATTGAATTCCATGAGTTTGAATTCTCAATCTTTAAGGTCAATCTCTAGGATTGAGTAATATCAGTCTTAAAAGTTGATTTTTAATCTTTAAGGAGATTATCCTTTCTGGGGATCTGATTCATTAGTCTTATCCAGCTAATTTGCATGGTGCCTCCCCATTGTACGAGATAAATCCTTCTCATGGTTAGGATAAATCTGACCACTTGGCGACCCTGTTTAATGCTGAGGTCCGTGGATTTCCTGCTGATTTTAGTGATGACTTTTCTAGATTTTTCGTCAACCTACAGCTGGTCTGGACGACAACTTCATGACCTAAATCAAGAAGCGCGTGTCTTTTTCGGAAGACTTTACTTCCTTTTAGTGATGGAATTGATTCATCGTGTAGATCCATCTCTTCTTTTCTTTCATCGGGTAAAACAGTTTAGCTTAGTCCAAAGCAAAAGTATTTTTAGTTATTTGTTACAGATATATGTGACATATGTTTAAAATAACTTGGTAAATTTTCCCACACTTGGCTTTTATTTTCCTTTTTATCGTCCTCTATTCCATTTTAAATGAATTTTAATATTTTCGTTTGTTTCTCAATTTATGTCCTTTCCGAGGTAACAATAATTTCGGTGTTAAAACCTAGTTTTATCGTTCATAAATATGTATAAACATGATTTTAATTCATTTAATTGAAAATTTTGAAAAATTTTACTAGAATTGGGTAGTCAGTATATAAGACTAGGGCTGTTCTTTTTTATCAGAGAGCACTAGATTCTAATACAACTACTGCTTTACTAGTATTTTTAATGGTAACCAAGTGTATAAAGTAAAAAATTTTTAAAATCCGAAAGAATTTAACCCCTTCCCACACTTAAGATCTTGCAATGCCCTCATTTGCAAGAAATCAGTAACAATTTAAATTATTGAGGGTGATTTGTGTGAAAATGATTAAATTTTTACCAAAGTTTCCAAATATATTGGCGTTTGTTTGCTGAATGATAAATGGTGCACATCATTTGTTCATCTCGTCTTGTTGTTATTTCACATATATTTTGCATCTTGTCGTCAAAATTAGTTGCTTTTGCTGAACTTAATGCCAGTCTTTGAAAATGCGTTGTTTTACCCTGTTGTGTACATAAGATAAACTGCAACATATATACATATTTTTGAAGTTTGGTTTATTACCCCACATTCAAAAATTATTAAAATCTAAGAATAAAAGTTAGATAATTATAAAAATGATTACAATATTAACAAAAATATTAAATGTATCAATAATTACAAATTATAAAATAAAAAAAAATAATAATAAAACTAAGGATGATATTGGTACCAATAGGGGTTCCACGCATAACCATAAGTGCTATAGAATGCTTCGGCAGGGTCATACGTAGGATATGGTGGCTGCATCTCTATCGACCAAGGAGGGAAGACGGGTTTCGGTGTAGGAATATAGTTTCTACCTATATGTTGGCAATGCGCTATGATCTGGTTCTGATGAACTTGCCAATCTTCAAATGCTCTTTGTCTAGCATTTTCGTATTCCTGAGAAGCTATAAACCTATGCATTTCTTGCATCTCATTCCCCCCTCCTACATTACCTTGTTCCTGGTTTCTCTCTACCTGTGGATGTCTACCATTGTATCGTACTGCGGCGTTATTTCGCCGCTTCAAAACTTTCGCACCATGGTATACATTTAAACCTATAGTGTCGCGGGGTTCCGGCTCTTCTACTAATAATCCCCCCCGACTTATATCCACACCGAGATATTCACCAATCAAAGTAATAAAAATACCACCTCCTATTATGCTATGTGGTCGCATCCCCCGAACCATAGCTGATAAATAATAACCCACACAATATGGTATACTTACAGCGCTGTGTGGGTCTCGAATACACATATGGTAAAACAAATCTTGTTCATTTACCTTTTCTTTGTTCTTACCCCTTTGTGTAATCGAATTAGCTAAAAACCTATGTATCACTCTTAATTCGGCTCTATCTATATCCAAATAAGAGTAATTTCCCCCTTTGAAACGGTGATGGCTTGTCATTTGACTCCACACACCGTGTGTATCAAAATTTTCATCTATCTTTCTACCGTTTAGTATCAATCCTCTACAATCGGTAGACGCTAACTCCTCAGGCGTATATATACGTAAAGCCTGAGCCATGTCCAGTAAAGACATGTGGCGCATCGAACCGCCTAACAAAAATCTAATAAAAGAACGATCGGTTAAACTAGCTACCCGATCATTCAACTCTATACTACATAACAACTCTTCACACCATACTTTATATACAGGTCTGCGTATGGTGAATAAACATATCCAGTCATTAAAAGAAGAATTACCATACCTCTGTACAAGTAATTCCCTAATTGGCCCGGCCAATTCTACAGCTTCTAAGGGTCCCCATTCTATGACCCTCGGTACCTCAACAACCTTGGAATGAAGAGTATGCAAACCCCGTTGATATTTTGGATAATCTATCCAAAGTCTGTCAAATCTCAGGTTCGGGTGCAACTGTTCCAAGTGCATATCTGAAAAGGTCATGACTGGATGAGGTACATCCTGCTTGTAGTAGTTATCTACCTCCTGTTGTTCCAAGTTCTCAGCAGGAGCATGACGGGCTTGGGATGAAGATTCACCCCTTTCATTCTGCAAAACACATCAAACACAAATTTTGTGCATCCAAATATGCATTAGTGTCAGCAAAATCATCAATCAAAATAATTACAATGACATTATCAATTTATATCAAACTTAAGCTTATTTTCACATTTTTATCAAATCTACACTTTTTCAAATAAGCATATACGAAAATTTTCGCCAAGTTCATAAGCATTCAACTCAAATAACATGTCAAAATAATCATTACTAGCAAATAAACAAGTCTCAAATGGCATTATCTTTCAAAAATCAAGTTCATGAATTTTGGACTTGAAAAAGTCCACTTTAATTCTCAAAATCATGTTTAGGCTCAAAGTTTGGATCATTTAACTACCTAGACATGTTACACTACTCATTTTAGCAACAATTCATGACAAAAATCGGCCATAACCTGTTTATATCAAAAAGCCCCAAATTGCTCAAGAACACAAACCCTAGATTATTCAAAATTTGAAGTTTAAGGCTTCTAATCATGTTAAACAGCATCAATCTAGGTTATACAAGCATAATACATAAACAATTTAAATCTAATTACACTAAAAAGCATCAAAATCAAATTGGGGAAAAAAATAGCTCAAGAACACTAAAATTCGAATTAAATGGTGTTTAGGTGTAGAAATTTACCGTTTTTCTTGAGTAGTTCTTAGATATCATCCTTCTCAACATGATTTTAGCAAAAAATTTGGTGATTAACGGTTAAAAATTGAGATTTTTGGGGGTGATTTTCGGGTTTTTCGGGGTCTTTTTTTCGCAGTATTTGGGTGTTTATGTGTGTGGGTGAGTGAACTGATCGTGCAGCTTGTTATATTTTTTTTTCTGTAATTTTGTCCCTCCGCGAGTCGCGGAGGTTTGCACTTCAAACTCCGCGAGTCGCGGAGTTTGCTCTTTTTTTTTTTTTTTTTTTTTATAATATTTAACTTATAAAACAATTAAGTATTTAATTTTAAAATTTTGTTTCCCTTGTTATTTAGGACGAGGTCGTTTCGGATCGATGTCCTAGTCCGTCTCTCGACAAAATTTTAAAATTTGTCTTTTTGTAGCGATTGTTTTAAAAGCTAAGATTTTTGGGTTTTTTAATGTTTTTGGCATACTTTAAATCAATAAGATTAAAAATAATGATAATAAAAGTTCTCGTCCCTCCCTCGGGTAAAGCAATTTCGGTTCAAAGACCTAGTCTTCAACTTACGACGAATTTTAAAAATCATATTCTTAACTTAATGAGATAAAGTAAATTTTTGTTTTTAAATTCACACAACTTAAATATGAAATTCAAAATTAATATTAAAAATTCACACCAAACTCAAAATTTAAAATGCATAAAATTAAAATTTAATATTTTAAAAATTAAAAATTCATACCAAACTTAATTTAAAAATTTATAAATTCATATCAAACTTATATTAATTTTTCAAATATTTACAATTTTAAATATATTGTTTTTACAAAGTTTACAATATTAATTTAAGATTTAAATATTAATTTTAAAAACATGGTAAAAATAAAATTAAAAATCTTTTTGTCTTTTTATCCCACTTTAATCAATCAAATATTATCAAAAATATGCGCCCCTCTTTTCGGTAAAGTAATTTCGGTTCCAAGACCTAATTTAACTCATGACGAATTTTTGAAATATTTTGGGTTGATTGATTAAAGATATTTATACCTTAAGAATAAACGTTAAATTTCGCAGTGATGTAATAAATTTTTGAATGATATCAATAATTTCGGTCGCCAAACCTAATTTTATTCAATACCAATTTAATACTTTTTAGCGAACAAATTAGCGTTTATTATCAAAAGGTTAAAAATAAAAATAAAAATAAAAACTGTACAGACATACCTGTGAAATAGATTTCTTAGTTATATGATCTATTATATTCATAAGATAGTCGGTTTAATTGGTTTTCCATGGCTGCATAGGCGTAACCTCGAGCATTCATTGTCTTTTCTTCTAAACATATGAACGGTCCGTCTCTGCATAAAGTAACAAATTCGGTATTTGAATAGGTTTGATTATTTGAACATTTACCTCCATGTGACCATTTTCCGCATTTGTGACATCGTTCTAGGTGTCGTGCTCTTCTTTTCGCTGCGGATTTTGATTTTCCTTTACCAAATTGTAACTTATTATCTTCGCATCTGGATCCTTTTCTAACTCCGTCCATTCTTTCTCTGATTACTGATACTATTTCACTCGGGAGTATGTCATTATTACGTTTAGTGATCAAAGCGTGTAGCATTAGACCATGGTTTAGTTCACAGGCAGTCTTCATTTTGTAAAAACCTAAAAAAAATAAAAATTCAGAATGGGGGGAGAAGACTAGTTCTTTAGGGTCTGCTAGGGAAAGACCATACGTGTTCCATTTTCGAGAACTACACGAAAACAGACAATCTAACTCTAACAGAGATACATATTATTCTTTAAAGACTTGATTCTCCCCACACTTAGTTAGCTGTGGTGTCGAAATTGTGATTAACTTTGTTGTCGACTTCCATCGGACCATGTATGTAATGTTTAACTCTGTGACCATTAACTTTAAATTCAATCCCATTTGAATTTATTAATTCTATCGTTCCGTATGGGAAAACTCTTTTGACTATGAATGGTCCAGACCATCTTGATTTCAATTTTCCAGGAAATAGCTTGAATCGTGAATTGAAAAGAAGAACTCTGTCTCCTTCTTTAAATTCTTTTGAACTTCTGATTCTTTTATCATGCCATTTCTTCGTTCTTTCTTTATAGATTAACGAATTTTCGTATGCTTCATGTCTTAATTCTTCTAATTCGTTTAGTTGACTTAATCGTAGACGTCCGGCTTCATGTAAATCAAGATTACATGTTTTCAAAGCCCAAAATGCTTTGTGTTCAATTTCTACTGGAAGATGACATGCTTTTCCATAAACAAGTTTAAAAGGTGTGGTTCCAATTGGAGTTTTGTAGGCTGTTCTAAAAGCCCAGAGTGCATCCTAAAATTTAATGGACCATTCCTTTGGATTTGATCCTACGGTTTTCTCTAGAATACGTTTTAAAGCTCGGTTGGTATTTTCAACTTGTCCACTTGTTTGTGGATGATATGCGGTGGAGATTTTATGAGTTACTCCATATCTTTTAAGAACTTTCTCGAGTTGATTATTACAGAAATGAGTACCCCTATCACTTATTAAAGCTTTCGGTGTTCCAAACCTTGCAAAAAGACGTTTTAAAAAGTTGACTACAACTCGTGCATCGTTAGTTGGGAGAGCTTGTGCTTCCGCCCATTTAGATACATAATCAATGGCTACGAGTATATATAAATTATTATGAGATTTTGGAAATGGACCCATAAAGTCAATACCCCAAATGTCAAATACTTCACATACTTGGATGACATTTTGTGGCATTTCATCACGTTGACTTATTTTTCCGGCCCTTTGACATGCATCACAGGATTTGCAAAGAAGGTGTGCGTCTTTGTAAATTGTAGGCCAATAGAATCCAGCTTCATAAACTTTTCTTGCTGTTAGTTGAGGCCCATAATGCCCTCCTGTTGGTCCTGTGTGACAATGGTTTAAAATTTTACTAGCTTCATCTCCAAATACACATCGGCGTATTATTCCATCGGGACAACTTTTAAACAGATGTGGATCTTCCCAGAAATAGTGTTTTATATCACTGAAGAATTTCTTTCGTCTTTGGTACGATAATCCTTTTTCAAGGAATCCACAAACTAAGTAGTTTGCATAGTCTGCAAACCATGGGATTTCTTTATAATCTATCTTCAATAGATATTCATCAGGAAAGTTGTCTTGTATGGCCGATTCATTCAGAACTTCTAATTCGGGATTTTCAAGACGAGAAAGATGATCAGCGGCGAGATTTTCTGCTCCTCTTTTATCTCGGATTTCAATATCAAACTCTTGTAAGAGTAAGATCCAACGGATTAATCTTGGTTTAGCATCTTGTTTTGAAAATAGGTATCTAAGAGCAGAATGGTCGGTATAGACCACCGTTTTTGCTAGAACGAGATATGATCGAAATTTGTCAAAAGCAAAGACAATAGCAAGGAGTTCTTTTTCAGTAGTTGTATAGTTCGTTTGTGCTCCTTGTAACGTCTTACTAGCATAATATATAGGTTGAAATCGTTTTTCAATCCTTTGTCCTAAAACGGCTCCCATTGCAAAATCACTTGCATCGCACATTAGTTCAAATGGTAGATTCCAATTTGGTGTTATCATGATCGGTGCATTAGTGAGTTTTTCTTTGAGAATATTAAAAGATTTGATACATTCATCTGAAAAGATGAATGGCGCATCCTTTTCTAGGAGTTTATTCATAGGAGTGGCAATTTTAGAAAAATCTTTTATGAAACGTCGGTAAAAACCGGCATGCCCTAGAAAACTCCTAACTCCTCTAACATTTGTGGGATGTGGAAGTTTAGCAATTACATCTACTTTAGCTCTATCCACTTCAATTCCTTCTTTTGAAATTTTATGTCCAAGAACGATGCCTTCTTTAACCATGAAATGGCATTTCTCCCAATTAAGTACTAGATTTGATTTTTCGCATCTAATTAGCATTCGTTCCAGATTAACTAGACATGATTTAAATGTATCACCGAAGACTGAAAAGTCATCCATGAATACTTCCATGCATTCTTCTATCATGTCGTGAAAAATCGCCATCATGCACCTTTGAAAGGTTGCAGGGGCGTTACAAAGTCCAAATGGCATGCGTTTGTAAGCAAAAGTACCATAAGGGCACGTGAATGTGGTTTTCTCTTGGTCTTCGGGTGCTATTGGAATTTGAAAATATCCGGAAAATCCATCTAGAAAACAATAGTAACTATTTCCGGCTAATCTTTCCAACATTTGATCTATGAAAGGTAAGGGAAAGTGATCTTTTCTGGTGGCGTCATTTAATTTTCTATAATCAATACATACACGCCATCCTGTTACAGTCCTAGTAGGAATAAGCTCATTTTTCTCATTTGTGATGACAGTCATGCCACCCTTCTTAGGTACGCATTGAACTGGGCTTACCCATGGACTATCAGAAATTGGATATATCAAACCTGCATCTAGCAGTTTAATAATCTCTTTCTTAACTACATCTTGCATATTAGGATTTAGTCTTCGTTGGCGTTGCACATACGTTTTATGACCTTCTTCCATAAGGATTTTATGTGTGCAATACGAAGGACTTATTCCTTTAATATCATGAATCTTCCATGCAATGGCTGGTTTATGAGCTTTCAACACAGAAATGAGTTGTGATTTCTCATTTTCAGTAAGAGAAGACGATATTATTACAGGTAATTCAGATTCACCATGCAAATAAGCGTATTCCAAATGGTTTGGAAGTGGCTTTAACTCTAATTTCGGAGGTTCTTCTATCGATGATTTATATCGATATCTGTCTTCTTCTTTTAGCATTTGAATTTCTTCTGTTGTTGGTTCATATCCATTAGCTATAAGTGTAGCTAACATTTCAGCTTCATCAATTGGTTCATTACCTTCTCCTAAAGAACATTCTCCTGTTCCTTGTAATTCTGGAAATTCTTCTAATAATTCTGCATGTGCATCTATAGTTTGAATATAATAACATGTATCATCTGCAGATTGTGGTTGTTGCATTGCTCTATCAACTGAAAAGGTAACACTCTCATCCTCTATACTTAGGGTCAGTTTCTTACCGAACACGTCTATCATTGCTTTAGCCGTGTTTAAGAATGGTCTTCCTAATATGAGAGGAACTTGAGAATCTTCTTCCATGTCTAAAACAACAAAATCTACTGGAAATACTAAAGTACCAACTTTAACTAGCATGTTCTCCATTATCCCTCTAGGATATTTTATTGATCTATCGGCTAGTTGTATGCTTATTCTGGTTGGTTTCAATTCTCCAAGGTCTAGTTTAGCGTATAGTGAATACGGCATTAGATTTATACTAGCACCTAAGTCTGCCAATGCTTCTATTGAACTAAGACTACCCAGAAAACATGGAATTGTGAAACTTCCTGGATCAGATAGTTTTTCTGGTATCTTATTCAACAGCACTGCTGAACAATTAGCATTCATAGTAACAGCCGAGAGTTCTTCCATTTTCTTTCTATTCGTGATTAGATCTTTCAAGAATTTAGCATATCTTGGCATTCCTGAAATCACATCAATGAAAGGAAGATTTACATTTATCTGTTTAAACATATCCAAAAATTTGGATTGCTCGGCTTCAAGTTTCTCTTTCTTCATTTTACTCGGGTAAGGAAGTGGTGGTTGGTATGGTTTAACATAAGGTTTATCCTTAACTGTGTTATCTTCATTAACCTTTTCAACTACCGGTTCTTTTTCCTTATCTTGATCAGGTTGTGGTTCTTGTGGAGTAGGAATAGTTTCATCAGAAGTTACAGGTATTTCAGGTGGTTTAAGTGTTGTACCACTTCTTGTGGTAATAGCTTTAGCTGTTTCATTCCGGGGGTTAGCATTTGTATCACTAGGTAGACTTCCCGGTTTTCTTTCACCTATTAACCTTGCTAGGTTACTTACTTCTTGTTCCAGATTTTGAATAGAAGCTTGTTGATTTCTAAATGCTTGAGCATTTTGTTCATTTGTTTGTTTTTGAGATGTGAAAAACTGCGTTTGAGTTTCAACTAGCTTCGTCATCATATCTTCTAAATTCGGCTTTTTATCATCGGTTTGTTGTGGTGGTTTGTTTTGAAAATTAGGTCTTTGCTGATTGTAAGTATTATTGGATACTTGTTGATTGCTAGGACCTTGTTGGTTGTTGTATGGAATATTTCGGTTATAATTCTGGTTTTGATTGTAAATCGGTCTTGGCGGTTGATAATTATTCTGATAATTATTTCCAGGCCTTTGGTTTATGTATGAAATATTCTCTCTTTGTTCCATTGTTAATTCAATACTGAGACAATCTTTTGTCAAATGTGGTCCTCCACACTGCTCACAACTAATTCGTATAGCATGAATATCTTTAGTCATCTTTTTCATTCGTCTCTCGAAAGCATCTATCTTTGCTGAAATGGAATCTAAGTCATGGCTAGAATCGGCTCTAGCTGCTTTAGATGATCTAATGATATCTTTTTCTTGGTGCCACTCATGTGAGTGGGAAGCAGTATTATCAATAATTTTGTAAGCATCAGTTTCAGTTTTCTTCATAATCGAACCACCAGCTGCTATATCTATGTCTTTTCTTGTAGTGATGTCGCATCCTCGGTAGAATATTTGTACTATTTGACAAGTGTCTAAACCATGTTGCGGACATCCTCTTAACAACTTTCCATATCTTGTCCACGCCTCATATAGAGTTTCATTTGGCTTCTGTGTGAACGTAACAATTTCTGCTTGAAGTCTTACGGCTTTAGATGCAGGAAAGAATTGTTTAAGAAATTTGTCAATTAAAACATCCCATGTATCAATCGCCCCTTCAGGTAACGATTCCAACCAATCTTTGGCTTCTCCCTTTAAAGTCCAGGGAAATAACATGAGATATATCTGTTCATCCTCCACTTCTCGTATTTTAAATAGTGTGCAGATCCTATTAAAGGTACGTAGATGTTCATTTGGATCTTCCTTCGGCGCACCACTAAATTGGCATTGATTAGTCACCATGTGTAGAATTTGCCCTTTGATTTCATAATCTGGCGCATTAATGTCTGGATGAGTAATTGCGTGACCTTGGCCAGTGCGTTTAGCTCTCATTCGGTCTTCCATACTTAAAGGTTCCAGATTCTCCATAATTGAATTTGTTGAATCGGTATCACTAGATGATTCTGATTTAATAGTTCGTTCCTCAACAATCTCTGTTTGAATGATTGGTGGTTCCGGAGGAAAGTTTAATGGTTCAGGATCTATGAACCGTTCCTGAATATTTTCCGGATTCTCAATTGTGAGGTTTGTTTCAAAAACTGGATTATCGGAAATTTGAACTGAAGTACTTGGTCGACTGGATGACGATTCTAAAGAAAAATCAACGACGGTTATATTTGTTAAACGATGTCTTGATCGAGTTACAGGTGGTGAACGTACAAAAGGTGATGAACGTCTTGCTCGGTGCATTCACAGAATATCCTATTAGTTTTTAAAAGGAAAGAAAAATTATAATAAGTTATCCAATCAATAGACTTTTCTGATTTTGCCCACGTTTCGAATAGCCAAAAGATGCAGCAGAGGGGCAGGATTCGTTTGGTCTCAATATAATTGAGGACTGTTTGGCTCCAATAACCCGGTCCACGTACAAATCCAACTATTACTACGAACCAGAAAATTTTGATGTCTATCGATTTAACCACTTAAAATAAATTTTCGTAATTTTAAGAAATTTAGATAAGAAGTAGAAAAAATTCTAAGTCCTAAAAACTAGAATGGCGAGAAATAAGAGAGAAAAAGAGTTCGTCGCAAAAGGTCGAAAAAGAAAAATGGTTGAAAAATAAAAGGTGACGGAAAAATAAAAGAAACTTATAAAAACTTAAAAATACTTAACTAATTTAACCTTATTACTACAACTAACTTAAAATTATAATCGCAAATTGATATTACTAATTGGAATGATAATTGATACATAGTAAAAGGTCTAAAAATATTAAAGCTTACAGGAAAAAAAAACTAAATCCCAAATGGAAATATCTTAAAAAGAAACTAAAACTTAAAAAGGCGTCGCAAAATTCTAAAGCACCTAATTCTTAGTCTAAAGAAAAAGCACTTAAGGAATTCTACGGCAAAGCCTAAAAATCTAGGAGTAAATATAACTATAGCAAAAACTAAGTTTAAAATTAAATATGAGCTAAAAAAAATACAAATATTACGCTACAACGATTAAAAAGGTACAAAATATAAAAATATACAAAAAGTTGTAAAAAGTACAATTTTTATAAAAATATTATTTTTATATTATTTATTTAATAAAACTACTAATTTTATAATTTAATTAAACTTATTTAAACTAAATACATAAATTAAATAAAAATAAAACTTAAAACTAATAATAATAATAATAATAATAATAATAATGTTTAAATAATAATAATAAATAATAACCCGTAATTAATGCGGTTTTAGGGTTTTTGTCCGTGTGTCAGAAGGTCTCCGCGAGTCGCGGCAAATAAAGAAGAAATCCCCGCGAGTCGCGGGGTTCAGGAATTCAGTTGACAGGTTTCACTTTTTACGCGTTTTTCTTTATTTTTTTTTTTTTTTATTTTCTGTTTTTAATTTTTATATAAATGAAAGATGTTTAATAAAATTTATATTATTATAGACTAAAATAAAGATAAAGAAACTTATAAAACTTAAATATTTAACAAAATCTTAAAAATGCTTATATTTTTGTTTTTCTTTTTATATTTTTCGAATATTTAAAACGTAATTTTACAAAAACGACTTTTAATAAAAGTTAACTAAAAATTTTTTATATTAGCGTTGCGCTTCCGGCTTTTAAGATAGTTCCCCGGCAGCGGCGCCAAAAATACTTGATGTCGAACGAGGTGTATATAAAATAGTTATTATTTTACTAGAAAAACTATTAAATACGATACAATTTTACACAAGATATTTATTTATTTATAGAATGGATATACTTAAACCTTGCTACAACACTTATAGGCAGTGTACCTAATCGTACAGTAGTGTAGTTTTTAGTAAGTCCGGTTCGTTCCACAGGGTGATCTTTGAACAAAGCTCAACGCTATATTAGTTTACTTTTATAAAAATACAAATATATATATAAGTAATATTATTATTATAAAGGGGGGTTTTTACCGTTTAATGACCGGTTTGTCGATTTTAAAACTTTAGTCGCAGTTAAAACCTAATGTAAAATATAAAATAAATACAAGACTTAAATTAAAGCGTAAAGTAAATAACGATAATGAAATTGCGAATAATAAAATTGCGATAATTAAAAAGTACGATAATTAAAAATGCGATTAAATAACAATAAATAAAAGTGCGATAATTAGAAGTGCAATTAAATATAAAATAAAGGAAATTAAATATGAAATAAAAGAATTATGCTTATTTAAACTTCCGTAATCATGATGTTTGACATGTTGATTTTAGTTTTATGCCCATGGGTTAATTGTCCTTTGTCCTGGATTATTCAATATGTCCGTCTGGTTTTTGTCCATAACAGTCCATCAGTCATAAATATAAATTGCAAGTGTCCTTGTCAAATTATTATTATACCCGAAGATAAATATTCCAACTAATTGGGGATTCGAATTGTAACAAGGTTTTAATACTTTGTTTAATGAATACACCAGGTTATCGACTGCGTGTAAACCAAGGTTTTACTACTTTGTTAACAATTACACCAATTACCCTTGAATGTAATTTCACCCCTGTTTTAATTATTCTAGTGGCTATTAATCCATTCCCGTGTCCGGTTAAATGAACGATTATTCGTACATATAAATACCCCGCCCATCGTGTCCGATCGAGTGTATATGGTAATTTATAGGGACGCCCAATTGTAAATTTTTATATTAACATTAACAAACTTTCATTTAGTTAAACAAATATAAAGCCCATTAATAGCCCATAGTCTAATTTCCACAAGTGTCGTTCTTTTGTCCAAACCCCAATTATGGTACAAAGCCCAATTACCCAATTTTAGTAATTAGCCCAACATCATGATTACTTCGTTTTAAATAAGCATAATAATAACTTAGCTACGAGACATTAATATAAAAAGGTTGAACATAACTTACAATGATTAAAAATAGCGTAGCGTTACACGGACAGAATTTCGACTTACACCCTTACAACATTCGCTAACATACCCTTATTATTAGAATTATAATTAAAATTAAAATATAAATTATAAATATAAATATATTTACGTATGAAGAGGAAGAGAAAAAGATGATGATTTTTGATCAGAAATCGGGTTGCTTTATAGCCAGGGTTGAAAATTGGGGCTCCGCGACTCGCGGCAAAATGCCCTTAAAACTCCGCGAGTCGCGGAGAGGTATTTACAGCTCACACCCTTGGAGTTTCTTGCTGCCGACGGTTTTTAATATATATATATAATATATATATAATTAATATAATTAATTATATATTATATTATATTTATATACATAGTTAACTTGTAATTTTTAGTCCGTTGCGTCGAGCGTTAAGAGTTGACTCTGGTCCCGGTTCCGGATTTTCGAACGTCCTCGCGTACAATTTAATATCTTGTACTTTGCGTTTTGAATCTTGTACTCTTGTGATTTCGAGACGTTTCTTATCAATAATTGGAACCTTTTTGATTGTCTTTTGTACTTTTGAGCTTTTTGGTCGTTTGCGTCTTCAATTCGTCGAATCTGTCTTTTGTCTTCACCTTTTATTATTTAAACGAATATCACTTGTAAATAGAACAATTGCAACTAAAAGCTTGTCTTTCTTGAGGAATAATGCTATGAAATATATGTTCGTTTTTAGCATTATCAATAGTCATATTTCATTTATACAACCACGTGACATACTTCTCACTACTCAACGAGAACTCTGAGAGTCTAGAGATAAGTAGGTCTATGTAATTGGCTCATCCAACCAGATATACACCACTTCAATCATAAGCTTCACTATCATCATAATTACCTTTCCCTAGCCTAAACTGATATCTTGGTTAACATTTCTTTGATCTGCACACTCCGGACATCCTCCCACTTTATTTACCTTTCTGCAATTAGGATTTTTAGCTTAAACCAACTACTATCCTTTATCTAGGTAATTTAAATAAAAGACAATTATCCACTTGATCTTCAATTCGTTAAACCATTCAAAAGTACGACCCTAGGTTAACTTACACCTTCTACATTGGAAAGTTAAAAGTAAATTGAGGACCCGCACAATATAAATTAAACGAAAACCTCTGAGTGCTATACCGAATCTGACGTACTACAACCTAACGACACTGCATGAACAAAACCGTCCGTTTTGGCTATATCAAAGTCAAAGGTTTAAAATCTAAAAACAAGGTTTTAAAAGATAAAATCAAACTTACTGAGACCAGACCATCTTCATCTAAATTACAATCGGAATTGCAAAGATTGAATGTCCAACTCAACTCTACGGAAACTGAGTTGGAAGATATTAAAAAGACAATTCATCCGATTAAAGTCGAAAGGACAGATTATCGTCTAAAATCAGAACGATTTGCGAAAAAAGTTCCATTCTTAGAAAAAGATCTTTTTGATTTGAAAAACCAACATGAACCCACACTTTCAAAGCTAAACAAGAAAATTATTCAATTGGAAGACACCATAATTGAGAAGAACACTGAAATTTCTTCATTATCAAAAGTGTCTTTTCAAATGAAAGCACAACTTGCTCGATATGAGGAAAAACTCTATTGAACAGAGCAATCTAAAGCTATCATTGATATGGAACTTTCAAAGCAAACAATTTTCATGAATAGACCAAAAACGATTCATGGTGAAAAGTGGGGGTTGGGTTATGAAGATCCTAAGATTTTAGACGATGCTTCCAATAAGATTCCATGATTATATCATTCTGATTATTTTCAAGCTGGTTTACCATCTCATTTTGTGCATGCTTCTGATGCTGATTTTGATGATATTATTGTTAATCAAAAATCTAAAAAATACCATCAAATTAGCTTAATGTATGAGAAAATTAATGCAAAATTGGGTAAATCAAATCCTGATTTCTTAAAGGAACTTGTTGAAACTGAAAAGAATGTGCAATGTGCTAATTATATGCCTACACATAGATTGGTTTATATTCCTACACTCATACTAGAGAAATACATTTTAATGCTTGAGAATGAAGTGTTTAACAAACCTAGTTCTAGCATTCTTACCATAGATGAAGTGCTTGATGAACCAACTTTTGATGTGAAACCAATTCTACCGGCCATACCTGCATGTTCTGTTTCTGATGATGTTTTCTGTGAAGACCTAGCACATGAACTAACTGTCTTCTTTGAAACAGAATCCCTAGGTCAAAATTCTTTATATGTAAAGGTAGAACCTCGAGATGAACCAATTGTTGAAAACTTGATAGACTTTAATGCAACAATTGATCCTTTGAATGAATTTTACGCTAGCATACCTGCTGTACGAAACTTGAAACGTATAGTAGATGTACTGGAAAAGGAAAATATTGAATTGCAACTTAAGTGTAAATTATTAGAACAAATGCTTGCTTTGTGTGATAAATTGCCTCCACTTCCTAAGAAAGAATGTACATATGATTTTAAGGAAGGTGAAGTGATAGTTTCTGCTGGGGAACTATGTCTTGAGATTAAAAGCTTAAATCAAATGATAATTCAACTGAAACAGGCTAACACACTTAAGCAACCACTTACTGTTGAAACCAATGTGTCTGAATGTGTTGGTGGGATTACTAAGAAAGGGAAGGGAACAACAACATCCAAGGATTCAAAACCCATTACTATTCTTAAAAATCCTCTACGTTCTCAATTTGGTAAACGTGTTTTAAAAGTCGCACCTTCAACACAATTTGTTGTCAAGAAAGTTCATTCTCAAGATGGTTCTGTGTCAACTGAAAAGATTCCTATGATTCCAATGTCAAATAAATCAAAGGAGAGTGTTTTAACGAAATAATTCAAGTCTAAACAACACACGAGTCCTAAACCTAATTTGAGTGAGTATGATGCAAAAGAACGTAAAATCAAATTAAAATTTTGCAAAATCAATCATCTCATGTGTCAACTGAAAAGTTTGGACATCTAACTAACAGAGGTGTTTTCGGTGTCACAGGTCATAATTCAAATTTGACTTACAAGTCTGTATGGGTTCCTAAGTCAACGACTAAGAATGTAGCAAACAAACCAAAGAAATCTACTGGTCAACCTAGGAAGTCATCACATGTATTTCAATTTTCTTCTGTGAACAAAACATCTACATGGAATAAGTTGTGTGTTACGACTTCTGATAATGATATAAAACTTAATATTGCGTATGATGCTTCATGTAATGTGGTTTAAAATGATGCTTTATTGTCTAAATTGCATGATGCTTTACGTGATTATTGAAATGTCCCGTTCATATCGATTATAAATGTTTCATATTAATTGATTTCCTTGCGAGGTATTGACCTCTATATGAGACGTTTTTCAAAGACTGCATTCGTTTTTAAAACAAACCATAACCTTTATTTTATCGTTAAAGGTTTTAAAATCATAACGTAGATTATCCAGTAATGATAATCTAAAAGATAACATTTTTCACACGACCATTACATAATGGTTTACAATAATATTACACATCGATTTAAATCTCCGAATGCAGTTTTTAAACAATATATTACAAGCATACTGACTCCAATTCTTGTCCTTAATTAGCATGCAACAGCGGAAGCTCTTAATAATCACCTGAGAATAAACATGTTTAAAAACGTCAACAAAAATGTTGGTGAGTTATAGGTTTAACCTATATATATCAAATTGTAATAATAGACCACAAGATTTCATTTTTCATAAACATCCATCTCATATCACGCATTTCGCATAAACTGCATAGAGATAAAAATCATTCATATGGTGAACACCTGGTAACCGACATTAACAGAACGCGTCTAGAATATCCCCATCATTCCGGGACTCTCATCGGACATGATAAAATCGAAGTACTAAAGCATCCGTAACCAGGATGGGGTTTATTAGGCCCAATAGATCTATCTTTTGGATTCGCGTCAATTAGGGTTTCTGTTCCCTAATTCTTAGATTACCAGACTAAAAAGGGTGATATTCGGTAATAATAATTCAACCATAGAATGTAGTTTCACATACTTCTGTCTATTTTGTAAAACATTTATAAAACTTCATGTATTCTCATCCCAAAATATTAGATTTTAAAAGTGGGACAATAACTCACTTTCACAGATTCTTAATTCGTTGAGAATTAGACTTGGCCACTGATCGATTCACGAACCTATAACAAATATATACATATATATCAAAGTATGATCAAAATATATTCACAATATGTTTTATTACGTTTTAACGATTTAAGTTTGTTAAGTTAGCAGTCCAACGTTAGTAATCTATAACTAGTTGTCCACAGTTAGATGTACAGAATTAAATCAATATATATTATCTCGAATCAATCCACGACCCAGTGTATACAAGTCTCAGGCTAGATCACAACTCAAAGTATATATATTATTTTGGAATCAACCTCTACCCTGTATAGCTACCTCAAACATTACTGCATATAGAGTGTCTATGGTTGTTCCCAAATAATATATATAGATGGGTCGATATGATATGTCAAAACATTGTATATGTGTCTATGGTATCAAAAGATTACATAATATATGTTAGAATACATGTATAATACAATATAAGTTAGTTAAGTTATGATTTGTATATATTTGTTACAAATTTCACGTACCTACAACAAGTAAAAATATCCAATTTTGTTTTACCCATAACTTCTTCGTTTTAAATCCGTTTTGAGTGATTCAAGTTGCTATGGTTTCATATTGAACTGAAATTTATGAATCTAAATAGAAAAAGTATAAGTTTATAGATGGAAATATAAGTTACAAGTCGTTTTTTTAAGAGGTAGTCATTTCAGTCGAAAGAACGACGTCTTGATGACCATTTTGAAAAACATACTTCCACTTTGAGTTTAACCATGAATTTTGGATATAGTTTCATGTTCATAAGAAAAATCATTTTCCCAAAAGAACAACTTTTAAATCAAAGTTTATCATAGTTTTTAATTATCTAACCCAAAACAGCCACCGGTTTCACTACGACGGTGTATGTCCGGTTTTACGGTGTTATTCGTGTTTCCAGGTTTTAAATCATTAAGTTACCATATCATATAGATATAGAACATGTGTTTATTTGATTTTAAAAAGTCAAGTTAGAAGGATTAACTTTGTTTGCGAACAAGTTTAGAATTAACTAAACTATGTTCTAGTGATTACAAGTTATTATCTTCGAATAAGATAGTTTTATATATATGAATCGAATGATGTTATGAACATCATTACTACCTCAAGTTTAGTAGGTAAACCTACTGAAAGTGACAAGAAATGATCTAGCTTCAAAGGATCTTGGATGGCATGAAAGTTTTTGAAGTAGGATCTTGACACGAAAACAAGTTCAAGTAAGATTTCTACTCGAATTAAGATTGTTATAGTTATAGAAATTGAATCAAAGTTTGAATATGAATTATACATTGAATTAGAATGATAACCTACTGTAAATAATAGAGGTTTCTTAATCTTAGATGATTACTTGGAATGGATTAGAAAGCTTGAAAGTAAACTTGTAAACTTTAAAGTGTTTATGAAGTGTTCTTGAGTAGTTGTTTTGTATGTTGATCTAGGTTAACTAGATTGAGCTAGATTGAGCTAGATTATGAAGAAAATGATGAAGAACACTTAGAACAATAAGAGAGGAATTGAGAGAGAGAGTAATTTGATGCATAAAAGTTGGAATGAAAATGTGTTTATGGTTGGTGAAGAAAAACATGATCCTACCCTTGAATATAAGGTTCCATTAGTTTGTATTTTTGTTAGATATTTCATGCTAGTTGCCAAATGATGGTTCCCACATATTTAGGTGACTCATTAAGGCTGCTAAGAGGTGGTCTTTGAAGTGTATATACCAATAGTATATACATTTAGAAGTTTTGTATTGTACGAGTACGAATATGGATTGAATACGAGTAAATAGTGTTATTGTATTAAATAGTTTTATTGTAGCAAATAGTATTTTACTGTAGTGAATAGTATTTTACTGTAGCAAATAGTATTTTACTGTAATAAAGTAAAATTTACTGTAGCAAATAGTGTTTTACTATAGCAAATAGTATTTTAGTTGTACATCTTTGATTTAATTGTATTTCTTCTTATATATATATAAAATAAAAACTTACATCATAAAAAAATAAAACGATTATATAATTATCACAAGTTATGACGTTCGTAAATCATCAGGCAAACGGGGTGGTCACTTGTCTACATAAACTCATTTCAATTAATCAAGTCTTAACAAGTTTAATTGCTTAATATGTTGGAAACATTTATTCATGTAAATATTAATCTCATATAATATATAATCATGGAAAAGTTCGGGTCACTACAATTATCTCATTGTTGATCCACAGTTTGTTGATGGTACTAACTGTAGAGGACCCAAGAAACTTTGGGTACCTGAACTCTAGAGAATTAACATTTACAGGGTTTTGACATCTGTGTTTGGTATATCGATTCTGGTTGCTCTCAACACATGACGGGCGATAAATCCTTGCTTGTCAATTTCGTTGAGAAATTCCTAGGAACGGTTACATTCGGAAATGATGAGATTGCAGCAATAACGGGTTATGGAGATTTTGTGAAGAATGGCATAACTATCAAACGGGTCTCAAATGTTGAGGGTTTGGGGTGAAGTTTATTTAGTATCTGCCAATTTTGCGATGGAGACCTTAAAGTTCTGTTTGAACGTCATCAATGCTCGGTGCAATCCACCGATGGAAATGATCTTCTTGTTGGTAAACGTTGTGCTTTACTTTATACTATTGACCTCAATGATGCACCATCACATGAAACCATGTGTTTGGCTACTCGTTCAACGAAAGACCATTCTTGGTTATGGCATCACCGGATGTCACACTTGAATTACAAGGGTATTAATCCACTGGTCTCTAAGGACTTAGTTGATGGAATTCCAAGCTTTCAATATGATAAGCATCATGTGTGTCCATCATGTGCGATGGGTAAGCTTGAAACGACCCGTCCATATTACTATAAACGCAGTACGTTATTCATTGGTCCCATAGCGAGGTATTTGACCTCTATATGATACGTTTTAGAAAAAAAAATATTGCATTCGTTTCATAAAAAACACAACATTATTATACATAATGCTTGTTTTTAAACAAGTGCGCGATTATTTAAGAAATAATCCCCATGATACATCGATTTTCAAATACTACACACGTGACATAACATTCGAATATAATACATGACAAAGGTTTTATTGAATGCAACACTTTATTTAAACAAAAGCATGAGACTCACAGCTTGCTCAAATAATGCAACAGCGGAAGACTTTCTTAAGGACCTGAGAATAAACATGCTTAAACAGTCAACACAAAGGTTGGTGAGATATATAGGTTTAAAGCTAGCATCGATATAAATATAGACCACAAGATTTCATAGTTACAAATATTTCAATAAAGATATTCTATAAGTTGTTGAGCGCTTCGGTAACCATACTTAACCATAAATGTAGCATATTCCCTTTATTATGAAATCTCCCTACACTGTACCAAGTGTAATAAAAATGAAGTACTATGCAACCGTTTACGATACTAGAGCGACTAACTTGGTTGGGGTTGTCAAACTCGACAGATCTATCAATAGGATTCGCGTATACATGTTCTTACAACATGTAAATATTAGTAACCAAGCTATTAATGAAGATATGCAAAGTGGTACAACTCAACGTAGAATATATTTTAAGTACTTGTGTCTATGGCGTAAAACATAAAATGCATGTATTCTCATCCCAAAATATTTGTAGAGTTTAAAAATGGGACTATATACTCACTGTAGTAAAAGTATATTAATAATAATTTTTCAATTTATTAAAAAAATATGGCCGTCGTCCTTGGATTCACGAACCTGTAACAAATATATATATATATATATATATATATATATATATATATATATATATATATATATATATATATATATATATATATATATATATATATATATATATCAAAATGTAATACAACTATTATTCAAATCATATCTTCAATCACATGTGATTGTTTAAGTCTATATTTTCAATCTCGTGTGATTGTTTAAGTTGTCAAGTTAGCAGTCCAACGTTAGTAGTCCATAATTAGTATTCCACTGTTAGTAGTCCACAGTTAGTAGTCCACAATTAGTAGTACATAGTATGCACGTGTTGTATAAGAATCAATCATGACCCACAATACCGCTATTGTAGTTATACGTATTGTGTATGTGGTGTCTTTTGATTTATCTGAGGTATTGTGTAACCATGACATGTTAGAATACATGTATAATACAAGAAACGTTAGCTAGGATATGGTTAGTATAGATTTTAATGAATTAATCCCGTAATCAAATTATCCATTTCTAACTAATATTGTTTTGCCCATAATTTCTTCGTTATAAATCCGTTTTGAGTGAATCAAATTGCTATGGTTTTATAACGAACTGTAATTTGTGAAACTAAACTGAAAAAGTGGTGGTTTATAGTCAGAGTTACAAGTTATAATTCATATTTGAAAGAGGTAGTCATTTCTGTCGAAAGAACGACATCTTGATGACCATTTTGAAAAACATACTTCAATTTTGAGTTTAACCATGATTTTTGGATATAGTATCATGTTCATATGAAATATCATTTTCCCATCATAACAACTTTTAAATCAAAGATTATGATAGTTTTTAATTATCCAACCCAAAACAGCCCCCGGTTTTACTACGATGGCGTAAGTCCGGTTTTACGGTGTTCTTCGTGTTTCCAAGTTTTAACTCATTAAGTTAGTATATCATATAGATATAAAACATGTGTTAAGTTGTTTTTAAAGTCAAGTTAGAAGGATTAATTTTGTTTACGAACAAGTTTAGAATTAACTAAACTATGTTCTAGTTTATAAACTCTTATATAGATAGCTATAATTATATGAATTGAACAAGAGTTGAAGTAGAGTTTTTACCTCAAGTTTAGAATGTAAAGTTGCTGGAAAGAAGTAGTAGAACAAAACTTGAGAGATTTCTTGCAAGTGTGTGTGAAAATTGAAAGTAAAATTTGGAAAATGAAGGTGTAAAAATGAGTTAGAAATGGTGCTTATTTATAGGCTTGAAAATTTAGTTTTTAGTGAAAATATCTAGTATAAGTTAAAATGTATTAAGTCATGGATGACATATTAAATTGATTAGGTCACGAATGACATATTACACAAATAATTGCAGATTTCTATTGGTATATACCAATAGTAAATACTTCTAGAAGCTGTGTATAATACGGGTAAAAATACCGTTTGAATGCGAGTAGAATTCTTGAGGAAATTGAGCGAAAATACGAGTATAACTATCCTTTATATGTATTGGTATATTATAAAGTGTATTCAATACTTGCAAGGATGTATTTACACTCGTAATACCTTATATGTAAATACATTTTAACATAAGTTAATTACGTCGTTTAAATAGTAACGTATATATTGTTCAAAAACTCTTTAAATTAGTAGTATGAAAATATATATATAATACTTTGTTAATATACTTAATGAGATATTTAATTATCATATTTTCAAGTTAAATCTATATATATATATATATATACACACACACACACACACACACACATATATATATAATTAATACAAGTTATGACGTTCGTGAATCATAATAATAAAAGGGTAATTGATTATATGAACACAGTTCAAAGTTTTTGAGATTTCCACATTACAGACTTTGCTTATCGTGTCGGAAACATTAAATCATTTAAAGATAAAGTTCAAATTTGGTCAGAAATTTTCGGGTCATCACAAAGCTGAAATGGACTAATCATCCGCTTAAGCAAAACCCCAGTACTTTATCATCTTTGCAATTATTGCATATGGACTTATGTGGACCCATGAGAGTTTCTTGCCTCGATGGCCGGAAACATGTGCTTGTCATTGTTGATGACACTACCCAATTTACATGGATTTTTCTTTTGAGAACTAAGTTAGAAACCCCCGCCATTATCATTGAGTTCATCAAAAAGACTCAACGCTCTTTTAACAAACATGTTAAGAGTATTCGAACTGATAATGGGATGAAATTTAAGAATGACCTGCTTGATAGTTATTTGAAAGACCAAGGCACTGAACATCAGTTCTCTGCTGCTCGAACCCCTCAACAGAATGGAGTAGTCGAATGATGCTTGCTTACTCCAAACTACCTCCAAAAATGTGGGGGGAGGCCATTTCAACTGCATGTTATACCCAAAATCGCTGTATCATTCATAAACGTTTTGACAAAACTCCTTATGAGTTACTATATGGTAGACGCCCGAATGTCAAATATTTTCGTGTCTTTGGTTGTATATGCTATGTGCTTAATGATTTTGACAGCCTCGGAAAGCTTGATCCTCATGGCGATCAGGCCATATTTCTCAGTTATTCTTCGAAAAAGTTTCCTATCGTGTCTATCACAAACGGACAAGGACGATCAACGAAAGCCTTAATGTCAAGTTCGATGAGTTATCGGGAATAGCTTTTGAACAATTCAGTTCAAAACCCGATCCTAACCTGGCTACTACTTCTTCTGCGCATAATTCAATTTTCTTGAAGAACGGTGTTCCGACGGTAACAACAGAGGAACTAGATATCTTGTTTGATAGTCTTTATGCTTGAAATGTCCCGTTCTTATTGATTAAAAACGTTCCATATTAATTGATTTCGTTGCGAGGTTTTGACCTCTATATGAGACATTTTTCAAAGACTGCATTCATTTTTAAAACAAACCATAACCTTTATTTCATAGATAAAGGTTTTAAAAAGCTTTACGTAGATTATCAAATAATGATAATCTAAAATATCCTGTTTACACACGACCATTACATAATGGTTTACAATACAAATATGTTACAACAAAATAAGTTTCTTGAATGCAGTTTTTACACAATATCATACAAGCATGGACTCCAAATCTCGTCCTTATTTAAGTATGCGACAGCAAAAGCTCTTAATAATCACCTGAGAATAAACATGCTTAAAACGTCAACAAAAATGTTGGTGAGTTATAGGTTTAACCTATATATATCAAATCATAATAATAGACCACAAGATTTCATATTTCAATACACATCCCATACATAGAGATAAAAATCATTCATATGGTGAACACCTGGTAACCGACATTAACAAGATGCATATATAAGAATATCCCCATCATTCCGGGACACCCTTCGGATATGATATAAATTTCGAAGTACTAAAGCATCCGGTACTTTGGATGGGGTTTGTTAGGCCCAATAGATCTATCTTTAGGATTCGCGTCAATTAGGGTGTCTGTTCCCTAATTCTTAGATTACCAGACTTAATAAAAAGGGGCATATTCGATTTCGATAATTCAACCATAGAATGTAGTTTCACATACTTGTGTCTATTTTGTAAATCATTTATAAAACCTGCATGTATTCTCATCCCAAAAATATTAGATTTTAAAAGTGGGACTATAACTCACTTTCACAGATTTTTACTTCGTCGGGAAGTAAGACTTGGCCACTGGTTGATTCACGAACCTATTACAATATATACATATATATCAAAGTTTGTTCAAAATATATTTACAACACTTTTAATATATTTTGATGTTTTAAGTTTATTAAGTCAGCTGTCCTCGTTAGTAACCTACAACTAGTTGTCCACAGTTAGATGTACAGAAATAAATCGATAAATATTATCTTGAATCAATCCACGACCCAGTGTATACGTATCTCAGTATTGATCACAACTCAAACTATATATATTTTGGAATCAACCTCAACCCTGTATAGCTAACTCCAACATTCACATATAGAGTGTCTATGGTTGTTCCGAAATATATATAGATGTGTCGACATGATAGGTTGAAACATTGTATACGTGTCTATGGTATCTCAAGATTACATAATATACAATACAAGTTGATTAAGTTATGGTTGGAATAGATTTGTTACCAATTTTCACGTAGCTAAAATGAGAAAAATTATCCAATCTTGTTTTACCCATAATTTCTTCATTTTAAATCCGTTTTGAGTGAATCAAATTGCTATGGTTTCATATTGAACTCTATTTTATGAATATAAACAGAAAAGTATAGGTTTATAGTCAGAAAAATAAGTTACAAGTCGTTTTTGTAAAGGTAGTCATTTCAGTCGAAAGAACGACGTCTAGATGACCATTTTAGAAAACATACTTCCACTTTGAGTTTAATCATAATTTTTGGATATAGTTTCATGTTCATAATAAAAATCATTTTCTCAGAATAACAACTTTTAAATCAAAGTTTATCATAGTTTTTAATTAACTAACCCAAAACAGCCCGCGGTGTTACTACGACGGCGTAAATCCGGTTTTACGGTGTTTTTCGTGTTTCCAGGTTTTAAATCATTAAGTTAGCATATCATATAGATATAGAACATGTGTTTAGTTGATTTTAAAAGTCAAGTTAGAAGGATTAACTTTTGTTTGCGAACAAGTTTAGAATTAACTAAACTATGTTCTAATGATTACAAGTTTAAACCTTCGAATAAGATAGCTTTATATGTATGAATCTAATGATGTTATGAACATCATTACTACCTTAATTTCCTTGGATAAACCTACTGGAAAAGAGAAAAATGGATCTAGCTTCAATGGATCCTTGGATGGCTCGAAGTTCTTGAAGCAGAATCATGACACGAAAACAAGTTCAAGTAAGATCATCACTTGAAATAAGATTGTTATAGTTATAGAAATTGAACCAAAGTTTGAATATGATTATTACCTTGTATTAGAATGATAACCTACTGTAAGAAACAAAGATTTCTTGAGGTTGGATGATCACCTTACAATATTGGAAGTGAGCTAGCAAACTTGAAAGTATTCTTGATTTTATGAAACTAGAACTTTTGGAATTTATGAAGAACACTTAGAACTTGAAGATAGAACTTGAGAGAGATCAATTAGATGAAGAAAATTGAAGAATGAAAGTGTTTGTAGGTGTTTTTGGTCGTTGGTGTATGGATTAGATATAAAGGATATGTAATTTTGTTTTCATGTAAATAAGTCATGAATGATTACTCATATTTTTGTAATTTTATGAGATATTTCATGCTAGTTGCCAAATGATGGTTCCCACATGTGTTAGGTGACTCACATGGGCTGCTAAGAGCTGATCATTGGAGTGTATATACCAATAGTACATACATCTAAAAGCTGTGTATTGTACGAGTACGAATACGGGTGCATACGAGTAGAATTGTTGATGAAACTGAACGAGGATGTAATTGTAAGCATTTTTGTTAAGTAGAAGTATTTTGATAAGTGTATTGAAGTCTTTCAAAAGTGTATAAATACATATTAAAACACTACATGTATATACATTTTAACTGAGTCGTTAAGTCATCGTTAGTCGTTACATGTAAGTGTTGTTTTGAAACCTTTAGGTTAACGATCTTGTTAAATGTTGTTAACCCAATGTTTATAATATCAAATGAGATTTTAAATTATTATATTATCATGATATTATCATGTATGAATATCTCTTAATATGATATATATACATTAAATGTCTTTACAACGATAATCGTTACATATATGTCTCGTTTAAAAATCATTAAGTTAGTAGTCTTCTTTTTACATATGTAGTTCATTGTTAATATACTTTATGATATGTTTTCTTATCATAGTATCATGTTAACTATATATATATCCATTTATATGTCATCATATAGTTTTTACAAGTTTTAACGTTCGTGAATCACCGATCAACTTGGGTGGTTAATTGTCTATATGAAACATATTTCAATTAATCAAGTCTTAACAAGTTTGATTGCTTAACATGTTGGAAACATTTAATCATGTAAATATCAATCTCAATTAATATATATAAACATGGAAAAGTTCGGGTCACTACAGTACCTACCCTTTAAATAAATTTCGTCCCGGAATTTTAAGCTGTTGAAGGTGTTGACGAATCTTCTGGAAATAGATGCGGGTATTTCTTCTTCATCTGATCTTCACGCTCCCAGGTGAACTCGGGTCCTCTACGAGCATTCCATCGAACCTTAACAATTGGTATCTTGTTTTGCTTAAGTCTTTTAACCTCATGATCCATTATTTCGACGGGTTCTTCGATGAATTGAAGTTTTTCGTTGATTTGGATTTCATCTAACGGAATAGTGAGATCTTCTTTAGCAAAACATTTCTTTAAATTCGAGACGTGGAAAGTGTTATGTACAGCCGCGAGTTGTTGAGGTAACTCTAGTCGGTAAGCTACTGGTCCGACACGATCAATAATCTTGAATGGTCCAATATACCTTGGATTTAATTTCCCTCGTTTACCAAATCGAACAACGCCTTTCCAAGGTGCAACTTTAAGCATGACCATCTCTCCAATTTCAAATTCTATATCTTTTCTTTTAATGTCAGCGTAGCTCTTTTGTCGACTTTGGGCGGTTTTCAACCGTTGTTGAATTTGGATGATCTTCTCGGTAGTTTCTTGTATAATCTCCGGACCCGTAATCTGTCTATCCCCCACTTCACTCCAACAAATCAGAGACCTGCACTTTCTACCATAAAGTGCTTCAAACGGCGCCATCTCAATGCTTGAATGGTAGCTGTTGTTGTAGGAAAATTCTGCTAACGGTAGATGTCGATCCCAACTGTTTCCGAAATCAATAACACATGCTCGTAGCATGTCTTCAAGCGTTTGTATCGTCCTTTCGCTCTGCCCATCAGTTTGTGGATGATAGGCAGTACTCATGTCTAGACGAGTTCCTAATGCTTGCTGTAATGTCTGCCAGAATCTTGAAATAAATCTGCCATCCCTATCAGAGATAATAGAGATTGGTATTCCATGTCTGGAGATGACTTCCTTCAAATACAGTCGTGCTAACTTCTCCATCTTGTCATCTTCTCTTATTGGCAAGAAGTGTGCTGATTTGGTGAGACGGTCAACTATTACCCAAATAGTATCAAAACCACTTGCAGTCCTTGGCAATTTAGTGATGAAATCCATGGTAATGTTTTCCCATTTCCATTCCGGGATTTCGGGTTGTTGAAGTAGACCTGATGGTTTCTGATGCTCAGCTTTGACCTTAGAACACGTCAAACATTCTCCTACGTATTTAGCAACATCGGCTTTCATACCCGGCCACCAAAAATGTTTCTTGAGATCCTTGTACATCTTCCCCGTTCCAGGATGTATTGAGTATCTGGTTTTATGAGCTTCTCTAAGTACCATTTCTCTCATATCTCCAAATTTTGGTACCCAAATCCTTTCAGCCCTATACCGGGTTCCGTCTTCCCGAATATTAAGATGCTTCTCCGATCCTTTGGGTATTTCATCCTTTAAATTTCCCTCTTTTAAAACTCCTTGTTGCGCCTCCTTTATTTGAGTAGTAATGTTATTATGAATCATTATATTCATAGATTTTACTCGAATGGGTTCTCTGTCCTTCCTGCTCAAGGCATCGGCTACCACATTTGCCTTCCCCGGGTGGTAACGAATCTCAAAGTCGTAATCATTCAATAATTCAATCCACCTACGCTGCCTCATATTCAGTTGTTTCTGATTAAATATGTGTTGAAGACTTTTGTGGTCGGTATATATAATACTTTTGACCCCATATAAGTAGTGCCTCCAAGTCTTTAATGCAAAAATAACCTCGCCTAATTCCAAATCATGCGTCGTATAATTTTGTTCGTGAATCTTCAATTGTCTAGACGCATAAGCAATCACCTTCGTTCGTTGCATTAATACACAACCGAGACCTTGCTTTGATGCATCACAATAAATCACAAAATCATCATTCCCTTCAGGCAATGACAATATAGGTGCCGTAGTTAGCTTTTTCTTCTATAACCGAAACGCTTTCTCTTGTTCATCATTCCATTCAAATTTCTTCCCTTTATGCGTTAATGCAGTCAAGGGTTTTGCTATTCTGGAAAAGTCTTGGATGAACCTTCTGTAGTAACCAGCTAGTCCTAAAAACTGGCGTATGTGTTTCGGAGTTTTCGGGGTTTCCCACTTTTCAACAGTTTCTATCTTTGCCGGATCCACCTTAATACCTTCTTTGTTCACTATGTGACCGAGGAATTGAACTTCTTCCAACCAAAATGCACACTTTGAAAACTTAGCGTACAATTCTTCCTTCCTCAATACTTCTAACACCTTTCTCAAATGTTCACCGTGTTCTTGGTCATTCTTTGAGTAAATAAGTATGTCATCAATGAAAACAATGACAAACTTGTCAAGGTATGGTCCACACACTCGGTTCATAAGGTCCATGAACACAGCTGGTGCATTAGTTAAAGCAAACGGCATGACCATAAACTCGTAATGACCGTAACGTGTTCTGAAAGCAGTCTTTGGAATATCATCTTCTTTCACCCGCATTTGATGATACCCGGAACGTAAGTCAATCTTTGAATAAACAGACGAGCCTTGTAGTTGATCAAATAAGTCATCGATTCTCGGTAGTGGGTAGCGGTTCTTGATGGTAAGTTTGTTCAACTCTCGGTAGTCGATACACAACCTGAATGTACCATCTTTCTTCTTGACAAACAAAACAGGAGCTCCCCACGGTGATGTGCTTGGTCGAATGAAACCACGCTCTAAAAGTTCTTGTAATTGGCTTTGTAGTTCTTTCATCTCGCTGGGTGCGAGTCTGTAAGGAGCACGAGCTATTGGTGCAGCTCCTGGTACAAGATCTATTTGAAATTCAACGGATCGATGTGGGGGTAATCCCGGTAATTCTTTCGAAAATACATCAGGAAATTCTTTTGCGACGGGAACATCATTGATGCTCTTTTCTTCAGTTTGTACTTTCTCGACGTGTGCTAGAACAGCATAGCAACCTTTTCTTATTAGTTTTTGTGCCTTCAAATTACTAATAAGATGTAGCTTCGTGTTGCCCTTTTCTCCGTACACCATTAAGGGTTTTCCTTTTTCTCGTATAATGCGAATTGCATTTTTGTAACAAACGATCTCCGCTTTCACTTCTTTCAACCAGTCCATACCGATTATCACATCAAAACTCCCTAACTCTACTGGTATCAAATCAATCTTAAATGTTCCGCTAACCAGTTTAATTTCTCGATTCCGACATATATTATCTGCTGAAATTAATTTACCATTTGCTAATTCGAGTAAAAATTTACTATCCAAAGGCGTCAATGGACAACTTAATTTAGCACAAAAATCTCTACTCATATAGCTTCTATCCGCACCCGAATCAAATAAAACGTAAGCAGATTTATTGTCAATAAGAAACGTACCCGTAACAAGCTCCGGGTCTTCCTGTGCCTCTGCCGCATTAATATTGAAAACTCTTCCACGGCCTTGTCCATTCGTGTTCTCCTGGTTCGGGCAATTTCTAATAATGTGGCCTGGTTTTCCACATTTATAACAAACTACATTGGCATAACTTGCTCCGACACTACTTGCTCCGCCATTACTTGTTCCGACACCATTTGTTCCTTTCGTTCTATTAACCCCTGGTCCGTAGACCTCACACTTCGCCGCGCTATGACCATTTCTTTTACACTTGTTGCAAAATTTGGTGCAGAACCCCGAGTGATTCTTTTCACACCTTTGGCATAGCTGCTTCTGATTGTTGTTGTTGTTGCGGTTATTATTGTTGTTGGGATGATTGTTGTAGTTGCTGTTGTTGTTGTTGTTGTTGGGCCGTTTGTTGTAGTTGCGATTGATGTTGTGATTGTTGGGATAATTGTTGCGATTATTGTTGTAATTGTTGTTGTTGTTGTATTGGTGATTCTTATCACCGTTTTCCTCCCACTTTCTTTTGACTTGCTTCACATTGGCCTCTTCAGCAGTCTGTTCTTTAATTCTTTCTTCAATTTGGTTCACGAGTTTGTGAGCCATTCTACATGCCTGTTGTATGGAGGCGGGCTCGTGTGAACTTATATCTTCTTGGATTCTTTCCGGTAATCCTTTCACAAACGCGTCGATCTTCTCTTCCTCATCTTCGAATGCTCCCGGACACAATAGGCACAATTCTGTGAATCGTCTTTCGTACGTGGTAATATCAAATCCTTGGGTTCGTAACCCTCTAAGTTCTGTCTTGAGCTTATTGACCTCGGTTCTGGGACGGTACTTCTCGTTCATCAAGTGCTTGAATGCTGACCACGGTAGTGCGTACGCATCGTCTTGTCCCACTTGCTCTAGATAGGTATTCCACCATGTTAACGCAGAACCTGTGAAGGTATGCGTAGCGTACTTTACTTTGTCCTCTTCAGTACACTTACTTATGGCAAACACCGATTCGACCTTCTCGGTCCACCGTTTCAATCCGATCGGTCCTTCGGTTCCATCAAATTCCAAAGGTTTGCAGGCAGTGAATTCTTTGTAGGTGCATCCTACACGATTTCCTGTACTGCTAGATCCAAGGTTATTGTTGGTATGTAGCGCAGCCTGTACTGCGGCTATGTTTGAAGCTAGAAAAGTACGGAATTCCTCTTCATTCATATTCACGGTGTGTCGAGTAGTCGGTGCCATTTCCTTCAAAATAGTTAAATGGAACAAGTTAATCATACAGAATATTAAGAGTAGTTAATAGTATTTCGTAGCATAATATGAACTCATTTATAAAAGCTTTTTCTTCATATTAGCGTTTTATAAGTTTAAATTCGGGTAGTACCTACCCGTTAAGTTCATACTTAGTAGCTAATATACAATTCAACTACTACAATTCTATATGAAAAACTGATTATAATAATATTTCGCGTTCAAACTTTTATACAATATTTTACAAACTTACAATACCGCTTATTTTACATAATGCATGAAATATAGCACACAATAACTTTGATACAAGATAGTTGTGAAGACAATTCTAGCTAGTACACAAGTCGTTCAGCAAAGGCAATAAAGACACGTAATTCATACGTCCAGAAACAAGTCATGCATTCTGGTTTTACTAGGACTACTTCCCATCCTTGGTCTTGTGCAACATAACCGTTATGGCCGTTGATAAGACAGCGTGTTGTAACGTCATCAAAGGGACGAGGGTTACGTAATGTCCAACAGTCCCGTAATAATCTAAAAACCTCATTTCTTACCCCAATTACCGACTCCGTCACTTGTGGAAACGTTTTGTTTAATAGTTGTAGCCCGATGTTCTTGTTCTAACTTTGGTGAGAAGCGAACATTACTAATCCGTAAGCATAACATGCTTCTTTATGTTGCATGTTAGCCGCTTTTTCTAAATCACGAAGTCCAATATTCGGATATATTGAGTCAAAATAATTTCTTAACCCGTTGCGTAAAATAGCATTTGGGTTCCCCGCAATATATGCGTCAAAGTAAACACATCGTAACTTATGGGTTTCCCAATGTGATATCCCCCATCTTTCAAACGAAAGTCTCTTATAAACCAAGACATTCTTGGAACGTTCTTCGAATGTCTTACAAACTGATCTCGCCTTAAATAGTTGTGCCGAAGAATTCTGGCCGACTCTAGACAAGATTTCATCAATCATGTCTCCGGGTAGGTCTCTTAAAATATTGGGTTGTCTATCCATTTTGCGTTTTTAAACTGTAAAATAGACAAGAGTTAGATTCATAAAAAAATACTTATTAATACAAGCAATTTTTACATATATCATAAAGCATAAGAACACTATATTACATATATTATACCACACGAATACAACTATCTTATTCCGACTCGCTCGTTTCTTCTTCTTCGGTTTTGGTTCGTTTTGCCAAGTTTCTAGGGATATGTGATGTTCCCCTAATACGAGCCGTCGTTGTCCACATTGGTTTAGAAAAACCTGGTGGTTTAGAGGTTCCCGGGTCATTGTTACAACTTAAGGACTTCGGGCGTTGACGATACATATAAAGTTCATCGGGGTTGGAATTAGATTTCTCTATTTTTATGCCCTTTCCCTTATTATTTTCTTTTGCCTTTTTAAATTCAGTTGGGGTAATTTCTATAACATCATCGGAATTCTCGTCGGAATCCGATTCATCGGAGAATTGGTAATCCTCCCAATATTTTGCTTCCTTGGCGGAAACACCATTGACCATAATTAACCTTGATCGGTTGGTTGAGGATTTTCTTTTACTTAACCGTTTTATTATTTCCCCCACCGGTTCTATTTCTTCATCCGGTTCCGATTCTTCTTCCGGTTCCGATTCTTCTTCCGGTTCCGACTCTTCTTCCGGTTCCTCTTCGGGAACTTGTGAATCAGTCCACGAATCATTCCAATTTACATTTGACTCTTCATTATTATTAGGTGAGTCAATGGGACTTGTTCTAGAGGTAGACATCTATCACATAATATCAAACGCGTTAAGAGATTAATATATCACATAATATTCACATGTTAAAAATATATAGTTTCCAACAAAATTTGTTAAGCAATCATTTTTCAAATAAACACGGTCGAAGTCCAGACTCACTAATGCATCCTAACAAACTCGATAAGACACACTAATGCAAAATTCTGGTTCTCTAAGACCAACGCTCGGATACCAACTGAAATGTCCCGTTCTTATTGATTAAAAACGTTCCATATTAATTGATTTCGTTGCGAGGTTTTGACCTCTATATGAGACATTTTTCAAAGACTGCATTCATTTTTAAAACAAACCATAACCTTTATTTCATAGATAAAGGTTTTAAAAAGCTTTACGTAGATTATCAAATAATGATAATCTAAAATATCCTGTTTACACACTACCATTACATAATGGTTTACAATACAAATATGTTACAACAAAATAAGTTTCCTGAATGCAGTTTTTACACAATATCATACAAGCATGGACTCCAAATCTCGTCCTTATTTAAGTATGCGACAGCGGAAGCTCTTAATAATCACCTGAGAATAAACATGCTTAAAACGTCAACAAAAATGTTGGTGAGTTATAGGTTTAACCTATATATATCAAATCATAATAATAGACCACAAGATTTCATATTTCAATACACATCCCATACATAGAGATAAAAATCATTCATATGGTGAACACCTGGTAACCGACATTAACAAGATGCATATATAAGAATATCCCCATCATTCCGGGACACCCTTCGGATATGATATAAATTTCGAAGTACTAAAGCATCCGGTACTTTGGATGGGGTTTGTTAGGCCCAATAGATCTATCTTTAGGATTCGCGTCAATTAGGGTGTCTGTTCCCTAATTCTTAGATTACCAGACTTAATAAAAAGGGGCATATTCGATTTCGATAATTCAACCATAGAATGTAGTTTCACATACTTGTGTCTATTTTGTAAATCATTTATAAAACCTGCATGTATTCTCATCCCAAATATATTAGATTTTAAAAGTGGGACTATAACTCACTTTCACAGATTTTTACTTCGTCGGGAAGTAAGACTTGGCCACTGGTTGATTCACGAACCTATAACAATATATACATATATATCAAAGTTTGTTCAAAATATATTTACAACACTTTTAATATATTTTGATGTTTTAAGTTTATTAAGTCAGCTGTCCTCGTTAGTAACCTACAACTAGTTGTCCACAGTTAGATGTACAGAAATAAATCGATAAATATTATCTTGAATCAATCCACGACCCAGTGTATACGTATCTCAGTATTGATCACAACTCAAACTATATATATTTTGGAATCAACCTCAACCCTGTATAGCTAACTCCAACATTCACATATAGAGTGTCTATGGTTGTTCCGAAATATATATAGATGTGTCGACATGATAGGTTGAAACATTGTATACGTGTCTATGGTATCTTAAGATTACATAATATACAATACAAGTTGATTAAGTTATGGTTGGAATAGATTTGTTACCAATTTTCACGTAGCTAAAATGAGAAAAATTATCCAATCTTGTTTTACCCATAATTTCTTCATTTTAAATCCGTTTTGAGTGAATCAAATTGCTATGGTTTCATATTGAACTCTATTTTATGAATCTAAACAGAAAAGTATAGGTTTATAGTCGGAAAAATAAGTTACAAGTCGTTTTTGTAAAGGTAGTCATTTCAGTCGAAAGAACGACGTCTAGATGACCATTTTAGAAAACATACTTCCACTTTGAGTTTAATCATAATTTTTGGATATAGTTTCATGTTCATAATAAAAATCATTTTCTCAGAATAACAACTTTTAAATCAAAGTTTATCATAGTTTTTAATTAACTAACCCAAAACAGCCCGCGGTGTTACTACGACGGCGTAAATCCGGTTTTACGGTGTTTTTCGTGTTTCCAGGTTTTAAATCATTAAGTTAGCATATCATATAGATATAGAACATGTGTTTAGTTGATTTTAAAAGTCAAGTTAGAAGGATTAACTTTTGTTTGCGAACAAGTTTAGAATTAACTAAACTATGTTCTAATGATTACAAGTTTAAACCTTCGAATAAGATAGCTTTATATGTATGAATCGAATGATGTTATGAACATCATTACTACCTTAATTTCCTTGGATAAACCTACTGGAAAAGAGAAAAATGGATCTAGCTTCAATGGATCCTTGGATGGCTCGAAGTTCTTGAAGCAGAATCATGACACGAAAACAAGTTCAAGTAAGATCATCACTTGAAATAAGATTGTTATAGTTATAGAAATTGAACCAAAGTTTGAATATGATTATTACCTTGTATTAGAATGATAACCTACTGTAAGAAACAAAGATTTCTTGAGGTTGGATGATCACCTTACAATATTGGAAGTGAGCTAGCAAACTTGAAAGTATTCTTGATTTTATGAAACTAGAACTTTTGGAATTTATGAAGAACACTTAGAACTTGAAGATAGAACTTGAGAGAGATCAATTAGATGAAGAAAATTGAAGAATGAAAGTGTTTGTAGGTGTTTTTGGTCGTTGGTGTATGGATTAGATATAAAGGATATGTAATTTTGTTTTCATGTAAATAAGTCATGAATGATTACTCATATTTTTGTAATTTTATGAGATATTTCATGCTAGTTGCCAAATGATGGTTCCCACATGTGTTAGGTGACTCACATGGGCTGCTAAGAGCTGATAATTGGAGTGTATATACCAATAGTACATACATCTAAAAGCTGTGTATTGTACGAGTACGAATACGGGTGCATACGAGTAGAATTGTTGATGAAACTGAACGAGGATGTAATTGTAAGCATTTTTGTTAAGTAGAAGTATTTTGATAAGTGTATTGAAGTCTTTCAAAAGTGTATAAATACATATTAAAACACTACATGTATATACATTTTAACTGAGTCGTTAAGTCATCGTTAGTCGTTACATGTAAGTGTTGTTTTGAAACCTTTAGGTTAACGATCTTGTTAAATGTTGTTAACCCAATGTTTATAATATCAAATGAGATTTTAAATTATTATATTATCATGATATTATCATGTATGAATATCTCTTAATATGATATATGTACATTAAATGTCTTTACAACGATAATCGTTACATATATGTCTCGTTTAAAAATCATTAAGTTAGTAGTCTTCTTTTTACATATGTAGTTCATTGTTAATATACTTTATGATATGTTTTCTTATCATAGTATCATGTTAACTATATATATATCCATTTATATGTCATCATATAGTTTTTACAAGTTTTAACGTTCGTGAATCACCGATCAACTTGGGTGGTTAATTGTCTATATGAAACATATTTCAATTAATCAAGTCTTAACAAGTTTGATTGCTTAACATGTTGGAAACATTTAATCATGTAAATATCAATCTCAATTAATATATATAAACATGGAAAAGTTCGGGTCACTACAATGCTCCTCAACGGAATACAAATGTTCAAGCCGTACTGGTTACGTCATCACAGTCAACTACTGCGAAGACTCAACCAAGTCTCTTTGATGAAGATACAACACCAACTGATTCATCTGTTGCTTCTTCATCCTCCCTACCTCCTACTACTGATAATCTTGAACCAATTCAAGATTCATCCGTTGATACAACTCCAGTTGTTTCTCCAGATACACAAATGAATCCAAACCATGTCTACTACTTGGAGAAAGCTTTGTATGGTCTGATGCAAGCACCGCATGCATGGTATGAGACCTTGATAAAGTACTTGTTGGATAATGGCTTCTCTCGTGGAACGATTGATACAACGCTATTCATCCGTAAAAACCACGGTCACATTCTCTTGGTTCAAATTTACATTGATGACATTATTTTTGGTTCCACGTCCCCGACCTTATGCAAAGAATTTGGTGACCTTATGGCCAACAAATTCAAAATGAGCATGCTTGACCAGCTTAATTTCTTCTTGGGGTTATAAGTAAAACAATTACCAAACGGGATTTTTATCAGTCAAACAAAGTATATCAATGATATGCTCAAACGTTTTAAAATGACTGCTTTAAAACCAATGACAACCCCAATGAGGACTTTACTGGATGCTGATGCTAATGGGGAACCCTTTGACATTACGCTTTATCAAAGCATGGTCGGTATAACGACCCGTCATAATCCACTGGATGAAGTCTTCAATAGATGGTCCCATTGTGACGTTCTGACCTCTAAATGCCATGAACGACTCCATGTAATATCTTTTAAATGAGCAAATGCATAGCGGAAGATTTCTTTCAGACCTGAGAATAAACATGTTTTAAAAGTGTCAACCATAAGGTTGGTGAGTTCATAGGTTTATCATAAATAATAAAATTCATAATTTTGATAGACCACAAGATTTAAATGTGCATGGTATAAATGGGCCCGAATCCTATACCCACATGTAATGTACATGCGATTTCTTTTAAATACAGTACACATATCTCGTGTACGAAACCATTTTTCAACAATTCTTAATAACCTTACACATATCTAGTGTACAAAATATCATACACATAACTTGTGTATAAAAATTGTTCTATCTCTATATATAACCTTCACTTTGCTTTCTTTGCTTGGCTTGGTAACCGACCTTAACATTTAATGCGCATCATAAATATCCCTAAAATAAACAGAACTTTCAGTCTGTAATCAATATATATAAACCTTGAAGTACTTAACACTACGCCCACTAGCTCTTCCATCTAGTGAACATTCTGGATGAGGGTGTTAAACCCGGTAGCTACCTTTAGGATTCGCGTGAATTAGGGGTCATACCCATTTCCTAATTCTTAGGTTACCAAGTTATAATAATCAGGGAAAAATATTCACATCAATTAGTGGCAATTATAACGTCCAACTAATTCAATAATAACCTACAGAACTTCTGTCTGTATAATAATTCATTCGAGGAATGTTTTGCTTGTGTCTATCTCTTCAAACATTTATAAAAGCATCTCATGTATTCTTAGTCCAAAATATATAGATTTTCAAAGGCATTTAATAAAATAGTTATAAAAACAGCGCATGTATTCTCAGTCCCAAAAATGTAAAGAGTAAAAGGGAGCAAATGAACTCACTATACAATATTTTGTAGCAAAAATATTCATACGACGAAACTGAACAATGCAAGGTTGGCCTCGAATTCACGAACCTATATCAATTGTATATCTACTAAAACATATAATCGTAATCGAACAAATTTATATTTTATTAATAGTGATATATTTGTTATATTAATAAATTATATGTCTTATTAATAAATTGATAAAATATATATTTATTTATATGTTTTAAATGAAAACCTTATTATTTGTCAAAATAATGATATAGTTATGTTATGTATTAAATACATTTTCATGTACCTAATATTTATTTGGTAAAATAATAAAAATAAAAATTTGTATCTTTTTATGATAACAATAATACTAAAAATAATTAGATTTAGTAATGATACCGACTTTAATAGTTTTGATAATAACACTAATAATGATAATTACTATAATAATAATTTTTAATATCAATGATAATGGTATTAATCCTAATGAACTACTAATAATAACCTAATTGATAATACTAATTGATAATACTTATAGTAATAATGATAATAATAATAATATAATTTATATTAATGATAATAATAATAATAATCATGTTATTAGTCTTAGTAATAATAATAAGTAAACTAAAATAATAATAACAATAATAATAATAATAATAATAATAATAATAATAATAATAATAATAATAATAATAATAATAATAATAATAATAATAATAATAATAATAATAATAATAATAATAATAATAATAACATTAATAATAATGATATTGCTACCACAAAAGAATAAGCTAAAAGAAATAACGCCACTGCCCGGGCTCGAACCCGAGACCTCTCGCTCACCCATAACACCCCTTAACCATTCTTCTAATTTATTCATTTCTGATATAACACACTTAAATAAATATATAACTCGTCTGTGTTCCTTTCTTCTTCTCCTAGATTTCGTATTGCAAGGAACAAAATCCACCATCATTCATAAATTGTGTTATCAAATTTATTATCATCTGCTTCTAAATCGTTTCACAGACAACAACAATATTATATATATCCACCTTATGATCATAATTGTTATATGCTCCATGAAAACGTCCCCCTTTTTGTTCCCTTTTGGTCGGCTCTCACTCTTATCCTCATAATTAATTCGCTAATCTCTGTCTCTAATCATCACAGCAACCTCGTTATATCTTCCTCATCATACAACATCATTATCATGACATTGTTAATGAAACAAAAAATATTCACACAGCAATAGCTGCTGAATTTGGGAACAATAAGGAAAGCAGCGGCTGTTTGTAGTTTTGTAGGTTGATCCCATAGCCCAGTATTACGATAAGGCCCAAGAGATAATAACCAAGTAGAAGCTTGCAAGTCCACTAAACTTTAAATAAAGCCCAAGTAGAAACAAAAGCAATTCGGTTCCTGGTATTCCATTTTAATTTACTAAAAAGAATAAAAAGTATACATCCACCATGCATGTCGGCCAAGAAAAAAAAATAAAACAATAGGAGCCTGAGGCCCACGAAATTATTTAAATCAACTTCCTTTTTCTTTTTAAAAAATCAAGTGGGATTATTGGTTGATAATTGTCCGCAAAAGAAGGGAAGTAGCAGCACTTTCATAATGTAATATCACTTTCACTTTGCCACTTTAAATACTCGATCCAATATGATTAGACCAAATGGCAACATAGATTTTATGTGGTTCATAGTTGAAGGCTAAACCGAATTGGTTACAACGGTAATAAGAGCTTGATGGTGATCGTGTGTGTTAGTTTCGAGAGTGATAGTGTTCTTCGTCCAAGAACAATAATAGAACAACACCAAAAATGTTTGTGTTGGGTTTGGCAACCGAAGCAACAATTGTAGCTCGAACAAATCATGATGGTTTTTGTAGGTTTTATGTTGGTGTTCGAGTGGTATAGGGTGGTGTGGTTTGTTTTAGTTTTACTCGTATAGTGGTGGAAATAAGATGGTGTTTGAACATACCAGTGATCGTTAGTAACTGAAAAAGAAATAAAACAATGATTTGTTTGTGTTTCGATTTAATGGTGGTTTTGAGTTGTAGTGGTGTTAGGAGGTTGGGGTCATTGGGGTTTCGACAGGAAGCAAGAAGAGAGGGAGAGAAGGAAGATTAGAAGGTGTTGGTTGTGGTATGTTCATGATGAGAATCAAAAGAAAAAGGAAAGAAGTAAATCTGAAGGTGGTTTTAGAGAACAATTAAATAAGAAGAAACAATATCATTTTCATATATGTGTGTAAGTAATCTTAATATTTCTGTTCTATTTTCCAATTACATTTGCAGCGATGTATATATATAATGTGTTAATTAACAATTACTACAGTATTAAGATTCGATCGTAATTTGTTTTATAGCTAAGATTGGATCGACAGATGATATTCGATCAGGAGATTTTTAATTAATAAATAATTTAAAAACAGATTTTGATATTCCATATTGGTACGACTTGAATGAGATGTTGATATGCCCGAATCGGACGGTTTATTTATGCGGAGTCGTTAGGTCGCAAAACGTCAGTTCAGGATACCAACGGGAGAAGTTGAATGTTTAATTTATATGTGCTGGGCCAAAATCTATTATTCCTTCCTATGGGTTAGCAAGGGCAAATATGACCTAGGGTCGTTTCTTGAGCGGTCGAATTTGAAACGGAGCTTATCTAGATAATCTAGTAATTAAGATTGGGTTTATACACAATTTATTATCCAAGATTAGTGGCCAGTTACACCTTGTGTGGAGAGGCAGGATCCTTTTGGTCCCAAAAATTGGCGACTGTTCGGAAAATCCAATAACCAAGTCCAACCGGTTAGACACCACTTTTATCCGGAATATCAAATTGTGTAAAGGCAATAGTTGGGTTGAATAGTTTGTATAATTGTAATTAAGATATTAAAGCAATATAATTAAAATAAGCTAGCTAGCATGCAACAACTAAGGACAGAGAAGATGTGGTTCACCATGATTTAAGATAACATAGTGTCGGGATGATTGCGAGACACTCATTGGATAGATATACCTTGGTGTGAACACTAGATTCCCTACTAAGCGGTTTCTGAATTAGCATGTCACGAGGAACTAGGCTTTGAAGATTCTGATCGGATGGACTATGCTCAACTCCCGACGCTTTATCTGGTTTAAGGATATAAGCGGCCCATCTTGGATGCAGTGCATACCTTGAGCGCACGAATAAAGTAGCATAGCCATATATAGATAATATCCAACCTTTCTTAACACCTTAGTGTATCACCCAAGTGAGTGGTTATGATTGTGTTTCGAATCCCTTTCTGTCAATGGTTTGGTAAAATCTAAGGGTTTGTAGACAAATTAGAATATCTGATAGTTCTCAGTCATCCTTGAAGATTCATAAGCTTAGTTTGTATTGTAGTGCGTTAAACTCCCATTTATGACTTAAACCAGCCCTTACTTAAATCTACCCAATAAATCCCTTAGTTATCCACCATGTACTAGACTTATAGTAGTTCCATAGCTTATAACCGTGACCATGCTCAAGTGGTCCTATAGTACATCAACACTGTACTCTACTATTGCAACAGTATTTCCTCGAGTCTTATATTCTTGACCAATGTCTTGATCTGGTCTTACAGTAATTCCCCATGTACTTTATAGTATTTCCAATGGGTTCATAGCTTGACCAATGTATAAACATAGATAACTAATTACCTTTATAATATCGACTTTATAACAGGTTTTAATCACGTTTATTAGAGGAAGGACAATAATAACAAGGTTTAATATCATAGACAGAAAGCGAGTACGAAACGATAATCATCCCTAACTAACATTGTTAAATCATGGCAAAAAATCAAGCAATTACTCACACATCATGGCAACAAGCATTTCTAACATCAGTAAATCATAAACATCGAACAAAAATATTATAATAAACTGATAAAAGAAAGGATAGATATTACCGAATAATATCGGCAGAATAACACTTGTATATCTTCATAATATCCATACCGTTACAATGCTTGAAAGACTCTACTACTAACTACATACTAATATCCTATTGATCACTAGAGAGCGACAATAGAGAGATAATTACATTTCCTAATCCCTGTACTTTTCTCTCTCTAGAAACTATAGAGATAAAGTAGAGAGAGAACTAATCTCCTATAGATCACTAGAGAGCGACTATAGAGAGATATTTGAGAGAGAAGTGAAGAATTGGTGTGTGTGTTTTGGTGTGTTGGAATGAGAAATGAAGCTCTCCTTTTATAAGCAAAGCTTGGGGGCAAAATTGTAATTTTTGGCCAAAAAACGCCTGGCAGGCCGTTTGGCAAGGTGCACTGGCAGGCCATATTTTCTGAAAAACGCCTGGCAGGCCGTATGGAAGGGTGCACTGGCAGGTCGTATTTAGCAGGCCATTTTCATACTGGCAGACCTTATGGCAGCCCGTATGGCAGGCCGTATTTGGTGCTGGTCAACCTTGATTCACTGGATCGTAACTTGATTTCTTGTCTTTCACCGTTTTCGTTCTAGAATCTTCGTTTTAGCTCCGTTTTTGACGATTTTTGCGTCCACGCGTTCATAATTGAATATCCTACAACATGAGGTTAAGTAATTAAACTTTTCCAAAATTTATAAAATAAGTTATTTAAACGCGAGTTAATCGTCTTAGCCGGTTTTGCTCGTTTTTTCTCGTTTCTCATCCGTTTTTAGTGATTCTTGAAACATAGCCTTTGTAATGACCAAATCTACCAACTTAACCAACAAAGTGATTATTTTGGTGATATATTTTGGAACTTTATGGTTTAGGACTCAATATCGGGGGTAAAAACATGACTTTTTGGCCGATATCAAATATCCCACACTTAGACTTTGCTTGTCCTCAAGCAAACCTTTCTTTTATTTTGAGTTCAAGGATGCATCTAAGGTTTCCGTTCTATTATTCAAGTGGCTTGTTATTTATTATAAGAGTAAGATCAGACAAACCGTCTTCTAAAAGGGTAGAAACTATCTCTGCAAGCATGAGAGGAGGTTACATGACTTTGGCTTCCTTACACGGGTCACTTAAATCACTCAAGTGTTTGGGGTTCCCTATCAATGAATTCGCTCATAGCCAGCCATGTTGCAAGTATTGTCATAGGCTTGACCAAGAATCAAATCTCCACCGGGTAGATAAGGACGGCACTGATCTTCTCCCTAATCATTCTTTCAAGAGGAAGAGCGGGTTTAAAGGCTGGTTTGCGGAGAAAAGTTAAGGTTTTGATATGGCAAAAAGGGTGATTTTGAATCATTGAAATTTAGAGAGATTCGATAGATTTCAGTTTTATGAGGATATACTTTTTCTAGGAAATATGATACTCTATTTTTGTTGAAGAGTTCCTTCAGAGGGTGCTGATTTTCAGCGAAGACTTTGCTTCTTTTCTGCAATCCTCCTGGGTCACAATCTTCATTTTCTTTGGGGATATATGCTTTTATTTGAATTATTTTCTCTTCTTTATATTAGAGACTTTGCTCAAATTTTTTTTTTTTTTTTTACTAAATAATCCCATCTTCATAACTTTGTCTATTTCTTCTTGTGCCCAGAGAGAAAGGTATTTCACCAGAAATAGGTCTTTTTGACCTATCAAAAATAGTCTGGAATTTTAGAATTTTTCGACAAATGTTTGAAGTAAACTTGGTCGATCTATCTCTTTGAATTTCTAGATTTCAGAAATGAGAAAGGAAAGAGGGTGGAAAGGGTAACGTATTTGATAGTGAATTTGGGGGTGAGTATTTTCTGATTCATCAACTCTTTGGGATGAGTTGGTCGATTTAAATGCGTGGAGTGGAAACGAAAACGGATGGTTTTTGTCTTCTCTATTCAGAATGATTTCGGAAGGAGTATCGCACCTACACCACGTATGGCGCTTACTAACCATTGGCCTTGAAATGTATGTCAAGGTCAAGTTCTAACTCTAAATGCTAACATCGGCACTCTCAACGGAAAAGATAGTGAAGCATTAAAAATGAATGCTTATTGGGCCATTTTTGGGGTGCCTCACAACAATTATATTGGGTTGATAATGCCTACTCATGCAATACTCTTTTAGAGAATCGGTTCATCCTTAAGAAGATTTATGTCCTCATGTGTCTTAATTTTAGAACAAACAAACTTGATTTTCGAAAGTACTTTTTCAGAAAGTATCATTTAGTCAAAATTTTAAAAAAAATTTACGTTGAGGACAAAGAATCTAAATGGTAGGTATACTCGAAAATCTTAGTAATATTTTATGTTAAGAACATTTTCCGAGCATCCCATAGCTAATTACGGTGTACTACACCGCTATCCCACACTTAGAGAAACATTGTCCCTAATGTTCATTCTTAGATTTTAGGGATCTAAAATCCCACACTTAGAGTTTGAACATGTCAGAAAATGTATCTAAGCTCAATATTGGGTTGGAATCCCACACTTAGTGATAAGCTTAGGATAAGGTATAGTTTAAGGATATAACGAAGCAAAATAAACAAACGAAGAGAAAGAAACGAATTACTCCCCTTGAGTGTGGCTGTGAGCTGAGGATATGAAGGTAGATGAAGTCGGAACCATCTTCTGCTGGATTCGAATTGGTCTTCTTGAAGTGTACTCGAGCTCATTAGGGCGTTCTCATCCTCCATACAGCATTCACCAATAACTTGCAATGAAATAATCAACAGGTTTCCTTGTCGTTTCATCATTATTCAAAGAGTCTCCACCACAGGCGTGAATAAGTGTCTATTACTTGTAAAGATAGAAAACATTAATCCTAGACAGGTGATTAAGCTTTAGGCCATAGGCTCACTGATTTGCGTTTTGATGAAAAAGTTATTTGGAAACTTGAGGGTTTCAAAAATTAGGTTTTTGAAAATTCAACAAATCAGTGTATGAATAAAAAGCTTAATCCCACACTTAAAGTGTTGACTGCCTTTAATTTTAAGACTTTTGAAATAATGTAGCAACTAATGCATTTAAGCCCAAGACAAGTCGGAGAAGTGAATTCGTCCTAAGAAACGTTGAAAATTTTATTTTAAGTTTCACTTTCTCATTTATTCAATTAACCTAATTATTCTAATCTAACAACTACTAAAAAAAATAAACACATGGGTTGCCTCCCAAGAAGCGCTTGTTTTTGTTCGAGTCACGAGCCTGACTCTAGCCTTATTTCTTAGGAAATCTAGGCGGCTCCCTTGCATCCATCAGTAGACACAAGAGGTAATATTGGAACATACCGATGAGATTGAAGCAGACATAGAACAAGGTATGTCCAATGAGAGGAGAAGGTGGTTTGAAGTGAATGCTTTGTTTAACTTGAGGTGTAACAAAGCTATCAGTTTCTTCTACCTCCTTGATTTGTGCGGGTTGGTCAAAGGGGTCCTCATCACTCCATGATGTGTATGTCATTATGTATTTGAGTGATGGTTTATAGGGTAGCCCTGACGCAAAACCCGTCTTTCTTCTTTGTGACTTTGGGTTGGTCGTAATGTTGTACTCTAAGGATGGAGGTGGGACGATGTCCATTGATGTCTCCAATGTGGTAGCAACATTAACAAATACTTCGGTGCTAGAATCCTCCATCTCTTTCTTCTTCTCCGGGCTCTGCATTTCTATTTCTTCATCCACCTCCTCATCACTCTGGTCGGGAGTTTCAAGAATAATTGGTTCAGAGAGTTCTTCTAGAACGAAATTGAAACATCCCAACCCGTATTAAAACCGGCCCATAATTTTTTTTTTTTCCTTTTAATACACTTTAAATAACACTTTAGGTCCCAATTGTGTTTCCATAAATATCTTTAATACAATAGAAGGTTTAATAAACCTTAAAACATTTAATACATTGATTAATTGTCCAAACGGACATACACGACCCGACTAGTTTAGTTTCCAACCAAAACCGAGCATGGTGATTTGGGACTACGCTACCCAAATCCTAATCGAATACAAAAGCAAGATCTTCTAAGCAACCTAGCCTAGATCTCTAATCCCCAAGCTTACCCGAGCCGCCAAGCATTGCGAACCTATAAAAATATCAACAACGAGAGGGTAAGCTAACGCTTAGTGAATGATAATATACTACATACATATATATGTATAAAATGGACATGCAACACAAATATCAAATACCGCATACCGAAGCATCCATGTATAAGGCAACTACCCTAAGCATACCGTACGATCTCTAAGCAACAAGCTAAAGATATCAACAAAGTATAAGTTCACCAACGACGATGTGAACAACGCCAATAAGCTACACCCGGAGGGTTAGCTACAACACAACATTACATTAATATATAACAATATAAAACGAATAAGGTTACCCCCTTAACCCATTACCGAATACCAAATGCCACAATGAAGATTGGCTGAGCTACACGAGCCTTAGTAATCCGAACCCACACGAGATTACTATCTTCACAACATCGAGGTTGGTCGAACTACACGAGCCTTAGTAATCCGAAACCACACGAGATTACTACCTCAATAAGATGACCGAACTACACGAGTCATCGTGAATCCACCACATCGGGGTTATCCAAATCCATATCACAATACACGTGATAACGTACACACAAGTGTACACCTCGCCAAAAGGAGGTTAACAAAAATACACAACCGTGCCAATTGGACTCATACAAAAGTCCATCAAATCCACCTATATGTGAAGTGAGCTCTATAACCGAGAACTACTTCACCCGACCCGCACCCATCCTACACATACATATGCATATAGGATATTAACACTCACCTTGTCACCTTGAAGAATGCTTCCAAGAATCCGCAACTCGTCAATGGAAAGTACCAATTCCATTATCACAAATTCAACAACACACTTAGATTGGATTTACAAACCAACTCAATTTGACACTTAGTGCAAATTCGACCCAAATGCACTTCCAAGTACAAACCGCGCCCAAACTAACCAATAATCACTAACACAAGTGATAATGGTCCTAATATGCCAATTAAACCCAATCACAAGTGTTAAACACTTATCATTCTCAAAATCACCCATAAACCCCAATTTTGACCCATAAGGTCAAAGTCTCACCATTTACAAGTTTTGACACCAAAACATGTTTAACTCGGTTTCATACATCAACTTAATCCATTTTAAGTTTATAAAAGTCAACGAATCGACATTCGGGTTATAATCCTCAACAAACCCTAATTTCGACTCTAGTCAAAGTTAGTCAACCACAAGAACCCTAAAGGTCTCCAAATCATCAATAATCACTAATACTAGTGATTATACACCATTCTCAAGTCTTAAACATGGTTAAATCATTAACCAACCCAAAACCCGCCTTTAACACTTATAAACCCGAATCTTGGTGTTAATTTCCAATTAACAACTAAATGGGTTCCATCTATGAGTCATACAATCAAAAGCCCTAAATTTGAATGATGAACACAAAAAAGAAATTCGGAGTTAGAGCTTACCACTAGTATCACCGTGTAGCTAAGAACTGAAATGTCCCGTTCTTATTGATTAAAAACGTTCCATATTAATTGATTTCGTTGCGAGGTTTTGACCTCTATATGAGACGTTTTTCAAAGACTGCATTCATTTTAAAACAAACCATAACCTTTATTTCATCAATAAAGGTTTAAAAAGCTTTACGTAGATTATCAAATAATGATAATCTAAAATATCCTGTTTACACACGACCATTACATAATGGTTTACAATACAAATATGTTACAACAAAATAAGTTTCTTGAATGCAGTTTTTACACAATATCATACAAGCATGGACTCCAAATCTCGTCCTTATTTAAGTATGCGATAGCGGAAGCTCTTAATAATTACCTGAGAATAAACATGCTTAAAACGTCAACAAAAATGTTGGTGAGTTATAGGTTTAACCTATATATATATCAAATCATAATAATAGACCACAAGATTTCATATTTCAATACACATCCCATACATAGAGATAAAAATCATTCATATGGTAAACACCTGGTAACCGACATTAACAAGATGCATATATAAGAATATCCCCATCATTCCGGGACACCCTTCGGATATGATATAAATTTCGAAGTACTAAAGCATCCGGTACTTTGGATGGGGTTTGTTAGGCCCAATAGATCTATCTTTAGGATTCGCGTCAATTAGGGTGTCTGTTCCCTAATTCTTAGATTACCAGACTTAATAAAAAGGGGCATATTCGATTTCGATAATTCAACCATAGAATGTAGTTTCACGTACTTGTGTCTATTTTGTAAATCATTTATAAAACCTGCATGTATTCTCATCCCAAAAATATTAGATTTTAAAAGTGGGACTATAACTCACTTTCACAGATTTTTACTTCGTCGAGAAGTAAGACTTGGCCACTGGTTGATTCACGAACCTATAACAATATATACATATATATCAAAGTATGTTCAAAATATATTTACAACACTTTTAATATATTTTGATATTTTAAGTTTATTAAGTCAGCTGTCCTCGTTAGTAACCTACAACTAGTTGTCCACAGTTAGATGTACAGAAATAAATCGATAAATATTATCTTGAATCAATCCACGACCCAGTGTATAAGTATCTCAGTATTGATCACAACTCAAACTATATATATTTTGGAATCAACCTCAACCCTGTATAGCTAACTCCAACATTCACATATAGAGTGTCTATGGTTGTTCCGAAATATATATAGATGTGTCAACATGATAGGTCGAAACATTGTATACGTGTCTATGGTATCTCAAGATTACATAATATACAATACAAGTTGATTAAGTTATGGTTGGAATAGATTTGTTACCAATTTTCACGTAGCTAAAATGAGAAAAATTATTCAATCTTGTTTTACCCATAACTTCTTCATTTTAAATCCGTTTTGAGTGAATCAAATTGATATGGTTTCATATTGAACTCTATTATATGAATCTAAACAGAAAAAGTATAGGTTTATAGTCGGAAAAATAAGTTACAAGTCCTTTTTGTAAAGGTAGTCATTTCAGTCGAAAGAACGACGTCTAGATGACCATTTTAGAAAACATACTTCCACTTTGAGTTTAACCATAATTTTTGGATATAGTTTCATGTTCATAATAAAAATCATTTTCTCAGAATAACAACTTTTAAATCAAAGTTTATCATAGTTTTTAATTAACTAACCCAAAACAGCCCGCTGTGTTACTACGACGGCGTAAATCCGGTTTTACGATGTTTTTCGTGTTTCCAGGTTTTAAATCATTAAGTTAGCATATCATATAGATATAGAATATGTGTTTAGTTGATTTTAAAAGTCAAGTTAGAAGGATTAACTTTTGTTTGGGAACAAGTTTAGAATTAACTAAACTATGTTCTAGTGATTACAAGTTTAAACCTTCGAATAAGATAGCTTTATATGTATGAATCGAATGATGTTATGAACATCATTACTACCTTAAGTTCCTTGGATAAACCTACTGGAAAAGAGAAAAATGGATCTAGCTTCAACGGATCCTTGGATAGCTCGAAGTTCTTGAAGCAGAATCATGACACGAAAACAAGTTCAAGTAAGATCATCACTTGAAATAAGATTGTTATAGTTATAGAAATTGAACCAAAGTTTGAATATGATTATTACCATGTATTAGAATGATAACCTACTGTAAGAAACAAAGATTTCTTGAGGTTGGATGATCACCTTACAAGATTGGAAGTGAGCTAGCAAACTTGAAAGTATTCTTGATTTTATGTAACTAGAACTTGTAGAATTTATGAAGAACACTTAGAACTTGAAGATAGAACTTGAGAGAGATCAATTAGATGAAGAAAATTGAAGAATGAAAGTGTTTGTAGGTGTTTTTGGTCGTTGGTGTATGGATTAGATATAAAGGATATGTAATTTTGTTTTCATGTAAATAAGTCATGAATGATTACTCATATTTTTGTAATTTTATGAGATATTTCATGCTAGTTGCCAAATGATGGTTCCCACATGTGTTAGGTGACTCACATGGGCTGCTAAGAGCTGATCATTGGAGTGTATATACCAATAGTACATACATCTAAAAGCTGTGTATTGTACGAGTACGAATACGGGTGCATACGAGTAGAATTGTTGATGAAACTGAACGAGGATGTAATTGTAAGCATTTTTGTTAAGTAGAAGTATTTTGATAAGTGTATTGAAGTATTTTAAAAGTGTATAAATACATATTAAAACACTACATGTATATACATTTTAACTGAGTCGTTAAGTCATCGTTAGTCGTTACATGTAAGTGTTGTTTTGAAACCTTTAGGTTAACGATCTTGTTAAATGTTGTTAACCCAATGTTTATAATATCAAATGAGATTTTAAATTATTATATTATCATGATATTATCATGTATGAATATCTCTTAATATGATATATATACATTAAATGTCGTTACAACGATAATCGTTACATATATGTCTCGTTTCGAAATCATTAAGTTAGTAGTCTTATTTTTACATATGTATTTCATTGTTAATACACTTAATAATATATTTACTTATCATTTAACATAATTAACCAAGTGTATCAATATCTTAATATGATTCATATGTACCTAGTAAGACGTTGTTATAACGATAATCGTTATATATATCGTTTTCGAGTTTCTTAAATTAATAGTCTCATTTTTATGTATATAACTCATTGTTAAAATACCTAATGAGATACATACTTATAATAAAATCATGTTAACTATATATATAACCATATATATGTCATCGTATAGTTTTTACAAGTTTTAACGTTCGTGAATCACCGGTCAACTTGGGTGGTCAATTGTCTATATGAAACATATTTCAATTAATCAAGTCTTAACAAGTTTGATTGCTTAACATGTTGGAAACATTTAATCATGTAAATATAAATCTCAATTAATATATATAAACATGGAAAATTTCGGGTCACTACAGTACCTACCCGTTAAATAAATTTCGTCCCGAAATTTTAAGCTGTTGAAGGTGTTGACGAATCTTCTGGAAATAGATGCGGGTATTTCTTCTTCATCTGATCTTCACGCTCCCAGGTGAACTCGGGTCCTCTACGAGCATTCCATCGAACCTTAACAATTGGTATCTTGTTTTGCTTAAGTCTTTTAACCTCACGATCCATTATTTCGACGGGTTCTTCGATGAATTGAAGTTTTTCATTGATTTGGATTTCATCTAACGGAATAGTGAGATCTTCTTTAGCAAAACATTTCTTCAAATTCGAGACGTGGAAAGTGTTATGTACAGCCGCGAGTTGTTGAGGTAACTCAAGTCGGTAAGCTACTGGTCCGACACGATCAATAATCTTGAATGGTCCAATATACCTTGGATTTAATTTCCCTCGTTTACCAAATCGAACAACGCCTTTCCAAGGTGCAACTTTAAGCATGACCATCTCTCCAATTTCAAATTCTATATCTTTTCTTTTAATGTCAGCGTAGCTCTTTTGTCGACTTTGGGCGGTTTTCAACCGTTGTTGAATTTGGATGATCTTCTCGGTAGTTTCTTGTATAATCTCCGGACCCGTAATCTGTCTATCCCCCACTTCACTCCAACAAATCGGAGACCTGCACTTTCTACCATAAAGTGCTTCAAACAGCGCCATCTCAATGCTTGAATGGTAGCTGTTGTTGTAGGAAAATTCTGCTAACGGTAGATGTCGATCCCAACTGTTTTCGAAATCAATAACACATGCTCGTAGCATGTCTTCAAGCGTTTGTATCGTCCTTTCACTCTGCCCATCAGTTTGTGGATGATAGGCAGTACTCATGTCTAGACGAGTTCCTAATGCTTGCTGTAATGTCTACCAGAATCTTGAAATAAATCTACCGTCCCTATCAGAGATAATAGAGATTGGTATTCCATGTATGGAGACGACTTCCTTCAAATACAGTCGTGCTAACTTCTCCATCTTGTCATCTTCTCTTATTGGCAGGAAGTGTGCTGATTTGGTGAGACGATCAACTATTACCCAAATAGTATCAAAACCACTTGCTGTCCTTGGCAATTTAGTGATGAAATCCATGGTAATGTTTTCCCATTTCCATTCCGGGATTTCGGGTTGTTGAAGTAGACCTGATGGTTTCTGATGCTCAGCTTTGACCTTAGAACATGTCAAACATTCTCCTACGTATTTAGCAACATCGGCTTTCATACCCGGCCACCAAAAATGTTTCTTGAGATCCTTGTACATCTTTCCCGTTCCAGGATGTATTGAGTATCAGGTTTTATGAGCTTCTCTAGGTACCATTTCTCTCATATCTCCAAATTTTGGTACCCAAATCCTTTCAGCCCTATACCGGGTTCCGTCTTCCCGAATATTAAGATGCTTCTCCGATCCTTTAGGTATTTCATCCTTTAAATTTCCCTCTTTTAAAACTCCTTGTTGCGCCTCCTTTATTTGAGTAGTAAGGTTATTATGAATCATTATATTCATAGATTTTACTCGAATGGGTTCTCTGTCCCTCCTGCTCAAGGCATCGGCTATCACATTTGCCTTCCCCGGGTGGTAACGAATCTCAAAGTTGTAATCATTCAATAATTCAATCCACCTACGCTGCCTCATATTCAGTTGTTTCTGATTAAATATGTGTTGAAGACTTTTGTGGTCGGTATATATAATACTTTTGACCCCATATAAGTAGTGCCTCCAAGTCTTTAATGCAAAAACAACCGCGCCTAATTCCAAATCATGCGTCGTATAATTTTGTTCATGAATCTTCAATTGTCTAGACGCATAAGCAATCACCTTCGTTCGTTGCATTAATACACAACCGAGACCTTGCTTTGATGCGTCACAATAAATCACAAAATCATCATTCCCTTCAGGCAATGACAATATAGGTGCCGTAGTTAGCTTTTTCTTCAATAACTGAAACGCTTTCTCTTGTTCATCATTCCATTCAAATTTCTTCCCTTTATGCGTTAATGCAGTCAAGGGTTTTGCTATTCTAGAAAAGTCTTGGATGAACCTTCTGTAGTAACCAGCTAGTCCTAAAAACTGGCGTATGTGTTTCGGAGTTTTCGGGGTTTCCCACTTTTCAATAGTTTCTATCTTTGCCGGATCCACCTTAATACCTTCTTTGTTCACTATGTGACCGAGGAATTGAACTTCTTCCAACCAAAATGCACACTTTGAAAACTTAGCGTACAATTTTTCCTTCCTCAATACTTCTAACACCTTTCTCAAATGTTCACCGTGTTCTTGGTCATTCTTTGAGTAAATAAGTATGTCATCAATGAAAACAATGACAAACTTGTCAAGGTATGGTCCACACACTCGGTTCATAAGGTCCATGAACACAGCTGGTGCATTAGTTAAACCAAACGGCATGACGATAAACTCGTAATGACCGTAACGTGTTTTGAAAGCAGTCTTTGGAATATCATCTTCTTTCACCCACATTTGATGATACCCGGAACGTAAGTCAGTCTTTGAATAAACAGACGAGCCTTGTAGTTGATCAAATAAGTCATCGATTCTCGGTAGTGGGTAGCGGTTCTTGATGGTAAGTTTGTTCAACTCTCGGTAGTCGATACACAACCTGAATGTACCATCTTTCTTCTTGACAAACAAAACAGGAGCTCCCCACGGTGATGTGCTTGGTCGAATGAAACCACGCTCTAAAAGTTCTTGTAATTGGCTTTGCAGTTCTTTCATCTCACTGGGTGCGAGTCTGTAAGGAGCACGAGCTATTGGTGCAGCTCTTGGTACAAGATCTATTTGAAATTCAACGGATCGATGTGGGGGTAATCCCGGTAATTCTTTCGGAAATACATCGGGAAATTCTTTTGCAATGGGAACATCATTGATGCTCTTTTCTTCAGTTTGTACTTTCTTGACGTGTGCTAGAACAGCATAGCAACCTTTTCTTATTAGTTTTTGTGCCTTCAAATTACTAATAAGATGTAGCTTCGTGTTGCCCTTTTCTCCGTACACCATTAAGGGTTTTCCTTTTTCTCGTATAATGCAAATTGCATTTTTGTAACAAACGATCTCTGCTTTCACTTCTTTCAACCAGTCCATACCGATTATCACATCAAAACTCCCTAACTCTACTGGTATCAAATCAATCTTAAATGTTTCGCTAACCAGTTTAATTTCTCGATTCCAACATATATTATCTGCTGAAATTAATTTACCATTTGCTAATTCGAGTAAAAATTTACTATCCAAAGGCGTCAATGGACAACTTAATTTAGCACAAAAATCTCTACTCATATAGCTTCTATCCGCACCCGAATCAAATAAAACGTAAGCAGATTTATTGTCAATAAGAAACGTACCCGTAACAAGCTCCGGGTCTTCCTGTGCCTCTGCCGCATTAATATTGAAAACTCTTCCGCGACCTTTTCCATTCGTGTTCTCCTGGTTCGGGCAATTTCTAATAATGTGGCCCGGTTTTCTACATTTATAACAAACTACATTGGCATAACTTGTTCCGACACTACTTGCTCCGCCATTACTTGTTCCGACACCATTTGTTCCGTTCGTTCTATTAACCCATGGTCCGTAGACCTCACACTTCGCCGTGCTATGACCATTTCTTTTACACTTGTTGCAAAATTTGGTGCAGAACCCCGAGTGATACTTTTCACACCTTTGGCATAGCTGCTTCTGATTGTTGTTGTTGTTGCGGTTATTATTGTTGTTGGGATGATTGTTGTAGTTGCTGTTGTTGTTGGGCCGTTCGTTGTAGTTGCGATTGATGTTGCGATTGTTGGGATAATTGTTGCGATTATTGTTGTAATTGCTGTTGTTGTTGTATTGGTGATTCTTATCACCGTTTTCCTCCCACTTTCTTTTGACTTTCTTCACATTGGCCTCTTCAGCAGTCTGTTCTTTAATTTTTTTCTTCAATCTGGTTTACTAGTTTGTGAGCCATTCTACATGCCTGTTTTATGGAGGCGGGCTCGTGTGAACTTATATCTTCTTGGATTCTTTCCGGTAATCCTTTCACAAACGCGTCAATCTTCTCTTCCTCATCTTCGAACGCTCCCGGACACAATAGGCACAATTCTGTGAATCGTCTTTCGTACGTGGTAATATCAAATCCTTGGGTTCGTAACCCTCTAAGTTCTGTCTTGAGCTTATTGACCTCGGTTCTGGGACGGTACTTCTCGTTCATCAAGTGCTTGAATGCTGACCATGGTAGTGCGTACGCATCATCTTGTCCCACTTGCTCTAGATAGGTATTCCACCATGTTAACACAGAACCTGTGAAGGTATGCGTAGCGTACTTTACTTTGTCCTCTTCAGTACACTTACTTATGGCAAACACCGATTCGACCTTCTCGGTCCACCGTTTCAATCCGATCGGTCCTTCGGTTCCATCAAATTCCAAAGGTTTGCAGGCAGTGAATTCTTTGTAGGTGCATCCTACACGATTTCCTGTACTGCTAGATCCAAGGTTATTATTGGTATGTAGCGCAGCCTGTACTGCGGCTATGTTTGAAGCTAGAAAAGTACGGAATTCCTCTTCATTCATATTCACGGTGTGTCGAGTAGTCGGTGCCATTTCCTTCAAAATAGTCAAATGGAACAAGTTAATCATACAGAATATTAAGAGTAGTTGATAGTATTTCGTAGCATAATATGAACTCATTTATAAAAGCTTTTTCTTCATATTAGCGTTTTATAAGTTTAAATTCGGGTAGTACCTACCCGTTAAGTTCATACTTAGTAGCTAATATACAATTCAACTACTACAATTCTATATGAAAAACTGATTATAATAATATTTCGCGTTCAAACTTTTACACAATATTTTACAAACTTACAATACCGCTTATTTTACATATAGCATGAAATATAGCACACAATAAATTTGATACAAGATGGTTGTGAAGATAATTATAGCTAGTACACAAGTCGTTCAACAAAGGCAATAAAGACACGTAATTCATACGTCCAGAAACAAGTCATGCATTCTGGTTTTACTAGGACTACTTCCCATCCTTGGTCTTGTGGAACATAACCGTTATGGCCGTTGATAAGACAGCGTGTTGTAACGTCGTCAAAGGGACGAGGGTTACGTAATGTCCAACAGTCCCGTAACAATCTAAAAACCTCATTTCTTACCCCAATTACCGACTCTGTCACTTGTGGAAACGTTTTGTTTAATAGTTGTAGCCCGATGTTCTTGTTCTCACTTTGGTGAGAAGCGAACATTACTAATCCGTAAGCATAACATGCTTCTTTATGTTGCATGTTAGCCGCTTTTTCTAAATCACGAAGTCCAATATTCGGATATATTGAGTCAAAATATTTTCTTAACCCATTGCGTAAAATAGCATTTGGGTTCCCCGCAATATATGCGTCAAAGTAAACACATCGTAACTTATGGATTTCCCAATGTGATATCCCCCATCTTTCAAACGAAAGCCTTTTATAAACCAAGGCATTCTTGGAACGTTCTTCGAATGTCTTACAAACTGATCTCGCCTTAAATAGTTGTGCCGAAGAATTCTGACCGACTCTAGACAAGATTTCATCAATCATGTCTCCGGGTAGGTCTCTTAAAATATTGGGTTGTCTATCCATTTTGTATTTTTATACTGTAAAATAGACAAGAGTTAGATTCATAAAAAAAAATACTTATTAATACAAGCAATTTTTACATATATCATAAAGCATAAGCACACTATATTACATATATTACACCACACGAATACAACTATCTTATTCCGACTCGCTTGTTTCTTCTTCTTCGGTTTTGGTTCGTTTTGCCAAGTTTCTAGGGATATATGATGTTCCCCTAATACGAGCCGTCGTTTTCCACATTGGTTTAGAAAAACCTGGTGGTTTAGAGGTTCCCGGGTCATTGTTACAACTTAAGGACTTCGGGGGTTGACGATACATATAAAGTTCATCGGGGTTGGAATTAGATTTCTCTATTTTTATGCCCTTTCCCTTATTATTTTCTTTTGCCTTTTTAAATTTAGTTGGGGTAATTTCTATAACATCATCGGAATTCTCGTCGGAATCCGATTCATCGGAGAATTGGTAATCCTCCCAATATTTTGCTTCCTTGGCGGAAACACCATTGACCATAATTAACCTTGGTCGGTTGGTTGAGGATTTTCTTTTACTTAACCGTTTTATTATTTCCCCCACCGGTTCTATTTCTTCATCCGGTTCCGATTCTTCTTCCGGTTCCGACTCTTCTTTCGGTTCCGACTCTTCTTCCGGTTCCTCTTCGGGAACTTGTGAATCAGTCCACGAATCATTCCAATTTACATTTGACTCTTCATTATTATTAGGTGAGTCAATGGGACTTGTTCTAGAGGTAGACATCTATCACATAATATCAAACGCGTTAAGAGATTAATATATCACATAATATTCACATGTTAAAAATATATAGTTTCCAACAAAATTTGTTAAGCAATCATTTTTCAAGTAAACACGGTCGAAGTCCAAACTCACTAATGCATCCTAACAAACTCGATAAGACACACTAATGCAAAATTCTGGTTCTCTAAGACCAACGCTCTGATACCAACTGAAATGTCCCGTTCTTATTGATTAAAAACGTTCCATATTAATTGATTTCGTTGCGAGGTTTTGACCTCTATATGAGACGTTTTTCAAAGACTGCATTCATTTTAAAACAAACCATAACCTTTATTTCATCAATAAAGGTTTAAAAAGCTTTACGTAGATTATCAAATAATGATAATCTAAAATATCCTGTTTACACACGACCATTACATAATGGTTTACAATACAAATATGTTACAACAAAATAAGATTCTTGAATGCAGTTTTTACACAATATCATACAAGCATGGACTCCAAATCTCGTCCTTATTTAAGTATGCGATAGCGGAAGCTCTTAATAATTACCTGAGAATAAACATGCTTAAAACGTCAACAAAAATGTTGGTGAGTTATAGGTTTAACCTATATATATATCAAATCATAATAATAGACCACAAGATTTCATATTTCAATACACATCCCATACATAGAGATAAAAATCATTCATATGGTGAACACCTGGTAACCGACATTAACAAGATGCATATATAAGAATATCCCCATCATTCCGGGACACCCTTCGGATATGATATAAATTTCGAAGTACTAAAGCATCCGGTACTTTGGATGGGGTTTGTTAGGCCCAATAGATCTATCTTTAGGATTCGCGTCAATTAGGGTGTCTGTTCCCTAATTCTTAGATTACCAGACTTAATAAAAAGGGGCATATTCGATTTCGATAATTCAACCATAGAATGTAGTTTCACGTACTTGTGTCTACTTTGTAAATCATTTATAAAACCTGCATGTATTCTCATCCCAAAAATATTAGATTTTAAAAGTGGGACTATAACTCACTTTCACAGATTTTTACTTCGTCAAGAAGTAAGACTTGGCCACTGGTTGATTCACGAACCTATAACAATATATACATATATATCAAAGTATGTTCAAAATATATTTACAACACTTTTAATATATTTTGATGTTTTAAGTTTATTAAGTCAGCTGTCCTCGTTAGTAACCTACAACTAGTTGTCCACAGTTAGATGTACAGAAATAAATCGATAAATATTATCTTGAATCAATCCACGACCCAGTGTATACGTATCTCAGTATTGATCACAACTCAAACTATATATATTTTGGAATCAACCTCAACCCTGTATAGCTAACTCCAACATTCACATATAGAGTGTCTATGGTTGTTCCGAAATATATATAGATGTGTCGACATGATAGGTCGAAACATTGTATACGTGTCTATGGTATCTCAAGATTACATAATATACAATACAAGTTGATTAAGTTATGGTTGGAATAGATTTGTTACCAATTTTCACGTAGCTAAAATGAGAAAAATTATTCAATCTTGTTTTATCCATAACTTCTTCATTTTAAATCCGTTTTGAGTGAATCAAATTGCTATGGTTTCATATTGAACTCTATTATATGAATCTAAACAGAAAAAGTATAGGTTTATAGTCGGAAAAATAAGTTACAAGTCGTTTTTGTAAAGGTAGTCATTTCAGTCGAAAGAACAACGTCTAGATGACCATTTTAGAAAACATACTTCCACTTTGAGTTTAACCATAATTTTTGGATATAGTTTCATGTTCATAATAAAAATCATTTTCTCAGAATAACAACTTTTAAATCAAAGTTTATCATAGTTTTTAATTAACTAACCCAAAACAGCCCGCGGTGTTACTACGACGGCGTAAATCCGGTTTTACGGTGTTTTTCGTGTTTCCAGGTTTTAAATCATTAAGTTAGCATATCATATAGATATAGAATATGTGTTTAGTTGATTTTAAAAGTCAAGTTAGAAGGATTAACTTTTGTTTGCGAACAAGTTTAGAATTAACTAAACTATGTTCTAGTGATTACAAGTTTAAACCTTCGAATAAGATAGCTTTATATGTATGAATCGAATGATGTTATGAACATCATTACTACCTTAAGTTCCTTGGATAAACCTACTGGAAAAGAGAAAAATGGATCTAGCTTCAACGGATCCTTGGATGGCTCGAAGTTCTTGAAGCAGAATCATGACACGAAAACAAGTTCAAGTAAGATCATCACTTGAAATAAGATTGTTATAGTTATAGAAATTGAACCAAAGTTTGAATATTATTATTACCTTGTATTAGAATGATAACCTACTGTAAGAAACAAAGATTTCTTGAGGTTGGATGATCACCTTACAAGATTGGAAGTGAGCTAGCAAACTTGAAAGTATTCTTGATTTTATGTAACTAGAACTTGTAGAATTTATGAAGAACACTTAGAACTTGAAGATAGAACTTGAGAGAGATCAATTAGATGAAGAAAATTGAAGAATGAAAGTGTTTGTAGGTGTTTTTGGTCATTGGTGTATGGATTAGATATAAAGGATATGTAATTTTGTTTTCATGTAAATAAGTCATGAATGATTACTCATATTTTTGTAATTTTATGAGATATTTCATGCTAGTTGCCAAATGATGGTTCCCACATGTGTTAGGTGACTCACATGGGCTGCTAAGAGCTGATCATTAGAGTGTATATACCAATAGTACATACATCTAAAAGCTGTGTATTGTACGAGTACGAATACGGGTGCATACGAGTAGAATTGTTGATGAAACTGAACGAGGATGTAATTGTAAGCATTTTTGTTAAGTAGAAGTATTTTGATAAGTGTATTGAAGTCTTTTAAAAGTGTATAAATACATATTAAAACACTACATGTATATACATTTTAACTGAGTCGTTAAGTCATCGTTAGTCGTTACATGTAAGTGTTGTTTTGAAACCTTTAGGTTAACGATCTTGTTAAATGTTGTTAACCCAATGTTTATAATATCAAATGAGATTTTAAATTATTATATTATCATGATATTATCATGTATGAATATCTCTTAATATGATATATATACATTAAATGTCGTTACAACGATAATCGTTACATATATGTCTCGTTTCGAAATCATTAAGTTAGTAGTCTTATTTTTACATATGTATTTCATTGTTAATACACTTAATAATATATTTACTTATCATTTAACATAATTAACCAAGTGTATCAATATCTTAATATGATTCATATGTACCTAGTAAGACGTTGTTATAACGATAATCGTTATATATATCGTTTTCGAGTTTCTTAAATTAATAGTCTCATTTTTATGTATATAACTCATTGTTAAAATACCTAATGAGATACATACTTATAATAAAATCATGTTAACTATATATATAACCATATATATGTCATCGTATAGTTTTTACAAGTTTTAACGTTCGTGAATCACCGGTCAACTTGGGTGGTCAATTGTCTATATGAAACATATTTCAATTAATCAAGTCTTAACAAGTTTGATTGCTTAACATGTTGGAAACATTTAATCATGTAAATATAAATCTCAATTAATATATATAAACATGGAAAAGTTCGGGTCACTACAAGAACGAGGAGAACAAACTTGTCAACTACGCCAAAGATTAAAACCCGCTTCTTCATTTCCAAAATCCCACTTGAATCACTTGAGAAATTTATGTTTTGAGAGGAAAATAGGAAAGAAAAGGAAAAAGAAATTAAAGAAAATGAATGAGTGGATGAGGTTAAAACCTCAAATCTGGCTCAAACGCGAAATGACCAAATTGCCCTTGAACCTTATTTAAAATTACAAGAATCTGGTACCAGTTTGCCCGTATCGCCGCGCAGCGACCTTAAATGTCGCGCCGCGACCTTTGCCTAGGTCTGGGATCATTTTTAATCAAGCTTCTGATCTGAATTCCAGTTAAATGCCGCGCCGCGGCCTCCTTTGTCGCGCCGCGACGTTCAACGTGGTCTGATTCAATTCCTTGCATACAAGACCTCAACACCCGAACATGTCCCGAACCCTTCATACGCCTATCGTACATACACAATACACCTATAAATCATGTACGGGGAAAAACGGGGTGTTACAACTCTCCCCCACTCAGACTCGATCACGTCCTCGTAATCCTCGTCACTTAACCAAACGGACCACACTTCACGGTCCTCAAACATAAGTCCCAACCGACTTTCCTAAGCAATTCTTCCCACTGAATTGCCTTTAACAACTAAATCGTCACACGCAATTTATCAAATCCACAATCCGAGCACTAAAACCATTCTCATTCCCTAACATCGGGAAAACTCAACCAATCTCGTACCGAGATATCAACCCCTTAGTGTACCATTACCGAGTACAACGCTAAAAGCAATCAAGTCTCAACCTAAGGTCAACAATCTGAAACGATGAAGACCGAACCAAACGAATCCTGACGGATACGCAACTACCGTAACATCATAATCCAACGGCTAAAACCGATAGCACCCAAAACGACTATAGAAAAGCAAATCTCAAGGTGTACAAAATCAACTATCGTCATACCCGTAACATCATGTGAGCGAAACACGGCTATCGCCTCACTAATCATACAACATGGTCCTCAAGACCCCACCATCGGCGTATAAAACAACCGATAGTTCCCACAACATGGTCCTTACGACTCCACCATTGGTGTATCAAACAACCAATAGATCACACGACATGGTCCTTACGACCCAACCATTGGTGTATAAAACAACTAATAGATCAAACATCATGGTCCTTACGACCCCACCATCAGTGTATAAAACAACCGACAGATCACACAACCCGAAGACCGGCCGAAAACACACTCGCCTTAGTGAATCCGAACTACACGCGACTCACTACCTTCACCACAACAACAATCGGGATTGGCCGAACTACACGTGCCTTAGTGAATCTGAACTACACGAGAGTCACTATCCCAGAGGAATGACCGAACTACACGAGTCATTTGTGAATCCGAACTACACGAGACTCACTCATCCATACAATGACCGAAACCACACGAGTCATTTGTGAATCCGAACTACACGCGACTCACTTCCACAATAAGATGACCGGAACCACACGCGTCATCGTGAATCCGAAACCACACGCGATCCACTACCATGAAGAAGTCAGCGGACCCGAAGATCATGCTTCACAAATCTCAACACCTGATGAAGTCAGCGGACCCCGTCAACGGTCATGCTTCACCGATATAACACCACGCTCATGATGAAGTCAGCGGACCCCGAAATTCATGCTTCACCAATCACGTACTCCCATGATGAAGTCAGCGGACCCTAAAGGTCATGCTTCACCAATCAACGCCCTTTTGGCCTCGAACAACGAGTAACGTAACATCGCGCCCTGCTACGCCATAGTGAATCCTAACGGATACCACTAACCATTCACACAATCGAGCAAGAACCACCTATATTGAATATAGGCACAAAACCAAAATTCTCTAAAAGAGAACCCGTCACCCACACATCCCTTAACCGAGGGATTTCACCTTGCTCGCTAAACACGTCCATTATCTCTCAACGAGATTTACCACATTACCACCTCGGTGATAATTCCCAAATCCAAAATTATAAGTACAATTTAACCAAAATTGTACTCGACCACAAATCGACCAAAACTAGGTCTCAACACAAGTTTCGGATCTACCATAAGCATTATCCGAATTCTCACCCTAAGGTCTCCTCGTACGGGAGAGTAACTCCCCCACTTGGAACTACGTTCCATGTCCACAACTCGTACAACCGTACAATGCTACCAAAAGTAGACTTTACCAACAATTGGGTTCTCACGACCCATTACCATATCTTGCTCCAAACCTTGAGCATACGAAGGATTTTAACCAATTCTTAAACACTCGAATAAAAGTGTACCACAATTTCACAAACTATACTCTCGCAATCATTCAGCTGCTATAGTTTGTCAACTTCTACCTAGTCACTCATGTACCTAAGGACTTCGCTTCGGTACCCTAAGTACAATGTAACCGCAACACAATTGGAGTCGAACACCACGCTAGTAGGTATAAAAGAGGCACCTAATGTTGCGTCACGTAGACTCCTTTACCAACATACATCGAGATCAAACACTCGTTCTTTTTCGGGTTCCAATCCACCCAACGAACCTCATGGTTCATCAACTTCAACACGGAAGCGAACACGCGCTTAATAATCGAACACCAAAACCCATTTTCATGGTTTGGTAGAAACATTTCCCAAATACTAGGGAATGCTTGGTTGCACCAAGTCTTACGCCCTTCACCCAACAACCAAATGTCACCAGAGGGTACTTCCATTAGGAACGTCACCCATAACAGCAATATGCACAACACAAGGCATTTAACAGTTCAAACTCAAACGGCACTTAATAAATAATCAAAAGGCATATTTATTAAAATGAAACGTACCTTAACGTCTTCTTACTGCCCTTGTCCCCGCTAACTTGGGACATTCTGACTTACGGTGTCCTTCTTCTTGGCAATTGAAGCACACCATGCCATCACCCTTTGGTACCGAACATTCTCAAGACTTGTGACCCCTCACGCCACAATTGTAACACCTAGACGTACTAGATTCCAATATACCCATCCGTGTACCACCCGTGCTCACACTCGGACTCTTAGTCCTCTTACTCAGAGCACCATACGAAACAACTCTTCTCTCTCTTGAAGGTTCACCCTTCTTTGATCGTGAATACGACTCAAAACCTCTAGCCAAGTCGAATAATTCCGCAAAAGATTTCGCTTGACCCCGGCTAATTTTACTCTTCAAGTCATCATTCAAGGTCCGATAGAAATCCCCCATCAACAAACGATCATTCCCCAAATACTCCGGGCAAAAATGAGCCTTCGCCATAAAGGTCGTCTTGAGAGTTTTCAAATCCATAGATCCTTGTCGCAAATTTCTCAACTCGTTACGCAATTCCCACAAATCGGCTGAAGTCCGGAACTCCTCGAAGAATTCCTCCTTAAATTCGTCCCATGATAAAGCCATAAACGTTTCACCACCGACAAGATCAATCTTACCATCCAACCAATCCCTCGCCCTACCCCGCAACAAACTAGTAGCGTGTCTCGTCTTTTTCTCGAGAGGGCATTCAATAGTGCGAAAACACCCTTCGACATCCGAGATCCAAGTTGTGCTTATCAAAGGATCTGGTTTCCCATCATACATCGGGGGTTTAGTCCTCATGAAGCTCTTAAGACAACGCTCCATTTCACCACTACCTTGAAATTCGGAATACTTTCTATCCATTTCTTCTCGAAACGCACTCATTTGCTCCGCAATGGCAGCCGCAACTCTAGCGTTAAACTCCGCGTCGTTCGTCCCGATCCCATTTCCCGTCGCCATTCTAAGGAATGCAAAGCGATTAGATCACGAACATATAAAACATACACACCACACTGGTCCATCTTGGTAAACACTCGTCGTACATCACTTGTTAGACATGATTTGCACCCGTAATAAGGTTTGCAAGTCCTTATTACGCACACACGCCGTATCCACTCGTTAGTACAACGACCGCCTCGCTCGATGATTTAACCAACACCAACAAAAATTATACACGATATAAACATATGCAAGAATATAACATCGCAACACAAACCACAATCCTAGTTAGTTCACCTACACACTAAGGCACTAACCAAGTCCCTATCCGACCCGTTCACCTACAAGTCCCGCAGCAAATAAGCACACACAAAAGTCTAAGTCTAGGCACCTATCTCAAGTCGCCTAAATCCCTTAGACCATGCTCTGATACCACTTGAAACATCTCAACCCGTATTAAAACCGGCCCATAAATTTTTTTTCCTTTTAATACGCTTTAAATAACACTTTAGGTCCCAATTGTGTTTCCATAAACATCTTTAATACAATAGAAAGTTTAATAAACCTTAAAACATTTAATACATTGATTAATTATCCAAACGGATATACACGACCCGAGTAGTTTAGTTTCCAACCAAAACCGAGCATGGTGATTTGGGACTACGCTACCCAAATCCTAATCGAATACAAAAGCAAGATCTTCTAAGCAACCTAGCCAAGATCTCTAATCCCCAAGCTTACCCAAGCCGCCAAGCATTGCGAACCTATAAAAATATCAACAATGAGAGGTAAGCTAACGCTTAGTGAATGATAATATTCTACATAAATATATATATGTATAAAATGGACACGCCACACAAATATCAAATACCGCATACCGAAGCATCCATGTATAAGGTAACTACCCTAAGCATACCGTACGATCTCTATGCAACAAGCTAAAGATATCAACAAAGTATAAGTTCACCAAAGACGATGTGAACAACGCCAATAAGCTACGCCCGAAGGGTTAGCTACAACACAACATTACATTAATATGTAAAAATATAAAACGAATAAGGTTACCCCCTTAACCCATTACTAAATACCAAACGCCACAATGAAGATTGGCCGAGCTACACGAGCCTTAGTAATCCGAACCCACACGAGATTACTATCTTCACAACATCGAGGTTGGCCGAACGGCACGAGCCTTAGTAATCCGAAACCACACGAGATTACTACCTCAATAAGATGACCGAACTACACGAGTCATCGTGAATCCGAACTACACGCGATTCACTTCTCCAATAACAAAATCCACGGTCACGGGATTATAAAATCCACCACATCGGGGTTATCCAAATCCATATCACAATACATGTGATAACGTACACACAAGTGTACACCTCGCCAAAAGGAGGTCAACCAAAACGCACAACCTCGCCAATTGGACTCATACAAAAGTCCATCAAATCCACCTATATGTGAAGTGAGCTCTATAACCGAGAACTACTTCACCCGACCCGCACCCATCCTACACATACATATGCATATAGGATATTAACACTCACCTTGTCGCCTTGAAGAATGCTTCCAAGAATCTGCAACTCGTCAATGGAAAGTACCTATTCCATTATTACAAATTCAACAACACACTTAGATTGGATTTACAAACCAACCCAATTTGACACTTAGTGCAAATTCGACCCAAATGCACTTCCAAGTACAAACCGCGCCCAAACTAACCAATAATCACTAACACTAGTGATAATGGTCCTAATATGCCAATTAAACCCAATCACAAGTGTTAAACACTTATCGTTCTCAAAATCGCCCATAAACCCTAATTTTGACCCATAAGGTCAAAATCTCACCATTTACAAGTTTTGACACTAAAACATGTTTAACTCGGTTTCATACATTAACTTAATCCATTTTAAGTTTATAAACCTCAACGAATCGACATTCAGGTTATAATCCTCAACAAACCCTAATTTCGACTCTAGCCAAAGTTAGTCAACCACAAGAACCCTAAGGGTCTCCAAATCATCAATAATCACTAATACTAGTGATTATACACCATTCTCAAGTCTTAAACATGGTTAAATCATTAACCACCCCAAAACCCGCCTTTAACACTTATAAACCCGAATCTTGGTGTTAATTTCCAATTAACAACTAAATGGGTTCCATCTATGAGTCATACAATCAAAAGCCCTAAATTTGAATGATGAACACAAAAACGAAATTCGGAGTTAGAGCTTACCACTAGTATCACCATGTAGCTAAGAACGAGGAGAACAAACTTGTCAACTACGCCAAAGATCAAAACCCGCTTCTTCCTTTCCAAAATCCCACTTGAATCACTTGAGGAATTTATGTTTTGAGAGGAAAATAGGAAAGAAAAGGAAAAAGAAATTAAAGAAAATGAATGAGTGGATGAGGTTAAAACCTCAAATCTGGCTCAAACGCGAAATGACCAAATTACCCTTGAACCTTATTTAAAATTACAAGAATCTGGTACCAGTTTGCCCGTATCGCAACGCCGCGGCCTTAAATGTCGCACCGCGACCTTTGCCTAGGTCTGTGATCATTTTTAATCAAGCTTCTGATCTGGATTACAATTAAATGCCGCGCCGCGGCCTCCTTTGTCACGCCGCGACGTTCAACGTGGTCTGACTCAATTCCTTGCATACAAGACGTCAACACCCGAACATGTCCTGAACCCTTCATACGCCTATCGTACATACACAATACACCTATAAATTATGTACGTGGAAACACGGGGTGTTACAGAAATCCTTTCCAGTCATTAAAAGATCAAAGTAAGGTGGGAGTAAAGATTGGGTTGGTGTGGAGTGGTTATTCTTCTTGTCTTCTACTTCTATCTTCTTCTCTGCATTCTCGGAATAGAATGTGACTTTCCTAGTGGAGATGGTATTTACTTTGACTTTTCCATCAGAAGGACATACAGACTCGTCGATCGTGAAAGTGACCTCTTCTCCACGGGCTCTCATGGTGATAATCCGTGAATAAACGTCAACGATCGCTTTGGCTGTATTCATGAAAGGCCTTCCTAAGATGATAGGAGTTTTCATGTCTTCTTTATAGTCCATAACCACAAAGTCAGTCGAAAAGAGGAATTTTTCAACCTTAACCATGACGTTCTCAGCTATTCCCCTAGGATATCTAGTGGATTGGTCAACTAGCTGGATGCTCATTTTGGTAGGATTAAGGTGTCCAATTTCGAGTCTCTGGAATAGTGAGTAGGGCATGAGATTGTTGCTGGCACCAAGGTCAGCGAGAGAATGGATAGTACCAGATTGGTAGATAGAACAAGGAAAGGTAAATCGTCAAGTATCTCCTAGTTTTTTAGGAAGATTATTTAAGAGAATGGCTGAACAATCCGCGTTCAGCGGGACATTGGGTACTTCGGGTACCTTATCCTTGGTTGATAGGAGTTTTCTAAAATACTTCTTACTATGAGGATTTTTAGACACAGTGTCTAAAAATTTATCGTTAAGCTTGAAAGATTTCATCTTTTTATATTCGTGTTTGAGACGGTCCGGGAATGGAATGGGTGTTTTAGGTGATGACTCAATGACTACTACCCAATGGGTATTAGTTAGTTTTTTCTCCTTAGAAGAAACTGAAGGTTGGAAATGTGCCACCTTTGAGTCATTATTAGGACAACCTAGAGAATCGAGACGTTAATTTAGCTGGCTTATTTAATTTTCAAGACTACTCAACTGATTAGTCATGACTAAGTCAGTTGCGTCTTGTCTTGTTTTGATCATGTTGATGATTCACAATAGGACATCATCTGGACTTATCTCTGGTGGGGTAGTGGGTTTAGTGGGTGGGTTGTTTGGACGAGCTAGGATCTTATCGATGTAGGCAACAGAGTCCTCACATTCAGCCTCGTATACCTTGGTCAAATGTGGTTCAGTACAATTCTAGCATAATTGAACTTAAGACACATGTTGCGGGAGTTTCTTTAGCTCTCCAACTTCTTTGATGAGGTTTTCTATTTGTTCTGAGAGATATTTTATGGTTTTGATAGGATAAGAGGCAGAAAGCGGTGTTGCTGATGAAATGTGCTCTTCCTTGTTCCAATCGTGATGGTGCATAGTCATCTCCTCGATCAATCTCCAGGCCTCGTCAGCAGTGAAGTTCATGAAGTTACCCTGCGAAACAACATGAAGAGTAGACTTGTTGTTCTGATTCAGACCTTTGTAGAAGGTCAAAATCTAATCAGAGCTCTCAAGACGGTGGTTTGGGCATCTTCGAAGCAAGTGTTTGAATCTTTCCCATGTAGTGTAGAGTGATTCATCGTATGCTTGTGGAAAGTTTACGATGTCATTCCTAAGTCTGATTTGTTTTGATGGCGGAAAGTACTTGATTAAGAAAGTTGTTACCATTTCCTCCCACGAGGTGATAGAGTTGGATTCTAACCCCTCGAACCAGTTTTTTGTATGAAGAGTTAAGGAATAGGGGAATAGATATAGACGAACTACATCTTGTTCAACCCCGTTTTGCTTATATGAGTTAGATAAGGAGAGGAATCTATCTAAGTGAGAGTTGGGATCATCAATTGGTAAGCCATAGAACTGGCAGTGATTCTGAATGAGTTGTACGGTGCTATGCTTAAGCACAAAAGATGCTCCGTTAACCTCTGGATAGAGTATCGGTCCTCCTCTTCCTTCTAACGAGGGTTTGGTGATGTCAGTGAGAGTGATGCGTGCGGCCATCGTCGAACTATCGGCAGATAAGTGTGGATCTCGTCGGATGGGTACAATGCATGATATCGGATAGAAGAAAGGATGTGTCGGAAGAATTCTTAGCGGTCTAATTAGGTTAAACCATCCCAAAGGTTCGCTAATAAGGAAGTCCATTTTAAACTTTTCAAATTAATCTAAATTAAGATAATATTATCTAATCAAACTACGGTAAACTAGTAACTTCTGACAAAGCTAGTCTCAGTCAAAAGGTTCTCTTAAAAACTAACTAATCTAAACAGGCTCCAAATCGTACTACCGCTCCCCGGCAGCGGCGCCAAAAATTTAACTACCCCGTGATATGCCCGAATCGGACGGTTTATTTATGCGGAGTCGTTAGGTCGCAAAATGTCAGTTCATGATACCAACGGGAGAAGTTGAATGTTTAATTTATATGTGCTGGTGTAGTGACCTGAACTTTTCCATGTTTATATATATTAATTGAGATTAATATTTACATGATTAAATGTTTCCAACATGTTAAGCAATCAAACTTGTTAAGACTTGATTAATTGAAATATGTTTCATATAGACAATTGACCACCCAAGTTGACCGGTGATTCACGAACGTTAAAACTTGTAAAAACTATATGATGACATATATATGGATATATATATAGTTAACATGATACTATGATAAGTAAACATATCATTAAGTATATTAACAATGAACTACATATGTAAAAACAAGACTACTAACTTAATGATTTTTAAACGAGACATATATGTAACGATTATCGTTGTAAAGACAGTTAATGTATATATATCATATTAAGAGATATTCATACATGATAATATCACGATAATATAATAATTTAAAATCTCATTTGATATTATAAACATTGGGTTAACAACATTTAACAAGATCGTTAACCTAAAGGTTTCAAAACAACACTTACATGTAACGACTAACGATGACTTAACGACTCAGTTAAAATGTATATACATGTAGTGTTTTAATATGTATTTATACACTTTTGAAAGACTTCAATACACTTATCAAAATACTTCTACTTAACAAAAATGCTTACAATTACATCCTCGTTCAGTTTCATCAACAATTCTACTCGTATGCACCCGTATTCGTACTCGTACAATACACAGCTTTTAGATGTATGTACTATTGGTATATACACTCCAATGATCAGCTCTTAGCAGCCCATGTGAGTCACCTAACACATGCGGGAACCATCATTTGGCAACTAGCATGAAATATCTCATAAAATTACAAAAATATGAGTAATCATTCATGACTTATTTACATGAAAACAAAATTACATATCCTTTATATCTAATCCATACACCAACGACCAAAAACACCTACAAACACTTTCATTCTTCAATTTTCTTCATCTAATTGATCTCTCTCAAGTTCTATCTTCAAGTTCTAAGTGTTCTTCATAAATTCCAAAAGTTCTAGTTTCATAAAATCAAGAATACTTTCAAGTTTGCTAGCTCACTTCCAATCTTGTAAGGTGATCATCCAACCTCAAGAAATCTTTGTTTCTTACAGTAGGTTATCATTCTAATACAAGGTAATAATCATATTCAAACTTTGGTTCAATTTCTATAACTATAACAATCTTATTTCAAGTGATGATCTTACTTGAACTTGTTTTCGTGTCATGATTCTGCTTCAAGAACTTCGAGCCATCCAAGGATCCATTGAAGCTAGATCCATTTTTCTCTTTTCCAGTAGGTTTATCCAAGGAACTTAAGGTAGTAATGATGTTCATAACATCATTCGGTTCATACATATAAAGCTATCTTATTCGAAGGTTTAAACTTGTAATCACTAGAACATAGTTTAGTTAATTCTAAACTTGTTCGCAAACAAAAGTTAATCCTTCTAACTTGACTTTTAAAATCAACTAAACACATGTTCTATATCTATATGATATGCTAACTTAATGATTTAAAACCTGGAAACACGAAAAACACCGTAAAACCGGATTTACGCCGTCGTAGTAACACCGCGGGCTGTTTTAGGTTAGTTAATTAAAAACTTTGATAAACTTTGATTTAAAAGTTGTTATTCTGAGAAAATGATTTTTATTATGAACATGAAACTATATCCAAAAATTATGGTTAAACTCAAAGTGGAAGTATGTTTTCTAAAATGGTCAACTAGACGTCGTTCTTTCGACTGAAATGACTACCTTTACAAAAATGACTTGTAACTTATTTTTCCGACTATAAACCTATACTTTTTCTGTTTAGATTCATAAAATATAGTTCAATATAAAACCATAGCAATTTGATTCACTCAAAACGGATTTAAAATGAAGAAGTTATGGGTAAAACAAGATTGGATAATTTTTCTCATTTTAGCTACGTGGAAATTGGTAACAAATCTATTCCAACCATAACTTAATCAACTTGTATTGTATATTATGTAATCTTGAGATACCATAGACACGTATACAATGTTTCGACCTATCATGTCGACACATCTATATATATTTCGGAACAACCATAGACACTCTATATGTGAATGTTGGAGTTAGCTATACAGGGTTGAGGTTGATTCCAAAATATATATAGTTTGAGTTGTGATCAATACTGAGATACGTATACACTGGGTCGTGGATTGATTCAAGATAATATTTATTGATTTATTTCTGTACATCTAACTGTGGACAACTAGTTGTAGGTTACTAACGAGGACAGCTGACTTAATAAACTTAAAACATCAAAATATATTAAAAGTGTTGTAAATATATTTTGAACATACTTTGATATATATGTATATATTGTTATAGGTTCGTGAATCAACCAGTGGCCAAGTCTTACTTCCCGACGAAGTAAAAATCTGTGAAAGTGAGTTATAGTCCCACTTTTAAAATCTAATATTTTTGGGATGAGAATACATGCAGGTTTTATAAATGATTTACAAAATAGACACAAGTACGTGAAACTACATTCTATGGTTGAATTATCGAAATCGAATATTCCCCTTTTTATTAAGTCTGGTAATCTAAGAATTAGGGAACAGACACCCTAATTGACGCGAATCCTAAAGATAGATCTATTGGGCCTAACAAACCCCATCCAAAGTACCGGATGCTTTAGTATTTCGAAAATTATATCATATCCGAAGGGTGTCCCGGAATGATGGGGATATTCTTATATATGCATCTTGTTAATGTCGGTTACCAGGTGTTCACCTTATGAATGATTTTTATCTCTATGTATGGGATGTGTATTGAAATATGAAATCTTGTGGTCTATTATTATGATTTGATATATATAGGTTAAACCTATAACTCACCAACATTTTTGTTGACGTTTTAAGCATGTTTATTCTCAGGTGATTATTAAGAGCTTCCGCTGTCGCATACTTAAATAAGGACGAGATTTGGAGTCCATGCTTGTATGATATTGTGTAAAAAAAAACTGCATTCAAGAAACTTATTTTGTTGTAACATATTTGTATTGTAAACCATTATGTAATGGTCGTGTGTAAACAGGATATTTTAGATTATCATAATTTGATAATCCACGTAAAGCTTTTTAAACCTTTATTGATGAAATAAAGGTTATGGTTTGTTTTAAAAATGAATGCAGTCTTTGAAAAACGTCTCATATAGAGGTCAAAACCTCGCAACGAAATCAATTAATATGGAACGCTTTTAATCAATAAGAACGGGACATTTCAGTTGGTATCCGAGCGTTGGTCTTAGAGAACCAGAATTTTGCATTAGTGTGTCTTATCGAGTTTGTTAGGATGCATTAGTGAGTCTGGACTTCGACCGTGTTTACTTGAAAAATGATTGCTTAACAAATTTTGTTGGAAACTATATATTTTTAACATGTGAATATTATGTGATATATTAATCTCTTAACGCGTTTGATATTATGTGATAGATGTCTACCTCTAGAACAAGTCCCATTGACTCACCTAATAATAATGAAGAGTCAAATGTAAATTGGAATGATTCGTGGACTGATTCACAAGTTCCCGAAGAGGAACCGGAAGAAGAGTCAGAACCGGAAGAAGAATCGGAACCGGAAGAAGAATCGGAACCGGATGAAGAAATAGAACCGGTGGGGGAAATAATAAAACGGTTAAGTAAAAGAAAATCCTCAACCAACCGACCAAGGTTAACTATGGTCAATGGTGTTTCCGCCAAGGAAGCAAAATATTGGGAGGATTACCAATTCTCCGATGAATCGGATTCCGACGAGAATTTCGATGATGTTATAGAAATTACCCCAACTGAATTTAAAAAGGCAAAAGAAAATAATAAGGGAAAGGGCATAAAAATAGAGAAATCTAATTCCAACCCCGATGAACTTTATATGTATCGTCAACCCCCAAAGTCCTTAAGTTGTAACAATGACCCGGGAACCTCTAAACCACCAGGTTTTTCTAAACCAATGTGGATCACGACGGCTCGTATTAGGGGAACATCATATATCCCTAGAAACTTGGCAAAACGAACCAAAACCGAAGAAGAAGAAACAAGCGAGTCGGAATAAGATAGTTGTATTCGTGTGGTGTAATATAAGTAATATAGTGTGCTTATGCTTTATGATATATGTAAAAATTGCTTGTATTAATAAGTATTTTTTTTTATGAATCTAACTCTTGTCTATTTTACAGTATAAAAACACAAAATGGATAGACAACCCAATATTTTAAGAGACCTACCCGGAGACATGATTGATGAAATCTTGTCTAGAGTCGGTCAGAATTCTTCAGCACAACTATTTAAGGCGAGATCAGTTTGTAAGACATTCGAAGAACGTTCCAAGAATGCCTTGGTTTATAAAAGGCTTTCGTTCGAAAGATGGGGGATATCACATTGGGAAATCCATAAGTTACGATGTGTTTACTTTGACGCATATATTGCGGGGAACCCAAATGCTATTTTACGCAATGGGTTAAGAAATTATTTTGACTCAATATATCCGAATATTGGACTTCGTGATTTAGAAAAAGCGGCTAACATGCAATATAAAGAAGCATGTTATGCTTACGGATTAGTAATGTTCGCTTCTCACCAAAGTGAGAACAAGAACATCGGGCTACAACTATTAAACAAAACGTTCCCACAAGTGACGGAGTCGTTAATTGGGGTAAGAAATGAGGTTTTTAGATTGTTACGGGACTGTTGGACATTACGTAACCCTCGTCCCTTTGACGACGTTACAACACGCTGTCTTATCAACGGCCATAACGGTTATGTTCCACAAGACCAAGGATGGGAAGTAGTCCTAGTAAAACCAGAATGCATGACTTGTTTCTGGACGTATGAATTACGTGTCTTTATTGCCTTTGCTGAACGACTTGTGTACTAGCTAGAATTATCTTCACAACCATCTTGTATCAAATTTATTGTGTGCTATATTTCATGCTATATGTAAAATAAGCTGTATTGTAAGTTTGTAAAATATTATGTGAAAGTTTGAACGCGAAATATTATTATAATCAGTTTTTCATATAGAATTGTAGTAGTTGAATTGTATATTAGCTACTAAGTATGAACTTAACGGGTAGGTACTACCCGAATTTAAACTTATAAAACGCTAATATGAAGAAAAAGCTTTTATAAATGAGTTCATATTATGCTACGAAATACTATTAACTACTCTTAATATTCTCTATGATTAACTTGTTCCATTTAATTATTTTGAAGGAAATGGCACCGACTACTCGACACACCGTGAATATGAATGAAGAGGAATTCCGTACTTTTCTAGCTTCAAACATAGCCGCAGTACAGGCTGCGCTACATACCAACAATAACCTTGGATCTAGCAGTACAGGAAATCGTGTAGGATGCACCTACAAAGAATTCACTGCCTGCAAACCTTTGGAATTTGATGGAACCGAAGGACCGATCGGATTGAAACGGTGGACCGAGAAGGTCGAATCGGTGTTTGCCATAAGTAAGTGTACTGAAGAGGACAAAGTAAAGTACGCTACGCATACCTTCACAGGTTCTGCGTTAACATGGTGGAATACCTATCTAGAGCAAGTGGGACAAGACGATGCGTACGCACTACTGTGGTCAGCATTCAAGCACTTGATGAACGAGAAGTACCGTCCCAGAACCGAGGTCAATAAGCTCAAGACAGAACTTAGAGGGTTACGAACCCAAGGATTTGATATTACCACGTACGAAAGATGATTCACAGAATTGTGCCTATTGTGTCCGGGAGCATTCGAAGATGAGGAAGAGAAGATCGACGCGTTTGTGAAAGGATTACCGGAAAGAATCCAAGAAGATATAAGTTCACACGAGCCCGCCTCCATACAACAGGCATGTAGAATGGCTCACAAACTAGTGAACCAGATTGAAGAAAGAATTAAAGAACAGACTGCTGAAGAGGCTAATGTGAAGCAAGTCAAAAGAAAGTGGGAGGAAAACGGTGATAAGAATCACCAATACAACAACAACAGCAATTACAACAATAATCGCAACAATTATCCCAACAATCGCAACATCAATCGCAACTACAACAAACGGCCCAACAACAACAACAACAACAACAACAACAACTACAACAATCATCCCAACAACAATAATAACCGCAACAACAACAACAACAATCAGAAGCAGCTATGCCAAAGGTGTGAAAAGTATCACTCGGGGTTCTGCACCAAATTTTGCAACAAGTGTAAAAGAAATGGTCATAGTGCGGCAAAGTGTGAGGTCTACGGACCAGGGGTTAATAGAACGAAAGGAACAAATGGTGTCGGAACGAGTAATGGCGGAGCAAGTAGTGTCGGAGCAAGTTATGCCAATGTAGTTTGTTAAAAATGTGGAAAACCGGGCCACATTATTAGAAATTTCCCGAACCAGGAGAACACGAATGGACAAGGCCGTGGAAGAGTTTTCAATATTAATGCGGTAGAGGCACAGGAAGACCCGGAGCTTGTTACGGGTACGTTTCTTATTGACAATAAATCTTCTTACGTTTTATTTGATTCGGGTGCGGATAGAAGCTATATGAGTAGAGATTTTTGTGCTAAATTAAGTTGTCCATTGACGCCTTTGGATAGTAAATTTTTACTCGAATTAGCAAATGGTAAATTAATTTCAGCAGATAATATATGTCAGAATCGAGAAATTAAACTGGTTAGCGAAACATTTAAGATTGATTTGATACCAGTAGAGTTAGGGAGTTTTGATGTGATAATCGGTATGGACTGGTTGAAAGAAGTGAAAGCAGAAATCGTTTGTTACAAAAATGCAATTCGCATTATACGAGAAAAAGGAAAACCCTTAATGGTGTACGGAGAAAAGGGCAACACGAAGCTACATCTTATTAGTAATTTGAAGGCACAAAAACTAATAAGAAAAGGTTGCTATGCTGTTCTAGCACATGTCGAGAAAGTACAAACTGAAGAAAAGAGCATCAATGATGTTCCCATTGCAAAAGAATTTCCCGATGTATTTCCGAAAGAATTACCGGGATTACCCCCACATCGATCCGTTGAATTTCAAATAGATCTTGTACCAGGAGCTGCACCAATAGCTCGTGCTCCTTACAGACTCGCACCCAGCGAGATGAAAGAACTGCAAAGCCAATTACAAGAACTTTTAGAGCGTGGTTTCATTCGACCAAGCACATCACCGTGGGGAGCTCCTGTTTTGTTTGTCAAGAAGAAAGATGGTACATTCAGGTTGTGTATCGACTACCGAGAGTTGAACAAACTTACCATCAAGAACCGCTACCCACTACCGAGAATCGACGACTTATTTGATCAACTACAAGGCTCGTCTGTTTATTCAAAGATTGACTTACGTTCCGGGTATCATCAAATGCGGGTGAAAGAAGATGATATTCCAAAGACTGCTTTCAGAACACGTTACGGTCATTACGAGTTTATGGTCATGCCGTTTGGTTTAACTAATGCACCAGCTGTGTTCATGGACCTTATGAACCGAGTGTGTGGACCATACCTTGACAAGTTTGTCATTGTTTTCATTGATGACATACTTATTTACTCAAAGAATGACCAAGAACACGGTGAACATTTGAGAAAGGTGTTAGAAGTATTGAGGAAGGAAGAATTGTACGCTAAGTTTTCAAAGTGTGCATTTTGGTTGGAAGAAGTTCAATTCCTCGGTCACATAGTGAACAAAGAAGGTATTAAGGTGGATCCGGCAAAGATAGAAACTGTTGAAAAGTGGGAAACCCCTAAAACTCCGAAACACATACGCCAGTTTTTAGGACTAGCTGGTTACTACAGAAGGTTCATCGAAGACTTTTCTAGAATAGCAAAACCCTTGACTGCATTAACGCATAAAGGGAAGAAATTTGAATGGAATGATGAACAAGAGAAAGCGTTTCAGTTATTGAAGAAAAAGCTAACTACGGCACCTATATTGTCATTGCCTGAAGGGAATGATGATTTTGTGATTTATTGTGACGCATCAAAGCAAGGTCTCGGTTGTGTATTAATGCAACGAACGAAGGTGATTGCTTATGCGTCTAGACAATTGAAGATTCACGAACAAAATTATACGACGCATGATTTGGAATTAGGCGCGGTTGTTTTTGCATTAAAGACTTGGAGGCACTACTTATATGGGGTCAAAAGTATTATATATACCGACCACAAAAGTCTTCAACACATATTTAATCAGAAACAACTGAATATGAGGCAGCGTAGGTGGATTGAATTGTTGAATGATTACGACTTTGAAATTCGTTACCACCCAGGGAAGGCAAATGTGGTAGCCGATGCCTTGAGCAGGAAGGACAGAGAACCCATTAGAGTAAAATCTATGAATATAATGATTCATAATAACCTTACTACTCAAATAAAGGAGGCGCAACAAGGAGTTTTAAAAGAGGGAAATTTAAAGGATGAAATACCCAAAGGATCGGAGAAGCATCTTAATATTCGGGAAGACGGAACCCGGTATAGGGCTGAAAGGATTTGGGTACCAAAATTTGGAGATATGAGAGAAATGGTACTTAGAGAAGCTCATAAAACCAGATACTCAATACATCCTGGAACGGGGAAGATGTACAAGGATCTCAAGAAACATTTTTGGTGGCCGGGTATGAAAGCCGATGTTGCTAAATACGTAGGAGAATGTTTGACGTGTTCTAAGGTCAAAGCTGAGCATCAGAAACCATCAGGTCTACTTCAACAACCCGAAATCCCGGAATGGAAATGGGAAAACATTACCATGGATTTCATCACTAAATTGCCAAGGACTACAAGTGGTTTTGATACTATTTGGGTAATAGTTGACCGTCTCACCAAATCAGCACACTTCCTGCCAATAAGAGAAGATGACAAGATGGAGAAGTTAGCACGACTGTATTTGAAGGAAGTCGTCTCCAGACATGGAATACCAATCTCTATTATCTTTGATAGGGATGGCAGATTTATTTCAAGATTCTGGCAGACATTACAGCAAGCATTAGGAACTCGTCTAGACATGAGTACTGCCTATCATCCACAAACTGATGGGCAGAGCGAAAGGACGATACAAATGCTTGAAGACATGCTACGAGCATGTGTTATTGATTTCGGAAATAGTTGGGATCGACATCTACCGTTAGCAGAATTTTCCTACAACAACAGCTACCATTCAAGCATTGAGATGGCGCCGTTTGAAGCACTTTATGGTAGAAAGTGCAGGTCTCTGATTTGTTGGAGTGAAGTGGGGGATAGACAGATTACGGGTCCGGAGATTATACAAGAAACTACCGAGAAGATCATCCAAATTCAACAACGGTTGAAAACCGCCCAAAGTCGACAAAAGAGCTACGCTGACATTAAAAGAAAAGATATAGAATTTGAAATTGGAGAGATGGTCATGCTTAAAGTTGCACCTTGGAAAGGCGTTGTTCGATTTGGTAAACGAGGGAAATTAAATCCAAGGTATATTGGACCATTCAAGATTATTGATCGTGTCGGACCAGTAGCTTACCGACTAGAGTTACCTCAACAACTCGCGGCTGTACATAACACTTTCCACGTCTCGAATTTGAAGAAATGTTTTGCTAAAGAAGATCTCACTATTCCGTTAGATGAAATCCAAATCAACGAAAAACTTCAATTAATCGAAGAACCCGTCGAAATAATGGATCGTGAGGTTAAAAGACTTAAGCAAAACAAGATACCAATGGTTAAGGTTCGATGGAATGCTCGTAGAGGACCCGAGTTCACCTGGGAGCATGAAGATCAGATGAAGAAGAAATACCCGCATCTATTTCCAGAAGATTCGTCAACACCTTCAACAGCTTAAAATTTCGGGACGAAATTTATTTAACGGGTAGGTACTGTAGTGACCCGAACTTTTCCATGTTTATATATATTAATTGAGATTGATATTTACATGATTAAATGTTTCCAACATGTTAAGCAATCAAACTTGTTAAGACTTGATTAATTGAAATATGTTTCATATAGACAATTGACCACCCAAGTTGACCGGTGATTCACGAACGTTAAAACTTGTAAAAACTATATGATGACATATATATGGATATATATATATATAGTTAACATGATACTATGATAAGTAAACATATCATTAAGTATATTAACAATGAACTACATATGTAAAAACAAGACTACTAACTTAATGATTTTTAAACGAGACATATATGTAACGATTATCGTTGTAAAGACAGTTAATGTATATATATCATATTAAGAGATATTCATACATGATAATATCACGATAATATAATAATTTAAAATCTCATTTGATATTATAAACATTGGGTTAACAACATTTAACAAGATCGTTAACCTAAAGGTTTCAAAACAACACTTACATGTAACGACTAACGATGACTTAACGACTCAGTTAAAATGTATATACATGTAGTGTTTTAATATGTATTTATACACTTTTGAAAGACTTCAATACACTTATCAAAATACTTCTACTTAACAAAAATGCTTACAATTACATCCTCGTTCAGTTTCATCAACAATTCTACTCGTATGCACCCGTATTCGTACTCGTACAATACACAGCTTTTAGATGTATGTACTATTGGTATATACACTCCAATGATCAGCTCTTAGCAGCCCATGTGAGTCACCTAACACATGTGGGAACCATCATTTGGCAACTAGCATGAAATATCTCATAAAATTACAAAAATATGAGTAATCATTCATGACTTATTTACATGAAAACAAAATTACATATCCTTTATATCTAATCCATACACCAACGACCAAAAACACCTACAAACACTTTCATTCTTCAATTTTCTTCATCTAATTGATCTCTCTCATGTTCTATCTTCAAGTTCTAAGTGTTCTTCATAAATTCTAAAAGTTCTAGTTTCATAAAATCAAGAATACTTTCAAGTTTGCTAGCTCACTTCCAATCTTGTAAGGTGATCATCCAACCTCAAGAAATCTTTGTTTCTTACAGTAGGTTATCATTCTAATACAAGGTAATAATCATATTCAAACTTTGGTTCAATTTCTATAACTATAACAATCTTATTTCAAGTGATGATCTTACTTGAACTTGTTTTCGTGTCATGATTCTGCTTCAAGAACTTCGAGCCATCCAAGGATCCATTGAAGCTAGATCCATTTTTCTATTTTCCAGTAGGTTTATCCAAGGAACTTAAGGTAGTAATGATGTTCATAACATCATTCTATTCATACATATAAAGCTATCTTATTCGAAGGTTTAAACTTGTAATCACTAGAACATAGTTTAGTTAATTCTAAACTTGTTCGCAAACAAAAGTTAATCCTTCTAACTTGACTTTTAAAATCAACTAAACACATGTTCTATATCTATATGATATGCTAACTTAATGATTTAAAACCTGGAAACACGAAAAACACCGTAAAACCGGATTTACGCCGTCGTAGTAACACCGCGGGCTGTTTTGGGTTAGTTAATTAAAAACTTTGATAAACTTTGATTTAAAAGTTGTTATTCTGAGAAAATGATTTTTATTATGAACATGAAACTATATCCAAAAATTATGGTTAAACTCAAAGTGGAAGTATGTTTTCTAAAATGGTCATCTAGACGTCGTTCTTTCGACTGAAATGACTACCTTTACAAAAATGACTTGTAACTTATTTTTCCGACTATAAACCTATACTTTTTCTGTTTAGATTCATAAAATAGAGTTCAATATAAAACCATAGCAATTTGATTCACTCAAAACGGATTTAAAATGAAGAAGTTATGGGTAAAACAAGATTGGATAATTTTTCTCATTTTAGCTACGTGGAAATTGGTAACAAATCTATTCCAACCATAACTTAATCAACTTGTATTGTATATTATGTAATCTTGAGATACCATAGACACGTATACAATGTTTCGACCTAGCATGTCGACACATCTATATATATTTCGGAACAACCATAGACACTCTATATGTGAATGTTGGAGTTAGCTATACAGGGTTGAGGTTGATTCCAAAATATATATAGTTTGAGTTGTGATCAATACTGAGATACGTATACACTGGGTCGTGGATTGATTCAAGATAATATTTATCGATTTATTTCTGTACATCTAACTGTGGACAACTAGTTGTAGGTTACTAACGAGGACAGCTGACTTAATAAACTTAAAACATCAAAATATATTAAAAGTGTTGTAAATATATTTTGAACATACTTTGATATATATGTATATATTGTTATAGGTTCGTGAATCAACCAGTGGCCAAGTCTTACTTCCCGACGAAGTAAAAATCTGTGAAAGTGAGTTATAGTCCCACTTTTAAAATCTAATATTTTTGGGATGAGAATACATGCAGGTTTTATAAATGATTTACAAAATAGATACAAGTACGTGAAACTACATTCTATGGTTGAATTATCGAAATCGAATATGCCCCTTTTTATTAAGTCTGGTAATCTAAGAATTAGGGAACAGACACCCTAATTGACGCGAATCCTAAAGATAGATCTATTGGGCCTAACAAACCCCATCCAAAGTACCGGATGCTTTAGTATTTCGAAAATTATATCATATCCGAAGGGTGTCCCGGAATGATGGGGATATTCTTATATATGCATCTTGTTAATGTCGGTTACCAGGTGTTCACCATATGAATGATTTTTATCTCTATGTATGGGATGTGTATTGAAATATGAAATCTTGTGGTCTATTATTATGATTTGATATATATAGGTTAAACCTATAACTCACCAACATTTTTGTTGACGTTTTAAGCATGTTTATTCTCAGGTGATTATTAAGAGCTTCCGCTGTCGTATACTTAAATAAGGACGAGATTTGGAGTCCATGCTTGTATGATATTGTGTAAAAAAAAAAACTGCATTCAAGAAACTTATTTTGTTGTAACATATTTGTATTGTAAACCATTATGTAATGGTCGTGTGTAAACAGGATATTTTAGATTATCATTATTTGATAATCCACGTAAAGCTTTTTAAACCTTTATTGATGAAATAAAGGTTATGGTTTGTTTTAAAAATGAATGCAGTCTTTGAAAAACGTCTCATATAGAGGTCAAAACCTCGCAACGAAATCAATTAATATGGAACGTTTTTAATCAATAAGAACGGGACATTTTAGCTGGGCCTAAATCTATTATTCCTTCCTATGGGTTAGCAAGGGCAAATATGACCTAGGGTCGTTCCTTGAGCGGTCGAATTTGAAACGGAGCTTATATAGATAATTTAGTAATTAAGATTGGGTTTATACACAATTTATTATCCAAGATTAGTGGCCAGGTACACCTTGTTTGGAGAAGCAGGATCCTTCTGGTCCCAATAAATTGGCGACTATTCGGAAAATCTAATAACCAAGTCCACCCGGTTAGACACCACTTTTATCCGGAATATCAAATTGTGTAAATGCAATAGTTGGGTTGAATAGTTTGTATAATTGTAATTAAGATATTAAAGCAATATAATTAAAATAAGCTAGCTAGCATGCAACAACTAAGGACAGAGAAGATGTGGTTCACCATGATTTAAGATAACGTAGTGTCAGGATGATTGCGATACACTCATTGGATAGATATACCTTGGTGTGAACACTAGATTCCCTACTAAGCGGTTTCCCGGTTAGCATGTCACGAGGAACTAGGCTTTGAAGATTCTGATCGGATGGACTATGCTCAACTCCCGACGCTTTATCTGGTTTAAGGATATAAGCGGCCCATCTTGGATGCAGTGCATACCTTGAGCGCATGAATAAAGTAGCATAGCCATATATAGATAATATCCAACCTTTCTTAACACCTTAGTGTATCACCCAAGTGAGTATTTATGATTGTGTTTCGAATCCCTTTCTGTTAATGGTTTGGTAAAATCTAAGGGTTTGTAGACAAATTAAAACAGCTGATAGTTCTCAGTCATCCTTGAAGATTCATAAGCTTAGTTTGTATTGTAGTGCGTTAAACTCCCATTTATGACTTAAACCAGCCCTTACTTAAATCTACCCAATAAATCTCTTAGTTATCCACCATGTACTAGACTTATAGTGGTTCCATAGCTTCTAACCTTGACCATGCTCAAGTGGTCCTATAGTACATCAACACTGTACTCTACTGTTGCAACAGTATTTCCTCGAGTCTTATACTCTTGACCAATGTCTTGATCTGGTCCTACGGTAATTCCCCATGTACTTTATAGTATTTCCAACGGGTTCATACATTGACCAATGTATAAACACAGATAACTAATTACCTTTATAATGTCGACTTTATAACAGGTTTTAATCACGTTTATTGGTGGAAGGACGATAATAACGAGGTTTAATATCATAGACAGAAAGCGAGTACGAAATTATAATCATCCCTAACTAACATTGTTAAATCATGGCAAACAGTCAAGCAATTACTCACACATCATGGCAACAAGCATTTCTAACATCAGTAAGTCATAAACATCGAACAAAAATATTATAATAAACTAATAAAAGAAAGGATAGATATTACCGAATAATGTCGGCAGAATAACACTTGTATTTCTTCATAATATCCATACCATTACAATGCTTGAAAGCCTCTACTACTAACTACATACTAATCTCCTATTGATCACTAGAGAGCGACAATAGAGAGATAATTACATTTCCTAATCTCTGTACTTTTCTCTCTAGAAACTATAGAGAGAAAGTAGAGAGAGAACTAATCTCCTATAGATCACTAGAGAGCGACTATAGAGAGATATTTGAGAGAGAAGTGAAGAATTGGTGTGTGTTTTGGTGTGTTGGAATGAGAAATGAAGCCCTCCTTTTATAAGCAAAGCTTGGGGGCAAAATTGTAATTTTTGGCCAAAAAACGCCTGGCAGGCCGTTTGGCAAGGTGAACTGGCAGGCCATATTTTCTGAAAAACACCTGGCAGGCCGTATGGCAAGGTGCACTGGAAGGCCGTATTTGGCAGGCCATTTGCATACTGGAAGCACTTATGGCAGCCCATTTGGCAGGCCGTATTTGGTGCTGGTCAGCCTTGATTCACTGGATCGTAACTTGATTTCTTGTCTTTCACCGTTTTCGCTCTAGAATCTTCGTTTTAGCTCTGTTTTTGACGATTCTTGCGCCCACGCATTTGTAATTGAATATCCTACAATATGAGTTTAAGTAATTAAACTTTTCCATAATTTATTAAATAAGTTATTTAAACGCGAGTTAATCATCTTAGCCGGTTTTGCTCGTTTTTCCTCGTTTCTCATCCGTTTTTAGTGATTCTTGAAACATAGCCTTTGTAATGACCAAATCTACCAACTTAACCAACAAAGTGATTATTTTGGCAATAAAGTTTGGAACTTTATGGTTTTAGGACTCAATATCGGGGGTAAAAATATGACTTTTTGGCCGATATCAGATGTGTAACAGATTGGAGATAGGAACAAAATGAAGGAGAAAAGAAAATAAAAAAATATAAAGAAAGATTGTGATTGCTAACAGAATGGAATAATTTTAGTCAACAGCTGAGTCTGAGTATATTGCTGCAGCTCACTGTTGTTCACAAGTTTTGTAGATGCAAACTCAACTTTTGGACTATGGCTTTAGGATTTCTAAGACCCCAATTTACTGTAATTCACAAAGTGCTATTGCAATTACTAGCAACCCGGTCTAGCATTCTAAGACTAAACACATAGATATTCGTTATCATTTCATTAAGGACATGCCCTTAGATGAACTTAGGCTAAAGTTCTTGATAAAATAAATTGGCATGGTAGAATATAGTACTTGACATTCCATAGATCTTTTGGGACTTATAATTGGGATCATGTGTTTAGGGGGAGTAATATTTTTCTAGGGGGAGCAACTGATTTCTTCTGCTTTAGATATTATCTTTCAAGGGGGAGCCTTTATATTTCTGTTAACTTCCTGGGTTTATTTTTTCAATGGTTATGAAAGGGGGAGGCAACTCATTGATATCATGTTTTAAGGGGGAATTACTTCATTTTCTTGGAAACATATCAAAATGCTAATTTACATTCTTGTATATCACATTTTGAGGGGGAGAAAAAGGGTGAAAATGAAAAGGAAATAGATTTTTCAAAAGTGAATTCATAAACTCTTTGTTTCTTTTCTGAAATAATTCACTAAGGCTTGTATACATCTCAGTATGCAACCCGTTTTATCAACTGGTATCACTGAAGATTTGTACTTTGTACATAATTCAAAGTTTTTTTAAGTATAAATCTTGTTTTGAGAAAATTCATAAAAACTGGAAAAGTTAAAATCCAAAAAGATTTGAAGTTTACTGAATAAATGCTAATTTTAGCATCATACCAAATCTGACAACCAACAGCACAGATTCGGTAAGTTCAATATTTTCAAAAATTATCTCAGAAATATTTTTCATTGAAAAATGTGATAATCTTGAATGATCCTTGATAAAGATTTGTCAAAATTTGAAGTTAATTTGTTTAAATTTGAAAATGGACTGCATTCGGTAAAATAGACCCATTCGGTAAGGCCCATGTTTTTAAAATCATTCGGTATCTATAAATAGGAGGGTCAAAGTCAACTTTCTCTCACCTTGTATTAATTGCATACCGAATCTGCCTTAACTTACCGAGTCTGCCTAATCTACTGAGTCCGGTCTTCTGTATCTTCAAATTCTTGGTATTTCTTTACTTTAATCAAATCTAAGATGCACATATTGTAGATCTGAGATAATTGAATGTTTATAAACCAGAAAAGATTACAAATAACAAGACTGTGACACTTAATTTTGAAAAAGTGTTGATTATACCGAATCTAAGTCGAATATCTTGAATCTTAGATTAAACTCATATGATTAGGATAATTAACATGAAATTTGTTCTAATCTATGTTAAATTGATTGATCTATCAATTGACTGAGTCGGATTGCATGTTTAATTGTGTATTTGATGGATTCTGTATATACCAAATGTGTTCTTGCTACAGTACCGAGTCTGTTCAAATGATTAACATTTTTTTCTGATTTAATTGAGTTGTTAATTGATTATGATTATGTTTTTGCATGTTGTGAGACTGAATATACATGTTTGAGTGATTATCTGTGAATTTTGAAGATACCGAATCTGTTCTTGGCATGATACCGAGTCTGCTATTGGGTACTTTAAAATAATTTGTTTTTGACTTGAAACACTTCACATGGTTACCGAATCTACAGTATTCATGAATACCGAATCTGCTTAGTTGTGCTCAAATTGACTAAGTGTTGTTCTGATTCTTTATGTTACATATTGATTATGCATGATGATTTTGTAATGTGATGAATATCGTATGAATATCATGTTTTTCAAATGTTTGTTCATAATTGGAATAAATGATTTTTATTTTGGGATTTAACAAGTTTCAAAAGGTCTTAAAACCATTTAAGAATTAAAACAAAGAGGAAGCATGTAATTACCAATTTAAACTTGTTAATCTTTAATCAATTAAAGTCAAATCCCAAGTAGGATCAAGTTATGAAATATGCTTACAAAATAAAAGGATGTTTAGAGGTTATACCTCCTCAAGCTTGTTGAGGGCTGATTTGGTACAAGAAGGATGAAAGTGAAGATGAAAAACTTCAAGCTTTGGTTACACCAACACTACCCATAATTGAGTTTGGATTTAAGACACTTAATCGCCTTAAAACCGAGCTTAAAACCCTTTCCTTTTGCACCCAAAATTCTGGTCAGCAGCAACTAGAAGGAATGATGATGAATGTAGCTTCAAATGGATGAAACCTCAAGTTGTTATACCCCAAGCTTGACACCAACACCTAGTACTTTAGTTAGGATTTAATTAGACACTTGATTTTAGCTTACACAACAAGTTTGCAACCCACCTTTGAGTCCTCAAAGGCCTACGGCCAAAAACAGCAGCAGCAAAAAAAATGGTGCAGTTTTTGAAGTCTATTTGATGTATATGCATGTGTGTTAGTGACTTTGAGTCAAGGAACATGTTTATAGATTGATGCAAAAGCATGGCTAACTAAAGAAAGGAATCTCTAGTATGTGCACTTGACTCCCAGTGCCACTTCAAATTTGTTTATAAAAAATTAGTTTTATAAAAGAATTAGTTTTTATAAAACCATTTTTATAAACCTTCAAATATATATATATATATATATATATATATATATATATATATATATAACCAAATTATTTAACCTATAAATAACTAAAACCATAATATATAAATTATTCCATAATTTATATATATGTACACATCAAGTAATATTTCAGAAAACCGTTTTTCTTAAAGTTCAAGTGTCGCGTATTTAATCAATGATCCAATCGTTAAGATTAAATACGTATAAGGTGTTGATAAGCTTGTTATTGGGTATGACCCGACTTGGATCAAAACATATTAGCCACATTAATTTAATGTCTCTCGGGCATACGAAATACCTTCAATCTCCCACTTGCACGAGAAACATAAGAAATTAATGCAAGTGATGGATACCACCTAACGACCGTCCATCACCCCCCAATGTGTTATGACTTAGTGCCATTCAATAACATCATCCCTTTTGAGTTCCCCTCTCGAATGTGAATAGGTGAATCTTTCATTATTTCCTTTTGTCCTAGATGTCATGTTAAATCCAAGAGACACAGAGTGATCACTCTCTTCTAGATTTAACTTTATCAGGCCTTAGACATCTGACTCTCAACGAATAAGAGGGACAAATTCCATCTTGACTAAATACGTCCTAAATATATACCTTGCATTATACTTGAGCTCTTCCTTATGAACTACCATGTTTCAGAATAGCGAAGGAAAGAATCAAGGTACAATACTTGGTAAATATCCGAACCCAATATGTATCTCAGGTCAGAGGATACAATGATATTCGCCTTTACTCAAGATTACATGTGATCAACCACAAAGGCTCCATTTAGTAAATCTTGAGGGCGGGTCTTCCAATATTTGTATCCCACAAATATCTATGAATCTTGGTTGCAACCTTGCCCCACATTCAGCCCGTGAATGTATACCAATCCAAGTTCATAATAGTCTAAACCTCACACTTGTTCCCACAAATGTAATCGACTACAGAATTTAGAATAATTACTTATTCATGGATAAAATATGCAAAATAGGAACATGACTCAAGATTAATAAATTAATACCATAATTTTAAAAAAATTTCGTTCCGTTATAATACTTAAAATAGATCATGACTAATCACTAGAATATTGAAGCCCTAATGCACAAACATGTTCTGTATGTTTTGCTCCATGTAAGAGCTTCGTGAGAGGATCCGCTATATTAAGATCTGTGTGAACTTTACGAATACATATCTTTCCCTTTTCAACTTCATCCCTTATGTAGTTGAATCTCCGCTCAATGTGACGGGTCTTTTGGTGAGCACGAGGTTCCTTGATTTGAGCAATCGCACCCTAGTTGTCACAAAATATCTCAAGAGGGTCCTGAATGAAAGGGGCTACTCTTAAGTCGTCGATGAATTTCTTCATCCATGCAGCTTCCTGAGCTGCCAATGAGGCAGCAATGTACTCCGACTCTGTAGTGGATAATGCAACAACATCCTGTTTTGAACTCTTCCAAGAGACCGTACCTCCATTTAACATGAAGACATAACCGGACTGTGACCGAGAATCATCTTGATCAGTTTGGAAACTTGCGTCCACGTAACCTTTTACAGCGAGTTCCTCCTCACCAGACCCATATATTAGAAACATATCCTTAGTCCTCCTAAGGTATTTCAATATACTTTTGACAGCAATCCAATGACTGTTCCCTGGGTTATTCTGGCATCTACTTGTCAGGCTAAGAGCGCATGACACATCCGGTCTAGTGCATATCATTGCGTACAAGATTAACCCAATAGCAGATGCATATGAGACTTTCTTCATTCTCTCTTGTTCATCTTTCGTGGTAGGGCACTGAGAAGAACTGAGAAGTGTTCCTCTTTGAATAGGTACCAAACCTTTCTTAGAGTTCTCCATCTTGAACCTTTTCAAGATCTTTTCAATGTATACACTTTGATTCAAACCTATCAGTTTCTTGGATCTATCACTGTAGATCCAAATCCCCAAAATGTATTGTGCTTCTCCAAGATCCTTAATGGAGAAGCATTTACTTAGCCAAGTTTTAACACCTTGCGTTTCCGGGATATTGTAAAGACCCGTCCTTATCCACCTGGACAAAGTCTTCAACATTTGGTTCCATTGCGATGATCGACTCCAAGTAATGTCTCTAGTATGAGCTAATGCACAGCGGAAGACTTAATTCGTACCTGAGAATAAACATGCTTTAAAATGTCAACATAAAGTTGGTGAGATATATAGGTTTGATGCTAGCAACGTTATAACTATGGACCACAAGATTTCATGTTTATACATAATACACTCCTCGTGTATGAAAAGTCGTTGAGCACTTGGTAACCATACTTAACATTTAAATCACAGCAGCATATTCTTAAATAAACCCTACACCGTACCAAGTGTAGTAACAAAACGAAGTACTGTGCAACCGTTAAAAACTGGTCGTCCAGCCCGGTTGGGGTTGTCAGGCCCGATAGATCTATCAACAGGATTCGCGTTTACGCTCCTCACATAAATATTAGCTACCAAGTATAAAGAAATATGCCATGGTACAACTCAACGTAGATTTTATTTTTGATCACTTGTGTCCATAACGTAAATCATTTATAAAAACAGCGCATGTATTCTCAGCCCAAAATATTTAGAGTTTAAAAGGGAACTATATACTCACCATACTGTATTTTGTAGTAAAAATACACATAACATCATTGAACACGTATAGGGTTGGCCTCGAATTCACGAACCTATATCATTTATATATATATATATTAACACATATAATAGTAATCGAACAATCTATGTATCATTAATGTATTAATTGTTACTTTAGTTATGTTTTTCATTAAAAACCTAATTAACTACACTTATTAATTTTTATTGTAAAAATATTAGTATAGTTACGTTATATGTAGTAAATATGATTTTATACAACTAATTGTTATTCGATAAATAATATTGATAATAGTAGATAAAAAAAATAATGTTTCATCTTATAACAATATAAAAAAAAATGATACCTTTAATAATAATGATAAAAGAATGATAAAAGAATGATAACTTTAATAATACTTTTAATAATAATAATAATAATAATATCTTTACTGAAATGATAATTTTAATATTTTAATATTAGTAATAATAATGATTTTAATAACTGTAATAATAATAATACTTTTATAATAATGATAATAATTTTAATAGTTATGAAAATAATAATAATAATGATCAAAATTATAATGATAATAATAATACTTAATAACATTAATAATAATAATAATAATAATAATAATAATAATAATAATAATAATAATAATAATAATAATAATAATAATAATAATAATGGGAGTTAAATTAAAAGTGTATACCCTCATAATTGTTTTTCTAAAAAGAAATGGCAAAGACAAGGCTCGAACCTCCGACCTCTTGTTACTCACAAACACTCCTAACCATCTACTCCAATTCCATTTTTCTGTTATAATTCACGATTTAATTCCCTTTAACCATGTTCGCCTGTTTTCATCCCATCAAAGTTATTCGGCCCAAACCCTTACATAAACCCAACATCCTAAACACTTCGGCCCAATCATGTAATTTAATGAATCCAGGTTGCATTTGGGGTCTGTTTCGATCCCTTTTCATGAGATCGACCGTAATGAACAAAAAAAAAATATTATAACACATGGATCACCTCATCTCCTCATCATGGTTACCTCATCTTCCATTAACATCAACTCTAGATTATATAATTGAGAAGGAACTAGTGGGAGTCGACAATGAAGACTTCTATTCCCACTTGTTTATTATAAACCTCAAATCATTATGATCCAATACTTAAATAATCAAGTGGGTTAACTTTGTCTGCCAATATTAAAAAGCATATAATGGTAGTTTCTTAGTTCTTATAACTCAATTCCTATTTATTCTATTGATGTGGGTCTCGTACAGCGAATGTGAAAAAAAAAATTTGGCTGTGATCTTTCCAAACAAACCGAAAGAAGTAACAATGAACTATATTGATCATATGGTGGGTTCGGTTCTAATCATAAAACAGAAAGAAGAAAAAAAAACGTGCAGTAAGTTTTCAAGGTAAGTTGTTTTGGTCTTTATTCAATGATTACAAGAGAGAAGGAACGAAGGGATGGTGTGTTGTGATGGTGGCTATGCGACGGTGAACAGCAGTAGTAGAGGCTACTCTTGATCCCAACAGAAGTCAGGAACAGCAGTTAACAAATGGTTCTTATGGGATGTGGGTTCACGAAAGGAAAAAAAAAATAAAAATAAACAGGAAACCGTTGGGTCTTGTGGTTTGGTTAAGACAATAGAGTTGTGTTTGTGTGTATGTTGATGTATGGTTGATAGAACCAGTTACTGCAGCAGCAACAATTGATTTGGGTTGGTTCATTTTCAAGCATGAAGTGTTTAGTTGGTTTGGGGTTCGAAGGGATCAAGGAAACAATTGTAGGTGGTTCTCAAACAGTAGCAGCTAAACAATGATGATAAGATGATGATTGTTTAGGTGTCGTTGGTGGTTAGGTGATAGAGAAAAGATGGGTGGTTCATGGTGATTGTGAGGTTGAGACGATGATGGTTTCAAGTGGTGCAAGATGGACGAGGAGATTGTGGTGTTGAACGTCGGTGGTTTAATAAAGATATTCGATGTTGATTGATGAAGATAATGGTAGGTTGATTGATCAAGGAAGGTGGTTTAAAGTGGTGGGTGTCGTGATGATTTTGGTGTTGGTTTGGTTGCGTTTCTCGACTGGAAATCGGTAGTAAGGGTGGTGATATGGTGTTTTGCAGAAAGAGAAATGCAAGATGATAGTTTTTATGTAAATGGTATTATATGCACGGGTATATAACATATATATATATATATATATATATATATATATATATATATATATATATATATATATATATATATATATATATATATATATATATATATATATATATATATATATATATATATATATATATATATATATATATATATATATATATCCTATATGATAACTAAATGTGTTAGTATAATAACATTGGATTCTTTCCAAGTTTTTGTTTGTCAACCACTAATTACGGAAATCATGAAATAAATGAAAGAGAGTGATCGTGATATGTAACAATATGTGTAATAGAGTGGCAATCAACAATAGTAAACTTGATAATATAGCAGCCATATAGTTGGCTTTTATCTACCGACGGTTTTAACACAAAGTGCTATATCGTGCTCCGTTGTTAATTAGTGGCAGATGAAAGTCTTCCTAAAATTTCAAATTATAAATACCTATATAAATATATATATTATCTATTTACGAATAGTTGTTCATGAATCATCGGGCATGGTTAAAGGGTATTTGGTTTCATGAATATAGGTTTCAAAGCTTTCGAGACTCAAAATTACAAATTTTGCTTATCGTGTCGGAAACATATAAAGTTTAAGGTTTAAATTTGATCAGAAATTTCCGGGTCGTTACAGTACCCACCCGTTAAAGAAATTTGGTCCCCAAAATTTTTGATCGAAATCGTCCTGACCAACCATAAAATGTCTTTATGACGAATATGAATTGATAACTAGAGTTTTATCACCATTTTGTAATAGTGGTAAAACAATTTGATTAGATGAAGCGTACGAGTGAAGCTGTCACAAGAGATTGAGATAGAGATTTAACTTTTGACGTAGTCACAGTGAATTTCCGGAATTTAAGGGGTTTAAAAAAAATCTTGGAAATCTAAAAGATTTGATTTTTCGGCTAATAAAGAAACTATGATCTTCTTCGATTTAATGCGCCAATCTATTTCAAATTCTTTGCCGGATATTTCACTATAAATCCACTCCTTCGTTTCCTTATTTTTCACAACTCACATCTTCTACTCTTTCTCCTTAATTCCTACTTCAAAACATTCATCGATATGCTCCATCCAATTCTGATTCTTGATATACTCCTAATTTTCACATCCGTCGTTCTTCTCTTTTATCTACCACCGGAGGATTTTATTTACTTCTACTATTATCTTGGGGTTATAGTGTTTTTAATCTTCCCGTGCCTTTACGTGGCAATACGTATTGATATGCACGGTTTGTAGTTTCAGGGTTGTTATTGGGTTTTATATCTTTGTTTATATTTTGAGGTCCCTACTTCTGTAATCATTGCCATCCATAGTTAATACTCTCTCCTATTTGTTGCGATCTATACTCCAATTTTTATTTTGGGGCTTTGTCTCTTCGTTTCTTCTTCCCGTCCTCGAGTCAAGCGAGCAATGGTCCGTAATTCGTAGATATGAAATTTGGAATGAACATAGCTAATGCTCTCAGAAAAGAATGGTAATGGCACGATTTTGGTTTGTCAAATTACCAGAATATTCTGGAAAAGATTGAATTATCAAGAAATATTTTCTTGATATTTTTAGAATTTATATAGAATGTAAGAGTCGTGTAACATGTCACATGATGATGGTACTGTGAATCATCACATTCCATTAGAAACTCAACATGACTTACTGTAATATAATGAAGTTGATCAAGTTTCATTATATTATACTAATTCATGCATCAGTTCCCAACACTGCTTCAGAACATTCCTATTTTAAACTCGAAGGTTTTAGAACTTAGAAACTAACACAGTTTCCTTTATGTTGTAACGCAGATGTTACGGAGAGATAAATGATCGCAGATAAAAATAGTTGTGAAAATATCTCCAAAAATATGGAGAATATGTATAATGGAAGATACGAAGATATCTTATAATATCCAAGATTAGATGATGATGAATATCTATCTGTGAAGGTTTAGAATAAAGAGTAAGATTCTTACTAATGATTTCAGCAGGCACTGAGTCATTTGGATCCCTTGAAGTCAAACTTATTCTTTGTGATCTGTCCACGGCTTACTTCATAGTTTCGCATAATCCGCTTTTCGGTACTAAATTTTCTATTGAGTGTTTCCAATACTCCATTCTTTAACATCAACTTTTGGCCATTAAGACCATCTACAACATGCTGCTTCGTCAGCATTCTCAAAGTTACGAATCTGGGTCATCGGTTATCAAACCAAGGTGGTTTCGGGAGAATTGAGTTTTTAGATGATTAAACGCTGATGGTAATATGATGGAATATGAAAGGATTTCCCGGTAACGATGAGGAAAACTATTCGTATATATCAAAGTTATAATAAGGTTGGTTCGAACGAAAAGTCGAAGTTGGCTTGCTGGAGCTGTGACAAAGTTGGCTACTTTGAAAAGGAATTGCAAGGTTATTTTGGGTAATAATAACACTTAAAGAAATTAACACTGCTACATGTTAAACGTTGACTCAGTCTCCGAGAGTTTTCGAGTGCATAACTATATGCAAGAATCTTTTCTTTCATAGATGAGATGCGGTTGGTTCAACTTCTCGATCGAGGTGTTTTCAAGAATCATGAAAAATTATGAATGCGAATTGTAATCGTCAAGATACGAATGAGGTTTAAAATAGAATCAAGTGGGAAACTTGAAGAATTGTTTAGTTTCATATGTTACAATCAGCATTTTAACTCATTTTAATTGTCCAAAGTTAGCAGTCAAATAATCCAATTGTCCAATGGTCCAATAAATTCATATATAAATTAAATATATAACATTCGAATTAATTAATACGTATCGTGACCCGTGTACCGGTCTCAGTGTCGATCACAACTCAAAGTATATATATATTTTGGAATCAACTCCGACCCTGTATAGCCAACTCCCACCTTCACATATAGAGTGTCTACGGTTGTTCCAAAATATATATATAGATGGGTCAATATGATAAGTCAAAACCTTGTATACGTGTCCCGTTATTTAAATGCGTAAAATAAATAAATATATATCATGACCCATTATACAACGAGTTGTCTCAGAATTAATCCGACGTATTGTTGTACATGTGTCCCGACAGTATGTACAGTGCAGAAATTAACATTGCGAGAATGTAAATTGCGATAAATTAAATGTTAATCAGTTAGCTGGGAACAGTTAGCCGGAATAGTTAGCGTGGAATCCTAACCAAATTTCAATTAATTAATCCGTTTGTTTCTAACAAATTTTATTTTGTCCAATGTTTTCTTCGTTATGCCACTTGTTGGATTCGGATAGGTAAAAATCCAAATATGAAATTTAAATGAAAATGGTTAATCTGGGGTGAACGGATACCTTTATCGGTGATTGTAAGTAGAATAGTAAATGATCATTGAATCAAATTCGAAGAATGTACAGTGTAACTTATTAATGTGAATTCTAAATATTCCTCGGGTACTACCCACCTGTTAAAATATTCTCATCATTAACAGTTTGTACGAAAGAAGTTTTAATTACAATCTTTATGAAAATATACTTGCATATTTATTTTCTTCGGATGTAATTATGAATTTAATGAGTCAATAAGATATTAAACTTATTTGATTTATCGTTATTACTAGATTACATGATCTCTAAAACATTAGAGATTACATAATCGTCATGTCGAACGAAGATTAATGAGGTAGAACGATATGTAAAGCGAAGATAATCGATGTAGAACAATATGTAGAACGAAAATCATACTCGAAGTTCAGATGGTGATATTGAGGCGTGTGATGTTGATATCCGAGGTACAGATTTTGTTATTGAGGTTTATAACGTGGTTATGGTTGAGGGTGATACGGGTACTGTCGGCGTTGATGATGGTGGTACGGATTATACTGCTAGTGCTGCTGCTGGTGTTTGCAACCTTCGCGCCATGTTCTCCACAGCCGTCACGCGAGCTCGTAGTTCGTTAACTTCTGCTCGTACACCGGGATGATTGACGGTTGGAGCGAGCGAATGAACAAGATCTGAAATATGGGATAGTATATAATCGTAACGAGATACTCTAGAAATGAGAGAGAAAATGGTTTCTCGAACAAGTTCGCCGGTAAGTGCTCCAGGTTCATCGCCAAGAGGGCAATTTGGTGGATGAAAGGGATCTTCGATGTGAAATGATTTTTCGGATGTCGGGTGATATTCTAGCTATATAGAATATCTATGTATAATACCAAAGATTTCGTAAACTACAGAGGAATTTACGGCATATGTCAGGCAAGTCTACAGATGCGCTAGGATATGAATTTTTTCTATACACTATCGATGCACTAAATGCAGTAAGACATGTCTAGACTTATGAATGATAAGCAGGCAATTTCCTAAGGATGATAAGCAGATGATTTCCGACTAGGAATGATAAGCAAAACTTTTGACGGCAGACACGGTCAAAGTCCAGACTCACTTAATGTATCCTAACAACTACCAGTTAGACACACTAATGCAAGGCCTGGTTCGCTAAGACCAACGCTCTGATACCACCTATAAAGACCCGTCCTTATCCACCTGGACAAAGTCTTCAACATTTGGTTCCATTGCGATGATCGACTCCAAGTAATGTCTCTAGTATGAGCTAATGCACAGCGGAAGACTTAATTCGTACCTGAGAATAAACATGCTTTAAAATGTCAACATAAAGTTGGTGAGATATATAGGTTTGATGCTAGCAACGTTATAACTATGGACCACAAGATTTCATGTTTATACATAATACACTCCTCGTGTATGAAAAGTCGTTGAGCACTTGGTAACCATACTTAACATTTAAATCACAGCAGCATATTCTTAAATAAACCCTACACCGTACCAAGTGTAGTAACAAAACGAAGTACTGTGCAACCGTTAAAAACTGGTCGTCCAGCCCGGTTGGGGTTGTCAGGCCCGATAGATCTATCAACAGGATTCGCGTTTACGCTCCTCACGTAAATATTAGCTACCAAGTATAAAGAAATATGCCATGGTACAACTCAACGTAGATTTTATTTTTGATCACTTGTGTCCATAACGTAAATCATTTATAAAAACAGCGCATGTATTCTCAGCCCAAAATATTTAGAGTTTAAAAGGGAACTATATACTCACCATACTGTATTTTGTAGTAAAAATACACATAACATCATTGAACACGTATAGGGTTGGCCTCGAATTCACGAACCTATATCATTTATATATATATATATATATATATATATATATATATATATATATATATATATATATATATATATATATATATATTAACACATATAATGGTAATCGAACAATCTATGTATCATTAATGTATTAATTGTTACTTTAGTTATGTTTTTCATTAAAAACCTAATTAACTACACTTATTAATTTTTATTGTAAAAATATTAGTATAGTTACGTTATATGTAGTAAATATGATTTTATACAACTAATTGTTATTCGATAAATAATATTGATAATAGTAGATAAAAAAAATAATGTTTCATCTTATAACAATATAAAAAAAAATGATACCTTTAATAATAATGATAAAAGAATGATAAAAGAATGATAACTTTAATAATACTTTTAATAATAATAATAATAATAATAATATCTTTACTGAAATGATAATTTTAATATTTTAATATTAGTAATAATAATGATTTTAATAACTGTAATAATAATAATAATACTTTTATAATAATGATAATAATATTAATAGTTATGAAAATAATAATAATGATGATCATAATTATAATGATAATAATAATACTTAATAACATTAATAATAATAATAATAATAATAATAATAATAATAATAATAATAATAATAATGGGAGTTAAATTAAAAGTGTATACCCTCATAATTGTTTTTCTAAAAAGAAATGGCAAAGACAAGGCTTGAACCTCCGACCTCTTGTTACTCACAAACACTCCTAACCATCTACTCCAATTCCGTTTTTCTGTTATAATTCACGATTTAATTCCCTTTAACCATGTTCGCCTGTTTTCATCCCATCAAAGTTATTCGGCCCAAACCCTTCCATAAGCCCAACATCCTAAACACTTCGGCCCAATCATGTAATTTAATGAATCCAGGTTGCATTTGGGGTCTGTTTCGATCCCTTTTCATGAGATCGACCGTAATGAACAAAAAAAAAATATTATAACACATGGATCACCTCATCTCCTCATCATGGTTACCTCATCTTCCATTAACATCAACTCTAGATTATATAATTGAGAAGGAACTAGTGGGTGTCGACAATGAAGACTTCTATTCCCACTTGTTTATTATAAACCTCAAATCATTATGATCCAATACTTAAATAATCAAGTGGGTTAACTTTGTCTGCCAATATTAAAAAGCATATAATGGTAGTTTCTTAGTTCTTATAACTCAATTCCTATTTATTCTATTGATGTGGGTCTCGTACAGCGAATGTGAAAAAAAAAAATTTGGCTGTGATCTTTCCAAACAAACCGAAAGAAGTAACAATGAACTATATTGATCATATGGTGGGTTCGGTTCTAATCATAAAATAGAAAGAAGAAAAAAAAACGTGCAGTAAGTTTTCAAGGTAAGTTGTTTTGGTCTTTATTCAATGATTACAAGAGAGAAGGAACGAAGGGATGGTGTGTTGTGATGGTGGCTATGCGACGGTGAACAGCAGTAGTAGAGGCTGCTCTTGATCCCAACAGAAGTCAGGAACAGCAGTTAACAAATGGTTCTTATGGGATGTGGGTTCACGAAAGGAAAAAAAAATAAAAATAAACAGGAAACCGTTGGGTCTTGTGGTTTGGTTAAGACAATAGAGTTGTGTTTCTGTGTATGTTGATGTATGGTTGATAGAACCAGTTACTGCAGCAGCAACAATTGATTTGGGTTGGGTCATTTTCAAGCATGAAGTGTTTAGTTGGTTTGGGGTTCGAAGGGATCAAGTAAACAATTGTAGGTGGTTCTCAAACAGTAGCAGCTAAATAATGATGATAAGATGATGATTGTTTAGGTGTCGTTGGTGGTTAGGTGATAGAGAAAAGATGGGTGGTTCATGGTGATTGTGAGGTTGAGACGATGATGGTTTCAAGTGGTGCAAGATGGACGAGGAGATTGTGGTGTTGAACGTCGGTGGTTTAATAAAGATATTCGATGTTGATTGATGAAGATAATGGTAGGTTGATTGATCAAGGAAGGTGGTTTAAAGTGGTGGGTGTCGTGATGATTTTGGTGTTGGTTTGGTTGCGTTTCTCGACTGGAAATCGGTAGTAAGGGTGGTGATATGGTGTTTTGCAGAAAGAGAAATGCAAGATGATAGTTTTTATGTAAATGGTATTATATGCACGGGTATATATCATATATATATATATATATCCTATATGATAACTAAATGTGTTAGTATAATAACATTGGATTCTTTCCAAGTTTTTGTTTGTCAACCACTAATTACGGAAATCATGAAATAAATGAAAGAGAGTGATCGTGATATGTAACAATATGTGTAATAGAGTGGCAATCAACAATAGTAAACTTGATAATATAGCAGCCATATATTTGGCTTTTATCTACAGACGGTTTTAACACAAAGTGCTATATCGTGCTCCGTTGTTAATTAGTGGCAGATGAAAGTCTTCCTAAAATTTCAAATTATAAATACCTATATAAATATATATATTATCTATTTACGAATAGTTGTTCGTGAATCATCGGGCATGGTTAAAGGGTATTTGGTTTCATGAATATAGGTTTCAAAGCTTTCGAGACTCAAAATTACAAATTTTGCTTATCGTGTCGGAAACATATAAAGTTTAAGGTTTAAATTTGATCAGAAATTTCCGGGTCGTTACAGATATCATTTCCAAATAACAATATATCATCCACATATAGTACAAGGAACATGATAGTGCTCCCACTAGCTTTCTTGTATACACAAGCTTCATCACCATTTTTAATGAAGCCAAATTTCTTGGCCTCCTCATTAAAATGATGATTCCACATTCCAGATGCTTGTTTCAATCCGTAGATTGACTTCTTTAACTTGCATACCTTTTTAGGATATTTCATATCAACAAAACCTTCAGGCTGAACCATATAGACATCTTCCTCAAGATGTCCATTTAGGAAAGCGGTCTTGACATCCATTTGCCATATTTCATAATCATAATGAGCAGCAATGGAAAGTAATATCCTAATAGACTTTAGCATTTCCACAGGCGAAAAAGTTTCATCATAGTCAACCCCTTGAGTTTGAGTGGAACCTTTTGCTACAAGTCTAGCTTTGTATGTATCCAAGTTACCATGTATGTCAGTTTTCATCTTGAAAAGCCATTTACAATCAACTAGCCTTGAGCCAGTAGGTTGTGCAACAAGTTCCCAAACTTGGTTGTCATACATGGATTGCATCTCAGCGTTCATGGCTTCCTGCCATTTATCTTTATCAATCCTTGATAAACCATCTTTATAGTTTGTTGGTTCATCCAAATCAACCACATAGCAACCGTCCATGAGAAACCCATATCTCTCAGGAGGATTACTAATCCTACCAGATCTGCGAACGTCTTGTACACTTTGATCATCCATTTGATCATTCTCAACATTTTCATGTTGAGTGCTAGTGTCAACCAATTGTGTATCATCTACTTGATCTTGAACCTCCTCAAGATCTATCTTCCTTTCACTATTACCTTCCATTAGGAACTTAGTTTCAAGGAATTCAGCCTTCCGAGCAACAAATACATTCTGCTCGGATGGATCATAGAAATAATATCCCATATCATCCTTGGAATATCCTATGAAGATACACTTCGTGGATCGAGCATTCAACTTATTAGGGACGTAACGCTTAGGATAAGCTTCACATCCCCATACCTTTAAGTATGATAGAGATGGAGGTTTTCCAAATCACATCTCATGAGGAGTTCGTTCCACTTTCTTGGTTGGGGCCATATTTAGAATACGAGCCGCGGAGCATAGACAGTAACCCCAAAATGATAGAGGGTAACGAGCTTCTAGCCATCATAGATCAAACCATATCCATTAGGGTTCGGTTCCTCCTTTCGAAAACTCCATTAAGTTGGGGTGTTCCAGGAGGAGTGAGTTGCGAGATAATCCCACAGCTTTTAAGATGATCTTGGAAAGCATTGCTTAGGTATTCACCTCCTCTATTGGTACGAAGTACCTTGATTATCTTATTGAGTTGATTTTGTACTTCGTTTTGATATTCCTTGAATGCTTCAAAAGTTTCGTCCTTGTGTCTTAACAAGTAGACATATCTGAAACGACTAAAGTCATCAATGAAAGTGACGAAGTATCTTTCACCTTTCCTAGTCATGGGCTTAAAGGGTCCAAATACATCTGAATGTATTAATCCCAATAAGTCCTTAGCCCTTTCATAGGTCCCTTTGAAAGGTGATTTAGTCATTTTGCCTTGTAAACAAGATTCACATACATCAAACGAGTCTAGTTCATTTGATTTCAAAAGTCCATTCTTTTGAAGTGTATGCATTCGATTCTTGTTTATGTGACCAAGGCGACAATGCCATAAGTAGGAATCACTCAAATCCCTTTTGAGTTTCTTGGTGTTTGCATGGTATATTGAGCTATTGTATGATGTGTCATCATGAACCAATTCATAAATACCATTCAAAGGCGAAGCCTTGAAATAGATCACATTATCTAAAGAAACATGGATATCATCATTAATGAAATTAAGATTAAAACCACATTGTTTCAAACTGGATACAGAAATAATGTTTCGAGATAAATCGGGTGCATACAAAACATTTTTCAAAATAAGTTCCAAACCACTTGGAAGCTTCAAAATAAAGTCTCCTTGAGCTACTACTTGCACCTTAGCTCCATTTCCCATGAAGAGACTTGATGTTCCTGCTTCTTGTCTACTTCTTTTGAACCCCTGCATAGAATTGCAAATGCGAGTTCCACATCCTATGTCTAATACCTATGTATTAGAAGAAGTAATACTAAGCTCAATGTATACCATATATACATTACCTAAGGTTTTCCCTACATCCCTCTGTTCTTTCAACTCCTTTAGGTAGACCGGGCAGTTGCGTTTCCAGTAACCCATTTCACCGCAACCAAAGCACGGACCTTCCTTGGGGTTAGCGTTACCGGCAACCTTTTGCTTCTTGTTATTGTTGGTTGGGGTAACCATCTTCCCCTTTCCCTTGCCCTTGCCTTGGTAGGTGGGTCCTTTCCTCTTAGCCGTCTTTGGCTTAAAAGTGTTATTGTTTTTGGACCCGCCTTCATTGATCATAAACATGGGTGAAGCCCTTTTACCCATGCTCGCTTCAGCCGTCTTAAGCATGGCATGTAATTCGCCAATGCTCTTATCCCATCCATTCATGTTGTAATTCATTACAAATGTGTCAAACCTCTTTGACAACGAATTAAGGATAAGGTCTGTGGCTAATTCATTAGACATGTTGCAGTTTTAGACGGTTTGCTCGATCAATTAGGCTTTTCATCTTAAGGACATAAGATGAAACGGATTGGGAGTCGTCCATCTGACATGCATGAAGCGCTCGAACCGTTTCGAAGCGCTCGACACGAGCTTGTTGAAGGAACATCTCCTTCAATTATGTGATCATGTCATATGCACTATGATGCTCGAAATCCTTTTGGAGTTCTGGTATCATAGTCCCAAGCATGTGGCACGAAACTTGCACTGAATCGGTGCAATATTTCTCCCAATGATCCATGCCTTCCGTATCATCCTCGTCCGGTTGATCGGGAATGGGGTCTTCCAATACATACGCCCTATCCTCTAGTTTGAGGACAATAATTAGATTGCGAAATCAATCCATGAAGTTCGTATGGTTGAGTTTTTCCTTTTCAAGGATTGACCTCAACGATAGGTTGTTAAAGTTGATTGGCGCGTTTGGAATGTTGTTGTTATTGGCGGCCATCTACAAAATTTAATAAAGTTGTTTTAAGTACCAATTTTAATTTATCAATCAATACCCTTTAAATCCAATTGATATTTATTAAATTTTAGAATCCAACGGTAAACCAAATTTCGGTTAGGTGACCTTTATCCCGTCATTTGATTTAGCTAGGTAGTTATTATATGACAATTGCAATCCTTTTGCAACTTCTAAGTTATGGGATCATGCAATCCTTTTGCATGGCATATTTATCCCATCAACACCTATTTGTTCTTCATGCTTTGGTGACCCTAAGTTCATGATTCCCAAATCAAGTCATCCTACTTGTGTAAATGTGTAAATTCAACATACAAGTGGTTAGGTGACATTTATCCCATAAGTGTGCGAAATTCACCTTAATCATATTAGTTTGCTCATAATGGTTAGGTGACCTTTATCCCATCATGAGTTCCCTAATATGCCTAAGTGTCACACAATAAGGATGGCATTTAACTTGTTTACCTTGTTAATTTAGGGATTTTAAGTTTTCATAATTTCTAGTTTAAGAAAACTATTGTAGCATACACTAACATGCATTTAGTGTGTGGTTCATGTGAAAATCCATTTTTCATATTATGTAATAAAGCCAATTTTATTACTTTGAAAATAAACAATTTTATTGTGTCTTAATAACCAATTATTAAATCCTTTTCATGTTCTTAATAAAAGTTTATCAATGTCCTTTTGCCACTTTTAATTTAACCAATTAAATTGTTTTTTATGTCGCTAATAATGTCTAATTTAACCAATTAAATTGTCATTTTGCTTGTTGTTAATTTGTGATTTACTTGTAGCAACCAAACATACCAACACAATAAATAACCATGCATGCAAAATAAGTATGTTCACAATCAAGCCAATTTGGTAGACATTTGTTTAGCCGAAAACAAATGCCACCGGTTAAGGGGTTATAACACAAAGTAGGAGATTTTAAATCTCCCACTTAATCTTGCATCCAAATGCTTCTTCTTATGTTCTTCCAAGTCTTCAACTTGTATCTTCATCATATTACAAAATCAGGGCCGTCTCAACAATTTAGATGCCCTAGGCGAAAATAAAAATAGGCCCTTATACACGTTAAATTTTTTAATACATATAAAAAGATTATACTAAAATTTATCATTACGAAAGAAGTTTTCAAGACAGCCGTAACATATTTTTTTTAATATCGAATATTTGTTCGACAATATTTTATTTAATTTACATAATTATTCGACAATTATTTTATTTTTAAATAAATATTAAAAATTTTGGGCCCTTCTAATTTTTGGACCCTAGGCGGTTACCTATGTTGCCTATACTCGAAGACGCCTCTGTACAAAATATATCCTAATGCATTTTGTCTAAAAAATGAAAATCAACCTAATCTATTTTACATGCCAAATATAAAATAAATTACATAACCAAATGAATTATTACATGCCAAATGAATAAATATTATTACAAACCAATTGAATAAATATAAATCAACCAAGCATGCAACCAAACACAAGGTCAAGGCATAGATTGTGAACTTTAACATACAACCAAGTATGAACCAAATGGAAGAACCAAAACCCATTTTTGGAACTCCATAAAATCGGCCTAAAATTCAAACCCACCTAAAACATTAATTTTTGCATTTACTTTCATGCATGTTAATAGAATGCAAAGTTGGTGGGTTTTAAACACCATATATAAGAAGCATATTTCATAGACTTCGGCTCTAGATACCATTGTTGGGATTTAACAAGTTTCAAAAGGTCTTAAAACCATTTAAGAATTAAAACAAAGCTGAAGCATGTAATTACCAATTTAAACTTGTTAATCTTTAATCAATTAAAGTCAAATCCCAAGTAGGATCAAGTTATGAAATATGCTTACAAAATAAAAGGATGTTTAGAGGTTATACCTCCTCAAGCTTGTTGAGGGCTGATTTGGTACAAGAAGGATGAAGGTGAAAATGAAAAACTCCAAGCTTTTGTTACACGAACACTACCCTTAATTGAGTTTGGATTTAAGACACTTAATCGCCTTAAAACCGAGCTAAAAACCCTTTCCTTTTGCACCCAAAATTCTGGTCAGCAACAACTAGAAGGAATGATGATGAATGTAGCTTCAAATGGATGAAACCTCAAGTTGTTATACCCCAAGCTTGACACCAACACCTATTACTTTAGTTAGGATTTAATTAGACACTTGATTTTAGCTTACACAACAAGTTTGGAACCTATCTTTGAGTCCTCAAAGGCCTACGGCCAAAAACAGCAGCAGCAAAAAAAAATGGTGCAGTTTTTGAAGTGTATTTGATGTATATGCATGTGTGTTAGTGACTTTGAGTCAAGGAACATGTTTATAGATTGATGCAAAATCATGGCCAACTAAAGAAAGGAATCTCTAGCATGTGCACTTGACTCCCAATGCCACTTCCAATTTGTTTATAAAAGAATTAGTTTTTATAAAACCATTTTTATAAACCTTCAAATATATATATATATATATATATATATATATATATATATATATATATATATATATATATATATATTTACATTTTATATAAAACCAAATTATATAAAATGTAACATAAATTTATTAATTATTTAACCTATAAATAATTAAATCCATAATATATAAATTATTCCATAATTTATATATATGTACACATCAAGTAATATTTCAGAAAACCATTTTTCTTAAAGTTCAAGTGTCGCGTATTTAATCAATGATCCAATCGTTAAGATTAAATACATATAAGTTGTTGATAAGCTTGTTATTGGGTATGACCCGACTTGGATCAAAACATATTAGCCACATTAATTTAATATGTCTCTCGGGCATACGAAATACCTTCATTTTATAACTTAGAAAAACCATAAAAATTATAAAATTTGAAAAATACAAAGGTTTTCAAAGGAAATAAGAATAGAGATATGTGCTTTATGATAACATCTTGTGGTCTTCTATTTTTTGTTTATACAGCTAAATGGTGAACAATCACTTCATCAATTCAGAAACCAACATCCCTTACAATTATTTGACTGCTATTCTAGAGAGGCATACATTATGGTCTGCTCTAAGCTCTACTGCCAGTGTGGCTGTCACAGATTTAGAGCTTCTTAATAGAACAGTTAGGTTTGTAGAAGCTACACAACCTACAGCTGCCAATCCACAGGGAGAGCAAGCTAAATTTGAATTTGAGCTGAGAGGGGTACAAGGATTCAGGAGTATCACTAAAGCTGACTTCAGGAGGATCTTTCAGATTCCTCTTGTACAGAATGCTCCTGCTTTCCCTGCTACTCAGCATATGATGAGCTCAATCTTCCAACTTGGATATGTTGGAGCTACCAATGTTCCACCAGCTAAGTTTCAGAAGAAATATTTTCACTCTCGGTGGTACGTGATCTTCTCGATCATCAACAGATGCTTGCTGATGACACAGAGTGGATCCGACAGCTTAACCGTGCCAATGCTCAAGTTGTTTTACTCTTTCACAAGAGTGGAACCTCCGGATTATGCAGAACTTCTGTGGGATTTGGTTCAGGCACAAGTAGATAAACCAAGGGGTTCATACATCCCTTGTGAAAGGTTTTTCTGTATTTTTATCCATGATGCTATAAATGCTTGCAGAAATGCAAATATATTTGTACCAGGTACACATGGATTACAGATGAAGAGATTTGGGGAGTTGAAGATGAATACCCCGGTGATTTTCGATAATCAATTCATTGCGCTAATTCCAAATTGGCAAGTGAGGCTAGCTGAACCCCAAGACGCTCGAATGCGTTCTTATTTTGAGGATGTAGGAATACCTCTTTCGAACCCGGTACAACAAGTACAAGTTGAACCCGCCTCGGTTCAAGTCCCAGAGGTTGTAGAGGAACATGTAGTTCAACCACCCTGGCCAGCTAATCCTCCAATTAGGATAAACCTCAAATGTCCTAGGGTAGCACGCCAAGCTCAACCCGTGAGGATCAGGGAACCTAGTCCTCCTAGGATTGAACCGACCCTTTCCACAACACCTGAGGAGAGCAACAACACTGATTCATTAGCAACTGAATCATCTCCCGAACATTCTCCAAAGAGAACACAATATATGCCTGATGAGATGATTCAAAATCCGCCAACCTTACGAGTAACTAGATCTAGGACTTCGACACCTATCGTCCGCCAAATAGTTAGTCCAACAATTGGTGATACGGACCAGGACCTAGAGCCTATTAGGTTACCTTCACCCATCTCTGTATCACATCCAACAATAACAATAAGCCCTACACTAAATGAAGCGCAAGCTTCAGTAGGCAAGAGAGCTAAAAGCAAGGATGGTAAAAAGACCAATCAGCTCATCCACTCTAAACAGGATTTAACAATAAATCTTACTGAGCAAGGTGCTTCGGCATCAAAGGAAGTAAAGTCTTCCTCTGCAGTAAAGTCTGCGTTGACTCAATCGATTCAGGAAACTCAATCATTGAAGTCCAGAACGGCCGAAGGGGAGCCGAAAAATCTTGAACATGCACCCTGCGTATCGGCTGGAAATCCTCTTGTGCCTCAATGTACAACAGGGTCTAGAGGTCTGGCTTATCTTGATGAGGAAGATTTGTCGCGTCCGATGGAATCGAGTCAACATGACAATCCTTCGGGATATTTATCAGACTTCCAGCGGACTGTTCCTTTGGTTCAAGAAATTGATTCATTGGTTCAAACCACTTCTCTTCCAGATTCTGAATCTCAGGGTCTGGAGGATGAGTCATTAACTGAACGAGATGTGCCACCTCATGGTATGTCAATGATTTTAGGAGTCGGAGATAGTAATATCTCTGCGAGAACTAAACCGACGGGTAGTTCTGCTACTTTGTCAGAGTCCCATGAGACTAAAGTCATGGATGTAGTGACCCGAACTTTTCCATGTTTATATATATTAATTGAGATTGATATTTACATGAATAAATGTTTCCAACGTGATAAGCAAACAACCTTGTTAAGACTTGATTAAATGAAATAAGTTTCATATAGACAATTGATCACCCATGTTGACCGGCGATTCACGAACGTTATAGACATATATATATATATATATATATATATATATATATATATATATATATATATATATATATATATATATATATATATATATATATATATATATATATATATATATATATATGGTTGACATAAGATTATGATGAGTAAGTATCTCACTAAGTATATTAACAATGTGTGATATACATAAGAAATGAGATTACTAAGTTAAGAAACTCGAAATGATATATATAACGATTATCGTTATGATAACGTCTACTAAATACATATGTATCATATTAAGATATTGATACACTATATTTAACATGATAAAATGATATTTAAATATATCATTAAGTATGTTAACAATGAACTACATATGTAAAAACAAGACTACTAACTCAAGAATTACGAAACGAGACTTATATGTAACGATTATCGTTGTAACAATATTTTAATGTATATATCATATTAAGAGATATTCATATATAATAATATCATGATAATATAATAATTTAACATCTCATTTGATATAATAAACATTGGGTTAAAAACATTAATTGAGATCGTTAACTTAAAGGTTTCAAAACAACACTTACATGTAACGACTAACGAAGACTTAACGACTCCATTAGAATGTATATACATGTTGTGTTTTAATATATGTATTCTTACACTTTTGAAAGACTTCAAGACACATATAAAAGTACTTCTACTTAACAAAAATGCTTACAATTACATCCTCGTTCAGTTTCATCAATAATTCTACTCGTATGCACCCGTATTCGTACTCGTACAATACACAGCTTTTAGATGTATGTACTATTTGTATATACACTCCAATGTTTAGTTCTTAGTAGCCCATGTGAGTCACCTAACACATGTGGGAACCATCATTTGGCAACTAGCATGAAATATCTCATAAAATTACTAAAATATTAGTAATCATTCATGACTTATTTACATGAAAACAAAATTACATATCCTTTATATCTAATCCATATACCAACGACCAAAAACACCTAAAAACACTTTCATTCTACAATTTTCTTCATCTAATTGATCTCTCTCAAGTTCCATCTTCAAGTTCTAAGTGTTCTTCATAAATTCCATAAATATAGTTTCATAAAAATCAAGAATACTTCAAAGTTTGCAAGTCTACTTCCAAGCTTTCTAATCCATTCCAACTAATCATCTAAGATCTAGGAACCTTTGTTATTTACAGTAGGTTATCTTTCTAATTCAAGGTAATATTCATATTCAAACTTTGATTCAATTTCTACAACTATAACAATCTTATTTCGAGTGAAAATCTTACTTGAACTATTTTCGTGTCATGATTCTGTTTCAAGAACTTTCAAGCCATCCAAGGATCCTTTGAAGCTAGATGCATTTTTCTCATTTCTAGTAGTTTTATCCAGAAAACTTGAGGTAGTAATGATGTTCATAACATCATTCGATTCATACATATAAAGCTATCTTATTCGAAGGTTTAAACTTGTAATCACTAGAACATAGTTTAGTTAATTCTAAACTTGTTCGCAAACAAAAGTTAATCTTTCTAAATTGACTTTTAAAATCAACTAAACACATGTTCTATATCTATATGATATGCTAACTTAATGATTTAAAACCTAAAAACACGATGAACACCATAAAATCGGATATACGCCGTCGTAGTGAAACCGGGGGCTGTTTTGGTTTGGATAATTAAAAACTATGATAAACTTTGATTTAAAAGTTGTTCTTCTGGTAAAATGATTTTTCATATGAACATGAAACTATATCCAAAAATCTTGGTTAAACTCAAAGTGAAAGTGTGTTTTTTAAAATGGTCATCAAGATGTCGTTCTTTCGACGGAAATGACTACCTCTTTAGTAATTGACATGTAACTTAAATTTCCGACTATAAACCTATACTTTTTCTATTTGGAATCTTAAATTAGAGTTCAATATGAAACCATAGCAATTTGATTTACTCAAAACGGATTTAAAATGAAGAAATTATGGGTAAAACAAGCTTGGATATTTTTGATCTTTTTAGCTACAGGAAATGTTTAAAAAATCTATACAAATCATATCCTAGCTAACTTATATTGTATTATACATGTATTCTAATATATTATGTAATCTTGGGATACCATAGACACGTATGCAAATGTTTTGACATATCATATCAAGCCATGTATATATATTATTTGGAACAACCATAGACACTCTATATGCAGGAATGTTGGAGTTAGCTATAGAGGGTTGAGGTTGATTCCAAAAATATATATACTTTGAATTATGATCTAGCCTGAGACGTGTATACACTGGGTCATGGATTGATTCAAGATAATATATATATATCGATTTATTTCTGTACATCTAACTGTGGACAACTAGTTGTAGGTTACTAACGAGGACAGCTGACTTAATACACTCAAATCTTTAAAAGATAATAAAAAATGGTTGTAATTATATTTTGATCATACTTTGATATATATGTACATATTTGTATAGGTTCGTGAATCGATCCGTGGCCAAGTCTTATTTTCGAGGAAGGAAATATCTGTGAAAGTGAGTTATAGTCCCACTTTTAAAATCTAATATTTTTGGGATGAGAATACATGCAGGTTTTATAAATGATTTACAAAATAGACACAAGTACGTGAAACTACATTCTATGGTTGAATTATTGAAATCGAATATGGCCCTTTTTATTAAGTCTGGTAATCTAAGAATTAGGGAACAGACACCCTAATTGACGTGAATCCTAAAGATAGATCTATTGGGCCTAACAAACCCCATCCAAAGTACCGGATGCATTAGTACTTCGAAATTTATATCATATCCGAAGGGTGTCCCGGAATGATGGGGATATTCTTATATATGCATCTTGTTAATGCCGGTTACCAGGTGTTCACCATATGAATGATTTTTATCTCTATGTGTGGGATGTGTATTGAAATATGAAATCTTGTGGTCTATTGTTACAATTTGATATATATAGGTTAAACCTATAACTCACCAACATTTTTGTTGACGTTTAAAGCATGTTTATTCTCAGGTGAATACTAAGAGCTTCCGCTGTTGCATACTAAAATAAGGACAAGATTTGGAGTCCATGTTTGTATGATATTGTGTAAAAACTGCATTCAAGAAACATATGTCGATGTAATATATTTCTATTGTAAACCATTATGTAATGGTCGTGTGTAAACAGTATATTTTAGATTATCATTATTTGATAATCTACGTATTATTTTTAAAACCTTTATTGATAAAATAAAGGTTATGGTTGTTTTAAAAATGAATGCAGTCTTTGAAAAACGTCTCATATAGAGGTCAAAACCTCGCAACGAAATCAATTAATATGGAACGTTTATAATCAATATGAACGGGACATTTCAATGGAGGCGGGTGATTCGAAAGAATCTTCGCCGGTGACAACTCCGGTTGTTACCCAACCTCCATCAGAAGGGGATATCATGAATCTGACTAGTAGTATGTACCGCCCTACATATAAGAATATTACCGCACGGTAAGTCAAACAATCTCATCGACATCGCCTTTAACAGTTGCTGGTGATGCTGATGCTATACATGGTTACACTGTTGTTTCACCAACAAGGTCACCTTCTCGTATTTCAAACAGATATGGGTTTAAATATCTCTCTGACAATGAGGTGGAGGAGCTATATCTTGCTGAGTTTGCTAAACGAACTGATCTTGATGAAGTTCGCGAGACTATGATGATTTATCTTGAGCAAGCAAGAGTGGTATATCCTTTATCTCCATGCAAGTCACCTGAACCAATTCACATGCCTGATCATGATGATTTCAATCTTGATAATCTTCATGAGAGAGAGAATAGACAATGTGGTTATAGGTCCAGTGGTTTTCAAAAATCAACTCATGAAGCTGGTTCGTCTAGTCAATATTGGGATCACGAAGTAGTTGAAATATCTGATTCTGCAAGTGATGAAATTGGGGAAATTCAATGTGAAAGTTTTCTAGATGAATCAGAAGCTCAGAGAGGGGGTGACTTAGGGATGTTAATGGTTATGGATTCAGCTGAACAATCAGAGAACAAGTCAGCTCCAGAGGACAAATGAAATTTTGATAATATTGAAAATATTTTGAAGGGGTCGTCTAGTGTCGCCAATGATTTTAATGAACATCAATTTGTCAACTTGACATCTCCAACCGATGAATTTGGGATACACTTTGAGAAGGAGATTTTCTCTAATGGCAAGGAAGATACTACGACTCCTCCAGATCTTAATGTTCCATTTAAAATTGCCGAAATAGTTCTTGAGCGTGACGCTAATTACCAACTTGATAAGGATGAAGAGAAGATGATTCTTCGTTCACCATTCATAGAACAACAAGCTTATAGAATCTATGGTGATTCTGATCTCGTCCTTTCTGCCTCAATGAGTGTTCTGGGTGCATGGAAATATCATAAGAAACCGGAATATCTCAAAGCTTATCTGAGTGTTCGTGACAAATTCAAATTGAAGAATGAAGAGAAACTTCAAGAACAATGGAATTTAGAAATTAAAAGCATCAACAAGGTTTTAATGATTAACAAGGATGGAGTGAAGATGCCATTGTTTCAAGTAACAAGAATGGATGATGAGGATTATCAGTTCTCAGAAGCGGATTTTGATAGATTAAATGTAACGTCCTCCCAATAGGGTCTGGAAGAAACGTTACTAATATCAAATAAACCAACATATTATAATACGAGAACAAATACTATATGAATAAAACCAAATTTTGCAGCGGAAGGATTAATAATGTCGTTACAAGAATTATAAATTGTTCAAATGCAGAAAAGTAAATATGCGATAAGTCTTGATCCTAGCCAAGTAAGTCATCACATAAGCAGTAGATATAGAGGTCCTGATCATTCAGTACCTGAGACAAACATGCTAAAAGTGTCAACCAAAAAGGTTGAGTGAAATTCATAGGTTTAACAAATATGATTGACCGTTTGTTCTTAGACCACAAGATTTGTTATAAAAGTAGATCACACAGATCCAAAAGTAGTACTGATTCGTGATATTTTAGACTAAACGTTTGTTTTGTTGCCCCGATGATAAGTTGGCAGTAACTTATCACCATGTTTAAATCATTATTAAGTAATACAAAGACATCGCGGTCAAATGTATCGGGGACGTTACTCCCGATAGGCCTACCCCCAATAATTAAGAATGCCTTATCCTGAAAGCAGTTAAAAAATATCACTGTAGGGTCTTAGTAGCATAAGCTAGTCATAGTACAGTTTAGGTTCGTACTTGTGTCTAAGTTGTTTAAAGTATAAAAGCAGCATGTGTCTCACCCCAGTAAGTATAAAAAGTGCTATAGCAATAAGAGTGGGGCTATGAAAGTCACCTTAGTAATTCGGTGAGTGAAAGTATTCCTTAAAGAGAAAGTATGGATGATCGAAGCACAGAGAAGTCAACCTAAGAATAAGTTGAGAATAGTTTAGATGTTTTGCCCGTATTATGATAAGTGTAAGTATTTTCTTTTATAGTAAGTTTAAAGAAGGTTTATCGTTTTGGAAAGGCTTTTCATACTAGACAAGCTTCCAATCTAACACTTTCAATTTAAAATGGCCTTTTCAGGTCATAGGTTTCTGAGCCACAGGATCCTTTAACTCGGTAATCCAAACTCTCCGCCTAGACTTTCGAGCGTCCATCCACTCGAGAAAGATCAAGATCTATACCCATCTAATATACCGTTCCAATACGTTTTTAGGTGCGTATAGAAATACAACACTTTATATACTTTACTTATAAGTGTTTAATATATATATATATTATATATATGTAAGGATATATATATATATATATATATATATATATATATATATATATATATATATATATATATATATATATATATATATATATATAGTTTAAATTATGTTTTAGATCAATATAAGAACCAATAATTATCTAATGATGCTAACAAGTGTTTTATTGATTTCATAACAGTAAGTAACTTGTATAAAACATAATAAAAATTTTCTATACATTAATATTAAGTTTTGTGTATTAAATATTACTTTTTATAATTGTTTTAATAGTTAAAATGAAAATAAATAGGTAAACAAGTTTAACACCACATCTTATATTTTTCTTAGGTTCTACTGATCAAAATAAACTTAGGAAAATTTTATAAATTTTTGTTATGGTGTAAAAGTATTTATTGCTAATTTCTTTTTCGGTTTGCAATAAATCAAAGTTTATAAAGTAATAATTATTAAATCAACTAAATTAATTCAACCAATAATTTTCGTGAGCTTATATTAGTATATTAAGCTTAGAAAAATTATTTGTATAATTATATTAATAGTTTAACTATTTAATTCAACTTTTGTATTGTTATTAGTTTAAATTCGAAATTAACTAGAAATATATATTCATTAATTCAAAAAAAAAAATTTATAACTTTCTTAATAGTTCTAAAGTAGTTTCTATTAATTATTGTAGTCATAAAAATATTATACCATTTAGTTCTCTTTTTATTTTAAAAACACTGTTTTCGGCTACTGTAGCAAAACTAAAGAAAATACAAATTAATTATTTAAAATGACAATTAAATCAAACATTAATTTTTATAATTACTTGTATAACATATGTGATAAGCGAAAATTGTAAAAACATATATATATAATCGTTTACTATTTATTTATTATATATCTATATATACCAAATATAAAAAAAATCAGTTTTTGATTTTTAATAAATATAAATTCGAATGTATAATTCATAAAAATAATTTTTATAGTCATTAGGATACTTAATACTAATTATCATGTATTTAAATTATTTATTATAATTAATTTCGTATTTATTTGGTATTTAACATAAAACTAGCACAAAAATATGATAAAAACTAAATAAAAACTATAAAAATAATATAGAGAACTTACAAAAATAATTTTTGCAGAGGTTTGAGAGAGAATTCTTCAAGTTTTTGGTGTACAAAATTTGTGCACTAGGCTATGGTATTTATAGTTACAATTTTTGGTAAAGAGAAAATAAAAAAATACAAAAGTTTATATAAAAAAATAACTAGTGTCTTGTAAAAAAATTAAAAGTATTTATGGCCAGTCAAGCCACCATTTCAAAATATAAATAAATAAAAGTAAAGTTAAAAGTAGGAATAAAATAAATAAAAGTGGATCTAGATCTAGTTTATATATAAAAAAATACTACTTTTAAAATATATATATATATATATATATATATATATATATATATATATATATATATATATATATATATATATATATATATATATTTCATAGTTCTAAAAATGTTAACTAACTAAATTTCTATTTTTATTTAATTATTAAATACGAATTTTTATAAATATAAATATATATTCGGTATTTATAAAATTATAATTACTAAATGTGGTTTTTATTTAATTAAATTATTACTTTATAATTTTATTAGTTTTATATATGTTACTACATTTATATATACTTGTATTTATTAATTGTATAATATATTAACTAAATACAAAATTAATATAAGTATTTTATATGTAATCATGTTATGACATAAATTTTTTTTATAAAAATTCTTACGCGTACGTTGTTGAATAAAATTTATTATTCGTTTAACGTTCGTTAATTTCGTATGTATATAACGACCTTTTATTAGTACTTAGAGTTTATTCATTATACTTAAATCTTTTGTTCGGGCATTATATAGATGGAAAAATGAGGGTCGTTATAGTACCTCCCCGTTAATGAAAACTTCGTCCCGAAGTTTTAAGTGGAGTTCCCGTCTGCTTCATCAACAGTTGGGAAGAGATGGGGGTATTTTCGTATCATTTGGTCTTTCCGTTCCCAGGTATATTCGGGGCCTCTACGCGAATTCCAACGGACTTTAACAATAGGTATGTTGCTCTTACGAGTCTGTTTGACCTCTTCTTTCATAATCTCTATAGGTTCTTCGACAAAGTGCATTTGCTCATCAATGCGGATATCATCCAAAGGAATAACAAGAGTATCTTCGGCGAGACACTTTTTCAGATTTGAGATATGAAACACATCATGTACTTGACTTAGTTCAGCTGGAAGTTCTAATCGATACGCAACGGGACCGATTCTTTGAATAACTTTGAAAGGTCCAACATAACGCGGACTGAGTTTATTTCGTTTACCGAAGCGGATAACACCTTTCCAAGGAGATACTTTTAACATAACGTTATCTCCAACTTGGAATTCTAACGGTTGTCGGTGAGGGTCGGCATAACTCTTTTGTCGACTACGAGCGGTTTCTAAACGCTTCTTGATTTGCACGATCTTTTCGGAAGTTTCATGAATAAGTTCAGGACCAGTTAATTGTCCGTCCTCGAGTTCATCCCAACACAACGGAGATCTACATTTGCGACCGTATAAAGCTTCGAATGGTGCAGCTTTAATACTAGAGTGATAGCTGTTGTTGTAAGAAAACTCGACTAAAGGTAGGTGTTTATCCCACCCTTTACCGAAATCGATAACACATGCTCGTAGCATATCCTCCAAAGTTTGGATAGTTCGTTCACTTTGACCGTCCGTTTGCGGATGATAAGCTGTACTCATGTCGAGTCGAGTTCCAAGAGACGCTTGCAAGGATTTCCAGAAATTGGAAGTAAATCGACTATCGCGATCCGAGATAATAGAAGTAGGGACACCATGACGAGTAACAATCTCTTTAACATAGAGTCGAGCTAACTTTTCCATTCTGTCAGACTCTTTGATTGGTATGAAATGTGCAGACTTAGTGAGACGATCAACTATGACCCAAATCGTATCATTGCCATTTGCAGTCTTAGGTAATTTTGTGATAAAGTCCATAGCTATACCATCCCACTTCCACTGTGGAATATCGGGTTGAGTTAGAAGTCCAGAAGGCTTTTGGTGCTCGGCTTTGACTTTCGAACAAGTAAGACACTTACTCACATAAGTAGCAATGTCGCCTTTCATGTTGGGCCACCAGTAGAACTCTTTCACATCCTGATACATTTTACTAGAACCGGGATGAATAGAATACCTAGTCTTATGTGCTTCATCCAAGACTAGTTCACGGAGATTACCATAACGAGGAACCCAAATTCGATTACCAAAGTATCTTGTACCATTGGACTTAACTTGCAGTTGGTTTTCGAAATTTATAGGTCCTTCTCCTTCGATAAGTGTAGGTTTGATAGCTTCAACTTGAACTTCGCAGATTCGAGAGATGAGATTCGATTTGATCTTAAGATTCAAGGCACGAACACGCCTAACTTCGTCCTTTCGACTTAGAGCATCGGCAACTACATTTGCCTTTCCCGGATGATACTTTAGTTCACAATCATAATCATTTAACAATTCGAGCCATCGTCTCTGTCTCATGTTTAGCTGTTTCTGATTAAAGACATGCTGAAGACTCTTATGGTCGGTGAATATCGTAAACTTAGTACCGTATAGATAATGTCGCCACATCTTCAGAGCGAATACCACAGCACCTAACTCCAAATCGTGTGTGGTGTAATTAACTTCATGTTTCTTTAATTGTCGGGAGGCATAAGCGATAACCTTCTTGCGTTGCATTAGAACACAACCGAACCCTTGTTTCGAGGCATCGCAGTAGACAACAAAATCGTCGGAACCTTCAGGTAAAGATAAGATCGGAGCAGTGGTCAACTTCTCTTTCAGAATCTTAAATGCAGACTCTTGTTCTTCGGACCACTCGAATTTCTTCCCTTTGTGAGTTAACTTGGTGAGAGGCTTTGCAAGAAGAGAAAAATCTTTAATAAATCTTCGGTAGTAACAGGCAAGTCCCAAAAATTGGCGAATATGCTTCGCAGTCTTTGGCACTTCCCAATTCTGAACAGCGGTGATTTTAGCGGGATCGACATGTATTCCATTACTATCTACAACATGTCCAAGGAATTGTATGGTTCTAAGCCAAAACTCACACTTAGAAAATTTTGCGTAGAGTTTTTCTTTTTTTAAGAGTTCAAGAATCAATCGTAAATGTTGCTCATGTTCTTTCTCGCTTTTAGAATAGGTCAAGATGTCGTCGATAAAAACAATAACGAATTTATCAAGGTAAGGCTTGCAAACACGGTTCATAAGATCCATAAATATGGCTGGAGCATTGGTTAAACCGAAAGGCATAACATAAAATTCGTAATGTCCGTATTGGGTGCGGAATGCAGTCTTAGGAATGTCAGACTCCTTGACTCTGAGCTGGTGATAACCGGATCTTAAATCAATCTTAGAATAAACGCTTGACCCTTGAAGTTGGTCGAATAGATCATCAATGCGAGGTAACGGGTAACGATTCTTTATGGTAAGCTTGTTGAGCTCTCGGTAATCAATACACATTCTCAATGTACCATCCTTCTTTTTGACAAATAAGACAGGAGCTCCCCACGGGGATGAACTTGGACGAATAAAACCTAGATCCAAAAGTTCTTGGAGTTGGTTAGAAAGTTCCTTCATTTCGGAAGGTGCTAAACGATACGGTGCTTTAGCAATGGGTGCAGCACCTGGAGATAAATCGATTTGAAATTCAACTTGACGAGGCGGTGGAAGACCAGGGAGATTTTCGGGAAACACATCGGGAAAATCTTTAACAACCGGGACATTTTCAATACGCGTTTCTTCGAATTCGATCATTTTAACGTGAGCTAGTATGGCGGAGTAACCTTTCACAAGGTACTTACGGGCTTTAAGACATGAGATGATATTAAGATTGGAACAACTCCGTTTGCCTTGGATAATAAGAGTTTCTCCACTTCCTAACGGAATTTGAACGGTCTTATCGAAACACATGATGGCTGCTCTCAATGGACCTAACCAATCCATTCCAACCACTACATCGAAACTACCTAGCTCGACCGGCAAAAGGTCTATCTTGAATTCCTTATCGGCTAGAATTAGGTTGCAGTTTTTATATATTTTATCAACTTTCATTAACTTCCCATTAGCCACTTCTACTAATCGTCTAGTTTGTAGGGTTTGGGGCTTTTCAGTAAAAAGGGTGCAAAACTCATTTGACACATAACTCTTATCGACTCCCGTATCAAATAAAATAGTGGCATAATAATTATTGACGAGGTACGTACCGGTAATGACCTCATCCTCATCACTGGCTTCTGCAGCAGTAATCACAAAAGCACGACCTTTGGCAGTAGCATTTGCTCCAGTAGCTGGAGTATTTTTCTTCTTTGGACAATTCGGGCTAATATGCCCCTTTTCACCACAAGTATAGCATGTTGGAGGAGCTCTAGCCGGAACAATGGCTCTATTCTGAGGTAGGGTTCTACAAGTCTTTGCAGCATGGCCTATCTTCTTACATATTGTACACACAGCAGTGCACTTTCCCGGATGATGCCTTTCACATTTAGAACAAAACGGACTAGTACCCTGATAACCGGGTCTCGTACCATTTCCCGGTTTCTTGTTAACATTTTGAGCTGAACCCTGAGATGGTTCAAATTTCCTCTTATTGTCACCGTTTTTAACTTCGAATTGTTTATTAGCCGAAACTCTCCTACGTTTAGCCATCATTAAACTCTGTGCCATGTGGATCACAGCATCCACAGTAACCTTCTCGGAAGAAATCACATTCCCTTGAACATCCTCGGGTAGACCCTCGATATACCGCTCTATCCTGCGGGCTTCAGTTGGGAACATTTCGGGACATAAGGTAGAAAGCTCCAAAAAACGATTGGTATAGCTTTCGATATCGGTTCCTTTAACTCTGAGTTCCCAGTACTCAGCTTCGAGCTTTTGGACTTGACTTCTTGGGCAAAACTTAGTGATCATCATGCCTTTGAGTTCATCCCATGGGGTAGTATTAGCATTATCTATTCCCACAGATTTGGCATGAGCAGTCCACCATGTCATAGCATTGCCAGTGAGTGAACTTGTGGAAAACTTCACTCGATCATTATCTCCGCAGTTACAGATACGAAAGATTGATTCTAGCTTTTCAAACCATCGGACCAGTTCTACGGCTTCTTCTTTTCCACTAAAAGTGGGTGGGCTACAGTTCTTAAAATCTTTATAGGAGCAAGTTTTAGAAGGAACATTATGATTGTTGTTGTTATTGTTATTGCCTTGGGCGGCTGCTAGCAGCAATTGAAATTGCTCAGTAGAAAGAGTGACATTTGGTATAAGATTGTTGTTGTTGTTGTTGTTGTTGTTACCACGAGTTGAGTGAGCCATTGATCTTCAAAACATAAATACATTATTAGTTGAAGAATCAAGATGTTATAAGTTTACAATCATGATCTATAACATTTACACAACACACATAGGTGAATAAGACAATATGCTTAAATAAACACTTAACATTATTGGAAACGAGGCATTATATAAGCCTTTATTACACGAGTTTGGAATGGAAAAAGTTTAGGCATAAGCCTTTACATAGATGGGTAAATGGAAAATAGGAAAACAAAAGATAGGTTTTAGTTCTTCTTTTTCTCGTTCTCAGCTTCCTTCATAAATTTCTCTATCTTTTCATTTTTCTCCTTTTGTTTCTCGTGGAGGAATTCAAAATTATCGTAAAGGTTAGTGATGCGGCTGTTGACAAAGTTGTTGTTGAAATCCTTGATAGCCAGTTGATGATTGATTCGGTTTTTCTCTATTTTCATCTTAGACTCAACTAGTTCTTGGAGGTAGGCAAGAGATTGCTTTCCCCAACGGGTATTCCGTTCTTCCTCAGTCTTCACTTTCATTACTGTCTCCATTACTTTGTCCATGTTATTTTTCACAAGTTTTTCTAGTTTTTCAGTTTGAGAGTCGAAGGACTCTTTGATGATTTCTTTCAAGATTGTGTTTTCTTTTTCTAGGTTGTTTAGACGCATTTCTATCCGAGCAACTTGGCGCCTACTATACTCTTTATTCTTATCACAACTTCGCTGAAGGTTGAGGATATCAGACTTCACCCTTACGTTTTCCATGTTATTACAAAATAATGGATCGGCTTCTCTAGTGGAGGCGGGTTCGGGTTGTTTTCTCTTTCGAGATGAGTTTTCAGATGATTCTTTAATAGGCTCTTCTTCAGGCTCATAACCTGAGAAGTCACTATCGTAGTTAGGGAGGTCTTGAAGAGCATTCCGTTTGGGAGTATTCATCGGTTGATGAGAGTCAGCAGTATTGGCATGATGTTTTACTTTGCTTTCATTTCTCGGGGTTGGATAATATTCGGGAGACCCACGCGAGTTGTAACGAGTGTTCGGGCTATAGTTCATTGGTGGTGAAGGAGGACTATAAAGTGGGCTTCGAACTGATTTTTCGGTAGAAGATCCTTCAGTATCTTTCTCAGCTGGTTTGAAAAGAGTCATTTTGTTTATTTGATGATAGCTTGACATCCTAACATTAAGATAGAGATTTTGATTAGATTTTTAAGCTAAGATTGTAAAGAATGAGAGGTAGGGTTGAACTCTTTGCTTTAACATTCTAAGGTAATCCTAAGTGCTTTAAAGTCTAAGGCAGGAAAGGTTATAGTTTCCTAGATCGCTAAGGTACCCTAGCTAACAAGTAAAGCACACATAAAATGCAATCCTGGTTCTCTATAACAGCCTGGTTATGCTCTGATACCAATCTGTAACGTCCTCCCAATAGGGTCTGGAAGAAACGTTACTAATATCAAATAAACCAACATATTATAATACGAGAACAAATACTATATGAATAAAACCAAATTTTGCAGCGGAAGGATTAATAATGTCGTTACAAGAATTATAAATTGTTCAAATGCAGAAAAGTAAATATGCGATAAGTCTTGATCCTAGCCAAGTAAGTCATCACATAAGCAGTAGATATAGAGGTCCTGATCATTCAGTACCTGAGACAAACATGCTAAAAGTGTCAACCAAAAAGGTTGAGTGAAATTCATAGGTTTAACAAATATGATTGACCGTTTGTTCTTAGACCACAAGATTTGTTATAAAAGTAGATCACACAGATCCAAAAGTAGTACTGATTCGTGATATTTTAGACTAAACGTTTGTTTTGTTGCCCCGATGATAAGTTGGCAGTACCTTATCACCATGTTTAAATCATTATTAAGTAATACAAAGACATCGCGGTCAAATGTATCGGGGACGTTACTCCCGATAGGCCTACCCCCAATAATTAAGAATGCCTTATCCTGAAAGCAGTTAAAAAATATCACTGTAGGGTCTTAGTAGCATAAGCTAGTCATAGTACAGTTTAGGTTCGTACTTGTGTCTAAGTTGTTTAAAGTATAAAAGCAGCATGTGTCTCACCCCAGTAAGTATAAAAAGTGCTATAGCAATAAGAGTGGGGCTATGAAAGTCACCTTAGTAATTCGGTGAGTGAAAGTATTCCTTAAAGAGAAAGTATGGATGATCGAAGCACAGAGAAGTTAACCTAAGAATAAGTTGAGAATAGTTTAGATGTTTTGCCCGTATTATGATAAGTGTAAGTATTTTCTTTTATAGTAAGTTTAAAGAAGGTTTATCGTTTTGGAAAGGCTTTTCATACTAGACAAGCTTCCAATCTAACACTTTCAATTTAAAATGGCCTTTTCAGGTCATAGGTTTCTGAGCCACAGGATCCTTTAACTCGGTAATCCAAACTCTCCGCCTAGACTTTCGAGCGTCCATCCACTCGAGAAAGATCAAGATCTATACCCATCTAATATACCGTTCCAATACGTTTTTAGGTGCGTATAGAAATACAACACTTTATATACTTTACTTATAAGTGTTTAATATATATATATATTATATATATGTAAGGATACATATATATATATATATATATATATATATATATATATATATATATATAGTTTAAATTATGTTTTAGATCAATATAAGCACCAATAATTATCTAATGATGCTAACAAGTGTTTTATTGATTTCATAACAGTAAGTAACTTGTATAAAACATAATAAAAATTTTCTATACATTAATATTAAGTTTTGTGTATTAAATATTACTTTTTATAATTGTTTTAATAGTTAAAATGAAAATAAATAGGTAAACAAGTTTAACACCACATCTTATATTTTTCTTAGGTTCTACTGATCAAAATAAACTTAGGAAAATTTTATAAATTTTTGTTATGGTGTAAAAGTATTTATTGCTAATTTCTTTTTCGGTTTGCAATAAATCAAAGTTTATAAAGTAATAATTATTAAATCAACTAAATTAATTCAACCAATAATTTTCGTGAGCTTATATTAGTATATTAAGCTTAGAAAAATTATTTGTATAATTATATTAATAGTTTAACTATTTAATTCAACTTTTGTATTGTTATTAGTTTAAATTCGAAATTAACTAGAAATATATATTCATTAATTCAAAAAAAAAAATTTATAACTTTCTTAATAGTTCTAAAGTAGTTTCTATTAATTATTGTAGTCATAAAAATATTATACCATTTAGTTCTCTTTTTATTTTAAAAACACTGTTTTCGGCTACTGTAGCAAAACTAAAGAAAATACAAATTAATTATTTAAAATGACAATTAAATCAAACATTAATTTTTATAATTACTTGTATAACATATTTGATAAGCGAAAATTGTAAAAACATATATATATAATCGTTTACTATTTATTTATTATATATCTATATATACCAAATATAAAAAAAATCAGTTTTTGATTTTTAATAAATATAAATTCGAATGTATAATTCATAAAAATAATTTTTATAGTCATTAGGATACTTAATACTAATTATCATGTATTTACATTATTTATTATAATTAATTTCGTATTTATTTGGTATTTAACATAAAACTAGCACAAAAATATGATAAAAACTAAATAAAAACTATAAAAATAATATAGAGAACTTACAAAAATAATTTTTGCAGAGGTTTGAGAGAGAATTCTTCAAGTTTTTGGTGTACAAAATTTGTGCACTAGGCTATGGTATTTATAGTTACAATTTTTGGTAAAGAGAAAATAAAAAAATACAAAAGTTTATATAAAAAAATAACTAGTGTCTTGTAAAAAAATTAAAAGTATTTATGGCCAGTCAAGCCACCATTTCAAAATATAAATAAATAAAAGTAAAGTTAAAAGTAGGAATAAAATAAATAAAAGTGGATCTAGATCTAGTTTATATATAAAAAAATACTACTTTTAAAATATATATATATATATATATATATATATATATATATATATATATATATATATATATATATATATATATATATATATATATTTCATAGTTCTAAAAATGTTAACTAACTAAATTTCTATTTTTATTTAATTATTAAATACGAATTTTTATAAATATAAATATATATTCGGTATTTATAAAATTATAATTACTAAATGTGGTTTTTATTTAATTAAATTATTACTTTATAATTTTATTAGTTTTATATATGTTACTACATTTATATATACTTGTATTTATTAATTGTATAATATATTAACTAAATACAAAATTAATATAAGTATTTTATATGTAATCATGTTATGACATAAATTTTTTTTATAAAAATTCTTACGCGTACGTTGTTGAATAAAATTTATTATTCGTTTAACGTTCGTTAATTTCGTATGTATATAACGACCTTTTATTAGTACTTAGAGTTTATTCATTATACTTAAATCTTTTGTTCGAGCATTATATAGATGGAAAAATGAGGGTCGTTATATTAAAGATGGACGACATTATCTTCATCTACAATTACTTGATAGACTTGAATGAATCTGCAACAACTTATCAGGCTACTGCGATGAAGACAGTCTACAGATTTATTCTTGATTCAATGAGATGGATGTCTGTTCACGACTTTCAGATGGGATTAGAATCTGGACACAAAAAGCTCGGAATCAAACCGCCAAATCAAGTGATTGAAGAGCTAAGATATATGTCCTTACTTGAAGTAAGTGACTGTCCTTATGGGTTTGTGTTTGTCAATTCTCACTATACAAAGGTCTTCATCAAAGTTTCAGACTTCAGAAGATACTCAGACGGAACGTTGATGTATGCTTTCAAATACTTAAGATGGAGACTGATCAATAAATGCTATTCAACTGAAGATAATGAGATTGTCAAATACTGAAAGGACCCGTCCTAATCCACCTGGACGAAGTCATCAACATTTGGTCCCATTGCGATGATCGGCACCAAGTAATGTCCTTATATTGAGCAAATGCACAGTGGAAGACTTAATTCGTACCTGAGAATAAACATGCTTTTAAGTGTCAACCAAAAGGTTGGTGAGTTCATAGGTTTATCATAACAATCATTTCAATATGTTAATAGACCACAAGATTTCATAATCATAAACATAATACACTCGCAAGTGTATGTAAAGCATTCTAAGTGGTTGAGCACTTGGTAACTGTAGTGACCCGAACTTTTCCATGTTTATATATATTAATTGAGATTGATATTTACATGATTAAATGTTTCCAACATGTTAAGTAATCAAACTTGTTAAGACTTGATTAATTGAAATATGTTTCATATAGACAATTGACCACCCAAGTTGACAGGTGATTCACGAACGTTAAAACTTGTAAAAACTATATGATGACATATATATGGATATATATAGTTAACATGATACTATGATAAGTAAACATATCATTAAGTATATTAACAATGAACTACATATGTAAAAACAAGACTACTAACTTAATGATTTTTAAACGAGACATATATGTAACGATTATCGTTGTAAAGACATTTAATGTATATATATCATATTAAGAGATATTCATACATGATAATATCATGATAATATAATAATCTAAAATCTCATTTGATATTATAAACATTGGGTTAACAACATTTAACAAGATCGTTAACCTAAAGGTTTCAAAACAACACTTACATGTAACGACTAACGATGACTTAACGACTCAGTTAAAATGTATATACATGTAGTGTTTTAATATGTATTTATACACTTTTGAAAGACTTCAATACACTTATCAAAATACTTCTACTTAACAAAAATGCTTACAATTACATCCTCGTTCAGTTTCATCAACAATTCTACTCGTATGCACCCGTATTCGTACTCGTACAATACACAGCTTTTAGATGTATGTACTATTGGTATATACACTCCAATGATCAGCTCTTAGCAGCCCATGTGAGTCACCTAACACATGTGGGAACCATCATTTGGCAACTAGCATGAAATATCTCATAAAATTACAAAAATATGAGTAATCATTCATGACTTATTTACATGAAAACAAAATTACATATCCTTTATATCTAATCCATACACCAACGACTAAAAACACCTACAAACACTTTCATTCTTCAATTTTCTTCATCTAATTGATCTCTCTCAAGTTCTATCTTCAAGTTCTAAGTGTTCTTCATATATTCTACAAGTTCTAGTTACATAAAATCAAGAATACTTTCAAGTTTGCTAGCTCACTTCCAATCTTGTAAGGTGATCATCCATCCTCAAGAAATCTTTGTTTCTTACTGTAGGTTATCATTCTAATATAAGGTAATAATCGTATTCAAACTTTGGTTCAATTTCTATAACTATAACAATCTTTTTTCAAGTGATGATCTTACTTGAACTTGTTTTCGTGTCATGATTCTGCTTCAAGAACTTCGAGCCATCCAAGGATCCGTTGAAGCTAGATCCATTTTTCACTTTTCCAGTAGGTTTATCCAAGGAACTTAAGGTAGTAATGATGTTCATAACATCATTCAATTCATACATATAAAGCTATCTTATTCGAAGGTTTAAACTTGTAATCACTAGAACATAGTTTAGTTAATTCTAAACTTGTTCGCAAACAAAAGTTAATCCTTCTAACTTGACTTTTAAAATCAACTAAACACATGTTCTATATCTATATGATATGCTAACTTAATGATTTAAAACCTGGAAACACGAAAAACACCGTAAAACCGGATTTACGCCGTCGTAGTAACACCGCGGGCTGTTTTGGGTTAGTTAATTAAAAACTATGATAAACTTTGATTTAAAAGTTGTTATTCTGAGAAAATGATTTTTATTATGAACATGAAACTATATCCAAAAATTATGGTTAAACTCAAAGTGGAAATATGTTTTCTAAAATGGTCATCTAGACGTCGTTCTTTCGACTGAAATGACTACCTTTACAAAAACGACTTGTAACTTATTTTTCCAACTATAAACCTATACTTTTTCTGTTTAGATTCATAAAATAGAGTTCAATATGAAACCATAGCAATTTGATTCACTCAAAACGGATTTAAAATGAAGAAGTTATGGGTAAAACAAGATTGGATAATTTTTCTCATTTTAGCTACGTGAAAATTTGTAACAAATCTATTCCAACCATAACTTAATCAACTTGTATTGTATATTATGTAATCTTGAGATACCATAGACACGTATACAATGTTTCGACCTATCATGTCGACACATCTATATATATTTCGGAACAACCATAGACACTCTATATGTGAATGTTGGAGTTAGCTATACAGGGTTGAGGTTGATTCCAAAATATATATAGTTTGAGTTGTGATCAATACTGAGATACGTATACACTGGGTCGTGGATTGATTCAAGATAATATTTATCGATTTATTTCTGTACATCTAACTGTGGACAACTAGTTGTAGGTTACTAACGAGGACAGCTGACTTAATAAACTTAAAACATCAAAATATATTAAAAGTGTTGTAAATATATTTTGAACATACTTTGATATATATGTATATATTGTTATAGGTTCGTGAATCAACCGTGGCCAAGTCTTACTTCCCGACGAAGTAAAAATCTGTGAAAGTGAGTTATAGTCCCACTTTTAAAATCTAATATTTTTGGGATGAGAATACATGCAGGTTTTATAAATGTATTACAAAATAGACACAAGTAATCGAAACTACATTATATGGTTGAATGAACGAAATGGAATATGCCCCTTTTTATTAAGTCTGGTAATCTAAGAATTAGGGAACAGACACCCTAATTGACGCGAATTCTAAAGATAGATCTATTGGGCCTAACAAACCCCATCCAAAGTACCGGATGCTTTAGTACTTCGAAATTTATATCATATCCGAAGGGTGTCCCGGAATGATGGGGATATTCTTATATATGCATCTTGTTAATGTCGGTTACCAGGTGTTCACCATATGAATGATTTTTATCTCTATGTATGGGGTGTGTATTGAAATATGAAATCTTGTGGTCTATTATTATGATTTGATATATATAGGTTAAACCTATAACTCACCAACATTTTTGTTGACGTTTTAAGCATGTTTATTCTCAGGTGATTATTAAGAGCTTCCGCTGTCGCATACTTAAATAAGGACGAGATTTGGAGTCCATGCTTGTATGATATTGTGTAAAAACTGCATTCAAGAAACTTATTTTGTTGTAACATATTTGTATTGTAAACCATTATGTAATGGTCGTGTGTAAACAGGATATTTTAGATTATCATTATTTGATAATCTACGTAAAGCTTTTTAAACCTTTATTGATGAAATAAAGGTTATGGTTTGTTTTAAAATGAATGCAGTCTTTGAAAAACGTCTCATATAGAGGTCAAAACCTCGCAACGAAATCAATTAATATGGAACGTTTTTAATCAATAAGAACGGGACATTTCAGTTGGTATCCGAGCGTTGGTCTTAGAGAACCAGAATTTTGCATTAGTGTGTCTTATCGAGTTTGTTAGGATGCATTAGTGAGTCTGGACTTCGACCGTGTTTACTTGAAAAATGATTGCTTAACAAATTTTGTTGGAAACTATATATTTTTAACATGTGAATATTATGTGATATATTAATCTCTTAACGCGTTTGATATTATGTGATAGATGTCTACCTCTAGAACAAGTCCCATTAACTCACCTAATAATAATGGAGAGTCAAATGTAAATTGGAATGATTCGTGGACTGATTCACAAGTTCCCGAAGAGGAACCGGAAGAAGAGTCGGAACCGGAAGAAGAATCGGAATCGGAAGAAGAATCGGAACCGGATGAAGAAATAGAACCGGTGGGGGAAATAATAAAACGGTTAAGTAGAAGAAAATCCTCAACCAACCGACCAAGGTTAATTATGGTCAATGGTGTTTCCGCCAAGGAAGCAAAATATTGGGAGGATTACCAATTCTCCGATGAATCGGATTCCGACGAGAATTCCGATGATGTTATAGAAATTACCCCAACTGAATTTAAAAAGGCAAAAGAAAATAATAAGGGAAAGGGCATAAAAATAGAGAAATCTAATTCCAACCCCGATGAACTTTATATGTATCGTCAACCCCCGAAGTCCTTAAGTTGTAACAATGACCCGGGAACCTCTAAACCACCAGGTTTTTCTAAACCAATGTGGATAACGACGGCTCGTATTAGGGGAACATCATATATCCCTAGAAACTTGGCAAAACGAACCAAAACCGAAGAAGAAGAAACAAGCGAGTCGGAATAAGATAGCTGTATTCGTGTGGTGTAATATATGTAATATAGTGTGCTTATGCTTTATGATATATGTAAAAATTGCTTGTATTAATAAGTATTTTTTTATGAATCTAACTCTTGTCTATTTTACAGTATAAAAACACAAAATGGATAGACAACCCAATATTTTAAGAGACCTACCCGGAGACATGATTGATGAAATCTTGTCTAGAGTCGGTCAGAATTCTTCGGCACAACTATTTAAGGCGAGATCAGTTTGTAAAACATTCGAAGAACATTTCAAGAATGCCTTGGTTTATAAAAGGCTTTCGTTCGAAAGATGGGGGATATCACATTGGGAAATCCATAAGTTACGATGTGTTTACTTTGACGCATATATTGCGGGGAACCCAAATGCTATTTTACGCAATGGGTTAAGAAATTATTTTGACTCAATATATCCGAATATTGGACTTCGTGATTTAGAAAAAGCGGCTAACATGCAACATAAAGAAGCATGTTATGCTTACGGATTAGTAATGTTCGCTTCTCACCAAAGTGAGAACAAGAACATCGGCCTACAACTATTAAACAAAACGTTCCCACAAGTGATGGAGTCGGTAATTGGGGTAAGAAATGAGGTTTTTAGATTGTTACGGGACTGTTGGACATTATGTAACCCTCGTCCCTTTGACGACGTTACAACACGCTGTCTTATCAACGGCCATAACGATTATGTTCCACAAGACCAAGGATGGGAAGTAATCCTAGTAAAACCAGAATGCATGACTTGTTTCTGGACGTATGAATTACGTATCTTTATTGCCTTTGTTGAACGACTTGTGTACTAGCTAGAATTATCTTCACAACCATCTTGTATCAAATTTATTGTGTGCTATATTTCATGCTATATGTAAAATAAGCGGTATTGTAAGTTTGTAAAATATTGTGTAAAAGTTTGAACGCGAAATATTATTATAATCAGTTTTTCATATAGAATTGTAGTAGTTGAATTGTATATTAGCTACTAAGTATGAACTTAACGGGTAGGTACTACCCGAATTTAAACTTATAAAATGCTAATATGAAGAAAAAGCTTTTATAAATGAGTTCATATTATGCTACGAAATACTATTAACTACTCTTAATATTCTGTATGATTAACTTGTTCCATTTGACTATTTTGAAGGAAATGGCACCGACTACTCGACACACCGTGAATATGAATGAAGAGGAATTCCGTACTTTTCTAGCTTCAAACATAGCCGCAGTACAGGCTGCGCTACATACCAACAATAACCTTAGATCTAGCAGTACAGGAAATCGTGTAGGATGCACCTACAAAGAATTCACTGCCTGCAAACCTTTGGAATTTGATGGAACCGAAGGACCGATCGGAATGAAACGGTGGACCGAGAAGGTCGAATCGGTGTTTGCCATAAGTAAGTGTACTGAAGAGGACAAAGTGAAGTACGCTACGCATACCTTCACAGGTTCTGCGTTAACATGGTGGAATACCTATCTAGAGCAAGTGGGACAAGACGATGCGTACGCACTACCGTGGTCAGCATTCAAGCACTTGATGAACGAGAAGTACCGTCCCAGAACCGAGGTCAATAAACTCAAGACAGAACTTAGAGGGTTACGAACCCAAGGATTTGATATTACCACGTACGAAAGACGATTCACAGAATTGTGCCTATTGTGTCCGGGAGCATTCGAAGATGAGGAAGAGAAGATCGACGCGTTTGTGAAAGGATTACCGGAAAGAATCCAAGAAGATATAAGTTCACACGAGCCCGCCTCCATACAACAGGCATGTAGAATGGCTCACAAACTAGTGAACCAGATTGAAGAAAGAATTAAAGAACAGACTACTGAAGAGGCCAATGTGAAGCAAGTCAAAAGAAAGAGGGAGGAAAACGGTGATAAGAATCACCAATACAACAACAACGGCAATTACAACAATAATCGCAACAATTATCCCAACAATCGCAACTACAACAAACGGCCCAACAACAACAACAACAACAACAACAACAGCAACTACAACAATCATCCCAACAACAATAATAACCGCAACAACAACAACAATCAGAAGCAGCTATGCCAAAGGTGTGAAAAGTATCACTCGGGGTTCTGCACCAAATTTTGCAACAAGTGTAAAAGAAATGGTCATAGCGCGGCGAAGTGTGAGGTCTACGGACCAGGGGTTAATAGAACGAAAGGAACAAATGGTGTCGGAACGAGTAATGGCGGAGCAAGCAGTGTCGGAGCAAGTTATGCCAATGTAGTTTGTTATAAATGTAGAAAACCGGGCCACATTATTAGAAATTGCCCGAACCAGGAGAACACGAATGGACAAGGCCGCGGAAGAGTTTTCAATATTAATGCGGCAGAGGCACAGGAAGACCCGGAGCTTGTTACGGGTACGTTTCTTATTGACAATAAATCTGCTTACGTTTTATTTGATTCAGGTGCGGATAGAAGCTATATGAGTAGAGATTTTTGTGCTAAATTAAGTTGTCCATTGACACCTTTGGATAGTAAATTTTTACTCGAATTAGCAAATGGTAAATTAATTTCAGCAGATAATATATGTCGGAATCGAGAAATTAAACTTGTTAGCGAAACATTTAAGATTGATTTGATACCAGTAGAGTTAGGGAGTTTTGATGTGATAATCGGTATGGACTGGTTGAAAGAAGTGAAAGCAGAGATCGTTTTTTACAAAAATGCAATTCGCATTATACGAGAAAAAGGAAAACCCTTAATGGTGTACGGAGAAAAGGGCAACACGAAGCTACATCTTATTAGTAATTTGAAGGCACAAAAACTAATAAGAAAAGGTTGTTATGCTGTTCTAGCACACGTCGAGAAAGTACAAACTAAAGAAAAGAGCATCAATGAAGTTCCCATTGCAAAAGAATTTCCCGATGTATTTCCGAAAGAATTACCGGGATTACCCCCACATCGATCCGTTGAATTTCAAATAGATCTTGTACCAGGAGCTGCACCAATAGCTCGTGCTCCTTACAGACTCGCACCCAGCGAGATGAAAGAACTGCAAAGCCAATTACAAGAAGTTTTAGAGCGTGGTTTCATTCGACCAAGCACATCACCGTGGGGAGCTCCTGTTTTGTTTGTCAAGAAGAAAGATGGTACATTCAGGTTGTGTATCGACTACCGAGAGTTGAACAAACTTACCATCAAGAACCGCTACCCACTACCGAGAATCGACGACTTATTTGATCAACTACAAGGCTCGTCTGTTTATTCAAAGATTGACTTACGTTCCGGGTATCATCAAATGCGGGTGAAAGAAGATGATATTCCAAAGACTGCTTTCAGAACACGTTACGGTCATTACGAGTTTATGGTCATGCCGTTTGGTTTAACTAATGCACCAGCTGTGTTCATGGACCTTATGAACCGAGTGTATGGACCATACCTTGACAAGTTTGTCATTGTTTTCATTGATGACATACTTATTTACTCAAAGAATGACCAAGAACACGGTGAACATTTGAGAAAGGTGTTAGAAGTATTGAGGAAGGAAGAATTGTACGCTAAGTTTTCAAAGTGTGCATTTTGGTTGGAAGAAGTTCAATTCCTCGGTCACATAATGAACAAAGAAGGTATTAAGGTGGATCCGGCAAAGATAGAAACTGTTGAAAAGTGGGAAACCCCGAAAACTCCGAAACACATACGCCAGTTTTTAGGACTAGCTGGTTACTACAGACGGTTCATCCAAGACTTTTCCAGAATAGCAAAACCCTTGACTGCATTAACGCATAAAGGGAAGAAATTTGAATGGAATGATGAACAAGAGAAAGCGTTTCAGTTATTGAAGAAAAAGCTAACTACGGCACCTATATTGTCATTGCCTGAAGGGAATGATGATTTTGTGATTTATTGTGACACATCAAAGCAAGGTCTCGGTTGTGTATTAATGCAACGAACGAAGGTGATTGCTTATGCGTCTAGACAATTGAAGATTCACGAACAAAATTATACGACGCATGATTTGGAATTAGGCGCGGTTGTTTTTGCATTAAAGACTTGGAGGCACTACTTATATGGGGTCAAAAGTATTATATATACCGACCACAAAAGTCTTCAACACATATTTAATCAGAAACAACTGAATATGAGGCAGCGTAGGTGGATTGAATTGTTGAATGATTACGACTTTGAGATTCGTTACCACCCGGGGAAGGCAAATGTGGTAGCCGATGCCTTGAGCAGGAAGGACAGAGAACCCATTCGAGTAAAATCTATGAATATAATGATTCATAATAACCTTACTACTCAAATAAAGGAGGCGCAACAAGGAGTTTTAAAAGAGGGAAATTTAAAGGATGAAATACCCAAGGGATCGGAGAAGCATCTTAATATTCGGGAAGAAGGAACCCGGTATAGGGCTGAAAGGATTTGGGTACCAAAATTTGGAGATATGAGAGAAATGGTACTTAGAGAAGCTCATAAAACCAGATACTCAATACATCCTGGAACGGGGAAGATGTACAAGGATCTCAAGAAACATTTTTGGTGGCCGGGTATGAAAGCCGATGTTGCTAAATATGTAGGAAAATGTTTGACGTGTTCTAAGGTCAAAGCTGAGCATCAGAAACCATCAGGTCTACTTCAACAACCCATAATCCCGGAATGGAAATGGGAAAACATTACCATGGATTTCATCACTAAATTGCCAAGGACTGCAAGTGGTTTTGATACTATTTGGGTAATAGTTGATCGTCTCACCAAATCAGCACACTTCCTGCCAATAAGAGAAGATGACAAGATGGAGAAGTTAGCACGACTGTATTTGAAGGAAGTCGTCTCCAGACATGGAATACCAATCTCTATTATCTCTGATAGGGATGGCAGATTTATTTCAAGATTCTGGCAGACATTACAGCAAGCATTAGGAACTCGTCTAGACATGAGTACTGCCTATCATCCACAAACTGATGGGCAGAGCGAAAGGACGATACAAACGCTTGAAGACATGCTACGAGCATGTGTTATTGATTTCAGAAACAGTTGGGATCGACATCTACCGTTAGCAGAATTTTCCTACAACAACAGTTACCATTCAAGCATTGAGATGGCGCCGTTTGAAGCACTTTATGGTAGAAAGTGCAGGTCTCCGATTTGTTGGAATGAAGTGGGGGATAGACAGATTACGGGTCCAGAGATTATACAAGAAACTATCGAGAATATCATCCAAATTCAACAACGGTTGAAAACCGCCCAAAGTCGATAAAAGATCTACACTGACATTAAAAGAAAAGATATAGAATTTGAAATTGGAGAGATGGTCATGCTTAAAGTTGCACCTTGGAAAGGCGTTGTTCGATTTGGTAAACGAGGGAAATTAAATCCAAGGTATATTGGACCATTCAAGATTATTGATCGTGTCGGACCAGTAGCTTACCGACTTGAGTTACCTCAATAACTCGCGGCTGTACATAACACTTTCCACGTCTCGAATTTGAAGAAATGTTTTGCTAAAGAAGATCTCACTATTCCGTTAGATGAAATCCAAATCAACGAAAAACTTCAATTCATCGAAGAACCCGTCGAAATAATGGATCGTGAGGTTAAAAGACTTAAGCAAAACCAGATACCAATTGTTAAGGTTCGATGGAATGCTCGTAGAGGACCCGAGTTCACCTGGGAGCGTGAAGATCAGATGAAGAAGAAATACCCGCATCTATTTCTAGAAGATTCGTCAACACCTTCAACTGTTTAAAATTTCGGGACGAAATTTATTTAACGGGTAGGTACTGTAGTGACCCGAACTTTTCCATGTTTATATATATTAATTGAGATTGATATTTACATGATTAAATGTTTCCAACATGTTAAGAAATCAAACTTGTTAAGACTTGATTAAATGAAATATGTTTCATATAGACAATTGACCACCCAAGTTGACCGGTGATTCACGAACGTTAAAACTTGTAAAAACTATATGATGACATATATATGGATATATATATAGTTAACATGATACTATGATAAGTAAACATATTATTAAGTATATTAACAATGAACTACATATGTAAAAACAAGACTACTAACTTAATGATTTTTAAACGAGACATATATGTAACGATTATCGTTGTAAAGACATTTAATGTATATATATCATATTAAGAGATATTCATACATGATAATATCATGATAATATAATAATCTAAAATCTCATTTGATATTATAAACATTGGGTTAACAACACTAAACAAGATAATTAACCTAAAGGTTTCAAAACAACACTTACATGTAACGACTAACGATGACTTAACGACTCAGTTAAAATGTATATACATGTAGTGTTTTAATATGTATTTATACACTTTTGAAAGAATTCAATACACTTATCAAAATACTTCTACTTAACAAAAATGCTTACAATTACATCCTCGTTCAGTTTCATCAACAATTCTACTCGTATGCACCCGTATTCGTACTCGTACTCGTACAATACACAGCTTTTAGATGTATGTACTATTGGTATATACACTCCAATGATCAGCTCTTAGCAGCCCATGTGAGTTACCTAACACATGTGGGAACCATCATTTGGCAACTAGCATGAAATATCTCATAAAATTACAAAAATATGAGTAATCATTCATGACTTATTTACATGAAAACAAAATTACATATCCTTTATATCTAATCCATACACCAACGACCAAAAACACCTACAAACACTTTCATTCTTCAATTTTCTTCATCTAATTGATCTCTCTCAAGTTCTATCTTCAAGTTCTAAGTGTTCTTCATATATTCTACAAGTTCTAGTTACATAAAATCAAGAATACTTTCAAGTTTGCTAGCTCACTTCCAATCTTGTAAGGTGATCATCCAACCTCAAGAAATCTTTGTTTCTTACTGTAGGTTATCATTCTAATATAAGTTAATAATCATATTCAAACTTTGGTTCAATTTCTATAACTATAACAATCTTATTTCAAGTGATGATCTTACTTGAACTTGTTTTCGTGTCATGATTCTGCTTCAAGAACTTCGAGCCATCCAAGGATCCGTTGAAGCTAGATCCATTTTTCACTTTTCCAGTAGGTTTATCCAAGGAACTTAAGGTAGTAATGATGTTCATAACATCATTCAATTCATACATATAAAGCTATCTTATTCGAAGGTTTAAACTTGTAATCACTAGAACATAGTTTAGTTAATTCTAAACTTGTTCGCAAACAAAAGTTAATCCTTCTAACTTGACTTTTAAAATCAACTAAACACATGTTCTATATCTATATGATATGCTAACTTAATGATTTAAAACCTGGAAACACGAAAAACACCGTAAAACCGGATTTACGCCGTCGTAGTAACACCGCGGGCTGTTTTGGGTTAGTTAATTAAAAACTATGATAAACTTTGATTTAAAAGTTGTTATTCTGAGAAAATGATTTTTATTATGAACATGAAACTATATCCAAAAATTATGGTTAAACTCAAAGTGGAAGTATGTTTTCTAAAATGGTCATCTAGACGTCGTTCTTTCGACTGAAATGACTACCTTTACAAAAAAGACTTGTAACTTATTTTTCCAACTATAAACCTATACTTTTTCTGTTTAGATTCATAAAATAGAGTTCAATATGAAACCATAGCAATTTGATTCACTCAAAACGGATTTAAAATGAAGAAGTTATGGGTAAAACAAGATTGGATAATTTTTCTCATTTTAGCTACGTGAAAATTTGTAACAAATCTATTCCAACCATAACTTAATCAACTTGTATTGTATATTATGTAATCTTGAGATACCATAGACACGTATACAATGTTTCGACCTATCATGTCGACACATCTATATATATTTCGGAACAACCATAGACACTCTATATGTGAATGTTGGAGTTAGCTATACAGGGTTGAGGTTGATTCCAAAATATATATAGTTTGAGTTGTGATCAATACTGAGATACGTATACACTGGGTCGAGGATTGATTCAAGATAATATTTATCGATTTATTTCTGTACATCTAACTGTGGACAACTAGTTGTAGGTTACTAACGAGGACAGCTGACTTAATAAACTTAAAACATCAAAATATATTAAAAGTGTTGTAAATATATTTTGAACATACTTTGATATATATGTATATATTGTTATAGGTTTGTGAATCAACCAGTGGCCAAGTCTTACTTCTCGACGAAGTAAAAATCTGTGAAAGTGAGTTATAGTCCCACTTTTAAAATCTAATATTTTTGGGATGAGAATACATGCAGGTTTTATAAATGTATTACAAAATAGACACAAGTAATCGAAACTACATTATATGGTTAAATGATCGAAATCGAATATGCCCCTTTTTATTAAATCTGGTAATCTAAGAATTAGGGAACAGACACCCTAATTGACGCGAATCCTAAAGATAGATCTATTGGGCCTAACAAACCCCATCCAAAGTACCGGATGCTTTAGTACTTCGAAATTTATATCATATCCGAAGGGTGTCCCGGAATGATGGGGATATTCTTATATATGCATCTTGTTAATGTCGGTTACCAGGTGTTCACCATATGAATGATTTTTATCTCTATGTATGGGGTGTGTATTGAAATATGAAATCTTGTGGTCTATTATTATGATTTGATATATATAGGTTAAACCTATAACTCACCAACATTTTTGTTGACATTTTAAGCATGTTTATTCTCAGGTGATTATTAAGAGCTTCCGCTGTCGCATACTTAAATAAGGACGAGATTTGGAGTCCATGCTTGTATGATATTGTGTAAAAACTGCATTCAAGAAACTTATTTTGTTGTAACATATTTGTATTGTAAAGCATTATGTAATGGTCGTGTGTAAACAGGATATTTTAGATTATCATTATTTGATAATCTACGTAAAGCTTTTTAAACCTTTATTGATGAAATAAAGGTTATGGTTTGTTTTAAAATGAATGCAGTCTTTGAAAAACGTCTCATATAGAGGTCAAAACCTCGCAACGAAATCAATTAATATGGAACGTTTTTAATCAATAAGAACGGGACATTTCAGTAACCTTACTTAACATTTAATCAACGTCGTATATTCCCTTTATTATGAAATCTCACTACACCGTATCAAGTGTAGTCACCAAAACGAAGTACTGTGCAACCGTTGAATACTGGTCGTCCAGTCCGGTTAGGGTTATCAGGCCCGATAGATCTATCTTTAGGATTCGCGCCTACCAGTCATACACCAGTAGTTATAGTTACCAAGCTAAGGGGATATTTCTGGTTTAAACCCACGTAGAATTAGTATTAGTACTTGTGCCTATTTCGTAAAACAGTTATAAAATATGCATGTATTCTCAGCCCAAAAATATATAATGCAAAAGCATTTAAAAAGGGAGCTATGAAAACTCACTTTTGCCTTGAAGGTATTTAATTCGACTTGGTTTCCGATAGATATCACGAACCTAACCATATATATAATATATCAACATATTTTCTTTTTAAGTAATCGTTACATATATATATACTTTTAATATTTTCTTAGTCCGTAGTTAGCAGTCCGATGTTAGTGGTCCACAATTAGTTGCTTAAATAAAATAAATAAAGACCCCATCGTATTCGTATTGATCAGAATTAATCTCGACCCATGGTACCATGTTGTCAAATGACGTGTTGCGTACATAAAGTACCGTGTTGTCAAATGACGTATTGTGTACAATCATGAGGTCTTATGATTAATCTTCTCGTGTTGTTTACGCGTGGTCCTGAAATATATAAAATCAAATCATAAGTAATTATATATAAAATGTCATATTAATTAGAAAAGATAAGATTAATTTACTTTTTCTCCAAATATTTTCGTAGCTAAACTAGCTTCGGACACCCAATCTTGTTTTAGTCGTAGTTTCTTCATTACAACTCCGTTTTTGTTGGTTCAACTTGTCACTTCCTTGGATCGAGTCAAATTTTAAGAATATGAACTGAAAATACCTTAGTTTGTATTCGAAATCATAGGTTATAGGTCAAACTTTGGTGAAACTTATGAAAGTGATCATTTTCCATCATAAAAACAACATTTAATGATCATTTTTCTAAAAATACTTACACTTTGAGTTAAACCATGAAATTTTATGTGTTAACATATTCATAAGAAATATCATTTTTCCAGAACATGAACTTCCAATTCAAAGTTCAAGATGGTTTTTAATTATCCAACCCAAAACAGCCCCCGGTTGCACTCCGACGACGTAGATTCAGTTTTTAAGATGTTCTTTGTAAAACCAAGTTATATCTTGTTAGGTTAGCATATCATTATGATATATTACAGGTCTTGAAGTGTTTTAAAAGTCAAGTTAGAAGGATCTATTTAGTTTGCGAACAAGTTTGAAATCATTCAAACTATGTTCTTGTTGTTAAAATTTTATACCACAAAATAAGATAGCTATATGAATATGAATTGAATAAGATTATGAACAAGGTTACTACCTCAAGTTACTTGGACAAAGTTACTGCAAAAGATAAGAAATAATCTTGGAATCAAAGAGTGGTGGAGTTAGATCAAAAGGTTGGAAGTAAACTTCTTCAAATGAGTGGTTATTTTGATATGTTCTTGAAAGAGTTTTCTTATGGTGTTTAAGGCTTGTAATTGAAGCTAAAGATGGGGAAAATGCTTGGAGATGATCAAGTATGAAGTTAGGAGTATTTTAAGAGAGAAATGAGGGTGTAGGTATGAGAAAATGGAGTGAAGAAATGGTATTCATTTATAAAAACGTTTTTAGTTTATAAAGAAAGAAAAGGATTCCTAATTTTGTTTTCTTACTAATAATTCATACTACTTGACAAATTCTAGTTACCTCATATCTAGGACAGTAATAATGTTGATTAGGATGTTGATTTCATGTGTATATATCAATAGTAAATACATATAGAAGCTGGGTATGATACGGGTACATATACCCTAGATATACGTATAGAAATCTTGAGGAAACGGAACGAGAATTCAAATATAGCTATCTTTTATGAATATACTTATATTGTTTTATGTATTTAAGTCCTTAAAAAGTGATTAAATACATTATATATACGATACATGTATAAGCATTATAGATTATAAGTATATATATCAAAGAATGTTACGTATAGTTATCGTTTTGAAAACTTAAGTTAGTAGTTTCAAAATATACTTATAACTCATTGTCATTAGTATACAATGAGATGTTAAACTATCCTTAGATCATGTTAAATATATATAAATACATATATATACACAAACGTATAATTATCGTATGTTATATAGTTCGTGATATCGTCGGTCATATTGGACGGTCAAACGTTGTGTAAAACTCTTTTCAAAAACACAAGTCTCAACAATTTGGATTGCTTATCATGTTGGTATGGTTTAATTTATGTAAATATTAATCTCATAAGTATAATTTGGTCGGAAAATTCTGGGTCATTACAGTACCTACCCGTTAAAGAAATTTCGTCCCCGAAATTTGATAGAGGTTGTTATGGATAACAATAAGAAGGTTTTCATGACAAATATAAGGTGATAATGGAGTTTTATCATCATTGAGTAATGTAGATAAAATGATTCGATTATGCGAAGAATATAAATGAGACTATCGTAAAAGAGTGAGATGAGTAAAATATATTCGTCTTAACCGATGACGTAGTTATGATTGATTTTCGGGATTTAAGGGATTTAAAGAGAATCTTACGTAATAAGATTTGGTTCTTTGGTGATTAAGGAAATCATGATCTTCTTTGATTATATGCAATAATCTGTTTCGATTGCTCTGTCGGATATTTCACTATAAATTCACCCCTTCGTTTCCTTATTTTCCATGACTCACACCTTCTATTCTTTCTCCCTTAATTCTTACTTTAAAGCATTCATCAATATGCTCCATCCAGTCCTGATTCTTGATATACTCCTAACTTTTATATCTGTCATTCTTCTTTTTCATCTACCACCAGAAGAATCTATTTACTTCTACTATACTCTTGTGTTTATAGTGTTTCTAATTCTCTTGTGTCTCTATATTGCTATCTACATCGATATACACGGTTTGTAATTTCGGGGTTATTATCGAAGTTTATATTCTTCATTATTTTTCGGAGCTTCATGCTTTCATTTTCTCTTCCCGACTTCGAGTCAAGCGAGTAATGGTCCGGAATTCGTAGATATGAAATTCATAATGAACATAGCTAATGCTCTAAGAATAAAATGGTAATAGAACGATTTTGATTTGTTAAATTACCAGAATACCCTAGAGAAGACCGAGTCATCCAGAAAAATATTCTCTTGATATGTTTAGAGATTAGATAGAATGTAAGAGTCGTGTAAATGGCACATGATGACGGTACTGTGAATCATCATGCTTCATTAGAAACTCAGCATGACTTACTGCAATATAATGACGTTGATCAAGTGTCATTATATTATACTAATCCATGCTTCAGTTCCCAACACTACTTCAAAACATTCATATTTTAAACTCGAAGGTTTCAGAATTTAGAAACTAACACAGTTTCTTTTATGTTGCAGATATTACGGAGAGATAAATGATCTCAGATAAGAATAGTTGTGAAAATATCGCCAGAAATATGGAGGATATTTATAATAAAACATACGAGAATATCTTAGAATTTCTAATATCAATGGAGGATGAAGAAGATTTGTCTGTGAAGGTTTAGAATGAGAAATAAGATGTTTGCTAACGATTTCAGCAGGCACAGAATCATTTAGATTCTTTGAAGGCAAACTTATTCTTTGTGATTTGTCCACAACTTTCTTCATAGTTTCACATAATCCGTTTTTCGGTACTAAATTTTCTATCGAGCGTTCCTAACACTCCTTTCTTTATCATCAAACTTTTGGCCATTAAGATCATCTACAACATGCTGCTTCGTCAGCATTTTTAAAGTTAACTGATCTGGGTCATCGGTTATCAAACTGAGGTAGTTTCAGGAGAATTGTGTTTTTAGAATGATTAATCGCTGATGGTAATATTGTGGAATATAAAAGGTTCCCCAGTAACAATAAAGAGTACGCATATATATCGCGGTTATACTAAAGTTGTTTTGGATGAAAAGTCGGAGTTGACTTGCTGGAGATGTGACAAAATTAGCTACTTTGGAAAGGGATTGCAAAACGATCTTCGGTAATAACAATGTCAAAGGAACTAGAACAGATACGTGTCAAACATTTACTCAGTTTTTGAGGGTTTTTCAGGTGCATAACTATATACATCAATCTTTTCTTCCGTAGATGAAGTGCGGTTGGTTTATCCTCTCGATTGAGGTGTTTTTAAGAATCATGATAGATTTGAACGCTGATTGTAATCGTCAAGATACAATGAGGTTTAAGATGAAATCAAGTGGCAATCTTGAAGAAATGTTTAGTTTCATATGTTATAATCAATATTTTAATTCATTTTAATTGTCCAATGTCATTAGTCCACAGTCGATAGTCCACAGTAACAGTCCAATAATTCATATATAGTTTAATATATAATATACGAATTAATTAATACGTGTCGTGACCCGTATACCTCTCAGACTCGATCACAACTCAAACTATATATATTATTGTAGAATCAACCTCAACCCTGTATAGAGAACTCGATCATTACTGCATATAGAGTGTCTATGGTGATTCCAAATAATATATATAGATGCGTCGATATGATATGTCAAAATATTGTATACGTGTCCCGATATTTAAAGTGCGTAAAATAATTACAGAAATTAAATGACGACAAATAAAAGTGCGATAATTAAATTGCGATAAATAAACTGTGATAAATAAAATATAATCAGTTAACTAGGAACAGTTAGCTGAAACAGTTAGCGTGGATTCTTAATAAAATTTTTCATAGTTAATTTGTTTGTTTCTAACAGATTTTATTTTGTCATATGTTTTCTTCATATGCCACTTGTTGGATTCTGGGAAGTCAAAATCCAAATATGAAATTGAATGAAAATGGTTATTCTACGGTGAACGGATACGTATATCGGTGGTTGTAAGTAGGATAGTAAATGACTGTTGAATCAGCTTCGACGAATGTACAATGTAACTTATTAGGATGAAATCTAATTATTCCTCGGGTATTACCTACCCGTTAAAAAAAATTTCACCATTAATATTTTGTACAAAGGAACTTTTAATTACAATCTTTATGAAAACATATATACATATATATTTTCTTCAGATGAAATCATGAATTTAATGAGTTAATATGATATTAATCTCATTTGCTTTTCGGTTTGAGCTAGAATAAGAAATCTCTAAAACTTTTTGAAACCACATATTCTTCGCAGAATATCAATGAAGTTATGGATCAATACTTCATCGTTCATTATTGTTGGTACTCCTTAGTATCTATGGTGCGTATGATGTTGATGTTTGTGGGACAGATTATGATGTCGAGACGTGTGATGCGGATGTTATTTGTTAGTGGTGATGATGGTATTGTTGATGTTATTGATGGTGGTGCTGATTATGCTGCTGGTGCTCTGCTGGTGTTTGCAACCTTCGCACCATGTTCTCCAAAGCCGTCACGCGAGCGCGAAGTTCGTTAACTTCTGCTAGTACACCGGGATGATTGGAGGTTGGAGCGAGCGAATGAACAAGATTTGTAATATGGGATAGTATATAATCGTGACGAGATACTCTAGAAATGAGAGAGAAAATGGCGTTTCGAATAGGTTCGCCGGTAAGTGCTTCAGGTTCATCGCCAAGAGGGAAATTTGGTGGATGGAATGGATCACCTTCTTCTTGTCTCCAATGATTTAGTATATTACGAACCCATCCCCAATTCATCCAGAATAGATGATGGGAAATTGGTTGATCCATTCCGGTGACGCTGCTTTCGGAGCCCGAATGGAAATCCATATCGGCATAACTGTAGGAATCTGAAGAATTCGAACTAGATGCGGAATCCATCTTGTATAATGGGGAAAATGAATTTTTGGTATGGAATAGATTATAAGAGTTAGATTTGGTACTCTTCAATACATAATTTACTTATGTATATATAATACCAAAATCCCGTAAATTACGGAGAATCTTTGAAAAGATATCAGTCAAAGTTTGCAATAACAGATATGCTAAGATAAGAATTCGTCTATACACTATCAATGCAGTAAATGCAGTAAGACGTGTCTAGACTTATGAATGATAAGCAGGTAATTTCCTAAGGATGATAAGCAGATGATTTCCGACTAGAAATGATAAGCAAAACTTTTGACATGTAGACACGGTCGAAGTCCAGACTCATTAATGCATCCTAACAACTACTAGTTAGACACACTAATGCAAGACCTGGTTCGCTACGACCACCGCTCTGATACAAACTGAAAGGACCCGTCCTAATCCGCCTGTACGAAGTCATCAACATTTGGTCCCATTGCGATGATCGGCTCCAAGTAATGTCCTTATATTGAGCAAATGCACAACGGAAGAATTAATTCGTACCTGAGAATAAACATGCTTTAAAATGTCAACCAAAAGGTTGGTGAGTTCATAGGTTTACCATAACAATCATTTCAATATGTTAATAGACCACAATATTTCATAATCATAAACATAATACACTCGCAAGTGTATGTAAAGCATTCTAAGTGGTTGAGCACTTGGTAACCATACTTAACATTTAATCAACGTTGCATATTCCCTTTATTATGAAATCTCACTACACCGTACCAAGTGTAGTCACCAAAACGAAGTACTGTGCAACTGTTGAATACTGGTCGTCCAGTCCGGTTGGGGTTGTCAGGCCCGATATATCTATCTTTAGGATTCGCGCCTACCAGTCATACACCAGTAGTTATAGTTACCAAGCTAAGGGGATATTTCTGGTTTAAACCCACGTAGAATTAGTTTTAGTACTTGTGCCTATTTCGTAAAACAGTTATAAAATATGAATGTATTCTCAGCCCAAAAATATATAATGCAAAAGCATTTAAAAAGGGAGCTATGAAAACTCACTTTTGCCTTGAAGGTATTTAATTCGACTTGGTCTCCGATAGATATCACGAACCTAACCATATATATAATATATCAACATATTTTTTTTTAAGTAATCGTTACATATATATATACTTTTAATACTTTTAATATTTTCTTAGTCCGTAGTTAGCAGTCCAATGTTAGTGGTCCACAATTAGTTGCTTAAATAAAATAAATAAAGACCCCATCGTATTCGTATTGATCAGAATTAATCTCGACCCATGGTACCATGTTGTCAAATGACGTGTTGCGTACATAAAGTACCGTGTTGTCAAATGACGTGTTGTGTACAATCATGAGGTTTTATGATTAATCTTCTCGTGTTGTTTACGGGTGGTCCTGAAATATATAAAATCAAATCATAAGTAATTATATATAAAATATCATATTAATTAGAAAATATAAGATTAATTTACTTTTTCTCCAAATATTTTCGTAGCTAAACTAGCTTCGGATACCCAATATTGTTTTAGTCGTAGTTTCTTCATTACAACTCCGTTTTTGTTGGTTCAACTTGCCACTTCCTTGGATCGATTCAAATTTTAAGAATATAAACTGAAAATACCTTAGTTTGTATTCAAAATCATAGGTTATAGGTCAAACTTTGGTGAAACTTATGAAAGTGATCATTTTCCATCATAAAAACAAAATTTAATGATCATTTTTCTAAAAATACTTACACTTTGAGTTAAACCATAAAATTTTTATGTGTTAATATATTCATAAGAAATATCATTTTTCCAGAACATAAACTTCCAATTCAAAGTTCAAGATGGTTTTTAATTATCCAATCCAAAACAGCCCCCGGTTGCACTCTGACGACGTAGATTCGGTTTTTAAGATGTTCTTTGTAAAACCAAGTTATATCTTGTTAGGTTAGCATATCATTATGATATATTACAGGTCTTGAAGTGTTTTAAAAGTCAAGTTAGAAGGATCTATTTAGTTTGCGAACAAGTTTGAAATCATTCAAACTATGTTCTTGTTGTTAAAATTTTATACCACAAAATAAGATAGCTATATGAATATGAATTGAATAAGATTATGAACAAGGTTACTACCTCAAGGTACTTGGACAAAGTTACTGCAAAAGATAAGAAATAATCTTGGAATCAAAGAGTGGTGGAGTTAGATCAAAAGGTTGGAAGTAAACTTCTTCAAATGGGTGGTTATTTTGATATGTTCTTGAAAGAGTTTTCTTATGGTGTTTAAGGCTTGTAATTGAAGCTAAATGATGGGGAAAATACTTGGAGATGATCAAGTATGAAGTTAGGAGTATTTTAAGAGAGAAATGAGGGTGTAGGTATGAGAAAATGGAGTGAAGAAATGGTGTTCATTTATAAAAACGTTTTTAGTTTATAAAGAAAGAAAAGGATTCCTAATTTTGTTTTCTAACTAATAATTCATACTACTTGACAAATTCTAGTTACCTCATATCTAGGGCAGTAATAATGTTGATTAGGATGTTGATTTGATGTGTATATACCAATAGTAAATACATATAGAAGCTGGGTATGATACGGGTACATATACCCTAGATATACGTATAGAAATCTTGAGGAAACGGAACGAGAATTCAAATATAGCTATCTTTTGTGAATATACTTATATTGTTTTATGTATTTAAGTCCTTAAAAAGTGATTAAATACATTATATATACGATACATGTATAAGCATTATAGATTATAAGTATATATATCAAAGATTGTTACGTATAGTTATCGTTTGGAAAACTTAAGTTAGTAGTTTCAAAATATACTTATAACTCATTGTCATTAGTACACAATGAGATGTTAAACCATCCTTAGATCATGTTAAATATATATATAAATACATATATATACACAAACGTATAATTATCGTATGTTATATAGTTCGTGATATCATCGGTCATATTGGACGGTCAAACGTTGTGTAAAACTCTTTTCAAAAACACAAGTCTCAACAATTTGGATTGCTTATCATGTTGGTATGGTTTAATTTATGTAAATATTAATCTCATAAGTATAATTTGGTCGGAAAATTCTGGGTCATTTCAAATACATTCTCACGAGATTGAAGAGTCGTCTCAAAACAAGAGTGAACATAAGAAGATATGAGAATCTCAAAGGATTCAAATCCAAAGTTCACTTAAGAGGACCAAAGTTCCTTTAGACATTTCAAATAGGATTATATTGTAAATTTCACATTTAACACTAAGGGAGAGATTGTTAGGACCCCGAAGTTGTATAGTGTTAATGTGAAACATGCTTAAATGAAGGTTCCTTAGAAGAGGGCTATATAAGGAACCTATGTAGTCCTAATTAGATAGCCATTGTATTGTAAATGAGTTCTAGAAGCTGTGGAATGTAAATCTTACAGATTCTCTCTCATACCGAGTCTCCTTCTTACATACCGAATCTCATTCTAACTTGTCATATCTTACAATCTCAACATGATCTGACATATCCGACTACATGTACTGTTCGAGCTTGACAAAAGAGGTATCAATTTTCATAGTGTTAGATGCCCGCTATGCGATGGTGACTTGGAATCGGTAGACCATACCATTAATTATAACCCATACTAAATTTAAGAGCCCGTGCGTTGCACGTGTAGTGACCCGAACTTTTCCATGTTTATATATATTAAAATTGTTATTTACATGATTAAGTGTTTCCAACAAGTTAAGCAATTAAACTTGTTAAGACTTGATTAATTGAAATAGGTTTTTGATATAGACAATTGACCACCCAAGTTGACCGGTGATTCACGAACGTTAAAACTTGTAAAAACTATATGATGACATATATATGATTATATATATAGTTAACATGATATTATGATAAGTAAGTAACTCATTAGGTATTTTAATAATGAGTTATATACATAAAATTTAGTTTATCGAATTAAGAAACTCGAAAAGATATATATAAAGATTATCGTTATAACAACGTCTTACTAAATACATATTAAACATATTAAGATATTGATACACTATGTTTAATCATGATAAATTATAAGTAAACATGTCATTAAGTGTATTAACAATGAACTACATATGTAAAAACAAGACTACTAACTTAATGATTTCGAAACGAGACATATATGTAACGATTATCATTGTAACAACATTTAACTGTATATATATCATACTAAGATATATTAATATATCATAATATCATGATAATGTAATAATTTAACACCTCTTTAGATATAATAAACAATGGGTTAACAACATTTAACAAGATCGTTAACCTAAAGGTTTCAAAACAACATTTAAATGTAACAACTAACGATGACTTAACGACTCAGTTAAAATGTATATACATGTAGTGTTTTAATATGTATTCATAAACTTTGGAAAGACTTCAAGACACTTATCAAAATACTTCTACTTAACAAAAATGCTTACAATTACATCCTCGTTCAGTTTCATCAACAATTCTACTCGTATGCACCCGTATTCGTACTCGTACAATACACAGCTTTTAGATGTATGTACTATTGGTATATACACTCCAATGATCAGCTCTTAGCAGCCCATGTCAGTTACCTAACACATGTGGGAACCATCATTTGACAACTAGCATGAAATATCTCCTAAAATTACAAAAATATTAGTAATCATTCATGACTTATTTACATGTAAACAAAATTACACATCCTTTATATCTAATCCATATACCAACGACAAAAAACACCTACAAACACTTTCATTCTTCTATTTTCTTCATCTAATTGATCTCTCTCAAGTTCTATCTTCAAGTTCTAAGCGTTCTTCATAAATTCTATAAGTTCTACTTTCATAAAATCCAGAATACTTCCAAGTTTGCTAGCTTACTTCCAATCATGTAAAGTGATCATCCAATCTCAATAAATCTTTCTTATTTATAGTAAGATATCTTTCTAATACAAGGTAATACTCATATTCAAACTTTGATTAAATTTCTATAACTATAACAATCTTATTTCGTGTTGAACTTGTTTTCGTGTCATGATTATGCTTCAAGAACTTTCAAGCCATCCAAGGATCCTTTGAAGCTAGATCTATTTTTTCTCATTTCCAGTAGGTTTACCTACTAAAATTAAGGTAGTAATGATGTTCATAACATCATTCAATTCATACATATAAAACTATCTTATTCGAAGATTTAAATTTGTAATCACTAGAACATAGTTTAGTTAATTATAAACTTGTTCGCAAATAAAGTTAATCCTTCTAACTTGACTTTTAAAATCAACTAAACACATGTTCTATATCTATATGATATGCTAACTTAATGATTTAAAACCTGAAAACACGAAAAACACCGTAAAATCAGACATACGCCGTCGTAGTAACACCGCGGGTTGTTTTGGGTTTGATAATTAAAAACTATGATAAACTCTGATTTAAAAGTTGTTCTTCTAGAAAAATGATTTTTCTTATGAACATGAAACTATATCCAAAAATCATGGTTAAAATCAAAGTGGAAGTATGTTTTCCAAAATGGTCATCTAGACGTCGTTCTTTCGACTGAAATGACTACCTTTACAAAAATGACTTATAACCTGTATTTCCGACTATAAACTTATACTTTTTCTGTTTAGATTCATAAACTTAAGTTCAATATGAAACCATAACAACTTGAAACACTCAAATCGGATTTAAAACGAAGAAGTTATGGGTAAAACAAGATTGGATAATTTTTCTTGTTGTAGTTACGTAAAAATTGGTAACAAATCTATATTAATCATATCCTAGCTAACTTATATTGTATTATACATGTATTCTAATATATTATATAATCTTGGGATACCATAGACACGTATGCAAATGTTTTGACATATCATATCGACCCATGTATATATATTATTTGGAACAACCATAGACACTCTATATGCAGTAATGTTGGTGTTAGCTATACAGGGTTGAAGTTGATTCCAAAAATATATATACTTTGAGTTGTGATCTAGCCTGAGATGTGTATACACTGGGTCGTGGATTGATTTAAGATAATATATGTCAATTTATTTCTGTACATCTAACTATGGACAACTAGTTGTAGGTTACTAACGAGGACAGCTGACTTAATAAACTTATAACATCAAAATGTATTAAAAATGTGGTAATTATATTTTGAACATACTTTGATATATATGTACATATTTGTTATAGGTTCGTGAATCGACCAGTGGTCAAGTCTTACTTCCCAACGAAGTAAAAATCTGTGAAAGTGAGTTATAGTCCCACTTTTAAAATCTAATATTTTGGGATGATAATACATGCAGTTTTATAAATGTTTTACGAAATAGACACAACTAAATGAAACTACATTATATGGGTGAAAGATTGAAGCCGAATATGCCCCTTTTGCTTGGTAGCCTAAGAATTAGTAAACCGATCTACTAATTGACGCGAATCCTAAAGATAAATCTATTGGGCCTAACGAACCCCATCCAAAGTACCGGATGCTTTATTACTTCGAATTCGTTTTTTTATCATGTCCGAAGGATTTTCCGGAATGATAGGGGATATTCTTATATGTATCTTGTTAATGTCGGTTACCAGGTGTTCACCGTATGAATGATTTTTATCTCTATGTATGGGATGTATATTGAAATATGAAATCTTGTGGTCTATTATTATGATTTGATAATATATAGGTTAAACCTATAACTCACCAACATTTTTGTTGACGTTTTAAGCATGTTTATTCTCAGGTGATAATTAAGAGCTTCCGTTGTTGCATACTAAAATAAGGACAAGATTTGGAGTCCATGCTTGTATGATATTATGTAAAAACTGCATTCAAGAAACTTATTTTTGATGTAATATATTCTTATTGTAAACCATTATGTAATGGTCGTGTGTAAACGGTATATTTTAGATTATCATTATTTGATAATCTACGTAATGCTTTTTAAACCTTTATAGATAAAATAAAGGTTATGGTTGTTTTAAAAATGAATGCAGTCTTTGAAAAACGTCTCATATAGAGGTCAAAACCTCGCGAAGAAATCAATTAATATGGAACGTTTATAATCAATATGAACAGGACATTTCAGCACGGTAACTCAAAAATATAGTATTCAGATGCGTTAATATGTGTACCGATTATTTGCAATATACACTTACAATAATGAAACAAATAATTAATGAAATAACAATGATCAATTCATTTGTTTTACAAAATGTTGGACCTTTTGTAATAAAGAAATGGAAAACGTGTTCAATTTGTCAAAATGTAAAACCATAACACTTAAACTTTTGAATCCCGCTGATGTAGATCAAAGTGGTATGTGCATATTTTTTATCATTTAACCGAAGTGAGTCTTGGTACACTACATTATAAGTTTCCATTTTTATGAATGTCTTTCTACCTACACGGAATCTATAAATGTTATTGAATATAAATTTCGTCACATATCACATGTAAGTTAATTTATTAAGGATTTTTAACTTATTTGAAAATAAAAACAAATTATGGACCAAATAGTATTAACCATTAATCTCAAATGTTAATCAATATTTTAACCTATTTTGGAAGTAAAAAAAGAAACAATAAACATATAGATGTATGATATGCATCATATTTGTTTTGGACTAATTAAAACCTTTGGACAGAAACAAATCCTTTTTCTAAAGATTCATGCCAAAAGGCATAAAGAAAGTAATTTCATAGATGCAAGTTTACCTCATTCAACATCCTGTGCAATTCATCTCTTGCTTCAACAACTATGTACCTGACATTGCTATCAACTACAAAGAAAAGAACATGTGTGTTCTGGAAATAGTGGCTCCATAGTGGCCGAAACTGCATGTACATCAATAAAAGTTTACATATGTACTTATGTAGTAATGAATTGAATAGACATATGTAGACCATTCACCACAAAATAAATAAATGTTTTCTTTGGAACATAATATTTTAGAAGGGTGGATGGTCTGCAACATTTAAACCTCAAAAGTCATAATTAAGTGACATTTTTACCTTTTCCTGCCCCCACATCCAGTGGCGGAACTTGAACCCGACCACAGATGACGCAAAATAAGCCGTCATATATTGTAAGCATTTGCAAATTCAAACCCCATGCATTAACCTCCGATATCTGCATCTATTCTATTTAATTGACGCTTGACAATGAAGATATCTCAACAAAGTGAAGATGATTTCGAACATCGGGAAGATCAACATGAAGATGAACAGATTCGTAAGTTTTTTTATTATATATAATACATATACACATATTCGATAGATATTTGATGTCGAACCTGTATGAATCTTATACTCATACCTGATTGATATACATATATTAATACATTATAAAAGTACATGTTGATGTTATGAACTATCTGCAGTTTGGGTAAAAATTGCCCCCTGCTGATTCGTATATGTACAACGAATTTGGATACTGATTTTTGTAGCTTCTCGTTGTTGCGTTCACTAAGTGTTTACTACGTATAAAAAACGTCAACAATGGACAAAACTATTGTAGCTTGAACTAAGTGCTTACAATTTACTTCCACCAAGTGTTTATCATAAATGGTATTCATAAAGTTGTGTTGGGTCAAAATAACCCCCTTTTAATAAACTGCATTTGATACACAATTTTTGGGTCAAAATAACCCCATATATAAATTGTACTTTATACACCATTTTTGAGTCAAAATAAGCCTCTATTTATTAAATGTACTTGATAACCCATTTTTTGGATGAATATAATACTATATTTTTAAAATACAGTTTCGAGTTTGTGTTACCAGTCACCTATTATAAACTGGGTCACATAATGGTCAAAAAACCGGGTTACCATTCACTCAAACCGTGGTATCATTCACTCGTTTCCATTCACCTGTTATACATGTAGCAATTATAAAATGTGTTATAAAACTTTTATGTTTACCATCTACTATCTACTATGTTTATAATAACACTTTGACTATGTTTATAACACTTTTACCGTGTTTACCATCTACTATTGTTATAACACCTTGACTATGTTTATAACACTTTTACTATGTTTATAAAGTGTGTTATCTACTATGTTAGTAACACGTGTACTATGTTTACCATCTACTATGTTTATAACACATATACCATCTACTCTGAAAAAAATGTCATAACAATTTGTAAACTGATCCACTATAGTTTATCTATTATGTTTATAAACTGACCCATTGCAGTTTGTACAAACATGTGTCAATTTACCTGCACTTGAACTTTGTCAATTATTATTAAATTTTTCTAGTAAACTGCACATCAACATATCATATATAAATTTAACAATAGAAAAAAAAAAAAAGGATCAATAAAAAATATTTCAATAACAGATTTCAAAAAGATCCCAAAATTTTTAAAAAAAATTATTACCTATCAAAACAGATTTCAAAGAAATCAACAAAAAATATAAGAAAAAGGGATGAAAACCTCATCCAAAAATAAGGGAACTTTAGGATCTTTGTAATTCATCACTGACTAAAACATCTTTGATGCAGGTCTGATAACTCGTAGCCATTGCGGATTTTTGATATATAACTCAAAGTGCAGATTGCGTTGTATATTGTGTTGGAAGCTTTAACTTAAAATCACACCACGGTACCATTTTCAGAATCATCACTTAAATCGAATCATCACTTAAATTGCATGTTAAACGGAATAGAATTGATTTGCGGTTCCTGGTGTGATTCGGTTTGATTATCGATTACGGTGATCGAATGATTTATGATAAGATATGAAATTAACGCAAAAGAATGTGTTGGAATTTTTGGTGGATCATGTGGTGGTTTTTTGAGAAACCCTAACTAAGAAGCGTGTAAGCCGTAAAAATGTTATCGCGTTTCAAATCATCCGCTCTACAGGACCACGTGGATTAATTAGTGTTAATCAAGATTAATTACCTATTTTACACGTCAGCACATAGGATTAAGGAGTAATTAGCCGTTGACACGTGGGATTAATTTTCATGATTTATATAATGTTATAGATAGATAGATAGATTATAGATTATAGAAGATTAGTTATTGATTGTAAACCGTTCACTTACTTATAATCATAAGAATGTAAAAACACAATTTGATGATTAAATGCATACCAAATCACCAAATAGATGTTCCACACCACCAATATGGTTACTCTACATTAATTCAACATGCGTCATACCAAAGGGCCCTTGGCCTGGCGGTATGAGATGAGCCTTTCAACCAAGAGGTTGTGGGTTCAAGCCTCAGTTGAGGCAGTGAGATGTAAATATTCGTGGTTTCGTGTATAGTGTAGATTTGCCTTTCAAAAAAAAAAAAATAAATAAAATAAAATAAAATAAAAATTCAACATGCGTTATAGTAAGACATCATACCAAATAGATAAGGGGAACACATACCGTTAATTACAAGTTTTCATTATTTATTTTATTTTAGATAAAATTTAATTCCTCGTCCCTGAACTTTACATCGATTTTGACTCCCTGTCCTTTTTCTTTTTTTTTTGTGCATTCCTCGTCCCTAAACTATGAAAAGAGTACATCCCTCGTCCCCCGTCTACTTTCTGTCAAAACCTGCCGTTACCCCTTATCACGTGCATGTCATGTGAGGGTATTTTTGACATTACATTGTCACTGTTTCTCTTTACTTCTCTACTTATCCTTTTTAATCCTATTTTATTTATTTACAAATAGACAGAGTAGGCAAACCCACTTCAAACAACCACACTTTAATTTCACACTATGATTTTTCACCTACAATTTTTTCATACATACACATACTAACATATATGTAAACAAACACAAATCAAGAGCTGTAAACCCAACTTTGTTAATTTTAGTGCAACTTTTTCATTAGGGTTTATTATTTTGATATTTGATGAAATTGGTAAAGGAATAAAGATGAAGATGAACAATTACCCTTACGAGGGTCGGTTATTTCTACCACTACCACTACGCCAGCAACAACCACCACCATAATTAACAATCAGAGGTACAGATCTGTTAATGTATCACCAGCAAACACATCTGAAAAATTCTTCATAGGCTTACCCTTTTTTATCAACATTCGTCACCATAGTAGTAACAGATCTGAATTCGATGGTACCTACTAAGCGTCATAATAGAAGATGCTGTGATTGCAAATTTTTTATTTCGTCACCATATATACAATAGCAACAGCGGATCAATAAATTTGAAGAAATATATCCGATTGAACTCACATCTGAGTGATTCAATATTCGTTAACAGAACTGTCACCAGAGATGGGTTGGACAAAGGATTTTGTTGCCAGATTAGTTATTCTACCTCTTTTAATTTCGTTATCGGAATCATAATCAGGTAGGCTTGATTTTGGTTTTAAAGTTTGTATGTTTTTTTTTGTGTTTAAAACCCAGATAATTTTTTTTTGTGTGTTTGTAAATTAGAACAAATCAGTGTTTGTAGAGAGATTTTAAATCTCGTTTGTTTGTTGAGAAGTTTCAAATCTCGTTTGTTGAGATTTTTAGAAATGGTTTTTAGATCATGTTTGTTGAGGTTTCAATTTTGGTCAACGTTAAGCGTAATCAAATAGACATGAATTATCTTTGCATTTTTCAATGATTTAATTTTTAGTTAAATGATTTATAATCTGGAAAAGAGTTAGAGTTAGAAAAAAGAAGTTTGGTGTTCATGATGACGAGTTTATAATTTGATTTCTTGATTTTGTAAAGTATAAAATTAGGGTTTTTAATTTGTGGATGATTAACCTGAGATGATGAGGATGAGGATGAAAAGATATTTTAAATAATAAATAAAATAAAAAAACTAAAGTACCCTCACATGGTTTGCACATGATTGAACGAACGGCTAAAATTAACAGAAAGTAGACGGGGAGACGAGGGATGTACTCTTTTCATAGTTTAGGGACGAGGAATGCACAAAAAAAAGAAAAAGGACAGGAGTCAAAATCGACGTAAAGTTCAGGAACGAGGAATGAAATTTTGTCTTTATTTTATTTCAACCGGCATGAGTAAAAGAGGATGATGTTAAACACTACTCCCTCCGTCCCTAAATTATTGTCCAGTATTCCATTTTGGGATGTCCCAAATTAATTGTCTACTTCCATAAATAGAAAGGAAATGAGATATTTCATTGGTGGATCTGGAGAGAGAAGATATTTCATTGGTGGAGAAATAAAGTTAGTGGGATTTCCTAAAACTGTGTGTTTTTTATCTGGGGACAATTAATCTGGGACGGAGGGAGTAATACATTGTCCATTCAATTAAATAAAGTTAATCACTTACAGTAATATAACCTAAAATTTATACTATCATTAAACGCGTCCACAAATTCATTGATTGATCAACAAACAACTAAAAGTAGATTTCGATCGCTTTTCATTATGGACAATGATAAACGTAGCCGTAGCCCAAGCTTACCATAATTAGATCTGTAAACTCTCATTAATTAATTACAAGATATTATTATTCCTTTTTTAATATCGACTTTCCTTATATAATTTTGGCAATAATATTATTCATGACATGTCTGACTTATAAAAAGAGAATTATATTATTTATGGTATGCTTAAACGTAACTCTTAGAGCTGCGTTTATCATTTTCCTTCAATTATTCAATAATTATTTCATTACTTAATTAAGCCCTTGGTCCCTAAAGTTTTATCTTTTTTTCATCTTTGTCCCTAATGTATTTTTATTCCATCATAACCCTTAAAGTTATGATATGGTTTCATTTAGGTACCCAATTAATGAATTGAGTTAACGGCAGTTAACCGTGGGGGCTTAAATGAAATCATATCATTATTTTAAGGGTTAGGATGAAACAAAAATATTTTAGGGACAAGGATTATACAAAAATACTTTAGGGACAAGGATGAAACAAAAATACTTTAGGGACATTGATAAAAAAAAGGTAAAAATTTAAAAACCAACGGCGTAATTAAGTCAAGGGGGAACGATATTTTAGGGAAATAAATAACAATTACTTCGTACTTACTTATATATGGGGATGTATCCGTAAAGGTGAATGAGTGGTGTTTGGGCTGTTACAGGTGGTTAGCTCTTTACTTGCGCAACAACTCCCACCTGACATGACTTTTGAGTTTTTTTTGTTAATGTCTTTTGACTCTTTTATTTGAGGCAACAACAAGCGTCTATTTATTGGCGACATGACTGCCGCTAAAAGCCTAGATTGAATCTCAGACATGCTTAAAAATTCATGGAAATTTGATTATACCATTTTCCATTAGGGGTGTGCATAATATCCAAATCCGAATCCGCAATTCGAATTATCCGCAATCCGATCCGAAAATATCCAAAAATTCGGATATCCGGATTTTTAGATATCCGAAGATCTAATATCCAGATTTTCGGATTCGGATATCAGATCAATTTTTTAAATTTTTTGGATATTCAGATAATCCGATATCCAAAATAAAATACACTTATTATTAATATATTTATATTTATAGTTTAGTGTCTCAATGAATAATGACTTATGGACCTTATAACTTTTAAGGTAGACTAACCTTTTAACTTTTAAGAGTAAATAGAACAAAGATAGCTATTAAAAATAATCAATCGTTTCAAAAAGTAAAGTAGCGTACTGTGATTTATCAATATTTTTTTAAACTCACTTGCATTCATATTTTGATACTCTTTTTGTTTGGTTCATCTTCACAAGATGGATGTGTATCATTTTTATTGTAACGAGTATGACATACTAATTAGAACTTGCTAACGTTCTAGAACGATATTATATTTATGTTTTAAACTTTGTTATCTGCAGAGATGTGAGGATTCAATTCAAACACGGCATTTGCAATGGTGATGATTCCTGGATTTTGACTATTAAATGCAGCAATACCAAGGGCATACCCATTTCCGACATTTTTTTGGTAGTGAATTAGACCTTTCGGGAATACAAAAACATCACCCTTTTGAAGTACCACCGTGAAGAGACGGTTTTCAGGGTTAGACGTGACAAAACCGACTTCAAGACTACCTTCGATGACAGTCAAGATTTCAGAAGCTCGGGGGTGCGTGTGTGGAGGAGTAATTCCCCCAGGAGCAAAATCAACACCGGCCATGGAGATACCTAAAGTGTTGAGTCCTGGCAACTGTGTTACATCCGCAAGAGTCAAGGTCATATTAGATACAACATCATTGTTACGGCATAGTCCTCTAAAAAGAAAGTCTTCTGTTTTTACAACCTTTGGATCTTTGCAGACGAAACCATTCACCAGCACTGCATGAACAAAAATATAAAAAAAATATGGGCATGCAGGAGCGATTCTAAGCTTGGGGTGCGAAGTCCTTGGACCACACTACTTTGAGAATTTTTTATACAATGTAATGTTACTAAATTTAATTATATAACCTCTTGTATTTTTAAAATTCAAGATTTTTTTGAGGTAAACAATCACAAAAATACCTTTTAAATATAATTAGTTTGAAAAAAAAAAAAGAAGAAATTAGGACCCATTGTATTACTATATCATTTTCACAGCATGCAAATTAAAGCATATGTCTCGGCATTTCAAGATAATATTTTACCTTTGTTGTTTAGATCAGCAACACAGAAGTCTTGTTGGGGACTGGCCGAACCCAATGGAAGCAAACAAGTTGCCAATAAGAGACCAAACAAAAACATATGAGACGTCATTAGTGATATAGAAATGATCAAAATATTGTCTTCAATGAACTTTGGTAGCTCAAAACATTTGTGTAATGAATTATGCAGCTTGGTAGTGCTTTTATAGCAAAAACATAAGACTGTTGTGTCACCACGAATAAATTAAACCCCTTTGAAACAGTGACGAATCCAGGATGAAAATTCAATGAAATTTCAAGATTTTTTCCAAAACTAATTATATTTTAAGGGTATTTTAGTGGTTGTTTATCTTAAAAAAATCATAAATTTTAAATTTAGATTTAGTCATATATCTAAATTTAGTGGTGTCTTATATAATTTGATGAGTAATTGTATGGGGTCATATGACCCCACTTCATGGGTACTACATTCGCCCGTGTTTGAAAGGTTAAACAATGTAGCCATTATAATCGATAGTTATATATATTTCACTATTAGTTGCTCATTGGGAAGTTTGGGGTTGCGATTGGAGAATGATTTTTTGATTATTGTGTTTAAAAAGCATAAATAATCAGATGATAGTGTTTCGCAAGTTACAAATAAAAATCAATCAATTACGATTTAGGAGGTCCAAAACGTGAAAATTAAGAAGTAATGAGATACTTAGGGGTGTTTGGGGTTGCGACTGGAGCACGATTTTTTTTATTATTGCGTTTAGAAATCGTAAATAATGAAAAAATAGTGTTTGAAAAGTTAATAAAAATCAATTAATTACTCCCCCGTCCCATATTAAGTGTCCACTGTTGACTTTTCAAAATCTTTCTTTGTCAAATTTAACCGTAAATATTTTTTTTTATGCTATACAATATTTAATGAAAGTTATATGGAATGAAAACACATTTAAAACTCAATTCATTCATATGATTTCCATCAAATATTATATAGCACAAATAAAAATATTTACGGTCAAAGTTGACAAAATAAGACTTTGAAAAGTCAACAGTGGACAATTAAGATGGGATACATGTAGTACGATTTAAGAGACTCAAAATGTGAAAATGTAAAGGTAATAAGACACGCACCAAAACACGATTATTCACTTTTCATTTCTCTCATATTCTTTTCCATAAATGCCCTTATAAAATCGTCTTAAGGGCCTTATAAAATCGTCTTAAGGGTATGTTTGGTAAATCTAGCTGGAAGCTAGTAGCTAGCAACTTATAGTTAGAGCTAGTAGCTGGTATCAAGTAGTGATAGCTAGTAGTTGTTAGCGTTTTATGTGTATTAATGTGCTTAACAGAGTAGTCGAACTGTTAAAAAAGGTAAACTAAAAAAAAGTTAGGTGTTTTTTTTTCTCAAACGTTAGTTCTAGGAGTTTCTACAGGGCCGGTCCTGACATTTTTAGTGCCCTGTGCGAGTCAGAAAAAAAGGCCCTTAGTAGGTCGATTCGAGGCTCTCAAGCACAATAGGTTAAGAAAGAGACTTTTTTAGACAAACTTTTTTATTCATATCACTAGTGGACATATGATTACATATTTATAGCAATTGGAAAGAAACAACTACGAACATATTACGACTTCTACTACCAAACATGAAACTAATACTATAAGAAAGTGGTAAACTTGTCACTTGTGCGTTCATGTATGCGTTCATGTATGCATGAGCCTGACGTAATGAAATCATGAGGTAACCCATTTATTTATCTGATAATAATTCTACCACTTATAATAAACTATCACACATACATTTGTAATAAGAAAAACAATTTGAAAAGTTCATTTTGATCCATGCTTCTGTCACTCTTCATTGACAATAATAATAATAGAATTTATAAAAATAAGTACCAAGTTTGCAGAAACGACGATGATAGTTTATAAAAATGAGAATTACACTTAATAATATTCAGACTCAATCAAATCAATCTCAGGTACTCCTATGCATAATTTACAAATGTTTGAAATTTGTTTTGCCACTCAATGATAGAACTACAACAGGGTTGCAACTCCTCAATCAACTTCATGAAGAAAATGTTAGAAACAAAATCATCTTGGCATTAAAATCGTTAGACACTTAACACAGATAAAAAATCTCCCTCTGTACACAACTTCCGGCCACTGTACACTACTTCCGGTAACTCCTAACACTCTGGTCTACTTCATCTTCTCCGACCAGGCTTCTGGCTGAGGATGGTATGACCCACATGTCGAAGCCATATGACTTTTCATTTTCAAAGTCGTGTGATAATCGTGTAACTTCGTTTTTGATTTTCAACTTCCCGGATTCATGGTCTCGTGTCGATTGTCAGAGAGTTTTCGAAAAATATGGTGCTCTTAAAGATGTGTATTTTGCACGGAAGCGATTGTCGAGTGGTCAACATTTTGGTTATGTTCGATTTGAAAGAATTACCGATATCGAGTCTTTCTCCAAAGTCTTGAATTCCATACAAGTTAATGGGAGATGGATTCGAGCCTACAAGGCTTTGGAAAAGGATGGTGCTTATCATTGCAGCAGAGACCGTGAGAAAAATGCTGTAGATCTTACACCTTGCAGCAACCATGAAAACATTCCGAATTTTGATGGATTCGAGGACTTCCCTCCGGCTCCTTGGAATCAAGGGCATAGTAACTCATGTAAATGGGGTGACAAATGATGTGCAAATTCTCCTGCTAATAATGAATCCAAGAAGTTTCAATTCCCAGGAAACAATCATATTGAAATTAAGGTTTGAGGGAAAAGTTACGATTTTAATCTACCTGACTCGGTGAGCAATCACAACCTCATTTTTATTTTTAACAGATGTCGAGTTTCCTGGTCCTTGATCGAAGTTAATAAGATTCCGGTTGATGTCGATGGCAGGGAATTATCGAAGAACGGCATCTCCAGCGTGGGAGATATGAAATCGTCGAGTGTGGGGGATGATTTCTCGTCCCAATCTGTAATGGAAAAGGATATGTCGAGTGTGGGTGTTAATCTCGAAGCCTGTGATGCTGGGTTTAATGAACAAGATGATGCTGGCGACAGGTCGAATATCAGAGAACCAATAGATGTCGAGGAGCTTGAAGATGGGGAATTTGTCCAGACGTTGGTAGTCCGGCGTCAATTTCCTCACCAGAATTAAAGGAAGATGAAAAACCAAAATCGAGGTCCGGTGATGTTCGTAGTCCGAGGGAAGATGTTGAGGTTCCCAATATTGACACAGGTTTCAAGGGCACGTGTGATTTGGGTGGCATAAAGGTTAAATTGGACCTCCCAATGCAATTTCACAATAACTATGGGCCTGATCACATTTTTAATGGGGCAGGTCATTCTATTGAGTCTAAGTTAGGTTTTGATTATTCAAATGGGCTGGGCCATGTTCCAGAGGTAGATCAATGTGATTTGGGTGAGCCTAGCTTAAACAACGGGAATTGCGTCGATTCGAATGATGTTATCGCTTGTCCATCTTCCACAGCTGTAGTGACCCGAACTTTTCCATGTTTATATATATATTAAATGAAATTGTTATTTACATGATTAAGTGTTTCTAACATATTAAGTAATCAAACTTGTTAAGACTTGATTAATTGAAATAGGTTTCATATAGACAATTGACCACCCAAGTTGACCGGTGATTCACGAACGTTAAAACTTGTAAAAACTATATGATGACATATATATATATATATATATATATATATATATATATATATATATATATATATATATATATATATATATATACATATATATATATATATATATATATATACATATATATATATATATATACATATATATATATATATATATATATATATATATATATATACATATATATATATATATATATATATATATATAGTTAACATGATATTATGATAAGTAAACATATCATTAAGTATATTAACAATGAACTACATATGTAAAAACAAGACTACTAACTTAATGATTTTGAAACGAGACATATATGTAACGATTATCGTTGTAACGACATTTAATGTATATATATCATATTAAGAGATATTCATACATCATAATATCATGATAATATAATAATTTAAAATATCATTTGATATTATAAATATTGGGTTAACAACATTTAACAAGATCGTTAACCTAAAGGTTTCAAAACAACACTTACATGTAACGACTAACGATAACTTAACGACTCAGTTAAAATGTATATACATGTAGTGTTTTAATATGTATTCATACACTTTTTAAAGACTTCAAGACACTTATCAAAATACTTCTACTTAACAAAAATGCTTACAATTACATCCTCGTTCAGTTTCATCAACAATTCTACTCGTATGCACCCGTATTCGTACTCGTACAATACACAGCTTTTCGATGTATGTACTATTGGTATATACACTCCAATGATCAGCTCTTAACAGCCCATGTGAGTCACCTAACACATGTGGGAACCATCATTTGGCAACTAGCATGAAATATCTCATAAAATTACAAAAATATGAGTAATCATTCATGACTTATTTACATGAAAACAAAATTACATATCCTTTATATCTAATCCATACACCAACGACCAAAAACACCTACAAACACTTTCATTCTTCAATTTTCTTCATCTAATTGATCTCTCTCAAGTTCTATCTTCAAGTTCTAAGTGTTCTTCATAAATTCTACAAGTTCTAGCTTCATAAAATCAAAAATACTTCCAAGTTTGCTAGCTTACTTCCAATCTTGTAGAGTGATCATCCAACCTCAAGAAATCTTTCTTATTTACAGTAAGATATCTTTCTAATACAAGGTAATACTCATATTCAAACTTTGATTCAATTTCTATAACTATAACAATCTTATTTCGAGTGAAAATCTTACTTGAACTTGTTTTCGTGTCATGATTCTACTTCAAGAACTTTCATGCCATCCAAGATCCTTTGAAGATAGATCCATTTGTCTCTTTTCCAGTAGGTTTATCCACAAAACTTGAGGTAGTAATGATGTTCATAACATCATTCGATTCATACATATAGAGCTATCTTATTCGAAGATTTAAACTTGTAATCACTAGAACATAGTTTAGTTAATTCTAAACTTGTTCACAAACAAAAGTTAATCCTTCTAACATGACTTTTAAAATCAACTAAACACATGTTCTATATCTATATGATATGCTAACTTAATGATTTAAAATCTGGAAACACGAAGAACACCGTAAAACCGGACATACGCCGTCATAGTAACACTGCGGGCTGTTTTGGGTTAGTTAATTAAAAACTATGATAAACTTTGATTTAAAAGTTGTTCTTCTGGGAAAATGATTTTTCTTATGAACATGAAACTATATCCAAAAATCATGGTTAAACTCAAAGTGAAAGTATGTTTTCCAAAATGGTCATCAAGATGTCGTTTTTCGACGAAAATGACTACCTCTTTAGTAATTGACATGTAACTTAATTTTCCGACTATAAACCTATACTTTCTATTTAGATTCTTAAATTATAGTTCAATATGAAACCATATCAATTTGATTCACTCAAAACGGATTTAAAATGAAGAAGTTATGGGTAAAACAAGATTGGATAATTTTTCTCATTTTAGCTACGTGAAATTTGGTAACAAATCTCTTCCAACCATAACTTAATCAACTTGTATTGTATATTATGTAATCTTGAGATACCATAGACACGTATACAATGTTTCGACCTATCATGTCGACACATCTATATATATTTCGGAACAACCATAGACACTCTATATGTGAATGTTGGAGTTAGCTATACAGGGTTGAGGTTGATTCCAAAATATATATAGTTTGAGTTGTGATCAATACTGAGATATGTATACACTGGGTCGTAGATTGATTCAAGATAATATATATCGATTTATTTCTGTACATCTAACTGTGGACAACTAGTTGTAGGTTACTAACGAGGACAACTGACTTAATAAACTTAAAACATCAAAATGTATTAAAAGTGTTGTAAATATATTTTGAACATACTTTGATATATATGTACATATTTGTTATAGGTTCGTGAATCGACCAGTGGCCAAGTCTTACTTCCCGACGAAGTAAAAAAACTGTGAAAGTGAGTTATAGTCCCACTTTTAAAATCTAATATTTTTGGGATGAGAATACATGCAGGTTTTATAAATGATTTATAAAATAGACACAAGTACGTGAAACTACATTCTATGGTTGAATTATCGAAATCGAATATACCCCTTTTTATTAAGTCTGGTAATCTAAGAATTAGGGAACAGACACCCTAATTGACGCGAATCCTAAAGATAGATCTATTGGGCCTAACAAACCCCATCCAAAGTACCGGATGCTTTAGTACTTCGAAATTTATATCATATCCGAAGGGTGTCCCGGAATGATGGGGATATTCTTATATATGCATCTTGTTAATGTCGATTACCAGGTGTTCACCATATGAATAATTTTTATCTCTATGTATGGGATGTGTATTGAAATATGAAATCTTGTGGTCTATTATTATTATTTGATAATATATAGGTTAAACCTATAACTCACCAACATTTTTGTTGACGTTTTAAGCATGTTTATTCTCAGGTGATTATTAAGAGCTTCCGCTGTCGCATACTTAAATAAGGACGAGATTTGGAGTCCATGCTTGTATGATATTGTGTAAAAACTGCATTCAAGAAACTTATTTCGTTGTAACATATTTGTATTGTAAACCATTATGTAATGGTCGTGTGTAAACAGGATATTTTAGATTATCATTATTTGATAATCTACGTAAAGCTTTTTAAACCTTTATTGATGAAATAAAGGTTATGGTTTGTTTTAAAATGAATGCAGTCTTTGAAAAACGTCTCATATAGAGGTCAAAACCTCGCAACGAAATCAATTAATATGAAACATTTTTAATCAATAAGAACGGGACATTTCAACAGCGGTAGCTCATTTTCGTGCTAAGGAGAGAAAAGCTCATCCTTTGATCAAAAGTCGCTTCATTAATTACATGTGGGGAAGGAGAAATATGAAACGTAGGCGACGTCGGGAAAACTTTCGATGGCATGAACGATCTTTTATCGCGAATGTGATGAAGGATTCGAATGAGGACGATGATGAAGATGCTTGTTGCTCATGTTGCTCTTCATGCGCGTCCTTAGAGTCGGAAACATAGCTTCTAGTCTAGTCGCGGTGTGCGTTATTTGTGTCCTCGTGCTATTGTGTCTCATATTGTTTCGAGTATCTAATTGTGTGAATCTTTAGTCGGTTGGAGGTCCTGTGTTTTGCTTCTAGCTTCTTGCTAGTTTCGTTTAGTGTATTTTTCCTTTATTAATAAAACTACTTGCCTTTCAAAAAAAAAAAAAAAAAAATCATCTTGGCATTAGATTACATAGATAGCATGACATAACCATTTTAAAAGACTGCAAAATATGTTCTCAAATTGAGCTCTAAGGTTGGAGCATTACGAGGTATAGAGGAGTTACATAAATAATATGTTTATTATAATATATTTGTTTTACTATCCCACATCGGTAATCTATAAAGCAATAACACTCTTTAAATACCCAAGTTCTTGTCATCAATGTTGAATTAAACGCTTCGGCGAATTTTCTTGATTCTAATTTCTTATACACTTGGTTTTTTTAGAAACATTAATATTGAGCGTATATATGGAATTGGGCCCTGTGTGGGTGATCACGTTGAACCCACTCTAGGCTGGGCCTGAGTTTCTATCTTCTAGATGTTTTCTTCTGACTATCAACCTTAGGTAATTTTGACAAAAAATTGTACAGTTGGTCACTCATCTTTACTCCAAATTTCAAGTTAGCCACTAATATTTTTTTTGAACATGATTGATCACTCAAGCATGCAAAAGTTTCATGGTTGATCACTTAAGTATGCAAAAGTTTCATGGTTAGTCACTCTTTCAAATTTCTATCAAAAAAACGCGAGAGTATAATTGTCCACGCACATAAATTTATAAAAATAAAAATAAAATCTATATATTCATCACCAAATCTGTTCACGCCTCGTCCTAATTCACTCTCAAATCATTATCTCTGCAATCTTCAATTCATATGTATCTATATCCATTTATATACATATGATCAACTGTGATTCGATCTGACAACGTTAAATACGAAATCGAAGCTAGATCTGTGATTTTCGAAAAAGAAACCCGGTTTGACTTTTGTTGACTTTTTAGTGGGTTTTGATTTCGAAGCGTTTTAGTGAAATCTGAAAAATTAGAAAGATCCATCATCATCTCCTGATCATTTCCTCAAAATTTCATGATTTAATTCGTTTATTTGATCTAGTTTTGAGTTATTTTTGTTAGAAAAAAAGTTGCTTCATAAATCGAATTAGTTTGGCAATTTAAGAATGTTATGTGAAGAACTAGAAATGCAGAAGTGTTAGGTTTGATTTCACGCAGCTTTTAGCAAACTTTCAAGTGCTAATTCGCAGATTTGAGCTAATTTTGCTCATCACCACCGTCAACCACTGTATCGCCGCCATCGCTGCCGGATTCCTCAAAAACACCAAGAACACCTCCTTCGTGCGAAAGAGAAGGTGTTTCCTGCGATTGAGCATGTGTACAAGCAGTGTACGAAGCTATGGGGAAGAAAGATCTGGTACAGCAGCGAAACACTAGTTTTTTTTTTATTTTTATTTTTTTTAGTGTATATATCGTTTATTTTTGTGTGGTTGGTTCTAGTTGTGGTCCGTTATAGTGATAAGAAGAAAAAGGAAGAATTGTTTAATATTTTGACTTTTTGAGATCTGAAGGGTGGTAGTTTTGTTGAAGCTCCCATTCAAGTAGCAAAATCTCAGATGAAGATGAATAGATTTTTATTTTTATAAATTTATTATGTTCATGACGATTATACCCTCAAGTGTAAAACACATGATAAAATTTTTTTGAAAGAGTGACCAACCATAGAACTTTTGCATACTTGAGTGACCAACCATCAAGGGCGATTCTATATAAAGAGGTGTGGGGTCCTATGACCTCACTATCATGGAATTTTTTTTTACTATCTACCTTTTAAATTGTATAGGACACCACTAAATTTAGCTATAGGACCCCATATAATTTCAAAATTTGTGTTTTTTTTTTGAGGTTAACAACCATTGAAGTACCATTTAAATATAATTAGCTTCAAAAATTTTTTTGGGGCCCCAATGAAATTTCATCCTAGAATCGCCACTGCCAACCATGTTAAAAAAAAAAATTAGTGCCTAACATGAAATTTGGAATAAACATTAGTGATCAACGATGTAATTTTTTCAATTTTGACCAAGTTTTTTAGATAAACATTTTTTCTTAAAAGCTTGATGTTGCTGAAAGCTCCAAAAATCCTTTACCAAATATAGACGGGATAAAAAACCTAACTAAAAATTAGTATCATTAATTTGTACACACCAATTGTGTATCCTTCATTTTGGGGTTGACGTATAATTTTGTTATTAAAACTGGTACAACATACAATAGGTGGGCCGAATATTTAATGCCAAGAATCAACTAGGGTTCGCAAAGTGAACACATGCATTTTGCTCTATACACACGTTTGCCTAAGTTATAGATTCAAACACTTAAATTTTACAGATAAAAACAAAAAGTCTCTCTTTGAAAGGAATCCAGCTAACGAATGTGTTTCTTATGACAAGTGAGCTGAAAAATATATGCACAATTTATAAAAGATGTATGATTACATATTAGATTTATATGTTTGTAATCACGGTGTTGAGATGCGAAAACACTTGTTCTTTAACTGGTCGCTAGCGTTGGAGTAGAAGGTCCGATTATGGTTAGATTGCAGTTTGCCGCCCTTTGAAGTTTGGGATGCTCTATCAACTTGGATCGACCATGTTTTTACAACGTGTAGCGATCGGGTTTTGACTGTCGTGACTACTCATCTATGGGTGTTATAGCGATTTAGGAATGACATTGTTCAAGTTTTCAATGATTTATTGTTACGTAGATGTGCATTATTCGATGTAATGAAAATGTACTCGCTTAATTAGCTTAATATCGAGGTCATGTAGTTTCTAATTGGAACTTATGGCTTTAAAAGCCGTTGTAATTCTCTCTTTTAGCGCCTTGTTGTGTTTTTTAATAAATTTTTGTCGTTCCAAAAAATATATATATGTGTGTTTTATTATATTATAATAATGACCATTTATGGTAATTTTACTTGTAAGTTAATTAGTAAATAATATGATTTTCTCAAATATTAAAAAATTGATTTTCTGATTATTACGTTATGAAACAACATATTTAAATCCAAACACAATTAATCTAAATCACGTTTTGATACATCTTGATTATAATTATATAAAAGATTTTTTTCTAGGTTGGTCTCTTGGTATTACCCCTTTCTATAATAAGCATCCCTAAAAATTTTTGACTTTCAGGATCCCTTTATTTTTAAAAAGGTGTTCCGGTGGTCTCTTCGTCAAACTATCGTCCAATATGTCCGTTTGTTGTTCACATATGCATTGCATGTGAGGGTAAATTTTGTATTTTTACCTTTATATTCATCTTCATCTTATTTTTGCCCAAATTTTAGACACATCAATTTTTCAAAATAACAACGAATCAATAGGTCAAATCTCACCAAATATACTAATTCTAACCTCTAATCGTCTTGAAGCCGCCTTCGTAATCAATCCAAACTTGCAAACTATTACCACTATTCAATCCCAAATTGACAGATGACAACTTTGTTATTTTCAATGGCACAAAATCAGATAAAATAGTTCCCAAATGATTGTCACTTTTATCACCATACATGTCATCCATCAATGTATCGAATTCAACACTCAAAAACTTAAAAAATCACCACCATGTGGTAGCCCAAATGAACCATTATTATCAAACAAATCCACAGGATATCCATCTGAAAACAAAAAATATAAAACCTAACCAATCTCCATATCGTCTTTTTAAGTGGTCCACAAATTCAAGTACTGCTAGTGCGTTTTTGTTTGGAAGGGGATAACAATATCAAGTACTACTTTTGTTCAAAAATTTAGGGGTCCACAAACATAGACAAAATTACGCGGTTCGTCCTTGTGGTTTACAGGAATTTTTGCTCCTCATCTCTCTAATGGGGTTAAGCATCTATGAGGGTTTCTCAGATCTGCTATCTTTAACATGATTTGAAGGGAAAAATTTTTACTTAAAGCTTTTCTCATCACAACTACCATTTTCACTCATAAAAAAACATTCAGCGGCTATCGTATTGTATAAGCCATGAACATTAGAGAGAGGGATGACTGGTGAAAAATATGACATTTAATGGGACGAGCAGAGCAAAAAATAAAGTATAGGGATGAATAGAGAAAATACATGTAAACCACAGGGACGAATAGCGTAATTATGTCACAAACATATCACCAACCCCAATTTGTAAATTAGGGTTCAATTTAACCCGATCTTGTACAAAATTTAGGGTTTTTCATTTTCAAGAATCAAGAAAAGATGACGAGAATGTTTTGGCACATATATTGAATTAATCAAATCATTGAGTCATGAGAGTGGCTTTTTTTAAAGTTATAGAAATAAATAAGTATTTGGATTTAAGGGATTTGGATTTAGGATTTTGATTGGGATTTATTTTTTGTTATTTGATTTTAAGGTTTTTTTTTTTTTTTTTTTTTTTTTTTTTTTTTTTTTGAAGTGTTGATTAAATTAGAGTTGATGATATGAAGAACATGAAGATGAAAGGTAAAAAGATGAATTTACCCTCACATGCAATGCACATCTCAACAACTAACGGAATTTTTAAACGACAATTTTACGGATGGGCCACCGGACCAACTTTATAAAAATAATGAAATCCTGAAAGAAACAAAATAAGGGATGCTTGATTGCAAAATGGGTTAAACCTAAGGGACCAACAGAGCAAAAAAGTCAACTTAAAACGCATAAACGGTTTTGAAGACTGTTAGTTCATGACGTGTAAGTCCCTTGTACATCAGCTCGTTATTAATATTACGTATTGTAAGTGGACATTGGTATGTTGCGTTTGATTGTTTCGTGCTTATTATGTTTGTCGAATAGTTAAATAATCAAACATAGATTCGTAAATGTTAAGTCCATTATTTCAAACATATCTGTATGGATGAGTGTTACATTCGTACGGATCAGACACAATCGTACGAATTTAATACATGTACGGACCTTGATATCATACACTATATATAGTTAGTTTTAGGTTCCAACTCAAGGTTACTCGCTTTTGCACAACCCTCGCCGCATACTTTCGCTCTCAATTGTCTGGTAACTTGTTCTTATCTATTTCCAACCTTAAAAAGTTTACTCTTACATGAATCAATCAAGATTTTAAGCGTTTTTTATATAAACATTAATATCAAGGATTCCGCACTCGATATTCAGTTAACAATTCATTTATTCTGTCTAAATTGGTCCTACAAAGTGGTATCAAATTTATTGGTATCGTTTTCAATCGTTTTGTGTCAAAATCACGAATTGAAGTTTTGGATCGAGTTTTGTTGAGTTTTTGACAAAATCATAAAAGTTTATATTTTTGGTTAAAAACTTGTTTTTGATTATGGGTTTGTGTCCAAATTGTGACTTGGAACATTCGTGTCGGTGAGGTTTAATTTTATACGTCCAGATTTGGGTACTAGATCGATTTGGAGTGAAAACCCTAGTAGTAACAGTGAGATACTGATCACTACTCTCAAGAACTACAACCGTACGGATCGTTAGACACATCCGTACGGATCACCCAACACATCTGTTTCACCAAAATATTAACTCCCATACGCTTTAGTTTTACACCGGTATGGTTCAGTTTCTAAACCGTACTTTTCAGTTAGACAACCATACGTTTCAATATTTGTTTCACTACGAGTTTGTGTTTTACCCATCTGTACTTACAACCGTACGTATTAGTTAGTTCATCTGTACGTATCATTTACATCCATATAGTTCAATATTACAACCGCACGTTTAAGTTTTGTCTTTCAGTTTAAGGATTTTAAATATGTCAGAACCAAGTGAATACGCAACATCTGATTATGCAATGGCAGTATCATTTGCTAAGATTAAAACATCTGCTAAGATTCAAAACCTATTAACTGCTAAGAATGAGTCTAGGAGCATAAATAAGGTTCCTAAGTTGGCTTCCATGGATGACTATTAATTGCTAAGATTCAAAACCTATTATTAGACATGTAATTTATCTCTAATTGTATGTCTAGCTGTTGTAATTGTATTAGGTCTCCATTATGATTCATACTCTTGTAAGTGTATAAAAATACACATGTAATCTATTCTCAATAAACATATGGTTTTATTTCACGTATTCAATCTCTGTGCATACCTTTATACTTATGATCAAGGTTTATCTTTTTATGTTCAGTTTTAGGTATTCTATAGTTATGAGTGTAGAATAAAAAAGTAGTCTAACACCGTTTCGTTAAATCCGTTAATTTTCCAATGCCTTTACAATTCTCAATATGTCAATAAATACATATAGTACATGGGCTTTTCTATAGCTAAATAGAAACTAAATATGGGCTAAACTGAAAAAAAAAATAATACATAAATATATCCACAGACTAATACGCCCTCGCAATTAGAACGGGGGAAAAGAACAAACGTTCAAATTGGATTTAAAATTCGTAAATAATTGAGTAGGAAGTTTCTTAGTAAAGATGTGAACATACTAAGAAGTAGTAGGTGTGAAGCACACGGATGTCGCCTGTAGCCACCTTATTACGCAGAAATGTATGTCAATCTCAATTTGTTTTGGACACTGGTGTTGGGCCGGGTTATTATATAGGTAAACCGTCCTCACGTTATCACAATAAACCAAAGTAGCATGAGAAAGTGGTGAGTGAAGCTCACGAAGTAAGTTGCGCATCCAACATGTCTCAGCAACAACATTGGCAACTGCTTGATATTCAGCTTAGATACATGACCGGGAGACGGTTGCATGTCTTTTAGAAAAGCGAGATAACAAGGAATATGCAATACCCGGATGTAGAGCGGCGAGTGTCAGGATTACCTCCCCAATCTGTATCAGAGTAACCAATGAGTTTTGTGGTGAAAGATGGAAAAATCTGAAGCCCATTATCAACAGTCCTATGAACATAAAACATCACACGTTTAAGAACACTAAAGTGGGGTTCTCGTGGGTCATGCATAAAATAAACAATGCTGAACCACGTACGTAATGTCAGGTCGGGTAAAGGTTAGATACTGAATAGCACCTGCCAAACTTTTGTATAAAGTGGGATCCAAGACCGGAGGCCCATTAGATCCAAGTTTGGTATGTATATCAACATGAGTGCTGTAAAACTGACAATTAGACATATAAGCCTGATTTAAAAATATCAAGTGCATATTTATGTTGAGAAAAAAAAATGCCCTATGAATTACGAGTGGCAGAAATCCCCAAAAAATAATTTAGGCAGTCCAAGATCTGTCATGGCAAATTCTTTGGAAAGTGAAGAAATAATCTGCCTCAGAAGAGTCGTGGAGGAAGCCGTGAGAATAATGTCATCAACATTGAGTAGTAAGCCCCTGCCTTTAAATAAAAAGTGAAGTGTCACATCGACTGTGAGTAAATCGAACCTGTAAAGCGTACTGAGAATATCGATGGAACCAAACTCCCGAGCCTGTTTGAGTCCCTATAAAGACTTGCATAGACGACAAACATAATATGGGCTACATGAGTCATGAATACCCATAGGTTGGTACATGTATACAGTCTAAAGATCTCGGTGTAAAAATTTCATTCTTGACATCAAGTTGATGAATAGGCTAAAGTCAAGAAACAGAGACACTCAAAACAGTCCTAATAGTCACTAGTTTAACCACGAGACTAAATGTCTCACCACAATCGATACCAAGTCATTGACTTTTTCCATTAGCAACCAACCGAGCTTTGAACCTATCTAAAGAACCATCAGAGCGTAACTTACATTTAAACAATCACATAAACTTAACAATATTGACCCCCGAAGGTCACAAAACCAAAATACAAATACCATTAATCAAAGAACCATATTCATCGATCATTTCATGTTTCCAGTATAGGTCGTCAAGGTCTTGGATATGTGATTTTGGGATGTCAAGTGGAGTGGTAACAAGTAAGTTTAGGCGAGAGATGGGTTTAGAGATTCTGATTTTGGCACAGGTGAGCATGGGATGTTGGTTCTGAGTGGTGGTGGAAGAGGTGACCGGACCAGTCAGATTAGAAGGAAGAGGGGCTTCGTGTAACACCCCGTTTTCCCCGCATATGATCTATACGTGTGTCGCGTATATACGACTAATGTATGAAGAATGCGAGATGTATTCGTGTGTTAAAGTTCATGTAAACGAGAAAAGTGATCAGACCAAGTTAAAGGTCGCGTCGCGGAGGAATGGGTCGCGTCGCGACATTACAAACAAATCAGGATCAGGAGGCACGGTAAGGAAGGCACCAGACCACGCCTTGGGTCGCGGCGCGACAGAAAGGGCCGCGGCGCGGCATTTAGCTGATTTCAATTCCAGGATGCATGTTAAGGCAACCACCAGAATACGTTATAGGTCGTGGCACGACGATTAGGTCTGCGACGCGGTATTCTGGGCGAGCTGGTACCAGATTTGCAATTTTAAAGGATATTCGAGGGCATTTTGGTCATTTCGCGTATGTGCCAGATTTGGGATCTTAAATCCCATCCACTCATCTCATTTCTTTTATTTCTTTTTCCTTTTCTTTCTATTTTTCTCTCAAAACTTCAAAACCCCCATTTGATTCAAAGTGAGATTTGGAAAGGAAGGAGCGGGATTCGATCTTTGTCATAAGAGGCAACTTTGTTCTCCTCGTTCTTAGCTTCAAGGTGATACTAGCGGTAAGCTCAAACTCCGAATTTCGTTTTCGTGTTCTTCATCTAAATTTAGGGTTTTTGATTGTATGTTCATACATGGAACCCCACTAGTTGTTAATGGAAGATAATAACTAGGATTCGGGTTTATTAGTGATGAAGGCGGGTTTTGGGTTGGTTGATGATTTAGCCTTGTTTAGGGCTTTAAATTGAGTGTAATCACTATGATTAGTGATTATGGAAGTGTTGGAACTCATTTGGGTGTGTTTGGTTGACTAATTTTGAAATGGGTCAAAATTAGGGTTTTGGTGTCAACTTGGGCAAGACAAGTGTTTAACACTTGTGTTCGGGTTTAATTGGCTTATTATGACCATTGTCACCAGTGTTAGTGATTATTGGTTAGTTTGGGCGCGGTTTGTGCTTGGAGGTGCATTTGGGTCGAGATTGCACTAGTTGTCAATTTTGGGTTGGTTTGTAAATCCTCCCTAATTGTGTTGTTGTATTTGTGATAATGGAATAGGTACATTCCATCGGTGAGTTGCGGATTATTCGGTGGCATTCATCAAAGCAACAAGGTGAGTGTTAATATCCTATGTGCATATGTATGTGTAGGATGGGTGCGGGTCGGGTGAAGTGGTTCTCGGTTATAGAGCTCACTTCACATATAGGTGGATTTGATGGACTTGTGTAATAGGTCCAATTGGCACGGTTGTGCATTTTTGGTTGACCACCTTTGGCGAGGTGCACACTTTGTGTGTACGTTATCACATGTGCTTGTGATGTGGATTATACAACCCCAATGGCGAAGGGTTGGTATTGAGTTGTGATTGAAGAAGTGGATCACGTGTGGATGCGGATTCACGGTGACGCGTGTAGTTCGGTCATCTTATTGAGCTAGTGATCTCGTATGGTTTCGGATTCACTAAGGCTCGTGTAGTTCGGCCACCCTCGATGTTGTTGTGGTATTGAAGATAATAGTCTCGTGTGGATGCGGATTTACTAAGGCTCGTGTAGTTCGGCCAATCTTCATTTTGGTATCTGGTTTTCGGTACTCGGGTTAAGGGGTTAACCTTGGGCGGTTTACACTTTGTTATATATATTGTTGTATTGTTGTGATGTATCTAACCCTCCGGGTGTAGCTTACTTGGCATTGTTCACATCGTCGTTGGTGAACTCACTTTGTTGTATCTTTAGCTTGTTGCTTAGTGATCTTACAGTATGCTTAACTTAGCTTGCCTTTATGCTGGATGCTCCGGTATGCGTTATTTGATTACTTGTGTGGCGTGTCCATTTTATGCATATATATGTATGTAGTATATTTTCACTCACTAAGCGTTAGCTTACCCTCTCGTTATTCACATTTTTATAGATTTGCATGGAGGCGGTGGCACGGGTAAGAGTGGGAACTAGTGGACTCGCGTAGGTTGCTTTAGAAGACGTGCTTTTGTATTGATTAGGATTGGGTAGCGTATCCCCAATCACCATGCTCGGTTTTGTTGGAATTTAAAATAGTCGGGTCGTGGCCCGTTCGGATATTTAAATTATGTATTAAATGTTTTAAAGCTTATTGAACTTATTATTGTGTTAAAGATGTTTTTGGAAACATAAATGGGACATATATATTAATGTATTAAAGAAAAAATTATAAGGGCCGGTTTAAATATGGGTCGGGTTGTATCAAGTGGTATCAGAGCATGGTCTAAGGGATTTAGGCGACTTGAGATAGGTGCCTAGACTTAGACTTTTGTGTGTGCTTATTTGTTGCGGGACTTGTAGGTGAACGGGTCGAAACGGGTTATAGTTAGTGCCTTGTTTGTAGGTGGACTAACGTTTATGTTAATATGTGGATACTATTAATATATTATTGTGTTGTGTTGGTTTATATCATCGAGCGAGGCGGTCGTTGTACTAACGAGTCGATACGGCGTGTGTGCGTAATAAGGACTTGCAAACCTTATTACGGGTGAAAATCGTGTCTAACATGTAGTGACCCGAACTTTTCCATGTTTATATATATTAAATGAAATTGATATTTACATGATTAAGTGTTCCCAACATGTTAAGCAATTAAACTTGTTAAGACTTGATTAATTGAAATAGGTTTCATATAGACAATTGACCACTCAAGTTGACCGGTGATTCACGAACGTTAAAACTAGTAAAAACTATATGATGACATATATATGGATATATATATATATATATATATATATATATATATACATATATATATATATATACATATATATATATACATATATATATATATATATATATATATATATATATATATATATATATATATATATATATATATATATAGTTAACATGATATTATGATAAGTAAACATATCATTAAGTATATTAACAATGAACTGCATATGTAAAAACAAGACTACTAACTTAATGATTTTGAAACGAGACATATATGTAACGATTATCGTTGTAACGACATTTAATGTATATATATCATATTAAAATATATTAATACATCATGATATCATGATAATGTAATAATTTAATATCTCATTTGATTTAATAAACAATGGGTTAACAACATTTAACAAGATCGTTAACCTAAAGGTTTCAAAACAACACTTACATGTAACGACTAACGATGACTTAACGACTCAGTTAAAATGTATATACATGTAGTGTTTTAATATGTATTCATACACTTTTGAAAGACTTCAAGACACTTATCAAAATACTTCTACTTAACAAAAATGCTTACAGTTACATCCTCATTCAGTTTCATCAACAATTCTACTCGTATGCACCCGTATTCGTACTCGTACAATACATAGCTTTTAGATGTATGTACTATTGGTATATACACTCCAATGATCAGCTCTTAGTAGCCCATGTGAGTCACCTAACACATGTGGGAACCATCATTTGGCAACTAGCATGAAATATCTCATAAAATTACAAAAATATGAGTAATCATTCATGACTTATTTACATGAAAACAAAATTACATATCCTTTATATCTATTCCATACACCAACGACAAAAAACACCTACAAACACTTTCATTCTTCAATTTTATTCATCTAATTGATCTCTCTGAAGTTCTATCTTCAAGTTCTAAGTGTTCTTCATAAATTCTACAAGTTCTAGTTACATAAAATCAAGAATACTTCTAAGTTTGCTAGCTTACTTCCAATCTTGTAAAGTGATCATCCAACCTCAAGAAATCTTTCTTATTTAGAGTAAGATATCTTTCTAATACAAGGTAATACTAATATTCAAACTTTGATTCAATTTCTATAACTATAACAATCTTATTTCGAGTGGAAATCTTACTTGAACTTGTTTTCGTGTCATGATTCTGCTTCAAGAACATTCAAGCCATCCAAGGATCCTTTGAAGCTAGATCCATTTTTCTCATTTTTAGTAGCTTTATCCAGAAAACTTGAGGTAGTAATGATGTCCATAACATCATTCGATTCCTACATATAAAGCTATCTTATTCGAAGGTTTAAACTTGTAATCACTAGAACATAGTTTAGTTAATTCTAAACTTGTTCGCAAACAAATGTTAATCCTTCTAACTTGACTTTTAAAATCAACTAAACACATGTTCTATATCTATATGATATGCTAACTTAATGATTTAAAACCTGAAAACACGAAGAACACCGTAAAACCGGACATACGCCGTCGTAGTAACACCGCGGGCTGTTTTGGGTTAGTTAATTAAAAACTATGATAAACTTTGATTTAAAAGTTGTTCTTTTGGGAAAATGATTTTTCTTATGAACATGAAACTATATCCAAAAATCATGGTTAAACTCAAAATGAAAGTATGTTTTCCAAAATGGTCATCAAGATGTCGTTTTTTCGACGGAAATGACTACCTCTTTAGTAATTGACATGTAACTTAAATTTCCGACTATAAACCTATACCTTTTCTGTTTAGATACATAAAATAGAGTTCAATATGAAACCATATCAATTTGATTCACTCAAAACGGATTTAAAACGAAGAAGTTATGGGTAAAACAAGATTGGATAATTTTTCTTGTTATAGCAGCGTGAAAATTGGTAACAAATCTATATTTATCATATCCTAGCTAACTTATATTGTATTATACATGTATTCTAATATATTATGTAATCTTGGGATACCATAGACACGTATGCAAATGTTTTGACATATCATATCGACCCGTGTATATATTATTTGGAACAACCATAGACACTCTATATGCAGTAATGTGGGAGTTAGCTATACAGGGTTGAGGTTGATTCCAAAAATATATATACTTTGAGTTGTGATCTAGCCTGAGATGTGTATACACTGGGTCGTGGATTGATTCAAGATAATATATATATATCAATTTTTTTTTCTGTACATCTAACGTTGGACAACTAGTTGTAGGTTACTAACGAGGACAACTGACTTAATATACTTAAAACATCAAAATGTATTAAAAGTGTTGTAAATATATTTTGAATATACTTTGATATATATGTACATATTTGTTATAGGTTCGTGAATCGACCAGTGGCCAAGTCTTACTTCCCGACGAAGTAAAAATCTGTGAAAGTGAGTTATAGTCCCACTTTTAAAATCTAATATTTTTGGAATGAGAATACATGCAGGTTTTATAAATGATTTACAAAATAGACACAAGTACGTGAAACTACATTCTATGGTTGAATTATCGAAATCGAATATGCCCCTTTTTATTAAGTCTGGTAATCTAAGAATTAGGGAACAGACACCCTAATTGACGCGAATCCTAAAGATAGATCTATTGGGCCTAACAAACCCCATCCAAAGTACCGGATGCTTTAGTACTTCGAAATTTATATCATATCCGAAGGGTGTCCCAGAATGATGGGGATATTATTATATATGCATCTTGTTAGTGTCGGTTACCAAGTGTTCACCATATGAATGATTTTTATCTCTATGTATGAGATGTGTATTGAAATATGAAATCTTGTGGTCTATTTTTACGATTTGATATATATAGGTTAAACCTATAACTCACCAACATTTTTGTTGACGTTTAAAGCATGTTTATTCTCAGGTGAATACTAAGAGCTTCCGCTGTTGCATACTAAAATAAGGACAAGATTTGGAGTCCATGCTTGTATGATATTGTATAAAAACTGCATTCAAGAAACGTATTTCGATGTAACATATTTATATTGTAAACCATTATGTAATGGCCGTGTGTAAACATGATATTTTAGATTATCATTATTTGATAACCTACGTAAAGCTTTTTAAACCTTTATTGACGAAATAAAGGTTATGGTTTGTTTTAAAAATGAATGTAGTCTTTGGAAAAACGTCTCATATAGAGGTCAAAACCTCGCAACGAAATCAATTAATATGGAACGTTTTTAATCAATAAGAACGGGACATTTCAGTTGGTATCCGAGCGTTGGTCTTAGAGAACCAGAAAATTTACATTAGTGTGTCTTATCGAGTTTGTTAGGATGCATTAGTGAGTCTGGACTTCGATCGTGTTTTCTTTAAAAATGATTGCTTAACATTTTTGTTGGAAACTATATATTATTAACATGTATATATTATGTGATATATTAATCTCTTAACATGTTTAATATTGTGTGATAGATGTCTAACTCTAGCACAAATCCCATTGACTCACCTAATAATAACGAAGAGTCGAATATATATTGGACTGATTCACAAGTTCCCGAAGAGGAACCGGAAGAAGAATCAGAACCGGAAGAAGAATCAAAACCGGAAGAAGAATCAGAACCGGAAGAGGAGGAACCTGAAATGTCCCGTTCTTATTGATTAAAAACGTTCCATATTAATTGATTTCGTTGCGAGGTTTTGACCTCTATATGAGACGTTTTTTCAAAGACTGCATTCATTTTTAAACAAACCATAACCTTTATTTCATCAATAAAGGTTTAAAAAGCTTTACGTAGATTATCAAATAATGATAATCTAAAATATCCTGTTTACACACGACCATTACATAATGGTTTACAATACAAATATGTTACAACAAAATAAGTTTCTTGAATGCAGTTTTTACACAATATCATACAAGCATGGACTCCAAATCTTGTCCTTATTTAAGTATGCGACAGCAGAAGCTCTTAATAATCACCTGAGAATAAACATGCTTAAAACGTCAACAAAAATGTTGGTGAGTTATAGGTTTAACCTATATATATCAAATCGTAACAATAGACCACAAGATTTCATATTTCAATACACATCCCATACATAGAGATAAAAATCATTCATATGATGAACACCTGGTAACCGACATTAACAAGATGCATATATAAGAATATCCCCATCATTCCGGGACACCCTTCGGATATGATATAAATTTCGAAGTACTAAAGCATCCGGTACTTTGGATGGGGTTTGTTAGGCCCAATAGATCTATCTTTAGGATTCGCGTCAATTAGGGTGTCTGTTCCCTAATTCTTAGATTACCAGATTTAATAAAAAGGGGCATATTCGATTTCGATAATTCAACCATAGAATGTAGTTTCACGTACTTGTGTCTATTTTGTAAATCATTTATAAAACCTGCATGTATTCTCATCCCAAAAATATTAGATTTTAAAAGTGGGACTATAACTCACTTTCACAGATTTTTACTTCGTCGGGAAGTAAGACTTGGCCACTGGTTGATTCACGAACCTATAACAATATATACATATATATATATATCAAAGTATGTTCAAAATATATTTACAACACTTTTAATATATTTTGATGTTTTAAGTTTATTAAGTCAGCTGTCCTCGTTAGTAACCTACAACTAGTTGTCCACAGTTAGATGTACAGAAATAAATTGATAAATATTATCTTGAATCAATCCACGACCCAGTGTATACGTATCTCAGTATTGATCACAACTCAAACTATATATATTTTGGAATCAACCTCAACCCTGTATAGCTAACTCCAACATTCACATATAGAGTGTCTATGGTTGTTCCGAAATATATATAGATGTGTCGACATGATAGGTCGAAACATTGTATACGTGTCTATGGTATCTCAAGATTACATAATATATAATACAAGTTGATTAAGTTATGGTTGGAATAGATTTGTTACCAATTTTCACGTAGCTAAAATGAGAAAAATTATCCAATCTTGTTTTACCCATAACTTCTTCATTTTAAATCCGTTTTGAGTGAATCAAATTGCTATGGTTTCATATTGAACTCTATTTTATGAATCTAAACAAAAAAAGTATAGGTTTCTAGTCCGAAAAATAAGTTACAAGTCGTTTTTGTAAAGGTAGTCATTTCAGTCGAAAGAACGACGTCTAGATGACCATTTTAGAAAACATACTTCCACTTTGAGTTTAACCATAATTTTTGGATATAGTTTCATGTTCATAATAAAAATCATTTTCTCAGAATAACAACTTTTAAATCAAAGTTTATCATAGTTTTTAATTAACTAACCCAAAACAGCCCGCGGTGTTACTACGACGGCGTAAATCCGGTTTTACGGTGTTTTTCGTGTTTCCAGGTTTTAAATCATTAAGTTAGCATATCATATAGATATAGAACATGTGTTTAGTTGATTTTAAAAGTCAAGTTAGAAGGATTAACTTTTGTTTGCGAACAAGTTTAGAATTAACTAAACTATGTTCTAGTGATTACAAGTTTAAACCTTCGAATAAGATAGCTTTATATGTATGAATCGAATGATGTTATGAACATCATTACTACCTTAAGTTCCTTGGATGAACCTACTGGAAAAGAGAAAAAATGGATCTAGCTTCAATGGATCCTTGGATGGCTCAAAGTTCTTGAAGCAAAATCATGACACGAAAACAAGTTCAAGTAAGATCATCACTTGAAATAAGATTGTTATAGTTATAGAAATTGAACCAAAGTTTGAATATGATTATTACCTTGTATTAGAATGATAACCTACTGTAAGAAACAAAGATTTCTTGAGGTTGGATGATCACCTTACAAGATTGGAAGTGAGCTAGCAAACTTGAAAGTATTCTTGATTTTATGAAACTAGAACTTTTGGAATTTATGAAGAACACTTAGAACTTGAAGATAGAACTTGAGAGAGTTCAATTAGATGAAGAAAATTGAAGAATGAAAGTGTTTGTAGGTGTTTTTGGTCGTTGGTGTATGGATTAGATATAAAGGATATGTAATTTTGTTTTCATGTAAATAAGTCATGAATGATTACTCATATTTTTGTAATCTTATGAGATATTTCATGCTAGTTGCCAAATGATGGTTCCCACATGTGTTAGGTGACTCACATGGGCTGCTAAGAGCTGATCATTGGAGTGTATATACCAATAGTACATACATCTAAAAGCTGTGTATTGTACAAGTACGAATACGGGTGCATACGAGTAGAATTGTTGATGAAACTGAACGAGAATGTAATTGTAAGCATTTTTGTTAAGTAGAAGTATTTTGATAAGTGTATTGAAGTCTTTCAAAAGTGTATAAATACATATTAAAACACTACATGTATATACATTTTAACTGAGTCGTTAAGTCATCGTTAGTCGTTACATGTAAGTGTTGTTTTGAAACCTTTAGGTTAACGATCTTGTTAAATGTTGTTAACCCAATGTTTATAATATCAAAAGAGATTTTAAATTATTATATTATCATGATATTATGATATATAATATATCTCAGTATGATGTATATACAGTTAAATGTCGTTACAACGATAATCGTTACATATATGTCTCATTTCGTAATCATTAAGTTAGTAGTCTTATTTTTACATATGTATTTCATTGTTAATACACTTAATAATATATTTACTTATCATTTAACATAATTAACCAAGTGTATCAATATCTTAATATGATTCATATGTACCTAGTAAGATGTTGTTATAACGATAATCGTTATATATATCGTTTTCGAGTTTCTTAAATTAATAGTCTCATTTTTATGTATATAACTCATTGTTAAAATACCTAATGAGATACATACTTATAATAAAAACATGTTAACTATATATATAACCATATATATGTCATCGTATAGTTTTTACAAGTTTTAACGTTCGTGAATCACCGGTCAACTTGGGTGGTCAATTGTCTATATGAAACATATTTCAATTAATCAAGTCTTAACAAGTTTGATTGCTTAACATGTTGGAAACATTTAATCATGTAAATATCAATCTCAATTAATATATATAAACATGGAAAAGTTCGGGTCACTACAGTACCTACCCGTTAAATAAATTTCGTCCCGAAATTTTAAGCTGTTGAAGGTGTTGACGAGTCTTCTGGAAATAGATGAGGGTATTTCTTCTTCATCTGATCTTCACGCTCCCAGGTGAACTCGGGTCCTCTACGAGCATTCCATCGAACCTTAACAATTGGTATCTTGTTTTACTTAAGTCTTTTAACCTCACGATCCATTATTTCGACGGGTTCTTCGATGAATTGGAGTTTTTTGTTGATTTGGATTTCATCTAACAGAATAGTGAGATCTTCTTTAGCAAAACATTTCTTCAAATTCGATACGTGGAAAGTGTTATGTACAGCCGCGAGTTGTTGAGGTAACTCAAGTCGGTAAGCTACTGGTCCGACACGATCAATAATCTTGAATGGTCCAATATACCTTGGATTTAATTTCCCTCGTTTACCAAATCGAACAACGCCTTTCCAAGGTGAAACTTTAAGCATGACCATCTCTCCAATTTCAAATTCTATATCTTTTCTTTTAATGTCAGCGTAGCTCTTTTGTCGACTTTGGGCGGTTTTCAACCGTTGTTGAATTTGGATGATCTTCTCGGTAGTTTCTTGTATAATCTCCGGACCCGTAATCTGTCTATCCCCCACCTCACTCCAACAAATCGGAGACCTGCACTTTCTACCATAAAGTGCTTCAAACGGCGCCATCTCAATGCTTGAATGGTAGCTGTTGTTGTAGGAAAATTCTGCTAACGGTAGATGTCGATCCCAACTGTTTCCGAAATCAATAACACATGCTCGTAGCATGTCTTCAAGCGTTTGTATCGTCCTTTCGCTCTGCCCATCAGTTTGTGGATGATAGGCAGTACTCATGTCTAGACGAGTTCCTAATGCTTGCTGTAATGTCTGCCAGAATCTTGAAATAAATCTGCCATCCCTATCAGAGATAATAGAGATTGGTATTCCATGTCTGGAGACGACTTCCTTCAAATACAGTCGTGCTAACTTCTCCATCTTGTCATCTTCTCTTATTGGTAGGAAGTGTGCTGATTTGGTGAGACGATCAACTATTACCCAAATAGTATCAAAACCACTTGCAGTCCTTGGCAATTTAGTGATGAAATCCATGGTAATGTTTTCCCATTTCCATTCTGGGATTTCGGGTTGTTGAAGTAGACCTGATGGTTTCTGATGCTTAGCTTTGACCTTAGAACACGTCAAACATTCTCCTACGTATTTAGCAAGATCGGCTTTCATACCCGGCCACCAAAAATGTTTCTTGAGATCCTTGTACATCTTCCCCGTTCCAGGATGTATTGAGTATCTGGTTTTATGAGCTTCTCTAAGTACCATTTCTCTCATATCTCCAAATTTTGGTACCCAAATCCTTTCAGCCCTATACCGGGTTCCGTCTTCCCGAATATTAAGATGCTTCTCCGATCCTTTGGGTATTTCATCCTTTAAATTTCCCTCTTTTAAAACTCCTTGTTGCGCCTCCTTTATTTGAGTAGTAATGTTATTATGAATCATTATATTCATAGATTTTACTCGAATGGGTTCTCTATCCTTCCTGCTCAAGGCATCGGCTACCACATTTGCCTTCCCCGGGTGGTAACGAATCTCAAAATCGTAATCATTCAATAATTCAATCCACCTACGCTGCCTCATATTCAGTTGTTTCTGATTAAATATGTGTTGAAGACTTTTGTGGTCGGTATATATAATACTTTTGACCCCATATAAGTAGTGCCTCCAAGTCTTTAATGCAAAAACAACCGCGCCTAATTCCAAATCATGCATCGTATTATTTTGTTCGTGAATCTTCAATTGTCTAGACGCATAAGCAATCACCTTCGTTCGTTGCATTAATACACAACCGAGACCTTGCTTTGATGCGTCACAATAAATCACAAAATCATCATTCCCTTCAGGCAATGAAAATATAGGTGCCGTAGTTAGCTTTTTCTTCAATAACTGAAACGCTTTCTCTTGTTCATCATTCCATTCAAATTTCTTCCCTTTATGCGTTAATGCAGTCAAGGGTTTTGCTATTCTGGAAAAGTCTTGGATGAACCTTCTGTAGTAACCAGCTAGTCCTAAAAACTGGCGTATGTGTTTCGGAGTTTTCGGGGTTTCCCACTTTTCAACAGTTTCTATCTTTGCCGGATCCACATTAATACCTTCTTTGTTCACTATGTGACCGAGGAATTGAACTTCTTCCAACCAAAATGCACACTTTGAAAACTTAGCATACAATTCTTCCTTCCTCAATACTTCTAACACCTTTCTCAAATGTTCACCGTGTTCTTGGTCATTCTTTGAGTAAATAAGTATGTCATCAATGAAAACAATGACAAACTTGTCAAGGTATGGTCCACACACTCGGTTCATAAGGTCCATGAACACAGCTGGTGCATTAGTTAAACCAAACGGCATGACCATAAACTCGTAATAACCGTAAACAATATTTTACAAACTTACAATACCGCTTATTTTACATAAAGCATGAAATATAGCACACAATAACTTTGATACAAGATAGTTGTGAAGACAATTCTAGCTAGTACACAAGTCGTTCAGCAAAGGCAATAAAGACACGTAATTCATACGTCCAGAAACAAGTCATGCATTCTGGTTTTACTAGGACTACTTCCCATCCTTGGTCTTGTGCAACATAACCATTATGGCCGTTGATAAGACAGCGTGTTGTAACGTCATCAAAGGGACGAGGGTTACGTAATGTCCAACAGTCCCGTAATAATCTAAAAACCTCATTTCTTACCCCAATTACCGACTCCGTCACTTGTGGAAACGTTTTGTTTAATAGTTGTAGCCCGATGTTCTTGTTCTCACTTTGGTGAGAAGCGAACATTACTAATCCGTAAGCATAACATGCTTCTTTATGTTGCATGTTAGCCGCTTTTTCTAAATCACGAAGTCCAATATTCGGATATATTGAGTCAAAATAATTTCTTAACCCGTTGCGTAAAATAGCATTTGGGTTCCCCGCAATATATGCGTCAAAGTAAACACATCGTAACTTATGGGTTTCCCAATGTGATATCCCCCATCTTTCAAACGAAAGTCTCTTATAAACCAAGACATTCTTGGAACGTTCTTCGAATGTCTTACAAACTGATCTCGCCTTAAATAGTTGTGCCGAAGAATTCTGGCCGACTCTAGACAAGATTTCATCAATCATGTCTCCGGGTAGGTCTCTTAAAATATTGGGTTGTCTATCCATTTTGTGTTTTTAAACTGTAAAATAGACAAGAGTTAGATTCATAAAAAAAATACTTATTAATACAAGCAATTTTTACATATATCATAAAGCATAAGAACACTATATTCCATATATTACACCACACGAATACAACTATCTTATTCCGACTCGCTCGTTTCTTCTTCTTCGGTTTTGGTTCGTTTTGCCAAGTTTCTAGGGATATATGATGTTCCCCTAATACGAGCCGTCGTTGTCCACATTGGTTTAGAAAAACCTGGTGGTTTAGAGGTTCCCGGGTCATTGTTACAACTTAAGGACTTCGGGGGTTGACGATACATATAAAGTTCATCGGGGTTGGAATTAGATTTCTCTATTTTTATGCCCTTTCCCTTATTATTTTCTTTTGCCTTTTTAAATTCAGTTGGGGTAATTTCTATAACATCATCGGAATTCTCGTCGGAATCCGATTCATCGGAGAATTGGTAATCCTCCCAATATTTTGCTTCCTTGGCGGAAACACCATTGACCATAATTAACTTTGGTCGGTTGGTTGAGGATTTTCTTTTACTTAACCGTTTTATTATTTCCCCCACCGGTTCTATTTCTTCATCCGGTTCCGATTCTTCTTCCGGTTCCGATTCTTCTTCCGGTTCCGACTCTTCTTCCGGTTCCTCTTCGGGAACTTGTGAATCAGTCCACAAATCATTCCAATTTACATTTGACTCTTCATTATTATTAGGTGAGTCAATGGGACTTGTTCTAGAGGTAGACATCTATCACATAATATCAAACACGTTAAGAGATTAATATATCACATAATATTCATATGTTAAAAATATATAGTTTCCAACAAAAATGTTAAGCAATCATTTTTAAAGAAAACACGGTCGAAGTCCAGACTCACTAATGCATCCTAACAAACTCGATAAGACACACTAATGCAAATTTTCTGGTTCTCTAAGACCAACGCTCTGATACCAACTGAAATGTCCCGTTCTTATTGATTAAAAACGTTCCATATTAATTGATTTCGTTGCGAGGTTTTGACCTCTATATGAGACGTTTTTTCAAAGACTGCATTCATTTTTAAACAAACCATAACCTTTATTTCATCAATAAAGGTTTAAAAAGCTTTACGTAGATTATCAAATAATGATAATCTAAAATATCCTGTTTACACACGACCATTACATAATGGTTTACAATACAAATATGTTACAACAAAATAAGTTTCTTGAATGCAGTTTTTACACAATATCATACAAGCATGGACTCCAAATCTTGTCCTTATTTAAGTATGCGACAGCAGAAGCTCTTAATAATCACCTGAGAATAAACATGCTTAAAACGTCAACAAAAATGTTGGTGAGTTATAGGTTTAACCTATATATATCAAATCGTAACAATAGACCACAAGATTTCATATTTCAATACACATCCCATACATAGAGATAAAAATCATTCATATGATGAACACCTGGTAACCGACATTAACAAGATGCATATATAAGAATATCCCCATCATTCCGGGACACCCTTCGGATATGATATAAATTTCGAAGTACTAAAGCATCCGGTACTTTGGATGGGGTTTGTTAGGCCCAATAGATCTATCTTTAGGATTCGCGTCAATTAGGGTGTCTGTTCCCTAATTCTTAGATTACCAGATTTAATAAAAAGGGGCATATTCGATTTCGATAATTCAACCATAGAATGTAGTTTCACGTACTTGTGTCTATTTTGTAAATCATTTATAAAACCTGCATGTATTCTCATCCCAAAAATATTAGATTTTAAAAGTGGGACTATAACTCACTTTCACAGATTTTTACTTCGTCGGGAAGTAAGACTTGGCCACTGGTTGATTCACGAACCTATAACAATATATACATATATATATATCAAAGTATGTTCAAAATATATTTACAACACTTTTAATATATTTTGATGTTTTAAGTTTATTAAGTCAGCTGTCCTCGTTAGTAACCTACAACTAGTTGTCCACAGTTAGATGTACAGAAATAAATTGATAAATATTATCTTGAATCAATCCACGACCCAGTGTATACGTATCTCAGTATTGATCACAACTCAAACTATATATATTTTGGAATCAACCTCAACCCTGTATAGCTAACTCCAACATTCACATATAGAGTGTCTATGGTTGTTCCGAAATATATATAGATGTGTCGACATGATAGGTCGAAACATTGTATACGTGTCTATGGTATCTCAAGATTACATAATATATAATACAAGTTGATTAAGTTATGGTTGGAATAGATTTGTTACCAATTTTCACGTAGCTAAAATGAGAAAAATTATCCAATCTTGTTTTACCCATAACTTCTTCATTTTAAATCCGTTTTGAGTGAATCAAATTGCTATGGTTTCATATTGAACTCTATTTTATGAATCTAAACAAAAAAAGTATAGGTTTCTAGTCGGAAAAATAAGTTACAAGTCATTTTTGTAAAGGTAGTCATTTCAGTCGAAAGAACGACGTCTAGATGACCATTTTAGAAAACATACTTCCACTTTGAGTTTAACCATAATTTTTGGATATAGTTTCATGTTCATAATAAAAATCATTTTCTCAGAATAACAACTTTTAAATCAAAGTTTATCATAGTTTTTAATTAACTAACCCAAAACAGCCCGCGGTGTTACTACGACGGCGTAAATCCGGTTTTACGGTGTTTTTCGTGTTTCCAGGTTTTAAATCATTAAGTTAGCATATCATATAGATATAGAACATGTGTTTAGTTGATTTTAAAAGTCAAGTTAGAAGGATTAACTTTTGTTTGCGAACAAGTTTAGAATTAACTAAACTATGTTCTAGTGATTACAAGTTTAAACCTTCGAATAAGATAGCTTTATATGTATGAATCGAATGATGTTATGAACATCATTACTACCTTAAGTTCCTTGGATGAACCTACTGGAAAAGAGAAAAAATGGATCTAGCTTCAATGGATCCTTGGATGGCTCAAAGTTCTTGAAGCAAAATCATGACACGAAAACAAGTTCAAGTAAGATCATCACTTGAAATAAGATTGTTATAGTTATAGAAATTGAACCAAAGTTTGAATATGATTATTACCTTGTATTAGAATGATAACCTACTGTAAGAAACAAAGATTTCTTGAGGTTGGATGATCACCTTACAAGATTGGAAGTGAGCTAGCAAACTTGAAAGTATTCTTGATTTTATGAAACTAGAACTTTTGGAATTTATGAAGAACACTTAGAACTTGAAGATAGAACTTGAGAGAGTTCAATTAGATGAAGAAAATTGAAGAATGAAAGTGTTTGTAGGTGTTTTTGGTCGTTGGTGTATGGATTAGATATAAAGGATATGTAATTTTGTTTTCATGTAAATAAGTCATGAATGATTACTCATATTTTTGTAATCTTATGAGATATTTCATGCTAGTTGCCAAATGATGGTTCCCACATGTGTTAGGTGACTCACATGGGCTGCTAAGAGCTGATCATTGGAGTGTATATACCAATAGTACATACATCTAAAAGCTGTGTATTGTACAAGTACGAATACGGGTGCATACGAGTAGAATTGTTGATGAAACTGAACGAGAATGTAATTGTAAGCATTTTTGTTAAGTAGAAGTATTTTGATAAGTGTATTGAAGTCTTTCAAAAGTGTATAAATACATATTAAAACACTACATGTATATACATTTTAACTGAGTCGTTAAGTCATCGTTAGTCGTTACATGTAAGTGTTGTTTTGAAACCTTTAGGTTAACGATCTTGTTAAATGTTGTTAACCCAATGTTTATAATATCAAAAGAGATTTTAAATTATTATATTATCATGATATTATGATATATAATATATCTCAGTATGATGTATATACAGTTAAATGTCGTTACAACGATAATCGTTACATATATGTCTCATTTCGAAATCATTAAGTTAGTAGTCTTATTTTTACATATGTATTTCATTGTTAATACACTTAATAATATATTTACTTATCATTTAACATAATTAACCAAGTGTATCAATATCTTAATATGATTCATATGTACCTAGTAAGACGTTGTTATAACGATAATCGTTATATATATCGTTTTCGAGTTTCTTAAATTAATAGTCTCATTTTTATGTATATAACTCATTGTTAAAATACCTAATGAGATACATACTTATAATAAAAACATGTTAACTATATATATAACCATATATATGTCATCGTATAGTTTTTACAAGTTTTAACGTTCGTGAATCACCGGTCAACTTGGGTGGTCAATTGTCTATATGAAACATATTTCAATTAATCAAGTCTTAACAAGTTTGATTGCTTAACATGTTGGAAACATTTAATCATGTAAATATCAATCTCAATTAATATATATAAACATGGAAAAGTTCGGGTCACTACAGAACCGGAGGAGGAGGAACTGGAAGAAGAAATAGAACCTGTGGGGGAAATAATAAAATGGTTAAGTAAAAGAAAATCCTCAACCAACCGACCAAGGTTAATTATGGTCAATGGTGTTTCCGCCAAGGAAGCAAAATATTGGGAGGATTACCAATTCTCCGATGAATCGGATTCCGACGAGAATTCCGATGATGTTATAGAAATTACCCCAACTGAATTTAAAAAGGCAAAAGAAAATAATAAGGGAAAGGGCATAAAAATAGAGAAATCTAATTCCAACCCCGATGAACTTTATATGTATCGTCAACCCCCGAAGTCCTTAACTTGTAACAATGACCCGGGAACCTCTAAACCACCTAGTTTTTCTAAACCGTTGTGGAAAACGACAGCTCGTATTAGGGGAACATCATATATCCCTAAAAACTTAGCAAAAAGAACCAAGTTCGAAGAAGAAGAAACGAGTGGGTCGGAATAAAATAATTGTATTCGTGCGGTGTAATATATGTAATATAGTGTGCTTATGCTTTATGATATATATAAAAACTGCTTGTATTAATAAGTATCTTTTATGAATCTAACTCTTATCTATTTTACAGTATAAAAACACTGTAAAAACCCAAACCAACCCTCGACCAAACCACGCGAAAATACAAAATAAAAAAAAATTTCCTGTGCAGCATACCCGCGCGGCGCGCCAGTTAGGGGCGCGGCGCGCCAAAGTGGTCTGTCCGGAAAGTTTTAAAATGCGAAAAAGATCGGCTAGTTCCCGACATTTTTAGACGACACGCTTTTAACCATACATTCAAATATGTAAAACTATCACGATTCAAACATAAAAATGATGTTTTACAAGTGGGGCCCACATCGGCCGTTTTACGAGTTTAATACAATTTACGAGTTTCGACCACCAAAAAGTTTAAGTTCCAAACTACACAATGAGCATGGCGTTTGGGTTTAAACTACCCAACTATCGGTCAAACTCCAAGAGCTACTAAAGCCAAAAGCGTCCCCTAGCATCAAGCGGGATCTCTAGTCCAAAATGATGCCCTTACCCTTGTACAAAACCGAACCTATAAAATGGTAAACAACGAGAGGGTAAGCAAAACTTAGTGAATGCAATAATTATACGAATACATATATAATTATACCTACTTGCATACACTTACACACCAAACCGCAAACACGCTAGCATACACATTTAGCTTATCGTCACAATAGCAAGCTATAAATCTCCAATACCACAAGCTAGCATAACAATCGCATATGAATATAACTCGAATAATATAATATGCTTACAACACAAATAACCATGGTTAACCAATAGTACAAGGGAACGGCGCTCTCGAAAACGCCATCGGTGTTCACAACATCCGTTATGGCACTTAACACCTCGCACCACTAACCCCTAGGGTGGCACCTTAACACCTCGGCACATCACCCCGAGTGGCATCTTAACACCTCGATGCATCACTCATTATTTTACGGAGTGGTGTCTTAACACCTCGACACTACACTCCTAGGTGGCATCTTAACACCTCGATGCTACACCCGAGTGGCATCTTAACACCTCGATGCTACACTCTTCATGTGAAACGTGGTGTCTTAACACCTCGACACTATACCTTTCACGCTACAACAAATAGATATATTATATACATACGTATATAATTATTCCACTCACCTCAAAGTCTTGTGAAAAGATACCCGAGCTTGCAAGACCTCAAAGTAACGTACCTATCATATTATACACATCATCAAACGCAAACTCAAGTCGGTCTACCAAACCCTTTCACCATTCTAAGCCATTTTGACCCAATGGTGCAATTTCAACCCATTTGCACCCTTAACCCTAAATTGGGTCAACACACACCAAAACCCTAATCATTCGTCAAGATGGGTTTTAAACACATTTAGGTCACAAGGCTAACTCGTTTTCATAATTGCTAGGCCACTTAGGTCATTAAAGACTCATTTGACCTATTTCAAGGTCAACACACCCATTTGGGTCATCCATACCCAATAACACCCATTTACATATTATTAAAGTGTTCTAGCACTAACTAACTAAATTTAAGACTCAAAAGTCCAATTAACACATTCAAACCCTAGGTTAGTCATCAATGAGCCTTCATAACCCATATTCACCCAAAATCCCCAAAATACTAACAAAATGGGTCTTTGGTTCATCACTAGCCCAAACCCTAACCCTTAAAGCAATTAAAGTAAGAAATTGGGTTTTATAACTTACCAACACAATCACCACGTAGCTATCGACTAGATGAACGACTTTATAACTTGCACCGAGACCCGATTCAACCTCTTTCACCCTTTAATGGAGCTTTCTCTCTCAAGGATTGCACTCTCTCTCTAGAGTTTAATTGGAGAAGATGAGGTTGTTGTGGGAGTAGTAAATGAGCTCCCCAAAACTGATCTAGGATATTAAATTCGGCCCCAAAGTGAAATTACACAATTGCCCTCAAAATATCTATTTTAAAAAGAAGAAAGGAATCTGTCGCAGACAGATGGCGCGGCGCGCAACCTAGCCGCGCGGCGCGCGACCTCCCAGTTCAGCATCTTTTCTCTTTTTAATTATGTGCAACCAAAACCCCAAAACTTGAGTAACTTATATACACACATGTACACTACAATTTTTCGGGTCTTACAACTCCCCCCCACTTATTCGGAGTGCGTCCTCGCAATCCAAGCCGCATGACACGAGGGAAGATAAACCAACACGAACTCTTCGGGCTCCCAAGTGAACTCGGAACCTTTACTTCGTCGCCATTGAACCTTAAAGGTCCTCACCTCTTTATTTCTCAACATTTTCACCTTCTCGTCAAGGATAGCAATCGGTTCTTCGACATATTCTAACCTGTTGTTTAGCTCGATCTCGTCTAAAGGCATCCATGAGGAATCATCTGCAAGACACTTACGGAGGTGGGAAACATGAAATGTATTATAGCTCTTCGGGTAATTCTAATCAATATGCAACTTCACCAACACGAGCTAAAACCTTGAACGGTCCAATAAACCGAGGAGCTAACTTTCCCCGTTTTCAAAATCGAATAATACCCTTCCATGGCGAAACCTTAAGCATCACCATATCGCCTTCTTGGAACTCAATCAATCCCCTACGTCTATCGGCATACGACTTTTGCCTATCTTGAGCCTTCTTCAAATGTTCCCGAATCAAATCAATCTTGCTATTAGTCTCTAAAACCAAATCGGTACTCCCGATCTCTCTTTGACCCACTTCTCCCCAACAAACGGGAGTTCGACACCTACGTCCATAAAGCATTTCATAAGGTGGCATCCCGATACTAGTATGATAACTATTATTGTACGAGAATTCCACCAAAGGCAAATGCTCATCCCAACTACCACCGAAGTCAATGATGCACGCTCGTAGCATATCTTCCAAAGTTTGATTCGTACGTTCGGTTTGACTGTCCGTTTGAGGATGATACGCCGTGCTCAACTTCAATTGCGTACCCATATCTTCATGAAACTTTTCCCAAAACCGAGATGTAAAATGGGTATCTCGATCCAAAATAATAGATATAGGAACCCCATGTCGCGAGACCACTTCCTTGATAAACAACTTAGCCAAGGTCTCCGACGATATCGCTTCTTTAATGGGAAGAAACAAAGCGCTTTTTGTCAATCGGTCAACTATAACCCAACTCGAATCGAATTGGGTTCTCGCCGTTTTAGGTAACTTTGTAATGAAATCCATGGTAATGTGCTCCCATTTCCATTTCGGGATTTCTAACGGTTGCAACTTACCATACGGCTTTTGGTGTTCGGCTTTTACTTGTAAACACGTGACACATTGCTCAACATACTTCACAACATCACGTTTCATGCTCGGCCACCAATAATCTTTCTTCAAGTCTTGATACATTTTTGTCGCGCCCGGATGAATGGAATATTTTGACTTATGTGCTTCATCAAGTAGCACCCGTCGGTAATCACCCATCTTAGGCACCCACACCCTTCCTTGAAAAGACAACAAACCACGCGGGCCCATAGTAATGAACTCCGATTGGCCCACGATTCGTTCCACATGCTTATTGTGAACGTAAGCCTCTATTTGAATCTCGCCAAGCTTCTCAAGAAAATCGTTGGAAATAATCAAACGTAACGACCCCACTTTTATCGCCGGATGTTGACTCTTTCGACTCAACGCATCCGCAACAACATTCGCCTTACCCGGATGATAAAGTATTTCACAATCATAGTCTTTCACCACATCCATCCACCTACGTTGGCGATAATTCAAATCTCGTTGATTAAAGAGATGTTTCAAACTCTTATGATCCGAATAAATCGTACACTTGACACCATAAAAGTAATGGCACCAAATTTTCAACGCATGCACTACCGCCGCCAACTCAAGATCATGAGTCAGATATCTCGTTTCGTGTTCCTTTAATTGTCGAGAGGCATAAGCGATGACTTTACCTCTTTGCATTAGAACACACCCGAGCCCATTTAGCGAAGCATCACAATAAACCATCATATTTTCGACACCTTCCGGTAATACTAACACCGGAGCTTGACACAACTTCTCTTTTAACAATTGAAAAGCAATTTCTTGCTCGTTCTCCCAATTAAACTTAGAATTCTTCCTTGTCAATTTCGTCAATGGAGAAGCAATCTTAGAAAAGTCTTGGATAAACCGACGATAATAACCGGCCAATCCGAGAAAACTTGGGATTTCCGTAGGCGTAGTCGGTCGTCCCCAACTCTTCACCGTCTCGATCTTCCTCGGATCTACTTGAATACCGTCTCTGTTCACAACATGACCAAGGAATTGGACTTCCCTTAGCCAAAATTCACATTTGGAGAACTTAGCATACAACTTCTCCTTTTGTAAAGTCTTCAATACTTCACACAATTGACGTTCATGTTCGTTCATACTTTTCGAGTAGACTAGTATGTCGTCAATGAACACAATCACCGACTTGTCCAACATAGGATGGCACACCCGGTTCATAAGATCCATGAATGCCGCCGGTGCATTCGTAAGACCAAAAGGCATCACCACAAACTCAAAATGCCTATACCGCGTTCTAAAAGCCGTTTTCTCAATGTCTTCCTCACGGACCCGCATTTGGTGATAGCCGGACCTGTGACGACCCGGAAATTTCCGACTAAATTTAAACTTTATCTTTATATTATTCTGACACGATAAGCAATGTTTGTTAAGTTAAATCTCAAGGATTTTAAACTATGTTTATACATTCATTTAAACCTCGACCAAATTTCAATGATTCACGAACCATTAAATGAACATATATGAATATGTATGTATATGTGTATATGTTATAAATTGAAAATGTCAACAAAGTATTTAAAAGTATAATGCTTTATATGAACGTATTTGTTTCAATATGATTATCGATGAAATTAAAAAAAAATATATTAAACGATTGAATTATCAGAAACATTGAATTATGATTACAAGTCTCTGTTGAGAGGTCCACTATGATTTGAGAAATCTATTCCTCTTAACGATATTCGGAATAATTTGTAAAGCTATTTATAAATAAAAATAAAAAGTGTCATTTACGAAAGTTAGACAAAAGCTAGTGGAGAATTGGTTTCCATAATATTCTATTAATCTATTTTCAAACGTACAAAAATGTTTTCAGTTTAAAAACAACTTTATTATTAAAACGTATATAACTTTTATAAATATCTAGAATCACTTTTGACAACTCATTACTTAACCAGTATAATAAATATAACGATATTTATATTTTATTTCATTAAATATATATAACAATTTAAATTAATATTATATATATTTATACGCGTATTATACATACATAGTTTTTATACTTTTACTATACTTTAACTTTACCTTTACTTTACTTTTACTTTACTTTTACTTTACTTTAACTTTAATAATTCATACTTTAATAATTCACTTTAATAATTCATACTTTAATAATTCACTTTAATAATTCATACTTTAATAATTCACTTTAATAATTCATACTTTAATAATTCACTTTAATAATTCATACTTTAATAATTCACTTTAATAATTCATACTTTAATAATTCACTTTAATAATTCAAAAATCTATTATAAATAGAATTCAATAGGTTTCATTATTTCATAGAAACTTGAAAATATATTTCTCTAAACTCTCTCAACCGATTTACATATATATATATTTGCTCTGTATTATTTCAAGATATTATTAGTATACATAAAATATTACGACGGAGTGATGTCCGAGTGATTTCAAAATAGTTTTTTGAATGAGTCGAAGCTAAGGAAATTATGGGTTATAGCTATGGAGGTGATGGGTATGGTTCATGGGTATGCTCGTGAGGTCAATCTAGTGTTTATCATCTCCGTTGCGTCTACGTACTTTCCTGCAATATTGAATCTCAATATTGATACGTGAGCACTCATAACTTAACTTTTATATATCAATAGTGTATCCCTGACTAGTGCTCGAGTATATAGAATTATGCATGCTTGTACATTCGATATTGTCCTTAGATAGGTTTGTTGAATCCTGAATTAGATACATATGCTACTGAGATAGGGTATATGATATGCATGTCATTGGAAAGCTAGCGAAAAATTAAAAACTTTTCATTTAGATATCGAATGGTTTCGATGAACGGATTTGAAGTTATATTCAACTGAATTTTAGTATTATTGTTAAAATGATTATTATTACTATCGTCGTTATTATTTTAATAGAAATATCATTGTTATTATAAAATATCATTATTACTATTATGTTAGTATTATCATTTTATCATAATAACATTTTTAGTAAATATAAATATTGTTATTTTTTATAGAATAATAATAATTATTATTACAATATAATACAACTTTTACTTATTATTATTATGATCAATATTATTTTATCAAATAAATAGGGGATACAAATATATTTTTCACCACGCGTAATATAATTACATTAATAATACTTACCACTATAGTTTTAAGATATTAAGTGAACTTTATAAATTTTACTACTTAAGATATATAAAAGTATATTTTATCATATATAAACGTTAATATAAATTTTTATTAATAAATGACTTTTATTATTATAAAATCTAATAAATATATTTAAATATATAAAACGACTATAGTTAAGTTATATAATAAACACGTATAAATTTTAGAATTCATTTTGGGTCAAGTTGACTTTTACATATTAGTCTCGAGCATTAGGATTGTGGTACACTATGACTTGACCAAAAATTGTTAGACAAATATTGACCAACATATAAATATATATAATTAATATAGGTTCGTGAATCCGAGGCCAACCTTGCACTTGTTAAATGACGTTATATGTATTTTTACTACGAAATACAGTATGGTGAGTTTCATTTGCTCCCTTTTTAATTGCTTTTGCAATATATATTTTTGGGCTGAGAATACATGCGCTGTTTTATAAATGTTTTACGAAGTAGGCACAAGTACTAAAACTAATTCTATGTGGGTTTAAACCAGAAATATACCTTTAGCTTGGTAACATTAAACTACTTGTCTATGTACGGTAGGCGCGAATCCTAAAGATAGATCTATTGGGCCTGACAAACCCCATCCTGACTATGGGATGCTTTAGTACTTCGAGGTTATTTTAAACACACCTGATCTGGTGTACTTCAGAGGGTAAAACATGAATGTTAAGGCTTATTACCGGGTGCCTACAATTTATAGAATACTCTTATACACTTGCGAGTGTACATATATTTATAAACGGAAATCTTGTGGTCTATTAATATATTGAAATGATTGTTATGATAAACCTATGAACTCACCAACTTTTTGGTTGACACTTTAAATCATGTTTATTCTCAGGTATTAAAGAAATCTTCCGCTGTGCATTAGCTCATTTTAAGGATATTACTTGGAGTCATTCATGGTGTATTTTGAAAGACGTTGCATTCGAGTCATTGAGTTCATCAAGATTATTATTATGTCAATTATATTTGGATGTATTATGAAATGGTGTGCATGCCGTCAACTTTCGTTGTAAAGAAAGTTTGTCTTTTAAAAACGAATGCAATGTTTGTAAAATGTAGCATATAGAGGTCAAAATACCTCGCGATGTAATCAACTATTGTGAATCGTTTATAATGTATATGCACGAGTCCTTTCAGTTGGTATCAGAGTGGTGGTCTTAGCGAACTAGGTCTGCATTAGTGTGTCTAACTGATAGTCGTTAGGATGCATTAATGAGCCTGGACTTCGACCGTGTCTGCATTTCAAAAGTTTTGCTTATCATTTTTGTCAGAAATTGCCTGCTTATCATTCTTAGTCTAGACACGTCTTACTGCATTGATTGCATGAATAGTGTATAAAAAAATTCATATCTTAGCGTATCTGCTAATCCATATCTTAGCGTATCTGTTACTGTAAACTTTGCCTGACATATCCCGTAATTTCCTCCGTAATCTACGAAATCTTTTGCGCTATATATATAGATATTCTATGTAATTAGAATACCACCCGATAGCCGAAAAATCATTTCATATCGAAAAATTCTTTATTCAATCGAACGAAATGGAATTCGTCATTAGTTCAAGTCCCTCGAATTCCGATATGGAATCCCACTCAAGCTCCGAAAGCAGTGTGACCGGAATGGATCAACCAATTAGCCATCATCTATTCTGGATGAATTGGGGATAGGTTCGTAGCCTCCTCAATAATTGGAGACAAGAAGAAGGTGATCCCTTCCATCCACCACATTGCCCTCTTGGCGATGAACCTGAAGCACTTACCGGCGAACCGGTCCGAAACACCATTTTCTCTCTCATTTTCAGAGTATCTCGTCACGATTATATACTACATCAAATTCTAGATTTTATTTATCCGTTCGTCCGAACCGACAATCACCCCGGTGTAATAGAAGAAGTCAACGGGCTTCGCACTCGAGTAGTGGCTTTAGAGAATATGGTGCAAGGGTTACAAACACCAACAAATAACGAAGTATTAATTCATAATTTCAATTTTATTGAATAAATACTCCATAAAAGTTATGTAATTTCTAAAGTCTTTAGGGATTATTCAGTTCTAGTTTCAACCGTAAATCAAATGAGTTTAATTTAATATTAACTCATTAAATCTATGTTACATCTGAAGAAAATATGCACATATATATTTTCATAAAGACTGTAATAAAATTCTGTTGTACAAAATATTAATTGTGAATTTTTTTTAATGGGTAGGTAATACCCGAGAGATATATAAATTCACAATTAATATATTACATTTTTCGAATCTGATTAAGCAAATCATCAACTATACTCCCAAAATCTCACAACAATATACATTCTTGTATAGAAATCAAAGCAACCATTCTCACCCAAATTTGATTACGCATTCTGATTTTGACAAATCAAAATCCAAGTCATGATTTAACAGAAGAGATCACTCTTAGATTCCTACATCTTTCAAAGCTATACTTTGACTTCAAAACCATGTTAGAACATCATATGTATATTAATGATTACAAACTGTGTTCAAACTCTCTGAATTTTTCGAAGACACTTCAAACAATGAACAATCGAGATGATGATCCAACCACATATTACCCACATTTATGTACCTAAAAAGCTCTCGAAGCCAAAGTCATAGTTCGACGCGTATCCGTGTCAGACCCTTTGGTATTTATTAGCTAAAATGACTTTTCAATTCCTTTTCAAAGTAGACAGTTTTGTCACAGCTCCAGCAAGTCAACTTCGACTTTTCAGTCGGACTAGTCTTATTATAACCTCGATAGATACGTTGCCCTTTCGTCATTGTTACTGGGGACCTTTCATATCTCGCCACCTTAGCAATAAACTTACCAACAACTTCAATTATCTTTGACTTTTCGAAAAATCATTATATTTATTGAAATCACATCATTTACTCATTCGCATCTTGTAACGAGAATTGTCATATGAATCATCGAAAAATAGTAACCAGTATTTTGAAATCTCGCAGCATGTCTACGCCAACAGTTATATGTGTACGTAAAACGTCTATCTCCTAGACTTACATACTTTGAATGTGAAGTTCTGAAAAATATTTTGAACTGCAAACTAGTTCTTGAAATGCTGACGAAGCATCAAAAACTGTAAACGATCTTAACAGTAAAAAGTTTGATGACAAAGAATAGTAAGGTGGAAAAACTGAGAAAAAGAGAAGGTTTGGAACTGGAAAACGGATTGAACAGACTATGAAGGAGGCTGTGGACAAATCACAAAGACTAAATCTGCCTTCAAAGAATCCAAATGATTCAGTGCCTGCTAAAGTCATTAACGAATACCTTACTCTTTATTCTAAACCTTTACAGACAAATCTTCATCATCATCCATCAATATTAGAAATTCTAAGATATTATCATATCTTTCATTATAAATATCCGCGATATTTCTGAAGATATTTTCACAACTAATCTTATCTGAAGTCATTTATCTCTTTGCGCTATCAGTGTTACATCATATAAGAAACTATTAGTTTCTATATTCTATAAACTTTCCAGTTTAAATTATGAATGTTTTGAAGTAGTGTTGGGAACTGAAGCATGAGTTAGTATAATATAATGACACTTGATCAACGTGATTATATTACAGTAAGTCATGCTGAGTTTCTAATGGGACATGAGGATTCACAGACCATGCCGTCATCATGTTCCATGTTACACGACTCTTGTATTCTATTTAATCTCTAAAAATATCAAGAATATATTTTCTTGATGATTCGGTCTTTTCAGGGTATTTTGGTAAATTAACAAATCAAGATCGTGCCATTACCATTTCCTTCTTAGAACATTAACTATGTTCATTCTGAAATTCATATCTGCGAATACTGGACCATTACAAACGTTGCTTAATCGCAAGAAGAAGAAATTAAAGGACAAAACTCCAAAATAGAAATTGGAGTATAAATCGCAGCAAATAGAAGGGAGCATTAACTGTGGATGTCAATGATTATAGAAGACAAAAGCAGGGGCTTTGAAATATAAGGGAAGATATAAAACCCAACAACCACCCAAAAATTATAAACCGTATATATCGATGCATATAGCAATATAAAGACACGGAAGAACTAAAAACACTATAAAACCGAGAGTATAGTAGAAGTAAATAAATTCTTCCGGAGGCAGATGAAAAAGAAGAACGACAGATATGAAAGTGAGGAGTATATCAAGAATCAGTACTAGATGAAGCATATTGACAAATACTTTAAAATATGAGTTGAGGGAGAAAGAATAGAAGGTGTGAGTTGTAAGGAAACGAAGGAGGTGGATTTATAGTGAAATACCCGACAGAGAAATCAAGATGGATTATCGTATTAATTCGAAGAGAATCATAATCTCCTTAATCACCGAAGCATCAAATCCAACATAGATTACAAAGATTTTCTTTAAATTCGGAGATCAATTGTGATGACGTCAAAAGATATGACGAATCACTATAATCTTATTTCCTTCATTTACGATAACTTCCCTCATACGCTTTGAGTAATCGAATTATTTTATCCATACTTCTTAGACATGATAAAACTTCATAATCGTCATAATAACATTCTCATTGTTAGCCATAACGACCTCTATCAAATTTCGGGGACGAAATTTCTTTAACGGGTAGGTACTGTGACGACCCGGAAATTTCCGACTAAATTTAAACTTTATCTTTATATTATTCTGACACGATAAGCAATGTTTGTTAAGTTAAATCTCAAGGATTTTAAACTATGTTTATACATTCATTTAAACCTCGACCAAATTCCAATGATTCACGAACCATTAAATGAACATATATGAATATGTATGTATATGTGTATATGTTATAAATTGAAAATGTTAACAAAGTATTTAAAAGTATAATGCTTTATATGAACGTATTTGTTTCAATATGATTATCGATGAAATTAAAAAAAATATATTAAATGATTGAATTATCAGAAACATTGAATTATGATTACAAGTCTCTGTTGAGAGGTCCACTATGATTTGAGAAATCTATTCCTCTTAACGATATTCGGAATAATTTGTAAAGCTATTTATAAATAAAAATAAAAAGTGTCATTTACGAAAGTTAGACAAAAGCTAGTGGAGAATTGGTTTCCATAATATTCTATTAATCTATTTTCAAACGTACAAAAACGTTTTCAGTTTAAAAAGAACTTTATTATTAAAACGTATATAACTTTTATAAATATCTAGAATCACTTTTGACAACTCATTACTTAACCAGTATAATAAATATAACGATATTTATATTTTATTTCATTAAATATATATAACAATTTAAATTAATATTATATATATTTATACGCGTATTATACATACATAGTTTTTATACTTTTACTATACTTTAACTTTACCTTTACTTTACTTTTACTTTACTTTAACTTTAATAATTCATACTTTAATAATTCACTTTAATAATTCATACTTTAATAATTCACTTTAATAATTAATACTTTAATAATTCACTTTAATAATTCATACTTTAATAATTCACTTTAATAATTCATACTTTAATAATTCACTTTAATAATTCATACTTTAATAATTCATACTTTAATAATTCACTTTAATAATTCAAAAATCTATTATAAATAGAATTCAATAGGTTTCATTATTTCATAGAAACTTGAAAATATATTTCTCTAAACTCTCTCAACCGATTTACATATATATATATTTGCTCTGTATTATTTTAAGATATTATTAGTATACATAAAATATTACGACGGAGTGATGTCCGAGTGATTTCAAAATAGTTTTTTGAATGAGTCGAAGCTAAGGAAATTATGGGTTATAGCTATGGAGGTGATGGGTATGGTTCATGGGTATGCTCGTGAGGTCAATCTAGTGTTTATCATCTCCGTTGCGTCTACGTACTTTCCTGCAATATTGAATCTCAATATTGATACGTGAGCACTCATAACTTAACTTTTATATATCAATAGTGTATCCCTGACTAGTGCTCGAGTATATAGAATTATGCATGCTTGTACATTCGATATTGTCCTTAGATAGGTTTGTTGAATCCTGAATTAGATACATATGCTACTGAGATAGGGTATATGATATGCATGTCATTGGAAAGCTAGCGAAAAATTAAAAACTTTTCATTTAGATATCGAATGGTTTCGATGAACGTATTTGAAGTTATATTCAACTGAATTTTAGTATTATTGTTAAAATGATTATTATTACTATCGTCGTTATTATTTTAATAGAAATATCATTGTTATTATAAAATATCATTATTACTATTATGTTAGTATTATCATTTTATCATAATAACATTTTTAGTAAATATAAATATTGTTATTTTTTTATAGAATAATAATAATTATTATTACAAAATAATACAACTTTTACTTATTATTATTATGATCAATATTATTTTATCAAATAAATAGGGGTTACAAATATATTTTTCACCACGCGTAATATAATTACATTAATAATACTTACCACTATAGTTTTAAGATATTAAGTGAACTTTATAAATTTTACTACTTAAGATATATAAAAGTATATTTTATCATATATAAACGTTAATATAAATTTTTATTAATAAATGACTTTTATTATTATAAAATCTAATAAATATATTTAAATATATAAAACAACTATAGTTAAGTTATATAATAAACACGTATAAATTTTAGAATTCATTTTGGGTCAAGTTGACTTTTGTTGACTTTTGCATATTAGTCTCGAGCATTAGGATTGTGGTACACTATGACTTGACCAAAAATTGTTAGATAAATATTGACCAACATATAAATATATATAATTAATATAGGTTCGTGAATCCGAGGCCAACCTTGCACTTGTTAAATGACGTTATATGTATTTTTACTACGAAATACAGTATGGTGAGTTTCATTTGCTCCCTTTTTAATTGCTTTTGCAATATATATTTTTGGGCTGAGAATACATGCGCTGTTTTATAAATGTTTTACGAAGTAGGCACAAGTACTAAAACTAATTCTATGTGGGTTTAAACCAGAAATATACCTTTAGCTTGGTAACATTAAACTACTTGTCTATGTACGGTAGGCGCGAATCCTAAAGATAGATCTATTGGGCCTGACAAACCCCATCCTGACTATGGGATGCTTTAGTACTTCGAGGTTATTTTAAACACACCTGATCTGGTGTACTTCAGAGGGTAAAACATGAATGTTAAGGCTTGTTACCGGGTGCCTACAATTTATAGAATACTCTTATACACTTGCGAGTGTACATATATTTATAAACGGAAATCTTGTGGTCTATTAATATATTGAAATGATTGTTATGATAAACCTATGAACTCACCAACCTTTTGGTTGACACTTTAAAGCATGTTTATTATCAGGTATTAAAGAAATCTTCCGCTGTGCATTAGCTCATTTTAAGGATATTACTTGGAGTCATTCATGGTGTATTTTGAAAGACGTTGCATTCGAGTCATTGAGTTCATCAAGATTATTATTATGTCAATTATATTTGGATGTATTATGAAATGGTGTGCATGCCGTCAACTTTCGTTGTAAAGAAAGTTTGTCTTTTAAAAACGAATGCAATGTTTGTAAAATGTATCATATAGAGGTCAAAATACCTCGCGATGTAATCAACTATTGTGAATCGTTTATAATGTATATGAACGAGTCCTTTCAGGACCGTAGGTCGATCTTAGAGAAATACGTTGCACCTTGAAGTTGATCAAATAAATCGTCAATCCTAGGTAATTATAACGATTCTTGATCGTCACTTTATTCAACTCACGGTAATTAATGCACATACGCATACTACCATATTTCTTCTTCACAAATAACACCGGAGCGCACCATGGCGAAGCACTCGGTCGAATAAAACCCTTCTCGAGCAACTCTTGGGTTTGATTTAACAACTCTTGCATTTCTGTTGGTGCTAAACGATAAGGAGTTTTAGCAATGGGAGTAGCTCCCGGAGCCAACTCAATACGAAACTCAACTTGTCTTTCCGCCGGAACACCCGGTAATTCGTCCGGAAAAACGTCTTCGAATTCACTAACAATCGAAATTTCACGAATAGGTGGTGGCTCATTACGAGTATCAACAACATGAGCAAGGAAAGCCATGCCACCACTAACAACAAAACGAAGTGCCCGTGCAAAAGTGCATATCGGCACCGGTCTCCTTCGCTTATCACCATGAATAATTAACTCTCCCCCACTTAGGGTCTTCACACGAATAAACTTATCATGGCATGCAATATCGGCTCTATAACGATCGAGCCAATCCATACCAACGACAATATCAAAGTCGCCCAAGGTCATTGGAATAAGATCAATTTTAAAGGTTTCGGCACCAAAAACAACATCACAATTTTCACACACATCAACCACTAGCACCGTCTTGCTGTCCGCTATTTCGACTTCTATCGGATGACTTAACTTAGCTAACGGTCTATTAAGTTTAGGCACAAATTTAGGAGACACAGACGACAAATTTGCACCGCTATCGAAAAGAATCCTCGCCGGATTAGAATTAACCATGAAAGTACCTGAGACAACTTCGTTCGATTGTTTGGCTTCATCATTAGTCATCAAGTAGTTGCAACCCCTAGCCGTACCCGCCGCCTTCTCTAACCGCTTCACATTATCGTTTCGCAAGTCGGGACACTCCGGCTTCTTATGCCCTTCTTTGCCGCAATTAAAACAAGTGACTTTGTTTCCGGAAGATGGTTTCGGACACTCACGAGCCATATGACCCTTTTGCCCACAATTGTAGCACGTATAAGAAAACCCACCGGTAGTGCCCTTCTTTGCACTATTGACACTTTCGGCCCCCCTCTTGCTCTTCTTGCTTGAGGCGTTAGAGTAACTAAAACCTTCAAACTTTCTTTTGGAAAACATGAAATCACTCTTTCTTGGAACCTCCGGCTCAAAACCCCGAGCCAACTCGAACAATTCATCAAAAGACTTAGCCATACCCCAACTAATCTTCCCCTTGTACTCATCATTCAAAGTACGGTAGAAATCCTTCATGAGCTTATGATCATCACCAACATATTCCTGGCAAAAACGAGTCTTTGCCAAGAATGTGGACTTGAGGGTAACCAAATCCATGGAACCTTGTTGCAAGTGGTGCAACTCGTCCCTGATTCTATCGAGGTCGGAAGAAGTTCGGTATTCTTTGAAAAATTCTTTCTTGAACTCTTCCCAAGTCAAGCCCATACATTGTTCTTCGCCATATAAGTTGATCTTATCGTCCCACCACAACTTAGCTTCCTCCCGCAACATGCTTGAACCAAACCTTGTTTTCTTCTCAGGAGGGCATTCCGCGGTAAGGAAAGCTCCCTCGATATCGGAGACCCAACATGTACTCTTCAAAGGATCTCGCACCCCATTAAACATCGAGGGTTGAGTGTCCTTGAAATTCTTATAATGGAAGTCCCGCCTTCCCTCACCTCCTTCACCGCGAGGATAAATGTTTCTAGCATCAAGGGCCTCTTCGATAGTGGCCTTCATTCGTTCATTTATCAAATCGGTCACTTGCCCATCGACCGAATCTTGGAAGACTTTTCTGACGTCCGTAAGAAAATCCGCTTTTAACTTTTTTAAAGACGGCCTCAACCTTGGCCGAAAACTCGGCGTCCTCACTTGTACTTCCGTTATCATGATCGGGTCCGTTTCTCGTCTTCATTCTATAAAACGAAGTAGGTTAAGCGGCGAAACAAAAGGTCATAACACGTATGTATATACATATACACCACACTACCCCATCTTGCTCAACAATCGTCGAACATTGCTTGTTCGACATGATTTGCGCCCGTAACAATGGTAGCTAATCATTGTTATGCGAGCACGTCGCATTAACTTGCTAGTACAACGTCCATCTCGCTCGATGCTCGCTAAACATACATAACAAATAGCGCATGATTAGTTTACATAAACCTATGCACAAACCAATCCCGATCCGACCCAAAGTCCTACAAGTCCCGCATAGCGCACACACAAAAAGTCTAAGTCTAGGCGCCTATCTCAAGTCACCTAAATCCCTTAGACCATGCTCTGATACCACTTGTAACAACCCAAACTAACCCTCGACCAAACCATGCGAAAATACAAAATAAAAAAAAAATTCCTGTGCAGCATACCCGCGCGGCGCGCCAGGTAGGGGCGCGGTGCGCCAAAGTGGTCTGTCCGGAAAGTTTTAAAATGCGAAAAAGATCGGCTAGTTCCCGACATTTTTAGACGACACGCTTTTAACCATACATTCAAATATGTAAAACTATCACGATTCAAACATAAAAAATGATGTTTTACAAGTGGGGCCCACATCGGCCGTTTTACGAGTTTAATACAATTTACGAGTTTCGACCACCAAAAAGTTTAAGTTCCAAACTACACAATGAGCATGGCGTTTGGGATTAAACTACCCAACTATCGGTCAAACTCCAAGAGCTACTAAAGCCAAAAGTGTCCCCTAGCATCAAGCGGGATCTCTAGTCCAAAACGATGCCCTTACCCTTGTCCAAAACCGAACCTATAAAATGGTAAACAACGAGAGGGTAAGCAAAGCTTAGTGAATGCAATAATTATACGAATACATATATAATTATACCTACTTGTATACACTTACACACCAAACCGCAAACACGCTAGCATACATATTTAGCTTATCGTCACAATAGCAAGCTATAAATCTCCAATACCACAAGCTAGCATAACAACCGCATATGAATATAACTCGAATAATATAATATGCTTACAACACAAATAACCATGGTTAACCAATAGTACAAGGGAACGGCGCTCGCGAAAACGCCATCGGTGTTCACAACATCCGTTAGGGCACTTAACACCTCGCACCACTAACCCCTAGGGTGGCACCTTAACACCTTGACACATCACCCCGAGTGGCATCTTAACACCTCGATGCATCACTCATTATTTTACGGAGTGGTGTCTTAACACCTCGACACTACACTCCTAGGTGGCATCTTAACACCTCGATGCTACACCCGAGTGGCATCTTAACACCTCGATGCTACACTCTTCATGTGAAACGTGGTGTCTTAACACCTCGACACTACACCTTTCACGCTACAACAAATAGATACATTATATATATACGCATATAATTATTCCACTCACCTCAAAGTCTTTTGAAAAGATACCCGAGCTTGCAAGACCTCAAAGTAACGTACCTATCATATTATACACATCATCAAATGCAAACTCAAGTCGGTCTACCAAACCCTTTCACCATTCTAAGCCATTTTGACCCAATGGTGCAATTTCAACCCATTTGCACCCTTAACTCTAAATTGGGTCAACACACACCAAAACCCTAATCATTCGTCAACATGGGTTTAAAACACATTTAGGTCACAAGGCTAACTCGTTTTCATAATTACTAGGCCACTTAGGTCATTAAAGACTCATTTGACCCATTTCAAGGTCAACACACCCATTTGGGTCATCCATACCCAATAACACCCATTTACATATTATTAAAGTGTTCTAGCACTAACTAACTAAATTTAAGGCTCAAAAGTCCAATTAACACATTCAAACCCTAGGTTAGTCATCAATGAGCCTTCATAACCCATATTCACCTAAAATCCCCAAAATACTAACAAAATGGGTCTTTGGTTCATCACTAGCCTAAACCCTAACCCTTAAAGCAATTAAAGTAAGAAATTGGATTTTATAACTTACCAACACAATCACCACGTAGCTATCGACTAGATGAACGACTTTATAACTTGCACCGAGACCCGATTCAACCTCTTTCACCCTTTAATGGAGCTTTCTCTCTCAAGGATTGCACTCTCTCTCTAGAGTTTAATTGGAGAAGATGAGGTTGTTGTGGGAGTAGTAAATGAGCTCCCCAAAACTGATCTAGGGTATTAAATTCGGCCCCAAAGTGAAATTACACAATTGCCCTCAAAATATCTATTTTAAAAAGAAGAAAGGAATCTGTCGCAGACAGATGGCGCGGCGCGCCACCTAGCCGCGCGACGCGCGACCTCCCAGTTCAGCATCTTTTCTCTTTTTAATTATGTGCAACCAAAACTCCAAAACTTGAGTAACTTATATACACACATGTACACTACAATTTTTCGTGTCTTACAAACACAAAATGGATAGACAACCCAATATTTTAGAAGACCTACCCGGAGACATGATTGATGAAATCTTGTCTAGAGTCGGTCAGAATTCTTTGGCACACCTATTTACGGTGAAATCAGTTTGTAAGACATTCGAAGAACGTTCCAAGAATGTCTTGGTTTATAAGAGACTTTCGTTTGAAAGATGGGGGATATCACATTGGGAAACCCATAAGTTACGATGTGTTTACTTTGACGCATATATTTCGGGGAACCCAAGTGCTATTTTACGCAACGGGTTAAGAAATTATTTTGACTCAATGTATCCGAACATAGGACTTCATGATTTAGAAAAAGCGGCTAACATGCAACATAAAGAAGCATGTTATTCTTACGGGTTAGTAATGTTCACTTCTCACCAAAGTGAGAAAAAGAACATTGGACTACAACTATTAAACAAAACGTTCCCACATGTGACGGAGTCGGTAATTGGGGTAAGAAATGAGGTTTTTAGGTTGTTAAGAGATTGTTGGTCTTACTATCGGTCACAACGGTTATGTTCCACAAGGCCAAGGATGGGTAGTAGTCCTAGTAAAACCAGAATGCATGACTTGTTTCTGGACGTATGAATTACGTGTCTTTATTGCCTTTGCTGAACGACTTGTGTACTAGCTAGAATTATCTTCACAACTATCTTGTATCAAAGTTATTGTGTGCTATATTTCATGCTATATGTAAAATAAGCGGTATTGTAAGTTTGTAAAATATTGTATAAAAGTTTGAACGCGAAATATTATTATAATCAGTTTTTCATATAGAATTGTAGTAGTTGAATTGTATATTAGCTACTAAGTATGAACTTAACGGGTAGGTACTACCCGAATTTAAACTTATAAAACGCTAATATGAAGAAAAAGCTTTTATAAATGAGTTCATATTATGCTACGAGATACTATTGACTACTCTTAATATTCTGTATGATTAACTTGTTTCATTTGACTATTTTGAAGGAAATGGCACCGACTACTCGACACACCTTGAATATGAGCGAAGAGGAATTTCATGCCTTTCTTGCTTCAAACATAGCCGCAGTACAGGCTGCGCTATATACCAACAATAACCATGGATCTAGCAATACAGGAAATCGTGTAGGATGCACCTACAAAGAATTCACTGCCTGCAAACCTTTGGAATTTGATGGAACCGAAGGACCGATCGGATTGAAACGGTGGACCGAGAAGGTCGAATCGGTGTTTACCATAAGTAAGTGTACTGAAGAGGACAAAGTGAAGTACGCTACGCATACCTTCACAGGTTCTGCGTTAACATGGTGGAATACCTATCTAGAGCAAGTGGGACAAGATGATGCTTACACACTACCGTTATCAGCATTCTAGCACTTGATGAACGAGAAGTACCGTCCCAGAACCGAGGTCAATAAGCTCAAGACAGAACTTAGAGGGTTACGAACCCAAGAATTTGATATTACCACGTACGAAAGACGATTCACAGAATTGTGCCTATTGTGTCCGAGAGCGTTCGAAAATGAGGAAGAGAAGATCGACGCGTTTGTGAAAGGATTACCAGAAAGAATCCAAGAAGATATAAGTTCTCACGAGCCCGCCTCCATACAACAGGCATGTAGAATGGCTCACAAACTAGTGAACCAGATTGAGAAAAAGAATTAAAGGACAGGCGGCTGAAGAGGCCAATGTGAACCAAGTCAAAAGAAAGTGGGAGGAAAACGGTGATAAGAATCACCAATACAACAACAACAACAATTACAACAATAATCGCAATAACTATCCCAACAATCGCAACATCAATCACAACTACAACAAACGGCCCAACAACAATAATAATAACAACAACAACAGCAATTACAACAATCATCCCAACAACAATAACAACCGCAACAACAAAAACAATCAGAAGCAGCTATGCCAAAGGTGTGAAAAGTATCACTCGGGGTTCTGCACCAAATTTTGCAACAAGTGTAAAAGAAATGGTCATAGCGCGATGAAGTGTGAGGTCTACGGACCATGGGTTAACAGAACGAAAGGAACAAATGGTGTCGGAACGAGTAATGGCAGAGCAAGTAGTGTCGGAGCAAGTTATGCCAATGTAGTTTGTTATAAATGTGGAAAACCGGGCCACATTATTAGAAATTGACCGAACCAGGAGAACACGAATGGACAAGGCCGCGGAAGAGTTTTCAATATTAATGCGGCAGAGGCACAGGAAGACCCGAAGCTTGTTACGGGTACGTTTCTTATTGACAATAAATCTGCTTACGTTTTATTTGATTCGGGTGCGGATAGAAGCTATATGAGTAGAGATTTTTGTGCTAAATTAAATTGTCCATTGACGCCGTTGGATAGTAAATTTTTACTCGAATTAGCAAACAGTAAATTAATTTCAGCAGATTATATATGCTGGAATCGAGAAATTAAACTGGGTAGCGAAATATTTAAGATTGATTTGATACCAGTAGAGTTAGGGTGTTTTGATGTAATAGTTGGCATGGACTGGCTGAAGAAGGTGAAAGCAGAGATCGTATGTTATAAAAATGCAATTTGCATTGTACGAGAAGAAGGAGAACCCTTAATGGTGTACGGAGAAAAGGGCAACACGAAGCTACATCTTATTAGTAATTTGAAGGCATAAAAACTAATAAGAAAAGGTTGCTATGCTGTTCTAGCACACGTCGAGAAAGTACAAACTGAAGAAAAGAGCATCAATGATGTTCCCGTCGCAAAAGAATTTCCCGATGTATTTCTGGAAGAATTACCGGGACTACCTCCACATCGATCTGTTGAATTTCAAATAGATCTTGTAGCAGGAGCTGCACCAATAGCTCGTGCTCCTTATAGACTCGCACCCAGCGAGATGAAAGAACTGCAAAGCCAACTGCAAGAACTATTAGAACGTGGTTTCATTCGACCAAGCACATCACCATGGGGAGCTCCTGTTTTGTTTGTCAAGAAGAAGGATGATACATTTAGGTTGTGTATTGATTACAGAGAGTTGAACAAACTTACCATCAAAAACCGTTATCCACTGCCGAGAATTGACGACTTATTTGATCAACTACAAGGCTCGTCGGTTTATTCGAAGATCGATTTACGTTCTGGATATCATCAAATGCAAGTAAAGGAGGATGATATTCCAAAAACTGCTTTTAGGACGCGTTATGGTCATTAAGAGTTTATGGTTATGCCGTTTGGATTGACTAACGCACCAGCTGTGTTCATGGACCTTATGAACCGAGTGTGTGGGCCATATCTTGACAAGTTTGTCATTGTTTTCATCGATGACATACTTATTTACTCAAAGAATGATCAAGAGCACGAAGAACATTTGAGAAAAGTGCTAGAAGTATTGAGGAAAGAAAAACTGTACGCTAAGTTTTCAAAGTGTGCATTTTGGTTAGAAGAAATTCAATTCCTCGGTCACATAGTGAACAAAGAAGGTATCCAGGTGGACCCAGCAAAGATCGAAACCGTTGAAAAGTGGGAAACCCCGAAAACTCCAAAACACATACGCCAATTTTTAGGGCTGTTATTACAGGAGATTCATCCCAGATTTTTCTAAAATAGCAAAACCTTGACTGCATTAACGCATAAAGGGAAGAAATTTGAATGGAGGGATGAACAAGAGAAAGCATTTCAATTATTGAAGAAAAAGTTAACTACGGCACCTATGTTGTCATTACCTGAAGGGAATGATGATTTTGTGATATATTGTGACGCCTCAAAGCAAGGTCTCGGTTGTGTATTAATGCAACGAACGAAGGTAATTGCTTATGCGCCTAGACAATTGAAGGTTCACGAGCAAAATTATACGACGTATGATTTGGAATTAGGCGCGGTTGTTTTTGCATTAAAGACCTGGAGGCACTACTTATATGGGGTCAAAAGTATTATATATACAAACCACAAAAGTCTTCAACACATATTTAATCAGAAACAACTGAACATGAGGCAGCGTAGGTGGATTGAATTGTTGAATGATTATGACTTTGAGATTCGTTACCACCCGAGGATGGCAAATGTGGTAGCCGACGCCTTGAGTAGAAAGGACAGAGAACCCATTCGAGTAAAATCTATGAATATAATGATTCACAATAACCTTACTACTCAAATAAAGGAGGCGCAACAAGGAGTTTTAAAAGAGGGAAATTTAAAGAATGAAATACCCAAAGGATCGGAGAAGCATCTTAATATTCGGGAAGATGGAACCCGGTATAGGGCTGAAAGAATTTGGGTACCAAAATTTGGAGATATGAGAGAAATGGTACTTAAAGAAGCTCATAAAACCAGATACTCAATACATCCTGGAACAGGGAAGATGTACAAGGATCTCAAGAAATATTTTTGGTGGCCAGGTATGAAAGCCGATGTTACTAAATACGTAGAGGAATGTTTGACGTGTTCTAAGGTCAAAGTGGAGCATCAGAAACCATCAGGTCTACTTCAACAGCCCGAAATCCCGGAATGGAAATTGTGAAGACCCGTCCTAATCCATCCGGACAAAGTCCATATCGATTATAAACGATTCACAACAGTTGATTACATCGTGAGGTATTTGACCTCTGTATGATACATTTTACAAACATTGCATTCAATTTTAAAAGACATTCTTTCTTTACAACAAAAATTGGCGGCATGCATACCATTTCAGAATATATCCAACTATAATTGACTTAATAATAATCTTGATGAACTCGACGACTCGAATGCAACGTCTTTTGAAATATGCCATGAATGACTCAAAATAATGTTTCTAAAATGAGCAAATGCACAGCGGAAGATTTATTTCGTACCTGAGAATAAACATGCTTTCGAGTGTCGACCAAAAGGTTGGTGAGTTCATTAGTTTAACATAAATAAACCTTTCCATCATTTTAATAGACCACAAGATTTTTCATTTCTCATAAATATACGTCCCATGCATAGAGACAAAAAAAAATAATCATTCATATGGATTGAACACCTGGTAACCGACATTCACAATATGCATATAAGAATATCCCCATCATTCCGGGATCCTCCTTCGGACATGATATAAATTTCGAAGTACTAAAGCATCCGGTACTTTGGATGGGGCTTGTTGGGCCCGATAGATCTATCTTTAGAGTTCGCGTCAATTAGGGTGTCTGTTCCCTAATTCTTAGATTACCAGACTAAAAAGGGGCATATTCGATTTAATAATCCAACCATAGAATGTAATTTTAGATACTTGTGTCTATTTCATAAAACAGTTATAAAAGCAGCGCATGTATTTTCAGCCCAAAAATATAAAGGGTAAAAAGGCAAATGAAACTCACCATACTGTATTTTGTAGTAAAAATACATATGACTATATTCAACAACTGAACAATGCAGGGTTGGCCTCGGATTCACGAACCTCAAAAGCTTTTCTCAAAAATAAAATGTCCTAGACAAGGCTCGATCCCGCGACCTCTCGTTAACAGACACAACACTCTAACCATCTGAGCTGAACTGCTTATCTTCTTAATTACTCTAACAGACACAATTAACCATCATCATTTCCAATTTATTAATCGTCATCTATATCTTAGCTCCCCTCGGCCCAATTGCTGATATCCGAAGCCCAATCAGAAAAGAAAGGAATTCGGCCCAGTAACCTAGATCTCGGCCCAAACTTTCAACACAATCTTTTATTGAAAAAAAAAATGCAGTCGCCTAGATTCGAACTCAGGACCTATAGTTGCCTGCCCAGATCACCAAACCATTCCTCTGTAACCTGCTTTCTGTTTTAATTCCTCACTAAATATTTATGTATCCCGTTTTTATTTGCTTCCTCTTCTAAAACATCACTATCAAGCATATCATCATTTCACTTAATCATTATCCAAGTGGGGTTCGATTTTTATAAACAAAAACAATACCATTATCATCATACGACCCATATCATCATCATCAAAATTATGACACCGAAAGTCATCATCATTTATATTTTACTCGCCTCTTCCTCCTCAATTCACGGCTGAGAAAAAAAAATATAACGTGGCCACTAATCCCTCTATAATTCGATAATCAATTAGTGGAAAGAAAAAAAAATCCCATTGTTGCACTTAGGATTCCCACTAGAAAGCATATTCAACCTCTTTGATTATATTTATAGTCATTATTATGTATCCCATACCCTACCATGGTGCCCTTATAAATAACATTATCTATGTTATTGTTACAAGAAAGGGGGTACAACGGTTCTGCAGAATTTATCGCGAGAAGAAAAACAACAACAAAAATAACGAGGGTTGGTGATGTTCAATGGTGGCGGAGGTGGGTTCTGGTAGGGTGAATGTAATGACCCGCACTTTTTCGATCGTTCTATACTTATAAGATTAATATTTATATAAATTAAACCTTACCAACATGATAAGCAATCCAAATTGTTGAGACTTATGTTTTCAAAGAGAGTTTTACACAACGATTGACCGTCTAGTTTGACCGATGATATCACGAACTATACAATATATGATAATTATACGTTTGTGTATATATATGTATATATACATATTTAACATGATCTAAGGATGTTTTAATATCTCATTTTGTATTAATAACAATAAGTTATAAGTATATTTTGAAACTACTAACTTAAGTTTTCAAAACAATAACCATACGTAACGTTATTTGACATAAATACTTATAACCTATAATGTTTATACATATATCGTATATGTAATGTATTTAATCACTTTTAAAGACTTAAATACATAAAACAATATAAGTATATTCACAAAAGATAGCTATATTTGAATTCTCATTCCATTTTTCACAAGATTTCTATACGTATATCTAGAGTACAAGTACTCGTATCATACCTAGCTTCTATACGTATTTACTATTGGTATATATACATCAAATCACCACCAACCAGCCCTTGTTCAATGAATTATGTATAAGGTAATTACTTTTGGATGATTGCAAGACTAATTAACAAGATTACAAACTTGAATTTTGTTTTGTCTCCCCCCCTTGATCACGTTTTTAAGGGAGTAAGAGTACTCCATTTTTGATTCACTTTTACTTCCATTCTCTAGCTAAAAACACACACATCTTCATAACCCTTAAACTCCATAACCATTCAGCTAATATCCATGAAGATCTAGCCATAAAAACATCACTTAATCACCATAAGAAAACTCTTACAAAAACACTTCAAGAATCCTTCCAAGAACACAAACTTACTTCCAATCTTTCATCCAATTCCATCACCCTTTTAGTTCTAGGTTTTCACTCATCATTTACAGCAATCTTGTCCAAGTAACTTGAGGTAGTAACTTTGTTCATAACCTTATTCGATTCATATATATATAGCTATCTTATTTTGTGGTATAAAATTTTAACAACAAGAACATAGTTTGAATGTTTTCAAACTTGTTTGCAAACTAAATAGATCCTTCTAACTTAACTTTTAAAATACTTCAAGACCTGTAATATATCATAAATATATGCTAACTTAACAAGGTAAAACTTGGTTTTTCAAAGAACACCTTAAAAACTGTTTTTACGACGTCGGAGTGCAATCGGGGGCTGTTTTGGGTTGGATAATTAAAAACCATCTTAAACTTTGAATTGGAGGTTTATTTTCTGGAAAAATGATTTTTACTATGAATATGATAACACATAAAAATTTCATGATTTAACTCAAAGTATAAGTATTTTTAGAAAAATAATCATTTAAGGTTGTTTACATGATGGAAAATGATTAACTTCATAAGTTTCACTAAAGTTTGACCTATGACCTGTGATTTCGAATACAAACTAAGGTATTTACAGTTCATAGTCTTAAAGAGGGACTCGATCCAAGGAAGTGGCAAGTTGAATCAACGAAAACGGAGTTGTAACGAAGAAACTATGACCAAAACGAGATCGGATATCTAAGACTAGTTTAGCTACGAAAATAATTGGAGAAAATTAAATAAATCACATCTTTTTAAAATAACATGATATTTTATATATATGTACTCATAATTTAATTTTATATGGTTCAGGATCACCCGTAAACAATACGAGAAGATTAATCATAAGATCCCATGATTGTACGCAACACGTCATTTGACAACACCGGTACTTTATGTACGCAACACGTCATTTGACAACACCGGTACCGTGGGTCAAGATTAATCTCGACCAATACATATACGATGGGGGTTTTATTTATTTCATTGGGGGTTTATTAAACACCTAAAAATGAACCATTAAAATTGAATTACTAACATCGGGCTGCTAACTACGGACTAAGGAATTATTAAAAGTATTAAAAGTATTATAAGTATATATATGTGACGTTTGTTTAAAATGAAAATATATTGATAAATTATATATGGATAGGTTCGTGATATCAATCGGAGACCAAGTCGAAATTACATATCTTCAAGACAAAAGTGAGTATATAGTCCCACTTTTAAACTCTAAGTATTTCGGGATGAGAATACATGTATTTTATGTTTTACGTTATGGACACAAGTAACTGAAAAATATATTCTACGTTGAGTTGTACCACTGGCATACTTCCCTGTAGCTTGGTAACTGTTATTTACAGCGGTATTGTAAACGCGAATCCTGTTGATAGATCTATCGGGCCTGACAACCCCAACCGGACTGGACGACCAGTATTCAACGGTTGCACAGTACTTCGTTTTGTGACTACACTTGGTACGGTGTAGTAAGATTTCATAATAAAGGGAATATGCGACGTGATTAAATGTTAAGTATGGTTACCAAGTGCTCAACCACTTAGAATATTTTTATTAAAACGTTTATATATGAAATCTTGTGGTCTATATATATATATATATTGCTGCCGGCATTAAACCTATATCTCACCAACTTTATGTTGACGTTTTAAGCATGTCTATTCTTAGGTGATAATTAGAAGCTTCCGCTGCAACATGTTGAATTTAAACAAGATCTTGAGTATGCATATTTGTGTCAAAAATAAAACTGCATATCGAAGGATTTGTAATGTAAAATATGCTAGAAATCGTATTGTTATCATCACATGTAAAGTTTGTAAGTCTAAGATTATCGCTAAACGATAATCATCTTTATTTTGTCTAAAGCTTGTATCAAAATAAGAATTATGGTTTGTAATGTAAAATATATGCAGTTGTTCTTTTAAAAATGTCGCATATAGAGGTCAATACCTCGCAATGAAATCATACGTTATCTAACACGTTCTTATGGTTAAGGACGGGTTATGACATGTGGTATCAGAGCGGTGGTCTTAGCGAACCAGGTTTGCATTAGTGTGTCTAACCGAGAAGTCGTTAGGATACATTAGTAAGTCTGGACTTTGACCGGGTCTGATTTTAAAAACCATTGCTTATCATTGTTGGTTAAAATTTATATGTGAATATTATGTAGTACTAATGGGTTAGTTGTTGTGTGATAGATGTCGGGCTCAAAATTTATTATCACATTCAGCGACTCCGAATCAGAATCTTCAGATGGTGTTTCAGTCATTAACCTATCCGATGACGAAAATAATATCTTTGGGGAAGACTCACAAATTCCGGATGAACCAACTATAAAGAACCCGGAAAGTGAACCCGAGGAGGAAAGTGAACCCGAGGAGGAAAGTGAACCCGAGGAGGAAAGTGAACCCGAGGAAGAAATACAGGAAATTACGAAAGACAAGTTCGAACTAGGAAAGAAACGAAAGGCTAATGAATTAGAAAATTCAAATCTTGAGTTTAATAAGGATGATGTGGCACCAACTCCACTAGACACTACCACCCCTATTCCCGCTATTCCTATTCATTCTATCCCGGCATCCAGTTCTTCAGTCCCACAGCCAAAATATAGGCAGACAGCTAGGATAAGCGTTAAGCGATTCTTTGAACCTAAACGTCCTAGAAAATAGACCAAACGATGCGCTGCCGTATTAAACCATGGGATCATATAATGTTTTGTATAATATTATTAGTGTGGTTTGCTTAATGTTCGATGTAAGATAAGCATATGTAAAATAGTGAAGTGTGAAATGCAATAATTTTCCATGGTTAAGTATTATTTAGATGGTAGTAATTGATTCTGTACTAAGCTATTAAGTATGGACATTAACGGGTAGGTACTACCCTAGATATAATTATAAAACGCTAATAAGAAGAAAAGGCTTTTATAATAATACCTGGTTCATATTATTAATAAGCTATAATGTACTGTAAATATACACTACATCTATAATATTCCATGTGAATAATTATTTTCTTTTCATTCTTATAGAAGAATATGGCGCGATTGAACCGAATGACGGAACAAGAAATCCAGGAACTCATCAATCAGCGAGTGAACGACAGAATGTTATGGGTCGAGGCTGCAAGAGGTGCTGCAGTTAACCCAAATCCTCGTGTGGGGTGCACTTACAAAAATTTTCAAGCTTGCAAGCCCTCATCATTCAGTGGAACAGAAGGACCGATCGGTTTAACCCGGTGGATAGAAAAGATGGAGACTGTGTTTAAAATAAGTGGTTGTGTTAAAAAGGGCATGACCAAGTATGCATCGTGCACTTTACAAGATAGTGCACTCACGTGGTGGAAAAATTATGTGAAGGCTGTAGGAGGAGATGTAGCTTATGATACTCCTTGGGAAGAATTCAAAACAATGTTAATCAACGAGTATTGTCCAAGGAACGAGGTTAGGAAGTTGGAAGATGAATTACGAAGTCTGAAGGTTATTGGTACTGAAATCACCAACTACAATCAGCGATTCATGGAATTAGTTTTGCTATGTCCTGAATTGGTTCCAACCGAAGAACGGAAAATTGAAATGTACAAAGATGGTTTGCCCAAAAAGGTCAAGGAAAATGTTACAGCATCGAAACCTAAGACAATTCATGAAGCTATAACCATGGCAAACGAGCTAATGGATCAGGTCATCATGGATAAGAAAGTATCCAATACTGATGTGAAGGTATCAGGTAACAAAAGAAAGTGGAATGGAAATTATGATCGAGGTAACCAACAACAATCTTTTAAGAAACAAGAAATCACGCAAGGTGCGGGTAGTGGTTTAAGCTTTGGTTATAAAGGACAAAATCCTTTATGCAACCGATGCCACAAACATCACTCTGGTTACTGTAATGTGGTATGCAACAAATGTAATCGAAAGGGTCATCTTGCTGAAGATTGTAGGGCTCTCGTTACAAATACAAATGGTACCAAGACTCCTGCCACTAATGCAAATAGAACTGCTTTGGCTACTGTTACTTGTTATGGATGTGGGAAACAGGGTCATTATAAGAGCCAGTGCCCGAATCCAGAGAAGAATATTGGACCTGCACGAGGGAGAGCATTTGTTATTAATGCTAGAGAGGCGTGTGAAGACCCGGAGCTTGTTACGGGTACGTTTACCATTAATAACTTATCCGCATCTATTATATTTGATACTGGTGCTGATAGAAGTTACGTGTGTAGAGACTTTCACGCTAAATTGAATTGTTCATCATTACCTCTAGATGCTAAGTACATGATTGAGTTAGCTAATGGTAAACTAATTAAAGCCGATAAAATTTGCCGTGATTGTAAAATAAATTTAGCCGGAGAAACATTTAAGATTGATTTGATACCCGTAGAATTAGGAAGTTTTGATGTAATAATCGGCATGGACTGGATGTCCAAAATAGGAGCTGAAGTTGTGTGCGCCAAGAAGGCAATTCGCATTCCTCGTAAGGATAAAACGCCAGTAATGATTTATGGAGAGAAGGGTAACTCAAAGCTAAAACTCATTAGTTATTTGAAAGCTCAAAAGTGCTTGAAGAAAGGGTGCTATGCTATCTTAGCACATGTTAATAAAGTCGAAAAGAAAGAAAAAGAGAAGTGCATCAATGACGTGCCTGTGGCAAGAGATTTTCCTGAAGTATTTCCGGAAGAGTTGCCGGGATTACCTCCATTTAGATCTGTAGAATTTCAAATAGATCTTGTACCAGGAGCTGCACCGGTTGCCCGTGCTCCATATAGACTTGCACCGTCCGAGTTAAAAGAACTTCAGAGTCAGTTAAAAGAATTACTGGATCGTGGATTCATACGACCAAGTACTTCACCGTGGGGAGCTCCAATTTTATTCGTCAAGAAGAAAGACGGATCTTTCCGAATGTGTATAGATTATCGTGAATTAAATAAGTTAACTATCAAGAATCGGTATCCACTACCGAGAATTGACGACTTATTTGATCAACTCCAAGGATCATGTGTGTACTCGAAAATTGACCTAAGATCGGGCTATCATCAATTACGTGTCAAAGAAGAAGATATACCGAAAACTGCTTTTCGGACATGCTACGGTCATTACGAATTTTTGGTCATGCCGTTTGGATTGACGAATGCGCCAGCTGTATTCATGGACCTCATGAATCGAGTTTGTAGTCCATATTTAGATAAGTTTGTTATCATTTTCATTGATGATATTCTTATCTATTCCAAGAGTGAGTAAGAGCATGAGCAGCATTTAAGGTTGATATTAGAGTTGTTAAGAAAAGAACAGCTATATGCTAAATTTTCTAAATGTGCTTTCTGGTTGAAAGAAGTGCAATTTCTTGGCCACGTTGTTAGTAGCAAAGGAATTCAGGTTGATCCAGCAAAAATTGAAGCCATTGAAAAATGGGAGACTCCTAAGACACCAATGCAGATACGCCAATTTTTGGGTTTAGCCGGTTATTAGAAGGTTTATTCAAGATTTTTCCCGAATAGCTAAGCCGTTGACAGCGTTAACGCAAAAAGGGAAGAAATATGAATGGACTTCTGAGCAGGAGAGTGCATTTCAATTACTGAAAAAGAAGTTGACTACGGCACCTATTTTATCGTTACCATAAGGGAACGATGATTTTGAAATATATTGTGACGCTTCGCGACAAGGTTTTGGTTGCGTTCTTATGCAACGGAAGAAAGTTATTGCATACGCATCCCGACAATTAAAGATTCACGAGCGGAATTATACGACGCATGATCTAGAACTGGGAGCAGTCGTGTTTGCATTGAAGATATGGAGACACTACTTGTATGGGGTTAAATGCACTGTGTTTACTGATCATAAAAGCCTTCAACATATTTTCGATCAAAAACAGCTGAACATGAGGCAACGTAGGTGGGTTGAGTTAATAAATGACTATGATTGTGAAATTCGTTATCATCCCGGGAAAGCGAACGTGGTGGCCGACGCTCTAAGCAGAAAGGAACGAGAACCAATTCGAGTACGAGCGATGAACATAAAAATTCGCATGAATCTCAACTCACAAATCAAAGAAGTTCAACGAGAAGCACTTACTAAAGAAAATATAGGAAATGAAATAATGAAGAAGTATGAGAAGCAACTCGTTATGCGGGAAGATGGAATTCGATATTTTGCAAATCGTATTTGGGTACCAAAGTTGGGTGGATTAAGGAAGTTGATATTGAACGAGGCACATAAGACAAGATATTCGATACATCCTGGAGTTGGAAAGATGTACCAAGATCTTAAGACACATTATTGGTGGCCTAATTTAAAGACAGACGTTGCAACATATGTTGGGGAGTGTTTAACTTGTTCCAAAGTCAAAGCAGAACACCAGAAGCCGTCAGGGTTACTTCAACAACCAGAAATTCCAGAATGGAAATGGGACGGTATTGCCATGGATTTCATCACGAAGTTACCAAAGACTGCCTGGGGATACGACACCATTTGGGTAATTGTTGATCGTCTTACCAAATCTGCACATTTCTTGCCTATAAAGGAAATAGATAGAATGGAGAAATTATTACGATTATATATAAAGGAAATAGTTTCAAGGCATGGAATACCTATTTCCATTATATCTGATCGTGATAGTAGATTTACCTCAAAGTTCTGGCAATCACTACAGGAGGCACTAGGAACTCGTTTGGATATGAGCACCGCATATCATCCGCAAACCGACGGGCAGAGTGAAAGAACAATTCAGACTCTTGAAGACATGCTCAGGGCATGTGTGATCGATTTTGGAAACGGATGGGATAAATATCTACCATTAGCAGAATTCTCGTATAATAATAGTTATCATGCGAGCATTAAAGCTGCGCCATTCGAAGCATTATACGGAAGGAAGTGTAGATCTCCTATTTGTTGGAATGAAGTAGGAGATCGACAATTAACTGGTCCCGAGATCATACGCGAAACGACTGAGAAGATAGTACAAATCAAGGAGAGATTGAAAACAGCCCGTAGTCGCCAAAAGAGCTACGCCGATGTTCGAAGGAAACCATTAGAGTTTCAGATCGGTGACATGGTTATGTTAAAGGTGTCACCTTGGAAAGGTGTAATACGTTTTGGAAAAAGGGGTAAACTAAACCCAAGGTATGTAGGCCCGTTCAAGATCATCGAACGCATTGGACCGGTAGCTTATCGACTCGAGTTACCTCAACAACTCGCCGGAGTACATAATACTTTTCACGTCTCAAACCTTAAGAAGTGTCTTGCAAAGGAAGACCTCACCATTCCTCTTGAAGAAATCCATGTCGACGAGAAACTACAATTCATCGAAGAACCAATCGAAATCATGGATCGTGAAGTTAAACGGCTCAAGCAGAGCAACATACCGATCGTTAAGGTTCGTTGGAATGCTCGAAGGGGTCCCGAGTTTACTTGGGAACGAGAGGATCAAATGAAACAAAAATATCCACACTTGTTTTCCGATGACGCAAAATGGGTACAATTTTAAAATTTCGGGACGAAATTTATTTAACGGGTAGGTACTGTAATGACCCGCACTTTTTCGATCGTTCTATACTTATAAGATTAATATTTATATAAATTAAACCTTACCAACATGATAAGCAATCCAAATTGTTGAGACTTATGTTTTCAAAGAGAGTTTTACACAACGATTGACCGTCTAGTTTGACCGATGATATCACGAACTATACAATATATGATAATTATACGTTTGTGTATATATATATGTATATATACATATTTAACATGATCTAAGGATGTTTTAATATCTCATTTTGTATTAATAACAATAAGTTATAAGTATATTTTGAAACTACTAACTTAAGTTTTCAAAACAATAACCATACGTAACGTTATTTGACATAAATACTTATAACCTATAATGTTTATACATATATCGTATATGTAATGTATTTAATCACTTTTAAAGACTTAAATACATAAAACAATATAAGTATATTCACAAAAGATAGCTATATTTGAATTCTCATTCCATTTTTCACAAGATTTCTATACGTATATCTAGAGTACATGTACTCGTATCATACCTAGCTTATATACGTATTTACTATTGGTATATACACATCAAATCACCACCAACCAGCCCTTGTTCAATGCCTTATGTATAAGGTAATTACTTTTGGATGATTGCAAGACTAATTAACAAGATTACAAACTTGAATTTTGTTTTGTCTCCCCCCCTTGATCACGTTTTTAAGGGAGTAAGAGTACTCCATTTTTGATTCACTTTTACTTCCATTCTCTAGCTAAAAACACACACATCTTCATAACCCTTAAACTCCATAACCATTCAGCTAATATCCATGAAGATCTAGCCATAAAAACATCACTTAATCACCATAAGAAAACTCTTACAAAAACACTTCAAGAATCCTTCCAAGAACACAAACTTACTTCCAATCTTTCATCCAATTCCATCACCCTTTTAGTTCTAGGTTTTCACTCATCATTTACAGCAATCTTGTCCAAGTAACTTGAGGTAGTAACTTTGTTCATAACCTTATTCGATTCATATATATATAGCTATCTTATTTTGTGGTATAAAATTTTAACAACAAGAACATAGTTTGAATGTTTTCAAACTTGTTTGCAAACTAAATAGATCCTTCTAACTTAACTTTTAAAATACTTCAAGACCTGTAATATATCATAAATATATGCTAACTTAACAAGGTAAAACTTGGTTTTTCAAAGAACACCTTAAAAACTGTTTTTACGACGTCGGAGTGCAATCGGGGGCTGTTTTGGGTTGGATAATTAAAAACCATCTTAAACTTTGAATTGGAGGTTTATTTTCTGGAAAAATGATTTTTACTATGAATATGATAACACATAAAAATTTCATGATTTAACTCAAAGTATAAGTATTTTTAGAAAAATAATCATTTAAGGTTGTTTACATGATGGAAAATGATTAACTTCATAAGTTTCACTAAAGTTTGACCTATGACCTGTGATTTCGAATACAAACTAAGGTATTTACAGTTCATAGTCTTAAAGAGAGACTCGATCCAAGGAAGTGGCAAGTTGAATCAACGAAAACGGAGTTGTAACGAAGAAACTATGACCAAAACGAGATCGGATATCTAAGACTAGTTTAGCTACGAAAATAATTGGAGAAAATTAAATAAATCACATCTTTTTAAAATAACATGATATTTTTTATATATGTACTCATAATTTAATTTTATATGGTTCAGGATCACCCGTAAACAATACGAGAAGATTAATCATAAGATCCCATGATTGTACGCAACACGTCATTTGACAACACCGGTACTTTATGTACGCAACACGTCATTTGACAACACCGGTACCGTGGGTCAAGATTAATCTCGACCAATACATATACGATGGGGGTAGTATTTATTTCATTGGGTGTTTATTAAACACCTAAAAATGAACCATTAAAATTGAATTACTAACATCGGACTGCTAACTACGGACTAAGGAATTATTAAAAGTATTAAAAGTATTATAAGTATATATATGTGTCGTTTGTCTAAAATGAAAATATATTGATAAATTATATATGGATAGGTTCGTGATATCAATCGGAGACCAAGTCGAAATTACATATCTTCAAGACAAAAGTGAGTATATAGTCCCACTTTTAAACTCTAAGTATTTCGGGATGAGAATACATGTATTTTATGTTTTACGTTATGGACACAAGTAACTGAAAAATATATTCTACGTTGAGTTGTACCACTGGCATACTTCCCTGTAGCTTGGTAACTGTTATTTACAGCGGTATTGTAAACGCGAATCCTGTTGATAGATCTATCGGGCCTGACAACCCCAACCGGACTGGACGACCAGTATTCAACGGTTGCACAGTACTTCGTTTTGTGACTACACTTGGTACGGTGTAGTAAGATTTCATAATAAAGGGAATATGCGACGTGATTAAATGTTAAGTATGGTTACCAAGTGCTCAACCACTTAGAATATTTTTATTAAAACGTTTATATATGAAATCTTGTGGTATATATATATATATATATATATATATATATATATATATATATATATATATATATATATATATATATATATATATATATATTTATATATTGCTGCCGGCATTAAACCTATATCTCACCAACTTTATGTTGACGTTTTAAGCATGTCTATTCTCAGGTGATAATTAGAAGCTTCCGCTGCAACATGTTGAATTTAAACAAGATCTTGAGTATGCATATTTTTGTCAAAAATAAAACTGCATATCGGAGGATTTGTAATGTAAAATATGCTAGAAATCGTATTGTTATCATCACATGTAAAGTTTGTAAGTCTAAGATTATCGCTAAACGATAATCATCTTTATTTTGTCTAAAGCTTGTATCAAAATAAGAATTATGGTTTGTAATGTAAAATATATGCAGTTGTTCTTTTAAAAATGTCGCATATAGAGGTCAATACCTCGCAATGAAATCATATGTTATCTAACACGTTCTTATGGTTAAGGACGGGTTATGACAGTGAAGGTGGTGTTGGGTCTCGGTGGTGGTGATTTTAAATGAAGCAAGTGGTTCAAGAGGGTGTGGTGGTATTTTAAAGAGGTAAAAATGATGGTGACTATGTATGGAATCACGTATATATACTTTCATATCCATTGATATGAAAATGGTGAAAGAAACAGTATTTTAATCGGATTCATAGCAATAAGGTGGTCGAAGATATGGTTGCCTTGGTGATCCGAGAATGGTTAGTTGTTATGGTTCATGAATAAAGATGTTAGAAAATGAAGAAAGGTGTGGTGAAGGTGGATGGGTAGTGATGGTGTTGCATAGTTTGCAAATGGTGGTAATTAATGGTATTTCTTGTGTTTGCAAAGGGAAGAACAGAAAAATAGATTTGTGATTTGTGGTTCTTTCGAATGCAAGAAGGTCACGAATTTCAGCTTTTGCTAAATTGTGTTTTTTTTTCTAATAGCAACAGAGATAATATATTATGCATTGAAATCGATTGAGGCTGTACATGAATTGTTCACCATTGTTTTGTAGTGAATGATTTGTCGACAAGAATCAATTAGGAATAGATGAAAAAGAAAAATAATACAGAATCAGATTGATAATTGGATTCGTACAAGTTAATTGACAATGAGAGCTAACAAACTCAGATAATAACAAAATTAATAACAGTGTGATGTTACATAAAACAGATTCTGTGACTGAATCCACAAATACAATTTTTATAATAATAATATTAATAATTCATAATTATAATTATATTAATAATAATATTAATAAATAAAAATAATGAATGTATTTATTATAAAAATGATAATGATAACAAATAATAATTTATATTATTTAGTAATAATAATATAACAATATAAATGTATCAGATTCAATATCTATATATAGTAAATCAGTAATATTAATAATACTGATATTAATATTAATCATAAATAATAACATTTATCTTTTAATTTGTAAATAAACACATTGATATTATAATTACGTATTTAATATTTAATATTTATACGTTTTGATATTTTACAATATATAATCATCAACTTTTATAGAATTATATATATATATATATATATATATATATATATATATATATATATATATATATATATATACATGTATTTATATTTACAAATAATGGTTCGTGAATCGTCGAGAATGGTCGGACTTAAATGAATGAAATAAAACAGTTCAAAAATTTTGAGACACAACATTACAGACTTTGCTTATCGTGTCGAAATTAAATAAAGTTTAAGTTTAAATTTGGTCGGAAATTCCCGGGTCATCACAGAAATGGGAAAACATTACCATGGATTTCATCACTAAATTGCCAAGGACTGCAAGTGGTTTTGATACTATTTGCGTAATAGTTGATCGTCTCACCAAATCAGCACACTTCCTGCCTATAAGAGAAGATGACAAGATGGAGAAGTTAGCATGACTGTATTTGAAGGAAGTCGTCTCCAGACATGGAATACCAATCTCTATTATCTCTGATAGGGATGGCAGATTTATTTCAAGATTCTGGCAGATATTACAGCAAGCATTAGGAACTCGTCTAGACATGAGTACTGCCTATCATCCACAAACTGATGGGCAAAGCGAAAGGACGATACAAACGCTTGAAGACATGCTACGAGCATGTGTTATTGATTTCGGAAACAGTTGGGATCGACATCTACCGTTAGCAGAATTTTCCTACAACAACAGCTACCATTCAAGCATTGAGATGGCTCCGTTTGAAGCACTTTATGGTAGAAAGTGCAGGTCTCCGATTTGTTGGAGTGAAGTGGGGGATAGACAGATTACGAGTCCGGAAATAATACAAGAATCTACCGAGAAGATCATCCAAATTCAACAACGGTTGAAAACCGCCCAAAGTCTACAAAAGAGCTACGCCGACATTAAAAGAAAATATATAGAATTTGAATTTGGAGAGATGGTCATGCTTAAGGTTGCACCTTGGAAAGGTGTTGTTCGATTTGGTAAACGAGGGAAATTAAATCCAAGGTATATTGGACCATTCAAGATTATTGATCGTGTCAGACCAGTAGCTTACCGACTTGAGTTACCTCAACAACTTGCGAATGTACATAACACTTTCCACGTCTCGAATTTGAAGAAATGTTTTGCTAAAGAAGATCTCACTATTCCGTTGGACGAAATCCAAATCAATGAAAAACTTCAATTCATTGAAGAACCCGTCGAAATAATGGATCGTGAGGTTAAGAGACTTAAACAAAACAAGATACCGAATGTTAAGGTTCGATGAAATGCTCGTAGAATACCCGAGTTCACCTGGGAACGAGAAGATCAGATGAAGAAGAAATACCCGCACTTATTTCCAGAAGATACGTCAACACCTCCAACTGCTTAAAATTTCGGGACGAAATTTATTTAACGGGTAGGTACTGTAGTGACCCGAACTTTTCCATGTTTATATATATTAAATGAAATTGATATTTACATGATTAAGTGTTTCCAACATGTTAAGCAATCAAACTTGTTAAGACTTGATTAATTGAAATAGGTTTCATATAGACAATTGACCACCCAAGTTGACCGGTGATTCATGAACGTTCAAACTTGTAAAAACTATATGATGACATATATATATATATATATATATATATATATATATATATATATATATATATATATATATATATATATATATATATATATATATATATATATATATAGTTAACATGATATTATGATAAGTAAACATATCATTAAGTATATTAACAATGAACTACATATGTAAAAACAAGACTACTAACTTAATGATTTTGAAACGAGACATATATGTAACGATTATCGTTGTAACGACATTTAATGTATATATATCATATTAAGATATATTAATACATCATGATATCATGATAATGTAATAATTTAATATCTCATTTGATTTAATAAACAATGGGTTAACAACATTTAACAAGATCGTTAACCTAAAGGTTTCAAAACAACACTTACGTGTAACGACTAACGATGACTTAACGACTCAGTTAAAATGTATATACATGTAGTGTTTTAATATGTATTCATACACTTTTGAAGACACTTATCAAAATACTTCTACTTAACAAAAATGCTTACAATTACATCCTCGTTCAGTTTCATCAACAATTCTACTCGTATGCACCCGTATTCGTACTCGTACAATACACAGCTTTTAGATGTATGTACTATTGGTATATACACTCCAATGATCAGCTCTTAGCAGCCCATGTGAGTCACCTAACATATGTGGAAACCATCATTTGGAAACTAGCATGAAATATCTCATAAAATTACAAAAATATGAGTAATCATTCATGACTTATTTACATGAAAACAAAATTACATATCCTTTATATCTAATCCATACACGAACGTCTAAAAACACCTACAAACACTTTCATTCTTCAATTTTCTTCATCTAATTGATCTCTCTGAAGTTCTATCTTCAAGCTCTAAGTGTTCTTCATAAATTCTACAAGTTCTAGTTTCATAAAATCAAGAATACTTCCAAGTTTGCTAGCTTACTTCCAATCTTGTAGAGTGATCATCCAACCTCAAGAAATCTTTCTTATTTACAGTAAGATATCTTTCTAATACAAGGTAATACTCATATTCAAATTTTGATTCAATTTCTATAACTATAACAATCTTATTTTGAGTGGAAATCTTACTTGAACTTGTTTTCGTGTCATGATTCTGCTTCAAGAACTTTCAAGCCATCCAAGGATCCTTTGAAGCTAGATCCATTTTTCTCATTTCCAGTAGCTTTATCCAGAAAACTTTAGGTAGTAATGATGTTCATAACATCATTCGATTCCTACATATAAAGCTATCTTATTCGAAGGTTTAAACTTGTAATCACTAGAACATAGTTTAGTTAATTCTAAACTTGTTCGCAAACAAAAGTTAATTCTTCTAACTTGATTTTTAAAATCAACTAAACACATGTTCTATATCTATATTATATGCTAACTTAATGATTTAAAACCTGAAAACACGAAGAACACCGTAAAACCGGACATACGCCGTCGTAGTAACACCGCGGGCTGTTTTGGGTTAGTTAATTAAAAACTATGATAAACATTGATTTAAAAGTTGTTATTTTGGAAAAATGATTTTTCTTATGAACATGAAACTATATCCAAAAATCATGGTTAAACTCAAAGTGAAAGTATGTTTTCCAAAATGGTCATCAAGATGTCATTTTTTCGACGGAAATGACTACCTCTTTAGTAATTGACATGTAACTTAAATTTCTGACTATAAACATATACCTTTTCTATTTAGATACATAAAATAGAGTTAAATATGAAACCATAGCAATTTGATTCACTCAAAACGGATTTAAAACGAAGAAGTTATGGGTAAAACAAGATTGGATAATTTTTCTTGTTGTAGCAACGTGAAAATTGGTAACAAATCTATATTAATCATATCCTAGCTAACTTATATTGTATTATACATGTATTCTAATATATTATGTAATCTTGGGATACCATAGACACGTATGCAAATGTTTTGACATATCATATCGACATATGTGTATATCTTATTTGGAACAACCATAGACACTCTATATGCAGTAATGTGGGAGTTAGCTATACAGGGTTGAGGTTGATTCCAAAAATATATATACTTTGAGTTGTGATCTAGCCTGAGACGTGTATACACTAGGTCGTGGATTGATTCAAGATAATATATATATCAATTTTTTTTTATGTACATCTAACGTTGGACAACTAGTTGTAGGTTACTAACGAGGATAACTGACTTAATAAACTTAAAACATCAAAATGTATTAAAAGTGTTGTAAATATATTTTGAATATACTTTGATATATATATACATATTTGTTATAGGTTTGTGAATCGACCAGTGGCCAAGTCTTACTTCCCGACGAAGTAAAAATCTGTGAAAGTGAGTTATAGTCCCACTTTTAAAATCTAATATTTTTGGGATGAGAATACATGCAGGTTTTATAAATGATTTACAAAATAGACACAAGTACGTGAAATTACATTCTATGGTTGAATTATCGAAATCGAATATGCCCCTTTTTATTAAGTCTGGTAATCTAAGAATTAGGGAACAGACACCCTAATTGACGCGAATCCTAAAGATAGATCTATTGGGCCTAAGAAACCCCATCCAAAGTACCGGATAATTTTGTACTTCGAAATTTATATCATATCCGAAGGGTGTCCCGGAATGATGGGGATATTCTTATATATGCATCTTGTTAATGTCGGTTACCAGGTGTTCACCATATGAATGATTTTTATCTCTATGTATAGGATGTGTATTGAAATATGAAATCTTATGGTCTATTGTTACGATTTGATATATATAGGTTAAACCTATAACTCACCAACATTTTTGTTGACGTTTAAAGCATGTTTATTCTCAGGTGAATACTAAGAGCTTTCGCTGTTGCATACTAAAATAAGGACAAGATTTGGAGTCCATGCTTGTATGATATTGTATAAAAACTGCATTCAAGGAACGTATTTCGATGTAACATATTTGTATTGTAAACCATTATGTAATGGTCGTGTGTAAACAGGATATTTTAGATTATCATTATTTGATAACCTACGTAAAGCTTTTTAAACCTTTACTGGCGAAATAAAGGTTATGGTTTGTTTTAAAAATGAATGCAGTCTTTGGAAAAACGTCTCATATAGAGGTCAAAACCTCGCAACGAAATCAATTAATATGGAACGTTTTTAATCAATAAGAACTGGACATTTCATAACAAGTGATGTACCACGAGTGTTTAGCAAGATGGGGTGGTGTTGTGCGTGTTGTTTTATGTGATCATGGACTAATCGTTTTGCATTCTTTAGAATGACGACGTGAAACGAGATCGAGATGAATAATGAAGAGTTTAACACTAGAGTTGTGGCCGCCATTGCGGAGCAAATGGGTGCATTTTGAGAAGAAATGGATAGGAAGTATTCCGAATCTCGAAGTAGTAGTGAAATGGAGCGTTGTCTTAAGAGCTTCATGAGGACTAAACTCCCGATGTATGATGGGAAACCGGATCCTTTGGTGAGCACAACATGGATCTCGGATGTCGAAGGGTGTTTTTGTACTATTGAATGTTCTCCGGAGAAGAGGACGAGACTCGCTACTAGTTTGTTGCGGGGTAGGGCGAAGGATTGGTTGGATGGTAAGATTGATCTTATCGGTGGTGAGCCGTTTATGGCATTATCCTGGGACGAGTTTAAGGAGGAATTCTTTGAGGAGTTCTAGACTTCAGCCGATTTGTCTGAATTGCGTAATGAGTTGCGGAATTTGCAACAGGGTTCTATGGATTTAAATACTCTCAAGAAAAACTTTATGGTGAAGGCTCAATTTTTCCCGAAATATTTGGGGAATGATCGTTTGTTGATAGAGAATTTCTATCGAACTTTGAATGATGACTTGAAAAAAAAAATTAGTAGGGGTTACGCGAAGTTGTTTGCAGAGTTATTCGCGGTGGCTAGGGGTTTCGAGTCGTATTCACGATCGAAGATGGGTGAACCTTCAAGTGAGAGAAGGGTTGTTTCGTATGGTGCTCCAAGTAAGAGGACTAAGGGTCCGAGTGTGATCACGAGTGGTACACGGACGGGTATATCGGATTCTTGTACGTCTAGATGTTACAATTGTGGCGTGAGGGGTCACAAGTCTTGGGAATGTTCGGTGCCAAAGGGTGATGCCCCGGTGTGCTTCAATTGCCAAGAGGAAGGACATCATAAGTCAGAATGTCCCTAGTTAGAGGGACGGGTGCGGCAAGGAGATGTTAAGGTACGTTTCGTTTTAATAAATATGTCCTTTGATTATTTATTTATGTGCCGATGCGTTCGGGTTGATAATTACATTGTGTTGTGCATGTTATTGTTATTTGTGATGTTTTGAATGTTGGGCGAAGGGCGTAAGACTTGGTGCAACCAAGCATTCCTTAGTGTTGGGAAATGTTTCTACCAAGCCATGGGCATGGGCTTTGGTGTTCAGACGTTAGAGCATGTTTGCTCTCATGTTGAAATTGATGAACCGTAAGGTCCGTCGGGTGAATGAAACCCTTGAGATCGAGTGTTTTGAATCTCGATGTCTGATTGGTGAAGGAGTCTACGTGACGCAATGTTAGGTACCTCTTTGATGCCTACTAGTGTGGTGTTCGACTCCGATGGTGTTGCGGTTACATTGTACTTAGGGTACCGGAGAAAAACCCTTAGGTACATGGGTGATTAGGTCGAAATTCGACAAGCTATAGCAATTGGATGATTGCGAGAGTAACGTTTGTATACTTGTGGTAAACTCTTCGTTCGAAGTTTTTAAGGATTGGTTAAAATCCTTCGTAAGCTCAAGATTGGAGCAAGATTGAAGGGACCCGTTCATATACATTATAAACGATTCACAATAGTTGATTACATCGCGAGGTATTTGACCTCTATATGATACATTTTACAAACATTGCATTCGTTTTTAAAAGACAAACTTTCTTTACATCGAAAATTGACAGGCATGCATACCATTTCATAATATCCACTATCCAACTATAAATTGACTTAATAATAATATTTGATGAATTCAATGACTCGAATGCAACGTTCTTCGAAATATGCCATTAAAGACTCCAAGTAATATCTTTAAAATGAGCAAACGCACAGCGGAAGATTTCTTTCAATCCTGAGAATAAACATGCTTTAAAGTGTCAACCAAAAGGTTGGTGAGTTCATTAGTTTATCATAATCATTCATTTTCATCATTTTAATAGACCACAAGAATTTCATATTTCCATTTCTCATAAACATACGTCCCATGCATAGAGACAAAAATATCATTCATATGGATTGAACACCTGGTAACCGACATTCACAATATGCATATAAGAATATCCCCATCATTCCGGTATCCTCCTTCGGACATGATATAAATTTCGAAGTACTAAAGCATCCGGTACCTTGGATGGGGCTTGTTGGGCCCGATAGATCTATCTTTAGGATTCGCGTCAATTAGGGTGTCTGTTCCCTAATTCTTAGATTACCAGACTTAATAAAAAGGGCATATTCGATTTCGATAATTCAACCATAGAATGTAGTTTCAATTACTTGTGTCTATTTCGTCAAACATTTATAAAAGCGCATGTATTCTCAGTCCCAAAAATATATATTGCAAAAGCATTTAAAAAGGGAGTAATGAAACTCACCATACTGTATTTCGTAGTAAAAATACATATAACATCATTGAACAAGTGCAAGGTTGGCCTCGGATTCACGAACCTATATTAATTATTTATTTTTATATGTTGGTCAATATTTGTTTAATAAATTAGGTCAAGTCATAGTGTACCACAATCTTAATGCTCGAGACTAATATACAGAAGTCAACAAAAGTCAATTTGACTCAAAATGATTTCCAAAATTTATACATGATTAATATATATTTTAAATATCGTCATTTTATATTTTTAAATATTTTTAAAAGATTTTACTAGAGTAAATGATATAATTCTTTTATTAATAAATATAATTTTATATAAAAATATACTTTTATATATCTTAAGAAATAAAATTTATAAAGTTCATAAAAATATTTTGATAGGTTTCATTAAGTTAATTACATTATTTGTATTACTTATTTATTTGATAAATTAACATTGGTAATAATAGTAAGTAAAAGTTGTATTACTTTGTAATAATAATTATTGTTATAAAAATATTAATTTTTATATTTAAAAAAATGAAATTATGATAAAACGATAATAATAAAAATAAAATTTTTGATTAACAATGATATTCCTTTTAAAAATAATAATTTTCATAAAAATGATATTTTTAATATTACTAATACTTTTAATAATATTAGTGATAAAAATAAAAAAAATAAAAAAACGATAATTATCGTACAATATTTTAAATTTCATCATGATACTCATACTCATTATTTCCAAATCGATTTGTTGGTAGTTTTTAAATTGTCTTTTATATTGCGTTCACTTTTAATGGTAATAATAATAATCATAATAATTAAGTGTTACTAATATTAGTTTTAATTATAATACTAATAATAATATCTATTATAATAATATTAATACTAATAACTATTTTAATGATAAAAATACTAATAATATTAATTATAACTTTAACGATAATAACAATAGTACTAATAGTAGAAAAATAACAATTTTGAATGATAATACTTTTTATTGATAACAATAATAATAATAATAATAATAATAATAATAATAATAATAATAATAATAATAATAATAATAATAATAATAATAATAATAATTTGATAAAAACTAGAACGACGATAACAACGACGATAATAATAATCATTTTTACAAAAATTCAATTGACTATAACTTCTAATCCATTCATCGAAACCATTCGATATCTAAAGGAAAAGTTCTTAATTTTTCGCTAGCTTTCCAAGGACATGCATATCTTATACCTTATCTCAATCACAGGTGTAACTAATTCAAGATTCAACATAACCTATCTAAGGGCAATATCAAAAATACAAGCATGCATAATCCTAGATACTCAGCACTAGTCAGGGATACACTATTATTATGTAAAAATTAATTTATGAGTACTCACGTATCAATATTGAGATTCAATATTGCATGAAAGGTACGTAAACGCAACGGAGATGACCCACACTAAATTTGACCTCATGAGTATACCCATGAACCATACCCATCACCTCCATAGCTACAACCCATAATTTCCTTAGCCCTATCCCGCTTCCAAAATGTGTTTGAAAATAACTCGCGCGTACCCTTGTCATAGTATTTTATGTATAATACTAATAATAATACTACTACTAATATTGCTAATATGATTAATAATAATAATAATAATAATAATCTTAATAAAAAGAATAATAATAATAATAATATTAATTACAATATATATTTATGTATATATGTTGCAGAGAGATAGATGGAATGATTTATGAATTCACAAACTGCACCGATCCATTTTTAAAGGCGTTGAGCCACCTAACTACTTCGTTCTCTATTCATGATAGCAATTACAACTTATAATAATAATAATAATAATAATAATAATAATAATAATAATAATAATAATAATAATAATAATAATAATAATAATAATAATAATAATAATAATAATAATAATTAATTAATAATCAAAAAACATGAACGTGACTAAAGTAGGGATCCCATCCCCTTTTTCTTTTTCTTTTTCAATCCGTGATTTGTTGTCTCTCTCTTTTTTTTTTTTTTTTTTGTAATATAATAATATAACATATTAAATAAATAAAAAAAAACATGTAAGAATAGGAAATCTTTAGCCACCGTACCTTCATATTACATATGTCATCATATTAATTTAATATATTCATTATAAATTATTATTTAATCTATACAATTAATTATATATTATATTATATTTACGTGCATGGTAAAAATGTAATTTTTTTTCAAATGACTCGTACGTTGTCACTTGACTCATATACCACTTTCGGTTTTTCGAGCGCACTTTCGTACGTTTAGAAAACTAGCCTTTTACGTTATGCGACGTGTACCTTTAATGATAGTTTGATTTATTCATCAATAAATTACTTTGTAAAAATGTACCTTATAAAATTTGAGCGTTGTGGTCATTTGCTTATATAAATTAGTGACTCGTTGTTTACCCAGCTATATTATTCTAAATTGGGACGTTTTATGACTAAGTTAAAAATATATATATATTTTTTTATTTAAAATTGTAAATTTGTACCTAATAAACATATTTGAAATATTTTAACTAATGATATAATATTCAGCCTTTCAAAACCAAATAGATTTCAAAGTTAGTTTTAACTCGTTTTTAAATAATAGTAGTTATTTTACCAAATAATGTTTTTAATATGAAAACTAAAGGGTTGCTTTATCTAGGGACACGAGTTAATCAAGTAAAGTATATTTTTGAAATTTAAACGAAAATGATTACTAACTTTTGACTAACTCTTATTAATGACACTTTTGTAAATCACTTTTATCAAATATTCCGGATATCGTTAAAATGAAAGGTTTTCTAAATCAAAGTGGACCTCTTAACAGATACCCGTAATTCTAATTCAATGTATCTGTTAAGTCAATTATTTGATAACATCTACTAATCCCATCGATAACTATTTGAATATATATTTCGAAACAATTACGTTTATGTAAAGTATTATACGTCTAATACTTTGTTAATATTTTCAAGTTATAATATATACACATATACATACATAATCATGTATGTTCATTTAATGGTTCGTGAATCATTGGAACTTGGTCGAGGTTAAATGAATGTATGAACATAGTTTAAAATCTTTGAGACAAATTTTTGCTTGCCGTGTCGGAATAATATAAAGATAAAGTTTAAATTTGGTCAGAAATTCCCGGGTCGTCACAAAGATGTGGTGATGGGTCGTGTGAACCCAATTGTTAGTAAAGTCTACCCTTGGTAGCATTGTACGGTTGTACAAGATGCGGTTATGGGACGTAGTTCCAAATGGGGGAGTTACACTCCCACACGAGGAGGTTTTAGTGTGAGATTTCGGATGATGCTCTTAGTATATCCGGAACTTGTGATGGGACTTAGAATTGGTCGATTTGTGGTAGAGTACAATTTCGGTTAATTTGTACTTAAGGTTTTGTATTTGAATTATCACTGAGGTGGTAATATGGTGAATCTCGTTGAGAGATAAATGGATGTGTTTGACGAGCAAGGTGAGATTCCCGGTTAAGGGATGTGCGTGTCGGATTCTCTTCTAGAGAACTGTTGTTTTGAGCCTATGTGCGATATAGGTGGTTCTTGCTCGATTGTGATAGCGATGTTCGCGTGTGCTTATGATTTGTGAGTGGAATAATTATATGCGTGCATATATGATGTATTTATTTGTGTGGTATGAGTTGTGAAGTGTCGACGTGTTAAGACACCACTTCTCACGTGGCGGGTGAAGTATCGACGTGTTAAGATGCCACCCCAAGTAAGACGAAGAGTGAAGTGTCGACATGTTAAGACACCACTCGGAGTGTAGTATCAACGTGTTAAGATGCCACTCCAAGGACTATCACGGGTGAAGTGTCGATGTGTTAAGACGCCACCCGGGGTGAAGCATCGACGTGTTAAGATGCCACTCGTGGGATGATCGTTATGAACACTGATGGGAAATTCGAGTACCATTCATGTGTTGAGGTTTGGGAAGTGGATCTCGTGTGGATGCGGATTCACGATGACGCGTGTAGTTCGGTCATCTTATGGTGGAAGTGAGTCTCGTGTAGTTCGGATTCACAATGACTCGTGTGGATGCAGTCATTATAATGAGGAAGCGAGTCTCGTGTAGTTCGGATTCACAATGACACGTGTGGATGCGGTCATTCTTTTGGGATAGTGATTCTCGTGTAGTTCGGATTCACTGGAGCGCGTGTAGTTTGGCCAATCCCGATTGTTGTGCGGTGGAGGTAGTGGGTCGCGTGTGGTTGCGGATTCACTAAGGCGCGTGTAGTTTTCGGCCAGCCTTCATGTTGTGTGATCTATTGGTTGTTTTATACGCCAATGGTGGGGTCTTAAGGACCATGTTGTGTGATCTATTGGTTGTTTTATACGCCAATGGTGGGGTCGTAAGGACCATGTTGTGTGATCTGTTGGTTATTTTATACGCCAATGGTGGGGTCGTAAGGACCATTTTGGTGTGAATAGTGATACAATAGTCGTATTTTGCTCACGTGTTTGCGGTAGTTGCGTATTAGACGTGTTTGCGCACTACAAGGGATGTTAAGTGGTAAGTGTTATCCGTTAGATTTCACTTTTATTTGGTCTTCATCGGTTAGATGGTTGACTTTAGTTTGGGACGTGGTTACTTTTAGCATTATACTTGGTATGGTACGTTAAAAGGTTGATGTCTCGGTACGAGATTGGTGGAGTTTTTCTCGATATGAGGGATTGATCAAGTTTTAGTGCTCGGATTTGTGGACTTGATATATCGCGAATGACGATTTAGTTGTTAAGGGTAACTCTATGAGAAGAATTTCCTAGAGGAGTTGGAAGGATACGTGGCAGATTCGCGTATTCTAAGTGATCGTTATAGACTTTGGATGTCGCGTGTATTGCACGGCTCGAAATGCGTGCAAGTGTGTAATTAGTTAATGAATTAATCTTCGGGTTAATGAGGAATGTGTTGGAAGTCAGATTGGAACGATTGTTTGAGAACCATCGAGTGTAGGTTCGATTTGGTTAAGTGATTAGGATCACGAGGGCGTGATCGAATCTAAGTGGGGAGAGTTGTAACACCCCGTTTTCCCCGCATATGATCTATAGGTGTGTCGCGTATGTACAACTAATGTATGAAGAATGCGAGACGTATTCGTGTGTTAAAGTTCATGTAAACGAGAAAAGTGATCACACCAAGTTAAAGGTCGCGGCGCGGAGGTATGGGTCGCGGCGCGACATTACAAACAAATCAGGATCAGGAGGCACGGTAAGGAAGGCACCAGACCACGCCTTGGGTCGCAATATATATATATATATATATATATATATATATATATATATATATATATATATATATATATATATATATACGGCGCGAAAGAAAGGGCCGCGGCGTGGAATTTTGCTGATTTCAATTCCAGGAGGCATGTTAAGGCAACCACCAGAATACGTTATAGGTCGCAGCGCGACGATTAAGGCCGCGGCGTGGCATTCTGTGCGAGCTGGTACCAGATTTGCAATTTTAAAGGATATTCGAGGGCATATTGGTCATTTCGGGTATGTGCCAGATTTGGGATCTTAAATCCCATCCACTCATCTCATTTCTTTTATTTCTTTTTCCTTTTCTTTCTATTTTTCTCTCAAAACTTCAAAACCCCCATTTGATTCAAAGTGAGATTTGGAAAGGAAGGAGCGGGATTCGATCTTTGTCATAAGAGGCAACTTTGTTCTCCTCGTTCTTAGCTTCAAGGTGATAGTAGCGGTAAGCTCAAACTCCAAATTTCGTTTTCGTGTTCTTCATCTAAATTTAGGGTTTTTGATTGTATGTTCATACATGGAACCCCACTAGTTGTTAATGGAAGATAATAACTAGGATTCGAGTTTATTAGTGATGAAGGCCAGTTTTGGGTTGGTTGATGATTTAGCCTTGTTTAGGGCTTTAAATTGAGTGTAATCACTTTGATTAGTGATTATGGAAGTGTTGGAACTCATTTGGGTGTGTTTGGTTGACTAGTTTTGAAATGGGTCAAAATTAGGGTTTTGGTGTCAAATTGGGCAAGACAAGTGTTTAACACTTGTGTTCGGGTTTAATTGGCTTATTAGGACCATTGTCACTAGTGTTAGTGATTATTGATTAGTTTGGGCGCGGTTTGTGCTTGGAGGTGCATTTGGGTCGAGATTGCACTAGTTGTCAATTTGGGTTGGTTTGTAAATCCTCCCTAATTGTGTTGTTGTATTTGTGATAATGGAATAGGTACATTCCATTGGCGAGTTGCGAATTATTCGGTGGCATTCATCAAGGCGACAAGGTGAGTGTTACTATCCTATGTGCATATGTATGTGTAGGATGGGTGCGGGTCGGGTGAAGTGGTTCTAGGTTATATAGCTCACTTCACATATATGTGGATTTGATGGACTTGTGTAATAGGTCCAATTGGCACGGTTGTGCGTTTTTGGTTGACCACCTTTGGCGAGGTGCACACTTTGTGTGTACGTTATCACATGTGCTTGTGATGTGGATTATACAACCCCAATGGCGAAGGGTTGGTATTGAGTTGTGATTAGAGAAGTGGATCACGTGTGGATGCGGATTCACGGTGACACGTGTAGTTCGGTCATCTTATTGAGGTAGTGATCTCGTATGGTTTCGGATTCACTAAGGCTCGTGTAGTTCGGCTAACCTCGATGTTGTTGTGGTATTGAAGATAGTAGTCTAGTGTGGATGCGGATTTACTAAGGCTCGTGTAGTTCGGCTAATCTTCATTTTGGTATCTGGTTTTCGGTACTCGGGTTAAGGGGTTAACCTTGGGCGGTTTACGCTTTGTTATATATACGGTCGTATTGTTGTGATGTAGCTAACCCTCCGGGTGTAGCTTACTTGGCATTGTTCACATCGTCGTTGGTGAACTCACTTTGTTGTATCTTTAGCTTGTTGCTTAGTGATCGTACGGTATGCTTAGCTTAGCTTGCCTTTATGCTGGATGCTCCGGTATGCGTTATTTGATTACTTGTGTGGCGTGTCCATTTTATGCATATATATGTATGTAGTATATTTTCACTCACTAAGCGTTAGCTTACCCTCTCGTTGTTCACATTTTTATAGATTTGCATGGAGGCGGTGGCACGGGTAAGCGTGGGAACTAGTGGACTCGCTTAGGTTGCTTTAGAAGACGTGCTTTTGTATTGATTAGGATTGGGTAGCGTATCCCCAATCACCATTCTCGGTTTTGTTGAAATTTAAAATAGTCGGGTCGTGTTTGCCCGTTCGGATATTTAAACTATGTATTAAATGTTTTAAAGCTTATTGAACTTATTATTGTGTTAAAGATGTTTTTGGAAACATAAATGGGACCTAAATATTAATGTATTAAAGAAAAAAATTTTACGGGCTGGTTTAAATACGGGTCGGGTTGTTTCACTTCGACATTAATAGAGGTCAAAGGTGGAAGAGACGTGGGTAAGTCTTGAGGTGCGGAAGTAGAGGTGGGAATATGACTACTCAGAGTAGGTGGACTCGAAGGTTCATGATGATGGTGATGTGGGTGAAGTTGGAACTCACCGGGAATATCAAGGAAAGAATAAGAGGGAGAGGAGTTTGGTTGCATGGAACCGAAAGAAAATATAGTCTAGTCGAAGGTGACATGTAATGATATGATAATCTTTTTGGAATCAAGATCTAGTCAACGATACTCCCGATGGTTGGCCGGATAGCCAAGAAAAATACAAGGTGTAGAACGTTTGGCGAGTTTGTGAGGTGTTTGGAGATGTGGATAGCACAAACAACTGAAGACACGTATGTGGGAGAATTTAGGGTTTTTGTTGAAAAGGCTAGTAAACTGGATATCGTTGGAGATGGATGTTGATAGTAAAATATTAAGTAAATGAATGGCCATATGAAGGTTGGTGTCCATGAATCATAATGAATAATTTCAAAAGGTTTAGAAACAACAGAAGTCGAACGAGAAAATGGTAATCTAACATGTTTTCCTAATTGACACGCATGACATAAAGTTTTAGTCGCAACTTTACTGCAAGAGAAACTAGAGTATGCATAATATGATCGCCAGGGTGTCCGAAGAGATTGTGCCAAAGAGGTTAGCTCGACGAAAGCAAAACAATTTTTGATATTTTGGAGGGAGTGACAGAGTAAAGATCACCATCACTATCACATCGAATGCGAGTATGTCTAGTCCGGGCATCTATTACACAAAAACCAAATTCGTAGAATTCAATAGTGGATTCGTTATCCTTATTAGATTGTTTGACGAAAATTAAGTTTCTGACGATATTTGGTGTAACAAGAATATTGTGAAGGTGTAAAGGTCGGTAAGGGTTGGGAAGTGTAGCGTTTCCGGAGTTTAAAACATGTATGGTGGAAACCGTCACCAACAATTACTGATGAAACAATGCTTCTATTAAAAACAATATCGAGTTTACCCGAATTTGAATCAAGGTAAGCAGTGGTCCCGATGTCCATGTACCAACCATCATCATTTGTCATGCCTATAGCAAATGCCTGTGGGGAATAACTTATTCGGACCAGGTCCAAGAAGACAACTATTAGTTGGCCTGTTAATTTGGAGCAAGTGAATCCATACATTGGGCTGTTGATGACAATTCTAAAGAGGATAAGTCCGAGTTGGGGCACACCATGTTTGACCATGACCAATACAATTTTTTTGCCATACTGATTTATAACAATATTGTTGAGCTCACCTGTTTAGTAATCAAACGACATCATATCTGATTTATGACCTTTTTTTCTGAAAAATCATTCATGTTTTGGTCGAATCCTGACATATGAAAGTCTGAAACTAATCAGCATATATGTTTTCTTTATATCAGTGTTGCAATAGGAGCAGTAAAATGAGTTTAAGGACTGATGACATAAGGATTATGTTGATGCATCCTGCTCTAATCAACAATCAAGCTTTATGCCAACGAGTTTGTGTACCTAAAGAGGACAATATTTAATATTTAATTATATTAGGTTGTCTTTCATCTCTAATGGTGGAATCGAAAATATTAATCAAATTAATCTAAACCTTTTTAAATATTATTTGAACCCATAACAGAACGTTTTTTTTACTGTTAGGTTTCGATTGTTTGAGTAAATTAATGAATCTTACGCTAGGATTTTATAAGCAATGAAATTGTAAAAACAAATAAATAAATAAAAATAGTATATATATTTTATTCGCTATTAAAACAATCATACAAACAAACTAACAATAGTAAACAGTAAATCAAGAATAAAAGTTAAAAAATAATAATAAACATCAGACAATTACATAACTTTTTAGAACTTTGATTGAATTTGATAAACGGTATTGACGTCCACTTGAAATGCCTTTGCGAGAATATTTGCAGAGATATCAGGGTTTGATCCGAATAGAGCGTTCGCAATGGTAATGACACCTGGATTTTGACTACTTAGACCGGCAATAGCAAGGGCATAACCATTTCCGACATTTTTTTGAAAGTGAATTAGACCTTCCGGGAACACGAAAACATCACCCTTTTTTAGTATTGTCGTGATGAGACGGTTTTCAGGGTTAGAAGTGACAAAACCGACTTGCAGACTACCTTCAATGACAGTCAAGATTTCAGTGGCCCGAGGGTGCGTGTGTGGAGGATTAATACCCCATGGTGCAAAGTCAATACGGGCCATGGAGATGCCCAAAGTGTTGAGCCCTGGCAATTGTGTTACAGTCACCGCAGTCACATTAGATCCAGCCGCATTTGATGTATTTCCCATACGGTTTAGTCCTCTAAAAAGAAAATCTTCTGCTTTCACTTGATCCGGATCTTTGCATACTACGCCATTCACCAGTACTAGAAAAAATAAAAATAGAAAGATCATAAATAAGTGTAAGGTTTATATCATTTTATTAATATAGCATTGCTTAAATTTCAAGATAGGAGTAAGATTTACCTTTGTTGTTTAGATAAGCTACACAAAAATCCTGTAGAGGACTGGGTTCCGAAGCAAATGCAAGAGAACATGTTGCCAATAAGAGACCGAACAAAAGAAAATGAGACGTCATTAGTGCGACTGAAGTGAAAAAATTGCTAGCTCTTCAATGTAGTTTTGTAGTTTAATAAATTTGTATGAGCAAGTATGAAGCTTTGTAATGCTTTTATAGCAAAAACATTGCAACAGAAAGATAGTATTGTAGTGCACCACCAATAAAATAATACGTTGAAAGAGTAAAACGGCGATGTAGTCATCAAATACTATGTATATATACTAATACTAATTTACTATACATCCTTATAAGAAAACTTCAAAAGTTGTTTGATTCTAGAAATGACAAAGATTAAGGCTTATACACTCACAACCAACTAATTAATGATTTTTGGTGGAGTGTTGAACGTTGTGTATAGCTTGAATTGGTCCAAAAGTTTCACTTATAATGTTAAGTTCAAAATCAAATCAAACAAAAGCGGGAGAACGGGAAAGGTTCAAGTTAGCCGGGAGGACGAGTAATTTTACTCTAATATATGCGGTCTAATCGGGTTATCTGATGACTCTTACCGCTTTTTTCCTGGCCAAATTAAATTTATTTGTTTCATTACCAAATCAATTTTGGATTAACACAGATTGAACATTTGGACTTCGTTCATTTGAACTATCGGAACTATTTCAAGATTATGACTTATGTATTTCACTTCGAATATATCTTGTTATTGTTGTTATTATGCAGTTGGAACTTCAATTTTTTTTTTAACAGCGATTGGGATTACTCGAGGGGACTAAACCATCCGTTGCGATCATCTCCCGTTTCGACTATGCCGATGCAACAATAATAACTCAGCCTCCATCGCTGCCCGGGAGGAAACCTTGAAACTGATGGAGAACTATATAACTTATATTCATTTACTTTGTTTTGTAATTAGTGGCTAAGAAATGAAAACATGGAGAAACAGTTTCTCAAGAACGACTACTAATATGCTGTTAAAAAAAAAAAAAAAATCCTAATATAATTATAATTCTGGTTCTTTTCAGTGAAGAAACAAACGTTTTGAAATATTAGCAAAAAAATGATGAATACAATTACAAAGATTCATTTTTTCAGGAAATCTCAAAAACCAATATACCATTTCATGATCCCCAAAATAAGATGTATAGATTCATAAAAAGTAAACTAGTAAAATCATTATTTTTCATCAGCAAGCAAACATGTAGCGTACACAAGATCGTTCATAAGACATCATTTCATGCGAATTTAAACAAATTTGGCCAATGACCAACTGAGCATTCACAAGCAACTGCTACAACTTGGTAGACTGGTAGCTATTTATCCATTTAAATGTTTGCATAGGAAACAAATATGAAATGTGGCTAATGGAGAGAGAAACCAAAAAAGCCTTAAAAGTTTGCAGAAGTCATGTTACTAAAATTAAAGATCTGGCATGCCCTTTCCGGTTTTAGAATCATACGTCTTTTCAAGCACAAGCTCTCTATCGGAATATCCTTCGGACCAGCTGTTACAGACATCAAAGAATATTAATTATATATTTATATTCCGAGTAATAAAAGTGAAGTAAAAATGGGTGAAGTTAACTTCTTTAGAACTAAACATAAACGAGAAAAACTATTAGGCAACGAGTCATATATCCAAACGTATAGGTGGCAATTTCAACCCGTTAATTTGAGTTATCATCCATCCCAATGGCTAAAAATGTTAGTCTGAAACTCTAAATTACTTAGCTAAAAAGAAAAATGATTCACCAGGTGAACTCAAACAAATTGTGTTCAATTATAGAATAACTCCTAAATTATTTTTCTTTATTAAACTTAAATTACTAATTTTATTAACATAATATTTGTAACCATGTGTAACACATTGTATAACAGTGTTTATTACCCACTACCCACAGCTGACCCACTCATTTTGCCACCCCAATCCAAACAGAATAAAATAAACATGAACATATTTAAGGTTATAATGATACCACTGTAGTGACCCGAACTTTTCCATGTTTATATATATTAATTGAGATTGATATTTACATGATTAAATGTTTCCAACATGTTAAACAATCAAACTTGTTAAGACTTGATTAATTGAAATATGTTTCATATAGACAATTGACCACCCAAGTTGACCGGCGATTCACGAACGTTAAAACTTGTAAAAACGACATGACGATATATATATGGATATACATATGGTTAACATGAGATTATGATAAGTAAGTATCTCCATAAGTATATTAACAATGAGTTATATACATATAAACAAGACTACTAACTTAAGGATTTCGAAACGAGACATATATGTAACGATTATCGTTGTAACGACATTTAAATGTATATATATCATATTAAGATATATTAATATATCATAATATCATGATAATATAATAATTTAACATCTCATTAGATATAATAAACAATGGGTTAACAACATTAATTGAGATCGTTAACTTAAAGGTTTCAAAACAATACTTACATGTAACGACTAACGATGACTTAACGACTCAGTTAAAATGTATATACATGTAGTGTATTTAGATGTATTAAAATATTTTTGGAAGACTTCAAGACATATATCAAAACACTCATACTTAACGAAAATGGTTACAGTTACTTTCCCATTCTTTTCTTTCATCAAGAATTCTAGTCGTATTCTTACCCGTATTATACACAGCTTCAAAACGTACTTACTATGGGTATATACCAATAGGAACTAGCATGGGATTCCACTCTTGATTATGTCATGTATGACTAATCAATTTTAACTTCTACCATGAGCTAGTCAACTAACTAGAACTCCTTTTAACCCCACTCACCACTCACCAATTACCACTCATCATTCACTCCATTTCACTTCCAATTCTCTTTCTAATTCTCTCTCAACACACACACACTATTATGAACGTATTTTTCCAGTAGTTAATCATCATCTTCATCAAAAATCACTTCAAGAATCAAGCTATAATCATCATAGGAAGAACACTTCAAGAACACTTCAAAAATCCCTTCAAGTTTACTAATTTACTTCCAAGCTTTCTAATCCATTCCAAGTAATCATCTAAGATCAAGAAACCTTTGTTATATACAGTTGTTTGTTATATACAGTTGGTTATCTTTCTTATTCAAGGTAATATTCATATTCAAACTTTGATTCAATTTCTATAACTATAAACTATCTTAATTCGAGTAAAAATCTTACTTGAACTTGTTTTTGTGTCATGATCCTACTTCAAGAACTTTCAAGCCATTCAAGATCCTTTGAAGCTAGATCATTTCTTGTCACTTCCAGTAGGTTTACCTACTAAACTTGAGGTAGTAATGATGTTCATAACATCATTCGATTCATATATATAAAACTATCTTATTCGAAGGTTTAAACTCGTAATCACTAGAACATAGTTTAGTTAATTCTAAACTTGTTCGCAAACAAAAGTTAATCCTTCTAACTTGACTTTTAAAATTAACTAAACACATGTTCTATATCTATATGATATGCTAACTTAATGATTTAAAACCTGGAAACACGAAAAACACCGTAAAACCGGATTTACGCCGTCGTAGTAACACCGCGGGCTGTTTTCGGTTAGTTAATTAAAAACTATGATAAAATTTGATTTAAAAGTTGTTATTCTGAGAAAATGATTTCTATTATGAACATGAAACTATATCCAAAAATTATGGTTAAACTCAAAGTGGAAGTATGTTTTCTAAAATGGTCATCTAGACGTCGTTCTTTCGACTGAAATGACTACCTTTACAAAAACGACTTGTAACTTATTTTTCCGACTATAAACCTATACTTTTTATGTTTATATTCATAAAATAGAGTTCAATATGAAACCATAGCAATTTGATTCACTCAAAACGGATTTAAAATGAAGAAGTTATGGGTAAAACAAGATTGGATAATTTTTCTCATTTTAGCTACGTGAAAATTGGTAACAAATCTATTCCAACCATAACTTAATCAACTTGTATTGTATATTATGTAATCTTGAGATACCATAGACACGTATACAATGTTTCGACCTATCATGTCGACACATCTATATATATTTCGGAACAACCATAGACACTCTATATGTGAATGTTGGAGTTAGCTATACAGGGTTGAGGTTGATTCCAAAATATATATAGTTTGAGTTGTGATCAATACTGAGATACGTATACACTGGGTCATGGATTGATTCAAGATAATATTTATCGATTTATTTCTGTACATCTAACTGTGGACAACTAGTTGTAGGTTACTAACGAGGACAGCTGACTTAATAAACTTAAAACATCAAAATATATTAAAAGTGTTGTAAATATATTTTGAACATACTTTGATATATATGTATATATTGTTATAGGTTCGTGAATCAACCAGTGGCCAAGTCTTACTTCCCGACGAAGTAAAAATCTGTGAAAGTGAGTTATAGTCCCACTTTTAAAATCTAATATTTTGGGATGAGAATACATGCAGGTTTTATAAATGATTTACAAAATAGACACAAGTACGTGAAACTACATTATATGGTTGAATTATCGAAATCGAATATGCCCCTTTTTATTAAGTCTGGTAATCTAAGAATTAGGGAACAGACACCCTAATTGACGCGAATCCTAAAGATAGATCTATTGGGCCTAACAAACCCCATCCAAAGTACCGGATGCTTTAGTACTTCAAAATTTATATCATATCCGAAGGGTGTCCCGGAATGATGGGGATTTTCTTATATATGCATCTTGTTAATGTCGGTTACCAGGTGTTCACCATATGAATGATTTTTATCTCTATGTATGGGATGTGTATTGAAATATAAAATCTTGTGGTCAATTGTTACGATTTGATATATATAGGTTAAACCTATAACTCACCAACATTTTTGTTGACATTTAAAGCATGTTTATTCTCAGGTGAATATTAAGAGCTTCCGCTGTTGCATACTAAAATAAGGACAAGATTTGGAGTCCATGCTTGTATGATATTGTGTAAAAACTGCATTCAAGAAACTGATTTCGATGTAACATATTTGTATTGTAAACCATTATGTAATGGTCGTGTGTAAACAGGATATTTTAGATTATCATTATTTGATAATCTACGTAAAGTTTTTTAAACCTTTATTTATTAAATAAAGGTTATGGTTTGTCTAACAACCCGTCCTAATCCTCCTGGATGAAGTCATTAACATTTGGTTCCATTGCAATGATCGACTCCAAGTAATGTCCTTAACATGAGCAAATGCACAGCGGAAGACTTAATTTATACCTGAGAATAACATGCTTTAAAATGTCAACATAAAGTTGGTGAGATATATAGGTTTGATGCTAGCAGCGTTATAACTATGGACCACAAGATTTCATATATTTCAACATAGTACACTCGCAAGTGTATGAAAAGCATTCTAAGTTTGTTGAGAACCTGGTAACCAAACTTTACAAGTATAAAAACAGCACACATTCCCTTTATATATAATCGCACTACACCGTACCAAGTGTAGCCACCTAAACGAAGTACTGTGCAACCGTTGAAAACTGGTCGTCCAGCCCGGTTGGGGATGTCAGCCAGATAGATCTATCAACAGGATTCGCGTTTACACTGGCCCATGTAATTAATAGTTACCAAGTTATAGGGAGATATGCAGTGGTACAACTCAACGTAGAACGTAATTTTAGTCACTTGTGTCCATAACGTAAATCATTTATAAAAGTAGCGCATGTATTCTCAGCCCAAAAATATTTAGAGTTTAAAAGGGGACTATATACTCACCATACTGTATTTTGTAGTAAAAATACATATAACATCATTGATCAAGTGTAGGGTTGGCCTCGGATTCACGAACCTATATTAATACTATATATATTAACACGTATAATCGTAATCAAATAAGTTCATATATTATATCTTAAATTATATATCTTATATATTTAATTTGTATATTTTAAACTAATTAATCTTTATATAGTTTAATATTATATTTAAAATTAATAATTTGTTATATGTAGATAATTTTTATATATATAATTATATGTAATATTATGGTAGTTGGAGTATATATACACCTATATAGAAAATATTTATTTGTTATAATAATTTTGTTAATATAAAAGTAGTATTCATAACAATAATAATAATAATAATAATAATAATAATAATAATAATAATAATAATAATAATAATAATAATAATAATAATAATAATAATAATAATAATAATAATAATCATAATATTAATAATAATAATAATAATAATGGAAATGAGAAGAAAATGTATACCCTAAAAATAAATGCATAAGATGAGACTCGAACCCAAGACCTCTTGCTTCCCTAACACACACTCAAACCATCTGAGCTATCCCGTTTTCTGTTTATAACCTCCGACTAACACAATTTAATCCGTAAGTTTTCTATTAGAATCAACACTCAAGCCCAGATATGTGATTGTGTGTTCTCGGCCCAAGTGCAACTCACGGCCCAATAGAAAATTAAAAGGCTCCGGCCTGTTTAACGATTTGATCTCAGCCCAACAATGATTAATCACAACCCATATCAGTTTTTTTCTTCTTATGATTAATTAAATAAAAAAAAATGGTAGGGGCCTGGGTTCGAACCTAGGACCTCTAGAATATCACAATTACTCCAAACCACTCGACTGTCTTCGTTTTTCATGATTAAGATCACACGAAATATTTATTTAATCCACTGTTTCTGTTTTCTCCCTTTTCTTTTTCACAAAATAAGTCGACCAGAGTACATACAAAAATCATAATAGCGAATTTTATCATCTATTATTTTTAAATCAGTATCATCATCATTTCTTCTTCGTTTCATTATCATCACCATCATCTTAACCGCATCCTTATTATAATCGTTATCGTCATCACTATGTGACACCATCATCATCATCGAGTCATCGTCTTCGATTCCTTTCACCATCAACCTCTCGCTTTCACTATTCATCATCCTCAACATCTTAATCATTACGATCACGTTATTACTATCATCTTCTCATCGTTAACAAGTATTGTTCATCTTCTCCGTCATATAAACCGTCACTGTATCATCTTCGTGCTCGAACTAAAACAGAAAATAGTATCGCTTAATAGGGTTTTACAGTGGTGGTTTTGTGATGATTTTAATAGAAACAGAAGCCGTAATTTAGATGGGGTTACTACAGCTGTAACGATGGGCGTGGTGGTGTGTGTTTAGTGAAGATGGTGGTCCGAACAAGATAAAAGTACCGCATGTGGGTGTTGGTTTTTCATGACAGAGAAAACTGAAACAATGGGTATCGATGATTTATGGGGTTTCTCTTGGTGGAGATGGTGTTTACAAACAGTAACAATAACCAAGGTTTTAGAGTAATAGCAAGGTTTACGGTTTAAAGATGGGTTTGGGGAGATATTTTCGCAGCTGAGATAGAAACATTTACAGCAGTTGTTTTGCTGTTTTGGCGGCCATTAGTGATTAGAAACCCAACCGATGAAGTGGCGGATTAGGGTGGTGTTAAATGGTGGTTTGCTTGATGGTTTAAACCGAACAAGAAGGTGTTGTTTAATGATTGGTTATCGGGTGCACAAGAGAAAGAGAGAGAAGTGAAGATGACTTGAAGATGTATTAACAGAAACCGAAGTAAATGGGTTGGTTTAGGGGTGTCCCAAAAGGTGGTGATGGCTTGTCGAAGTAAGTTAGAAGCAGGAACATGTGTAGTTGGTAAGTGGGTTTGATACTGATATTGTATGCATATATAATCATATATAGCTGATATGTAAAGTAGAAAAACACTGTATCACTTATAATATAATAATAGAATTCAGTGAATCATAATTTAAGTAAAGTATCCAACAGTTTAGCCATCGATGATTTGTCTTCTCCTACCGACAGTTTTCCCCGGAGTTTTATATCGTGTCCATTGCTAAACACTTAATGTATAAAAGTGTTCCTAAAAATTCCCAAATTTTTAAATTAAATAAATTTAATTATTCCACTCATTAACCGCTTGAAACCTGATCAAAAGGGTTCGATAATTATTTATTTTCTGTTCCAATTTATATGTACGGAGTACTAATATTTAAACTGAAAAGGATAAAAATATTTTTAATAAATCTAGAATCTTCGTGATCAATTTACACTCCAACTTTTATTTCAATTCTTCATGAACATGTACAATATCTATATTAGAGCTAACAAAACATCAACTGAGTGCTATCGATATTTGCCAATTAAGCTCGAAATCATTCATTTTCCATTTACTCTCTTTATATATAATCAGTTTTAAATAACAAGTTTTATCACATAAATATATATTATATATTTTTAAATAAATAGATTTAATATTATTTTATATATTTCCAAGTAGTATTTATATACACATTTATATATACACACATATATATATGTATCTATTTACAATTAGTTGTTCATGAATCGTCATGCATGGTCAAAGAGTAACTGATTATCCGAAATATAGATTTCAAATTTTCTAGACTCAATGTTACAGATTTTGCTTATCGTTTCAGAAACATATAAAGTTTAAGGTTTAAATTTGGTCGAAAATTTCTGGGTCATTACAGTACCTACCCGTTAAAGAAATTTCGTCCCCGAAATTTGATAGAGGTCGTCATAGATAACAATAAGAATGTTTTCATGACGAATACGAGAAAATAATGGAGTTTTATCATTATTGAGAGATATAGATAAAACAATTCGATCATGTGAAGCGCACGAGTGAAGCTATCACAAAAGAGTGAAATGAGTAAATAAATATATTCGTTTCAACCGATGACATGGTTATGATTTATTTCCGGGATTCGCGGAATTTAAAGAAAATCTTACGTAACAAGATTTGGTTCTTCGGCAATTTTGAAAATCAGAATCTTCTTTGATTAAATAAAATAATCTGTTTCGATTACTCTGTCGGATATTTCACTATAAATCTACCCCATTTGTCTCCTTATTTTCCACAACTCACATCTTCTACTCTTTTTCCTTAATTCCTACTTTAAGACATTCATCAATATGCTCCATCCCATTCTGATCCTTGATATACTCTTAATTTTCACATCCGTCATTCTTCTCTTTCATCTACCACCAGAAGAATCTATTTACTTCTACTATACTCTTGTGTTTATAGTGTTTCTAGTTCTCCCGTGTCTCTATATTGCTATATGCATTGATATACACGGTTTGTAATTTCAGGGTTATTATCGAGCTTTATATTGTTCACTATTTTTCGGGGCTTCACGCTTTCGTTTTCTCTTCCCGACTTCGAGTCAAGCGAGTAATGGTACGGAATTCGTAGGTATGAAATTTGGAATGAACATAGCTAATGCTTTAAGAAAGAAATGGTAATGGCACGATTTTGATTTGTCAAATTACCAGAATATCCTGGAAAAGATTGAACTATCAGGATGATATGTTCTCAATATGTTTGGAGATTGGATAGAATGTAAGAGTCGTGTAACATGGCACATGATGATGGTACTGTGAATCATCACATTTCATTAGAAACTTAACATGACTTACTGTAATATAATGACGTTGATCAAGTGTCATTATATTATACTAATTCATGCATCAGTTCCCAATACTACTTCAAAACATTCCTATTTTAAACTTGAAGACTTCAGAATTTAGAAACTAACACTGTTTCTTTTATGTTGTAACACAGATGTTACAGAGTAACAAATGAGTTCAGATAAGGATAGTTGTGAGAATATCTCCAGAAATATGGGGAATATGTATAATGAAAAATATAAAGATATCTTATAATATCTAAGATAAGATGATGATGATGAAGAATATCATCTGAAAGGGTTTAGAATAAGGAGTAGGGTTCTTACTAACGGTTTCAGCAGCCTCTTTCATACTTTGCTCAATCCGTTTTCCAGTTCTAAACCTCCTCTTTTTCTGAGCTTTACCAACACACTGTACTTTTCTGTCAAACTTTTGACTTGTTAAAGTCGTTTACTGTTTTTGCTGCTTCATCAGCAATTCAAGAACTACTTCGCAGTTCAGGGTGTTTTTCAGAAACTTCACATTCGGAGTATGTAATTCTTAGGGATAGACGTTATAGGTATGACGGGAGAAATTCTGCAAGATTTTCAAAATACTGATTGCGAGTTCTGCCAAAGAAACGACGAGCTGCTGGTACATCGAGAAGTCGGAGTTAACTTGCTGAAACTGTGACAAAATTGGTTACTTTAGAAAGGAATCGTAAGGTTGTTTTTGCTAATAAATGATAAAGGATTCAACACGGGTACGTGTTAAGCTATGACTTTGGGTTCGAGAGTTTTTTTTTCAAGTGCATAATTATATGCAAAGATCTCTTCTTCCGTAGATGAAGTGCGGTTGGTTCAATTTCTTGATTGAGGTGTTTTCAAGAATCATGAAAGATTTGAACGCGAATTGTAACTGTCGAGGTACAAATGAGGTTTAAGATGAAATCAAGTGGCAAACTTGAAAAATTGTTTTAGTTTCATATGTTATAATCAACATTTTAATTCATTTTAATTGTCCAAAGTTAGCAGTCCAATAGTCCGATTGTCCAATGGTCCAATAATTTCATATATAAATTAAATATATAATATTCGAATTAATTAATACGTATCGTGACCCGTGTACCGGTCTCAGTATTGATCACAACTCAAACCATATATATATTTTGGAATCAACTCCAACCCTGTATAGCCAACCCCAACATTCACATATAGAGTGTCTACGGTTGTTCCGAAATATATATATAGATGGGTCGATATGATAGATCGAAACCTTGCATACGTGTCCCGTTATTTATAGTGCGTAAAATAAATAAATATATATCAAGACCCGTGTACAACGTATTGTCTCAGAATTAATCCGACGTATTGTGTACATGTGTCCCGATTTAAAGTGCGTAAAAGTAAATAACAGAAATAAAATTGCGATAAATGTAATACGGAATTAACAGTTAGCTGGGAACAGTTAGCTAGGAACAGTTAGCATGGAATCTTAACAGAATTCATCATCGTTAATTTGTTTGTTTCTAACACTTTTTATTTTGTCCAATGTTTTTCTTTGTTATGCCACTTGTTGGATTCCGATAGGTCAAAATCCAAATATGTAATTTGAAAAAAAATGATTGTTCTGTGGTGAACGGATACGTATATCGGTAGTTGTAAATAGGATAGTAAATGACTGTTGAATCAGATTTGAAGAATGTACAGTGTAACTTATTAATGTGAAATCTAAATATTCCTCGGGTACTACCTACCCGTTAAGATATTTTCATCATTAATAGTTTGTACGAAAGAATTTTTAATTACACTCTTTACGAAAATATACTTGCATATATATTTTCTTCGGATGTAATTATGAAGTTAATGAGTCAATAGGATATGAAACTCATTTGATTTGTTGTTATTACTAGATTATATGATCTCTAAAACATTAGAGATTACATAATCGTCATGTCGAACGAAGATAAATGAGGTAGAACGATACGTAAAGCGAAGATAATCGATGTAGAACGATATGTAGAACGAAGATCATACTCAGAGTACAGATGGTGATATTGAAGGGTGTGATGTTGATATCCGAGGCATAAATTATGACGTTGAGGTTTACGACGCGGTTGTGGTTGAGTGTAATAAGGGTACTGTTGGCGTTGATGGTGGTGGTTTTGATTATGCTGCTGCTGGTGTTTGCAACCTTCGCACCATGTTTTCCAAAGCCGTCACGCGAGAACGAAGTTCGTTAACTTCTGCTAGTACACCGGGATGATTGGCGGTTGGAGTGAGCGAATGAACAAGATCTGAAATATGGGATAGTATATAATCGTGACGAGATACTCTAGAAATGAGAGAGAAAATGGTTTCTTGAACAGGTTCGTCGGTAAGTGCTTCAGGTTCATCGTCAAAGGGCAATTTGGTGGATAGAAAGGATCCTCGATGTGAAATGATTTTCGGATATCGGATGATATTCGAACTATATAGGATATATATATATATATATATATATATATATATATATATATATATATATATATATATATATATATATATATATATATATATATAGTACTAAAGATTTCGTAGGATACAGAGAGATTTACGGCATAAGTCAGGCAATTCTACAGTAACAGATACGCTAAGATATGAATTTTGTCTATACACTATCAATGCAGTAAATGCAGTAAGATGTATCTAGACTTATGACTGATAAGTAGGCAAAGATGATAAGCAGATGATTTTCGAGTAGATATGATAAGCAAAACTTTTGACATGTAGACACGGTCAAAGTCCAGACTCATTAATGTATCCTAACAACTACTAGTCAGACACACTAATGCAAGACCTGGTTCGCTAAGACCACCGATCTGATACCAACTCTAACAACCCGTCCTAATCCTCCTGGATGAAGTCATTAACATTTGGTTCCATTGCGATGATCGACTCCAAGTAATGTCCTTAACATGAGCAAATGCACAGCGGAAGACTTAATTTATACCTGAGAATAACATGCTTTAAAATGTCAACATAAAGTTGGTGAGATATATAGGTTTGATGCTAGCAGCGTTATAACTATGGACCACAAGATTTCATATATTTCAACATAGTACACTCGCAAGTGTATGAAAAGCATTCTAAGTTTGTTGAGCACCTGGTAACCAAACTTTACAAGTATAAAAACAGCACACATTCCCTTTATATATAATCGCACTACACCGTACCAAGTGTAGCCACCTAAACGAAGTACTGTGCAACTGTTGAAAACTGGTCGTCCAGCCCAGTTGGGGATGTCAGCCCGATAGATCTATCAACAGGATTCGCGTTTACACTGGCCCATGTAATTAATAGTTACCAAGTTATAGGGAGATATGCAGTGGTACAACTCAACGTAGAACGTAATTTTAGTCACTTGTGTCCATAACATAAATCATTTATAAAAGTAGCGCATGTATTCTCAGCCCAAAAATATTTAGAGTTTAAAAGGAGACTATATACTCACCATACTGTATTTTGTAGTAAAAATACATATAACATCATTGATCAAGTGTAGGGTTGGCCTCGGATTCACGAACCTATATTAATACTATATATATTAACACGTATAATCGTAATCAAATAAGTTCATATATTATATCTTAAATTATATATCTTATATATTTAATTTGTATATTTTAAACTAATTAATCTTTATATAGTTTAATATTATATTTAAAATTAATAATTTGTTATATGTAGATAATTTTTATATATATAATTATATGTAATATTATGGTAGTTGGAGTATATATACACCTATATAGGAAATATTTATTTGTTATAATAATTTTGTTAATATAAAATTAGTATTCATAACAATAATAATAATAATAATAATAATAATAATAATAATAATAATAATAATAATAATAATAATAATAATCATAATATTAATAATAATAATAATAATAATAATAATAATAATAATGGAAATGAGAAGAAAATGTATACCCTAAAAATAAATGCATAAGATGAGACTCGAACCCAAGACCTCTTGCTTCCCTAACACACACTCAAACCATCTGAGCTATCCCGTTTTCTGTTTATAACCTCCGACTAACACAATTTAATCCGTAAGTTTTCTATTAGAATCAACACTCAAGCCCAGATATGTGATTGTGTGTTCTCGGCCCAAGTGCAACTCACGGCCCAATAGCAAATTAAAAGGCTCCGGCCTGTTTAACGATTTGATCTCAGCCCAACAATGATTAATCACAACCCATATCAGTTTTTTTCTTCTTATGATTAATTAAATAAAAAAAATGGTAGGGGCCTGGGTTCGAACCTAGGACCTCTAGAATATCACAATTACTCCAAACCACTCGACTGTCTTCGTTTTTCATGATTAAGATCACACGAAATATTTATTTAATCCACTATTTCTGTTTTCCCCCTTTTCTTTTTCACAAAATAAGTCGACCAGAGTACATACAAAAATCATAATTGCGAATTTTATCATCTATTATTTTTAAATCAGTATCATCATCATTTCTTCTTCGTTTCATTATCATCACCATCATCTTAACCGCATCCTTATCATAATCGTTATCGTCATCACTATGTGACACCATCATCATCATCGAGTCATCGTCTTCGATTCCTTTCACCATCAACCTCTCGCTTTCACTATTCATCATCCTCAACATCTTAATCATTACGATCACGTTATTACTATCATCTTCTCATCGTTAACAAGTATTGTTCATCTTCTCCATCATATAAACCGTCACTGTATCATCTTCGTGCTCGAACTAAAACAGAAAACAGTATCGCTTAATAGGGTTTTACAGTGGTGGTTTTGTGATGATTTTAATAGAAACAGAAGCCGTAATTTAGATGGGGTTACTACAGCTGTAACGATGGGCGTGGTGGTGTGTGTTTGGTGAAGATGGTGGTCCAAACAAGATAAAAGAACCGCAGGTGGGTGTTGGTTTTTCATGACAGAGAAAACTGAAACAATGGGTATCGATGATTTATGGGGTTTCTCTTGGTGGAGATGGTGTTTACAAACAGTAACAACAACCAAGGTTTTAGAGTAATAGCAAGGTTTACGGTTTAAAGATGGGTTTGGGGAGATATTTTCGCAGCTGAGACAGAAACATTTACAGCAGTTGTTTTGCTGTTTTGGCGGCCATTAGTGATTAGAAACCCAACTGATGAAGTGGCGGATTAGGGTGGTGTTAAATGGTGGTTTGCTTGATGGTTTAAACCGAACAAGAAGGTGTTGTTTAATGATTGGTTATCGGGTGCACAAGAGAAAGAGAGAGAAGTGAAGATGACTTGAAGATGTATTAAAAGAAACCGAAGTAAATGGGTTGGTTTAGGGGTGTCCCAAAAGGTGGTGATGGCTTGTCGAAGTAAGTTAGAAGCAGGAACATGTGTAGTTGGTAAGTGGGTTTGATACTGATATTGTATGCATATATAATCATATATAGCTGATATGTAAAGTAGAAAAACACTGTATCACTTATAATATAATAATAGAATTCAGTGAATCATAATTTAAGTAAAGTATCCAACAGTTTAGCCATCGATGATTTGTCTTCTCCTACCGACAGTTTTCCCCGGAGTTTTATATCGTGTCCATTGCTAAACACTTAATGTATAAAAGTGTTCCTAAAAATTCCCAAATTTTTAAATTAAATAAATTTAATTATTCCACTCATTAACCGCTTGAAACCTGATCAAAAGGGTTCGATAATTATTTATTTTCTGTTCCAATTTATATGTATGGAGTACTAATATTTAAACTGAAAAGGATAAAAATATTTTTAATAAATCTAGAATCTTCGTGATCAATTTACACTCCAACTTTTATTTCAATTCTTCATGAACATGTACAATATCTATATTAGAGCTAACAAAACATCAACTGAGTGCTACCGATATTTGCCAATTAAGCTCGAAATCATTCATTTTCCATTTACTCTCTTTATATATAATCAGTTTTAAATAACAAGTTTTATCACATAAATATATATTATATATTTTTAAATAAATAGATTTAATATTATTTTATATATTTCCAAGTAGTATTTATATACACATTTATATATACACACATATATATATGTATCTATTTACAATTAGTTGTTCATGAATCGTCATGCATGGTCAAAGATTAACTGATTATCCGAAATATAGATTTCAAATTTTCTAGACTCAATGTTACAGATTTTGCTTATCATTTCGGAAACATATAAAGTTTAAGGTTTAAATTTGGTCGAAAATTTCCGGGTCATTACAGTTTGTGTTAAAAATGAATGCAGTCTTTGAAAAACGTCTCATATAGAGGTCAAAATCTCGCAACGAAATCAATTAATATGGAACGTTTTTAATCAATAAGAACGGGACATTTCAGTTGGTATCCGAGCGTTGGTCTTAGAGAACCAGAATTTTGCATTAGTGTCTTATCGAGTTTGTTAGGATGCATTAGTGAGTCTGGACTTCGACCGTGTTTACTTGAAAAATGATTGCTTAACAAATTTTGTTGGAAACTATATATTTTTAACATGTGAATATTATGTGATATATTAATCTCTTAACGCGTTTGATATTATGTGATAGATGTCTACCTCTAGAAAAAGTCCCATTGACTCACCTAATAATAATGAAGAGTCAAATGTAAATTGGAATGATTCGTGGACTGATTCACAAGTTCCCGAAGAGGAACCGGAAGAAGAGTCAGAATCGGAAGAAGAATCGGAACCGGAAGAAGAATCGGAACCGGATGAAGAAATAGAACCGGTGGGGGAAATAATAAAACGGTTAAGTAAAAGAAAATCCTCAACCAATCGACCAAGGTTAACTATGGTCAATGGTGTTTCCGCCAAGGAAGCAAAATATTGGGAGGATTACCAATTCTCCGATGAATCGGATTCCGACGAGAATTCCGATGATGTTATAGAAATTACCCCAACTGAATTTAAAAAGGCAAAAGAAAATAATAAGGGAAAGGGCATAAAAATAGAGAAATCTAATTCCAACCCCGATGAACTTTATATGTATCGTCAACCCCCGAAGTCCTTAAGTTGTAACAATGACCCGGGAACCCCTAAACCACCAGGTTTTTCTAAACCAATGTGGATAACGACGGCTCGTATTAGGGGAACATCATATATCCCTAGAAACTTGGCAAAACGAACCAAAACCGAAGAAGAAGAAACAAGCGAGTCGGAATAAGATAGTTGTATTCGTGTGGTGTAATATAAGTAATATAGTGTGCTTATGCTTTATGATATATGTAAAAAAATTTCTTGTATTAATAAGTATTTTTTTTATGAATCTAACTCTTGTCTATTTTACAGTATAAAAACACAAAATGGATAGACAACCCAATATTTTAAGAGACCTACCCGGAGACATGATTGATGAAATCTTGTCTAGAGTCGGTCAGAATTCTTCGGCACAACTATTTAAGGCGAGATCAGTTTGTAAGACATTTGAAGAACGTTCCAAGAATGCCTTGGTTTATAAAAGGCTTTCGTTCGAAAGATGGGGGATATCACATTGGGAAATCCATAAGTTACGATGTGTTTACTTTGACGCATATATTGCGGGGAACCCAAATGCTATTTTACGCAATGGGTTAAGAAATTATTTTGACTCAATATATCCGAATATTGGACTTCGTGATTTAGAAAAAGCGGCTAACATGCAACATAAAGAAGCATGTTATGCTTACGGATTAGTAATGTTCGCTTATCACCAAAGTGAGAACAAGAACATCGGGCTACAACTGTTAAACAAAATGTTCCCACAAGTGACGGAGTCGGTAATTGGGGTAAGAAATGAGGTTTTTAGATTGTTACGGGACTGTTGGACATTACGTAACCCTCGTCCCTTTGACGACGTCACAATACGCTGTCTTATCAACGGCCATAACGGTTATGTTCCACAAGACCAAGGATGAGAAGTAGTCCTAGTAAAACCAGAATGCATGACTTGTTTCTGGACGTATGAATTACGTGTCTTTATTGCCTTTGCTGAACGACTTGTGTACTAGCTAGAATTATCTTCACAACTATCTTGTATCAAAGTTATTGTGTGCTATATTTCATGCTTTATGTAAAATAAGCGGTATTGTAAGTTTGTAAAATATTGTATAAAAGTTTGAACGCGAAATATTATTATAATCAGTTTTTCATATAGAATTGTAGTAGTTGAATTGTATATTAGCTACTAAGTATGAACTTAACGGGTAGGTACTACCCGAATTTAAACTTATAAAACACTAATATGAAGAAAAAGCTTTTATAAATGAGTTCATATTATGCTACGAAATACTATTAACTACTCTTAATATTCTGTATGATTAACTTGTTCCATTTGACTATTTTGAAGGAAATGGCACCGACTACTCGACACACCGTGAATATGAATGAAGAGGAATTCCGTACTTTTCTAGCTTCAAACATAGCCGCAGTACAGGCTGCGCTACATACCAAGAATAACCTTGGATGTAGCAGTACAGGAAATCGTGTAGGATGCACCTACAAAGAATTCACTGCCTGCAAACCTTTGGAATTTGATGGAACCGAAGGACCGATCGGATTGAAACGGTGGACCGAGAAGGTCGAATCGGTGTTTGCCATAAGTAAGTGTACTGAAGAGGACAAAGTAAAGTACGCTACGCATACCTTCACAGGTTCTACGTTAACATGGTGGAATACCTATCTAAAGCAAGTGGGACAAGACGATGCGTACGCACTACCGTGGTCAGCATTCAAGCACTTGATGAGCGAGAAGTACCGTCCCAGAACCGAGGTCAATAAGCTCAAGACAGAACTTAGAGGGTTACGAACCCAAGGATTTGATATTACCACGTACGAAAGACGATTCACAGAATTGTGCTTATTGTGTCCGGGAGCATTCGAAGATGAGGAAGAGAAGATTGACGCGTTTGTGAAAGGATTACCGGAAAGAATCCAAGATGATATAAGTTCACATGAGCCCACCTCCATACAACAGGCATGTAGAATGGCTCACAAACTAGTGAACCAGATTGAAGAAAGAATTAAAGAACAGACTGCTGAAGAGGCCAATGTGAAGCAAGTCAAAAGAAAGTGGGAGGAAAACGGTGATAAGAATCACCAATACAACAACAACAGCAATTACAACAATAATCGCAACAATTATCCCAACAATCGCAACATCAATCGCAACTACAACAAACGACCCAACAACAACAACAACAACATCAACTACAACAATCATCCCAACAACAATAATAACCGCAACAACAACAACAATCAGAAGCAACTATGCCAAAGGTGTGAAAAGTATCACTCGGGGTTCTGCACCAAATTTTGCAACAAGTGTAAAAGAAATGGTCATAGCGCGGTGAAGTGTGAGGTCTACGGACCAGGGGTTAATAGAACAAAAGGAACAAATGGTGTCGGAATGAGTAATGGCGGAGCAAGTAGTGTCAGAGCAAGTTATGCCAATGTAGTTTGTTATAAATGTGGAAAACCGGGCCACATTATTAGAAATTGCCCGAACCAGGAGAACACGAATGGACAAGGCCGCAGAAGAGTTTTCAATATTAATGCGGCAGAGGCACAAGAAGACCCGGAGCTTGTTACGGGTACGTTTCTTATTGACAATAAATCTGCTTACGTTTTATTTGATTCGGGTGCGGATAGAAGCTATATGAGTAGAGATTTTTGTGCTAAATTAAGTTGTCCATTGACGCCTCTGGTGAAAGGAATCCGAAACTAATCATCCGGACGTTGTCCATATTGATTACAAACGAATTACAATAGTTGATAACATTGCGAGGTACTTGCCCTCTATATGATACATCTTACAAACGTTGCATTTATTCTTAAAAGGCAATCTATAGTTACATCCATAATTGACATATTCGCCTGACATTTCATAATATTCAAATGACCTAAACCGCCATTTACTTAATAATAGTCTCTATGAACTTCAATGACTCGAATGCAACGCCTTATGATATAAGTCCTTAATGGCCTCAAGTAGTATCCTTAGTACGAGATAATGCACAGCGGAAGACTTAATTCATACCTGAGAATAACATGCTTTAAAATGTCAACATAAAGTTGGTGAGATATAGGTTTAATGTCGACAGCGATATAAATATAGACCACAAGATTTCATATATAAACATTTTAATAAAAATATTCTAAGTGGTTGAGCACTTGGTAACCATACTTAACAATTAATCACGTCGCATATTCCCTTTAATATGAAATCTTACTACACTGTACCAAGTGTAGTCACGAAACGAAGTACTGTGCAACCGTTGAATACTGGTCATCCAGTCCGGTTGGGGTTGTCAGGCCCGATAGATCTATCAACAGGATTCGCGTTTACAATACCGCTGTAAATATTAGTTACCAAGCTACAGGGAAGTATGCCAGTGGTACAACTCAACGTAGAATATATTTTTCAGTTACTTGTGTCCATATCGTAAAACATAAAATACATGTATTCTCATCCCGAAATATTTAGAGTTTAAAAGTGGGACTATATACTCACTTTCGTCTTGAAGATATATATAATTTGACTTGGTCTCCGGTTGATATCACGAACCTATCCATATATAATATATCAATACCTTTTCTTTTTAAACAAACGTCACATATATATACTTGTTATACTTTTAATACTTTGAATAATTCCTTAGTCCGTAGTTAGCAGCTCGTTGTTAGTAATTCAATTTTAATGGTTCATTTTTAGATGTTTAATATACCCGCAATGAAATAAATAAAACCCCCAACGAAATAAATAAAACCCCATCGTATATGTATTGGTCGAGATTAATCTTGACCCACGGTACCGGTGTTGTCAAATGACGTGTTGCGTACATAAAGTACCGGTGTTGTCAAATGACGTGTTGCGTACAAACATGGGATCTTATGATTAATCTTCTCGTGTTGTTTACGGGTGATCCTGAACCATATAAAATTGAATTATAAGTACATATATATAAAATATCATGTTATCTTAGAAATATGTGATTTATTTAATTTTTCCCAATTAATCCCGAAGTTAAACAAGTCTAGGATAACCAATTTTGTTTCGGTCATAGTTTCTTCGTTACAAATCCGTTTTCGTTGATTCAACTTGACATCTCCTTGGATCGAGTCCCTCTTTAAGACTATGAACTGAAAATACCTTGGTTTGTATTCAAAATCACACGGCATAGGTGAAACTTTAGTGAAACTTATGAAGTTAAACATTTTTGTTACAAAAAAATAACACTTAATGACCATTTTTCTAAAAATACTTATACTTTGAATTAAATCATGAAATTTTTATGTGTTATCATATTCATAGTAAAAATTATTTTTCCAGAAAATAAACCTCCAATTCAAAGTTTAAAATGGTTTTTAATTATCCAACCCAAAACAGTCCCCGGTTGCACTCCGACGTCGTAAAAACAGTTTTTAAGATATTCTTTGAAAAACCAAGTTATACCTTGTTAAGTTAGCATATATTTAAGTTATATTACAGGTCTTGAAGTATTTTAAAAGTTAAGTTAGAAGGATCTATTTAGTTTGCAAACAAGTTTGAAAACTTTCAAACTATGTTCTTGTTGTTAAAATTGTATACCACAAAATATGATAGCTATATATATATATGAATCGAATAAGGGTATGAACATAGATACTACCTCAAGTTCCTTAGACAAGGTTGCTGTAAAAGAGGAGTAAAAAGCTAGAACCAAAAGGGTGATGGAATTGGATGAAAGATTGGAAGTAAGTTTGTGTTCTTGGAAGGATTTCTTGAAGTATTTTTGTATGGTTTTCTTATGGTGTTTAAGTAAGGTTTTTGAAGCTAAATGATGGGGAAAATGCTTGGAGATGATCAAGTATGAAGTTAAGAGTATTTTGAGAGAGAAATGGAAGTGTAAGTATGAGAAAATGGGGTGAAGAAATGGTGTGCATGCATAAAAACGTTTTTAGGTTATAAAGGAAAAAAAAAATACCTAACTTTGTTTTCTTGCTAAATAATTCATGCTACTTGACAAATGGTTGGTTCCACATGTTTCTTAATCATTTAAGGCTGCTAAGGAGCAGATTTTTATTGGTATATACCAATAGTAAATACATCTAGAAGCTGCGTATGATACGGGTACATATACCCTAGGTATACATATAGAAATCTTTGAGAAAACGGAACGAGGATTCAAATATAGCTATCTTTTGTAAATATACTTATATTGTTTTATGTATTTAAGTCTTTAAAAGTGATTAAATACATTACTTATACGATATATGTATAAACATTATAGGTCATAAGTATTTAAGTCAAATAACGTTACGTATGGTTATCGTTTTGAAAACTTAAGTTAGTAGTTTCAAAATATACTTATAACTTATTGTTATTAATACAAAATGAGATATTAAAACATTCTTAGATCATGTTAAATATGTATATATACATATATATACACAAACGTATAATTATCATATATTGTATAGTTCGTGATATCATCGGTCAAACTAGACGGTCAAACGTTGTGTAAAACTCTTTTCGAAAACATAAGTCTCAACAATTTGGATTGCTTATCATGTTGGTAAGGTTTAATTTATGTAAATATTAATCTTATGAGTATAGAACGATCGAAAAAGTGCGGGTCAACTTTAGGGTTTTTGCTTATCGTGTCGGAACCATATAGAGATTAGAGTTTAAATTTGGTCGGAAATTTCCGGGTCGTTACAGTACCCACCCGTTAAAGAAATTTCGTCCTCGAAATTTGGTAGAGGTTGTCATAAATAACAATAGGAATGTTTTCATGACGAATATGAGGTAATAATTAAATTTTATCATTATTGAAAGATTTAGATAAAACGATTCGGTTATGTGAGACGCACGAGCGAAGCTATCACAAAAGAGTGAAATGAGTAAATATAGAATTGTTGTAACCGATGACGTGATTATGATCGATTTCCGGGATTTAAGGGTTTTAAAGAAAATCTTATGTAATAAGATTTAGTTTTGCGGCGATCAGGATCTTCTTTGATTTAACGCGGCAATCTGTTTTGATTTCTTTGCCGAATATTTCACTATAAATTTACCTCCTTCCCTTTCTTTCTTCCCACATCTTCTATTCTTTCTCTTTAGTTCCTACTTTAAGACATTCGCTAATATGCTCCTTCCCATTCTAATCCTTGTTATATTTCTAACTTTCATATCTTTCATTCTTCTTTTTCATCTATCACCAGAAGAATCTATTCTCTTTTATCCTTTCCTTGGAATTATAATGTTTTTAATTCTCCCGTGCCTTTACGTTGCAATACGTATTGATATGCACGGTTTGTAGTTTCGGGGTTGTTGTTAGGTTTTATACCTTCCCTTATATTTCGATGTTCCTACTCCCGTCCCTTAAAATCATTGTCATCCACAGTTAATGCTCTCTCTTATTTGCTGTGGTTTATGTTCCTATTTCTATTCTGAGGTTTTGTCCCTTCGTTTCTTCTTCCCGTCCTCGAGCCAAGCGAACAATGGTCCGAAATTCGTAGGTAGGAAATTTGGAATGAACCTAGCTATTGGTTTTAGAATGAAATTGTAATGACACGATCTTGATTCGTTAAATTACTCGAATATTCCGGAAAAATAGAACTATCAAGGTGATACGTTCTAATATGTTTGGAGACTTGATAGAATGTAAGAGCCGTGTAACATGGCACATGATGACGGTACTGTGAATCATCACATTCCATTAGAAACTTAACATGACTTACTGTAATATAATAAAGTTGATCAAGTTTCATTATATTATACTAATTCATGCATCAGTTCCCAACACTACTTCAAATCATTTATATTTTAATCTCGGAGGTTTCAGAATTTAGAAATTAACACAGTTTCTTTTATATTGTAACGCAGATGTTACGGAGAGATAAATGATCGCAGATAGGAATAGTTGTAAAAATATCTCCAGAAATATGAAAAATATGTATAACGAATGATATGAAGATATCTTATAATATCTAAGATAAGATGATGATGAAAAATATCATCCGGGCAAGGTTTTGAATAAAGAGTAGGGTTCTTACTGACGGTTTCAGGAGGTACGGAATCGTTTGTATTCTTTGAGAGCAGGTTCAGTCCCTGTGATTTATCCACAGCCTCTTTCATACTTTGCTTCATCCGTTTTCTAGTTCCAAACTTTTTTTTTTTTCAGCTTTACCACCTTACTATTCTTTGTCATCAAACTTTTGACCGTTAAAGTCGTTTACAGTTTTTGCTGCTTCGTTAGCATTTCAAGAACTATTTCATAGTCCCGGGTGTTTTTCAGAAACTTCACGTTCAAATTATGAAATTCTTAGGGATAGACATTATAGATATGATGGAAGAAGTTCCGGGAGATTTTCAAAATAATGATTGTTGATTTCGCCAAAAGGATAACGATCTGCTGGTGCACCTGTTGATGTTGTCGAGGGATATAAAAGGTTTTCCGGTAATGACGGCGAAAGGACAAGGTATAAATATCATGATTATAATAGAAATAATCTCACTGAAAAGTCGAAGTGGAGCTGTGACAAAATTAGCTTCTTGAAAAGGAATTGTAGGGTTGTTCTTGCTAATAAATGGCAAAGGATTCAATACGTTATGTGTTAAATTATGAATTTGGGTTCGAGAGTTCTTCAGGTGTATAACTGTATGTATAAATCTTCATTCCGTAGGCGAGGTGCGGCGGGTTCAACTTCTCGGTCGAGGTGTTTTCAGGAATCATGAAAGGATTTGAATGCGAATTGTAATCGTCAAGTTACGAATGAGGTTTAAGATAAAATCAAGTGGCAAGCTTGAAGAATTGTTTAGCTTCATATGTTACAATCAACATTTTAATTCATTTTAATTGTCCAGAGTTAGCCGGAACAGTTAGCGTGGAATCCTTAATAGATTTTTAATTAGTTAAATCGTGTGTTTCTAACAATTTTTTTTTTTGTCCAATGTTTTCTTCTTTATGCCACTTGTTGGATTCTGGTAGGTCAAAATCCGAATATGAAATTTGATTGAAAATGGTTATTCTGGGGTGAGCGGATACGAATATCGGTGGTTGTAAGTAAGATAATAGATAACCGTTGAATCAGATTCAAGAATGTACAATATAACTTATTAATGTGAATTCTAAATATTCCTCGGGTACTACCCACCCGTTAAAATATTTTCATCATTAATAGTTTGTACGAAGGAATTTTTAATTACTATCTTTATGAAAATATACTTGCATATATATTTTATTCAGAGATAATCATAGATTTAATGAGTCAATAAGATATTAAACTCATTTGATTTATCGTTAATTCTAGATTACATAATCTCTAAGACTTTAGAAATTACATAATCGTCATACGATACGTAAAGCGAAGATAATCGATGTAGAACGATATATAGAACGAAGATCATACTCGAAGTACAGATATTGAGTCGTGTGATGTTGATATTCGAGACACAGATTGTGATGTTGAGATTTAAGGCGCGGTTGTGTTTGGGGTGATAAAGGTACTGTCGGCGTTGACGATGGTAGTACGGATTATGCTGCTGGTGCTGATGTTGGTGTTTGTAACCTTCGCACCATATTCTCCAAAACCACTACCCGAGCACGGAGTTCGTTGACTTCTTCTATTATACCGGGATGATTGACGGTTGGAACGAGCGAATGAACAAGATTTGAAATATGGGATAGTATGTAATCATGACGAGATACTCTAGAAATGAGCGAGAAAATGGTGTTTCGAATAGGTTCGCCGGTAAGTGCTTCAGGTTCATCGTTAAGAGGACAATTTGGTGGATGGAATGGATCACCTTCTTCTTGCCTCCAGAAATTTAGTATATTACGAACCCATCCCCAATTCATCCAGAATAGATGATGGGAAATTGGTTGATCCATTCCGGTAACGCTGTTCTCGGAGCTCGAATGGAAATCCATATCGGCGAAGCTATCGAAGTCGGAGGAATTTGAGCTGGATGAAGAATCCATCTTGTATGGTCGGAGAAATGAATTTTTGGTTTGGAATAGATTATAGGAGTTGGGTTTGGTACTCTTCAATACATAATTTACATATGTATATATAATATCAAAATCCCATGAATTACGGAGAATCTTTGAAATACGTCAGGCAATGTCTATAGTAACAGATACGCTAGGATATGAATTTTGTCTATACATTATCGATGCACTAAATGCAGTAAGACGTGTCTAGACTTAAGAATGATAAGCAGGCAGTTCCCTAAGGATGATAAGCAGATGATTTCCGACTAGGATTGATAAGCAAAACTTTTGACAGGCAGACACGGTCAAAGTCCAGACTCACTTAATGTATCCTAACAACTACTAGTTAGACACACTAATGCAAGGCCTGGTTCGCTAAGACCAACGCTCTGATACCAACTGAAAGGAATCCGAAACTAATCATCCGGACGTTGTCCATATTGATTACAAACGAATTACAATAGTTGATAACATTGCGAGGTACTTGCCCTCTATATGATACATCTTACAAACGTTGCATTTATTCTTAAAAGGCAATCTATAGTTACATCCATAATTGACATATTCGCCTGACATTTCATAATATTCAAATGACCTAAACCGCCATTTACTTAATAATAGTCTCTATGAACTTCAATGACTCGAATGCAACGCCTTATGATATAAGTCCTTAATGGCCTCAAGTAGTATCCTTAGTACGAGATAATGCACAGCGGAAGACTTAATTCATACCTGAGAATAACATGCTTTAAAATGTCAACATAAAGTTGGTGAGATATAGGTTTAATGTCGACAGCGATATAAATATAGACCACAAGATTTCATATATAAACATTTTAATAAAAATATTCTAAGTGGTTGAGCACTTGGTAACCATACTTAACAATTAATCACGTCGCATATTCCCTTTAATATGAAATCTTACTACACTGTACCAAGTGTAGTCACGAAACGAAGTACTGTGCAACCGTTGAATACTGGTCGTCCAGTCCGGTTGGGGTTGTCAGGCCCGATAGATCTATCAACAGGATTCGCGTTTACAATACCGCTGTAAATATTAGTTACCAAGCTACAGGGAAGTATGCCAGTGGTACAAATCAACGTAGAATATATTTTTCAGTTACTTGTGTCCATATCGTAAAACATAAAATACATGTATTCTCATCCCGAAATATTTAGAGTTTAAAAGTGGGACTATATACTCACTTTCGTCTTGAAGATATATATAATTTGACTTGGTCTCCGGTTGATATCACGAACCTATCCATATATAATATATCAATACCTTTTCTTTTTAAACAAACGTCACATATATATACTTGTTATACTTTTAATACTTTGAATAATTCCTTAGTCCGTAGTTAGCAGCTCGTTGTTAGTAATTCAATTTTAATGGTTCATTTTTAGATGTTTAATATACCCGCAATGAAATAAATAAAACCCCCAACGAAATAAATAAAACCCCATCGTATATGTATTGGTCGAGATTAATCTTGACCCACGGTACCGGTGTTGTCAAATGACGTGTTGCGTACATAAAGTACCGGTGTTGTCAAATGACGTGTTGCGTACAAACATGGGATCTTATGATTAATCTTCTCGTGTTGTTTACGGGTGATCCTGAACCATATAAAATTGAATTATAAGTACATATATATAAAATATCATGTTATCTTAGAAATATGTGATTTATTTAATTTTTCCCAATTAATCCCGAAGTTAAACAAGTCTAGGATAACCAATTTTGTTTCGGTCATAGTTTCTTCGTTACAAATCCGTTTTCGTTGATTCAACTTGCCATCTCCTTGGATCGAGTCCCTCTTTAAGACTATGAACTGAAAATACCTTGGTTTGTATTCAAAATCACACGGCATAGGTGAAACTTTAGTGAAACTTATGAAGTTAAACATTTTTGTTACAAAAAAATAACACTTAATGACCATTTTTCTAAAAATACTTATACTTTGAATTAAATCATGAAATTTTTATGTGTTATCATATTCATAGTAAAAATTATTTTTCCAGAAAATAAACCTCCAATTCAAAGTTTAAAATGGTTTTTAATTATCCAACCCAAAACAGTCCCCGGTTGCACTCCGACATCGTAAAAACAGTTTTTAAGATATTCTTTGAAAAACCAAGTTATACCTTGTTAAGTTAGCATATATTTAAGTTATATTACAGGTCTTGAAGTATTTTAAAAGTTAAGTTAGAAGGATCTATTTAGTTTGCAAACAAGTTTGAAAACTTTCAAACTATGTTCTTGTTGTTAAAATTGTATACCACAAAATATGATAGCTATATATATATATGAATCGAATAAGGTTATGAACATAGATACTACCTCAAGTTCCTTAGACAAGGTTGCTGTAAAAGAGGAGTAAAAAGCTAGAACCAAAAGGGTGATGGAATTGGATGAAAGATTGGAAGTAAGTTTGTGTTCTTGGAAGGATTTCTTGAAGTATTTTTGTATGGTTTTCTTATGGTGTTTAAGTAAGGTTTTTGAAGCTAAATGATGGGGAAAATGCTTGGAGATGATCAAGTATGAAGTTAAGAGTATTTTGAGAGAGAAATGGAAGTGTAAGTATGAGAAAATGGGGTAAAGAAATGGTGTGCATGCATAAAAACGTTTTTAGGTTATAAAGGAAAAAAAAATACCTAACTTTGTTTTCTTGCTAAATAATTCATGCTACTTGACAAATGGTTGGTTCCACATGTTTCTTAATCATTTAAGGCTGCTAAGGAGCAGATTTTTATTGGTATATACCAATAGTAAATACATCTAGAAGCTGCGTATGATACGGGTACATATACCCTAGGTATACATATAGAAATCTTTGAGAAAACGGAACGAGGATTCAAATATAGCTATCTTTTGTAAATATACTTATATTGTTTTATGTATTTAAGTCTTTAAAAGTGATTAAATACATTACTTATACGATATATATATAAACATTATAGGTCATAAGTATTTACGTCAAATAACGTTACGTATGGTTATCGTTTTGAAAACTTAAGTTAGTAGTTTCAAAATATACTTATAACTTATTGTTATTAATACAAAATGAGATATTAAAACATTCTTAGATCATGTTAAATATGTATATATACATATATATACACAAACGTATAATTATCATATATTGTATAGTTCGTGATATCATCGGTCAAACTAGACGGTCAAACGTTGTGTAAAACTCTTTTCGAAAACATAAGTCTCAACAATTTGGATTGCTTATCATGTTGGTAAGGTTTAATTTATGTAAATATTAATCTTATGAGTATAGAACGATCGAAAAAGTGCGGGTCAACTTTAGGGTTTTTGCTTATCGTGTCGGAACCATATAGAGATTAGAGTTTAAATTTGGTCGGAAATTTCCGGGTCGTTACATCTGGATAGTAAATTTTTACTCAAATTAGCAAATGGTAAATTAATTTCAGCAGATAATATATGTCGGAATCGAGAAATTAAACTGGTTAGCGAAACATTTAAGATTGACTTGATACTAGTAGAGTTAGGGAGTTTTGATGTGATAATCGGTATGGACTGGTTGAAAGAAGTGAAAGCAGAGATCGTTTGTTACAAAAATGCAATTCGCATTATACGAGAAAAAGGAAAACCCTTAATGGTGTACGGAGAAAAGGGCAACACGAAGCTACATCTTATTAGTACTTTGAAGGCACAAAAACTAATAAGAAAAGGTTGCTATGCTGTTCTAGCACACGTCGAGAAAGTACAAACTGAAGAAAAGAGCATCAATGATGTTCCCGTCGCAAAAGAATTTCCCGATGTATTTCTGAAAGAATTATCGGGATTACCCCCACATCGATCCGTTGAATTTCATATAGATCTTGTACCAGGAGCTGCACCAATAGCTCGTGCTCCTTACAGACTCGCACCCAGCGAGATGAAAGAACTGCAAAGCCAATTACAAGAACTTTTAGAGCATGGTTTCATTCGACCAAGCACATCACCGTGGGGAGCTCCTGTTTTGTTTGTCAAGAAGAAAGATGGTACATTCAGGTTGTGTATCGACTACCGAGAGTTGAACAAACTTACCATCAAGAACCGCTACCCACTACCGAGAATCGACGACTTATTTGATCAACTACAAGGCTCGTCTGTTTATTCAAAGATTGACTTACGTTCCGGGTATCATCAAATGCGGGTGAAAGAAGATGATATTCCAAAGACTGCTTTTAGAACACGTTACGGTCATTACGAGTTTATGGTCATGCTGTTTGGTTTAACTAATGCACCAGCTGTGTTCATGGACCTTATGAACCGAGTGTGTGGACCATACCTTGACAAGTTTGTCATTGTTTTCATTGATGACATACTTATTTACTCAAAGAATGACCAAGAACACGGTGAACATTTGAGAAAGGTGTTAGAAGTATTGAGGAAGGAAGAATTGTACGCTAAGTTTTCAAAGTGTGCATTTTGGTTGGAAGAAGTTCAATTCCTCGGTCACATAGTGAACAAATAAGGTATTAAGGTGGATCCGGCAAAGATAGAAACTGTTGAAAAGTGGGAAACCCCGAAAACTCCGAAACACATACGCCAGTTTTTAGGACTAGCTGGTTACTACAGAAGGTTCATCCAAGACTTTTCCAGAATAGCAAAACCCTTGACTGCATTAACGCATAAAGGGAAGAAATTTAAATGGAATGATGAACAAGAGAAAGCGTTTCAGTTATTGAAGAAAAAGCTAACTACGGCACCTATATTGTCATTGCCTGAAGGGAATGATGATTTTGTGATTTATTGTGATGCATCAAAGCAAGGTCTCGGTTGTGTATTAATGCAACGAACGAAGGTGATTGCTTATGCGTCTAGACAATTGAAGATTCACGAACAAAATTATACGACGCATGATTTTGAATTAGGCGCGGTTGTTTTTGCATTAAAGACTTGGAGGCACTACTTATATGGGGTCAAAAGTATTATATATACCGACCACAAAAGTCTTCAACACATATTTAATCAGAAACAACTGAATATGAGGCAGCGTAGGTGGATTGAAATATTGAATGATTATGACTTTGAGATTCGTTACCACCCGGGGAAGGCAAATGTGGTAGCCGATGCCTTGAGCAGGAAGGACAGAGAACCCATTCGAGTAAAATCTATGAATATAATGATTCATAATAACATTACTACTCAAATAAAGGAGGCACAACAAGTGGTTTTAAAAGAGGGAAATTTAAAGGATGAAATAACCAAAGGATCGGAGAAGCATCTTAATATTCGGGAAGACGGAACCCGGTATAGGGCTGAAAGGATTTGGGTACCAAAATTTGGAGATATGAGAGAAATGGTACTTAGAGAAGCTCATAAAACCAGATACTCAATACATCCTGGAACAGGGAAGATGTACAAGGATCTCAAGAAACATTTTTGGTGGCCGGGTATGAAAGCTGATGTTGCTAAATATGTAGGAGAATGTTTGACGTGTTCTAAGGTCAAAGCTGAGCTCAGAAACCATCAGGTCTACTTCAACAACCCGAAATCCCAGAATGAAAATGGGAAAACATTACCATAGATTTCATCACTAAATTGCCAAGGACTGCAAGTGATTTTGATACTATTTGGGTAATAGTTGATCGTCTCACCAAATCAGCACACTTCCTGCCAATAAGAGAAGATGACAAGATGGAGAAGTTAGCACGACTGTATTTGAAGGAAGTCGTCTCCAGACATGGAATACCAATCTCTATTATCTCTGATAGGGATGGCAGATTTATTTCAAGATTCTGGCAGACATTACAGCAAGCATTAGGAACTCGTCTAGACATGAGTACTGCCTATCATCCACAAACTGATGGGTAGAGCGAAAGGATGATACAAACGCTTGAAGACATGCTACGAGCATGTATTATTGATTTCGGAAACAGTTGGGATCGACATCTACCGTTAGCAGAATTTTCCTACAACCACAGCTACCATTCAAGCATTGAGATGGCGCCGTTTAAAGAACTTTATAGTAGAAAGTGCAGGTCTCCGATTTGTTGGAGTGAAGTGGGGGATAGACAGATTACGGGTCCGGAGATTATACAAGAAACTACCGAGAAGATCATCCAAATTCAACAACGGTTGAAAACCGCCCAAAGTCGACAAAAGAGCTACGCTGACATTAAAAGAAAAGATATAGAATTTGAAATTGGAGAGATGGTCATGCTTAAAGTTGCACCTTGGAAAGGCGTTGTTCGATTTGGTAAACGAGGGAAATTAAATCCAAGGTATATTGGACCATTCAAGATTATTGATCGTGTCGGACCAGTAGCTTACCGACTTGAGTTACCTCCACAACTCGCGGCTGTACATAACACTTTCCACGTCTCAAATTTGAAGAAATGTTTTGCTAAAGAAGATCTCACTATTCTGTTAGATGAAATCCTAATCAACGAAAAATTTCAATTCATTGAAGAACCCGTCGAAATAATGGATCGTGAGGTTAAAAGACTTAAGCAAAACAAGATACCAATTGTTAAGGTTCAATGGAATGCTCGTAGAGGACCCGAGTTCACCTGGGAGCGTGAAGATTAGATGAAGAAGAAATACCCGCATCTATTTCCAGAAGATTCGTCAACACCTTCAACAGCTTAAAATTTCGGGACGAAATTTATTTAACGGGTAGGTACTGTAGTGACCCGAACTTTTCCATGTTTATATATATTAATTGAGATTGATATTTACATGATTAAATGTTTCCAACATGTTAAGCAATCAAACTTGTTAAGACTTGATTAATTGAAATATGTTTTATATAGACAATTGACCACCCAAGTTGACCGGCGATTCACGAACGTTAAAACTTGTAAAAACGACATGACGATATATATATGGATATACATATGGTTAACATGAGATTATGATAAGTAAGTATCTCCATAAGTATATTAACAATGAGTTATATACATATAAACAAGACTACTAACTTAAGGATTTCGAAACGAGACATATATGTAACGATTATCGTTGTAACGACATTTAAATGTATATATATCATATTAAGATATATTAATATATCATAATATCATGATAATATAATAATTTAACATCTCATTAGATATAATAAACAATGGGTTAACAACATTAATCGAGATCGTTAACTAACGATGACTTAACGACTCAGTTAAAATGTATATACATGTAGTGTATTTAGATGTATTAAAATACTTTTGGAAGACTTCAAGACATATATCAAAACACTCATACTTAACGAAAATGGTTACAGTTATTTCCCATTCTTTTCTTTCATCAAGAATTCTAGTCGTATTCTTACCCGTATTATACACAGCTTCAAAACGTACTTACTATAGGTATATACCAATAGGAACTAGCATGGGATTCCACTCTTGATTATGTCATGTATGACTAATCAATTTTAACTTCTACCATGAGCTAGTCAACTAACTAGAACTCCTTTTAACCCCACTCACCACTCACCAATTACCACTCATCATTCACTCCATTTCACTTCCAATTCTCTTTCTAATTCTCTCTCAACACACACACACACTATTATAAATGTATTTTTCCAGTAGTTAATCATCATCTTCATCAAAAATCACTTCAAGAATCAAGCTATAATCATCATAGGAAGAACACTTCAAGAACACTTCAAAAATCCCTTCAAGTTTACTAATTTACTTCCAAGCTTTCTAATCCATTCCAAGTAATCATCTAAGATCAAGAAACCTTTGTTATATACAGTTGGTTATCTTTCTTATTCAAGGTAATATTCATATTCAAACTTTGATTCAATTTCTATAACTATAAACTATCTTAATTCGAGTAAAAATCTTACTTGAACTTGTTTTTGTGTCATGATCCTACTTCAAGAACTTTCAAGCCATCCAAGATCCTTTGAAGCTAGATCATTTCTTGTCACTTCCAATAGGTTTACCTACTAAACTTGAGGTAGTAATGATTTTCATAACATCATTCGATTCATATATATAAAACTATCTTATTCGAAGGTTTAAACTCGTAATCACTAGAACATAGTTTAGTTAATTCTAAACTTGTTCGCAAACAAAAGTTAATCCTTCTAACTTGACTTTTAAAATTAACTAAACACATGTTCTATATCTATATGATATGCTAACTTAATGATTTAAAACCTGGAAACACGAAAAACACCGTAAAACCGGATTTACGCCGTCGTAGTAACACCGCGGGCTGTTTTGGGTTAGTTAATTAAAAACTATGATAAACTTTGATTTAAAAGTTGTTATTATGAGAAAATGATTTTTATTATGAACATGAAACTATATCCAAAAATTATGGTTAAACTCAAAGTGGAAGTATGTTTTCTAAAATGGTCATCTAGACGTCGTTCTTTCGACTGAAATGACTACCTTTACAAAAACGACTTGTAACTTATTTTTCCGACTATAAACCTATACTTTTTCTATTTAGATTCATAAAATAGAGTTCAATATGAAACCATAGCAATTTGATTCACTCAAAACGGATTTAAAATGAAGAAGTTATGGGTAAAACAAGATTGGATAATTTTTCTCATTTTAGCTACGTGAAAATTGGTAACAAATCTATTCCAACCATAACTTAATCAACTTGTATTGTATATTATGTAATATTGAGATACCATAGATACGTATACAATGTTTCGACCTATCATGTCGACACATCTATATATATTTCGGAACAACCATAGACACTCTATATGTGAATGTTGGAGTTAGCTATACAGGGTTGAGGTTGATTCCAAAATATATATAGTTTGAGTTGTGATCAATACTGAGATATGTATACACTGGGTCATGGATTGATTCAAGATAATATTTATCGATTTATTTCTGTACATCTAACTGTGGACAACTAGTTGTAGGTTACTAACGAGGACAGCGGACTTAATAAACTTAAAACATCAAAATATATTAAAAGTGTTGTAAATATATTTTGAACATACTTTGATATATATGTATATATTGTTATAGGTTCGTGAATCAACTAGTGGCCAAGTCTTACTTCCCGACGAAGTAAAAATCTGTGAAACTGAGTTATAGTCCCACTTTTAAAATCTAATATTTTGGGATGAGAATACATGCAGGTTTTATAAATGATTTACAAAATAGACACAAGTACGTGAAACTACATTCTATGGTTGAATTATCAAAATCGAATATGCCCCTTTTTATTAAGTCTGGTAATCTAAGAATTAGGGAACAGACACCCTAATTGACGCGAATCCTAAAGATAGATCTATTGGGCCTAACAAACCCCATCCAAAGTATCGGATGATTTAGTACTTCGAAATTTATATCATATCCGAAGGGTGTCCCGGAATGATGGGGATATTCTTATATATGCATCTTGTTAATGTCGGTTACCAGGTGTTCACCATATGAATGATTTTTATCTCTATGTATGGGATGTGTATTGAAATATGAAATCTTGTGGTCTATTGTTACGATTTGATATATATAGGTTAAACCTATAACTCATCAACATTTTTGTTGACGTTTAAAGCATGTTTATTCTCAGGTGAATATTAAGAGCTTCCGCTGTTGCATACTAAAATAAGGACAAGATTTGGAGTCCATGTTTGTATGATATTGTGTAAAAACTGCATTCAAGAAACTGATTTCGATGTAACATATTTGTATTGTAAACCATTATGTAATGGTCGTGTGTAAACAGGATATTTTAGATTATCATTATTTGATAATCTACGTAAAGTTTTTTAAACCTTTATTTATGAAATAAAGGTTATGGTTTGTTTTAAAAATGAATGCAGTCTTTGAAAAACGTCTCATATAGAGGTCAAAACCTCGCAACGAAATCAATTAATATGGAATGTTTTTAATCAATAAGAACGGGACATTTCAACCGCATCCCACAAGCGCATGCTATACTTACGTGGGCAAGCACTAGTATGCGCATGCGCATGGAATCTTTGCGTATGCGGTAACGCAATGAATACCTTGTTCCCAGTATGGCGGTTACTTGTTGGCCAAGTTCGGTAATCTTTATCATAATTATGTCCGAGATACGGGGGAGTTGGTTATGGAAAGGATTATCACAATCACGGATGATTATAGAATTAGGGTTTGCCTATATATATTAACCCTAATCGTCATTCTTAAGAGGAACACAATTAACACATCTTACGTAACAGCTATTATCATCATCTCTCTTATCTTCTAGGGTTAACAGGTTAGTTCCCTTACGACTGTTTCCTACAACCTTACTTAGGGCCTTCCGATCGACGGCCGTCATCGAAGGTGGACTTAATCACTTAGCCACCCCGCCGACATCATCATGTCGGCCAGGGTTATTCACGGTAGCCGGACCGGAGAGCTAAGTTCTAAGATCCTTAAACCTCCTTAAACGTATTGAGCGTGCATATTAACCCTTTGGAAAATATACGCATGATCAAGTGGTGCTTTCGTTGTGACGCCCCGTACAAAACCATCGTGTACGGATCATCAACAACAGGATCATTACAAGGTCAAACACTATATGCTGTTTGAAAACCAGTTTTGCATTCATAAAAAGATAATGTGACACAAAGGTAGTTATAAAGCTATTATTCAAAATAACATAAGTTAAGAATGCAAAGTAAAAGTTCTATGATTGAGACATCTCTAAGTAATGCCGCGGAAATCTAACACAGCAGGTCCATAACAGCAAGTCTATAACACCAAGACAGCAAGTCTAAGAACGGAAGCAACAACGTCTAAGCACCTGAGAAATACACGCTTAAAAAGTCAACACGAATGTTGGTGAGCTATAGTTTGTTTATTAACAGTAATGTAATGTTGATCATGAGTTATCGTATTTAAAACAGTTGAAAAGTATATGCTTAACCGTGGGCACCCGGTAACTAACTTAACATAATAATAATACCCCCTAAAAGTACACTTGGCGAGTGCGTATGTCCTCGAAGTATTAAACACCCGTTAAATGCTAGTACGACTAGCCCGAGTGGGGATGTCAAACCCTATGGATTCATATCTAAGATTCGCGTTCACCGGTTCAAAAACCAATGACTAAACGTTACCGTGCTAAGGGGAAAGTTTATGCCGTTATATAACCCACTCATATGTAAAGTTTAAGTACTCGTGTAAAGTAAGTAAAACGTAAAAAGCACATGTATTCTCAGTCCCAAAAATAGTAAAGTAGAAAAAGGGAAGCCATAACTCACAGTGAATAAGCAGTAAAAGTCGATACGAGGTAAGTAAGCAAGTAAGTCGGTCCGAAAGGTCGTCAACCTAAGTCAAATGTTACTAGGTCAGTATGTTGTCCCAAAAGGTTTAAAAGTACATAAATTAAGTTTAAGTGTCATCATCATCATCATTCATCGTTTGTAAAAGCTAAGTAAGTTTAACAAGAATAGAGATCGAAACAAAAGACTAACTTTGGACAGCTGTTACGATCTCTATACAAATCGAAAAGACGCGTAGTCAGTGGCTATGGCTCCGTATATGAGTCCACTAACCTCTGACCAATTTTCAGAACCTAACTCATCTTCGTTTGACCGTGGCGACGGTTTAAGTGCGAGTAGGTCAGAAATTTCAGCACAACCTTACAAAGGCGTAGTGACTTTCGGAAGGCTATAAATCCTAAACCGTATATCGGATTTAGGCGAGACCTAAACGAAAAGTCATCTACTCGAAACGAACTAACTGAAAATCAGTTTTCCATAAGTCCGGGAATCTTATCAGATCCCGAAAAACAGTAAACAAGTGATCCGGTGGGATTCTTGGAGCTTGATGCTCATCACGGTTCTCATCCTTGATGCTTGTAAGCTTCAAGTGTACAACTCATTGATGGGTTAGCATCACCTTGACCAAGATTCAACCATCAACACACAACATGTTATGACCTAGTAAGAATACAACTCACTTAAGAGCTTTAGAAGGATGATGAACCAAGGTTACATCATATTCTTAGTCTTAACACATATACAAGTTCTATTTACAACTAAAGTTACAAACTTTACTTCAATCAAACAAGTAAGAACACAATATTGATCAAATAAAGTAATGGAACCCTAAGCTAGAGAGCTTGGATCCTTTTCACACAAGTTATGAGATTACAAAGCTAGAAAGCTTGAATCTTTGGTGTTCTTGAAGATCTTGAAGCATAAAGCTTGGATTTTTAAGTCACATGAAGACCACAAACACAAGTTTTGATCTTTATAACAAAATAATGAGATCATAAGTTAGAAAACTTAGATCCAACAAAAGAAATGAAGATTCAAAGCTAGAAAGCTTGAATCTTGGTTGTTCTTGAAGATCTTGAAGCATAAAGCTTGGATCTTTAAGTTACATGAAGATTACAAACACAAGTTTGAATCTTTATAACAAAATAACAAGATTAAAGCTAAAAGATTTAGATCTACAAAATAAGTGAAGATTCAAAGCTAGAAAGCTTGAATCTTCCATGTTCTTGAAGGATTCAAATCCATGTTTGAATCTACAAGATGTAATCAAGATCAAAAGCTAAAAAGCTAGACCCTTTAATGATGATGATGAATTCGTGGATGAGAAGGGAAGAAGAAGAAGAAAAATCAAAAACTTACACTTTTTAGAGTGAGAAAGACTAGAGAGAGAATTAGAGAGTAAGTGTGTGTAAATTGCAAATGAGATCAAGTGTAAAATGGGTGAAATAAGGCTTGTATTTATAGGTGGTGTGGTGAAGGGAGAGAGGTGGTGGCCGTGGGTTTTGGTGGGGGACAAGGGAGATACCTTTTTGCTTTTTAGTTAATGGTTGTCTAAAGTTGGTGCTTATGTTAGGATCCTATGCAACATTAAGGATAATGCTTAACGAAAATGCTAGTATGTTCCCTCTAATAAATGAGCATTTGTCTTACTTATTAATGGGTCACTAGTTACTAATAATTGGGCTAATTAAATAGTCCACTAGCTAGAGTAGGGTGGGCTAAAGTCCAACAAGGTAGAAAGTCCAACAAGACTAACTAGTGTGCTCTAGTAAATTACTAAGCGTAATTAAGCATCCAAAAACCCAAGTAATTGTTATTATAAAATAACAATTAGTATTTCGTAGTCATAATATTCCGATTACGACAAAATTTAAACGTGTACATAGTACGCAGTTCGTTTTAAACGTCAAGTAACACTAACGGTCATAAAGGCTTCCGGGGATCAAGTTAATTAACCTATGTACTTAAAGGCACGTGTTAACATATAAACGAAAGTAATCCACATGTAGAGAGTTCCCAGAGTATAATATAATTTAATACGCACAAATACGTAGTTTCGTGAAAGCACAAAGCACAAAAGCAAGTCGAAAAAATTGGGTCGTTACATTACCAACCTGTTAATGAAAATTTCGTCTTGAAATTTTAGGCTGAGATAGATGGTGGAGTCTGAAAAAGGTGAGGGTACTTCTGCATCATTTGATCCTCTCGTTCCCAAGTAAACTCGGGTCCTCGTTTTGCATTCCATCGGACTCGGACGATAGGAATCTTGTTGCGTTTCAAGGTCTTGACCTCACGGTCTATAATTTCAACAGGTTCTTCCATGAAGTGGAGTTTGTCATCAATCGTAAGCTCCTCAAGAGGTATGACAAGTCCTGGTTCAGCAAGACATTACTTCAGATTTGATACGTGAAAAGTAGGATGAACGGAGCTCAACTGAGTCGGGAGATCTAAATGGTCAGCAACGGGTCCAATACGCTCTAAGATCTCGAAAGGACCAATATATCGCGGATTCAACTTTCCACGATTTTCGAAACAGATTACACCTTTCCAAAGTGCGACTTTCAACATCACGTGGTCACCCACTTGAAATTCGAAATCTTTACGTTTAAGGTCGGCATAGCTCTTTTGACGGTCATGGGCCGTCTTGAGTCTCGCTTGAATTTGGACAATCTTCTCAGTTGTTTCATGAACGAGTTTGGGTCCGGTGATTTGCTCTTTTCCTATTTCGGCCTAACAAATAGGAGAACGGCACTTGAGGCCATACAACACTTCGAAAGGTGTGACATTAATACTCGAATGATAGCTGTTGTTGTAAGAAAATTCGGCTAGCTGCAAATGCTTTTCCCAAGCCTTTCCAAAATCGATAACACATGCTCGCAACATGTCTTCCAGGGTTTGAATCGTGCGTTCGCTTTGTCCGTCGGTCTGCGGGTGATATGCGGTACTCATGTCGAGACGCGTTCCCAAAGCTTCTTGCAAAGAACGCCAAAATCTAGAAGCAAAACGGGTATCTCGGTCTAAAATAATCGATAAGGGCACACCATGACGAGATAAAATCTCCTTTATGTATAATTGGGCGAGTTTGTCCATCGTATCAGTCTCCTTCATGGCTAGGAAGTGAGTAGATTTGGTAAGACGGTCGATAATAACCCAGATGGTATCATAACCTCCCACCGTCTTTGGTAGCTTTGTGACGAAGTCCATTGTTATTCCTTCCCACTTCCATTGCGGAATTTCTGGTTGTTGAAGTAACCCAGATGGTCTTTGATGTTCGACCTTAACTTTCAAACAAGTCAAACACATCCCAACGTAAGTAGCAACATCCCTTTTGAGGTTTGGCCACCAATATTAAACCTTGAGGTCGTGGTACATCTTACAGCTCCTAGATGAATTGAATATCTTGACTTGTGGGATTCGTCTAGAATAAGGCTTCGTAGATCTCCATAACTAGGTACCCATATTCTCCCAGCAAAGTATCGAAGTCCAGTCTCCTTGACCTCAAATCGAGAAACGAGAATGTTCTGAAGGTATTTCATATGCCCGAGAGACATAATTAATTAATGTGGCCAATATGTTATGATCCAAGTCGGGTCATACCCAATAACAATCCGTCAACACTTTTATGTATTTATTTTAATGAGTGGATCTTTAAAATAAATACTTGACACTTAGACTTTAGAAATTGGTTTTCTAAAGACATAATGCAAGAAATAATTATTTGGATAATTATATATACACAAGTTTAATTATTTTGATTAAACTAAAATGTGTGTTATATTTTATAAGTGGTTTATAAAGTATTGTTTTATAAAAGGTTTATAAAATAATAATGAAAGATGCATGCAAGTAATTAAATGTATTATAATGTTTAGCAAAAAAAAAAAAAAAAAGGGTAAGGGGGACGGTTTTGGGAGGGTTCCAAGACAACCCCATGCTTTACATTAACTAGTATTAAACTCCACCAAAACCATAATTACTTGGTGCATCTTTTCACACACTTACATCTTGCATTTTTGAATTAGCAAAAGGCTCTTCTTCCTCCATCTTTTTTTTGGCCGAAATTGTGAGCTTCAACATAGGGTTCTTGGTTCATTTTTGCTAGTTGTTTAGTGTCTTAAAATCCTAACCAAAGAAGGGTGTTGATTCAAGGTTTGTGGGTATCAAAGGTTTGAGGTTTCAAGTTAGAAACTTGCCATTCTTCATCTTCATCTTCATCTTGCTTCAACCTCCATTTTAGGAGAAGGTATAACTCCTAACTAGCTCTATTTGCGTTTTAGTATATTTTCAAGACTAGATCTATACATGGAATTCAAGTTCAAAAGGTTAAACTACACATGCAACTTTAAAATGCTTCCGCTTTATTTACATATTACATATATTACCAAATGGGTCTTGTAAACTTGTTTATGTGATGAATTCCATCAATGGTATCTAGAGCCAAAGTCTTGTTAATATGCTTCTTGTTTTTGGCTAGTAAACTCATTTATTTTACAATCTACCAACATGCATGAAAGTAGAATGTAAAAATCTTGAGTTTTGATGGGTGTGGTGGTTTGGCCGAATTTTAGGGCTCCCAAAAGTGGGTTTGGGACTTCAAGTTTGGCCAAGATTTATTGTTGTTTTGGTTCACAATCATGCCTTGACCTTGTAGTTGGATTTGTGTGTGATTTGGTTGATTATTCATTCTTATGGTTTGTAATAATAATTATTTATTCATTTGGTTTGTAATTAATCTTGTAATTTCTTGATGTAATTTATTCTATTTAGTTTGTAAAATAGAATAGGTTGTTATTTCATTTTCTAGAAAAGAATTGTATTAGGATATAATTTTTGTAAAGAGAAAATGAAGATTCATGAAGAAGATTACAAGATGGAACTTTGAAGATTACAAGATTAAGTGGGAGATTTTGTTTAAAATCTCTTACTTGTTTAACCCTTTAGGTAACACTTGTTTTGGCTAAACAAGTGCTTACCACTTTGGCATGATTGTGGACTTTTATTTTGCATGCTTGTATGGTTTTTTGTATGTGTTTGGTTGATACAAAATCTCTTGGAACAACTTGCAAAAATGACATTATAATTGGTTATAATTATAACAACATGACACTAATAAATGGTTATTAGGTACTAGATGAAATTGTAAATAAAATGGTTTATTTAAAAGGTAATGAATTGGTAATTGGTTTACTAAAAGGACATGAAAATAGGTTTTTCATAAAACACTACACACCAAATGCATGTTGGTGTATAGCATTTTGTTTTCTAAACTAGAATGTAGAAAACATAAAATCCCTTTAACTAATACAAGGTAAACAAGTTAAACGCCATCCTTTTATGGAAACACTTAGACATATTAGGAATCTCTTTATGGGATAAAGGTCACCTAACCGTCATGAGTGAACTAATATGAATAAGGTACACTTCGCATACATGTGGGATAAAGGTCACCTAACCACTTGTAGGTTAAGTCTACATGTTTACACAAGTAGGACGACTTGATTTGGGAATCATGAACTTAGGGTCACCGAAGCATGAGGAACAAATAGGCGTTGATGGGATTAATATGCCATGCAAAAGGATTGCATGATCCCATAACTTAGAAGTTGCAAAAGGATTGCAATTGTCATTATGACTACCTAGCTAAATCAAATGACGGGATAAAGGTCACCTAACCGGAATTTGATTTACCGTTGGATTCTAATATTTAATAAAACAAATTAAAAGGGTATTGTTTATTAAATCTAAAATCGATACTTAAAATGAACCTTGTTGAATTTTGTAGATGGCCGCTAATAACAACAACAACATGCAAAACGCACCACTTAACATGAACAACCTATCGTTACGGTCTCTCCTCGAGAAAGACAAACTCAACCATACCAACTTTATGGATTGGTTCCGCAATCTTCGGATTGTCCTCAAACAAGAGGATAAAGCGTATGTACTTGAGGACCCCATTCCCGATCAACCGGATGAGAATGATGTGGAGGCAATGGCCTCTTACGATAAGTATTGCCACGACTCCCTTCAAGTCTCATGCTTAATGCTTGGGAGTATGATACCTGAACTCCAAAAGGATTTCGAGCACCATAGTGCATACGACATGATAACGCAATTGAAGGAGATGTTCCTTCAACAAGCGCGTGTCGAGCACTTCGAAACGGTTCGGGCGCTACATGCTTGTCGTATGGACGATACCCAATCGGTTTCATCTTATGTACTTAAGATGAAAAGCCTTATCGATCGTGCTAACCGTCTTAACCTAAACATATCTAATGAGTTAGCCACCGACCTTATCCTTAACTCCCTATCAAAAAGGTTTGATCAATTTGTAATTAATTACAATATGAATGGGATGGATAAGAGCATAGGTGAGCTTCACAGTATGCTTAGAACGGCGGAAACTAGCATGGGTAAAAGGGCTTTACCCGTGTTAGCAATCGATCTAAGTGGATCCAAAGGTAACACCTCTAAGCCTAAGGTGGCTAAGAGAAAAGGACCCGCCCATCAAGGCAAAGGGAAGGGGAAGATGGTCACCCCAACCATCAACAAGGCTAAGAAGCAAAAGGTAGCCGAGAAGGCAAACCCCAAGGAAGACCCATGTTTCGGTTGCGGTGAGATGGGTCATTGGAAACGAAACTGTCCGGTCTACCTTAAGGAGTTGAAGGACAAGAGGGATGCAGGGCAAACCTAAGGTAATATATATATGGTATATATAGAGCTTAGTATTACTTCTTCTAATACATGGGTATTAGACACTGGATGTGGAACTCATATTTGCAATTCTTTGCAGGGGTTTAAAAGAAGTGATCATAAGGCGGGAACATCAAGTCTCTACATGGGCAATGGTGCAAAGGTGCATGTTAAAGCTCAAGGAGATTTTATTTTGAAGCTTCCAAGCGGATTGGAACTTATTTTAGAAAATGTTTTGTATGCTCCGGATTTGTGTAGAAACATTATTTCTATTTCTCGCTTAAAACAATGTGGTTACGTTGTTAATTTTATTGATGATGATATTCATGTTTCTAAAGATAATGTATTCTATTTCAAGGCTTCGCCTTCAAATGGAATTTATGAATTGGTTCATGATGACGCATCATCGAGCTCTATATACCATACTAGCACCAAGAAACTCAAAAGGGATTTGAGTGATTCCTATTTATGGCATTGTCACCTTGGTCACATAAACAAGAACCGAATGCATACACTTCAAAAGAATGGACTTTTGAAATCAAATGAAATGGATTCGTTTGATGTATGTGAATCTTGTTTACAAGGCAAGATGACTAAAGCACCTTTCAAAGGGACTTATGAAAGGGCTAAAGATTTATTGGGATTAATACATTCGGATGTATGTGGACCCTTTAAACCCATGACTAGTAATGGTGAAAGATACTTTGTTACTTTCATTGATGACTTTAGTCGTTTCGGATATGTCTACTTATTAAGACACAAGGACGAAACGTTTGAAGCATTCAAAGAATATCAAAACGAAGTACAAAATCAACTCAATAGGACAATTAAGGTACTTCGTACCGATAGAGGAGGTGAATACCTAAGCGATGCCTTCCAAGATCATCTTAAGAGTTGTGGGATTATCTCACAACTTACTCCACCCGGAACACCCCAACTTAATGGAGTTTCCGAAAGGAGGAACCGAACCCTAATGGATATGGTTCGATCTATGATGGCAAGAAGCTCGTTACCTCTATCATTTTGGGGTTATTGTCTAAGCTCCGCGGCTCGTATTTTAAATATGGCCCCAACCAAGAAAGTGGAACGAACTCCTCATGAGATGTGGTTTGGAAAACCACCTTCTCTTTCATACTTAAAAGTATGGGGATTCGAAGCTTATCCTAAGCGTTATGTAGCTAATAAGCTACATGCTCGATCCACAAAGTGTATCTTCATAGGATATCCCAAAGATGACATGGGATATTACTTCTATGATCCATCCGAGAAAACGGTATTTGTTGCTCGAAAAGCGGAATTCCTTGAAACCAAATTCCTTATGGAAGATGATGGTGAAAGGAAGATAGATCTTGTAGAGGTACAAGATCAAGCCGATGATACACAATTGGTTGGCACTAGTACTCAACATGAGGATGTTGAAAATGATCAAGTGGATGATCAAGGTACACAAGACGTTCGAAGATCTAGTAGGATTAGTAATCCTCCCGAGAGATATGGGTTTCTCGTGGATGGTTGCTATACGGTTGATTTGGATGAACCGACAAACTACAAAGATGCTTTATCAAGGATGATAAAGATAAATGGCAGGAAGCCATGAACGCCGAGATGCAATCCATGTATGAAAACCAAGTTTGGGAACTTGTTGTGCAACCTCCTAGCTCCAAGCTAGTTGATTGCAAATGGCTTTTCAAGAAGAAAACCGACATACATGGAAACTTGGATACATACAAAGCTAGACTTGTAGCAAAATGTTTCACTCAAACTCAAGGGGTTGATTATGATGAAACTTTCTCGCCAGTGGCAATGCTAAAGTCTATTAGGATATTATTTGCCATTGCTGCTCACTATGACTATGAAATATGGCAAATGGATGTCAAAACCGCTTTCCTAAATGGATATCTTGAGGAAGATGTCTATATGGTACAGCCCGAAGGTTTTGTTGATCCGAAAAATCCTAAGAAGGTATGCAAGTTAAAGAAGTCAATCTACGGATTGAAACAAGCATCTAGAATGTGGAATCATCGCTTTAATGAAGAGGCAAAGAAATTTGGCTTCATTAAAAATGGTGATGAAGCTTGTGTGTACAAGAAGGCTAGTGGGAGCTCTATAATGTTCCTTGTGCTATATGTGGACGACATATTATTATTTGGGAATGATATTACCACAATGCAAGAAGTCAAAACTTGGCTAAATAGTTGCTTCTCCATTAAGGATCTTGGAGAAGCACAATACATATTGGGGATTGGGATCTATAGGAATAGATCCAAGAGATTGATAGGTTTGAGTCAAAGTACATACATTGATAAAATCTTGAAAAGGTTCAAGATGGAAAACTCTAAGAAAGGTTTGGTACCTATTCAAAAGGGAACCGTTCTCAGTTCATCTCAGTGTCCTACCACGAAAGATGAACAAGAGAGAATGAAGAAAGTCCCATACGCATCTGCTATTGGGTCTATCATGTATGCAATGATATGTACTAGACCGGATGTGTCATGCGCTCTAAGCTTGACAAGTAGATACCAGAATAACCCAGGAAATAGTCATTGGACTGCGGTTAAATGTATATTGAAATACCTTAGAAGGACTAAGGATATGTTTCTAATATATGGGTCTGGTGAGGAGGAACTCGCTGTAAAAGGTTACGTGGACGCGAGTTTCCAAACTGATCGAGATGACTCTCGATCACAATCCGGTTATGTCTTCATGTTGAATGGTGGTGCGGTCTCTTGGAAGAGCTCAAAACAGGAAGTTGTTGCATTATCCACTACAGAGTCGGAGTACATTGCCGCCTCATTGGCAGCCCAGGAAGTTGCATGGATGAAGAAATTCATCGACGACTTAGGAGTGGTCCCTTCCATTCAGGACCCTCTTGAGATCTTTTGTGACAACGAGGGTGCGATTGCTCAAATCAAGGAACCTCGTGCTCATCAAAAGACTCGTCACATTGAGCGGAGATTCAACTACATTAGGGATGAGGTTGAAAAGGGAAAGATATGTATTCACAAAGTTCACACAGATCATAATGTTGCGGATCCACTCACGAAGCTTTTACATGGGCCAAAACATGAGGGACATGTTTGTGCATTAGGGCTTCGATATTCTAGTGATTGGAATTGATCTATTTTATGTATTGTATCGGAATGAATTAATTCAAACTCATTAATATAATTATGGTATTAATTTAATTATGAGTCATGTTCCAATTTTGCATATTTTATCCATGAATAAACTATTATTCTA